>NW_024512543.1:9142503-10342503 GCF_017590135.1 Pyrgilauda ruficollis
CGGCCGCAGTGAGCCCGGCCGGCCGAGCGCGGGGGGCGGCCGAGCCCCGGCGCCGCGGGCACCATGGACAGTATCCTGGAGCCCTTCCCCGCCGAGCGGCTCTTCCCCGCCGCCGGCACAGGCTTCCTCGACTTCGGCGACTTCAGCGAGGCGGACTTTCTCAGCAATGTGGTAAGGGACCGCCGGCAGCACCGCCGCTCCGGCGGGCTGGCCCCGGCAGCGGCGACGGGACACGGCGGCGGGCTCTCCTCGGTCCCCGCCCGGCCCCGGGGTGCCCCGGAGATGCAGGTAGCCGGGTGCCCGCCGTCGCACAAGACCAGCTCCCCGCTAGACTGGCCCGGCCGCTGTTACCCCGAGGAGACCCCGCCGGGGAATCTCAGGGCTGTTGTACACTATGGTTTCATGAGCCTGATGGCGGGGGAAAAGTGCGCGGTGCCAGGCGGGGAACGTACGACCTGCCGTGTATGAGGTCGAGCAGCACCGGAGGCACGGCCGGTTGCCGTCGGGAGAGCTTTGGGCTCAGCGCCTCCTCTCTCCTTTGCCTGTAACTTTTCCTCAGAGTGGCATTTGGGATGAAGCATCTACCGCTTGGCGCTTTGGCTGGACTGATTTACTTTGGAGAGAAGGGTGAGGGGGAAGAGTGACTAGGGAGGAAAATGTGTTGCCAGTCTCAGGGAACCAAAGGGGCATTGTTCACCTCTAGGGAAACTGCCCAGTTTCTCCCAGGAGTCAGGCGAGTTCTCAGTCCAGCAGCTCTCCCTGAGAACACGCACAGACTCTGCTGTAGAGCCCGAGCTCTCCATGGGAGTTTCCATGGGATCCTGCAGCCCCTCTGCCAGGCAGGACCCAGCCCTGAGGCAGAAGTGGGAAGGACCCCACCCCAGAAGTGGTTTGGAGCGAGGGTGTCCTGCGCTGGGCAGCAGAGCACTCCCTAAACGCGAGGCTCCGCCAGCCTCTGTGCGGCTGCAGCCGTGGGACAGTGTGCCTGCCCCGGACAGAGATCTGAGCAATGGCTTGTCACTCCTCTTTCACAGTACTGGCACCTCCCGTGCTCCCGGTGTAGCACTGAGCGTCCCTGAGGGCTACCCTTGCAGTGGGAGCAGGGAACAGGGAGAGGGCGAATCCTCTGACGAATCCACTTCTGCTTTGCTACACAAGAGATATTTAAAGTCTTTTATGTTGCCTCCTTTGTAAGGGAGGCGGTAGAGATGTAGAATTTGCATAAATATTAAATGCACTGCACCAAGCAGAGGCACACAAGGTCTGGGAAAGAGATTATGGAGGCAGTCCCATCCCTCAGAGATCTTGCCAGCTCCTAATTTCCGAGATTGCACTGTGCCTTGAGGACTGATTCCACTGGGCTCTACCAGAGGCAGCAGATTCCACAGTGTTCAGGCAGACCTTCCAATGGCACACCACCTCAAGACTGAGTGCTTGCCTTGCCTGCTCGTATCTGAGAAACCTGTTGTTAGGAGTTTTGTGCTTTCCATAATTCTTTACACATCCAGCATGGATGAAGCGATGGTGATAGGAAGTGCTTTATGCAAAGACCATTTATTCCTTTACCAAAATGAAAATAGTATGTATTGGCACCAGCCCTTTTACCAGGTGCAACATGGGCTGTGGTCAGAAGTCAGGGAACCCCTAACCAATATAGGTGGTACCTTTTCATAGTTAAACACAACTTCTGCCTTCTGAAGCAGACCCTGTGGAAAGAAGCATTTGTGTAAGAGTGCCATCTGGTGCCACCTGCCAGGACAGTGTGTTTAAAGTGTGTGGTGGCCGTGGGCAGGCTGGCTCTGTCCTGTCTAATTTAAATGGCTTTTCTGCTTGGAGAACTGCTTCTGGAAGCAGCTTGCCGTTGTCTTCTCATTAACTATGTTGCAGTGACTCAGGCATCGTTGTGCTCAGCTGACAGCAGAAAGGCACTTTTTTAAAGGGTTTTTATTTTCCTGTGGATTTTTTCCCAACTGCCAGCACCACAAACTTCTGCTGGAGTGAGAGAGTCAAGCTGAAACCTTCTCTTCCTGCAGATGATACATACAAGAGATTCTGTAGCCACTTCTCGCCTACAAATCTGTTGGTGATACAACAGCCAGAACATAATACATCAGCCTCTTTGTTCTCACTCTGCATGACAATGGGAAGGATGGAAGAAATACACTTGGATTTTCTTACTAAATCCAGCAAATCTCCTGGGATCTTGCAATGTGTTGAGAAGTTCTTTTGACATAGAACTGTGCAAAACATCACCGTGCACAATAGGCACAAAGTTGCCAGTGCCTTTGCTTCAAAGATGGGCAAACTTTTCCAGATATTGTTCAGCAGGCATTTTTCTTAAAACAGGCCAGGAATTTCAGCCATAAAATGTCAGTATGAAATTTTCATGAGTATGATTTCCTCTTTTCAGAAAGGAAGCAGAAAGAAAAGATGGATGAACCTTACTGCAGAGTCTGTGCTCCTTCGGGGCAAGAATTGCATGTGTCTAAACTACACTCTTTTCCACAACCTTGACAGTCCTAATGAGTCATTCTGGTCTTTAAAAAATGGTTCTCTGTATTGTTCATCTGAAGCTGTGACAAAGAATTAATTAAGGCACATCTGTAGGTGCATCTTCAGAAAGATCTGTGTGTTTGCAACAGAAAAAAAAAATTTGAATGTGTAGGAGCTGCCTTTCAGAGACATCTGCCCAGGCTGTAAGAAACCTTATGAAATTCAGCATGAACAAACCCCAACTCCTGCCCCTGGAGTGGATGGATGGATGGATGGGTGGATGGGTGGATGGATGGATGGATGGATGGATGGATGGACGGACTGACCCACCCAGGGTCATGGAGCATTGGTGTGCCCCTGTAGCAAAGGCAGCTAGGAGCAGGAGTGACATGGTAGATAGACACAGGGAAGTGATTATCCCCTTTTTCTTGAGAATCATAAAACTGTGTCTCAAATACAGTGTCCAGTTTTGGGCTGCCTGATAGCAGAAAGACATGGATAAATCTGAGTGCATCAAGGGGGTTGTCACCAAGATAACTAGGAGATGGAGAATTTCTCCTGCAAGGAGTAGCTGAAGGAGCTGGACTTCCTTAGCTGGAGAAGAGACAGCTCCAGGAGGATCTATCAGAAGCCTACTTGCACAGCTGAGGAAGTTACTGAGAAGATGGAGCCAGGCTCTTTCTTAAGTTCATGACAGGAAGATGAGTGGTCATAAACTGGAACGGGGAAGATTCAGACTGGGTTTAAGGAACCGATTTATCGCTGTGAAGATTTTGGGGGTTTTTTCAAAAATCATATGGAGAGTGGTATCTGCTTCATTGGAGGGGAAATCTCCAAAGGACAAAAAATGCATCTCTTCACTTAGCTTTTGCTAACCAGACTTACACAGGATGGCTGCTAACAGCACTGTCAGTCTCCTTTTGCTCTAGAGGCCACATACTGCTCTTCAACTTAGGCAACTTTGCTCTTCTTTTTCTCCCAGAAGGACCTACCATAAATAAAGCTAGTCCTTCATGCAGTGCCAGTTTATCAGTTTCACCCATTTGTGTCCTGCCCAGTCCAGCATATATGATCATTTCTACAAGCAACCATCTATTTGCTTAAGATCTATTACAACTGCACTCAGAGAACTCTTACTTTCTTGTTCAGCTCTTATCAGTGCTGTGAAATTCTTCAATAGACTTATCTCTTGAGTCAGATTCACCACTGTGCTTCACTGGGTTTGTGACACTTGTGTCAGAAGGAAGCCAGAATAAACCAACCAAATGGGAGTCATGTGCTTCTTTTTATCCCAGTACCCCAGTGGGTTTGTTTCTTCCCTCTGCTTCTGTGTTTTATAGTGCAAAAAAACACCTTCAAAGATGACTTTGGATATTTATGTAAACACAGCTTTATTTTGACTCCATGCTTTTCAAAGCATATACTTTACCTCCTTCAAGAGACATCAAGGCAAGAAAACAGCCTGTATGCTTACTCGGGTCTCCACAGTTAGAAGCTGCAGAATGGCTGTTCAGGCTGTCTCAGGAGTGCCAACCCCGCTCCTCTGGGGAATGCACACTAATGCACTCTTTCACTGTGTGGTCCTGTATGCCCAGGCAACGTGACAAATGGCATTTTCTGGAGCCTGCAAAGGGACAGCAGAATAGGAAAAGACCTGCCTGTCTCTGTGGGTTTGCTCCTTGAGTGCAAACTGGGTGTTGGGCTTGCTGTGTGCTCTTTCCTTTAATATTGTCCTGGTCTGCAGGAGGAGAGTGGCAGGACTGTCCATAGTGAGCAGGCTGAAAGTGATGCTGGTGCAGCTCATAGGGGAAGCTTCCCCTGAAGACGAAGAGAGGCTATTCACCATGAATGACTGTCACTCTCACAGGAAGCCTGTACACACTTTTATTCCTCTTATGCCTACTACAGGGACATAAATAGCACTTAAGTGGTGCTTAGGTGTTGGACTGACCTTTGGTCTGAGCAAGTTTCATGCTCTGTAAACTGCCTCTCACCGTCTCAGTGCACAGTGAGGATGGAGAGCGCAGGCAGATTTGGTCACCCACTTCATATCCTTTGCAGTTGCTAGACAGGGGAGCTCTGCTGTAACAGGAGGCTGGGTCTCCAGGACTGATGGAGACTCATCTCTTGTGGGGACACATGAAGCAAGCATTTTGGCCCTCTAGTCCTGTGCCTGGTAAAATTTGGTCAGTAACATTTACGATTGGTCTGCCAAATACTGGATATGGGAAGGCTATTTTCTTTAATTTTTTCTTGGAACTTGCCGACCAGATTCCTGTAGGATCTGGGGCACAGATACAGAGACCTGATGGGGCCATCAGACCTGGCCTGATGGAAATTAATCCAAAGATAATAGTTCCTATATCCTTCTGTTTCATTAGTCTCTTTGGGTCCATCTCATGGTTTCTACACTTTGTGGCCCTGCTGCTCCTTACTATCTCATGGTGAGACTTAACACTTGCAGAAGCGCAAAACCAGAGCTGAGCATGCGTCCATGGATCTGTGAGTCTGGGTCTCTGAGCATGATCACTGTAGAGTCACTACCAGGAAAAATGTTTCCCTTTTGATGAAGAAGAGGGGAAGAAACTTGAACTTAATTTGGAAGTAAATACTTATTTAGGTAAATACTTATTCCAGAGACTGTGGATCATTTGTGTGTCCTATCTGCCAGGAAATTGATAAACATTTGGGATACTCTTCCTAAATAAACACATTCATTTGTTGGACAACAACAAATGTGCTGCCTGCATGTGCTGGGACCCCATTGTCCTAAATTATCATCTCTGCCAAAGTGGGAGAACCCATTAACTGTGCTTTTGGGCCAGAACTAGGAGAGAGGCTGCAACTTAGAGCAGGAGTGCAGGAAGGCATATGTCCAAAACAGGGTTAAACAGTGGAGACACAGCCATCATCTTGGTGGGGAGAAGCAGGAAGGTCTTTGTTGAAGTACTTGCAGAGTAAACAAAGGGAGGGTTTGGCAGGAGGTGGAAGTACATCTGTGCACACAGTCCACTCCCACCAAGGGATCAGCACCAGCTGGGAGATGCTGGAGTTGTGTGCTGCTCAGTCCGTATCTGCCAGGTGATCTTCATCCTCGTGAATAAGGCAGCCATTCAATGCCACCACCACCACTTTCAGAAAGGGACAAACCTGAGGTCTCATTTGTGTAGATCAGACTGTAGAAAACCTCTAAGACTGGCCCACTGTACCTTCTCTTGGTACAAGTCGGCAAGCTTGTACTGTATGGTGGCTTCAGAAGCCACCATAGTGTGTGGTAGCTTCTGAATTTAATGGAATGTGTTGTGTTCATTGATGCAAAATGTCTTCTGCTGCTCAGGAGCTCATCTGGCATTGCACTGGTCCTATCCTGTGCTGCTCTGGTCTCATCCATGACTGGTGCTGTGCTGGTCCCATTGGTGCTGCACTGTTCTTGCTGAAGCCTGGAATGGAGCTGTCTCTGGTAGAGCAGGGATTAGGAAAGAAGAGCATTTTCTGAAGCAACTCCTTGAAGGGGAATTTAGAACTAGAGATTTCATAGCCACAGTTGTAGCTGCACTATTTAAAATATGGTCAGGCTGACACCTCTGTGATTTACTGCTGTGTGTTTCCTCAGAGAAAAGTTATTCCTCTGCTTGCTCCCTTTTTTCCTCAGCATTTCTCCATATGTTTTAAGGTAGTATTTAATTAGCATTTAATAATTACTTATTTACTATTTAAAGAATTCTCAGTGTTAAGGGAAGCAAATGAAAATGCTTAGCTCTCTGGAGTTGTCTTTGGGACGGCCACATGGCAGATCCTCTGCACATAACCACAGGCAGGATTGTTCTTGATACGGCAATTTGATTCTCAAGACTCACTTGTTCCATTGCATTTCAAGGAAGAGATGAGTCAACCCAGCAAAGCTTGTGCATCCTTGTCCTGATGTGGAAGTCCACTGTAAGAAACCAGATGGCTCACAAAAGCCACTTGGTGACTCTCCATGCTGCAGAGTTACAGGAAAACAGGTGAGGCACCAGCAATGAAGCAAACCATTATAGCTCTCCTAAGAAATGCCCAAAACCTGTCTCTTGGCCTAATTTGGCTGAGAGATTTCCCAGGGAAATTCCAGGTCTGTGCAGCAAGGTACAATGCAGTCACCTATGCTTCACAGGCAACCTTGTGGCGAGCATTCTTCAGGAGATATGTCTGCTGGAGGAGCCAAGTGTGTTAGGTCCTCAATTCCAAGCCAGTCTTAGTCTTGGGATTACTACATCCTAGCAATCCCAGCTTTCTGCCAGGGACTGTATTTTCACATCTGAACTGCTGGGACTTCATGTCTCCACAGGGGAGATGAGAAGTAAGAATAAAGGTGGAACCAAAGCCATCTTTCTTGGCTGACTCCCCATGCTGGCACCATCTTTTTCTGCTGCAGCAGGTGACTTCTGCGCAAGCAACGTCAGTGTAGTTTGGTATCCCCTGACTGAAATCATTAATCCAGATTTCAGCCTGGCACTAGGATAGAGTGGGTGCTTACATGGAGCTTGTCTCTTACTTTTTTCTGTATCTGGAGTTCAACTTGTGTTGTAAGTTGTTAGGTGTTTCCTTGGGTTGGTGTCTGCATGTTTTGCAGCGTTCCTTGGAGCACAAATAGCTGAAAGGTTGTGAAGAGCCAAGGGCATGGCCAGAGTGGCAAGAGACTGCAAGTAGCATGCTGAAAGGCAGGCTGTGTCTTTCAACCCAGTTGCTTTCCATGTCTGCCATGCAGTGTTTACATCTAACTTATTTCCAGCTGTTCAAGAAAACAAATTTTACTTCTGCTTTCCTGTACGGTTACATCATTCAAAGTTTTCCTTTCCTGTATTTTCCTGAACTGACCCAAACACTCCAGCCTTATGCTTTCAACCACCTCTTTCTGACTTCTTTATCCACCTTCTTTTCTCTTTTTTGGTATCTCTCCTTTCCCTCTTATTTTCTTAAACCTGTCCAGGGCTATCTGCCTTTGAAATCATGTGGGGTTGCTCTGGTCTGTATCCAAGTGATAGATGCTTTACATTTACCTTGACACATTGATCAGCCAGAACAAGGTCTCATGAAGGTTAGGAGTGCACTTATCCACATACTCTTTCACTCCTTTCTTTCTTTCCTATTTTATCTTCTCACTTTCTAAGACTGAAGAAATTCCCCATACAGCACTGTGCAAGGCTATTCTCCCTGAAACTGCTACATAATCTAAACCAGTGCTGGAGTAATTAGTACCATCTTTAGAGCTCAAAGGTGATGCCTTGTGTGAGGTCATTTATTACAATCACTGTCCAGGCTGTTCCAGAGGAAACTCACCCCTGACTACCTCAGCAAAGTTGCTTTTGGCTTCTTTACACTGTGACTTTGTCTTGATTAGGAAAAATGTTCATTTAGGTCAGTCTGGCTGACCCGATTAGCAAAGCCTGCTCAAAATGCAGTTAGCATTTTTCCTAGAATAAATGCAAAACATAATGCTTTCAGCTGAGCAATTTATGCCAGGAGTTCCCCTGCAACAGGAATGTCGGGGCTCCCTTGGGAGAAACCTGGCCGTTAAGGCTGGAGGAGTACTACAACTTGGGCCTGACACCAGCTATGTTACACTGGAGGGAACTGGATGCTGCATTGGTTGTGGACATTCCTATTGGATTGTCAGCATTTCTTCTGCAGGTGAGCTTTGTTAGATCAATGCCCAAACGACATCCTCCATACTGGCTCCCCACCACAGTGTCATGGGGTCACTGGCTCCTCCTTTCGATGGCATGGCACGTCCAGGGGGAGCATTGCAGCTCAGGAATAACCCATCTCTGCTGTTCAAGGCGTAGGGGCTCTACCATGAAAACCTGCTCTGACTCTGCAATATTTGAAGCCCTCTCACTACTTGGAGGAGAGCTTTCCCTTCCAGAAGGGTGAAAAGGTAGAGGGAGACCAGGATGAAGAAGAGGACTCAGTTCCAGAGCCTCAAGAGTTAATTGTTGCATGTCAGAGCAGCTTGATGTTAAATGAGTCTGCTAAATTCATGACAGTTGAAGGAAGGAGCTGGGCAGGTGCTTTTGGCTAAGTTCACTGCTGTCCTGGGGGGAGGGACTGCAAGCCAGGCAGCTCAGGGAGCAGGAAACCAGCTCTGACATTTGTAAAGACTGTTGATGGAAGGTTTCTTTCAAAGACTTTTCAGTCTCTCAATCTGAGAGCTCTTTGCCCAGGGAGTGTTGGAAATGTGGCTCTTCTTTCCAAGCAAATGTGGCGGACTCTCACAGTTGATGAGGTGCTGTTGAGCCACAAATACTGAATTGCCAATTGAATGATGTTGGGTTTGTTTTTGTTGTGTTTCTCTGTCTTTATGGACAGCACTGCAGTGAGGTTGTTGGGAATGGAGAACTGTATTTTAGTCCTGGCTCTGCCAGTTTCTTAGTGTGTGATCCTCAGGGTGTCACTTGCAGTGATGCAGCTTTTGCTCACTATAAAAAAAAGTGGACATCCTTATTCTTACTGAAAAGGAGCAGTGTCACCAATGGGTGAAGCAGATTAAAAAAAAATAAGACTGGAATGGGGTTTTGCCAGTAAGTATCTGCCAGGAAAGGTCCATAGGAGCTATTATTTTGCTTCCCTAGTTGGACTCTTTTTCAATGACTTTGCAGCTACACATGATATTTGCCACATTTTCAGTTTGGCTCATCTATTCTCCACCGATATCCCAGCTATCCTTCACCCCTCTCCTGTTCCTTGTCTCTGTAGACTGCATGTGTCTTTATTTGACCTCAGATACTTCAAGCTAATCCAGAGTAATCTTTCTGTGTCAGTATGAATGACTACGTTGGTCAGCATCAGGATTTAAACTAAAGGACTTTTGGCCCATGCTGTTACTGGCCTGACCATTCTGGGCCTTACTGAAAACCAAACAATTTGTGCTTTATAAATCCAGTGAATGGGCTGTACTCATGTCTCATCCTCCACTGTACAACCAGATCCTGGCTTAGGCACAAAACTTCTCCCTCAGTTTGGTGCAACTTGCTGAGAGCACCCTGTTTTATTTTTGCCCCAAACTGCTGTATGGTCAGTGCTGGGCTGAGTTCTCAGGCTCCCAAACTATTTCTCTGCTGGTTTGTAAATGAGAAGGAGGTAACAAGCTCCTTCTCATAAAATACCAGAATGTCATGTCTTTATCAGTCCCTAGCGTGATATTCAAGACCCATGTCAGTCCCTCCTGCTGCTCAGCGCATGTTTTTGCATTTTCCCTTTCTTTGGCGGTGCCTTTTCTTCACAGTAACTGTCTGGCCTGTTGTAAAGTTAGGATCACCATCATCCATTGGGAAGAGTGATGCAGAGGTTGTTTTTTCATCCTCTGATCCTTCTCCTGCTCTTCAGGTTTTGTCAAATATAGTTGGCAGTGGTCCAGCAGCTGGATTAGCAGTAATTAATGAGCAAATGGCCTGCAGCTCTTTTTCAGACCTGGCAAAGCACATACCTTTCACTTTTTTCTTACATGGTTTTCAGTTCTTTTTTATCATGCTGGGAGAGAGCAGAGTAGCAGCAGATGCTGCTCTGGTCAATACTGGGGAGTGAACAGAGGCTGCTGTGCTCTTTTCTTTGCTGCTAATTAGTACCAGGGTGGTAGGTAGAGGCTGCTAGCTAGGACAGCAAAACTGTTTTCTCCCTCCCCTTGTAGCTGTTACCACAGTGAGCAGTCAGTGGCAGCTGTAAGCAGCTGGGGTGAGCTGCAGCAGAGCAGGAATAATGCTGATTTCTTAATTTTCCTGCATGCTTCAGGCTCCAGGCGAACAGCCCTTGCAACCTCCCCCTTTGTGACCTGGAGCTGAAGTCCCAGGTGAGGTGAAGGCACACATTACTGTGTCAAGCCCAGCAGCCACATAGTATAGTGAGGTCACCCAGCATCTTTCATACCTACAAGTGCCAGACACCCATGTCCAGAGCAGTTGTCCATCCACTGGTCTCAGATGCCTCTCTGATATTTGATAAAATTGAATTACACAGAGTTGTCAGAGGATTTATTTACTTATTCTGGGAAAGAGTGAAGGATGCCAGAAGGGATGGAAAACAAGGAAAGAAAGAGGGACGAAAAACCAAAGATGAGAGAGGTAGCTATGCAGTTAGCATTCCTGAGCCATCTGGACCTGTTGGCATGGCCCCATCTGGATGGGCTCACGTGTTCATCCACAGCATGATGTAATCTTCATTGTCCAGCATTTGATTTTTCTTCTTTTGCTGGATGGCCTCATATCTAGTGCATGTCTGGAGTGGGCATTTTGATTTCCTGTTGCTATTTGTGGACTTTTCCTGGCCGATCTTCAAGCTCAGCTCAGGCGGTTTGCATTCCTCAAGCAGAAGCAGCAATGCCACCCTGCCAGCAGGAGCGGAGGCCAGCTGCAGCCAGCCTGCCAGCCCGGGAGAGGCAGCCCTGCACGTGGAACCAGCTGTGGTTTGCACCATGCTGCAGCTGGAGAGGGAGTGACACCTCTGCCTGGTGCTCGGACCACGGTGGCTGAGCTCTGGAGTCAGCTCAGCCTTCACCACCAGCACAGAGAGGGACCACTGTTCCCAGATGCTCATGGGCTTTCCTGCCCTGCTGCATCTTGCAGCAGAACAGGAAGAAAGAGAGTTTTATTTGAGTCAAGACCTATTCCTCCCTTCGGTAGATGTGAGTAAAAAGCAACTGATGATCTCAGTCCCTCTTCTTTAAAAATACCTGCATCAGGGAACACCAGGGCTCTTGACTACCCTGTGAAGCAGGTGGGCTTCCCAGCACATAGGAAGGAAGGCTGGGAAGGATCTGGTCTGACATTGCCAAGTACCCACTCTTGATAGTGGAAGGCCTGCCATCCCCTTCCTCCATCACTCAGTGCCATTTGCAGAAGGCAGTGCAGTCCAGTCAGAAGGATTCACTCAGGTTCCCACCATGTTCTGTGGGAGACTGCCATGCCTCACCGAGACCAGCCATGTCTTTTTTTCTTGCATCCTTCCTAGCACATGAAATGAAGAAGATTTGTACGTCTGCCTCCATAAGAGCACAGTTTGAAGGTCTTAAAGTCACGGAAGCCACACAGGAAAAAAACAGCCTTCTTCACTACATAAACTCAATGTGTAGAGGGGCAAATAGTCGAGTCTCCTCGACTGATCCCCTCCTGCTTTTAGAATCAGAGCAATTCCCAGACTCCTGAATGGTTGGGAAAGTCTGAGATGCTCAGAGGAAGAAGATGGGATTTCTCTACCATATTTGATTACCACTGCTGCAAGCAAGCTTCAAACCCAGCAATATGAGGGCCTGCTTCAGATTATGCCATTCTCCACTCTGACTCAAGATGTGGATAGCTGTGTGATGATACATTAGGCAACAGTTTGACCTGAGCATACAGTACTCCCTCCCTTACAATGCCTCATTCTGCCCACATGCCTCCCTGAGCTTTGTTTCCTCCAGGGGCTTGGGAATGGGAAAATTGAGTGCAGTGACCCCCAGGGAGCAAAATTATTTTCAGTGGAGAATCCTACTGCTTGGTTTAGAAGTCATCCTGTTTGCGTGTAAAGAGAGCAGGGCTTTGCTTTCATAATAACCCAGGGACAGCCTGTCCATCAGGGATGGACTCCCTGGAACCACAGAGCTGAGCTTTTCCACCCAGCTCAGCTCTGTTGAGTGAGAGAGTAGCTCTGGAAAACGACTGCCTCTTTTTAAACCAATTGGCAAAACTCTTGCATCTCTCCTGGGAACAGGCCAGGGATTCTGAGTCACTGCTTGAGTGGGTTGTGGCCAAGGTAGTCGTACCCAAGATATTAAGTGAGAGAGGAGAGATCCACTGAGGAATGCCAGCAGAAAGAGAAATAGTCATGACCATGATGAATAATAATATAATGATGAAAAGATTCAGAAATGCACTGCCCACTCCAAAAATAAAGTTTGAGGACAACTCAAATGTTGTAAAGAAAAGAGAGGAAAGAGTCGACAAAGACCGCCAAAGCCTGCATGTCAGCTGCAATGCAAGGAGTCAGGTCCAGCTGGCCTGGGTTCAAAGAGCTCCTATTGTCCAACAGCATTTCCAAGACACCATTCAAAACTTTCAGAAAATAAACCCAAGATGCAGGGTGAGATTTATCACACAATAAAGGCAAGCCAGATGTGTGCACCCTTTCAGAGAGAGACAGGAGGAAGACGAAGGAGGAGTGAAGGGGGGGGTATCAAGCAGCAGAGGCATGAGGGAAGAGGTTGGAATTAAAGGCCTGATGTTGTGAGGATCCAGGAAGAAGCAGGGGAGTGGATCTGTGCTGGGACACATATTGGGCACTTGTGAAAAGTTTCCTCTTTATCAAGAACTCTATACTTGGGAAAATTCACCTAGCATCAAGGTTAAGGAACAGAGAGGGAAGATCTCACTGATGCTTTTTTTTTTCTTTTGTTGCACATAAAACCATAATGGATACTGAAAGGTTGCTTCTTGTCCTGAATGATATATCTGCAAAATAAGGCCCTGTCTGAAAGAATGTCCAGAAGCCAAACCACTATAGATTTTGTCTTGATTTTCTGAGGCTCACACAGTCTTCATTATTGCTTTGCAGCACTGGCCACCAGGGCCGGGGTGTAACTTCTTCTGCCACAGGAATCACTCACTTCCACCTGTGATTTAATTATGTTAAAATATATTTAACATAATCAAATAATAATAAAAGCAATTAATTGTACAGAAAGATAATTTAATATTTGAATATGCTGCTAACATGGAGCTACATGACTACAACCTGCCATCACTAGATAACTCCTCAAGTTCTCTCTGCCTGCAGAACAACCTGCAAGGTGGCTATGCCATAACACACACCACAATGAAAAGGTGATTTGGATTTATTTGTTCTCAGGAAAATCTATGGTAGTAAGGACTTGTTCATCTAAGAGCAAAAAGCCTGAGAAAACATTTTGGAAGTTTAAGCTAGAGAGTCCCTCTTTACAGTGACTCATTTGTTTGGTAACTGTATTTCTCTTCTACAACAGTTGTTGTTTTTTATGTTGTGGGTTTTTTTTGGGTTTTTTCTTTTTTTTTTTTTTTTGAAGTCCGTAGCTGCAAGCTGAGAGGGGTTTGAAGCATCTGGATGTATCTGGAGCCTTTAAACTGAGCTCAGTTGCAGATGACTAATTTGAAGCAGGACACACTCAGATCTGTAAGGAGCCATATTTGATTACCAGAGTGGTTCCTTGAAGCCCTAAAACCCATGAGGCTATCCATCATCTCCCTTGTCCAGGGATGTCCAGAAAATGGATTCCCAAATCCACCAGCTTCTGCAGAGACCACTCCAATGCTGAGGTGCAGATGTCTGCTTGATCTCAGACGCAGGAGCTTTCACAGCAGGAGTTCAGGGCATAATAGGTTTCCTGGCTTTAAAGGAACACGGGATCTTTTCTTCTCAGAAGCTTCTAACATTACTTGAGTACATGATACCATGCATCTCCACATTTCAACTTCTTTTCACCAGCTACAGGGTCCTTGGCTGCTGGGCCTTGTTGTGGAGAAGTGCAGCTTGAAGAAGGAATAGCTGGAGAGCCAGGTGTTGAGAAGGGGTTTTCATGGGCTTCCTTTTCTCCTTCAGCTGTGGTTTTCATCCCATGGATGAAGTGACTGCCTGATCTCTGACCAGTCAGATATCTATCCTTATCTTTGGAAATGCAGGGCTTTTACCTCTGGTTCATCAGCATCACATCTTCATTCTACCCCAGGATGGAGTTAATTCGGGTTACCCCTGCCTAGGAAGGATTTCCCCATTCTCCAGAGACTCTGGTTTTTGCAGCTCCACTGCTGAGGTGAAAATGGTACCCTCAGCATTGGAGCTGAAGTTTAATTTCCTATCTGCTGCTTAGGGCACAGATTTTCCACTGAGATATTGGCAGAAGGTCAGAAATCCGCATTCCAAGTGGAATTGCTTTGAAAACTGCCCTGGTGCAGGACTCTGTTCAGTCTGCTGCTTGCAAAACCCAACTTTTGCCCAGCCTGGCCACTGAAGAGAGTCTCAGATCTTGCTCTCTCAAGATTTTACGTGAAAATCCTTGAGTTACAAATCAGCTGGGCCAGACTTAGTTGCTCTGTTAGGTGCCCTTTACAAAGGCCCAAGGAATGAAAGCCACCAGTAATGTTTGGTATTAGCTGCATGCCTCAGCTTTTGGACTTGAACAGCTCTTCCTCTTTCAAGGCCTGCTTTTCTTTATGGGACTCCAGGGACCTGCCAGGGGACAAAATGTGAATTATCTCTGATTTTGCTCTCTGAGCTAAAGAGAAACAGTTTCAATGAGACAAATGAAGATGATTGTAAAGATAATTCAGACCTTTCCTCCTTCTCTGGTTATCTCCCAAAGCAGATTTCCTCTATGTACCAGTGTGTCTTTCTTGTTGCTTTCTTGCAAGATGCAGAAAAAAAGGCCCATAATGGCACGGGGCTGACAAGCTGTGTAAGAGCAGAGATGTGCCAACTCTGGCAGCTTCAACTCCTTACTGGCCAGGGCCAGAAGCTTGTAAAAATATAGAAGAAATGGTGGAGTGGCATTTATTCCAATTTATTTTGGTTATTGAATATACATTCCCATACCACTGACTGGTGAATGGCTTGAGAAGCACACCTCTCTTATTTTAATTGTATTGAATGCTCATGCTGCATTTCATGTCATTTGGTGATAGTGTGACATGGTTTTACATCAGCATGGCAGTATAGTTCACAGAGTCACACAGAATAAAGCAGTATTTTCTTTCACTTGCCCTGCCTGCTGTCACACTATACATCCCTCACCATTAAGCAAAATTTTTCTCTAAACTGCCCAGGCAGACATGCCACACACAATTAAATCCATGTAGGCTTTTCCAGGGTAGATTCACCTCTAGATTTGCAGGGCTGGGCTAGGGATGCATTCCTTGCATGTGCAGACATGGCTATGGACACCCAGTTGTGTTCTGGCTGCTGTGCCTCTGTGGGGATTGAGGAAGGGTGGATGGGCTCTGCAAGGGCACACCCAGGTGGAGGTGGATCAAGCTAACGTAGCAGATAGGGCCTTCCCAAAAATGATGGATTATATTTTCATGCATAAGGACACAAAGTTCACATGAGGTCCCACCTCCAGATGCTACAGCAGCTGAAAGCCCCATCACGGTGTGGAGTTAGGGTGTCACTGGGAACCTGATGCAAACGCAGCTGAGGCTGCCATGTTCACACAAACAGGCAAAGCACCAATTCAGCCAAGACAGCAGAGATCTGGGGACAGAGATGACAATACAGCTTCTCTCTCTAAGGGCTACTGCTCGTGTGAAGTCTCTGCCTGCAGACTGACCTTGGCTTGGGAAGGAGTGAAGAAGAGGAAGAGATCCCTGCCAGCTTGCCCATGGATACCTGCATTCCCACAGAGAACAGCGCCTACGCATCTCTGTTTGAACACAACCCAGCTGCCACCACAATGGCTTAGAAATAAGGGTAGCTTTGTTTTGTAGCAAGCAAGTTTTGCCTTCAGTTCTCCAAGCTCAAAAAAAGCCTAGCAGGACAATCTTTTTATTTACCTTTCACAAACTCCTACAAATTTGCCCCAAATCTTCTGCCAAATGAGGGTTAAGTGCAGCCAATCCCAATGTTTCATCCTGAGAGAGCTGTGTCCAGTTCTGTGTATGGTTTAAGTCCTCCTTTTTTTTTTTTTTTTTTTTTTTTTTTTTTTTTTTTTTTTTATCAGAGTCAGCTGCAAGGCAGTTGTAAGCCAAAGGAAATTTGGGACATTCATTGCATATGTAGCATACACACAGCAAAAGCATGCTGAAAAGCAGAAGCATTCCTTTTTATCCTCCAGGGTGCCACTGCTGGGAGGAGAGGGGCTCGTGTCTCTGCAGATTCGGCTAGTCACATGCCATAGGCAAACCATGTACTGTAGCTGCTTTCCACCCCAGGCCAGTGAAACCTGTTTAGCCCAAGGGCTATTTCCCCTCTCCTCCCTAGCACATGCATGTCTGCTCTGAACCTGGCACCCACAGGTGCTGGGAGGGCGCACAAATGGCCACATGGCTGTGGCCACGCTGCAATGCCACTTGTCCAGTGAATCGCCTCAGCCTGGGTTCTGTGCTGTTCCACAGTTGTTCCCCTTGCAGGGCACTTCCAATCCCTCCACATCACCACTGCCCGTGGTGCTGTGTGCCGGCTGCTAATCCCATTTATGCTGAACGCGCTGGTGCCAGGTGTGGAGACACCAGTGTCCATGACTTTAGCAGCACTCGAGATCCTCCCTTGGGGCCACTGGGAAACCCAGTCACAGGCTAGCAGATTTCAACTTTCCACATACCTTTTACTCCCTTTTCATTCTTCCAGGGGCAGAAGCATTTAAGTTAAAGACTTAAGTCGCCCTCTTCCCCTGCTCCTGGTGCCTCCCAAGGTTCTCCCCAATGAACTGCAGGCTTGTGAACTCTGAGCTGGATATTACACGGCTGCAATCTCGGCCACGAAACTTCCATGCGGTCTGTGTTGTGCACATGCTTTTTAACAACATCACCCACTCCGTCAACTTTGTCCCCCCTGCCGGGGCTGTAGGGCAGGAGTGGGTGAAAGCACGAAGCCTTCCTGCCTGCCGGGGAGGTTTCGGCTCGCCGCGGAAGCCGTGTGTGCCGGAGGGGCAGCGGCGAAGTGCCGGGCTCTCCCCATCGCGGCATCCCGGATGAGCGGGGCCGGCTCGCGCCGCTCCGTCCTAACCCTGCACTCCTCCCGCGCGCCGCGCCGCGCCGCTGGCAGCCGCCTCCCATTGGCCGCCTCCCGGCGGCGCCGGCCAATGGGCGGCCGCGGCTGCGGGCCGTTGGAAGCGCGCCTCGGCGACCGTTAAACCGCCGCCGCCGTCCCCGCGCGGCCGGGCAGCTCGCGCGTGGCCGCCCTGAGGGGCTGCGGCTCCTCGGCCGCGGCTCCCCCGCCGCTGCTGCGCCCGGCCTGGGCGCCGCGCCCGCCACCGCCCTCCCCCGGCTGTGCCTTGAGCCGCCGACGGTCCCTCCTAGGTCCTGTGGCGCCTAGCGCTGGAAATTGTAAATCCAGGCCCTTGGCACGGATGTGCGGTGGAAGAAGGTTTCCACAGTGAGTTGTGCCTGAGCCTTGCAGGGACGAGAGCAGGCTCAGGAGAGACCTTATCACTCTCTACAAGTAGCTGAAAGGAGGTTGTAGCCAGGTGGGGGTCTGCCTCTTCTCCCAGGCAACTAGAGACAGGATGAGAGGATGTTAGGTTGAACATTAGCAAGAATTTATTCAGAAAAAGGGTGATTGGACATTGGAATGGACTGCCCAGAGAGGCAGTGGAGTTACCATCCCTGGAGGTGTTTAAGGAAAGACTGGCTGTGGCATTTGTTGCCATGTTCCAGTTGATACGGTGTTCAGTCACAGCTTAGACTCTGTGATCTCAGAGGTCTTTTCCCACCTAAGTGGTTCTACAATTTTACAGACAACAGCAAATTTTGGGTCTAGTTCCAGATCAGGTTCAGTCAAACCCTGCCACCCTGGGGCGTCTGGAGTGCTTGGTCCACCATACATGCCAAGGTTGTGATGCTGAAAGTAGGCACAGGTGACTTGGGCATTGATGCAGTGCCTGGGAAAGATGGGGTGCTGCTGCTTCAGATGCTGTCCTGCTGATGGAGGGGAACAACAGTGGTGTTCACAGGCAGTTTGGCCTTTGGTGCTTTGGCCATGCCACCCATAGAGGTAACAAAAGCAAGGGGGTAGCAGATCAGTGGCAAGCTGTTCAGGCACACCAGGGGCCTGGGTGGACCAGGCATGGATCAGCAGGGATCTGTGATATGTGAGATACAAGAGCAATATGGGTTCAGGATAGAGGAGCAGCAGAGGGATGGCAGCCAAGGGGTGGTTGGATGATCACCTGTGCCCCTTGGGGTGCACATGCACGGTCTGGCTGTGTGGTGAAGTGTGCACAGCATCTGTCCATCCTGCCTGATTCTTATTAACACAGTTGAGAACTTCACTTTCATAAGGTCTAAAATTCTCTGCATTTTAAAGAGAGCAGAAGGACTGTCTGGAGTGTATGGGCTCTTCTTTCCTGGAATGTAAAGAAAACTTCGGCTGTGCAGCTGGAGTGCAGGGGGCTTCATTCCTTAGTGAAAGCAGAGAAGGGAAATGCAGATGTCACAGCTGGGACAGGAGATTTATCTTGGCAAGCAAAGAGGAAAAAATTTTCAAAAGAAAAGAGAAAACTCAGAAGAATCCCCTCCCCATCTTCACTGCTTGCCAGCACGAGCAGAACCTCCAACCTGCAAAGGCCTTTCGTCTCCTGGGCCTGGGCTGCCGCCCAGCTGGATTTAGCCCTCGCTGCTTTCTCTTTGGAGCGAGACCATTGTGGTGGGACGAGAGAGGCTGTGAGAACCAGGCTGATCCTGAAGGAAGACTGTCCAAACAACTCAGCTGGAGGTGGGAAGGGGAAAGTCACAGTCAAAGAATGGAAGCATGAAAGGGAAAAGGAGGGACAGATGCAGCCAGGATGAGTCCAGAGAAGTGGGTCCAGGGGGAGGAAGTTATCACCTCCTCAGCCATGCATGGTGCCACTGGACTACAAGAGTGCTACCTTAAGGCATCCCATGTGCAGCCGGGCAGGGGAGAAGGCTTTGTGCCTCTCTCTCCCCTTGGGGCTTCCAGAGTTCTAACACCAGCTCTGGATGGGGGTATATGTAGAGCTTGCATTTGGATGTCTGGATGCCTTGCATTAGCTCCCAAGATAACTGTTGTACAACAGGAAAGGGTGTTTGAATGAGAAGTGCACGCACACACATACAGTGTGCTATTTAGACAACCCTAAGCATGAGGTCAGGATGAAAACATGTGGTGGAAATATGTTTGGAAGAGTCAGTGCCTATGTCAATCACCAGGAGTGGGAGGGAGCAGAAGTCAGGAGCTGACAGATTCTCATTCTCTCCCCATGGCTGAGGTGGCCTCAGCCTGAGGAGATTCTACTGTGGCACCAGGAAAAGGCTGTCTGTAGGGCCTGGAGATGCAATGGTTGTTGCCTCCCCATACCTGTACATACTAGCTCATCCTCTTTGGGTGCTGCCTCCCTGTTCTCCTAGAGTTTGAGGGGGACGGGCAGCCAGAAATCAGGCTTGGATCAGGAAATTCAGCACATCCTCGCCATTGCATTTCTGTCCCTTGGCTGCCCCCTCCCTGACCGCTCACTGGTAATACAGCTTTGGAAACACATCTCGTGCTATTTCTTGGCTTTGGAGCATACTTAGAAGAAGAAGGAAGGAGAGTGTGAAAGGGAGGGGAAGATAACAGGAGCGAATAATGCAAAATGAGACTGTGCTCTGAGCTTTGTATCCCATCTGGAAACTGTTTTCCCTCAGTACACTGCACACCCACTCCCTCTAGGCCAGGATGGTAAGGGTCAAGTTTCCCAGTTGACTGGTCCCCCTTGCTAAAGCCAAACCCATCTGCTTGAAAGCTACTTGAAATATCTTAAAGGAGAATCTCAACACAGTTGCTGAGCCCTTCATTGTCACAATTAAAACTCTTGGCCATTCTTCTGAGGAGCAGGAGCTGGCTGATCTCAGCCTGGTTGGAAGGCACTCTCAAGGAGTTTTGGTCTTCAAGAAGCTGTGAGAGGATGAGCCTGCTGTGCTTGTGAGTCTCTGCCATCCCACTTTCATTCACACCCAAGTTCCATGGATTCTTTCTTGAACCTTCCCTGGTGTGCTGAGACCTTTGTTGCCGTTGTGTTGGAAAAAGTCTCCCCAGCCTAGTTATGTCATTTTGTGGGAGCACATGAAGACCTTTAGCTGTGCTGGCCCCAGCCTGGGTGGGAATGGAGGGCTAGTGACCACCCAGCACCTTCCATACCAGCAAGGATAAAGCTGCTATCCATTTGGTCAGGTGATAAACCTGCTTCTCTTCATTGCTCAGAAGCTTGGAGCACTGACCCTGCCATGTGCTGCTGTGATGTACACAGCCCTGAGTCACCATATCCTAGTTCCCTGAACCCTCTCTCACACATGCAAAGGAGAAGTATAGCTGAAGTTTTGCCAGATAAGTGCAGCTCCCAAAATTAGACTGGGTGGGAAAAAATTTGCATATTCTGGGTTAACAGGCTCAATCTAAGCTAATTGGTAGTGGTTTTGATGGCATCTACCCAAAATAAACTGGGCTGCTCCTCACTGTGTCCATCACAGTTGGATCTTGACAAGAGGACACTCTTTCTTCTTACCATGTGGTTGCATGCACAGCTGTCTTATACAAATTAGAAGTCTAAAATTAACAATACCTGTTGACTTCAGGAGAGAACAGTCACCCCAAGAGCCCCAGTAGTCTTCCTGGGATGTGGTGACAGCTTCCTGCTGGTCCCATAGTTTCCATTATGGGTATGACCAGCTACAAACCTTTGTTATTATTTTTGTTTGCTTTACTCTTCCTTCTGCTTCTTTCCTCTGCCTATTGCCACCTTCTTTGAGTAAAACAACAATCTCCAGCTTTGTGTCAGCTCTAGGTGCTCTCCCTCCTTGAGGGTGTTGGATCCTTGGTGCCCCCTTTGATAATAACTGTAGTTATGGCAAATCTCATGGGCTAGTTCCCTTCTCTCCGTTGTCTGTGTTTGGAGATGTTGGACTGATATCTGTGTGAGTGGTGAGAGCTGAAACAGACAGCTTTGATGAGAAGGCTTTGCCAGTATTTAGGACAATAAAGACCCAGAAGCCCAGAGAGGGGTAGATCCCACAACATTTCTGGACTCCCAGGGAGGGGTGCAAGTTTCATTCTCTGCTCATCAGCTATGTTTTTCCTGTACTGTGCAGTAGGCCTCTGTCTCTTGGGAGAGAATGGTCTCTTGGGGACCTGAACTCCTGCAGCTCTGGGAGAACAGTGTTGCCTTCGTCCTCATTTCCAAACAGAGAGGTCTTCCAGCAGCAAGTCTTCTGAGTGGTGTCTAAAATAATGAGAAACCTGAAATTACTCCTGCCACTGTTGGTGCCTGTGTTAAGCCTCTCATACTCAGTCCCTTGCACTCATTACTCATCTCTCACCTCTCAGCAGCTGCTGGGGTCATGTTTTTTAGTTTCAGAATAAAGCCAGAGACACATCTCCGCCACTTCCCTCTAGGTAGGTTTGTCCAACAATAGAGAGATTGTTGACTGACCAAGGGATCATTGTTCTAAATGTGGGTGGGATGCCGCTAAAAGATAATCTGTGTAACTACTGCACGGATGCATTTTCTTGACTCTTCAATCCCACCTCTGCCTTTGTTAATGCACAGTTGTGAAAGAAATTGGAAGCACGTGGCAGTGTCACAGACAGCTCTCCCCACAGCTGTCCCCCCAGCTCCACTTCTCTTCCATGGCTACACAGTGGTTCTAGTTTTCGTGGTCACAACATGAAATACGATTTGAGCCTGCTCTGCTGTGTCGTGGTGCATTAGCAGCCAGCACTCTGAATCCCTTCACTTTTCTGTGGTTCTCGCCCTTACCATAAGGCTATCGTGTTCACATCCTGTGTTTGCTTGTGTTGTTTAGAGAACACAAGACAAAGAACAGCTGTTACATGAGCAGACACTCTCTGGGGTTAATGCTCAGGACTCAAACTCTTTTTCCTTCTATGCTGTAGCATAGGACAAAACCTGGTTTTCTAGTGCTTTTTAGATAACTATCTAACCCAGTTCCATCTGCTGACTCAGCTCCCTCTGAAGTTACACTCCCCACAGATGGTAGGTGTTTTCTGTTACTTGATTCAAGTGCAAAAGTGCTCCTAGGCAACTTGGAAATGGCTGGGTGGATTTTACCAAACTATCCCGCCAACTCTGCTTCTGCTGTGGGAACAAGTGGAGAAAACTTTAGCCCTGACATCGCAGGGAGGGCCTCAACACTAGGATTTAACATGAGTGTGCCTTCTCCACCCTACTTGCACATGCAGTGTCTGGTCTCCAGGGAAGCCTTGAAGGATGATGTTGGAGGATGAAAGGCACTGATATGTTGGAGATTGCTGTTGCTTACCATCTCCCTCCCCCACGTGGTGGAAAGTGTGGGTCTGTTCATCTAGAGTCTACTTCCCTCCCCAGCCTCACCCCAAAGCTCTGACAGCCAGTGGAATGTTGACAGAGTGGTACTGCGCTCAGGTAAAACAAATATACCTTCCGGTAGGAGCAGGAACCTACAGGCTCCAGCATCCGGGGTCCTCGGGCCACCTCCTGCCTCAGTCCTAGCACTGGGGAAAGAAAGGACTGCACACAACCCCTGCTTCTCTAGAAGCCAGGCTCCCTCCTGAGCTGAGCTCTCACCCTGGAATTCATTGGCATTCATGTCTCCACTCTAGGACCTACGTGGTCTCTCCCACTCTCATTCATACCCTGTTGCTCTTGGTATTTCAGTATACTGCTTTCAATGCCTTTCTGCCCACCAAGATGCTTTTCCAGGCAGGGGGTGGGGGGACAGACCCAGTCTGACTCTGCTGAGCTCTCTCCAGTTCATTTAAGTTACACAGTTCTGTCTGTGTAATATAGTCACTTGAATCTATCTGTCTTTTCTTTCCTCTCCCTGAGCCAGAAGGCTCAATCTGCCAACAAATGGGATAATTTTTCAGCTGGTGTTTGGCAGCCATCATTTTTCTCCCTGCCCAACCAATGCTTTGTTGTTGCAAATGGAAAAGTTAGTGATTTGACTTCTGAATAGGAGGATATGCCTCAAAGGAAGAAGGTTCCCTGTAGCATCAGGAGCTCAGCTCTGCAGCACCACTGGCCAGATTTACTGACTGTTACTGGAATGATTAGTGGAATGATTGTTTGTTGTTAACAGCCCATCTGTAGTGTTTAAACTTCATCGGGGAGCTGAATTTCACAGGCATTATCTGGCTGAAGTACAGCCTCATATGGTCCACAGAGGGGCTGTTAAATCCCAGAGGAAATTAAATACAACAGGGGGCCTTCCTGTTATGTGGATCCAACTGATCTTTTTTCTCGGCAGCTGGGTTGATGTTCTCTGGGGCATCAATGTGCCTATTGCTGCTGGCAGAGAACATGAAAAATTGTCTGTCACTAAGGACAGGTACTGAAGACCATGACTTTGTGGCACACTTACATTCTATCATCACAGGAATCTCTTTCCTTGTCGTTTTGTTGTCACAGTGAGATGATGTTTAGAAGACACAGTTAGATACTCACAAAGGAAGGGGGAGACAAGATAATGTAGAAAAGTTTCATGGATGTTTGTGGCATAGATAAACATGCAGTGATGTACAGCACCACATCCCTTTCTATCTTAATTCGAGGTGTTTTTGTCAGACTGATGCAGGCGAGGAATAGAAACTGTTTTTTGCCATGCAAAAAGGTCCAGTGCTGAGGTTTGACTCTCAGTGCAGAGGAAGGCTCTCAGATCCCTCTTGGAGATGACACTAATGCTCTTTCTCCCTTTGTCTTTCCTCAGCATTTCTCAGAAAACCTGGATCACTTCTCAGAAAACATGGAGGATTTCTCCAATGACCTCTTCAGCAGTTTCTTCGATGACCCAGTACTGGCTGAGAAGAACCCTCTGCTGGACATGGACCTGGACCCACCCACTCCAGGCATCCAGGCAGAGCACAGCTATTCCCTCAGTGGAGACTCTGCTCCCCAGAGCCCCCTTGTGCCTGTCAAGACTGAAGATAATGCTAACGGTGAGCATGAGATGTGCACACTGCACAGCTTTGGGCACCTCTGTTAGCAGAGGCTCTGTCTGTCTTTCATATATAAGGACAAACTGGCTATTCCTTGGACTTGCACATGTCCAATCCGGGGAAAAATTTGATTTGCTGTTGTCAAATACAGCCCACATTTTTCCCTTCCATTTGTGCTGTGATAGTCACATTACTCCTTTGCCGGGCTTACTGTTAATTATGAGGATGATAATTGGCTGTGGCTTAGTGTGCTGCCAGCTTCTGGCAAGCAACAGGCAATGTCTTTTTAGAAACCTGCAAACTTGGGTGTGGATGCCCTAGATCCAGCTCCGTTTTGGCATCAGGCAGCAGGGTTTTGGCTTGCACATAGGAAGCATGAGTCTCTGGCTGCAACCAGTGCTGGTACATGTGGAAAGCAAAGTGGCTTCTTTACCAGCAGATCTTTTAGCAGGAGACAGAGGGGAACAGTCATTTCAAAACTTATTTTTAAAACAATTCATTTCGGGATAATTTATGATGGCTGGGTATTTTTAGAGCTGCCCTTGCAGAGAGTCCTGTAATTTGTGGGATTGTGTGGGTGTCCCAACAGCTGATGGACACCAGGCTGCCTGAAAAAGCAGTGGCAGAGGCTCAGGATACACATAAGACAGCTATTCCTTTGAGCAACAGTGAAACCTGGGACAGAGGCTTCCTCTCATGACTAGGAATGATCCCAGCTTTCTGGTACAAATGCCAAGGCAGAAGGAGAGAAGGCTGGCCTCTGCTACCTCTCTGGTCCTTGAAAAGGCACAGCCATCTGCCACATTCCTTAGGGGGATCTCAGAGAGATGCTGAGAGAGAGGTTTATGGCAGGCCAAGCAACTCTGCCTTGGTACCAAAAAAGCTTTCAATTTGCATTTCTTTTTCCTTAGTTTTAACCCCAAACCAAAGTCTTGGAGGGGACAACTAACAAAAAAACCCCAAACCAGTGTGAACAAATAAACACAACTTTCTTTTGCCCCTGAAAATGAATAGGAGGAGATAAGACTTGAGAATGAGAGAAGCCAAAAGAATGCATTTGTAGAAAGCAGTGAAATGAAGACTGCCGGCATGAAGCTATCTCAAGGACTCCTCTCTGAGACACTTAGCACCACTTCTCCTTCTCTCCACTGTCTGCACATGCCCTTCCTTCAGCTGTTATGTCTCAAAGGCAAGACCGTGACTCTCTTGAATGGAGTGTGACACTGATCCTTGGGCAGAGGCCAGCACAGGGTGTACAGTGCATAACCCAGGAGAGTTTGAGATGGGCCTGGCACTTGCTCTCTGAGAGTGCAGATCAGTTTTATAAGGGAGTAAGGCCTAGCATTACAATGGCAGGTATAGGAGTATCCATGCACCCAGTCCTGCAGCTAGATAATTCAGCTCATCTTTCCAGGGCTTTTTTGGCTCATAATTGCATGTGAGTCATATTCTAGTGAAACCCTGAGTCAAGTCCAGTATTTGCAACACTGTGCAGTCCTTTTGGCACAGCTCCATCCAGTCTCAGTCCTTTTAGACATTCAGTTCCAATTAATTACCCAGAAATGGTTTTTCTTTAACATTAAGCAAGCTCAGTCTGCAGAGCTCCTCAGGAATGCCCCTGCTCTGTCTAGGCTCGGAGCTGGCTGAGGCTTGCTTTTTATCAGCTTTCTCCCAGCTTTTCTGCAGATCTCCAAAACTCTTCCAAATCCTGCCCCTTCCCACATGGTTCCCACTAACACAGGTCAGCTAGGGCAAGCCACTGGGTGCATTGTGACCCTGCTTATCATTGGAGTCTGCTTTCCAGATGGCTTGTGCATACGGACTGGCTGCTTCATTCCTCAGTACCAGGCCTGAGTTCTGCAGGGTGTGATTTGATGCCAGGAGCAGGGAGAGCCAGGGTTGTGCAGAACAGTGAGCATTGGACCAGCCTCTGGTTAGTGCCTGCCCTCCTGTACAGGTTCTGCTTTCTCACTGCTCTTTGCCTCACCTCCTCAGCCCTGGGCAGCTGCAGATATCTCTCAGCTGTATTTCTTCCCAATACGTACAGAGCATCTACAGAATGTCTAGAGCAGAGGATGAGTGTCTTGGCATGCTTCATCCACCAACATACAGTGAAATCTGCAGTGTTACAGTGTTACCTCTGAAACATCCTCTCAGGCAGCAGAACCTGGACGTGTCCACAAGAGATGCCTACTCCTCAGTCCCTCATTGATCCTCTGATGCCTTATTTGTCTCTGATTCTGTAACCCAGTCACTCCCCAGAAGAATCTCTGAGGGTGGGAAAGAGAGCAGGGTCAGAATGTAGACAGGAAATGGGAGGACGGCACATACTTATTTGGGTGTCTGCTCCTTGGCCTGTCTGGACTGACAGCACTGGGGGCTGCTCCCTCACTGAGTCAAGTCTGATCAGGGAGAGCCCTTGGTGGTCTGCTCTCCCTTGTCTGGTAACTTGCTTCAGCAGCAGCCCTCACAGAAAGAGGATACCCCACACATCTGAGAAAAAGAGAAATGCAGATCTTTGCAACAGAAAGGATGAGGAGGAAAAGGCTTCAAATGACAGTAAGGAACTTCAGAGTAGTCAGTAGGCAAAATGTTCCCACAGTGGGCATAGCAAAACCAGAGAAGAGTTTAAATGGGGGAAGCTGTGAACTCTTCAGCACTTTTCAAAGGGGTAGGTTCAAGTGAATCATCTATCAGGACTGACACAGATTTACTTAAACTTGCCTAGAGCAGTGAGATAGACTGAAAGATCTCTCAAGATCCCTCATTTCTGTGAAAGGCAGAAGTCAGTCCAAATTTTCTGGGTACAAACACTTGCGGCTGTGTGACACTTTGCCTCCTTCCATCAGAAGGGGTTTGTCTGCATACCAGGGTAACTAGGACTTCACTACTAGCTGTGGGTTCAGTGTCCTTAGCAGGACAGAGAAAACACAATCCTCTCTGTGTCTACTCAGTAGGCTCTGTGTTGTCTCAGCTGTACAGTGCACCCGTGCCTGAGATGCTGCCTGATGACATTAGCCCTGCTGCATTGTGGGAAGCTCTAGAGAGCAATCCAGCAGCACTGAGAGCAGCACATGCAGCTGAGACACACAAGCAGCAGCAACAGGAGCTGTGTCTGTGCTTGACAACGTCCAGTCACAGAGGCAGCTGGAAGGAATGAGCATCTGCTAGAGAGACCTGTCTAGGCAGAAATAAGAGGTGCTAGACCAAAGACAGGAAGACAACACATTCCATTGGCAAGGCCAACACTGTGTTATCATATATAATTCTTGTCTGGTCTTTAACACCGCTGTGCCAAGCAAAGCTCAGAGGTAGGATTCTGCCCTGGCCTCTCCTGAAAACAGAGGCTGAGTAGGGCAAAGACAGTGTTAACGTACCTTTAATTTAGATCAGATGGCAGCTCCCACATGAACAGCTGCTTGTTTGTACTCTTCTTCGTGTGGGCTTTTCTGGAGCAGAGAAAGACCTTTATCCCTCTCTCCTCTTGCCAGGACATCTTCTAGACTGAGGCCTGTACTGCAGAAATTTAATCTGCAGATTAAACAAAGAAGTGTTTGTTCTATTCATTATCCAAATCACAAATTGTTACAAGCAAAATTGAGTTTTAGAGAAAACTCAATTTTTTTTTTACTTAATAAAGTAAATTATACTTTATATATATTTATACTTAATGAAGTAAATGCTTGTAAAAAATGTTGACAGGTATGATTACTTGTTTATACTGTTTTTAGAGAAAACAGAGCTGTGTGCTCTGGGCAGCAGACAGCTAGGCAACATCCCTGGGCCTGACTGAGAGTGCTGCATGCAGAAAGCAGTGCAGAGAGGTTAGAGAGTGAGTCAGACTGTGGCCTTGTAGAGGCACCTGGAACTCTGTCTGGTTCTCACTTAGCAATAGTCGGTCCTATGTCAAGCCAAATGTATTTTTGCTTGTGAGATAAAAAGGGAAAGGGAATGGATGAGGATTAGGAAGGAGGGTGCAAGGCTGCAGGCCAGCTAGGAGTAGCCTTTTGGCAGGCTGAAGTATTTGAAGGGCAAAGACCAAAACTTTAGAGCAGAGCCTAGGCAGCTCTCCTGCCTAGCAGTCCTTTTCCCATCTGATCTGCAGTTCATCTGGGATCTCTACTTCCAGTGGCAAGCCAGGCTCACACCACAGATGTGCAGGGACAGAGCAGACAGGAGGCAAGGGCAGCATGCCTCCATGGCTCCATTCAGTTCCTTTTCCCTCACTGGTGCTTCTTGTCCCTGCCATCAATGGCAGCAGGGTACAGCTGTGGACAGCCCAGGGGAGAGAAGAGTCTCAGAGGTGAGACTGAGGGGAGCAGCTGTAGAAGCAGCCTCACAAGCAGGTGCTGCAGTGGGCTTCCTTCCACAGAAATGGACCTTCCTCCTCTTCTGTCCTGCAGCAAAGCCCTGATAGTTGGCACATCATCAGGCGGCCAAAGCATCACTGTCAGCCTTTCACTGTCATCATGCTTGCTCTCTCATCATCTCTCCAGAACAGAGATGGTGCTATTCTTGGTAAATCACCTGGCAGCTCTGTGATGCTGACCATGCTGCCTAAGGAGCAACAGCCCAGCCTCCTCCTCTCACTGAGCCCTAAATATAAATAAGCTCCAGAGGATGAGACCTAGACATTACTGGGGGAAGAAACCCTGCAAGTGTCCTCCAGAGCTTGGGCTGTGTAGTCAGAGCCCAGCAGAGACACAATTCCTCTATCTCTATCATGTATGCTCCCCACACAGTGGGGAGCACATACTGGGGAGCACACACTGGGGGTTCATTCCCTTTTGTACTCTGTGTTGTGGGCCTGCATATGCTTGTGTGGTGACAGTGCTAAACTTGGAAAGGCAGCCTCCTCAGTCAGAGGAAGTTGTCTGCATGGCTTCTTTTCTCCTTACCCTCTTCTTGCTGGAGTTTGATTCTCATGTTGTGCATGTTTCAGAGCTGGAGAATGGAGTGTGGTCACTGGGGCCCAAACTCTGCTCCATCATGGTGAAACAGGAACAGAACCTGCCTCTAGAGCTGCCTGAGTCCCAGCTACCTGCCAGCTCCATACCAGTGCTGAACCTCAACCCTCTGCAGAGACTGCCACTCCCCGAGGAGGTGAGCCCATTTAAGATCTGTTGGGAACCTGGGCTCTCACACAGCAGCACCCCTGCTGGTGCAGACGCAGACATGTGACCGCAGGATCCTGCAAGGTGAACTGAACAGACAGGAGAAGGTGTTAGAAAGCCCAGATACTGTATTATTTGTCATTCTCCTCTTGAAATGGCAGCACAGAAGGCTTTAAAATCTTGCTTAAATAGAAGCATGTTTCCTTGGCACAAAAGCCAAAAGCTTTAAGCTTGCATCCACTGGAGATCTGTCCCCTCCAATATGCCAGTATTTCTGCAGCCACTCTTGGCTTATTTTCATTTTTCAGAGAACGGTGTCAATTAATGTGATGCCAGTGACCTCACTATTCCTCCATAGAGACTCCTGCTCTACCACTGTCTTTTTCATGGCTTTGGATTTGTCACATGGCCTCTCACTCTTCGTAGCTGCTCACTGGAAATGTTGGTCCCACTCCAGGTCCTGCTTGCTTTTTCCTATGAAGCAGCAGGATTTATTATTTCTGTGTAACCAGGGACCAACTCTTTTGGTCATATCTAGGTTCTTAAGAAGTCTGTTTGTCTGAAGGAGGTTCACTTATGCCACTGGTATGTGGGTGTAAGTTGAGGGCTTAGTTCAGCTGGCCTTGAGTCCAGCTGTGTTGGATGAGAAGGTCTGACCAGTCTCACACAGACCTTGCCTATCTTGTAGCAGCTCAGTAGATAACAGTAGAGCATCTCTGGGGTTCACTTCCTTTTTTCACTCATGTTGAACATCTTCCCATTTAAACAACCATCCAAAACAAATGGGTTCTTCCAGCCAAAACTGTGCACAAACTTCCTCTATTATTTACACAGCTTGAACTTGGTGTGCCCTCCAATCTCTGCTGTGTATGCTCAGCAGCCATACCATGGTGCTCTCTCAGCTGTGTTTACAGTCTGGAGGAGTTTGCAATGTGTCTGTTTAGTGTAAAAACTCCACTCTGTGGTGGGCTGGGGGCTGGCAAGCCAGGAGGCTGAGGGGCAGCATAACACAGATGGGAGTAAATCTACTCTTTATTCAGCTCTCAGTCCCCTTCAATTGGAAACAGTTGCCCAGTGGCCCTGGTGAAAGTCACATGAACAGGACAGCATGGTTGTTCTGTTTCTGTAAAACCTCTACACTCCCATTTATAATGAAGGCAAATCAAAGAGGGACTTCCCATGGTAATGCAGGGGTTGGTTTAAATTACACTGTCTGGGTCTGTCAAAGGAAGAACTGCCAAGAATAAAAGTCATCTCCCTTTTGGAGATACTCAGCTCGGTGCATTGCTTGGCAGCACATCCATCTTCCAGTGCCACTTCCTCTGTAAATGTGTTTGCACTCTGTGTGCCCAGCAACTGAGACTTCAGGGCTTATGTTTGAACTCTTGGTTTCCTCCATGGTGAGAGGCTCCTTTGGGGCAGAGCTGTGAGATGGGGCAGGACAGGCAGCAGGGGACCAGTGGCTATGGACAGAACTGGTGGGAGCCTCCTGGGCAGGGGACATGGCAGTGGCCAAGAACTCTTTCGGCTTCTCTTCCACAGGTTCCTATAGAAATGACTCCAGCACCTGTGATCAAAGCTGAACCCAAAGAGGTGAACCAGTTTCTAAATGTACCTACAGGTAAGAAGATAGAATTCCCTGGTCAACTATATTACTCAGCTGTAGATTGTTATTATACAGGGTGGAAAGACAAAACACTTAAAAGCAGAGCTGTGCATATGAGGTAGCACTGGGGCAGAGAAGAACAGAGAAGTGGGCACTGCACTGTTCTAACTCAGATCAGTGTCTGCATCAGGAGCCACAAACAAAATTGTTCAGACAGGGACTCCCAGGCAAAACAGGCTACTTCAGAGTTGGAAATATGCAAGAGTGCCTTTAAAATCCTCAGAGAGACTGTAGAGCTATCCAAAAATAACCATCTGAAAGTCAGGAAATTCAGGATCCAGTTTAATTTGAAAGAAACCCAAGCATCTGAAAATCTGCCGATGCACAAATGAAAGCACTATGGGAACTCCCACTGCCGCAGAGAGACATTCCTTAGGCATATTCCCACCTCCATTAAGGCCCCTAGGGCTCTCCAGTACAAAGTGGGGACAGTTTTCAAGTGCTTGGAAACCAACTGAGTGACCGGAGCCCTGTTGGATCAAGTGTGCTGGCAAGTGTGTGAGCCCTGCAGTGCTTTTGGAAGAGCTTTGCTCTCACAGTTTCCTGTACTTGTGAACAGGCTATGGAGCAAAACATCACAGGCTTTTTACTTCATTTTGGTTGACAGTGGAGGACCTTATTGCTTTGTAAATACCTTCAGTTCCTTGGCAAAGCCCTGCCAGCTCCTCTGCAGTTCCTAGTTTAGCACATTTGAGGTCAGTCTAACCTCTGTCTTGGGCAGTGCTCAGTCAAGCCTTTTTCTCAGACTCACCCCATCTTGTGAATTTCATCATCCTCTCCTTTCAGCCCTGTGTTATGGCAGGGGCATAACCCTATGCCTGTACCAACAGGCTGACATGAGAGCCATTGACTTGATCTCCTTATTCCTCAGTAGATGACCTGGTGCAGATGCCTCCAACTCCACCCAGCAGCCATGGCAGTGACAGTGATGGATCTCAGAGCCCTCGGTCCCTGCCTCCCTCCAGCCCAGCCCGGCCTGCTGCTCGCTCTTCTACTGCCATCTCCTCCTCACCTCTCCTCACAGCACCACATGTAAGGAGGCAACAGGGCTGGGACACAGGGCTCCTTGCTGCTCAGAGGGGTTTGTAGGATTTTCAGGGCTTATGTGGAGGTTCCTGCCCTTGCTGAGGTCTTCAGGCTGAAATGCTCTGTCAAGGCAATGTGATGTCAGCACAAGGATAAATGCTCACAGGAGTGAGAAGAGGCACAATGAATCTTGCATATCTACCAGCAGCTACCTTGTTTAGCAGGTGCTGTCTTTCATCCATACTTTGGGAAGTGGCCTATGCACTAAGAGGACTTTCTGAGAAGGCTAATGAAAGGGAGGAATTACTGGAAATTCCCATAACCAGACCATTTTAACTGTTGCCCAGAAGTTTGTTGGCACAGTGCAAGTGTGTAGCCAGACTCACTGTGAAGGAACAGATGCCCTCCCAAGTAAAAGAGGAAAGGAGTTGCTGAGCTGTGCCCCAGAATCAGGTTGAGAGTAGGAAAGAGCACTGCCCTGCACCTGTTTGGTGTCAGTGGGCAGCAGTGTATTCTGTTCTGACGTGTACAGCCTCTGGCTGCTCTGCAAGCCTTTAAGGAGGATCACTGGGGTAGAACTCCTTGCTGACACTGATGAATGCTCTCTGTGTGTTTCAGAAGTTACAAGGAACCTCTGGCCCACTGCTCTTGACTGAAGAGGAGAAGCGCACCTTGATCGCAGAGGGTTACCCCATTCCTACCAAGCTGCCCCTCACCAAAGCAGAGGAGAAAGCACTGAAGAGGGTCAGGAGGAAAATCAAGAACAAGGTGACTACAAAAAATGTAATCATTCAGTTCCCATGATTCCAAACCATCTTCAGCTGGCCAGTGCTATAATTACCCTCACCTCCTCAGCGCCACTGCAGCTCAGAAAAGGTGGGATTGTGCCTTTGGTGCACTAGCATGAGCCTCCCAACCCACAAAAATGCTGACAAAGGGCATCTCTGCTTGCATGCTTTGCATACAGCCATACCTGGGAAGTGTGGCTTCCAACCCAGTTCCTGGGAGTGTGTGGTGTGGAATAGGGTCCACAGATCAGACAAATTGGTCAGGTCAGGCCTTGTTGCAAGGACAGGGAAACCAAAGCCATTGCATGGTTCAGGACTGGTGATGCAGTGTTCACTAGCCAGGCAGAGGCTGTGATACTTCAGACTGGGATTAGAAAGCATCCTGTGGGAGAAATGGTGAGACTGAACTAATCACCCAGTGACTCAGAAGTGGCCTGGGGCAGAATCAGCCCGAATGGCCACAGCTCATACACATGTGAGTCAGTGGAGTGGAATGCAACCCCGAAGATGCTCTCAGCAGTAAGGGGCATAATGCAACAAATGGTTGCAGGCTACAAACCAAGGAGGGTTGCATACCTACAGCACCAATCCCCCCCACCCCAATTCTGACCTAGAGATCAGCAGGAATGTCAAACTGGAAGGCAACTCCCCATTTGCCTCTAGGATGCTGTGCGTGCAGGAGACAGACAAGATGCATGAGCCACAAAAAAATATCCAGAGGATTATGATACTGACTGCCCTCTGCCCCCCTAACAGATCTCTGCTCAGGAGAGCCGCAGGAAGAAGAAAGAGTATGTGGAATGCCTAGAGAAAAAGTAAGTTTCTTCTTCTCAGTCTTACTTTGAAAAAAGGAATCCTGACCATGCACAGGCTGCCTTTCTAGTGTTTTGTCTCTGAATTGCTCAAATAATACAATTCTTTGCAAGGCTGGCTGCCCAGGAGTTTGGTTTGGGATCCTGCCCCTACTCTCCTCCCTCCTAGAAATCCTCTTGCGGGATAAAGATTGGGCAAGATATTTTGTGTTTCCAACTGCTTCATTTGCTGTCCCCTGCAAAAGACAGGCCATTTTGGCTGCCAGCAAGGTGGGATTTTGGGTTTCCCCACTAGAAGTTGCTTCTATTTTGTCTGTCCCATAAGTGGCAAGCTCTCTGAGGGCACTGGTCATGGCTTTTTCCCCCTCTCTTCCCATGAAGGTGGACACACAAATACTTGACAGCAAGAAAAACTTTGCATTGCAGTTATTCCCCACTCTCCCCCACTTCCACTCTTTGCATTAGCTTTGTTTTTCTGCTTGCAACCTTGTTTTTCTATGCAAGGCAGGCATAAGCCTAAGGTGATGTCACATGACACTGACTGGGTGGAAAATAACTCCTATACTAGCAACCCCTAATGTGCATTCCCAGGCAAAGAAGAATGCTGCAATCCAGACACAAATTCATGTTTCTGTATAATTACCATCTTCTTCCCAGTTACTAGCACCATCTGAGATCAGCAAATGGAAAAAAACAACCCCCAAACCCAACTTTAAATTAACTCTTCTCCCTGATGCTATTTCTCTTCTCTAGTTGCACAGAAATGCTCAATTAAAGCAGATGATTCAAGGCGCCTCAGTGTGCACGGGTATGTCCAGGCATCAGAACACATCACCTCCAGCTAGTGTCCCATATGGGGACCTTCAAGCCAGGGCTGGGGAGCTGGCTGACCTCACTCAAAGGGCAGGTCCAGGGCGTTTGGTGCTGGGGCCTCCTCCCCAGATGTGGCTGTGGTGCCTGTATGTACTAAGCAGTTTGTTACGCTAGAGCATTGCTATGACAGATGGCTTTCAAACAATGCCAGGTTTAAATGTGAACCAAAAGCAGCATTCAGTGATTTTTTTTTTTTTAATAGAACATGTCTTTGGTCAGCTTGGCTTACTAAAAAGTGGTTTGTCAAAGCCTGTACTTGGGCCCTTCTCCATTCAGTTTGACACTTTTGCTGGTAGCCCAGTTTTTGCACGGAACGCCTGGTTCAAAGGCTGTGCTGCAAACCTCCAGCAGGATCAGGCTGTCTCTGGCTTGCTTTCCTCCCGACCTGGAGGCACTCCCCTTCCCTTGTCCCAGCTGCAGCCCAACCACTTTCCCGTCGGAAGCGGTGGGAAGGAGCCTGCAGGTTCTCTGCTGCCCTCAAGTGCCTGCAGTCGGAGCTGGCCCAGCATTTGCACAGAACCGCCTGGATTTCACAGCCAGGGCGCAGAGCCCAGGGCAGGTTCTCAGGGAGGGGTTTGACTTTGTCCCCCTCCTCCTTTTTCATGCTTCTTAGGGGGGTTTGGAAGTGATGGAAATGTCTGCATAACTTTGGGTCTGTCCTGACTTGATCTGCCTGTAACCAGGTGCTCCTGTCTCTCCCAACCCTCAGAAGACCCTGAACTGGGAACTGTCACATGTAACTGTCCACCTGCAGTCTCATCCCTGCTCCACTGGGGCTGGCTGCAGCCTGGTGGGCCAAGTAACATTTGATTTCAGGACCATATCTGCAGGTGACAGATGAAGCCACTGAGCCTCCATACCCCATGAGAAACGAGGACTGCATTGTCTTAATCTCTCTGGCCTTTGTGACTAACCGGCTGTGGGTTTTATTCCCATAGGGTAGAGACATACACAACAGAAAACAATGAACTCTGGAAAAAAGTGGAGACCTTAGAAAACGCAAACAGGTAAGAGGAGCTAGACTTGGCCCTCTGTGGGTAGGGTAGGGTGGGTAGGAAGGGAAGTCAGGAGCACTGGAGTGGGGGGACAAGAAGAGAAAAGCAGGCTTCTCCAGCTCCAGCACGGGTGCTGCTTGGTGAGGTGCTGGTTTTCAGCCCATGACAGCAACGAGGCAGCTGGGTTTGGTTAGCGAGCCTGGAATGTTTGTGTTGGGACACCAGGACACACTGCAGCAAGGGGAGGGAGGGAAGGCATGTTTCCCGTAGCGCTTCGTCCTTCTCCCTGCAATCCTTTGGGCTCATGCTGCCTTCTCCATTCCCCTCCAGGGCTCTGTCTGTCTCCAGGGCAGATGCATTGAGGCCTCTCGCAGCAGCCTCTCAGACCCGCTGTTTCTGCTTTTGGGCTCTTCAGAGAAATCAAAGGCCCTGGGTATATTGTGGCTGTTTCAGGTTTCTCTTGAGAGAGCTGAACAAACTTGGTGAATACAGGGAAAGCCCATTATTCTAATAAAAGTAGAGATCCCAACTCCCACCAGATCCGGGGCAATTTGTTGTGCTTGTGGTGTTCCAGCCCTCTCTCAGCCTCTTTTGGGCAAAGCAAGCCCAAAGAATCTCTCTCATCTGCTGCTACTGCTCACCTGAAAGGAGCAAGCTTGCTCCCACAGCCCAAAGTTCTCTCACCCAAGGCTCTGGGTTTCCTCACGGGAAGCTCTGGTGAGCACTTGTGCTTCTTATATGCAGAGCTGGCCAACCAATAACCAGGGGAATTTGCTTCCTTGGAAGCAAATAATGAAGACTTCCACCCTGCAGTGGGGATGGGCAGCTGGAGCTAGAGGAGAGCCCAGCTCTTCCCCCTCTTACTGGGCACAAAATGTGTGAGCAAGGGCAGGGTAAACTGCAGGGGATGCTTGTCTCTGTAGCTCCATTTTTATCAGCTCAAATTGAAGGGGAGAACCACAGCCAAAGAGCCAGTTCCTCACTCACTCCTCAGCTGCCATGACAGCTCATGGAGTACTCCTAGAGGCTTCACTGCACACCTTCCTCCCATCCACAACACGAGTGCATTGGCCTTGGCTTCCAGGCCTGACACTGGTGCTGGGACTGGGGCTTGCCAGGCATGATCTGGCTGAGGTGTGCGAGAGCCAGAGTCTCCTGTCTGCCAGAGATACAGCTGCTCAGCTGCTCTCGTGCATGGGGCACAGCTTGCCCCCCTGGCCTCTCTGGGAGTGCGGGCAGCTCTGCTGCTGGAAGAATGTGAGACCCACCCTGAAAAGTAGGATGCTGGCCTAAAAGCCAAGAGATTTTAATTTTTTTCCCCTAAAATATACATTGTGTTCTTTCTAATTAGGTTTGGATTTTGAGCACTGCCAGTGGGACACTCTGTGCTTCTCTCCCTCCACATGTACAGGGAGAAAAACAGGATTTGGAAAGGGATAAAGCTGGGATTCTCCTGCAATCTCCTGGTTCCAGGACCTGGCATTTTATGAAAGCTCAAACATATTTGTGTAAAACAGTCAGTGCTCCCAGAGGGAAAGTCCGCAATAGTCTCCATTTCAATAATATGAAACTCTTGGGAACTGTGCACTCTGTAGTCTCCCTCATCCCAGATTCCTTCACCAGCTCAGTAGCTCTTGGTAACACTACCACTGTTTTCTATTATGTGTGCAGATGCCTATGAACAGTTAAATGGGGCAGAGAGACCTTAGCATGTGTTCCAACCAGGGCAGTCAGAGAATTAATTAATTGCTGAACTCAAGATTTGGCTTTGCCTACATACCTCTGCAGAATTTGCCAAGACTGAAGAAGCTCAAGGGGATCACAACTGTTTCTTATTTCTCTCTCCACCACAGTTTGGGGCACAAGTTGAGCTTCAGAGTACGTCTCTGAATGAAGTGGGAGCAGGCAAGCCTGTGCTAAAGGTCTGACCTGTCTACAAAGTTCAGCCTCCATGCCAGAGCTTGGTTTTCATGGTATGCTGGCTCTCCACTGCTCTGGGAATTGACTGGCTGGGCTTTCAGGCACCCAGAAGTCCTAAATAACAGTCATTCATAATAGTGGGTAGGTGCAGTGAAGGTGGTGGTGGACCCACTGATAACACCTTTTTTTTTTGTTTCCCAACCAAGCCTGTTTGGTCAGAGAACTCAAGTAATGTACAGCAAAGGGGAGATAGTTGTTTGCACAAGAAGGGAAAATCAAGGTACAATGTGAAGCGGGTAGTGGTATTCTTGGCTCACTTACTGGCTTCTACCTCCTTACTAAGTTTTGATATGCATTGTTTCCTATCACAGGACTCTGCTCCAGCAGTTACAGAAGCTTCAGGCTCTGGTAGCTGGGAAAGTCTCCAGACCTTATAAAATGGCTTCCACGCAGACTGGGACCTGTCTAATGGTATAAGCTTCATTTCCATCTTCTTTATTGGCCATGCTTCTCCAGACAGCTTTGTTGATCGCCTGTCTCTGCCCTCTTCCCTGCTGTCCAGTTCTGTTGTCAGTTACATCTGCTCTTTCCTTTTGTGTTACAGTCACCAGAGCTGGGCCCTGTGTCATACATACATCAGTTGTTTATGCAACAAAATTAGAATAATTCCTGCATTTTCACTGCCTTCTTCTTTGGGCAAAAAAGCACTTTGTTTGCTTTTCATTACCTATTAGCCATTCAGCAAAAATCTTCAATGAGTTTCCATTGTAATGGGCAGAGTTTTCTTTTGCTGAGCTGGTAATGCTTAATGTTTAACTCAGCAGGGCAGATGAACACTCCAAGTATTCATCCCAGTGGGCTTTACCTTGTGTTTATCAGCAAGAAATGGCATCTGTTCTTGCTATGCCTGCACATAGGCTTTGTTAAATCCAGCTGGAATTCTCTTTGTCCTTTTGACTAACCATAATAATTTGGGGTTGTCTGTTGTTTTGGTAATCCCTATTTGCCTCATAGTGGAGGATCATGGTTAATAAATATTGGCTTCATTAAGGAGTTTTAGGGCATGCCAGTGTGTAGCCATAAATAGAATAAATTGCTTATTCTTCATCTTAAAAATAAAATCTTCACCCCTGTGATGTCTTTGCAGGATTGACATAGTAGCTGCTCGTGACAAATTTGTCAGTTAGTTTTCTATATCTGGTTATCACTTCTGTACTGTTAGCAGTCACAAAATGCAAACAGATGGTGAGGTACTTGCCCCACTTTCTCAGCATCCTCAGTGTCCTGAGGGATTGTTTTTTGGTCCCGGTTCAATGAGTTTCCTTGGTTCCAGAGCCCTCGCTCTGTAATTTCAAGCACTTCCTCCTTTCAAAATCTGCTCAACCTTTCACTACTCTTTGCTGCCCCCATGTCAGACCAGATTTTAATGACTGTCTTTTTTTTTTTCCCCTGCTCTCTGTCTTCATTCCCAAGTTCTTTCCACATTTTTGGGTGTGACCCAGCTGAGCCCAGTGACTCATTGCTCCTTAATGCAGCAGCTCATCAGAGCACCCCTGGCTCCAGCAATTCTTCATTGCTACTACCTGGAATAAACAAGTCTAGAAGAGGTGCCTTGCAGACATCCTCTGTGCTACAGGCTGATATAATATCTAATTTAGCTTCCCAACAATGTCCTAGGTCTCCTTGCTGCTCCCTTTGTTGCAGGCATCCCAGCCCACACACCCACTTCTCTCAGACTTCCTAGCTTTGAAGCATTTCAAGAATTTGTAATTTTCTTTTCTGTCTTTGACCAGTTCCTTTCATAAGCCTCTGAGTTCTCATTTTCCATTTTCAAATACAGCATTCCTTATTATGACAGATATATAGAATCATTGTGTCTTGCAGCATGGGAGTGGAGCAGGCTACCCTTCTTCTTTAGCCCTGTGTCATTGCTGCTGAATATTTGTACTGCCACTTCTTGAAGTCCTCCAGTGGTGAGCAGTCCTCTGCCTCCTCAGGCAAACCATTCCAGTGCTATGTTATCTTTCCCAGATAAAGCTTTCTTGCTATCTCATCTCAATCTTCCTTGCAGCAGCTTAAGCCTATTAGAACTTATTCTGCCCATTGTAAACAAGATCTGTTTATTCTCCCTTTGGGTACCTTCCTTTTACATATTTCAAAACTCTTGGTTTTGAGCAATTCCCTTCAGTTTGGTCTGCTAAATAACCATGATTTCTTCAGTTTTCCCTCAAAGGCTGAGCTACTGAATCACTGCTTGTTCCCAGAGCTATCTTCCAGATTTTCTCCAATGGCCCTGCATCTTCTTGGAAGTATAGGGCCCAAAGCTGGGCATAGTGTTCCACCTGAAGGCCAGTACAAATCCAGCCAGAAAGCCTGTTCATAATGCTTGGGCTGAGATTTGCCCTTTGCAAAGTGACACTGACCTGGACCCATCTTATGTATCAGTTTAACTCCCAGAGCCTCTTCTGTAGGACAGCTGAAACACATAGCCACTGATGTATTTCCCTTGTTAATCACTCCTGCCACCTCAGAGCCATCAGCAGGCCTCTACATTTGTCTGTACAGATCTTCCCACTGTTCTTTTGGACCACTTCTTCCCATGGTCAAGATCTTTCCAAATTTGAATACTGACCAGAAACCAGTCTGCTTGTAGTCTCTCCCATCTGCAGATTTGATACAGTCCATCATTTAAGTCAAGCTTAAAAACACTGAATCTTGCCAGATCTGTAACAGATCTCTCTGCTACTCCATCTGCTACTTCCTCACAGTTTGACAGTGAACCTTTGATAAATACACTCTCAGTATGTCTTTTTTTAATTATTAATTTTGCTTCCACCTTTCCAAATGGTTTTGCAGTAGTCTTCTCTAGCTTAATTTCCCTCAATTTTAAGAGGTCAAATAATGAGATGGTCAAAAGCTGTGACATAAATGTTACTCAGAATCAAGCCAAGAGTTCCTGTTATGAAGCGTTGTAGAGTTTGAACTAGAAGTGAATCAGAGCATCAGAGTTAACCTGAAACAAAACAGTAAAAACAGTGCTGTTTTGCAAAACCCCAGCTGAAAGCCATGTTAAAACAAGATGTTAAGTATACTGCTCTTTCTCAGCCCAAAAAGCCTGGTTTTTTTTAGAAGGAAAGAACAGACTTTACAGGGCTGGCTCCCTTTTCTCCAAGTTGTGTGTTTGGCTGTGATAATTCCAAGCAACATCCATTCAGAATTTATTTTTTCCTCTGTTTTTGTTGAATAACGATTCTAAATTTTTCATGTGCCTGATATGCCACGTTTAGACAGTGTCTATGCTGCCTTCATTTAATGTCCTTACTTTAAAACCAACCATGAAGAGTCTGGACAATTAAAATCCCTCTTTATATAACATAGTATCCCCATGTTACTATTTCATCTCCACATCTCCTGGAATCCACTGGTGGTCAAAATTACCTTCATGTACCAGCTTCTGTGTATTACTTAGGCACAGGTATTCCAAAATAGGTGACTTCTGAAAAGCAGTCAAGCAATTGCTGGTTGTCCTCACAGGCATCCACCCAGATCAAATTTGCTGTTTTATACATAGGTAGTAGACATCAGCAACAGATGCATCACCTCTTTGGCTGCTCAGTTTGAGCACTGAGCTGGCAGCAGGTAGTTACAGACCATGCATGGTGCATGAGTGTTCAGTAATTTGGCTCTGTACCATTTCCCATGTGTGTCTTCTTGCTCTGTACTGGCAGTTCCCTAAGCTCTATACAGTCCCTTATGATCAGCACTGGCATTTCACTCTGAAGCTTTACTGTTATGGCAGAATTTCCAGATAGCTCCCGACCTACCTGAGGGGGATTTCAGGGAAGATTTCCTGTATCTTTCTCCTGTTATCATTGCCTAGTAGCTCTGACTGAGCTGCTTGATAGCAGAAGGAACTGACACATGGTCCTGTGTACCTACATGTCAAGCATAAATTTAACCCTTTCCTAGAATTCTGCATCTTTACTATCAGGTATTAGGCAACTGCAGTTCTGCTTTCATTTCTGTCCTTGCATGGATAATAGCTTCACTTTTCTCTGTGTGTAGTTCCTCACAGATTTCTCCCAGAGGGGTTGTTTTCTTTACAGCCCACAACAGCTCCTGCTAAACCAATGGTCAGGTTCCGTTTTGTCAAGGCAGAATTTGTCCCTTCTATTGAGTCTCCCTTTTTTCAGCTTGTTTCTCAGCTATGCCTTCTACTATCTCTCCTCAATAGAACAGGCAAGTTCTCACAATTGAACCAGAAATACTCCAAATAAAGTAACAAGAGGAAGTTTCTGACTTTCCTTATTGAATTTGCAACAGAGATTAGTACAGCAAGCCCCTTCCCTGTCTGGGGACCACAGGTACCCAGTTGTCAGTGTGACCAAATCTTACACAGCCTCATGTTGTTGTGCTGTGGGGGGAGTGTTTCTTCATGGCTAGTGATACTGACTCTGTGCTGATGTCCTTTCCAGGTGCTGGCACTCTGCTTCGTTCTGATCCTGGGATCCCTGATGCCCTGTCTCCCTGAATTCTCTTCAGCATCACAGACAGTAAAAGCAACACCAGCACCAGACATTTACACAACTAGTAAGAGTGAGTCTAATGTGTTCCTCCATTTCAACTTGTCAAACCATTTCCAGCTCTTCTCTTGACACTCCCTGACCAAGCATAGCATCTTCACCTCTGTGCCTTCCCCATATGCTGGGACCATGGCAAGGGAAGACTCATATTCTGTCTGTGGTACAGACTCCATAACAACTCCTTCTTGGGCCTGTTGTCATGCTGTGCTAACCATTGTCCCAAAACTTGACAAGTGTCAAAGGAAGGAACATGAGGGAAAAGTCCCAGGGCAGACTGGTTGTCTTCTGAAGAGGCTGTATGTCCAGGGGGGCATTTGCTTCATGAAGCTGGGGGGAGGAGGGTATCCTGCACAGTTCCACATGGACAAGGCTGGGTGAGCATGTGCTGAAACCACCATCATGACCCACATCCATTGCAAGAGACCTTGTCCCCATTGTTAACCAATGCTCTCCTTTTTTCCAGTTCAGTCACGGAGCCTCCTTTTCTATGATGAGGGGGCTGGCTCCTTAGAAGAGAGCTATAGCTCCTTCCTAACCATGGACCATCCTGAGGGGTGGGAGGCCAAAAAAAGGCAGTCTGAAGAAGGAAGGCCTCACCTGGCCAGGACACATGAGACGGCTAAATATTTGAGCAAAACCCAGGGGGGTCCTGCCCAGAACCAAACCAACCCAACTCTCAGCCACCTCAAAGAGCAATTCCGTGAGAGGTAAGCAGGTGGGGCCTCCTTCTGAGCCCAAAACACGGCATGGTGTCTGGGGGTAAGCAGCAGGCACATCCATCCCCTCTGCTGCAAGCTAAGGACAGCTGAGCCGCCCAGGACAGGCAGCCAGCTAAGAGCCATGGCTGGAGGAGGCCAGTGCTGGCAGGGAGCATAAGAACAAGTTCATTTTCTAGAGCAAAAATGTGGCCATAAAACAGTGTTCCACTTGCATAAAGATGTGGAGGGCTGGATGACTCACATGGTCCCAGGTTTGTGGTCCATTTAGTGCCCTGGGGAAGGAGCTCATCCTGGTCAGAGCAAACTAGCTGGGCACACAGAGAGGTGGATTTGCACAGGAGGCTACAATGAACCTTGACTGATGCCTTGTCTTTTCTTTTTCTCAGGGAGACAAGCTCCAGTGAGACAACTGAATTCTTGTAGCAGCTGCTGGACCTCAAGGCCTCATCTGTCTGATTGCAGGATTCCCTCCTCACCAAGCAACTGAGGGGACTTGGCAGGAGAGGACACTGCATTTAGACACTCCTAAACTGGCCTTGGGTTCAGCTCCTCCCCTTCCCCATCGTCCCCATTAGTGCTGATCTCTCTGAGGGGAGTCACAGGACTGCCAGAACCAGCAATAAGTGTCTGGAGAAGCCCTGAGACTCCCTCTTCTCTGGCCTTACCTCCTGCTTAAATGAGCACTACCCTATGGATGTGGGCTCACCTTGGAGAGGAGGGAGATCAGGGGAAGCCCACAAACTATTCAGCTCACTCCCCCAAGCCTCCAGACCAAGGGGGCTGTCCCCACATGTGTACCCCTTGGCTACATCAGATGCACCTGAAGGAGAGAGAAAGTGCTGGATTTACTGTCCTGCCTGAGGGTTTTAGGAGTGGGTGAAGCTGGTGCTGAAGAGATGGCTCTGGAGAGTTTGAGCTCATTTCTTGCCCTCCATATGTTAGTATATTTCTGCTTCCATTGAGAGAAAACCTAGTTCTTCCTTGCTCTAGTTTTCTCTTGATGGACATGCCTACGTAACTTCAACACCAACTATCTGCAAAGATCTGCACACAAACGGAGTAGGGGAGAGAGATCCCAGACAGATAAATCACCATAAAAATTAGCCAGCAGCTTCTGGGTAACCAGAGCTCTGAAAGAGAGAACAACTTTCCCTCATAATCCACTTCTCCCCACCCTTAGCACTCCTCTTTTGGCAGGGGTGATATTTTTCTTTCTGTTCCCAGCTTGGGCCCTACAGTGCAGTGCTAACCAGGTCAGTGGTCTTCTCACTTTCCATTCTGCAAGCCTCCCCCTTTGAGAGTGAGTGAGAAAAACACATTCGCATAACCCAACCCCTATCCCAGCTCTTCATCCCTGATTCTGCTTCATGCCTAATGGGTCTTCCTAGGAACCACCAACGAGAGCTCTACAACCCATTGGAGGGCTGTCAGATTGTTCCCCTCACATCCTCTGTGTGCACAATAGTGTTGTAAAAGCCACTGAGGACATACTGGCATTTCTGGAGACAGCTACATCTGTCAGGAAAGAGGTGTTATGTTGGAATTGGCCAGGGTCACCAAAGATTAGACCTCTTCTTTCTAAATGCTGACAGCAGAGATAGCAAACTCTTGCCATACCACCTCTCAGGCCAAGTTTGGTGTTGAAGTGACATCATATCAAGCCTATGCCATTCTCTTTAGCACCCAGACACCCATTTCTGACCCTTCTTCCTCTCCAGCAAAATTCCTGCAAAAAGGCAGAAGTGTCTCCTCACACCATTCCTCAGCTGCCATTTGATGGAAGGACAATGTGGGACACGAGTGTCAGAGATCTGGGATGTGGCAGGGTGCCCCTGTGTGACATGGGAGTCCCTGTGCACTCTGCCAGGTCTCACAGCAGGCTCCTCTTCTGCTTGTTTCTCATCAAGCACCCTCGACTCACTCTGCACTGCCCCAGCCTCTCCCCTCCCAGGCCGGGAGTGGAGAAGGCTCCCTTTAGAGGAAGGATGGGATGGCTCTTGCTCAAGGACTGAGAGAGGTGAGGGAAGGGCCCTCACATCCTTCTTTTCCCCCTATTGAAAATTGGTTTTGCCCCTCCAAGTCATTTAGGAAAATTTGGACACAGCTGGCTGCAATCGTGCATGCGTGGCCAGTGGGGTGGTGAAGAGGAAGGCTCTCAGCATTGCTCTGCTCTCCCCACAGGACCCACTGGTCAGCAGATACCACTGCATTCCCCATTCTCCACCCCAGCACAAAGAACCACTGCCGGGTCCAAGCACACCCTCCTCCACCCAAAACTTCCACAGAGCATGTCCCCATGCCTCCCACTCCCACCGTTGTACAGAGATCAAGAGCAGAACTCGTTTGTACATAATGAAACTTATTTTGTATTATTGCCGATCCCTTAAGATATTGTATTTTGGAGACTCTCAGATCCTATTTTCAGTATTGTATTTTATTAAGAATTAATAGTGCGGGCTTGGCATCTATGAACTTCTTGTAGCAGCTCACTTTCCACTTATACTCCAGCAGCTGCTTCTTCTCTCTTAGTTTTTTTTTTGTGTTTTTTTACTGTTTTGTTTTGTTTTCAAGCCACCCTTTCTCCTCCTTCTATCACTTGCTCTGCATTTGCTTTATGAAGCAAAATAAAAATAAAATAAAAAGATGCAGCATCAGCCCTGGGTGTACAGATGCTTTTATTGAAGCATGGTTGTCATGCCAGCCCACATCACAGCTCCTCACCTCCTGCTCCCTCTCCTGTTTCCTGGCCATGTGCAAAATTGGTTCAGTACTGAGACTTCATGCTCCATGTCAGGAGCTAGAAACAAACTTGCATGTTTTATTTCCAGCAGCACTGTCATTGTAATTTCTTCTGCAATTCTGAACAAGTCAGAACTCTTCTACCTCAGTTTCTTTCCACCCCCTTGAAATACCACTATCATCTTCTTGGAAGGAGAAAGATCATGGAAGAAAGTATACGAGGAGCAAAGAGCTACTTCAATGAAGAGGCTGTGCAGGTATCTGTACAACAAAGACATAGCTCATAGCATGGTGGTCCTATCCTGTCTGAAAAAATACCTGAATCTTTTCATTAACTGTAAAAGCAGAGCAACTGTGCTTAAATGGGGAACAACCTTGGTCCTGGCTGTCTGTCAGCCTGTACCTCTGACAGTCCATTTACACTTGTGAAAACTCATAGGTTTTGTCTTGATTTTGTGTGAAACACAAAGTAACCGAGGCTCTAAAAAACAAATTTTCCTTTTCCAGCAAGCTTCAAGTGGGTTCGTTAGAATTTTGCCATTGAAGCAGCTCTTGGAGTCAGCCCTCCATGTCTGGAAGGCAGCCCAAGCAGGAGCACCTTTCAAAGATGCTATAAGGTGTCTTTATCTCCCACCTCTGGCTGGGCTGGTACAGCAGGACTGTGCCACAGCAGAATGTAAAGCTTGGGGCTTACAAAGGTCTCTTTCTGCAAATTATAATTTCTTTGTGGAGAGGAGTGAAGCTGTTGCCTCGCTGTTTTGACTGAGCTGGCCATTGAACAGTGTCTGGGAGAGACAGGAGTTCTCTCTTCTGAGCCAGGTCTGTACTGCCAAGAGGGAGTTTGATGTGTGATCCATGGCAGGTTAGTCTGACATGGTTTTGCAGACCCAAGCAGAGCTCCCTTCCCCCTGCCCACCCACCGATGCAAGGAAATGCCTGACCTTGCCCTGCAGTTTCTTCCTGGACCAGAACTAGTCGTGAGTTGACAATCTGATGTTTTCCCTGCAGTTCCCTGCAGCATCCCATCCAAAAGCAGCCTCCTCACCCTGCGTCAGTATGATGCACCTTCCCCCACTACGGGGTGGGGCTGCTCCATGCACTCATCAGATTTCATCCAGAGGAAGGGCTCAGCCCTGCTTTGCTCAGCCTTGTGAAACTTCACACAGCTCTGGGAATTGCCTTCCAGGGAGATTTTGGCCTGCACCCTTCATACACACTCCAAAACAGGTGCAAGAGGGAAGTTCTTAAAAGAATGAGTTCTCAGGCTTTGGCTGCTTAAACGTGGCCAGACCAATCAGAACCCTTCCATCAGGAGAAAATTTCCCTTCATCTTGACAAATCCTCCTAATTCTGCAGTCTACCAGATATCTCTGAGCTGCTCAAAGCAGACGCATTAGGATCTTTTGATCCCCACTATGCCTCCCAAAATGCACCAGCCAATCACACCTATCAGTTTGGCTACAGCGACTAATTAGAGCAGATTGAGAGAATTAGCAGAGCAAGAGTCACCTTCCTTACAAGTCACCTTCAGCCTCACTCAGTTGTGCTTGGTCTGCTCCAAGTGCCCCAGCTGAGTTCTGCCACAAGCTGAGCTTCTGCCCAATCTGGGTCACATTTCTCAGAAGCCTCTGTGCTGTCAATTCATACAAGCCCTGAACGAAAAAAATGCTAACAGAACATGGACTTTGTTTTTCAGAGACAAATTATTCCCAATTGTTCTGTTACCAGGCTAATTAAAAAGAACAAAAAAAGGTAAAATACTTAGGTTTTGTGGCTTGCTGCTGCCAAAAGGGTTACATGGCAGCAGCCTGGTGGGTATGTTTTATTTGTTTTAGAAGGACATGGGCTGTTAGGGCTCTCAGGAGTGTATCCATGCTCTCCAAGCCTGGCATGATTCCTCTTGCTGTTCCCTTTTAGGAGCTGTGCTAGCAGTTGTCTCACATATCCATCAAGGGATAAACAGGCTTTGGTCCTGCTACGAGGAAAGAAGCCTGGGCTTTTGGACACCTTCTGGGGAAAATGCGGTAGTTGCACCCCCTCACATCCCCCAGGTGCTTGGGGGGCTTGTTAACAGTGATAGCACCTGGATGGACCTGGCCTGCCTCAACAAATCTATGTTTTGATTTTCTGATCTGGTGGCTGAAATGAGGCTTAGAGGTGAGCAGGGTGGAGGATTTTCTTGTGCCCAGGGAAGGTGACTGTACCTTCACAGAGCTTTACTCACTAGAAATGCTGCTTCCTAGAAAGCTCATGTCCTGCCTATGCCTGCAAAAACAAGGATGGGGTCTGTATGGTAAATACCAATATGCCTTTGCACTGTCCCCCATGCCCACACAGAAGGAAATCAGGGCACAGGAGAGGCACACTCCTGTGTGTCCTGCAGGCACGCAGTAGGCACCAGGTAAGCAGGTGACTTTGCTCAGCTGAAGAGTGCCAGGAGGACAGGACTGACCCAATCCTACTGTCCAGCCCCATCATCCTCAGACAGCATCTGCCTGCTCTTCCCAAGTCTTCAGGGAGCTCCAAGTGAAGGGTGACCCTATTAATGACAAAACACGACACATCCAGCAGAGTCAGGTGGGCAGAGAGAGGTGCAGAAGCCTGTGCAATCCATTACATCACTTCATGCAGGCATATCCTGGGATGTCTCCTCCAGACAAAATTTGGCCCGCCCTGCCTGTGTGACAGCTATACAATGTGGCATGTGGGTAGAAAGTTAGAAATCCTCTGTTACCAGCTTCTCCCCACAGAGAGGATTTCTGTGGAGCAAGATCAGGCCCCTTGGGAACCCACTGTCCAGGCCTTTACTCTGACTTGACCAAAGGTGCTGTTAGTTCAGGGCTCTGCTGTGCCTGGCTCAGGGGTCTCCTGTGCCTGCAATAAGGGCCTCTGCTTCCCACCCTGAAGCTCCTTTCCTATGGCATTGACACAAACACCAGTGAGAAATGCTCTGCCTTCCTTCCTACCTGGAAGTCTGGACCCTGCTCTCACCCAACTTCCTGTTTGTCTCCATCCCTGACTGGTCATCCACTTCCTCAGCCTGGTGGCCACAAACTTTTTTAACCATAAAGGACAAGACAGATGTTTCCCAAAACTCCCTGGGAGCAAGAGGGGACCAGCATTTTGCATCCCCTGTAGCTCCTCTGGGTAGCCCATCTTTGTCCTGCCCTGACAGCCCAGCTGGCACAGATGAATGTGGCTCCCATATTCCATGGCAACAGAGGCTCCCTAGGCCAGGAAGAGCCCAGGGCAGAAAGAGAAGCATCTCACTGTGGGTGGTGAGAAGAACAGGTGCCACTGGGCACCCGCTGCTTCTCTTTCCACAGCCTGCTCCCAGCCTCTGTGGCAGCAGGAGGATGGAGCGGGGCCATGCACCCATGGTACTGGCAAGCTCCCAAGCAGGTCTGTGTCCCCGCAAGGGAGGATGAAGCTGCTTCCCCAGGGCCAGCTGTGCTTGTGCACAGTGCTGCTGGGGGAGGGCTCACCCAGCAGCGCTTCAGCTTTCAAGGAGAACAAAACCCCTGTGGGGGATGGAGGGGCTGAGTCACACAGTGAGGAACGTGGGGGTTCCCTGCCAGTCACGATTCCGTGGAGGAGTGGGCTTGGGGGCTGTTGTGGCCCTGAGAGAAGCAAATCCCCCAGGAGTGCAGCCAGAGAGAGATGTCATTGTGACTTTTAGGGCCAGACAAAGGTTCGGTAGCTTGAACTGGAGATGCCAGTGGAGTGTGGTTACCAGGAAAAGACACAGCACTTCCTCAGCCCCTGCTGCTTCCCAGGTTGAGGTGAAAAGTGGCATGGGAATGTGCTGTTCCACAGTGCCCTGTAGCAGAGGTGCCACAGGGCGATATGGAGGTAATGAAGAGTGCAGGCACAAGGGATGAGATGCTCCTGATGACTCCAATGGTGATACAACAGAGCAGGTTGAGGACAGATTCCTGCTCCCATCACGCCAGACTTTCATGGGAAAACACTGGGATTACAGGTGACTGCAATGTGCTCTTCATGCAATACATGACTGTAGGACCTTGCCATGATGCAGGGGATGGCTCTTATAGACATAAACTTTGAATTTTCCAGGGCCTAGCAGGTAAAAGCACAGCATGTGAATCTGGGACAGAACAAATCAGGCACATATGGGAGCTTTGTAGGGATCTCTTACTCCAGCTGACATCCACAGCATGAGGGTGGGCTTGGACTTGGGTCACAAAGTCCAGCCACAGCCCGGGACAAATAAATGATGCAACTTGTCTGATGTATGTGGGCAGAGGTCGTTCCTACCTCTGGATGCCAAGATTGGAGAAAAATTGACTTGAATAAGGAAAAATCAGGAATAAAGTAGCCTCCTAAGTGGCAAGGATCTGAGTGAGTCAACTGGAAAGATGGGTACCACTGTCCACAGCTGGGGACCCTGTCCCTGAACAGATGTCATCCGTGGTGGATGATTGGACACAACAGCAGGTACTTTGCTCTGCTGGGGCTGCTGCTGTCATGCAGTTTTCCAGGCCACCGGACTTCACCTGAGAGCAGGTCTGGTTAAGACAAGTGGCCAAGACCCAGCTCCCTGAGCAGCCCTTGCAGGCAGGCAGGTACCAGCTGGACTGCGGGCAGAGAGGGGCAACTGAGTTGTCACCCTCCTCTGCCTTCCCAGACTCCGAAGAGTTAAGTGCCAGTTTCAAGTGTCTCTAAGGTGACACCAGGCTGCCTGCTGGATGCAGCTCCCCGCAGCCCCCTCCCCACGCACACAGCACACACTCATGCTCACTTTCTGCTTTGTCTTTTGAGAGCTGCTCCAGGCTTTGTGCACAGGCACTTTCCTCGCTGCCTACCTTTCCTTGCTGCTCCTGCTCAGCTGCTGCTGCCGGGGACAGTGACGGATGTGCCTGGCTCCAGAGGGACCTTGCAGAAGGCAATCCAAGCTCTTTTTTGCTCACTTGCAAGCATCGCTATCCCTGGACTGTTCATCTTCAGTGAACACTGTGTCCCTCACTCCTTCCCCACTGCTCTCACAGTGCCAGCACCTCCGAGGATCAGCACCAACATCTCCGGGTGTGTGCCAGATATTCCTCCGCTTCAGAGTGGCAGGGCAGTAGAGACAGCAAGAGGCTGAGCTGCTACATCTGAGCTATTCAAGCTGCTATCAAGAGGCCAATAAATATCACTGCAAAAACTGGACACTGTTTTTTCTCGTGCTTGTGCTCCCTCAGGAAGTTAAGTCTTGCTGGGGTGTCCCACAGCCTTGGGGAGACGAAGTGGAGCAGCACTGTGGGACTCTGTGGGACAAGACCAGGCTGCCCAAGAAGTTCTGGGGGCAGAGTGTGATTCCTCGCCTAGAGAGACACATCACTCCAGCATGGCTGAAGGTCCTGGGAGCCTGAAAGACTTCTCCCCTGCCAGGAGTGATGGTGAGGTGACCAGGGGAGCCACAGCAAACTTCCAGGGAGCAGCAGATACAGAGAGCACTGGACGAGCACAACGCTTGGGCGTCCTCAGCATGGATCCAGCTTGGGAGGAGACGAGAGGGGCAGTGGCTGTGGCGAAGGTGGAGGAGCAGTTCCTGCACTTGGCCATCAGAAAGCAGGTCTCCTACAGGTAGGAACACCTGGGTACCCAACTGTCAGGGCTGCACTGGGGCACTGGAGTGGCCTGTCCCTGAGGCATCTCCCTCTCATGGGGTCAGGGTTGGCTCTTTCCACTGACCACCAGCATATTCCCACCAGAAACCATGTCAGCACAGACAAGGTAACCAGTTAGTCCAGTCCCTCCCTCACATGCAACAGCCTCCTCTGCAGTCTCATTATTACCTTTGCAGATCCCCTTATTTTCCTTCTACCCAACTCCCCCTTCCCATCCTGGGGCTGTGATGCCTCCTAGGCAGTGGTCTGTGCTTTTTGAAAGTACCTGGCAGCAAGAGGAGATCTGTCCTGTCTTTTGGTGTGACTCTTCTGTTGCAACTCCTGTGCTTTCCCACCCCTGCTATCACCAAGCAAAGCTGGTAGAGGTGAAGAGTGGTTCTCATAGTTCTCATGGGGGTTATGGCAGCCACTGCCTGGTGATACCCAGGTGAGCTCCTGTTCCCAACTCCAACCATAATGTCCAAAATCCTGCTTGGGTCAGTATCTCCAGGACTTCAGCTCTATTCTTCTCAGAACAAATAAGGTCTGGTGTACCTTTCTTTCGCTAGAAGAGTGTTTAAGCCCTTCTGTGATTTACTACTCCCCATCTTTGCAGAATGCCTCTCAGGTGTAAGTGAGGAGAAATCCTTTGACCCTGCATATGCCCTGACTAGACATGAGCATTGCAGGACTGACCCTGGACTGCTGTGAGAGTCTGGGACTGAGAGGAGGAGCTGCCTTCTTACCATTCTCCAGAGCTGGCTTGGCACAGAGATGTCTGTGTCGTTCTGAGCTTCATGTCAACATGTCATGCCATGCTCAGCAAGTGCCACATAGTTTACAAGCAGGTGGAAAACTGACATGGAGGACTTTGGTGCCATGCCCACTGCCATGGCAGACAGAGGCTGGAGGAGCAGTCCCGCCTCTGTCTGGGTCTTGGAGACCCTGGGGTGCAGAGCTCTGCCAAGGGGAAGATTTTGGGCAGGAGCTGTTGGTCACCCCCCCCCCCCCCATCTGCACTGCCACATATACAGCAGCCCTTTTCCCCCCCTTGCAAGGGCTTCAGTGCAAGCTGTGAGCAAATTGCTCTCTAATACTGCAGTAATGGGAATTAATGGGAAAAATTATTAGAGCCTGCAGAGCAGGAGGGGCCTCGAAGCTGACTCATCCCCAGCACTTGTTATTCATGTGGTGGGTGGCAAGCAGAAGCCAGGGTGGCAGAGACCTCCCCAGGTACCCAGTGTCCCTAAGCCTTGCCATGAGCTGGGCAACGTGCAGCCCTCCTGGTCCTCCTTCTGCACCTAGGGCTGCTCACTGAGGCACCAGACAGAGCTGGGATGGTCTCTGCCCTGATGGCACAGAAGATGAGGAATTACTGTGCCAAGCAGAGCAGGATTTTCTCCTCTTAGCTGTCTTCTCCAGATGTGCACAGTGCATTTTGTGAACAGATTAGCCAGCTGCAATTTTCCATCCTCCTCAGGGCAGGAAGGGACCATACTGCAACCTAAATTATCAGCCTGAATTTGTTCCAGAATTATCCAAGGTTGCTAGGGATTTTAAACAAACTGCCCATCCCACCCCAGCCACCCCAAGCAGGTGGCTCAGTTGACATACTCCAGCCTTTGCTGCCTTTACATAAAGCCCCTCTGTTCTGCACAACCCTCACAAGGGGTCTCTTTGCAAGGGACTTTGTCCTGTCCAATGCAGGCTTTGCAGAAGGGAGGATTCTGTGAGGTTGGAGGGAGTGCTGCAGCAACCTGCAGGCCAGCAGCAAAGGAAGAAATGGTGCTTGGATGGTGCTGCTTCCACCACTCCGTGTTTTGGATGGCCAAGCAAAGGGAAGGAGAAACGGGAGAGGAAGTGTCTGGGGGTGGAAATCTTCTTGTTCTGTCCTGTGACACCCGTGTAGCTTTGGGTCTGTCTGCTTCCTCAGGCAAGTCAGGTAGTAATGGTGCTGTTACCCAGAGGTGGGCTAACCTTCCATCACATGCCCCTCCTGCAGCATGCAAAGTCCTAGAGGACTGACAGAAATCCTCTTGCTGTGCTGCCTAGCTCTGGAGACACTTACTGAACCCTGGTACAGAGTTTGGAGGACCTTCTCCATGGGCTGTGGGCATCACAGTTATCCTCAATGTCAGCTGAAGGTTGGAGGCCCCAGTCCCCTTGCTGCCAACCTACTAGCTCCTGCTGGGACCCATTAGTCATCACGAGGGGCAGGTGGCATAAGCTACTATATAAAGCTTTTGAAATGAGCAGAAATTATATTAATCCCATGGAAATAAAGTTCCTTCCATAAATAGCTGCCACGGTGTATGGAGGCGCCTTGGGCGGGTGGAAGAGAGCTCAGCACTCAGGTTATATTTAGGGCTTTGAGTAGCAATTTCGTGCCAAACTTATTAATGATGCTGGCTTGTGCACCAGATTTGCACCTTCTGGGACAATTTGCCCAGTAGGGAGGTGCCTCTGCAATTCCAGAAGGACCCAATGCCCTCTGTCACCACAGCAAACCCAGAGCAAACACCAGGGTTGTGTGCCTCAATCCACAGACAGTCACTTCAGCCAAGGGGAGTCTAAAGTCAGCTCCTGCTTGTCTTGAGTGTCTCCACCAAGGTTTTGTAGTGGGGCAGGATCATCTCTAGCTCCCAGAGTGGGGTAGCTCCAGTGGCCATAGGGCAAGCTAGAGGCTGGCAGAACTTTGCTGTAGGGAAAGCCAACCTGGAGCCAGAGAGGCCAAGGACAGGTGGTGGCAGGTCACAGCAGCACCCTGCAACCTCTCCTGAGCAGTTGTGGGCTCCCTCTCTATTTCATCATTGCTTTCAGAGTGATGCTTGCAGCAGTAGCCTTTGTCACTGCCACTGCTCTCAGCAACCCAGCTCGGAGGGGTGTTTACCCAGAAAGGAAACCACAAGCGCACAAAAGCTCCTGTACGAGCTCTCTGCAGGCGCTGCCAGGTGTCAGACTCGCACCCTTCGGCTCTCAGTCACTTTCAGAGGTAGCGCCCAGACCAGCCCACGCACCAGAGGGCTCCACACAGCCATCTCTGGCAGCGGGAAGAGGGGGTCCTGTGTCCCTCTGTGCCCCCCCGCCAGCTCCCGTCCCCACTAGGGAGATGTGAGGCACCTCGGCTGTTCAGTGCGGTCCTCAGCTGGCAGATAGGACGCAGCTAATGCAACTCACAGGCTGTTCTGTGCCAGGGAGCTAAATATAACCCGCAGAGCGGAGCAGAGGGGGCTGCTTTGTAATGTAAATAGCAAGGGAGCTTGGTCATAGAGCAGGCAGGCCAGAGGGGAGAGCTGGCAGGAGCTGCTGGTGAGAGGGAGGTAGGAACCCTGAGCGGCCCAGGGGAAGACGGTTGCAACTTTCTGCTGTCTTCTCTTCCCTTTGTCTTCAGATCTGGACTCTGGACGTTTGTGAAGTCTCAGGATAGCCTGGGAAGTGCATGGGCTGAGGAAGAAGGAAAGGAGAGCCTCCACTGTCAGCATGAAGAAACAGACAGAGAGGCGATCTCCTTCCTCCAAGTCCTGCCTGCTGGCCTTTTAATCGTGTTAGCCCTGCTCTGCAGAGCAGCATAATCAAATTCCCATTCGTTTCCAGCAAGCCAAGCCCATTCTACTCTGACAGAGGCATCTGTCTCTGCGTCCCTCTGTGCAGCAGGAGAGAGGAGATGGGTGGCACAGCCAGAGGGAAGTGCTAGAAATGAGCAGGTGGCTCCTCACAGGCTTTGGTCAGGGGTGACAAGCATCTCACTATCCCCTGCCCCGACTCTTTCCAGAACCAGGGACAACCTCTGCTGGGTCCCGCTGTCAGACACAGGCTGTAGTGCATGACGCAGGGGTGGGATGGGTTTGGAGTTGGCATCACCCTGTGTTTGGAGCACAGTGCTGGTGTGTGTTCACTTTCATTCTGGGTCTCATTCTGCATGTTCCTACGTGCAAGACAGTGGTGACCTGGATATGGGACTGTGTGTAACAAGAGAGAGAAACATCCAAAGAAGCAATTTTGGAGAAACACTGAGTGTGGGTACAGCCTGGCTGTGTAGAGACATACCTGCAGCATGCCAGAGAGGGATGGCATAATGCAGCTCCAAGCCCTGTCTTAAACCAGACATACTCCCTGGTTTAAACTGCCCCAAGACCCTGCTGCTGCCGGAGGGGATGGTCCTACCCTTCCTCCTGCTGTGGTTTTCCACATCAGGCAAGCCAGGCCAGCTCTCTAAGGCAGCAGCACACAGCTACCCTCCCCTGCTTGTCCCCACAACCACAGCCTCAGCCATGCACATGGTGTAGGTGTGCCAGGGGACCATGGGGTGAGACTCCCTGAGTAGGCCAGCAGGGAGGTTTTTAGGGGCACTAACCAGGATTAGGGGCAATTCCAAGCTGGACCAAACACTGCTGTGCAGGGAGAGCCGGGATCCCTGAACCAAGAGCCATCTCTTCCCTTGATCACTCCCTCCCTTATCTGATCTCTGTTCACAATGAATCCCACAGGCAGGTATCCTGCTGAGTTTGGCTGAAGCAGGCAGCTTAATCCTTTCAGTACCAAAGTGATGCACAAACTAGCATGAAGACAAGGGTGCCAGTTCACAGTAACATCCAGCACAGTGATTCCCATCCCTCTCCTGCACTGCCTACAGAGAAGCCTTTGCAGCAGGGTCTGTCTCCTCTGGTCTTCTCAAGAACAGCCAGAAATGGGATTTCTAGGGGCTCCTCCACAGTTTTGCACCAAGCCCAAGGGACAGAACTGTGAAAGGACACATGGACACAGCACACAGAGGATGGTGAAGGACCCAGGGCAGGGTGTGTTACTTCTCCAACAGCCCCACCAAGCCCCAGTACTCCTGACGCTCCTGGGTAAGACTAGACATCAACACCACAAGACAGTGCATGAAACATGAAAGGGAAATGTCTGCAGGCAGGGAGAAAATGCAACTAACCCATCATGGCATGCAAAGCAGCAGGATGATGAAACCTTTCCGCAATAACAAAACTCTCCCCTCCCTGATCTGTGAGCTGGAGTTAGGCATCCAGGACCTGCCTTTTCCTCTCTCTGCACAGTAATTAATGCAGTGGGTTGTGTTCAGTTTTAGAGGTTGCCTGGTGAGATCAAGGTCTGTCAATGTTTTTTTTTTTTTTTTCTCCTTTTGATGATGGAGTTTAAAGCAAGACCATGTGCCCCTTTAGAAATGCCATCTGTGCAGGCTGCCAGGACCAGCTTTGCTTGTTTTCTTTTCTCTGGCCCATAGAAGCTGACCACAGACCCTCTTGGTGAGCTGAAGCTTTCCTGGAGCCAGAGCATACCAAGTAACATCTGGTTGTGAAGAGCTGGGGTTTTTGGAGGTGGGGACAGGCCGGGCCTGCAGGCTTAGGCTGTGCCGCCCCAGACTGGGGGATGGATGATGAATGTCAGGCTGTTTCTCCATTCTTTGGAGGCTGGCCGGGAGCCTCCTACATGCTTCTACTTTTCACACTGCCCATTCCTGGTTTACCAAAGCGTTTTTTCAATGAACTCCAGTGCAGATTGAGCAGATGCTGGAGGTTGTTTTCAGACCTGCCACACAGGGAGGACATATACACCCAGGGGTTGTGAGTGCTGTGGTGCCCTGCAGGGTCCAACCCAGAGGACAACCCCACTGCTATGGTCTTGGTGTGCATGGCGGTGCTGGAGCAGCTTCGGGAGAGGGGGCTGTCTCAGGTCTGGGGGCATTCAAAGAACCACCCAGCAAGGGAGGTGCGGCTCATCGGCGCGCAGCCCAGCGTGCCAGGACGTGCTCCTGCTTGCTGAGGGTGCGCACGAGGCTTCACTGGAGACGACCCGGCAGAGGAGGTGGCCAGCGCCGTGGGAAGAAGGCCGCGCAGCTGGCTGCAATGACAGCCGCCCTCACACTTCCAGGAAGTGCAGAGAGAGGAACCAGGTGGAGGGTGCAAACAAAGCCGGGGCCCCGGCCGGCGGCGGAGCACTGCCAGGGACCTGCCCTCGGGATGACTCCGGAAAGCGGCTGCTGGGGGAGGAAGAGCGAGAGTGAACCCCGGGCTGGCTGAGCGCATCAGCTCAAGCTGCGGCAGATGTGGCGGCATCGCTCTTGGGACGTTCCCCAGAGCCCTCCGGGGGACGTAGATATAAGGTACCCACGGAGCTGGGCTCTGCTGCCTTCCTCTTATTGTTGGGGGGTTAAGGTGCTGTGGCGAGTGCTGACAGCCCGTGATTTGGGGGCTGGGGGAAAGGCTTCCTGTGCTTGCCCAGCGCCCTGCCCGCAATCCCCTCCTCTTCTCGCAGTGCCTGGGCTTGCGCAGCACAAGCTCCCAGCCAGGATGTCCGTGGGCTGCTCGAGCGCTTTTGACGCCAAGCCTGTGAGCACAGCGGGCCAGCCCGGCTTTGCCCGAGCTATCGGTTTCGGGGAAACTGGCAAGTGTGTCCCCATCCCCACCAGTCCTCCTGGAAACAGCTGGTGTTCGAGTCTGCCAGTGGGACCTGACCCAGGGTGTTAAGGGTCGGCAGGAGCACCGTGCAGCGGGCAGCCAGGGCCCTGTCCTGGCAGCCCCCACAGCCCCGGCTTTCAGCCTGGCTCCACACCCTTGGGAAGCGGGGAAGCTCTCCTTGAGGCCGGCACATTTTCCATGCAAAGGAGGACTGGGAGAGCTGCTCTTTTCCTGGACTGGCAGCCATGGAGAGCAGGCCAGCCCCTGTCCCTGCCGCTGCCCGCTGAGCAAGCGGTGTCACTGGGCTCAGGGAGAAGCGGGGCAGGCGCTTGTCGGGCTGGGTAAGAGCCTCGCTGCTGGCCTCGGCGACGAGGCCGGTGGTGGCTCCCGGTCCCTGGAGAGGGCGGTGGCGGCGGCGGCAGGACTGCTGGCTCCGTCCCCTCCGTCCGGCGGTGAACAATGGGGGGCGGAGGCGGAGGCAGGGGGAGGCTCCGCTTCTGCCGCCGAACCTCTTCCGAGCGCGGGGCGGCGGCAGGGCTGACACGCGGCTTCCTGAGGCGGCGGCGCCGGGCGCGGGGCCACGGGACGGGCTCCGCCGCCGGCCCCGATCCCCGCGCTCGGCAGGCGGCGCTGGAGGCGCGGCCGCCGGTGCCACCGGTGAGCGGCCGCACTTCCTGCCCGCCGGCCCGTGGCCCCGGTGGGGCGGGAGCCCGAGCCGGCCGCGCCCCCCGCCCGCCCCCGGTGCCCTCCTCTGGCTCGGAACTGCGGTGGCGGCGGCGCCGAGCCTTGAGCTCGGCCATGCAAGCGGCTCGGCCCCCGCCGTCCGGCGGTTCGCTCTCCGCCGCCTCCTCCGACACCGCCGCCGCCGCCGCCACAGCCGACACCTCCGGGGCGTCAGGCAGCGCAGAGCCCGAGTGGGGGCCGGCGCCGCCGCCTCCACTGGGCCGCCGCCACAGCAACAAGCGCTTCACTGGCCTCAAGCTCTTCGGGCGCAGGTGAGCACCGGCGGGGCGGGCGGCGGGACGGCGGGTCCCGCCGGGCGGCGGAGCTCCGGATGGTGCCTGCGCCGCCGCTCCGGCACCTGGCGGCGGAGCGGGATCGGAGGGAGCTAGGCTCTCGGGCAAGGGCTGGCTGTAGCATCCGGAACGGAGGCGGCGGAGCACCGGCTCCCAAAGAGCCTTCCCCCGCTGAGCCGTCAGCAGCCGCCTCACCAGGCCCGGTCGAAGGGTTGACCCCGGCTGAGCGCAGCCGCAGGGGGATGCGGGACAGAGTGTGAGGATGGAGCGGGGTGAGTTTGCTTTTCCCTCCTTTCAAGCTCTTGGGCACGAGTGATGGGAAGTTGGGGAGCATTGCCCTCGCTGAGTGCGCTGTCGTCCCCGTGGAATCGGAGCCTCGTCTCTTGGGGATTCGCTTCCACCCGCCCAGAACTGCCTGTCTCCATCCCCGCACGCCTGTCCCGTGCTTCGCCTGCGACACTGGCAGCCCTGCCGCGCCGGGGGATGGCTGTGCTCGTCCCGTGCTGCCGGCTGGGATCCCGGATTCTCATGCGTCCGTCCCAGAGACAGCTGGGCTCCTTGTGCCTCCCTTAGCCTCTCTGTTCGTCTCGTGGGCTTTGGACCATGTAAGCGAAGTACCTCGAAGTACCAGACCCTGGTACCTCTGCTATCTGGAGGTCTTTGAAAACACTGAATAACTGAGGTCTGAAGGAGCCTCTGGAGATCGCCTGGTCCACACTGCTGTCTCAAAGCAGGGTCGAATTTGATCAGGCTACTGATGTTGAGTTTTTGAGTGTTGCCAGGGTGTAGAGAACACAGCTTCCATGGACACCCACTCCCACTCTGCTTCAGCTACTCAGAATTTTTTTTCCTCTAATAACAATTAAGTTTCCATTGTTGCAGCCTGTGCCTGGTCTCTTTCAGGTTGTCACCGTTCATATCTGGGCAGCATCTGACCCAGTCTGCTCTGTACTTTCCCATCAGGTTGCTGGAGACAGTAATAATGTTCCCCCTCAAACTTGTCTGCAGGCCAAACCGCCCCCATTATCTCATACTCTCCTTGTACTTGGTAACTCTTACCCCCAGCCATGTTGGTGGCCCTGTGACAAACTTTCTACATCTCATGGGTATTTTTGGTATATGGGAGCAGTTGAAGCAGGACGCAGTGCCACCAGAGCGGTATCACACATGCTGAATGGAGGGGAAAGGCTCCAATTTCAACCTCCACATCCAAGCCAGACCTGGGAGTGGATGGCTTGCAAGGTCACTCCACCACAGAGTGATGTTCTCTGCTCTGGTTTCAGAGCTTTCAGCAATGGCTGCCTTGAGCTCCTGCCAGTCTCTGGCCTGTTCCAAATACTGTGTGGCATCTCTCTCTGAGTCCTTGGGCTTCACACTGCTGTTTCTGCAATGTAGGTCAGAGCCAAGGGGAAATTCTCCACATGTGAACAGCGTTTGGCAGCGTGGACACATGTGGAGAAGCAAAGTGGAATGGCAGGAGAAGCTGGAGGAGGCCAGTAGGCCCACCAAGACAGCTGGAAATGGCCACGGGGTGGTTTAGTGCATTCTTGCCCTTCTGCTGCTGATGGAGGAACCCAGTTCTTCCCCCTGGCTCAGGGTGATGAATGCAGCACCCAGAGCTGCAGGGTAGTGAGGAGAGGTTCCCATGAACCTCTGAGACTGAAGGGGCTCCCACTCACACCAGTGGGAGGTAAACTCAATGGGAAGTCATGCAGGGTAATTGGCTGTGTGCCACTGAATTCCTGCCCACCTGAGCGTTGGAGCAGAGGATGGCATGAAGTTTCTTCACCTCCTCTGAGGGAATTACAAGGGAAGGCTGAGCTACGCTTCCTTTTGTCAATAAGTACAGCCGCCCCTACCCACCAAATGCTTTCCAACAGCTATCAGTGAGGAAATTTGTACCCACTTCTATTCTGAGCTTTACCCAGAGCCATATGTGGCTGGGAAACAGGCCTAGAAGAAGCTTAGGTAATTGGGAAGAATTTGCTCACTGGCACGAGTGGATCTCTGGAGAGCCCTGGCTTCAAGGAGAGAGATCTCCTGAGGTGGACACCCTGTGCTGGACTCTGTCTGTAGCAACACTGGGAGGCATGGCAAAGGGAGGCAGGGGTCTGCAAAATGGCAAGAGAGCCTGTCCTGTCTCCAGGGCACATGAGCCCTGAGGGGATTTGAAGCAACAGAAAGGTGAGCCCCCAGGCTCTGGCCTCCAGTGGTATGATATGTGTTTTGCAAGCAGGCTTATTTCTGTACCTTGTAATTGCCTTAAAGGAGGGTGGAGTAATTGGCTCTAGAGCCTACAGAGACAAGTGCACAATACATGCATCCGGCATGGATGGGTAATTCTTTTAATTGGGCTGATAAAGAGATTGGGGCTGATCAGATAAGAGGTGGTTAGGATTAAATTGTCTTTCTAGGTGCCCTGTTTCTTGTGCTATGAGTAAACTGCAGTTTACCCTTTCCAGGGAGGAACTGGGGACAATGCCTGTTTCTTGCTTGCCCCTGTGCCAGTGGAGTGGGATGCCAGTGAAATGAATCTTCCCTGTGGGCTTCAGAGCTTCTGTAACAAATCACCCTTCAAAGGAAGTATGTGTAATGGCTGGTGCGATAGCATAAGCAGGGGCTGTAAGCACCAGTGGGGCAGCTGGCAGTCCAGCAGAGCATGAGACCAAGTTTTTGGCTGTGACCCCTCAGCAGGTCTTGTGCTGGAGCCTGCAGGTGAGCCTGGGGGTGCCTGCCACTGCCCCAGGAAAGGTTTGTGGGTGGCACAGCCTGTGGGTAAACGGCACTCAAGAAACTGAGCCGAGCACCCGCCTACATCTTTCTGGGACGTCACTTGTCACTGTCTTTCTTTCAGCTTGATGCTTACATCTATGTGAAAGCTGAGAATAATGTACCACTGGGACAGCAGCCCAGCCTTCCCCATCCCTGCTGTGTGGGGGGTGCCCTCGAAGCTGCTGGCCCTTGCACCCACTTTCCCCCGTGCAGGTGTGGCAGAGAGGCTGTGCAGTGGTGTAAGGCCCAGGTGCCCTGGGGGAAGACCAGATGGTAGTGAGGAGCCTGAAGTTTGTGCTCTGGCAGGCTGACAGCAGTGTTTCCCTTGGGACAAGCTTTTTCACAAAGCACCTTGCTGCCAGCTAGCTGTTGAGCAATCATCTTCCTAGTTCTCCTCCATGCATGCAGATTTTGTATGCCTCAAGCTCTGAAACCCTCCAGCCTCTGTTCCACATCCTGCTCAGAGGTGGTGGCTGGGTAGCTTTGTCTGGGCCTGGGCCAGTGTCACCTGTGGGAATCCCCAGCTGTCCCCTGCAGTGATGCTTGGGCTTGTTTGCAGGGCAGATGGGAAGTGCTGAGAGAGCTGTTTCTGCTCCTGAGTTTGCTCTATGATATCTGCTCAGGGACTTTTTTTTCTGGGGGGAAAATAAAGCACTGGGCATGCAGTCATACCTGTTGGCAGCCAATGCAGCCTCACAGCAGAGCCAGGCTGGGACAGCTGCCAGCTCACAGTGGGGCTGTGAGATGGGTCAGGGAAGGATCAGCATGGGAGGGTCTGACTGCTTCCAGAGGGTGAGGTCCTCCATGATGTGGACCCTACCTGCCACTTACCTTGTCTCTCCAGTCCCAAGCACTCACTGGCAGCTCCCCAAGATCATAGCAGGGACTGCTACAGTGACATGTGCCTGCTCAGAGAAGGTGTCAGGACCTTTAATTTTAGCCTCATAGAACGGTTTAGGTTGGAAGGGACTTTAAAGATCATCCAGTTCCAACCCCCCCACCATGGGCAGGGACACCTTCCACTAATCTTCTTAGGAGTTGGAGCATCCTTTCCAGGAAACACTGTAATCTCCTCAAGGGGCTGAAAGGAGGAAGGATGAGGGATCGCTTCCCTCCTTTGAAACAAAAACAATAGGAAGAGTCAGGCACTGAGAGTGGAGACAGGTCTTTGCAAGGATATGGTGTTGAGAGGGAAGAGGCAGAGCTGTGGGTAGTGCAAGCAAGGGGAGTTTGAGAGCTGTTTGACTGTGTGAGTTCTCTTGGGAACTAAGGAGGTGCTGGTAAGGGGAGGCCAGCCCTCGGCAATGAGGACGATGCTCTCACGAAGGGCAACCTGAGCTCTGGCAGGTGGTGGGAGACGCAGTGTAGAATTTCCTTCACTCATCATCATGCAGTGCCTGGGGAGCAGACAGTCTCCCCAGAGACTTGGCAAAGCCTCTGAATTTAACTTGCAGCTCTGCTCTTAGTGGAGCTCTATTTTCTTTTCCCCAGGTGACTGTGTGAGCTGAAGCTCCTGAGTTATCTCTCAGGCATGCATTCGCTTGCTTGCGGGTTCTTTTAAACCAGTGCTGACTTTGAGATGCTGAGTTCAAGAGTAGAGTGAGTGCTGCAGGCTAAGACTCCTTGACCCTTGGGCCCACGAACAATCGTTTTTTGGAAGATGTGGTACTGGCAGGTGAATGGCTTCTGCTGGAGACTTTTGGAGGTAGAGACTCTGGTGCAGATCTGGCTTGGCAACACAGGCTAGACGTGGAAATAGGGGAAACCTGTCTTGCTGGTTCTTGAGCTGGCACCAGGCTCTGGGGATAATAAGTGGCTCTTTGCAATCCTGAGTTCAAGAGCTTTCTCTAGGCCAGCTCTCCAGTAATACAAAAGTATACTCTGTGTATCTGTTGCAACCTGCAGATCCAGCAGCAGCTGCAGCCGATGTTTGGGAGCTGGGAGGCTTTCTTCTCCCCATCAGGACTCCAGGTGGAGGGTGAAGCTCTGCCAGGGCAAGCAGTGAGGCTGCGTTGGCCAGGCTAGAGCTCAGTAGGGATGGAGTCCTGTTCACACCAGATGTGTATGTGTTACACCCAGTGCTGTTCTCCTCCTGCCTGCAGTTTAGGGGTTGATGCCTTCGGGTGCTAATTCTGTACTTAACTGTGAGCTCTGCCCCAGGGGAAGCTCTTCCTCCTTGTGCCAGGATGACCAGCTGAGAGGATCTCTTTCTGCTCCCTTCGCTCCCAGAGAGTAGGAGTTAATGGGCCTCCTGTCTCAGTCCTGGCTGCCGGGCAGGTTGTGCTGTCTGGGTTAGCCTGTGAGTTCCAGTTTCTACCTGTGACCATTGCTCCCGTGCCTGGAAATAGCATGGCTGAGCTTTGCCCAGCTGATGGCTGTCAGCCCTTCCCAGTGGTTCAGGGCCTGGGGAAATGAGCTAAGCATGCCCCACCTCAGAGAAGCCCTGCCCAGCTGTGAGAACTGGAGACCTGTCTGTGGGGGGACTGCAGGATGCTGCGCAAGCTGTGCATGCAGGGTGGCAGGTACATGGCACTGGTGGAAAAGCCCCACTCTGGGAGCAAAAGGAGGTCTGGCTGGACATAGTCCCATCCTTTGGCTGCTGCCCTGTCCTCTATGTGCCCCGTGTTGGTGGGAGATTCCTTTGGCATGTCTCATGGGCTGTTGCTGGCTCCCTGACATTATGGCATGATGCCAGCTTGTGGCAGGCTCTAGTCCCAGCCACACGCAGGGGCACCCAGCCAGGGTGTGAAAATCCCACCCAGCACCAGTAGGCAAGAGCCTAGCTTTGCCTTTTTCCTGGCTCCACTCACCCTGTCTTCCTTTCCCTGCTTCCCAGCAGCATCTCATCTCATTGCAGGGCTGGAGCAGCCCTGGCTCCAGCACATGCTATGGCTTTGAAGAAAGTCATATGTCCCATCTGGCTGGCCCAGGAAGTCAGGGCAACTAACATAGAACCTTCTTGCAGAAGGTTTTCCCATTGTTTTGGTGCAGCTTGGCTTCCACAGGAAACGTGTGTGCCAAACAGCCTCGCTTGCCATTGTCAGCCCAGGTGTGGATCCAGAGCCAGAGAGCAGGGGGACTCCTTGCTGCCTGCTCCCCACTGGCTGTGGAGGGCCCCGTCTCCACTCTAGGGCAGGACTCTCCAACGGGATGAGGATAGAGAATCACGGGATAGAAGTACATAAGATGGTTTGTAGCCTCCTCCTGAGCTCCCAGCCTCTGGCTGTGGCCTGTAGCCATCCAAGAGAGGGAGCACAGGGCAATGCAGATGGCCACATACCATCCCCTCCATGTGAAAGTTCCCACTTGGTCCGATTATCTGTACATCATCCTGCCTTGCTACCCTGGCTCTGGCCAGGAGCCTCACAGATCCAGGGCTAAGCCTCTTACTGCCCAAGCTCGAGGTCACCACAGAAGAGGACATCGCGTGGGGCACTCTGGCAGCTAGCACATGGCAGCTGTCACTGCTGAAGTGTAGCAGGGGGTGGGGTGGGTGTTCTCTGCAGAGATTTTGCACCGGTGTGAGGCTGGCAGATGGCAGGGTTATGAAGCTACAGGGCTTCTGTCCTGTGAGAGCTGCCAGGATGCATGGAAGGAGGTATCCTGCTCCCCAATTCAACTCCTGGCAGGGTTGCAGGTCGGCATGGGGCCAGGAGATTTTCCAGCAGAGGCTGAGGATTCCCCACCTGAGCTCAAACAATGTTACCCGCCCTCAAGTTTTCTTGTTGTTTCAATGAGTGAGGAAGCAGATGTGGTGGAGGGATCCCAAGAATGACACTTCCCATCTACACTGGGTCGCGAAGAGCTTTGCTACGCAGCCCCTGGCTGGTGGTAGTCGGGGCTCCTAAGGGTTGGTGCCTGTGCACAAGGGCCAGAGAGTTGGGAACAGGTGAACCACTCTGCCCTGCCCAAACAATGCTTCTCCGTGCAAGGCATGGAGATTGCCTTCATGATTTATTTGAAATTCAAATCCATGAATTTCGACCCAGCAGTCGAAGTAAAAGAAAGCAGCCAGGAACCAAGCCAGCACAGGGAAGGATGAAGGGAAGCGGGGCTCTCTTTCTGTGCCAGCCTGGCGCTGGTCCCTGAGTTGTGTGCTCTCTTGCAGCTGTCTGGGTTGGGCTGGAGGTGGGCAGTTGGCTGGGTCTGAACTGGGCTGGGTTAGCATCCCAGATGCAGGAGTGTGGTGCTTCATGTTTGCTGACTGGCTCTTTAGGGAAAAACAGCATTGCTGACTCCAGCTTTATGGGCGAGTTGCCTGCATTGACCTTCATGGCTGACAGCATGGGTGGTGGCCCAGGTGCCATTGGAGCCCCTGGGATCCGCAAGTGCCAAGGCAAGGGGAGAGCATGTGGTGGAGAGATGGCACTGGGGCAGCAAAACTGGGGTGGGGGAGGATAGTGCCGTGTGCTGAGCAGCCAGGCGTGTTCATGGCTTGCTGACCACTCTCTTTGTGTCCCTAGACTCCACCTGCCCCACAAAGGTGTCTTCCCTTGTCTCCAGGGCAGCCAGCCCAGCCGATGGGGATCCAGGAGGATAAAGCACCGGCCAGCGGTGTATAAGTATGTGGTATTTTTATTGCCTTGCACAGGCTGTGCAGTCCCAGCAGCTGCTGCAACATTTCTTTTTAAAAGCTCTCCTCCCTCCCACCCACATCTCACCCCACTTCACCCTCATGTGTCTGTACTAACCAAGGCCACCAAAAGCCGGTCTGCTTGCCTCATGCCTGTGTCACTAACTTTGTTCTAGAGAGCAGCTTGCTACTGGACTTTGATCAACTAACATGGCAGCTTCTGTTTTGCTGGAGTTTGGATCGAAGGTCAGTTGAGCTCTTCCTCCTTTATGTCCTAGCCAGTGTGGGCATGAGCACCTAGACCCAGTGCATGCTGAATGCTTGGAAGACCTAAGGTGACAGCACTGAGGGTGGTTTAGCTAAATGACTAAATTAAATAATAATAAATAATAAAATTTAGCTGAACCAGTCTGAAATTCAGTAAGGCTATGACTGCCAGAAATGGTGGAAAAACAGGGCCTGGGAGACAATCATCATTGCTGGGATGTAGTTGCTGTGTGGGAGCCAGTTCCTAGGCTAGCCATGGTGTTGGGAGCCATTACCTCATTCACAAGTGCTCCTGAGGAGATGTGGAGGTAGGGACAAGTCCTGGGGTCCATTCCTGGTCTCCCGATGCCTTGGTCTTTGTAGAGCAGCACATCAGCCTGGTCAGGATTTGGCTGCACTTGTGTGAGTGCCTCAGCAGAAGACCCTTACTGCTCTTCCTGGCTTCTGCTACACAGTTTCTCTGCATGGCATCCTGGGCCTTACTGAGTTTGCCACACAGTCTCTTGTTTGTCTGATATTGTAGACACAAAAATCTTGTCGCAGGGCTGCTTGGGAGTTCTGTGGTTGGAGGTGTTGGGAGCAAGAGGCCGTGTGGCCAGTTAGTGCTCTTCAGAGGGGAGGCAAATGAGTTGGAGAGGTCCAAAGAGCCATGGGTTGAACACCAGAGGGCACGGTCGCTCTTTGGAGCTCTGGTGCTCTGCTGTGCAACTCCAGCCCTTTCCCTGCAGCTGACTTCAGCTGGGTGTTGTGACATGTCCCTTCTGCAGGGTTGCTGGCCTTGACTCATCGCTCCTGGTTTTGCTTTCCTCCCTTCTGCAAAAAAGGGATTGGCAAAGCATCTGCATAGAGCTTTTTTTATGCTGTTGTGGTTGAAGTGGCTGGTGAGCTTGATGGCTTAAACTGGTCAGCTGCTGCTGTGGGCTAGCTGATGCTCAGAGGCAAGCCTCCAGCCAAGGCAGCTGTCAGCCAACTCCCCACTGCACAGGCTTGCGTGTCCTGGTACCACACAGAGCCTCATAATGGCAGCCACCCAGCTTCTGCACCTGGAGTTTGGGTCACTCCTCCCACACAGCAAGTCTCTGGAGCACCCAGTGTCTCTGTGGGCATGAGAGGAGGAGCTGAGAAACGCGGGAAGCAGAGCAAGGCAGCCCTGTGTTACTGGTCTGTACTAAAGTGCTAGTCCATTCCACAAAGGGGGACAGTGGTCTGCGCTCTGCATGGGCATTGCTTCTTCCCCTCTCTGAAGGATGATGAGAGAAAAAAGCCCATCAGTGATTCTGGGGATGTTAAGATGAAAGAAGAAAAGGAAGCACATAAGACCAGATATGCTGAGGTCATTTAGAACAAAAAGAGTGGAGGAGAAAAAACCCCAAGTTTTACTCCTGCCCTCCCATTTGTTGCAGTGGGACAAGCTGACATTCAGCAAAGCCAAGAAATAATAGATTTAACATTGTTAAAAGGAGTTACTTCAATTTTGATGTGAGGTGCGGGAGAAAAAGACTTAGTCACTTGCTGTCATGAGGTGAAAAAGTGAAACCAAAGGTTAGACATTATATCAGTAACAAGGTCACAGTTAACAAATGCCACTTGTGTGGCATGCCAGCATGTGCTTTGCTTAGTCACAGGGTCATGATGAAGGCTTGGGAGGTGTCTTTCCTGTCTCAGGCTTTGTGGTGTAGAGAGATCACTGTGGACTGGGTTTCTCAGGGATGCTGAGCAGTTCTCCCCCTTGCAGACAGCTGCAGGGGCTGCTACTTGTGATGTGGTTTCAGGTGCGTGGGACCAGGATCTCCTCACATGGAAAGTCTTGCTCAGGGCTGCGTGGGCTTGGGGAGCTTCTTGGCCTGGAGCAGTGGTTTCTGCTTGAACACAGCAGACTGAAACCTGTGACAGCAGCATTGGGAGCTGCTGGTCTCCATCACAACTCATTCATTTGTCTGCATGTTAACAGGCTGAGGGCTTACTAAGTCGCGGGAGTAGGAGGAGAATGGCAGCAAGGTTTGCATGACTGAATTTGAGGAGAGGGCTCTTAGACTTCCTGCTCCTGCTGCCTCCAGGGACTTGGAGAATTAGTGCCCTGGTGTCTTGGTGGTCAGGTTGATTTGGAAGGGATTTTGGGGCCACCTGGAATCCACCGTGGTCACTGTTCCATGGTGTTTCCATTGGAAAAAATAGCTGTTTCCATTTGTCAGTCTAGGTCCTGCCAGCCCAGGAGGGAGATAGGATTGTGGTGACTGTGAGGAACAGCAAGTGGTATCAGCAGGAGCCTCTGCTATGCATAGACCATAGGGGACAGGAAGAGCAGGGTGGTCATGGAGCAGTTGGAGACAAGCTGGAAGCTTGAACCCTCCCTGGAAGAGTTCAAGGCCAGGTTGGATGGGGCTCTGAGCAACCTGGTCTAGTGGAAGGTGTTCCTGACTGTGATAGTGGGATTGCAACAAGATACCCTTTAAAGTCTCTTCCAATCCAAATCATTCTGTGATTCTGTGCTAAGGTTCCTTGGCTGGAGGTGGGGCTGGCGAGGAACCACACATATCTCTTATCAGGCTACTTTGCTCTGAATGATTGACTACTTGCCACACATTCTAAATTTTCTCTTTGATAAAACATCCTGCAAGTCCCAGTAAGTGAGTCTTAACAATGACGGACTGGGGACTGTTCCTAGAGACCCTTCTGCACCTGGCAGCATAGCTGTAACAGTGCTGGGACCTGCTTGACCACTAGTGGCAGCTGGCTCTTTCCCGGCAGTGGGAAGAGAATTCTGAAGGATGTGTAGATAACCTGTGTGGGGAGGGAGGCAGAACCTTCCATCCTTCATTGGCTAGCAGTTTTGAGCGCAGAGAGGACTGACCCAGGTGAATACCTGCCTGCCCTGGGTATCTCCAGCTGCCTTTCCTCTCTGGTGTTGTGAGAAAAGGGCTGAATGAAATCCTCAGCAACTTTGGCAATGGATGGGTTCGCTCACGTGTCCTCCCTACCCCTCTCTCCCACTGATTCACAAAGGCCACTTGCTCTTTCTGTCATGGTGGAGATGATAGCAATGGTGGTAGCTCAGCCTTTGGGCCGGCTACCCTCTATGAACGGCTTTCGCGACACCCATCGGGGAAGGCAGCTGGCTGCCTTTGCCACACTGGCTGCAGCCTCTGTGACATTTTGTTATGATTGTGTTACTGTAGTCCTGCTCCAGCCCCAAGGAGCACTGGGCACCGTCCAAACACACACACATTCCTACACACAGAGGAGAAGAGCTGTCTAATTTTAGCCATGACATGTAGGCGAGGGGAAGGGGCAGGCAGGAGGGGGCAGAGTGTGAGAGGACAAGATCTCAGCTGCAGCCTCCTGCACTGACTCACTCACTATGGCCTGTGTATGGGCTCTCGTCGCCTGGGTAAATGAGCGAAATAACAATAGCTGGTGACGCATCGTAGAGTGAGCTGGCCTTTGGCATGACCTTCCCTTCCTCTCTGCAAAGACCAAAGAGGAGATGGGTTTTGTGGCCCCAAAAGAGAGATGGGTTGTGTTTGGCTGTGAGCAGATCCCTAGAGGCAGCTGGGGAACCCGGATAGTGGTGAAGCATGACGGGGAAGTCCCCAGCCTGGCTGTGAGAGGTCCCATGGAGGGTTTTCACGATGAGAGAAGACACAAAGCTCCTGAGACATCTGTGGAGCCTGCCTGGACCAAAGACTAACTCAGAAGCAAGTTACCTCCTGTGCACGAAGACAGGCTCTCTGTGGCTGGCAGCCTGACTCTCATCAGCCATGCAGACCCCTTTATCCAAGTTCCAAGGAGTCAGGAGAGAATCGCCACTTTGGCGCGTTCTCCCCATGTCCTCCTGCTGCCGCTGCCAGGGAAGCTGCGCCATCCCCGAGCCGCAGTTGAGTGTTTGGAGAGCAGCTGGCTCCGTGGGGACCCCTCTCTTTCCGGGCCCGCTGTGGTGCATGCGCCTAAGGCTGGGGACGAGCCAGCCTCGGGGCTGCTCGGAGAGGAAGTGCAGTTGGCTGTTTTAACGAGAGCAGCGTGGGGAGGAGCGGAGGGAGAAGCCAAGCACTCTCTCCAAACTAGGACTTAGTAGGGGAGGGCTGGCCCGCTGCTGTGGTACAGCCACTGCCACCCACTCGGCACCTGCAGGACCCCTGCACCGCTCCGGATCAGGTCAAGGGGGCTTTTTCCCACTATCTCCCCTTTCTTTGTCCTGCTCGTCCCTCTCCCTCACACTTGATGCTTCTGTTTGTGCTGGGTGGGGGATGGGAGGGGACCTGGGTTGAGAGACAACCCTTAGTTTGTAGGTATGGCATTTGGTTCCAGACCACTGTGAAGGGCAGGGGAAGCAGACCCCAGAGTCATCCCCAAGACCCTGAGCTTTGCTTCTGTCGAGCGCTGTTTGCTGCCAGAGCCTGGAGCAAAGCTGATCCACAGCAGTCCCCAGGGCTCAGGTGAGGGGTCTGCAAAACACAGCCACCGTGGCACTCAGTGGTGCCTGTCTGCTGTTTCTGTGGGGTTGCCCTGCCAATGGTGTATTTCCAGCCACCCATCCTGCTGCTTTTGTCCTGACAGTCCATGTGGCATGGGGGTGGCAGCAGGAAATCTGCAGGTGGCAGAGGACAGGGAGCTAGGCTGTGCCTTGCCAGGACCCTCAGTCCTCAGTAACTTTGCTTTGGGGTAGTTTAGGAAAGCAGGACAGATTTGTGGACTCCTGGCATATCCTCTGGTGCTGGTGGCACTGTGATTCCCTGCTTATGCCAGGAGCAGTGGGATACCCTTCCTGATCCCTGCTGTGGGCTGGAGGGAGGCATGTGATTCCCATCTTTCTGATCAATGATCAGTGCATGTTGTGGAGTGCCTGAGGTTTTCCTGACTTTGCTTTGGGAGGTGCAGAGACTTAGTAGCCCTGGGAATCACTGCATGTATCTGTATCTGCCACACTGCAGCTTTGTTGTTACACAAGGTTTATCTCCTCCTCCCTGGGGCTGCTGCCCTGGGCAGACACTGTGTATTGCCCTGCCTGGGGCAGCACTGTGGCCAGTAGTAATTTCTGTGCCAGGATTTTGTCCTTGTGAGTTGGGAAAAACTCTGGGGCTGCTCTGGGAGTTTGGATCCAACAGCTGGGCTCTGGGACTGGCCACCCTTTAAATAGTATGTCCCTCCTTGTGAGGAACAGAGCTGTGTGTACTGAACGAGGGGACCACCTCTGGGTCTGATAATGGCAATCTGCAAAAGCAACCATGGTCTGAGTACCTAAACCGCCAGCACACCCTGGCTGAGGCCCCCGCTGCTTGGCTTCATGCATGTCACTCTGGAAAGGAAGCTCAGAGAGAAGAAACTCTCCAACTCCTTCCCAGCCTGCATCGCTAGTCCTGCTGATGGGACCAAAATAGAAACTGTGTGGCCAGCCTCTCCCCCAGCCCCTGCTCAGCCTCAGCCCCAGCACCATGGGTGACGGTGGTGGCTCATCCTCTGCGTTTCAGCCCTAGTTAATTCATGGCTCAAGGCTGTCAGTCTTGCTGTTCAGCTCCTCAGCCAAATGCAGCAACAGATTGTTTACATCAGTGCTGTCAGGTTTCTTGATTGCTGGGAGGCAGATTATTTACTGTAGTGGCGTATAAACTTCATAACATTATGATGGTGGAAAGTTGTCAAGGGATATAAATGCCCAAAGTCAGCCCAGGAGGCTCCAAGGAGATGGTTTTGGTTTAAATTAAGATAAAACACTGTCTTCCATGGATTTTGGGAAGGAAATCACTTTGTTGTAATGGGAACATTACTCTGAATGTTAGGGCTGGCAAACTCTTCACTTTATGAAGTCTGTGTGGAGGATCTGAGCTACTCTGGCAGATGTGCCTTAAAACAGATCTCACATTTGCCCTGAGAAGGTGGTGACAAAGGAGATGGCACCATGGCATCATGCAGAGCTGGGGGTGAGGTGGGATGAAGCTGCCATGAGAAGGGTGTTGGGAAAAATGCTAGGAACTGTATAAAAAGTCTCAGTCCCTTCTGCTCCCAGGCCCTGTTCTTCTCAGAAAACCAAATGTGAGCATTTTCTTGTGGAGGGCCAGGCATGAAGGTGAGATGGCTTTTGCCTTGCTTTGTTTGAGGCATGGCTAGGCAGTGTACTTCCACCTGGCTCTGCCACTTGGAGAAGCCCACTGTGACAAACTGCCAAACTGAGGTGTTTGCCTTGCTACAGTCGTTCCCCAAGGCAGCTGCTGGTCCTTGGTGTTGCATCTGTCACCCTAACTTGTTCATTCAAATAAAGTATCTTAGAAGTTGTATCTCCTCCCTGTGGTCTTCCCAGCTCCTGACTGGCTGTTAGTTGTGCTCTTGCTCAGCCCAGTACAAGATGGATACAGAAAGTCTACACTGATGTAGCTGCCTGTCCCTTGTGAAGCAATGCTGTCCTGGCACCTCCAGGTTGGCCACCCAGAGTGCTCAGTGACAGTGACAGTCTTCTGAGCAAGTTGTCAAACATGCTTAGATATTGCCAGGGGTGCCTTGCTCTCATGCCCATGCCCAGTAGCCCTGACAGGGACCTCTATGCATCGTGTGCAGGCACCTCAGGGACCACAGGGCTGGGAGGAGGTCCTCTGCAGCTGCATGCATCTGACCACCAGCTGGTTTCTAAGCACTTACCTTGCTTTCTCACTGGCAGAGATGTCTGAATTCATCTTGATCAGGTCCAGGACTCACTGAGAGATGAGCTGAAATGTATCGCCCTCTGAGTACCCTGCTAGGATCAGAAGCTGACTTCTGCAGCTTGGAGGGGCAGCCTTACAGTTGCAGCAGTAATCCCCTCCTCTGCAGGGTGACAGTGCAACTGAGGATGTCCTTATCCTTGTTCTGGGAGTACCATGCTCCTGCAGCCCAGAAGCCTGAAAGTGGCCCATATAGGTGGTGGCACTTGTTGCAGTAAGTCAAATGTATGCATCCTAAAATAGATGAGTACAGCCCATAGATCACTCCTCATGGTTCTTTGAAAGGCTCATGGCTTGGATGGAGCCTCCCCTCCCTGCTGTGAGGAGCCCCGTCTCCTTGCTCATACTGGACTCAGTGTGGGGGAGCTCCTGACTCTGTTTTATTTGTGTGATGGTAGGAGAGATGACAGCTGGAATGGAAATTCTGAGTAGAAGCTAAGTGCACAGTATGAGAACTTGCTGATTACTGCACACCTCACTGCAACCAAAGCCTGAGGGCTGCACCACATCTTGACCAGCATTTTCCCTTCCCCATCTGGCACAGGGGCACCTTCCTCAGCAGACCTCATCTGTGCAGGTTGCTCTTGTAAGGTCAGAGAAGCCTGGCTGGGGAGCCCCAGGGAGAGGAGAGGTCGGTGATGATGCGTGGGAAGCAGGACGGGAGAGCGGGGACAGGATCGCAGCAGGGGTGGTGTAAGGACAGTAGTGTACATGGGAAGATTGAATATCAGAGCACTGAAAGGGCATTGTGGGTTGTGCAAGCTTGTGATGGAAACAGAGACTGAAGGCAACCAGTGGTGTGCCAGCGGGGTAGGAATGAGCAGCAGCTCTCTGGATGTGCTCCTGGGTCCCTCAGTCACTCCAGTGCCCTGGCAGGGAGGCAGAAGCCCAGGAGATCTTGCTGTCACACAGGAGTGGCTTTTAATAACACACTCTCCTTTTGGCTGATCTGTACGAGTCAAGTGTCTCTGCCAGGAGAAGACAGCTTGTAAACTGAAGTGGGATTCTGCTCACACTCTGCCAGCTCTGGTGCCACAGCAGCTCCCCAGCACCCACAGCTAGCCAGGACGCAGGAATCCAGCCAGCTGCCATCAGGACAGGTACTCGTCATGGAACAGGGCAAAGCTTTCGGACTTGTTTCCCTGGTAGTCCCGTGGTTGGAAAAAATGCTTTCCAGTTGACTAACTGGAGGTTTGCTGAAAGGTCAAGAAGAGCTGATGGTGTTATTATGTCCAGACTTCTCTGTGGCTCAAGGCTTGTGCATTTAGTACCAGCAACATCCTGCAATGGGGTCCTCTTGCCTCCTTTGGTGCCAGGAGAGGGGTGCCAGATTTGTCACTGTATGAAGGTAACCTGAGATCTCTCTCGCTTCTGGGCACTGGCAGGCATAGACCAGGCTGCTGGAGGGACAAAGGGAATAATAATGTGGAGGAAGGGCCAAGAGGGTGTATGGCACAGGATCCCTCTGGCTATCACAGAGAGCCTCTTAAGTATGGTACATGGGAGTTTGCTCAAGGCTAGCGAAGCAAAGCAGAATAGTGGAGCTGAATATCCAGATTCTATTTGTGATGTGGGCAAAGATTATGTCATGGGGACACTGCATGTTTAGCCCTAAGAGTTAGCCTGTCTGGTTTTGGAACCACCATCACCAAATGAGGGATAACTGCTGGATATCTGGAGAGATGTCTCCATAAGAGCTATTCACAAGCTCTATGGCCACTGCAGTTACAAGATGCAAGTTTTTCCTCTTTGATCCCTGCTGTGCTTTCCAAGGGAGTTTAGATCTTGATGGGACATGTTCCTGCTTCAGCAGCGTCTCTGCACTGAGGCCAGGCAGGGTGTGTAGGATGCTTTGAGGAGTGTGGTAGTAGAAAACACCCCACCTTTCAAGAGCTCTGATTGCAGATCATGAGCAGACCAGAGCTGCTGTCACCTTCCTTATTCACAGAAGGAGATTGAAATGACAGTGTGTATCTGTTCATAAGTAGAGTTGATATTCCAGTACAAGCCATAGTACTTCCTTACTTTGCACCCTGCAAATGCCAGGCTGCCTCGATCCAGCCTCCTTACTTAACTGAGCCAAGTAATGTGCTCTACAGAGCAGCCACAGGTGCTGGCTCCTCTCCATCTTTTCTCAGTGACAAACAGTGGAGATGCCAGAAATGTGCTGGTGTTAGGACCGGGGCTTCCAAGGCTTAGCTCTTTTCAGGCTCCTCTCTGCCTATTGCACGGTTCCCCAGCTGCTCTGCACGCAGCTCTGCTAATGCATATGAGCCATGGGCAGCCCCAGCAATTCGTCCATCTGCTCCGCCAGCAGCAGCTCTCACACCTGAAATACACCATTTGGAGCTCAGGTTGGAAGTGAGATGCAAGAGGTGGGGATATGTACACCCAGCATATCTGAGCTGCCACATGCTGCTGTCATGGGCTGTCAGATGGCAATCTTGTAATAACCTTCACTACGGGTGGTCAGAGCTTGATTCCATGTGCCATTTACAGACAGCCCTGAAAATAAAAAGGTCCGCAGTCAGCTAGCGCTCAAACATAAATGTCAAACCAAGGTTGTAGCAGATTTCCTCACGAGACTGGTGCAAAAAGGAAGGAAGCTGTGTTAAGAGATCTTCCTGCCCACCGCAGCAACACAGTAAGCAGTGGAGCAGCTTTGTGCTGGTGGAATATCTGGGGTAGGCGGGAACAGCCATTCAGCTCATTTGAGGTGCCTTTGGTCAGTATGTCTCCTCCAAGAGCTAAAGCTGGCCAAAAAGGGTCTGTTGCAATGTGCCACATCCTTTGTTCTTGCTTGTGTTTTTTAATATGTTTTATTTGTTCAGACAGTTTTTAATACCTTTTGGTGATGATGCTCATTGGTAGCCATCTGAACATGATCCAGCGTGTGCCAAGTGGCCATGAAGGCCAGCAGTATCCTGGCCTGTGTCAGTAAGTGTGGCCAGCAGGACTGTACTCGGCACTGGTGAGGCTACACCTCGAGTGCTGTGTCCAGTTTTGGGCCCTCCTCCTGTCACTGAGGTGCTGGAGCACATCCAGAGGACAGTGCAGCTGGTGAAGGGTATATGGAACAAGTCTTAGGAGGAACAGCTGAGGAAGCTGGGGGCTCCTGGGAGACCTTATTGAGCTCTATAACTGCCTGGGAGGAGGTTGTAGCAAGGCGTGGGGTCAGTCTCTTCTCCCTGGTAACAAGTGATAGAACAAGAGGAAATGGCTTCCAAGTGTACAGGGAAAGTTTAGATTCTCTGATTCTGTGCTGTTTACTGTGCATCATCTTGCAGATAATATGGAGAGAGTACATGAATGGAGCACTGCAGTGTTGGGAACAGGCTGGAAGCAGGGTCATCAGCAAAATGCTGATGCCCTCTGCAAAGCTGCTTGGGCCTTGGCTGGATTGAACCTTCTGGTGACCAAGTACCTGCCTGCATTGCTTGCAATGGTAGGACTTGAGAAATACTTCTGAGGAGGTGATGCTTTTTCTTTGCTTTCAGTTCAGCCAGGCTTTAGCTGCCCTGATGCTGCTCTCTGGATGCCATTGCCTCCCTCGCTCCCTCCCCTACATTACTGAATACAGGCATGGTGACAAGCCTATAGAAACTGAAGAGCTGGCAAGGGCAGAGGAGACCAAACCAAGCCTTGTCTTTTCCAAAAGTACAAACTCAGTTTTGTACTCATCTATTAAGCCTATAGAAACTGAAGAGCTGGCTTCCTTGTCTGCAAGGGCAGAGGAGACCAAACTAAGCCTTGTCTTTTCCAAAAGTACAAACTCAGTTTTGTACTCATCTATTAAAAAGAGGTACATCCCAATGGGCTGCTTGTGCTACAAGCACTATCAAAAACTCAATTTTGTCCAGAAGCTAAAACCTATGTCCCATCTTACGTGCATTTCCCAAATAAACAGGGAAGAAGCTTCTGATAAATTCACCTGTTTGTGTGGGCCTTAGGTCATTTGACGTTTGGGCCAGAGTGATCTCCTGAAGGTTCTCTGATATTACTGACCCATAAGAATGTAAAAGAGCATGGGTAGAGAGGAAGATAGAGGAAGGGGAGGAGATGTCAGCCTGCGTGGTGAGCAGCATGCTCATGCCCTTGTGGTGGGTAGAGGAGATGCCTTGCACAGCATGGAAATCCTTGAGAGTGGTGGTGGTGGCTTGTGTGTGCTTGCAGGCTGCCATGATCGAGTCCCCTGCCTTGGGAGCAATTGAAGAGAAAAAGTTTGCTTCTACCAAGCTGTGGGTTTTGGTGGTTTTTTTAAAGTTGGCCTTGAATAAATCCTCTAGCAGCTGAAGAGAGGTGGCAGCTGGGGGGTGGGAATTAAGCACTGTCTCTGGAGGAGGGGAGCACTGGAGCTAGCCAGACTCAGCTCCTTCCACTGAGGCCTTTGTGTGCTGAGCCACTCCACTGAAGGTCTTGCAGCATCTTCCACCTGTGGCTTTCAACAGACTGCTGCAATGTCCAGGCAGCCTGTCAAGCTTTGAGAGCTGGGCATGGAAAGCATGAGCTTTCCATAAAGCTCTTTATTCCACGAGAGGGAAGTTTTGCTTAGGACAGATGGGATGATCTTCCTAACTCTCCTCTGCCCTGCTCCTGCCTCTCTCAGCTTCCAGCTCTCCCAGACCTCTTCTACCAAATTTTCCTGCCCTGGTTTTACTGGCCTGGTTGATTTTCCTCTGTACTCACAAGGGCTTAATTTAAATTTGCTACAAATTTGGTGGGACTGATACCTAGGCTGAGTGGTTCCTATGTGGAAACCAGGTGGATCAGCATCAGGAGAGTGGTAGGGGTAATGGAGGTGCCAGGGCTGATCGGCACCTTGGGGTGCACAGGGGTTCTGCTTAGTGGAGTGCAGGGAATGCAGAGGGTCCTGGCTAGGTGGTGACACCTGCCCTGCCATTGCAGCCCTCTGGGCTGAGCTGTGAGACTCGTGAAGCAGTAAAGTTGTGGGGAGCAACACTACCACATGCCTCAGGTAGCATTGCCGTGTCTCCCACTCCCTGCTTCAGCCCTCTATCCCTTGCTTCCCACTGTCCCCTTGCCCTGACAGCCACAGTGTGGCCTGGGACTCATAGGGGAGACTACTAAATTCCTGGTCTCTGTGTTAACAGCCACCATCTGGATGCAATGGAAACCTTTTTTAGGCGGCACTTTGGGCAGAAGGGGCTGCGGCGCAGCAGCGTGGTGGCTGTGCCCACGGGCAAGGCCAGGCGTCGCTCCCAGGTGGGGCTGCCCTCCACCTCGCTGGCCCAGTGCCGCCGCGGCTCAGGCACCCCAGCGGCATCCCTCTCCTGCTTGGGCCTGGTCCGGCGTCCCGGCACGCGTCGCCGCTCCAGCACCACACCGCCCTGCCTCAGCCCCAGGTTTGCCGTGCAGAAGAAGCGCGGAGGCCAGGCACAAGCCATTGATGCCCAGCTGCTGAGTCCCACTGTCCTCCTGGCCAGCCTTGTTCCCACGGGAGAGGAGGGGGACAGGGCTCACTGCACTGACAGCTCCACATCTGAGTCTCCAGAGGACGGTGGCACAGCAGCAGGAGCTGAGCAGGGCCAGCATGAGCATAGTGCTGAGGAGACGTGGCTGGCCATGCTGCCCCAGCTGCGCCCGCTCCAGGCGGGGCTGCTGTCGCGGGGCCCCCGCTGCCTGCGGCGCGCCTCCTCCCACCGCCTGCCCGCCGAGGCCCTGCACGGCCGGGCTGCCTACGGCCTGCCAGGCCGCTACCGCCGCCTCAGCCAGCGCCGGCGCTCCAGCGATGCCCGTCAGCCTGGGCTGCTCCCCTCTGGCCACCCACGGCTGCTGGCCCAGCACTGTGCGGGAGTGGCTGGAACCAAGCGCCCCTCTGCCACCATTGGCAAGGGTTTGGGACCGGAGCCCACCTGCCACACCACCCCGGACGGCTGGAGCCCCCGCCTGCTGTATGTATGGTGGCAGCATGCAAGCAGGCAATGCCTTGGGGAGGGGAGAGGGGGAGTGCAGACCCAGGTTTGGTGGGGAAGGAGGGAAAAGACTCAGCACCATTGGCCCTGGCTGCCGTTGGTTGTCTTGCAGTGCTGCTGACGTACCAGAAGCATCTTCCACTCGGGCCAATGCTACCACTGATTCTCTTAGTGTAGTTCCTGGGGCTTGTGGGTGTCCTCTCCTGTCAGGCTGGGACCACAGGAATGTGGTAGGCCTGGTTACTGGCTGGAGATACACAGTTTCTCCTGTTGGCTGGATTTCCTGCTCCTTTCCTCCACCCTAGCACATCTGGGAGAAGCTCACTAGGCCCAAACAAACAGCTGCTTTTATTCTGGCCAGTTGTACTGGTCCCTGGAAACAGCCCAGGCTCTGAGGTGCCTGAGAGGTGCAGGGAGACTGTTGGACAGGTGCTCTAGATTGTACCTGCAAAGGCAGTCCCACCACTGCAGCTCCGTGGAAACTCCCAGGGTGTTTTACAATGGAGCTCTTACCCCTGAAAGCATTAACCCAGCAGGCCCAGATTGTGCCTTCTGTTGGGTACAGGCTGTCTGGCTGAGCTGTCAGCAACGTGGCCAGTACCTCTTCAGCCCACAGGACTATCTCACAGAAACAGGTACTTCTCAGCCAGCTGGGATGGAAATTCACCTCATTTCCAGCCACTTAGTCCTGAGGAGGCTTTTCTGCTCCAGCCTCACATTGCATCTTAGAAGCAGGTTGTGCTTTGCATATATATTTAATAGCCAGCCCTCCTTTGTCTTCCAGGAAAGCTATTGCCAAATCCAGTCTCCAACACATGGTAGCCCAGCCAAACCCAGCACTGGCCATGAGGAGCGACTCGGAGAGGCAGATACGCAGCACTGTGGATTGGAGCGTAAGTTGTACTGTGTTTTGCTGGGCATTGCATGGAATGGGCTCTTGGCCAAGAAGCAGCAGGCTCTTCCCTGGGTTGAGGCCTCCCAGGTGACTGACTTTGACACATTTATGGCCTCTCCCATTGCCACCAGCTGGTGCCAGCATCTGTGCTCCTGGCAGCACTACTTGATGCTGCAAGAGAGAGGCTGTGGAGGCACAAGTGTTTCCTGGAGGGATGGCATAACTACTCCACTCCCAGCTTTTCTGCTTGTCACAGCCAAGATCTGTTGGTTGGGGCCAAGCAATAGGAGTAAGCCCTTGCTCCTTCACAGGCGATGCCTCATAGGTTTTAAGCTGCATGTTCAAGTTGTAGAGCAGAAGCTGGTTCAGGAGTGTCCCCTGCACTGAGTTTGCCCTGATGCCTCATCTCGGGGTGATGAAAGCAGCTCCCCTGTGCAGGACACTACAAGTGGTTTGTAGGTCTTGGGGTTGGTTTCCTGTGGCCCTCTTGTTTACAGCAGGTGGGCCATGGCAGCAGCTTTCTGAGGTTTCCTCTCTCTAGATGTCCCTGGCTGTTGTATGCATCTTGTCTCCTGGCCTCCACCTAGCTCCAACCTCCCACCCCCAACATTGTCCAGTATCTTGTCCCTTGCACAAAGCATTTTAGGGGCTCGGGTGCCTCTCTGGGGGTGCTCTCAGAGCTTGTGTTGTCTTGTGTCTTTCAGGAAGCTGCGGTCTATGGGGAGCACATCTGGTTTGAGACCAATGTCTCTGGGGACTTCTGCTACGTTGGGGAACAGAACTGCATGGCAAAGCTTCTGGTGAGTCGCCTGGGGCCACCTGCCTCGGCAGCAGTGGCCACAAACCCGGCTGTGCTGTCACCTTATAGGGAGACCACAGAGGCCACGCTGTTGCTGTTGCTGCTGCTGCTGCTGCTGCTGCTGCTGGGAGACATGCAGGGGTCTGGGGAGCTGCTGAGGCAGGGACTGTGTCCCTCCTGCCTCTGCATACCGAAGGGCCTAGTCCCTAGTTTCTGCCAGTGCTGGTTCTCAGTTTGCAATGGGAACCTGATGCAGGGCTGCCACTTGCTTGGAAGGTTCCAGAGAGAGGGTGTTGGTATTCCACACCTTTGGAAGGACAATGTGAATCCAAGACCTTTCAACAGAGGAGAAAAGTGAGCTCTGGAGACCCAGGCCTGTTGCCTTCTGCCCCTGCAGTCCTCCCTCCCAGTTTGCAGGCCCAGTCCCGCTCGTGGTGCAGGACACGGAGCACTGATGCCACCCTCTGCCTGCCATCCTGCAGGTGCCTGCCGCTGATGGCACCCTGCAGGTGCCTCCCAGACCAGCTTCCATGGTGCTCTCAGGCAGTGTCAGAAAAATACAAGGACTGCAGGAAAGGACAGTAGGGAAAGTACCTCCCTGCTCTGTTCCAGACTTGAGAACATCTGCTATAGGCACATGCTTAGACCCCTTCACTAGATAAGAAGTCTAGGTTGTATCTAACTTTTCAATAGGGCTTGTTCTGTATTCCGATACTTAAGAAGGAGGTGTTGTAGGAGGCTGAGCTTGCCAGGTTCTGAACACTGTGTATTTTCATTCACATATATATTTTTTTCTCCCCTTTTCTTACCCTTCAGCAAAAACCTCTCTCCAGGCGCAAGTGTGCAGCCTGCAAGATCGTAGTGCATACACCCTGCATCGAGCAGCTGGAGAAAGTGAGTAGAACCTGTTAAGCCCTCCCTGCAGCTCGCAAAAATATAGCAGCCTTCTCTTGGGCAGTGAAACACAAGAAGATTGGGGAACGGCAGTGTGTAATTGCAGAGAGGGGTCCTCTGAAAGACAGTACCAAAATGAGGATCTAGTGACATAATTGGGACCCCAGGCCTCATTTTGTTCAATAACCAAGATATGTGAGGGTTTTGTGGCAAGTACAAAACAACTCCAGAGGTTCTAAACCTTACTGTAGTGCAGTAAATTCCAGTAGATTTCCTTCACGTATGGTGGTTTTACTGGTTCCTCTCATGTGTTCTTCCTACAGATAAATTTCCGCTGCAAGCCTTCCTTCAGGGAGTCAGGATCCCGGAACATACGGGAGGTGAGAGATGTGCCTTGGACACTGCCCACATCTGCAGCTCCCATTTCCAGTTTGGTTGTAAAGACACCAGATGCTGCCTGCGTGTTGCCCATCCAAGTGGAGGCATCATGTTCCTTCCTGCTTAAGGGGGTGCTACCATAAAAGAGATGTTTCTTTGCAAGGCAGCAGCACAGACTGGGTGTGAAGAGTGAGCAGTTTGCAGGCAGCAGATGCAGAGCATCCATTGGTTTGCCTGTTCTGAATCTGCATGGGAGGAACCTACAGGCAGTGTTTTGTGGGAGAGACTTTGCCCCTTGTGTTGAGTCCTCAGGCACATAGATGAGGCTGTGGCAAAACAGCAGGTCCCCAAGTCTCCTGCAATTTGGAAGGAAGCAATGTGGGCTCATTTCTGGCTTTGTCATCAGCCCTGACCTAGGTGCCACAGGTGGCAGTGGAAGTTGCCCACAGTAGTGGTATCAGATCCCTTCAGCCCATGTTGTAATGTACTGGGCATAAGGAGTGGCCTGGAACCTGTCTGCTGACCTGCACTAGTGGAAGCAGCTGTCAGCCTTCATGCTTCACCCTCCAGCCTATGGAGCCAATGTAGCCTGTGTAGTGCTCTGGAGTGGGTGTGGGTGGCTCAGTCATGGGCCATTTTGGTAACAGAGCTGCCTCCAGCACACTGTGTTTGTGCTGGCACAGCAGACCTAGCTGGGGAAGGATATTCAAACACAGGGCTGCCTGCTTTGAAGTGACGGCATGACGTCATAAAGGGAAGCTTTCAGCATCACTTTAAACCTTCCTTTCTTGCTTTTTTTTTTTTTCTTTCTGTGCCTTCCCATATTGCTCTTAGTCCAGCTCCCTTATTTGTGCTTCACTTATCTTTTGGGCTCTGCTAACAGCTTGCTGCCTCTGCTCAACTGTCCATCTCTATTTTTCTTCTCTCCAACCTCTACAAATTTTTTCCCTCCTGTTTCTTGCTTTTTCTTTTTTCTCACAAATTCTGCTTCTCCGTCCTGTCTTTCTAATGCTTCTCAGTTCCTCCAAGGCCTCTTCCTTCCTGTTTCCCTAAAAAGGTGCTCTTCTAGCCTTTGTGGTGCCAGGGATCCCCTTCAGGATCAGCCCTTTCCCTATGATATGCTTGCTTGGACCTGGAGCTGAGCTCAAGGCATAGCCCTCCTTCTGCTCCTACTGGATTAATACCTGCTAAAGGCAAGAAGACTCTTCATCCCCTCCCATGTGCTGCACTCAGAGGCAACACTGGAGCTCACCTCAGCCTCCTGCCAGTTTCTGCCTCTCATCATCATGATCCCAAAAGCTGTCAGGAGCAGGATGTTGGGCCCTGTCATGCCAGCCTGTGAACTTGCACTCCCTTTCTCTTTTTGCTGCTCTTTCTGCAGTGCTGTTCCCAGTCCAGGGCTGGAAGAATAGTATGGGATTTAGAACAAGTGGTACTTCATTACAAAACTTCTGACTCCCTCACAATCACTTCTACAAGTCCCAGCCCTGAACCCACCGTGAGCCTGCAGGCAGAGCAGAGGTGCTGGCGAGCAGCCTTGCTGCCCACGCTGGGACTGAAGCAGGCTCAGGATTGGCCTGGGGAAAGAGCAGGGGGAAGTGGGTGTGGAGGGCTTTGGGGCTGCCACTCTTCTCGAGGAATGAGGAGCGAGGAGGTTCCCTGCTTAGCTGCAAGCACTTCCATCTTCTTCCTGTGGGCACAAACTGTGTCTCTCCAGGGATTTTCACACCTTCCACCAGCACATTTTTCACCTGGCACTAAGGGCATCTGGGCAGAGATGTTAAGGGGCAGAAATGTGCTACTGCTTACCCAGTCTCCATTGGATCTGCTTTGTGTGATTCTCAGTCTTCAGTTTCCCTGTCCTCCTTCCTATTTCTTCTGGTTTTAATTCCCTTTTCTTGGAGCATCTTAATTTGGCCTCTTGTCCCCTGATTCTTTGGCTTTGCTGTCTCTCAGCGGGTGGGGGGCTGGTCCCTATGAGCAGTGGTTTTGCTGTGAGAGCAGAGGTTGGCTGGCCTTTGTCCATTTCTTCTGCCTGTTCCTGTGTTCCCTCATGCACTGGGCCCTTCACTTCTTTTTTTTTTTTCAATTTTCTTTTTTTCTTTTCCATTTAGCCCATTGTTGTCCGACATCACTGGGTGCACCGGAGGCGGCAGGAAGGGAAATGCCGGCAGTGTGGAAAGGTGAGAGGGCATCTCGGGCATTTTGCTCAACCTGAAGGTCAAGCCAGAGACACGCACAGGGCTGGGAACCAGGGACATCCCACCATTCCTGTTTGGCAGCAAAACCAAGACACGTGCCCTGCTTTTCACAGTGAAGCACTATGTAAGTGCTTCCTACATAGAGGAATTCTTCCCCTGGGCCCTGAAAGAGACTGTCTTCCTGACATGCTTTCCTTGAGCAATAAGGTCACCTCTGCAGAGCACAGTGGCCTCTCTGGTGCTGTTATTATGGTTGGGACTGTCTGACAGGATCTGGAGGGCTCCAGCTGCAGGAATGCTCTCTTTGTTAATGTCTCTTACTGTTGGATGGTAGGAAACTGCAGGAAATTCCCTAAGCCTCTTATCCTTTCTTCCTTAGGGTTTTCAGCAGAAGTTTGCCTTCCACAGCAAAGAGATTGTAGCCATCAGCTGTTCCTGGTGCAAACAAGCGGTGAGCAGAGCCCCCCCTGAATGCCTTACCAGTCGGTTCTGCACTAAAGACCTCTGCTTTCTGCCGGGACTCCCCGAGCTGCTGCTCGCAGCCTGCCCTTAGCAGCTCCCCCTGCTGGGAGAGGCTGTGCTATGATATTTGCGAGCTCCTTTGAGAAACTCTCTCTTCATTGCCTTCCCGTTACAAAATTCCTGCATGGTTTCATCCAGCACTCCCTGCATTGGCATGGGGAACCTGAGAGGAGGAGATGGTGGCTGTGCCCAGCAAACTGAGCAGCTGAGTTTTCTCTCTGTCTTCTCCTTGGCCAGTATCACAGCAAAGTATCGTGTTTCATGCTGCAACACATTGAAGAGCCCTGCTCACTAGGGGCTCACGCTGCTGTTGTCGTTCCTCCCACCTGGATCCTGCGGGTCCGGCGGCCCCAGGTAAGTCACTTCAGCTCTTGGGGCTCTTTCACAGTTCCCACTTGGCCAGTGGCTCCTCACAGAATATGTTCCTTTTCTCTCTAGAATCCACTGAAATCTAGTAAGAAGAAGAAGAGGACATCATTCAAGCGGAAATCCAGCAAAAAGGGGGCCGAGGTAAGATATGAGGAGACTGGGAATGACCTTGTCTTGGAAGGGCAGAGGGACTGAACAGTGAGGAGCAAGGCTGAGAATAAAAGTGGGCTTTTCTGGATCTGCACTGACGTTAAGGAGGTTGAACTGGATGGAGCGTGCCTGCTGGCAAGGTATATGCCAGATATAAAGTTTATGGGGTGGCTGGGATGTTTTCTTCCTCCTGCTTCTGACCTGCATGATGTTAGGGCTCAGCTGGAGGTGGCAGTTTGCATTTGTTGAAGGATCTATGGTATCTCTTGCAGGAAGGGAGGTGGAAACCTTTTGTCATCAAGCCCATGCCAGCTCCTCTCATGAAGCCCTTGCTGGTGTTTGTGAACCCCAAGAGCGGTGGGAATCAGGTATGGCCTTGTCTGGTATGTCTAAGAAGACATCTCTGTGAGAGCATTGCCATTTGAGTGCTGGGCTCTCATCATAGTTTTGGTGATGCTTCAGCTGCACAAGAGGCCACAATGTCAGTTTGCTGCCCAGCAGTTCCTACCTTGGCCAGGCTTTGCCCGTGTCTCCTCCATAATGGTGTTGTTTTAGCCTGTCCCCAGGCAGGACCAGATGCCTCCTTCTGCTGTCCACTGGGAACTCAATATTACCTGACGTCTTCTCCCCATAGGGAACCAAGATCATCCAATCCTTCATGTGGTACCTCAACCCACGGCAAGTTTTCGACCTCAGCCAGGGTGGACCCAAGGAAGCGTGAGTACTGACGGGGGCAGCACCTTTCTCTTCCCCAGCTGTGTCCCAGGATTCCTCCCGAGAACTCTTCCCCCAGCTCATAGAGGGAGGCATGGATGTGTTTTTGTGAATGCCAAGGGCTCTGTGAGGCAGCCACTGTGTAACACCTTCAGTAAGTCTCCCCTCCTCAACCTCCCTGTTCCCCACAGGCTGGAGCTGTACCGCAAAGTCCACAACCTCAGGATCCTGGCGTGCGGGGGAGATGGCACGGTGAGTCTCCAGCCCCTCCATCCCGTGGTGCCCCTTTGCCCAGGCCTTTCCAGTGCGGGCAGCAGCCCTCCTTGTTGTAATCCAGAACAGGGCAAATTGGGCACACTGCATCCATGGTGCAGCTGGTAGCATGTGCCCTCGTGCACTGTTCCAGGGAGTGCTAGTCTAACATGTCTGGATTTGTAGTCCTTTTGAGGGCCAGTGTCCTGACTGGGGTTACTGGTATCTCCTGCAGCACCTGATTAGAGCTTTAAAGACTGTGAATAGCCTCAGTTGTGGCTAAGGAGACCCCATCTCTGCCCCTTTGCCATCACTAGTGCTTCAAGTCACCTCTGCCTGCCTGCTGGTTCCTGAGATAACTAATGGTTTCTTTGCATTCTCTTGCTTGAGCAGGTGGGCTGGATACTCTCCATTCTGGACCAGTTACGCATCAACCCACCTCCTCCTGTGGCCATCCTACCTTTGGGGACAGGGAACGACTTGGCCAGAACACTGAACTGGGGTGGGGTAAGTGATGGGCACAAGAACTCACTGCTGGCAGAGCAGGGCTGAGTGCTTCAATCCTTGTTTCAGACACATGGTGGGAGATTTGCATGGGCTCATGTTTCAACTTCCTGTAAATACAGACCAACAAATAAGTGCAATTTGGATGTTGCTGTTCTTCTGACATTTGAATGGTTTTGCATTAGATTATACAAAAGCAATTGCCTGTTCAAACTTTGGAAAGTTTTTAGAAGGAAGATGTATTGTTTTAAATTCCAAGTCCCATTTTTTTGTGCATTCAAGTAGAGCTGATCTCTTCTACATCTTTTACTCTGAGATGCCTTACCAAATCCTGCTGTCTGGGGTATCTCTCTGGGAGGCAGGCATGAGACTCCCCAAGTCCTTCTCTTCACCAGGGTTACACAGATGAGCCTCTGTCCAAGATCCTATCACATGTAGAAGATGGGAACATAGTACAGCTCGATCGCTGGAACCTCCGTGTGGAGCCAAACCCTGACACAAACCCTGAGGAAAAGGATGAGGCAGCTGCTGACAAGGTGGGACATCTCCTCTCCATGTCTATTCCCTGTGCTAGACGTCTGCATTCTCTCTTCTGCCACTGGCTTGGGCAGGCCCAGCACTTGAGGCTATGTTCTTGGGTTGGTGTTTCCCTCTCACTCCTCCAATTCCACCATTCTGTTCATGGCTCTGATCCACAGCACTCATAGCAAAAGTGTATGTAGAGTTCATAACTAAATGCCTACCACAGGTTTTTAACCACAACTTGCAACAGGTATAAGCCCAGTATTCTGTGAAACTGTTTTCTTTAACAGAAACATGGGTGATTGCAGAAACCTCAGAGAGCAGAGTGTGTCCCCTTGGACTGTTTCTCTTACCCCTAGGAGCCAGGAACTAATCCATCATCTCAGGCTGGTGACCTCTGTATTTTCCTAGGGAAAAGGCAAGCAGGGTCCCTCAGCCTCATGAGCACTGTAATGGCTCTGCTGTAACCTGACCTCATCTGTGCCATGGGCACATGCTGGCAGCCTCATCCTTATTCCTCCTTTTCATTTCAGCTTCCTTTGGATGTCTTTAATAACTACTTCAGCCTTGGCTTTGACGCACGGGTGACGCTGGAGTTCCACGAATCCCGAGGTACAGGGCAGTGGCAGGACTTGGTTGGGGTCTGTGGGATGGGCCTGTTCTCGTTCGTGGGTTCCTCAGGAAAGTGAACAACAGAATTGCTTCAGGGACAGAGCTGGAGGTGAAACATGAGGACCAAGTCCAAGCTGCAAAGGGGGAAGAGGGGTGCCTGCACAGGAAAAAAGCTGGGGGCATACCCCTGGCTGAGGCTGGCTGGAGAGCTGTGTCTGAGGAGAGCTGGCAAGTGAAATATTTCCATGTGTAGGCCAGTGACCTGGACTTTTTTCTCCTTTCCCTAGAGGCCAACCCAGAGAAGTTCAACAGCCGGTTTCGGAATAAAATGTTCTATGCTGGGGTGAGTGTGTGAGGGATATCTGAGCCTGCAGTCATAGCAGCCTTAACGTCAGCTACAGCACAAGCATGGACCTGCCTCCTGCCTCACCCATTTAAGCTACATGGACTTTCACGTGCACCCAAGCTAAGCCCCCCAGCCCAAAGCTGGAAAGTTGCTGGAGAAATGCTGCAGCACTGGGAGTCACAGCTCCTCTTTGGCTGTGAGGCTGCTGGCAGTACAGCTTGCTCCGTGTCCTGCAGTACAGTTGCTGTATTGATCTCCTGCCACTATTGTTCTTGATCTCAAGCTCACGGGTGGTCACCCAGGCAGGACCTCCCTGGAGCTGTGGGAAGGCAGACTGTTCCCCCTGCAGAGGATAAGGAAGCCTTTCCATCACAGTCTGCACACTACTTTGGTCTTTTATTATATACCTTGGACCAGTTACACCTTCCTGGCTAATTACACCACCTTCCTATGTCTCACCTCTAGAGCTTTGCTTCTCGGTATCATCTTTGTTGCTCTGTCTCCCCATCCTCAGTGTACTTTCTAGCCATGTGCCTGGTAACTGGTATTTGAGCAGTACTAAAGGCCAAGTGCTGCTCTGTGCCATCTCACATCTGTCCTGCTTGTGTCTCTTTTGCTGTCTGCACAGTTAAACCCAAAGGGGACCATGCTGCCCCTCCTGGAATCTCTAGATGGGGTCACTTCAGCTCTTTTGGGTGGTGCTTCATCACAGCTTGAGACTGAATTTGTCTCTTGTTACTTGATTCTCACTGGAGGAGGCTCATCTTGTCAGCTCTTCCCTAAAGTCAGGACTGAGGTGGCAAGGGAATACTAGAGCATGTTACTGAAGCTGCCTCAGGGTGTTTGGTAGGCAAAATAGCAAGAGGAATGGATCGGGTTGTTTTGGAGGAGAAGAAGACTTCTGACAGTGGATGAAAAGGGGGTTTGCAGATTTGAGCAGCTGAGGTCTGTGTCAGGTCAATGGCAGGCTGAGTTGCAGGTCAGTGGCAGGCTGAGTTGCAGGTCAGTGGCAGGCTTCTGGCTGCCCATTCTGGTGAGCATGTGGGCACTAACTCTGTCTCTTACCTTGGCAGACGGCCTTCTCTGACTTCCTCACCGGGAGCTCCAAAGACTTGGCGAAGCATGTCAGGCTGGTTGTGAGTGTGCTGGGGTGCTCTGGTCCAGGGAGGGGGTGAGCTGTGGAGGTGTGAGGAATGTCCCTTGACACGCTGAGTGTGTCAGGGTTGGGGAGTGAACGGGGAGCTTCCTGGGAGCATCAGCTTCCCCTGACTTGGAGAACATTCCCTGTAGGGAGTAGAGGAGGGAGGCCATTTCTCCCTAAGTGGGTATGATGGACCAGGCTCCCCCTTACAGCAGCCTGAACACCCCTGTGTTGTCTCTAGTGTGATGGGATAGACCTGACCTCCAAGATTCAGGACCTGAAGCCCCAGTGTCTGGTCTTCCTTAACATCCCAAGGTGAGCACCCCCAGGATCTGTCTTCATACGCTTTTCACACCTGTGCTGTAGATCCCTTCCTGGGTTTGGGGTGCCAGTCCAGGCATTTCTTCTTGTCCTTTCACAGGTACTGTGCAGGCACCATGCCCTGGGGCAACCCTGGGGAGCACCATGACTTTGAGCCCCAGCGCCATGATGATGGTTGCATTGAAGTTATCGGCTTCACCATGACATCACTGGTGAGTCAGTGCTGTTGACAGTTGTAGATAGCAACCAAGGGGGTGAATAGTCCTATATGACAGTGTCTGCTCTCTAACATTTAGGTGAGGTGCTGTCATGCCCTGGTCTCTGTGAGTCCCTTCTCACTGAAATCATACCTGAGACCCTCAGAACTTGGTTCACTTGTAACATCCAGATGACAATGGATGTTTCCCTCATCCACGTATCAGTCCATGTTCTGCTCTCACTCTATACCCTTTCACAGGCTGCCTTGCAAGTCGGTGGCCATGGGGAGCGTCTCTGTCAGTGCCGGCAGGTGGTTCTCACCACATCCAAGGCCATCCCCATGCAGGTAGATGGAGAGCCCTGCAAGCTGGCGGCTTCCTGCATCCACATCTCTCTGCGCAACCAAGCCAACATGGTGCAGAAGACCAAGCGGCGTAACTCCATGCCTCTGCTCAATGAGTAGGTTCCTCAGATTGATCTGCCACCTCCTGTCCAAGGATGGATGGTTGGCAGGGAAAGGGATGGGACTGACCTGTGACTGGCAGAGGCATTTCAATCCTTTGTTGGGTAGGGTCTGGGAAGGGATCAGGTCACAGAAGTAAAACCAGACCCTGATGCTGGAGAAGCTGCTGGTGCCAAGCTCCCCAGCCCAGTCTATACAATACTCTTGCCTGTTTTGGAGGGATTGGAGTAATAAGGAGAAAGCAGGGTGTAATTTTCTGATATCTTTCTTTTTCCTTGCCCCCTGCATACAGCCAGCAGCCAGTGCCCGAGCGGCTGCGGATCCGGGTGAGCCGAGTCAGCATGCGCGACTATGAGGCACTGAACTACGACAAGGAGAAGCTCAAGGAAGCCTGTGAGTGACCAGCTGAGTGACCAGGGGGTGGGAGCTGCAGTCCCCAAGTCTGGCAAAGCCTGTAGTTAAACTGTGTGACGTGTTGGGAATAGGGCATGGGCTGCTCCCTGAGCTGAGCCTGTGCCCTGTCCTGCAGCTGTGCCACTGGGGATCATCGTGGTTCCAGGAGACAGTGACCTGGAGTTGTGCCGGACCCAGATTGAGAAGCTGCAGGAGGTGAGTCTGTTTGAAAAGTGGTCGTAGCTGAATACTGAGGATGAAGGGACTCAGGGAAAGGATTTCTAAGCCACCTTGACCTGCACACACCACCACACACACTCTTGCTTTAGGTCATGCTTAGAGGTCATGGGTTTGCCTTCACCATGTGGTGGAGGCAGGGTGCCAAGCTGGATGCCTTGTTGCTCCCTGCTGTCTGGCAGCTGCTTTTTCAGCATTGCTCTTCTGACTGTTCTCCAAGCCCAGAAAGTGACTCTGAAAAACTACAGGGTAGTATAGAAAGCCAGCACACATCCTGTGGGGGACTATAACCATTCAACCCTTCAAGCCTTCACAGGCTCTGTGTTTCCTGTCACAGCTCTGCCTTCTCCAGGTGCCTGGATTAGGTTTGTAACCCCTCCCACTCTTCTTATTTGCAAGCACTAATTTTTGTGTCCTTGCCAATGTACTAGCATGTGTCTGTGACCTGTACACAGACTGTGTTACTCTTGCTCCTGGTGAACAATGCCTTCTAAGCCCATAGTGTGGCTTCTGAAGCTACACTGCTCAATCTGATTGCTGCACAGAAGACTGAAGGGACCTTTCTTTGTCTGCTGTTGGCTGGCTCTTGTGCCTGTGGGAATCCCATCCATTGTATGTGTAGAGTCCCTCAGAGCTGAGTTGCAGAGCTGCTTGCCTGGGCTGGCACACTGGCATCTGCCTGTTGCTGTGCCTGCTCTGTGTGCATGTCCCCTGCCCACTTTGTGCCCAGGCAATGGTGAGGACACACAGGCAGGCACATAGCTAGCAGCTCCTGGGTTCACAGGGTAATGCTCTGCTGCTGTCAGTGTGGTAGACAGATGCTCCTGCATTCTCCTGCACCTTTAAAACTGTGCAGTGTGGCTGGTGTTCCTTGGTCACCTCATGGTTTACCTCTTCTCAGTCCTTGGGTAAGCTCTGTGCTCCGATCTTAAAGCCAGGCAAGGACCAGGTTACCTTGGCCAGACAGTGTGTAAAGCCAGATATGGCAGCACATCAAACAACTCTAGTGGGATGAGAGAGGGACTGAGGGGCTGCCCAGACACAGGCTATAACAGGACACCTTGCTTTTCTGCAGGATTTCCCTGCACAGCCCTCTGCTTTAGAGCGCCTGCTCTTCCAGGTGTGTATGGCCTCTCTCTGTCCTCTGGGCCCATCTGTCATGTCCACTGTGCCGGTCTCAGGGGCTCATCTTGTGACACTGCTCTACAGTCAGCTCCAGTTTGTCCCATGGTGCTCCCTGTTGCAGTGTGCTGTGCCTGTGTTCAATTTCATCCAAGTACCTGTGGTCCTCTCTGTCTGCAGGGACCTCTCAAAGCAGGAGCAATGCTCTGAAGAGAGATGCAGAGGCCATAAGCTACATTTTTATCCTCTCTTTTATTATGCAGGAGGGAGATGGAGCCAAGCCGAAGACACTGTCATTCCAGAAGCTGTCACCCAAGTGGTGCTTCCTGGACTGTGAGTATCACCCTCCACTAGGAGCTGGGTCTGATGATGTGCTGGCAAGCTCCTTTGGTCTGCCAGCTCAGTGGAGGTAGGGGATGGAGATCCACATGGCTGCGAAGATCCAAGGGTTATTGATGCCTTAGAAACCATAAAAGCACCTGAGAATTAGGGCATAGGAATTGCAGCTCCTATGCCCAAAAAAGTGGAGGAATCAGTAGCCCAACTGAAGTGCATCAACACCAATGCATGCAGCATGGGCTACAAACAGGAGGAGCCAAAAGATATGGCCGAGCAAGAAAACTATGACATATTTGCCATCACAGAGACATGGCGGGACAAGTCACACAACTGGGGTGCTGCAATGGATGGCTATAAACTCTTCAGAGGGGACAGGCAAGGAAGAAGACCAAGCTGATCTCTTCCTGTGTCGAGATGACTTGCTCAGTGGATGAGTGAAAAGCTGTGGATGTTGTCCACCTGAACTTCAGTAAAATGCTTGACACGGCTTTCCACAGCATTCTCCTGGGGGAGCTGGCTGCTCGTGGCTCACATGAGTTCACTGTTCACTGGCTAGAAAACCAGCTGGATGGCTGGGCCCAGAGTGGTGGTGCCTGGAGCTACATCCAGCTGGTAGCCCATCACCAGTGGTCATCCCCAGGGCTCAGTATCAGGCCTGGTCCTGTTCACTGTCTTTGTCAGGATGAGGAAATCAAGCACACCTCAGTCACTTGCAGACAAGTTGCGTGGGAGTGTTGATCTGTGGGAGGGCAGGAAGACACTGCAGAGGGATCTGGACAGGCTGGATCGCGAGCCAAGGCAAATTGCATGAGGTTCTAAAAAGTAAATGTCCTGGCTTGGGTCACAACCACCCATGCAGTGCTGCAGGCTGGAGAAATGGGGGCTGGAAAGCCACCAAGCAGAAAAGGACCTGGAGGTGCTTGTCAGCGGCAGCTGAACATGATTCAGTGTGTGTGACTGTCAGAATCCGATTACTAAGGTATGCCCCTGCCCAAATTAAGGTGAAAATGAGACCATGTGTCAGTGACAGTAGTATGGGTTTCGTTTGACTTAAATATGAGAGAGAGAGATAGAGAGAAATAGAAAGGGGAGGACAGAAAGAGAGTAACAGGGACAGAATAAGGAAAGTATCATCACTCCATGGATCCCAGTGATGCTTCATTGATTCTCTCCAGCTGGTCTTCTTGGTGGTGAAGGTCCCCTCGAAAAGAATAGAATCTGATGAGTTAATATATGCTCAGGCCATATAGGAAAATCCAAGCACCTCCTTGGGGTAGGGGGTGAGTTTGCCATTGTCTCTTCCATATTTGTTGCATTATGTGTAATCCTGTGGTGCAAGGCCTCAGGAATGACTATGGGGGCACTTTGATTGGCCTTTGATGGATTAGTGCACCCCCTCACCTGCCCCTCACGTGAATGTCCCGTGGATGTTGCCTTCCAAGGGTTGGGGGTTCCATAGCCAGTGCAAGGGAGGATGGGTTCACAGCCCCTGAGCAGAAGTTACAACGCACCAAAACTTCCTACCCTGACCTCAGCTGGGGGAAGGGGGGGAAATCTGTGCAAACCTGCTCCCAGCAAATGGGTCTGTGGGCTACGGCCTCCCCCACCCCAAAGCAAGACAAAGATGATTCTTAGCATGACTGCTGGTTTTGGCTCATATTCTTGTCCTTCTTTACTTGTTTGTTTCAGGTGATTGAAAAATGGGTTTTCCCTTTATTTAATCTCAGCAGTTTAAGTTTCAGTCCAAAGTCCCAGTCAGGTATCTTCTGGGAGGCTTCTTTGGTTGTAGCTTCTTTATATAGTTTTTATCCAGTTACAATGAGTAAAACTTTATATCAGTGTTTGAGGCATGAACTATTTCAGTCTCTGACAGTGTCCAGGTGGCCAAGAAGACCAATGGCCTCTTGGCCTGGATCAAGAAAAGTGTAGCCAGCAGGACCAGGGATTGTTTCCCTGTACTCAGCCCTGGTGAGGCCACACTAGGAATCCTGCATCCAGCTTTGGGCCCCTCACTGCAAGAAGGACATTGAGGTGCTGGAGCGTGTGCAGAGAAGGACAATGGAGCTGGTGAAGGCTCTGGAGCACAGATCTTAGGAGGTGTAGCTGAGGAAGCTGGGGTTGGTTAGCCTGGAGAAAAGGAGGCTGAGGGGAGACCTTATCACTCTCTACAACTACTTGGAAGGAGATTGTGTCAAACTGTGTTGGTCTCTTCTCCCAGGTGACAAGCAAGAGCGATGACCTCAAGTTGCATCAGGGAGGTTTTTTTCCCCACTGAAAAGGGGATCAAGCATTGGAACAGGCTGCCCAGGGAAGTGGATGAGTCCCCATCCCTAAAGATACTTAAAAGATGTGTAGATGTCGCACTTAGGGATGTGGTTTAGTGGTGGACTTGGCAGTGTTGGTTTAATGGTTGGACTTAAGGGTCTTTTCCAACCTAAGCAATTTTTTTGATCATTCTGTGGTTCTATGAATTTGCGGGGGGTGAGAGAACAGACATTCACTGACAAGTGACAGGGAACCATCGAGGCTTGCGACTCACGGATGTTGGGGTCTTTGGGGCTGAGCACAGCAGTGCTTTCCCCCAGGCTGCGTGTCTGGCTGCTGACCGGAGTGCAGCAAGGGGAGTCTGTGGTTCTCTTGACCCTGGAGCTGAAGGCAGCTTGGTGGCATGTGTTTGTCACTGCGGGACTGCTGGGGATGCTCTCCTGTGTTGTGCAGGCAGGGGGCCCCCCTGCTCCAGCATCCCCGGAGCCGGGCTCACCATGAGCATAGCAGTGTTATGGGAGAGCAGCCTCCCTGCTGGGCTCCAGCTGCTGTTTCTTCCCTGCCTGAAAGTAACTTTCTCTTCTCCCTTTTCCTTCTCTGACCAAGAACTTCTCTGGAAGCTGGCTGAGTGAAATGCCCACTGGTAGCATTTCATCTCTCTGATATCCCAGCAAGCAGCACGTAGACCACAGCAGAGCACAGCCGTGGGTTGCAAACTGGGTCTGTGAAGCCTTGTGCTAGGCAGAGAGGGTGCAACTTCTCCCTTCAAGGTTCTAGCCCTGTGTGTGGTGTTGCTGGTGATGCTGCTCCCCAGTGTCACTAGCAGGACTGCTGTAGCAGGGCCGCTTTCCCTTCTGCCAGTCTCCCAGCAGCAGGTTCTGGGCTCAGGAAAATGTATCAGGGAAGAGGCTAGAGTCTCATTCGACACAGCAAAGGTTCATTCAAGTAGCTGAATTATAGGCCTTGAACAGTAGCTCCCTGGATGCAAATACCCAGGATAAACATGGCTCTTTCCCTCCTCTCACCTGCTCTAGCACATCCCCATTCTGTTTGCAGAGAGACTTCCTTGGGTCTGCGAGGATCCCACTGCAGCAACCTCTCCTGGACTGGCACCAGCAGCCTGTCAGGATACTGGGGAAATGCTGCCCTGCATAGGAATCCAGCTGTCCTGGCACTGTGCTTTTACCTGTCCTGGTCTCCCTTGGTGATGCCCTAAATCCATAAGCCCTCCCTGCTCCCCTGGGGGTGATGACCATGTGTGTCTGGCTCCAGCATAGCCACTTGCTCTGTTGGAGCTCCCCTCTCTCTGTGATGATCTCTAAGGAAGAGGGATGCACTCAGACAGGCTGGAGGCTGATTTGAAGCTCTCCTGCCATCCTAGTCCACAGGTACTTGGCTCTACAGCTGATGGTGGCATGTTCTGTTGTGCCTGGCAGTCACATGCTCTGAGTGGCCTCATGAAGGTCCTTAGTCAAGTCAGCAGGAGGCTGAGCCCTCTCTTCTCCCAGCCTCCTGTAGTGCCCCCATTTCTAAGCACTGTTCAACAAGGTGCACCATGTTAATCACAGCAGTTCTGCACCTGGTATAAGTGAATGCTGAGATGTGCACTGCATGGCCCTGAGCTTCCTCTGCTCAGGATAATGCTGGAGCACCTGAAAGCCCCCAAAAAGGCCATGGCATCAGCTAGTTGTGTTCCTGCCTTACCTGTGGCTTCCTGCCAGGAGTCATTGAGGAGGAGGTAGCAAGCAAAGGTGTGCTTCACAGGGACGTGATGGTCTGTAGGCCTAAGGGGCTGCCTCTAGGGTGAAGACACCAGCAGATTCATGAAGGGAAGTGGTTTGCTCCTGGTAGGGGCTGCTGTTTGCTTTGCTGTACCCTGTGTGCAAGCCATGAAGTGGCTGGATAGCTCACTGTCACTGATGGTGGGAAGAGGCTGTCTCCTTTGTCTCACACCAAGGATCAGCCCGTTTCGTTATGTTCCTGTCTTACAGCAACCACGGCCGATCGGTTCTACAGGATAGACCGTGCACAGGTGAGTGCAGCCTCATTCTGCACCATCATCCCCTGGGAAGGTGCTTGGGTGTCCCACATGCACACAGACCAACAGGCAGGCATAGCCTTAGGGCCACACAGGTCTCATAGCACTGCCCTGGCCTTTGGCATCCCCCAAAGGGATGGCATGACGAGCCTGGCCCAGGACCAGGCTCAGCACCTCCAGGTTTCTAGAGAAAAGGGAAGAAGCCTGGGTGGTAGCACAGAACCTTGGGTTGAAAGCTGCCTGCAGGGCCCTCCAGTGCAGCAGGTAATGAATAGCAAACATAGCAAGACTGGCCAGAGGACCCGCCAGCTGGGATCATCTTCACCAGTATTAGATACTTCCCCTAATGATCTGGGGAGGGGGACGTGGAGATAAGTTTGCTAAGGCAGCAGGAGATAGGAAGCCTGAAAAGAAGAAGGAAATCCAAAGGCTTCCAGGCATAAGACTGTTCAAGCCATCATTGCTCTGCTGTGCAAATAGGTGGGCCACAAACCCACCCACTTGGACATGAGGAGATGTAGTTTTGCAGAAGAAGGTCTTGCTTCTGAGGAAGCATGTTCTGACTTGTGTCTTTCAGGAACACCTCAACTATGTGACAGAGATCTCTCAGGATGAGCTCTATGTGCTGGACCCAGAGCTAGTGGTCACTCAGACTGTGAGCACTTCTCCTGCCATGCCTGACCTCGTGGACTCATCTGCCACACCCCCTGGGCACCATTTTACATTTCCTTCCTGTTCTTCCTCTCCACCCTCCTCTCCTGCCCCCAGGTGAGTCTGAAATGGGAGTGCAGGGCCTCAGGAAGAATAGACAGTGATGGGAGAGCTAGGGTTGGCTTCACAGCATTGATTCCTGGGACAGATTACAGGGGAGCTCCCTGGAAGTAAGCAGGAATTCAGTGTTGAGTAAGACCAAGGGATGAGATGCAGTCCTGTTTTCCTTGTTCCTCTGCCAGTGCTACCCTATGTAGTGGGGCATCACCAGGTGGCTCAGCCGTGGGGTCAAGCTCCAGCACCTGGCCCGTGGGACAGAGGACAAGGGTGTCTCTCAGCCAAACTAAGGCCAGTGACAAATATGGAGCAATGGTGCCAGGAGCAGCAGTAGAAATGAGAGTGGGGATGGGGAAGAACCCACATCAGGGAAGAAGGAGTGCCACAGGCAGGTTTCTCCATCCCTCTAATGGTGGCATGCCCATTAGGGCCATCTGCTGCCAGGACTGGCAGGGTTAGTTACACTTTCTCTTCTTCCCTTCCAGCACTGAGCCTGAGCGCTGCCTCCCACATAAGGGTGAGTGCAGTCCTACCCCTGGTCATACCCCATCTCGGGTTGTACTCTTGTTTTCCTGCCATGGGTTTTTTTGGCCTATCCTTTCCCTGGTGAGCAGGGAGGAGCCCTGTTGTTCCATGTGTTCTGAAACATGGAGCCCTGCAGGCAGGTGACCCAGAGGTGATCACAAGAGACCTGACAGTGATTTGTGGAGTGGCCCAGCCAGACGCCTTCCCAGCTCCAACATGCGGAAATGGTGTGGCAAGGGGTTAATCTCCCACCTGCAGAGCTGAGCATTGTGGACTGGGTTGGGAGGCTGTCTCTGCCTCTCCCTGGGGAGGTGGGAGCAGTAGATCAGGGGCCTCACCAAGCTGAGCAAATGGAAAGAGTTTCCTGAAGCATGATTGGAGCCTGGAGGTGTGAGTGAGTCATTGGTGAGAGGCATCTTGGCTGCTGGCTGATGCCCAGGAAACCTGCTCCCCATTTTCATCACAAGTTATCCTGCCCAAGGGCAGAGAGTACTCCCCCTGCACCTCCCTGGAGCTGAGATCTGGCTGCACCCCTAGCTACATGGTGTCTCTTTCCTTTCCCTGGCTTGTTCCTTGCATTCCTGAAGGTGGAGAAGGCATGTAAATGCAGTCTGGCCAAGGGGTTAATCCCTGAAGGAGCTTGTGCTCCTGTTCCACACCTCTGGTGCCCAGCTCTTGTCTCCAGGTTTAGATAAGCAGTGTTCCAGATTGACTTTTCTGACCCTGACACATCTCTCTTTGCAGATGACCTTCTGATAGAAGCTGCCAAGAGTGGCAACTTCAGCAAGGTAGGTACTCCAGCAGCCTGCTGCAATGAGCAGCCAAGGCGGGCTCCTGGGCTGGTGTGCCCCTTGGGCTAAGGGAAGCCCTGCCAGCCGTGCTCTCCAGTTGCCCTGGAGCAGTGCCTCCCAAGGGCCTTCCTTCAGGAGTGGTGGCTAGAAACCAGGCAGGCATCTGGCAAGGAGCCCTGGTTCGTCTCCTGGGAGACACAAAGGGAAGGGAGAAGGGAGGGGACTTGGTAACATGGCTGAGCTGGACAAAGTTCCCCACCACCACCAAGTATCCACACAACCTGTCAGACACTCCAGGCACATAATACTGGGGCTTGGAGCTGGGAAATGCAACTCATCCTGAGCAATCTGACAATCCTATAGTTCCAAGAGCTGCACCAAGCTGGAAGAGACCTGATGGTGCGAGATTCCTCGGGCCAGACTGTCCTCCACCATGCTGTCAAATCAGGAAGCAAGGACATCGTCAAATACATCATTGAGAATGGTGAGCTGGAGTTGGAGTGCCACTCTTAGCAAAGGACTCTGGCAGCCAAAAAAAAAATCAACCTTCTGCTCAGAGGGAGTGCTCCTGGGCTTAGATCCCTTCCCTCTGGGTTTGCTACATCATCCTTCTGGTGTATGGGCTTTTCCTGGCATCTGTCTGCCAGTACTGGGGTGTCCTCATGGCTATTGCTGCATCCTGGCAGGGCTCAGCATGTCTCTGGGGAAACATTTCTCAGTGTCTTGCTTCTGCCTTCATGCAGCTGACCAGTTGTTTTTGGAAGTTCCCACTGAAATACAGACAGCTTTATTTTTATTTAGATATTTATCTGTATTAAGTCCACAACTACTTCTTTCCTGGGATCAGGTGGGCTCAGATGCCATTGCTGACCTGAGTTCTTTGGAGCTAGGACTTTTGCAGACAGCATGAAAATAGCAGCCCCTATGGAATGATGCAGACTGTGACCAGGGAGTAGGCAGGTCTGTCTCTGCCCCAGAGCAAGGTCTCACTCGCACTCTTTCTTTCCACAGCTCCTTCAGAAATCCTGGATGCCACAGAGGAGGAGAAGTAAGTCGCTGTCTGACTTGCATTACCTGTTGGCCAGACCCTCTGTGAAGTGACCAGTTACAGGGGCACTTCAGCTGTAATTGTTCTAATTGACAGCCATGATTCCCAGTCCATTTTGGATAGACTGCCCCTGAGTAGCACCCCCTCCTCTGCCTGGACAAACACATAACTTACCATCAGCTGATGCTGCTGCTGAATTGCTGTCCCTTGCTGCCACCTGCATGTGCTGATTGTCCCTGTTCAGGGGGACATCTCACATCTCCTGCTTTCTCCTCCTCAGCGGTGAAACCAGCTTGCACCAGGCTGCAGCCTTACGCCAGCGCACTATCTGCCACTACATCGTGGAGGCCGGGGCCTCGCTCATGAAGACAGATCTGCAGGTGACAGTGGCAACGGTGGCAGTGGGACTTTCTGGGGTGACCAGAGGGCTGGCAAGGAGCAGAACCAGCAGGAGAGCAGAGCAGGGGTGCTGTGGGTGAAGTGTTTGCCAGTCAGAGAGGAGCTGACATGGAGTACCCATGCTTGCCCAGTAGAGCCCAGCTACAGAGGGGTTAAATCCCTCTTCTCCTGGTGCTTCTCCCTCTGTTGTTTTATTAAATTAGAAGCAAGGGGCTGGAATGTCTCATCCCTGTCTCCCCCTTCCCACCCTCAGGGGTCAGAGCAAGGACATTCTCCTTCCCAGCTGCAGGACTCCCCCGCTCTCCCCCACCCACCGGCAGTCATGATGGGGGATCTGGGAGCTCCTCTTGGCGGGTGAAGCTGGCCTGCGGGGGGCTGGAGCAAGCAGTGGCAGCACTTTCTCTCACATGCCGAGTTAATTGAGCTGTGCCTTAGTGTCAGGGAATTGTGCCAGCCCTGGCAGAAGAGATGCAAAAGGGGAGGGCCTGGGGCCATATTTTGGTACAGGAGGTTCCCAGGGCTGGCATATGGCAGAGAGGATGTGGTCAGATATCTCTGGTGGAGGCTTGTAGTGATAGGCTGTAGCAGAGGTGATGTACAACAAGCCAAGAAGGTATGACCCATTAGGAGCCCAGTTGAGGGGTGCTGGTGATGGTGGAGCTTGGGCTTCAATTCAGACAATGCACATCCCTCTTTGCCAGCTGCCAGGAGAATGCAGTACAGATAATCTCTGGCTCCCCGTCTCTCTTCCTTGGTCCTGTCTAAGGCTTAGGCCTTGCACAGTGCCTAGAGTGGGGCTGGCCTAAATGGAGACTCAGCTGGCAGAGGCAAGAGGAGAGGGCAGTTTGGGGTGCATGGCCCCTCTCTGTCCCCAGCCCCCTCATTTGACTGAAGGAGAGGAACAGCCCCCAGCCTGCCAGCACAAAAGGGAGCCTTGCTCAGGCATGCATGCGGCTGCCCCAGGGAATGGGTTTGCACGTGCCTGTGCAAAAGCATGTCGCATGTCGGGTTTGTGGCTGCCTGGAGACCCCGCTGTGCTGCTGCACTGACCTCTCAGGGGCTCCAGGTCACAGCCTGCCTGCACAGGCAGGATCCACCTCATTAGAAACCCCAGCGGCAGACCTGTAGCACGGGTTTGGAGCAGACTGATCCTGCTCCCTGCAGTGGTGAGGGAGGCTGAGCCTTATCAGTTGGAGTGCCTCAGCCCAGCAGGGCAGGGAGGCCCTGGTAGCTCCGGTTTCAGGCTGCAGGCAGGCAGTGATGAGAGGGGCTTCTGCAGGGGAACAGGAAAGAAGCTTAATTCCTCCTCTGTTAAATGAGTGATTGCATTCAGGGGATGTGGGGAGGAGGCCATCAAGGAGAGCCAGCACCAAAGCACAGCATGGTCTCCATCCCCTGGTGGTGTGGCTGCTGGGGGTTGTGTGCAGGACCATGGGGTGTGCCCATGCAGTCTTGGGGAGCACATCCCAAGGAGATTTCTTGCTGCATGATACCACTCTGCAGCCACACATGGATGGGCTTTTGTGCACAGCCAAATGCAGGCCCAGGGGAGGACTCTGCATGTCTGACCATTGTTCCTGATGGAGAAATATAGCTGGGGGCTGCTCTGGAGGCTCCAGCACACTGCTGCAGCTGCCTGTGCCCTGCTGTGCACCAGGGGATGAGCCGGGCAGGACGGGTATCCCTTCCAGGGCTGGTTTTCAATGGCAGCGGCAGAGCGCCAGGTTTCTGTGGCCTTTCTCAGTGGCACAGCAGAGCCTGGGCACTTGGAGAGGTGGAGCAAGGAGCAGGGGGAGGGAAAGGGGAGAGAAGACAGAGCTGGGAGCTGTTAACAGATTTGCTTTTTATGGAGTGCGGGAGTTCATTAGTGGACACAATCCAGATGGCTGCAATAAGCTGGTGAAATGTGATCCTCCTTCGGGAGCTGGAGCGCTAGCCAGGCTGTGAGAGGGAAGGGGGGTTGGTATGCTTGGGCATTCCCCAGACATACCCCTCATTCCTCACCCTTTCCCGCCTGCCTCCCCAACACGGGGGAAGAGCAGGTCAGGGGGACCAGCCTTTGTCTCTTCTTGGGTGACTTGTGTTGCCCAGGGTCAGTCATGCCCTAGCCTATGCCTGGAGCTGATGGCCCTTCAGGGGACAGCTCCCAGGCCTGCAGTAGTCAGGCTCCCCAGGAGCACACTTTGATCCCATGGTAAGCACATGGGCATTTGGCTGCTGCCTGATTTGGGGTTTGGCTGCAGGCTCTGCTGGACCCAGCCACATGGAGGAATGGGGATGCCCTTGGGTGCCAAAGCAGCCTTTAGGCAGGGTTTAACGCTCTTTACTTCTCACCTCCCCTGCGCAGGGAGACACCCCGAAGCACCGTGCTGAGAAAGCCAATGACCCTGACTTAGCTGCCTACCTCGAGAACCTACAGCACTACCAGATGATCCAGCGAGAGGACCAGGAGACAGCTGTGTAGTGCTTGGCGTGCCTTAGCCCGAGCCAGCTCATGCAGGATGAGAAGAGTACAATGCCAACTGGCAGAGCTGTATCTGGCCCAGCCCTCCCCAGATGCCAGCCTGGTCCCTGGAGATGGATGCAGAAGAGCTCTGCCCCAGGCTGGGCTGGAACTCTCTTTATGAGGACAATGGATATTTCAGACTTGAAGCCTGATTCTTTGTGTGTCCATCCCTTCACCTGTCATTCACCACATTCCCTGCCCTAGATGGGCTCTATCCCCCAGCCATGTTGGAGCAGGCCAGGCTGAAGCCCCCAGTCACCCTTGTTCATGGGAGTAATGCCAGTGCCCCCTCCCCTCCTACCTATAATCCTTATGGGATATCATTGCTCAGCCCCTCTCTCTGCTGGCAGTGCCCCTCTTTTAGGTGCTTGGCTAGGTTTGTATCCTGTTCCTCCTGTCCTGTCTGGCACAGCTGTGGGAGGCACAGGCTGCATGGACAGACTGCAGAGGCTGTGAGCTGCAGACTGCCCCAAAGGAAACACCAAAACTTACTGGTGCTGCCTTCTCCTCCCTCCTGGGGCTGCACCAGCTTTCTGTGTTGCCCTACCCAGAGCCTTCTACAGCAGGAGGGAAGTCACTTGTGCATCCAGCCGTTCCTCAGAGCACCTGGGTCTGGTGCAGCTGGAAATAGGGCAGCAGGTGCTCTCCTGATGGGCCTTTAGTGCTTAGGTAGCAGTCTGACTCAGGGCTGGGATGGCATGGAGGAAGGCTACCAAACTCTCCCACCATGCTTCTCTCCACGGGGCTGGGTGGAACAGTTTGCACACCCACTCTACTGAGCATCTCTTTGTGAGCCCGCTGCAGGATGGTGGAGAGCTGCACTCAGCTGGTGGCAGTGGCAGCAGTGATGCCTGTTATATTTCCCAAATGCTGAGTTTGATTCAGCTGCTCTCCTTGCTTCAGTTTCCCCCTCAGTGCTAGACTTGGCACGGGGCTGGACGGGCAGTGCTGGGGTCAGTGCTGCTCTCAGGGATCTCCTCCTGCTCCCCAGCCTGGCAACATGCATCCTCTTAGGCTGACTCCTGCTACTCCCCAAACTGGGTGCAGAGCGTTGCAGGAAACTCACCCAGCTGAGACACAACCCACCTGGGCAGACCATGAACTCACCCTCTCCAGTTTTAGTAGAAAGAGGGATTTGGATTCCCAGGAACCATTGGGGCTCGTAGCCCTGAGTCATGCCTGCAGTGGGATGAAGTTTCACCACCTGCCTGCAATGGGGCATGAGGCGCCACAATCCATCTCCTGTTGATGCTGTGAGCACTTAATGCCAAGACATCAAGCCAGGCCTTAAGCAAGGCTTTTGCAGAACTGAGTCTCTGAGACCAGGAAGTGCCCACAGAGGAGGAAAGCTGATGGCTCTGAGCCTAGCAGACCTGCTTGGCAGTTTTAGGTGGGCAGTGGTTGTGAAGGGGGTTGCTGTTCACATCATGGCTCTAGGAGAGGATACTGCTGCTGCCGTGTGTGGTCTGTGCAGTCCCTCTGCACTCACACACAGCTGTGCCCACTGGGTAGTGCTGGGTAGCATTGTTTGAATCCCTCCTACTACCAAGAAAAGGGTATGAGGATATTGTAGGCAACCAGAATACCCTTCAGACTTTTTGCCCAGGGGCTGGGTTTCCTTGAATGATGGGGCATGCTGTACTGGGGAACAGAGGCGCAGGGCAGTGCAGGGTGCCCAGGGGCCAGTGTCAGTACTGGCAAATAATAATGATAGTGTACTAATGCATTGACAGCTGGGACACTCCAGAAGTGCCTGGAGTTCTCAGCGGCACTGCTGGCAGGCCACTGACAGACAAGGCACTGTCGTCTTCTCAGAGGTCCAAACCACTGCTGCCCCAGATAGGATGCCCAACTTGACCCAGAGGCATTTAAAGCCTCAGCTTTCCCCTTTCTCCCTTATAGGTTTTGTACAGGTAGTTGAGAGACACACTGTCCCCTTCCCTAACTGGCCCCTCCATGCACCTGTGAGCTGAGTTGCTGTGCAATTCCAAGCCTGCTTATATTTTGGTGAAGAAGGAGGGGGTGTTGGTTACCCTGACCCCTGAGGGCAGGGGTTCTGTGCAATACCTGGGTCTGTGTTTCTTAGACACTGTTGTAGGATTGTATTTTTGTAACTATGTGAGGGTGCTGGCTCCAGCCGGCCCAGGGCCTGGCACGAGCCTGTGTTCCCATTGCTTTTCAACTTTGATTGTTTGGATGTTGTTGTTTCTTGCCATTGAAATAAAGAGATGGATGTTTTAGTTCCTGTCTCCTTGCTGCAGCCAAAGATTGCAGCGGGCAGTGCACAACAGATGCCCTGCAAGGCACAAACAAGGTTGGATCCCAAGGCCTCTGCCTCTGTCCAAACTTGGGGGTACTTTTGGGAGTTCCCTGCTGGCCCTTGTCCTTGTTCACTTCCTAGCACAGCGTCCTTCTGATACTGTTGCTAGATACAGGGTCTTTGTCCTGAGGGACCTTCTCATTCTGCGTCATACATCAATGCTCATTGTAATGTGGGAAAGGGAGAAAGTGCACTGCCTTCCCAAGTGATCCAGAAGGCCTTGGAAGCATGAGTCAGCAGCCTGCTATTCCTCCTTGGGGCAAAGGCAGCAGCCCCAGCAGCTGCCACAGCTGTCAGTGGATACTACAGCAGCATCCAGCCTCCAGTTTCAAAATGTTGTTTGTTGGCCTTTTTTTGTGGTGAGCTGTCCCCAGCCATGCTGCTCTGCGGGAGATGAACCTGCCGGGGGCTCTTCCTATTCATTTCCAGCTCCAGCAGGGAGCCTTGGGCTTCTGCCTCCAGTGCTGAGCACTGAGAGCAGGGATTATCTCTGCCATTCTGGTGGAAGGACTGCTTTCTGATTACAAAAAGGATTAGGGACACTTCTGCTTCCAGCCTCAGACTCATAAGGATGACTGTGGCCAACACACTTCTATCCTGTGGAGTTTTCTTTGAAAAAGGAGGTAATTGCAGTGGTCAATGGCATGCTGGTGATGGAGCCAGTGGGTGATGAGGAGCATGCTCATACCTCAGACTCGTATTTCTAGGGGCAGTTTGGCAGCCTGCCTAGTGCTCCTGCCAGCCCCACTCTGCCCAGAGAAGCAGCCTCCTTCCCTGCCTGCATTGTCCCTTCTACCCCCACTGTGCCTCTCTTTCATGATCTTCAAACTTCAGCTCCTGCCCAGAGCTAACAGTGAGGATCTATAGCAGGTGTAAGGCACACCAAATTGTCCTGGCCTCCCCAGGGACCAGGTGTACGTGCAACTGGGAGGAGGGGGCCCACTCTGTTTCAGTGCCTAGACCCCAGCCTGCTGGCGCTTGGCCCACACCTCAGCAGGGAGGCTGTCAGTAACCATGGCAATTGGAGTCTTCCAGCCGCCCCAGTGTCAAATATACAGTAGGAAGAAAAGCAGTCCCGCTATGTGATCACTCTGCTGAGGAGTGTTGGAAGAGGGGCAGTGTACCTTTGGGGCAGAGTCCTGCCCTTCTCTCCAAAGGGTGCCAACATCCTCTCTTTCTCCTTCTCAGTCAGGTGCTGGAGGTTCGGAGGTCTGTCTGCCCTCCTGTGGGATGGAAGCACACCTGGGGTGCAGGCACCAGGCACGTGTGCAGGCTGGGGAAAGCAGCCCCAGCTAAGCAGGGCTGGGGTGACAGCAGTTGAGCATGTTAATGATTACCTGGCACACACCTCAACAAGGAAAAGGTTGTTCCTCTCCCATGCATGGCTGTGTCCCTGCACTGACACTGCAGCAACATCCACTACCAGTTCCCCAAGGACCAGGCTTTGACCAGAGATGGAAAATGCAGACCTGACATGCCATGAATTAGATTGTGACACTTTAAGAGGTAAAAAGCTCAAGTTAATTGCAGGGAAATGCACCTGGGTTGGTCACACTCCCTCTTTTTTCCTTCTTTCCTCAATATGAGTCCTCTTTCTGCAGTCACGGCCTTTTGCTGCTAATTTGAGTTGGGGAAGGAGCCATTTCCCCCATGTCCCTCAGAAAGAGCCCAAAGGGACCAAGCATCAATGTGATGTGCATCAACGCATCTCTGCTCTCTCACACAGCTAGCACTTGTCTCCTGGTCCCCTGGAACGAATGAAAATTCACACAGGGCTTCACTGTACCTTATGCTGCTGTGCCCTGGGGACTCCAGCGGGATCTTCAGCTCCTGGCCAGAAACAGCTGGAGAAGCAGCAGTGCTTGCTCCACACCTAGTTCTTCAACAGCTCTATAGGCCCTGGTTTGCTCATCACAGTATCGTGATTCAGACGTGCAAACCTGATGTACACCTAGGTCCTTCTTTTTTACATTGAAGTTTGTCTCAGCAGCTTTCTTCAGCTTGAGTTTAAAGGCCCAACAATGGGGGGAGGTTACTGGCTTTGATACCTGCCCAGCTATCAGGATGCATTTCTGCATCTTGGGCTCAAACATACAGCCTGGCATCTCCAGATCTCTCACCATACAGGACAGTACCTGTTGCTCTGTGTGCAGCAGGAAGGGGAGATGACATGTTCCCACATTTACCAGTTCTCAAAACCTCTGCAGATGTTTAGGAAACTACTGGCAGACTGGCAATTAAATGTGGCAATCTCTTGAAAAGTGATTCCCGGTTTCAAAGCAGCTCATAAAAAACAGCCCTGCCCTGCAACCCCACCTGTGGCAGCCCTGCTCTCAGCAAACTTCTTCCAGAATAAGAGGCAGAGAAATGGCTCCATTCCCTACCAGAGCCCCATTTTTCTTGCATGACACTCTCTTTTCTGGCTGCTAGCTCCAAAAAGGAATTGGCTTTGCTGCTGCCTTGCTCACTTCCCAAGAAAAGATGGTAGATGGGGGAAAGGAGCAGTCACATCTGCAAGGTCATTTTCATCCCCCACCAGCAGCTGGATACCACTGCTCAGTCCAAGGAAAAGGGCTGCAGCATGGCTGAGCTGGGGACGGGCAGGCGGGTCACAAGGGATGGAACTGGGGCGACACTTGGGACAGCAGGTAAGTGATGTGCTGCTCTGGGTGCTGAGCAAGTACCCCTTTCCTGGCAACTTCTCATGAGGGGCAGAGCAAGCAGAGAAGGGTGAAAAGGGCAGAGATCATGAAAGGTCTGTCCATTGATGCCAGTGGCCTTGATGGAGGAGACATCCACGGAGCTGGTGGAGACACAGGGTGGTTCCCTTTACTCCACCGAGGCCCGGGGGTGCCCTCGGGGCCAGCTTCCATGGGAACTCAGAGCAGCAGCCCCCAGGGAGACGCTGCCCGGCTGTTCAGCTGTGCACCCTTGGGCCACTCTGATGTTGGGTGCATGGTCAGCTGAACCCGCACAGCTTCCCCGGTACCGCACCGCGGGTACGGGTTGGAGAGCACAGCAGGAAGATGAGAGGGGACAAGGGACAGGGGCCGTGCCCCGCGGGACCTGACGCTCCCCGTCCCAGCTCGCCGCCGCTGGCCCGCGCTGCCCCCGCCCCACCGGCCGAGGGGCCAGCCTGCCCCCGGGCCGCCCCTCCGCCGCCCTGCCTTTGTGCCTGCCGGGGGGCAGAGGAGGAGCTTGCGAAAAGTTTTGGGCTAAAAACCCACCTTTTTGCTGCCAGCCGAGCCCGACGTCAGGGGCCGCTGTGCGCCGCGCGGGGCTCCACACGCGGCCGCCACACAAAGGCAGCAGCTCCGCTCCGCTCCGCTCCGCTCCGCAGGTGAGTGCGGCCCCCGCCCGCAGTTCTGCGGTCGGGCCCCCTCCGAGATGGGCGCCCCGGGCGAGGCGAGCGGCGACCGCCCGTCACCTCCCCAGGGAGGCGGCAGTCATCCAGGCTGAGGGCTCCCCAGAGCGGGAAGGGGCTTTGCCGGGGTGGGGGACAGGCTCTGTCTGGGGAGAACCTGCAGAAAAGGGCGACTGGGGCCGAAGGACCGGGGGCGATGCACAAGCCCCCCCCCCCCCCCCCCCCCCCCAAAAAAAACAACCAAACCACCAAAAAAAGGTGCTGGATCGCCTGAGAGGAGCCAGGGAAGAGCCTGGAGATGCAGAAGGATGGAGTTTGGTAGAGAGTCAGGGCTCCTGAAGAACAGACGGCTTGAGGTCGTGGCCCGGTATCCTACCCCCCATTCCTCTGGGGAAGCACCCCACACTGGTTCGGGGAGAACTCAGCCGGTGGAGATCCTCCGATCGGAGCCCGGGGAGCTGCCCCGGAGTGGGGCTCGACCACCGCCCGCCTCTCCGGAGGGCGAGGGAAAGAGGCTCCAGGGGGCTCAGGGCACAGCATCTACCCTGAGGAGGGAGCAGAGGGCAGAGGTGCGGAAGGGCGCTCCGGGCTGCAGTCTCTGCCCTCAGTGCAGGGGCAGAACCCTTTTCCCTTGGAGCACCTTCTCGTCCCTGCCAGGGGAAGGTGAGGCCGCCTGCTGGAGCGCCCCACAGCCCCCCTGCTTCCCTCAGCACCTCTAGGAAAGCCTCCCGTGCCAGCGCCTTGGCTCACGGGCACATGCTCGGTGTCCTCTTTCCAGGCAGCAGGAAACTTCCTGCTGTCGCGGTGCTTGTGGCTCCAGGCCACGGGCTCCCCGTGTGCTGGGCTGGCTCCTCGAGTGCCGGGCTGCCTGCCCGGAGGCTGGGAAGCAGCTCAGCCCGCAGAGGGAGGACAGCAGTCCTGCGCCCAGCACTGCCGGAGCAGCTGCAACCTGAGCCGAGCAAAGCCCAGCCGAGAGGTCCCGCTGCTGGAAAAGGGGCTGTGAGGGGGGTGCCAGCCCGGCCGCTGCTCCGTTCCCGGGAGCGCATGGGGTCAGCACTGAGGGATCAGGAGCTGCGGAGGATGTCTGGGCCGCATTAGGAGAAGTCGGTGGCACTACCTGCCCCGGAATGGTGTCCGGAGAGAGGTCCAAGCCTTCCCCTTGCAATAATTGGTATCTGAGCTCCGCTTCAGCTTCACCAGGTGATTTTTCTTTTTAGAGCTTCAGCTTCACCAGGTGATTTTATTTTTCTTTTTAGAGCTAATCCTTGATCATAAAACCCAAGAACAGCTAGAGGAGGGGGAAGGGAGAACAGGGACTGATGTTATGCGAGAGCCAACCAGCATCTGAGGAGGAGAGAAGCCAGGGCCCCGCAGGGATGCAGGCGGAGTAGGGCTGTGCAGGCAGGCCTGAAGGTGCTGCCAGCCCTGCCAGGAAAAACTCTTGTTTGCCTGGCTGTTTGGAAAACCAGTTGGGAAACTCCACTGCCTTTTCCTTTTGAAAGCTTTAGGATGAGCCATGGCTGAAGGCTCCTGTAGACCTTTGCCTGGGGAATACTATATGTTGGGTACAAATTCAGGGGTCCCTGGGGCTGTAGCTGGTCATCCCCTCAGAGGGTATCCTTCTAGCAACCCTGTGTATGTGTGGGCAGGGCCCACTGCACCCATGGCAAACAGAGGGAGTCTGTGCCTGGAGGTGAGGCAGGGGTGAGCACAGCAGCTGGGGCTGTCTGCCCTGGGGGCTTAAAGTCCTTGTCAGAAGGGCCTGAGCAGAAGGTGCTGGGCTGGGAGGTAGGTGCAAGGAGCACAGGATGCTCTGCAGCAAAGGATGGGAGAAGTTAACAGAACACCTGAAACCAGGGGGATTGTGTGAATAATGTGGATGTCAGAGGTTGCTATCCCATAAGAGCTGCTGCAGAAAGTGGGACAGCCCTGTCTGTAAGTCAGCTCAGCTCCAGCCTTGTCATCTGTAACCAGTCCATCTTGGCTGAGCCGTTGTTCCCTTTGAAGGCAGATGGATGGGAGCAGAGCTGAGCCGTGCTGTGCTCGGCAGGATGGCTCCCAGCCGGGCTGGGTGAGGGGGAAGGCAGATATCAGCCCACGACTGTGCCCTCAGCCAGCCGGTCTGTGTAATTCCCTGTGACAGTTCAATGCAGAGCAAAGCTGGCAGCTTGGCGGCGGATGCATGAAAGGTGAGTGCACTGGAGCCTGAATAATGTGGGATGCTGCTCTCTCTGGCATGCTGCCCAGGAGCCATGGGGAGGGAGCGAAAACTGACCCCAGGCTCTTCCCTTCATTGATGTCCATTGGGGCCTGTAGTTCATGCTGTCCTCTACAGCCCAATTCTGCAAAGCCCATCACAGAGCCAGGGCAGGTGCCATGTATTTTCTGGAAGGCTGCTGCCACACAGATATGGGTGGCATCTTAAAAGGCTTTGGGGAACAGGGATGGGGTCTCCAGATTTCAAATGCTGGCTCTGCATGCCTGCACTCCTCTTCCCACTGAGAGCAGGATCTGGGACCCCAGTGTTGGCAGCAGCATCGCACAGAGTCTCGTGGTGGCAGCCAGAGAGGAGCCGTCATATGGTCCAAGGCCACCGGGGCAGGGGGACAAGGCTCAATCCCCAGAGATGAACCCTTATGTGTGTGCACCCTTGTCCCCAACGTGCTCCCAGGTGTGTGCACACCTGCACACTCCTGCATGCATGGGTGGCGTGGGCAGCAGGCTCCATCCCTCCAATGAGCTCCCACATTGTGGATGCTTTTTTTGGTGTTTAATCCACTGATATAAACTTTCAGACCTCTCATGAAAGCAGGTTTGTTTTGCTGGGCTTTTTTCCTTCTCCCTGGCATCCTCTGGAACAGGAGTAAGGTACTCTGGGAGCTGTGTTCCCTGGCCCCAAGGCTCTTTGGTATGGGGCAGCAGCCTGCTGGGTCATGGATAAAGGATCCACAGAGGAATATGGGGGTAAGGGCTGGCAACTGTAGGACCTTCCCCAGATGCTGTGTGGGCTGTGGGGTTCCCCATGGAGAGCATTTTGACTACACACAGGGCAATGGGGGGACTGCAGGGGTGGGAACAATCTCTCAGCCCTGCAGCTCCCTGGTGGGAGGCAGTTGTTGAGATACACAATTAACCTTCCTTTTGCAATTAGTGAACATGTTCTGCTGGGCAGCAACGAGCAGGGCACGGGGGTGTATGTACACACACATGCAGGTGAGAGTGTGCAATGGAGGCAGCTACTCCTGTCTTACTCCCACACAGGCTGCCCACAGCCCACCATGCCCCTCCTCAACAGCACATTGCACCCCAACCTCCAACCCACGTAGCTCTCTCCTTCCTCCTCAGGCAGGATGCAGGTCCGGAGTCTCTTCCTCCTCCTGGTGCTGATCCTGGTGGCTGCCACCGCCGAGGCTGGCAAGAACAAGAAAGGTGAGGGGCAGCCTGGGGCAGGGCACCAGTGGGGCAGGGGGCAGAGTGGGGCATGCTCCCCTGTCCCTGCAGAGAGCACCCACTCCACTTTTCCGCACAGAAAAGGCAAAGAAGGATGGCTCCAAGTGTGAGGACTGGCGCTGGGGACCCTGTGTTCCCAACAGTAAGGACTGCGGCCTGGGCTACCGCGAGGGAACTTGCAAAGATGAGAGTAAGAAGCTCAAGTGCAAGATCCCCTGCAACTGGAAGAAGAAATTTGGAGGTGGGTACATGGAGGTGGGGTGGTTGGGGACCACCCTGTGCTGGGTGACCAGGGCTAATGTCCCGCCAGGTCCTGGCTGGTTCTGATGCCTCTCCCCTCTCATCCAGCCGACTGCAAGTACAAGTTTGAGAGCTGGGGAGGCTGTAGTGCTCAGACAGGCCTGAAGACTCGCTCTGGCATCCTGAAGAAAGCCCTGTACAATGCCCAGTGTGAGGAGACTGTCTATGTGACCAAGCCCTGCTCCTCCAAGATCAAGTCGAAGTCCAAAGGTGAGTTCCCACCACTCGTGTCCCCAGAAGGGTCCTGTTGCAACCCTGGCCAGGGGTTTTTCAGAGCTACCTTGGCCTTGGGCTTGGCTTTGCTGGTGGTGTAGGGGATTTCATAGGATGCTCTTTTCTTTGCACTGCGATGTCCAGCTGCTGGCTGGGTAGGATGCAGGTGCTACTAGGAAAACCCTGGTCCCCCACCAACCACTGCCATCTTTGCTGGGATGGGGATTCCCTGCTCTCCTCACTAGGACTGGTGCAAAACGTGGTTTGGCATGGCAGAAGGCTGCCTGCAGGGATGCAGCCTCTGCACCGTGCTCAGCCAGCCATGCTGGCTATGTTTCTACCACAGCAGTGTCTGGGGCACCATGAGCTGCCAGCACATGCACTAACTTGTCTCCTGTGCTTCTTGAATGCAGCAAAGAAGGGCAAGGGGAAGGACTAGAGCAGGAAACCAGCGTCCTCATCGGCCCCTCAACACGGTGCCTACAGGACTGGATGTCCAGCTGCAGCTGGCCCACACTACAGTCTTCCTCCTCCTCTCCTTACTCCTTTCCATGACCTCCTCTTTCACTGAGATGCCTTGTTTTAATCATTAGTGTTGTAGAGAGCAAACCCACCCACGCTGCAGGACAGGCTGCCTCCTTCCTTGCTGCCCCTTGGGCACTACCAGTGCATTCTGCTCACCTCCTCTGGGCTGGTGTTGGGGTTCACTGCGATGTGCTCTGAGAGCTGGGATGGAACACATATTTTTCCACCTTCCAGCACAAATGAGTTGCCTTTAGCACATACTTTTGCAAGCCCAGGAGCCTCTTTGCTCCTCCACCAGGTACCAGTGCCAGAGGGAAGGGCTGGCTGTTGAATGCCTGAGTAACCCCATCGCTGAAGCTTCTCACTCAAGGACTGCTCTCACCTCAGGGGGTTTATTCCAGCATCCCTTTGGCTGGAACATGACTTACCTGCAGCAGTTGAGGAAAACACAACCATCACCCTGAGAAGCAACTGTGTCTCCTCTCTGTCACTTCTAACCATGTGTGTCCATGCTGGGGCTGCAGCCCCTCTGCCTTTGCCATGCCAACACCAGTGCTGGGTGGGAGCTCTCCTTTTGGAATTTTTCTTTTTCTTTTCCAATAAAAATCTTTTTTTAAAAAGTATCAGAGCTCCCCTGTTGTCCCCACAAGGTGCTGCTGTGCTGGAACCCCAGCAAACCCCAGTTTTGCTGACACCATGGCACCAGCAGTGAAGTTACCATGCAGCTGGCAGTGTTGGCCTGGGTGCCACATGCACATGGTCCTGGACAAAGCACCAGACCTCACAGCCTCTTTGCAACAACGCTTCAGGTTGCACCCCCTTGCTCTTGGCAGAAGGGATGGGCTGCAGGAAATGTCACCAATGGGTGACACTGGGAAGCAGGGAAGGAGCCAGCCAGGTGATGACTCATTCATTCCTCACTCCATGGACATTAGTTTCCTGGTCCAAGGTCTTTATTTGTCTTGGGGTGTGTTGGGCTGCAGCTGTAACCATTTAAAAATACCCAGAAACCCACCAGGCATTTTGAGTACCCCTAAAGGCAGTGATGGAGAGGCTCCCATCTGGGTTGGGGCAGCCTTTCTGCCGGTTGCACCCTGGCATCAGGACAGGAAGGACATACGGACACAGAGTTTTCCAGTGCTAGAGTGGCCCCATCCCATCCCTTGCCTGCACCTGGCTGCATCCACCAAGGCTTGCACCTGGCTCTGGGAGAAGCTGGGGAGCAGCCCCAGGGCTGGGCTGCACACAGGGGTGGGCTGGGAGGAGGCTGGGGGTGCTGGCTGAAGCCTGCATGCTGAGGGCTCTGCCACAGCACCCATGACAGCGTTACATCCATTCACAAAGCTCAGCAGCCGGCTCCTTCGGCCTCCATGGAGGAGCCCCCTGCGCTCAGGGCAGGAGCGGGGCTGGAGGCCACCATCATCCTCTCCTGACTCCAGAGCCATGCATCAGGCCTCCCACACCCACTGTGGGGAGAGCAGGGACCTGCTTATGGCCCAGATGAGACACGGGGCACCTTGGCCACACTGCAGACCCTCTTCCCACCCTTTTCTGAGACCCCCAGGTCCTCCCTGTCCCTCCCAAGGACAGTTATTTTCACAGTCACTGCTGCCCACCACTCAGGGGCCCCATTCCCCCAGGGCTGTGGAGTGAAGTCCTGCACCACACCAGGGCTTTTCTTTGCAGTTTTAGTTGCCATCGTTGTCAGAGGCAACTGGGTTTCACACTCCTCACCCAGCAGTGAAATGCTTGGTTAATCTGTCTGTCTTTCCAGCAAATTGCTGTCTGAGGGCACAAACAACGTGAAGGGGAGAGCAGAGCCAGAGCACAGGGAAATATTCTGCCCCAGGACCCTGGGTGAGGATGTCTGTTGGCACTCTCAAGGGAAAGGAAGCATCTTGCCATATCTGTTAAGGTCCAATCTTGACTGCCTTCACGGGGGCCTGGCTGGGCCAGCAGGACCCATTAACCTGCCTGAGCCAGCCTGGTCCAAGATGCTAGTAAATGTTTGACCCTGGTTTCTTTTCATTTCTTGGGTAATAAACGCTTTATAAGCCAATGGAAAGCATCCAGCATTAGCCCGTCTGCATGCAGACAAGCTCTGATGCCTTGGAGATGGTCAGCTGGGGAAAAAGGTACATCCAGTCTTAGGAGAGACACTGATGCCATTTGGCCAATCTCAAGAGCATGGAGCTAGGAAGGGCTCCTGGTGACCACATCTCCTCTTGCCTCTGGCTTTCCCAGTGACTCCCTGATCTAGTCCCCAGGCCCAGGGCAACTGGAAGGACCTGCAGCTCAGAAATGCCTTGGATTTTTGTCAGCGTTGGATGAAGGGCATCCTCTGCAATCACTGCACAGTCTGCACTGTAGTGAGTGGGGAGCAGAAGAACCCCCGCTGGCAAAGGAGGCAAAAGGAAGGGTTTCCATAAGGATACTGAAGTGGTCCCTGAGTACCAGTTTATCTGGCTGTGCCAATGTTCCTGTACTGGCACATGAGAAGGTGCTTGAAGGTTTTCTTGAAAGTGGCATTGCAGAGGGCATAGCAGGCTGGGTTGATGGTGCTGTTGACATAGCAGAGCCAGTAGCCAATGGACCACACTGTTTCGGGCACGCAGGTCTCACAGAAGGTGTTAATGAGGACCATCACGTTGTAGGGGGTCCATGTGAGTATGAAGGCCAGCAGGATGGCAAATATGGTTCGGGTGACTTTCTTCTCTCGGGCAGCCATCTGGCGCTTCTTCCGTACTTGGCTCCTGGCGATGCTGGCAAACTTCCTGGCAACATTGACTGGGCGGCTGTTGGCCAGGGAGTTGTGGTTAGAGGCACCTGACTTGGCTGGGACAATCTCAATGGCGGTGACGCATTCAGTCCCAGTCTGCTTGGTGACAATCTTAATCTTGGACCACTTGGAAGTTGGGTTCACTCGGGGGTTGGCTGGACTTTGTCCTTGCCCTGCTGGCAAGACTTCTGCTGTGGGCTTGTCTTTTGTGGTCTGGGTCATGCTGACAGTGCTGGACTCATTGGATGTCTCCTTCTCCTCCTGATGGCCAGTGGCCTCTGTCTGGGCGGATGGCTGGTCATCCACTTTCCCATTCCTCACCTCCTCCTTCACCTCCACAGCCCTCTTGGGAGAATTATTGTTGTTCTGTTTGACCACAGGGCCCTTGAGGAATCTGAGGGACTTGGCTTTCCTCTCTTTCCTGCTCTCAGGCTTGTGCCTCCTTACCCTGCTTCTGCTGGCCAGGGAGATGTGGATGTACAGCACCGTCATGATGACCACGGGCAGGTAAAAAGCAGCAATGGCTGTGCCAAATGTCACCGCTGGGTTGGAGAGGAACTGGATGTAACATTCCCTCTCAGGGACTGTCCTCTTGCCCACAATGAACTGCCAGAACAAGATGGCAGGGGCCCAGAGAATGAAGGACAATATCCATGCAGCCGCAATCATTAGCCCTGCCATCTTGGTGGTCCTCCTGGCCGGGTACGTCAGGGGCTTGGTGACACAGAAGTACCGGTCAAAGCTGATGATGAGCAGGTTCATGACAGAGGCATTGCTCACCACATAGTCCAGAGCCAGCCACAGGTCGCACACCACGGCCCCCAGTGGCCAGTAGCCTTTGATGATGTAGACCGTGTAGAGGTTCATGGAGAAGACCCCGATGATGAGGTCTGCGCAGGCCAGGCTGAAGAGGAAATAGTTGTTGACAGTCTGGAGCTGGCGGTTCACCTTGATGGAGAGCATCACCAGGATGTTCCCCACCACGGTGACGAGGCTGAGTGAGCCGGTGACAGTGGCAATGAAAACCAGCTCCACTGTCTTGTAGTTGGTGGGAGGCTGCACAGCCACCTCAGAGCGGTTGCCCAGGGTGAAGTTGTCATAGGTCAGGTTGGCCATCTTTGCCTGCCACGGCTGAGCAGAGAGGTTGTGCATGGGATCTGCAAGGAGAGCAAGGACAGAAAGGGAGAATATCAGACCTGCCAGCCTGTCCTGGCAGCATTTCCTCAGTTTCCCAGGCCAGCACTGCTGTTGGTTAGTGCTCAAAAATCTCCCGGCATTCCTGGACTTCTCTTTGTCACTCCAGGAGTCCGTTGGAGGCATTTTTTGTATCCCTATTTAGCAGTAGAGGAGGCAAATGAGTTGCAGGGAGAAAAGCAGGAATGGGGCTAGGACAGTCCCATGTTCCAGGGTGTGATGGTCCCTTCTTTCCCTATCCCAGCAGGAGCACAACCTCGTGTGGCCCAAAGAGGCACACAGGGGGGCCAAAGGGATGGGGAAAGAGGACTGCAGAGCCCAGGGGGGATGCACATACAGCACTCACTGCCAGAACAGCACAGCATGGAGCCAGTGCCCTGCCCCAGGGACAAGAGCAGGTTTATGGCATGCCCCAGGCATGTTCCACTGACCTCCCCAAAGCACTCCCCAAGAGGGGCCTAACCCACAAAACCCGTGCCGGGGTCCGCTCGGCTCACCTGTGTCTCTCGCAGCAAATAGTTCCTGCTGGAAGATGAAATCTGGGAGAAGGAAAACAGCAAGTTACACCACAGCTTGTGTGCATCCCACAACATCTTACTGAGGGCACCAGCCTGTCCAACACAGGCAGCCCTGACCAAAGGGTGACACTGCTGAGATACAGGTGCTGAAAAGCCAAGAAAGGCTGAAATGGGTGGTCTAGCCTGGCGCAGTGCACAGTGCAGCAGGCTCAGGAAAGGGAGGGAGCTGCACAGTGCCATCAGTCAGTGACACTGGGAAGTGGTGACCCCTTCCCCCAGTCCCACATCACAGTGCAGCTGCAGCCACCCAGGCTAGGAGATGTACAGTGTGGAGACACCTCAGCAGGATACATGGAATTATTTATGAAAAGCGATGAGGATTACAGAGAGAATTACTGCCTTCATCCAAACCAAGATGCCTGTGGTTAATCACCCAAGGTAAGAGTAGAATGGACCTTAAAAAAAAAATCAATAGATGAGAAGTGCTGTATTGAGATGAAAGGGAATTTCCTGGAAAGAAAAGGAAAAGCAAAGGCACTGAGGGAGTTGGGCTGGACAGAAGAGCTTCCCACTGAACCTGCCTCTCCTACACTATCCAGGCCTCCAAAACATGCTGGGCCTTCACCAGCCTCACCTTGGCTTCTGGGGGCATTCCAACCCTGCCAGACCATCAAGGGCAGCCGCTACAGCAGCTCCTCCTGGTGCCTGGGGCAGGGGTTCAGCCCCATGGGCGCTGCTGCCAGGAAGCCAGCAGGAGCCAGTGAGTGTCCCCACAGCGGGAGCGCTCAGCAGTGTGGCTCTGGCTTGGGAGATGGCTCCAAATGCCTGGGAAGCCTGAATGCCTGAAGCTGATTTTGCTGAATGTATAGACGTGCCATTAACACGCACCTCTTCCAAACAGGGTCTGGCAGGCTTTGAGATCAGTTTGTCTGTTTTAAGTATTTGAAAAAAAATGCCCTTGTCTTTCATTTGTGGAGAGGGTAGGGGATGTCTGCCATCAGCAAATAGCCAAGTTGTTAATACAAGCACTTTCTAAAGAGATACAGGTGTAATTAAATGGAAATGTGGCTGCTGAGATGCTAAAGCCAGGGTCTGATGTAGCCATTTAGACAGCTTCTGCATTAGCAAGGATACAGCTGCGATAGTGGTGGAGCTCCTCTTACAGGTGCAAGGAAAAGAAGAGGATGAGGGACAAAGAAATACCTTTCTACCATTATCCTCTAAGCATGTCTGTGAAGACAAAAGGATTTTAAAAGAAAGCAATGCCCTTTGGTAGATGCTACATGCCAGATACGGATGGGGTGAGGAAGCTGGTGCACTGCTCAGGCTTGGAGCTTTGCACCCAGCTCCAAGCACAAGGGATGTATCAAGGGAGAGGGAAAGAGGTTTCTGCTGCCATCCTTCCTGGGCACCCAGCCAGGGATGTGAGAAGAGGTGATAAGTGTATAAAATGGCTTAGAAATATATAATCATGGCAGTTTGGGGGTTGGTTTCAGTACAATTGAAATGAGTTTTAATTTCTTCACTTTGGTGAGATGGGGAGATTTAACTGTCATTCTTGTAACAGCTAATCAAACTGATCAGACAAGCTAGCAATCATACAGACATCTACCCCAGCTCTTCCAAGAAGAATTTGAAAGTCTTGAAAAGAAACCTTTCCATCGTCTCTGCTAAAATGTGGGTTTCAGTTTTCTCACTTTTGTTCATGAACTGGCATCCTCTTCTAAGCGTGTCTAATTAATTATCAACCTTGACAGAGGCTTGTGTTCGCAGTTACCCAAAGTAAGAAAAGTCCATCTCAACCCTGAACTGTTGTGTACGTGTCCCAAGACCGGGAGGAAAGGCTGCGGCAGCCCCACAGGCGAGCCTTTGGATGCCACCCAGAGGTCGCGCTGCAAACTGGTGAGAGGAGGCACAGGCAACTGCCGCCTCAGGGCGGAGGCTCAAACGCTGAGCACTTAAGCACAACAAGCCTTCACCTAAAAGCAAGAAAATAAAGCAATCCCCTGTTTGAGGGAAGGAGGAGGACTGAAAATGCTTGAAGGTGTGAAGAAAACATACACCACAGACAGAGCAACACGTGTGAGCTGGGAGCTGTGGACGCTGCTCACCCTTGCCTCAGATCCCCTGGCTATTCTCTGCTGTACCCCAGCCCACCGGGCATCCCTTCTCTCTCCATCTTCTACTCTCCTTTCCCCTGTCTCACTTTTCTGCCCCGACACCCTCTCTGAGCTCACTGGGACCGCTCAGCACTGCCTTTGCCTTCCCGCACAGAGGAGGCAGCTCACTCTGGAGCTGGGAGGAGGCCAAGGATGCTACAAATTCGGTAGGTCTGTGCAGCTGACCAAGCCATGCATCATGCCTGAATGGGCACTAGGGATAGATCTCTGCCTCTGAGATGGAGAGCATCCAGGCTGTGTGGGAAGGGCCTGGGTGGGGGCACAGCCCTCAGGCAGTCACACCTCTGTCTGCATCCCCATCATGTGTCCAAAGATGGAGAGAGCACACAGGAGAGCTGTGGAGCTGCACCAAACTCAGCAGTGTGACACCATCTCCACCCTCATGCCAGCCACATCACTGTTCCCAGTGCTGTGACACCAGACACCAAGGGACCTCTCCAGGACTCGGTATCTCCCCACTAAATGCCTTGCCTGTGTACTAGAGTGCCCAGTGCTTGCTTCCTGCACTTCCAGGAGTGCATTTCTTCTCTCCCTCCCCTCAAAGCCTGCATCCTACATCACCCTCTCTGTCTCCATTCCCTTTTTCACCCTACTTTCATGATGACACCACAGACAGGGAGGAGACAAAGCTGAGAGAACACTTCAGAAGGGCTCCTAGGGCTGACACCCTTACCTGTGACACCAGTTGGCTTTTCAGCCTGCACACAACCATTCTTTCTCAGTGGGTGCTCTCTCACACCTGCTTGCACCAGCCAGATACAGCGAATTCCCTCAGACTTCTGGCAGTGATTTACAGCTGGTTTTCTCCTCTCCATCGAAGCTGTTGGGAGATTCCAACTCCTTACTGATAGCATCCTCCAGTCCAAGAGTTTCTGTGGCTGCTGCAGTGGTCACCAATACCTTTCCCTTCCCACACAGCCACAGATCCAAGCAGAGAAAATTGTCATTTGGGTGGGGTCCAACTACTGTGGGCAGTGGGCACAGCAGGGTTTCCACTGCTGCCAGCAATCATGGGTGTGACCACTCTTGTGTGAGAATTCAACTCCAGAGTAAGAGCAAAGCCCGTGCTCTGTCACAGGGTGACACCCGAGACCACAGCAGAAGACTCCTGCTATTTCCTTGCTCCACCTCATGTGCCTTACCAGCAAGCCTTCCCAGCCTGTCAGCTCCTACCAACTGCCTCCAGCCTCTTGCCAGGTAGCAGAGGGGAAAGCCCTGTCATGGACAGGGTGACCATCCTGAGACCAAGGATCTGCAGTAGCTGGATGCTGGTGTTCCATCAGCTGCAGTTCGTGACTGAGCCCCTGCTGAGCACTCAGCTCACGTGGGATGGAGGCTTTAGTTCCCTCCCGCCCCTGCTGCTCCTTATGTGGAAGAAGCTGGCCACCCTCTGCACCAGCACAGCCAAGGCAATGGGAGAGGTTGGTATTTACACACACCCGTGTGATGGATGAGCTCCTGGAGCAAGCAGCCCTCCTGCCCCAGGGTTCCCCACACCTTCTCTCTGTACTGCACAGCCTCCCTCTGCTCCACGGCCCCTGTCCCACATGTCATCACCAGTCATCTCCTTTTCCTGTCATTTCCTCTCCTCTCCCCATCCCAGCACCGTCCTCAGGGCTGGGGATACCCATGGAGCAGGTGCAAGTGGGGGCAAAGCTATGTCTGGTCCACATGTGGCTGAAGTGACATTCTGCCTCTGGGAATGAACAGAGCTCTGCAAGGAACCCCAGCATAAAGCGAGCTCCATGCTCACACACCAGCCTGGGGAGGAAGATGTTCACAGGGGAAGGAGAGGAATCAGAGAAAGACGTGTTTTAGCGGACACCTATGAGCACGAGCTGCTCCCAGGGGAAATGAGCTTTAGCCCTGCATGGGTTTGGAGCCACAGCACAACTGAAAGGGACCTCGAGCCCAGGGACAGGATGGAGGGGCTGTGGCTGTCAGCTCCTGGCTGAACGGATCCTGTGGGGCTCTGGGTGCTGCCTGCCTCCAGCAGAGAGGGAAGGTGGCCCCCTCCACCACAGGCACATTCCAGGAGAAGGCACACATCACCTCCTGCTCTGTCTGGGTGCCAAAGACTAGGCCTGGGCACATCACATTTGCTGTCACATTTGGAAAGAGCCAAACCAGACCTACTGCCAGCCCCCTGCTTGTCTTGGCCTTCCCAAAAGTGCAGAGAGGGTAAAAGTCTTAAGGGGATTAATCCTGTCAGGTCAAACTGCTGATGTGATGTGGGGCTGGGCAGTCTGTGCAGCCACCACCACGAGCAGGAGAGGAGAGGAGAGGAGAGGAGAGGAGAGGGAAAAAAGAAGGAACAGAAGACGCTAGACATTTATGGCTCACACTCACAAAGGGAAGGTATCCTTAGGGTAGGGTGGCAGTTTGTGGCGCTAATTGCATTATCTAATAGCTGTTAATTAGTTCCTGAATCATGGCACCACTTTACAGCTAGTGAAGGGTTGTTCTGGTTGACAGATTCACACCCCTCAGAGTGTGAAAACAGAATTCCTAGATACTGGGAACAGGCACCTTAGAAATACAACATACGAGAGAAGATGGAGGGCAGGCCCTGTGTCTGGCAGGGGGAGGGTTGGTGTTGGTTTGTTTCCAAGCCTCTGCGTTGGAATGATGAAGGCAATAAACAACCAGAAAAACAGAAAGGAGATGAGGGGCCAGCAGGATCTGTTGCATTAAAATGGCAGGGCTCCTCCTGCCCTCCAAGCTCCAGCTGGTAGCTGTGCTTTCTCCCCTCTGGTCAATAGATCCCTGTTGAAGTCCTTATCCTGCTCCAGAGATCTGAGCCATTGTGGAACAGGAATTGTTTCTTGTCAGTAACATATGGGGTGGTTCTGGGAATTTGTTTTTTCTATTGAATAATTTATTCTTTCTTCCTTTGCTATTCAACTGGTCCTCATGAGGCAAAGCAATTGCCTCCATCCCACAAGTTAAGGACCTCTGATAGCTTTTCCTGGAGCCACTGGAGAAGCAGTAAGCTCAGTGGCACAGGAGCAGCCAGCTTGCAGGGGGAGGCGAGGGGGCCAGGGAACCCCCCCGGGCCTGATGTGTGTTTGCGCATCAGGTTTGTAAAATTTGCTGTCCCCAGGGCCAGAAGGGAGTGTTGCAGTTGGGTAAGCCCGCCACCCCCCAAGCAAGCCAGAGCCTCCCTGCCTTCACTGTGGCTAATGCTGGCTTTCAGAGTGAAGCCGAGGCTGCACCCGGCTGTGGGAAGCGCTCTCAGGTTGGAGCCGTGGCTGTTGAGCTGCTCCTGCAGGTAGAGCCCAGCCCAGCAGGCTGACCAGCACCCCACAGCAGCCGTGGCTACACCCCTGCCCAAACTTGCCTGTGCCCCCAGCACTTGCCTGTATCCCTAATGTGCTCTTTGCAGGTTGTAAGGGGCCGCACGCCATTTAGCCACAGCATCACCAGACAAGAAGCAAGCCAGTGAGAAATTGTTTTTTAAAAAGTAATTGAAAGGTCACTCCTATAAATAGCTTACCAGCACACTGGTCACTCTGACAATTAATTAACCTCCTGTCACCCAATTATTAGGCCAAATAAATAACCTATCAGTGGAACGCTACTAGCAAGTGTGCATGGCAAATGCCACGCAAGCCAAAGTCCAGCCTTACCCTGCTGTGCCCAGCCTGCAGCTCCCAGGCACCGGCGACTCCCCAGCAGCTCCCACGCCTGCGCTGGCTCCGGTGGTAACATCCCGGGGGGAGAAGGCTCACCACGGCGGCATCGCACAGCGGGACAGGGGACACAGTGCCCTCCCTCCCGTGCCCTCTACCTGGGGCACCCCAGGGCTGCAGCTCCCTGCTGGTGGCAGAGCTCAGGCCATGTCACTGAGCTAGGAAGGTGCTGGGCTTCCAGCTGAGCCTGGGCTGGAGCCACACTTCTCCCCTCCCATCCACTGCATTAATGCTCTCTGCCTCAGAGAGATGCTCATGTTCTTTTATATGCCTGGGCTGAAGCTTTAACAGAACCCAGCTGTTTGAAGGCAGCACAGCAGAAACAACCCCGCTGCAGCTACAGGTCCCACTGCCGGGAAGGGCTCTGGGACCAGCCAGCAGAGAGGAAGGAGGGGAGAGAGACAGGATTGCAGCAACAACTGACTGCCTGGATTAGCTGGGCTCTTCCCAGGAGTCGGGACCAGATGCTTGTGGGAGAGAATGGTGGAGGAGCAACTAAGAGCTAGAGGGGCAAGTGTTGCAACACCTAAGAGCTATTTGCTTAGAAGAGCATCTCCCCCTGCCCCAGGGACAGGCCTTGCCTGGGGATGACAAGGGGGAAGGGCTTGGCTCTGTTTGGGAAGCCAGCTGTAGGGAAGCTCCCTCACCCTGCCACGGCCCCACACAGCCACAGGCGCCCGTGCCAGGTCCCTATCACCCACATGGGGGGTCTGCCCCCCAGGACTGTCCCAGGTGCCAGGGCTGGTGCTGAATAAGGCAGGGGCTGGTCCCCACACAGAGACCTGCAGCACCCTGCCCTCACCCTCTTTGTCCCCAGGGTCCCACGAACCGTAGGTGGGGATGCAGCTCAAGCAGTCAGAGATGCAGTGCTGCTCTGGCAGGGGGGACATGTAGCTCATCCCAGAGCTGAGGCACTGCAGGGAGCAAACAGTAAGGTGCTCATCTGAAATTTTAAAGACTTGACAATGGAAACAAGAGCCCCTTGCCCCATGGAGCAGCATGAAGCTCTACAGGCTTTGATAGGACAAATGAGCCAGCTAAGCAATGGATGAGAGAAAAGAGCTGATGCCCTGAACCAAGAGCAGAAAATCAGGCAGGAGCAAGAGCCCTTCTGGATGGATGCATATGTGAGAGCCCTAGTTCTAGGGGCAGATAGCAGATGGGAATCTTTGAGGTGCTAATGAAAAAGGAAACTGAAAATATGGGACCCTATTTGGCCACAAGACCTGCCAGAGGATTTGGAGTTGGAGGTGGTGCAATGGGATAGAGTGAAGAAGAGGAGCTGTGAAGAAGGTGGGCAGGAGAGCCCAGGGCATGGACAGGCAGAATGGAAAATGCAGGGGTCAGAGTGCCAGAGGAGGACAGCAGGTAGGAAATCCCTAGAACAGAGAAGGGGAGGGATGGAGAGGAAGGAGGTGGGAATAGTCTTGGTCTGCCAGGGAGGCATTACTTATCTCCTCTACAGAAAAGTCCTAAGAAAACCTTCTAAGGAGGAGAGACCTCACACAGAGACATTACCTGCAAACCTCTCCCTGCTGCCTTCTCTAGAGGCTCCCACCTGCTCCTTGCTGGGCAGAGTGGGAGCCATGCTGGAGCTGCAAACCTCTGTGGGCTGCAGCTCTGCGGCTCAGGCAGCCCAGCTCTGCCTGGAGTCACTTCTCTCGCTGCAGGATGGTGATCCCCAGCCTGTTGTGCTGGTGCTGAATAAGGCAGGGGCTGGTCCCTGTGCAGAGACCTGCAGCACTCTACACTCACCCTTTTTGTCCCCTGGGTCCCCATGAGCGGGGATGCAGCTCAGGCAGTCAGGGATGCAGCGCTGCTCACCCCACAGCACAGAGCAGGGGGTTTAGCCCATTGACTGGGACAGCCCGTTGACACAGTAGCAGAGGGTTTAATGAGTTGAGCATCACTTATGGGCCTTGGTGAGGTATCTGAGCTCTGCAAGAAGCATAGGGACCACCATGCTAGACACTGCTCCTAAGTGCTGTAGAAAGGCAGGCCCAAGGCCAGGCAATTCATGCCTGTTTTCAGGCAAAGGCAGATGCCAGAGGAATTTCATTGCTCTCCACTCCTCTCTGTACACATGCATGCACATTTTTGGCCTTATCTGGGACTGCACATGATGTAACTGTCAGCAGAGGAAGGATCCAAACTATCCCAGAGGCACTAGAGGTGGCGAGATGCCGGGTACTCTTTCCCATCTCAGTCATTCCAAGATCCCTCAAGGACCTTCATCCCTTCTCATTAGAGCCAGCTTGCCGCGCTGCCTGGGACCTGGGGGCTGGCATTGACACTGGGAGGGTCTGCAAGTGAGGGGTCAGTGAAGCACGGTGCCATGGAGGCCTCTGGAGAGCTGCTCTGTGACCTGGAGCGCATGCAGGGGCCCGGGACATCATGTTTGCAGACTCATTTTTTCAGGCTTCAGTGTTGCACAACTGCAGCTGAGTTTCCCACAGACAAATCAATCTTATTCTGCTTAAGGAGGCTGAAGACATTAACCTCTTAACAGGCCAATGCAAACCAAATTGACCAGGATCCTTATCCCTCCTGATGACATTTCTCCTCCAGACACTTCCAGCTGAGGCTCCTGGTGTCAGCCCCCACTGCCTCCTCTGCCAAGCTGCAAGGTGCTATACAATATGCTAGATTTAAAAGCAGTTGTGGTACCAGAGGGGCTGCTTCTCTTCCTGGCTTTTTTGGCTGGAGGAACACAGCCACCCTCAATAGCTCAGTAACACACCGATAGCTCAGGCCAAGCCTGCTGAGCTCAAAGAGCTCCACGGTTTGTACTGAGTTCTGCCTTTAAAGGACAAAATTCCCAGCTGCTGCCCCTCCTTCACCAACTGACCTGGGATGTAACTCCTCTTGGAGGCTCTTGAAGACAAGTAAACAGCCCTGTGCTTCCCCATGTCCCTCTCCAGCTCTCTCTGAGTCACAGGAACAGGTGGGAGAGGTTCCCCTGCAGCTGCACACCTCAACCTGCCCAGCGCTGGGGCAGGAGGTGGGAAGGGAACAGGGCACTTGGGCATCTCTGCCACTGCCTCATGCACCGAGTGGGAATGGGGCACACATTGCACAGGACATAAAGGCATGATGGCGACAGCGTCACAGAAATGCAGAAGAGCCACTGTCACTCACACAGCTCTGATTTGCAGGACCTCCAGCAACAGTTTTGGGGATTGTCAGACAGACAAAGCACTGTGCCTACAGCCATTGCATTTGCAGGCTTGGACAGACTGGTGATGTTAATTTTCTCTGCAAACTTGCATCATACAAGGGATAAGCTGAGCCTTTGCTGGAGTTCCTCCTCCATGCGGTGCAGCCTCAGGGCTGAAGGCATCTCTGGAGGGTCCCAAGAGCAGCCCCGGGGCGAAGGCGTGAGCAGCTGTGCCCGGCACGCAAGGGCTGGGGCTGGGGAGCATCTCCAGCACAGCCTCGTTTGCTGTGCTCACAGTGCCAGGGTCTGAAGATAGGTCAAATGATGTTGTCCTGGCACAGAGTCAAGTCCCAAGAGGACCAGTGCATCGATCCACAGGGAAGGTGGGATGGCTGCCAACAGGCACACAGAGTGAGGACACCCAGGTGTCTCTAGCTGGGGGAACATGGACTGGTTGTGTGTCTCCTGCTAAAACTCTGTGTCTAAGCATCAAGGGGAGGATCTGTATATGAGACACCTTGCCCTGTGTTCATGCACCAGCAAAATACTGGAATCATGGGCCAGCCTGACTTGCCCCAGATTAATGAGTCCAGGAATTGCCTAACTCCTTGAAGATTCAGTAAATGAATTTGTCTGAATACAGGGCAAAGGTCCACCTCGGTATGTTCAAGGGTCTGGATGCAGCAAGGCTGTGCCATGGCTAGAGGCTGGAAAGGATGTCATGGTGGGCTGTACTCCTGGGGACAGTCAAGGCTGGCACACTCCTCCACTTGGCTGTGAGTTGGACAGCAGCCAGACATTCAGGCCCTCACCTCCTGGTCTGCCAGGGCCCTGGGCAGGAGAGCACATGAGTCTTCCTAAAAGCTGGTATCTGCTCTCTGACTGGTCACACAAATCCCTCAGAAGAAGGATGTATTTGGCATGGTTCCAATCACCAGCTTGAAGAGGCTTCAACAGTGCCTGGGTGTGAAGCCTCACTGCAACCACTGGTACCTGGCACACTCATGGTGGGTGCTGGTGCTTGGGCGGGCTAAAGAACAGTCAGCAGGGGATGCTGGGATGGAAATGGAGAGAGAAGAGGAAATACATGGGAATGATCTGGTCCAAAACTTTCATTTCCTCGCTGTGTCAGGTCCTGCACTCTCATATCTCCCCAAAACACGTCTTGTAATGTGCAGTTTTAGTGCCAGCCCAGAATGGATGCTGAAATACAAAGCAAATCTCCTCCCTTGGCTTACTGGAGAGCAATAAGGGCATAGACTTAGGAGCAACTGGCTCGAGGACAATGCCCACATCTCCAGAAGATGCCCAACAAAGCCCTCACTTAGCATGCCAAGGAGAAGGGGTCAGCTTGCACACAAGAAACAGTTGCTGCGTGTCTGTCCATGTGGAAAGAGGAGGTGTGTTTGTGCAGAAAACGGCAGCCCCTTGCAAACAGTCTCCATCTCTGTATTCTCTCACAACTGATCTCGCCGCTGCCTTTGCAGAGCTACATCTGCCACCTCGGCTGGGCACTCACCAAACCTCTTCACCTCTGTGGATGCTGCTGGTCAGGGCTCAGCAAGGGCAGGCAGAGAAGGGATCAACACAAAGGTGTGCTAGGGACTGCTCTGAATCAGCTGCTCCTCCTGGTCTCACTATTTTTATTCCCTGGTTTTGTCTTTTTTCTTTTTTTTCTTTTTTTTTTCTCCTGGGGAGATGTTTGTTATTTTAATTTTAAAGAAGAAAACAACAAACCCCCAACCATGTCAAAACCTGCCATCAGTGGGGTGGGGACACAGCTTGTGGGGACAGTCAAAAGAGAAAAACCATGCTCCTTCTGCAAACTCAGAGTAATTGGATCACAGCATTAATTAATAATTTCAGTTCTTCTCTTCCATGAAAGAAAACAGACTGACCTGCTGAGATGGGTATGCCCCTCGTGTGAATAAACAAACCATTTTTCCCAGTAGCCCTTCTCCTCCTTCTCCCGCCAGCTTTCCTCTGCCCACTCATCAGGTCACTCCCAGAGCTGCTGCCGCTCCATGCAGCAGCCCTGAAAACTTGCTGCCACTCTGAGCAAAGGCACATTGGCTGCTGCCCACCCCTGCACCCTGCTCCCATCCCCACCTTCCACCTCCAGGGCTTCCACCACCGGCCGCCATCCCAGCTGAAGGGTGAGCCAGGGATGGGTCGCTGGTTAGGATCTCCACTGGATGCTCTGCTCTTTGCTGGATGTCTCCTGGGGGCCTAGTCCGGGCTGGAGAGCAGCAGCAGGTGCTCAGATCACAGGAGTTAGGGCATTAGGAAGGAGGAGGTGGTGCCCAGCAGTAGAGACAGCGAAAGCATCTTGCTGTCACCTGTGATTTCAACGTGAGCATTGTCTCTGGTGCTGTTTCACCAAAAGCCTGGGTTCTGGGATCCTGTCACCTGAGTATTTTGATAGACAGTGCCTGCATCAACAAGCCACCCAACTGCATTGGTAGCAACCCTTCCAGCCCCTCTGTCTACTCTACAAGTTGTGGCAGAAGTCAAACCACCTTTGGAGGTCACCCCGGGCAGCTGTGATAAAGCAGGGAGCCTTCAAATGCTCAAGCAGAGCCCATCTACCAGCAGGGCACAGGGTTCCAGGGCATAGGGAACCAGCTGTTCCTCAGGTTGGGAAGTATCTCCCCAGCCTTGGCTTACCAAATACCAGCTAGAAAAATCCATTCACAGCACAATCAGAAGGGTTGAAAACAGGTCAGACAAAAACCAGTGCTGCTTTTAAGAAAAATTTTAAGAACTGTTCCCTGATTTGAAGCCAATGTCATTATTTTGGAAAGAAAGAAGGGTGTGGCTGCCCGACTCTTGTCCATGGTGTGCCAACAGAGAGCACGGGGCAGCTCTGTCATTACCAGCAGAAGGGGTGCAACAGGACCAGAAAGGGCTAAAGGGAAGATGAGATCTGCACTGAGGGAGAGAGTGGGCAAGATCTGTCTCCCTTGCAATGCCCAATCTGGCAAAGGGCTCTGTGAGGAGGGGGCAAGCTTCTGCCTAGTCATGTCCTGGGAGGTGGCCACAAGCGCCAGAGAGGTTTGCCCAGTATGGCGACAAAGTATCCAAAAGATAGGGGATCCTCTCCCTGTTGCTCTTGTTGGAATAGTGAGGGAAGCAAAGAGCGTGCAGGTAGTTTCTCGTCCAGGAATGTCTCCTTCCCAGAGAAGGCACCAGGGGAGCAAATAACCCCGTCCTGGGTTTCCTCCTGGGGGTGCCTGCCCCCGGAGCCGCAGGCTGCTCGTATTCCCTACTCAGGGTGCTGACAAGGCTGTTTCCTGGGTGACTAAGAGGGGCCCGAGGTTCCTCGGGCGACGGATCCCGGGAACGTTGTTGGTTTGGATGGGAACAGGGAAAGGGGGTGCCAGACATCGCCCCGGTGCCCTGGCAGGCTGCACCGCTCCAGACATCCCGGGGCAGCGAACCAGCGCGAGGGGCCCGACCCGCGGGGCACCCCGGCGTTCCCGGAGAGACGCAGGAATGTGGGAAAGTTGGCAGAGACACCTCCCCCATTCCTGGGGCGACCGCGTGCCACATCCCCCGGGGGTGCGGAGCCCCCTCCCCATGCACCCTGAAGCCATGCTGACACCCCCGCCGGACGCTGCGGGGGATGCCCTGCGCCCCCCGCCCCGCGCACACGGCCCCGAGCAGCGACTCACCGGGCAGCCCAGCCCAGGGCGCGCCGCCGCCCGGCGCCGAGCGGTTCTCAGCGGCCATGGTACCGCGCCGCGCCCGCGGGGGCTCCGGCTGGCATGGCCCGGCCGGCTCCCGGCTCCGGTCCCGGCTCCCGGTCCCGGCGGCGCCGCGCGCGGCGGAGGGGCGGGGAGAGGGGAGGGCCCAGATGTGTCGCCCCCAGATGTGCGCCCCCCTCGCCGCCACGAAAGCGCACCGGGACGGCGAGGGGGAGGACGGGGGCTCAGGACGCCAGGAGCCGCTGCCAATCCCCCCGCCGCCGTTCCCCGCCGGCCAGATGTGCGGGAGCGCTCTTGCAGCACCCCGGACAGCGCTCCCGGGACCGCCCGCTCCCGGCGCCGGGCTCCGGCCCCTGCTGCCCCCCGCAGTCCCGCGGGGATGAGTCCCGATCCGTACAGCCGGCAGCGCCGGGAGCACCGGCGTCCCACGGCGGGAGAGAGCGAGGAGCAGGGAGGCGCAGAGCGGGGCCCCTCACGGCCTGGGCAAAGGGAGGCCTCGACGCCTTCCCCAGTCTCCAAAAAACTCTGCCGGGCTGTCACTAACACTCGGAACTGCGGTGTTCATGCAGAACAAAAAAACCTCATCGGGCAGTTCCACAACCAGCTGTCTGACTGTCCCCCAGGTCTGGCTTTTGATAATGAGAAAGCATCAAACAAGAAGAAACAAAGGGAAAAAGGAAAAAAAAAATAGCATTTCTTTTCCTGTACACCTTTCCCCATCCCCCCACTTCAAACCCAGAGCAGCGCCCTTACCCACTCCTCTGCCTCTCACTCTCGCTCTCTCACAGACACACGCGGGTATCATTTCCCATCTGCTCGGCTCTCACACACACATGCATAGACACACATAAACAAATAAATGCCCCACTGTAGCCCTCCTTTGAAGCAATTACAGTAGCAGATGGGTTCCTACCATCCATTCCTTCACCTCCTCACCCTCTTCTCATACCTCTCTGACTCTGGGAGGTGGCACTTAACAAAAGCACAGTATTTTATGTCAATGTCTCCTCTAAAGGTGTGTCCAGTTCACAGACTGGACCTCTTTTCCGCATAGATCCTGCAAACTGGTATCTTCTCCCTGCAAATGGAGGCACATTTCTGAATTCCAGCAGAGAGAACATTGTTAAGGTAATTCAGACAATTTTCTCTGATGACACATCTCCCACTCCAGGTGCATCTCTGCACCCTGAAAAGGTTAAAGCCTTTTGGCACTTGCATCTGGTGCTGCCTTTGCACACCAAGAGGACCCTGCCACAGCAGGGAGGCAGATGCACCACCATTAGTTTGATCACCATAGGCCACATTCTGGCATTTTTTTTTTTTTTAGTGAGTTCAGTCAACTCATATTTTTTTTCCTTCCTGCCTTCTTTGAGAAGGAAGAAGACAAAGCTTTCCAAAAGTTGGCTGGTGCGGAGCCAGGCAATTGCACTGAGGCTTTGCTGGCTCTTTTCAGCTTAACATCTGCCTGCACTCTTCTTGCAGGCACTGACCAAAACCCATCAAAGACTCCAGCCAGTTATTTGGAGTCTCTTGCCTTGTCCAAAGTCCTGACCTCAAACAAATACCACCCTCTCCTCCTCCCTCTTTCCCACTAAAAAAATTTAATGTAAATAGACCTTTGTCATGCTCTGTGAGAACTCATCAGACTGAGGAAATATCTGCTTCAAAGACAATTTGATTGTACTGGAGTTGGGTTCTTTGATTGGACTCTTGTTTCAAACTACAAGTCCCCATAGAAAGACAAAAGACTGTAATGAACAGTGAGATACAGTCTTCTTCCCAAGCTGATCAGTCATGGAGATAAAAATGTGTAACCAAATTGAAAACTTTCCAACTTCTAAGTCTTAGCTTAGCTATATGCACTCATTAGTCAGAAGTAGAATTTCTGAAAGTCTGGACTCACCATCCATATTCCAATTAAAGGGAGCACTTCCTTCTTTTGGCTTGACATATTCACACATTCCCTTCTTGTGGTCTGGCAGCAAATTTCACCAGCCTCTCTTGTTGCCACCGAAGTGACATCACATTCCTTCCTGGGCCGTGTCAGCACTGGTCATGAACAACAGTTAATGCACTCCAGAACCAGAACCCAGCTCCAACCATTCCCCTGGCCATGTACATTGTGACAAGCTGTGAGGTGGGACAGGAGGGACTTGTGGTTTTCTCATGGAAGAAGCCAAGGCCTGACTTGACTTCATATTCAATGGCCCAGGCAAATTAAGGGCCTACCTTACTCTCTTTTGGAATTAAGACCTGTGACAGTCCAAGACTCCTGCTATCCTTCTGGACTGACCCAGCTTGGTCTGGGGCAGTAACCAGCCAGGAAACCCAGCATCTATCACCTTGTAGGGATCTGGGATACTCCTGGAGCTATTTTTCATATAACCGCACAACTCCTGCTTTTTTGCATCACTTCACTTTTAGCCTCTATTTTTGGAATGGCTTCTTTGTCTTATTTTTTCTTTTCAGCCATGCTGTGCTGTGCCTGCTCTCTAATCAGCATTAGCTAGTCTTCCATTATCAGTTGGCAATGATCCATCATGCTCCTCCATCTCAAAAATTGCCCTTGCACCAAAACACCACAAACACCTAGGAACAGACAAAGGCACTCCTCTCACCCCTGCCTCTGAAGTGGGGGATATACAGAAACCAATGGCAAGTGACCACCTCGGTACTCCACCTTGGCTTGTGACAGCTCCCATCCATAGCTATCCTGAGGCAGAGTGCTTACACCATGGAGCACGTGCTCAGGAGATGAATATTTCTGAAGAGCAGGAAAAGCTGATATGGGTCATTTACTCTGGTTTCTCCCACAAGGCTGGGAACATCCACCCATTATCCCTGACAGATTCCCAGTAACTATACTCAAACCTGCAGCAGCCACAGCAGCAGCCAGCACTGGCTCCTGGCACACAGACTAATGCCAGGCTGTGTCTGCTGGGAGACTTGGGGAGTTCATTGCTGGTCCTGCAACCCTACACTCATCCTCAAGTAAAGGAGCAGTTTTCACCCATCCCTGGAGTACACGGGGCATGCACCAGTTCAGACACCAGCCTCTGGCACTGAGCTCTGCTAGTGACAAATCTGCTCTGGCCAGGTCTCTCCCTTCCTTCCACAAGTCCTCCCCTAGCCTGACAGTCTCTGCCAGCCTCCAGCAGTAAGAGTCCAGCCCAAGCCATGCCTCCCATCCTGCTCACAGAGAGTTGCACTCCTGCATACGCTCGCATGCTCACTCTCCTTTCTTTCTGTCCTTCTTCAAGGCACTCACGTTTTCTTTCTGCCTCACACACCCTTTCATGCTCCACTTCCTCCCTCTGCCACAGATCCCTTTGTCCTCCGGTGGATCCACACTGCTTCCCCAGCACAATGCAGGCAGCCAGTCCCCCTCCCTCTGACAGACGTACTCCCACAAACTTGCTGAACCCATCTACAAGGCTTTAATATTCATAAAAGTCAACCTTAGTCTAAAGAAAATGTGCTTGATGACGAAAGTATTTACATTGCAAATCACTTTTAATAGCCCTCTGGTAGTCAGCCTAGTGATAAATGCTAATCCATCTATCAGCTCAAAACCAAAATAAACCCAGCTCAGAAGGAGAGAGCCAGAGAGAGAAAAAGCAGCTGGCAACAGTGAGAAAGGCTCAGGTCTCTGGACCATCACTGCCGCAGGAGACAGGTGTGAAGGCTCCGCTCAGCAGTTGGTGAGAGGAGTGAAGTGCCCCACAGGGAGCAGAGGCAGCTGCTCTACCCGCTCTTGGCCAAGCAAGGAGATGCCCTTCACTCACTGGAGTGGATCTGGCATTGCCTGGCAGGACAGAGCTGTCTGAATGCCAGGGAAGTAACTCAGACTCCATTCCCATGCCCAGGGCTGCAGGCAACAGGGTGATGCCACCTGTGGGTGGGCTTTTGCTCTGTCTGTGCTGCTGGGTGAAACACAGCCATGAGGGACATGGATCTTTCCCCTGGATCAGTGTCATCCCTGTGGGAGATGGAAGAAGGGACAGCACCTCGTGGTTACTTGCCTCTGTCCTAATAATTTGCCTAAGGACATGGGATGGGACATTTGTAAAGGGGCTTAGAACTGTTTAAAAGGTCTGAAATAAATACTGCTTTCAGGCCACATTTGCCTGGAGCCACCCACACCTGTTCTCTCCATTGAGGAGGTACAGGATCATCTGTACACAAGTCCTCTTCCCCATCAGTACAATCCCCAGAGGAACACTTCTTTCCCCTCATTCCAGCTGTCCCCAGGGCACATCAGGAACAAACAACCCCAGACATGATTCCTTGCGGGAGTACAATCACTCATGGGTGCAAGGTGAGCCGGATCCCAGACCATGCTGGGACAAAGTCACACTGCAGGGAGCAGGGTGGGAGGACTTGCAGGGCCAAGGAGAAGCAGGTTTGCTGCAGCCTTCCTGAGAGAGAAGGTGACTGAAGGCACCCAGCCATGCACTGCTGCCTCAGCCAGACCCCCAGCAGTCATCCAGAGCCACATCCTCTCATGCCTCATGGCATGCCTTAACTGGAGACAGAGGGGAAAAATACCGATGAGGAAGCTGCATTAAGCACATCACTCAGTGCTCAGCTGTTTCCCAGCCTCCCAGGTTGCTTGCAGAGACAAGGTAATGAAAGATTCTTTCATTATTTGGAAAATGTCGTTTTTAGCACCGGTGAAGGATGCCAGAGCCACAGCCCCAGGGAGGGAGTGACTGTGTTTAGCCATGGAGCAGGTGTAGCCCCAGTGGCTGGGGTGATGGTGGCACCGGAGACCCCCACTGGCCCTGCTGTCCGTGGCAGGGCACAGCCAGGAAAGCAAGGTATGGACACTCTGGCCCATGCAGGGAAGCCAGGTGAACATGGAAGAGCAGTGACTGATACAGAAAGCCATCCTGCCATGCCTGGCTCGTCCGCAGGCATGCAATTCACACCAGTCCATAGGCCCATGAGCATGCTTGAAATGCCAGGGAAGCACCAGACAGCTGTGCTCTCAGCCTGGCCACAAATATCAGTGCCTTAAATCGAGCGAGGGGATATGGCAGGTGACACACACTTCTGTCACCTGATGCTACCCTTGGAAAGCTGCCTGTTGGGCATTGCCAGGCGCTTGAGCTCAGCAAAAGGCAGGAGGGCAGCTGCAGCCTGTGCCTGATGCAGCACCTCTGGAGAGAGTTGAACACAACAGCCTGCACCCAGCCTGGTGTGCTGCAATCTCTTCAGTCAATAATCATCTGCTTTTTGTGTTTTAAAAGATTGCTGCTGCTATTTTAAGGTTGCACTCAGTTTTGTAACATTTGCCATATAGGCACGACTTCAAATACTTCAATGCAATTGTTTTGTTGCAGTCCCCACTCTTGCAACTTTTACTTGCTTTCTGGGTAATGGAAGGGGGAAAGTGCTTCTGAATTACTTCTTTTATACCTATTATTAAAAAAAAATTAAAATCAGAAAAATAAAAGAAAAAAATTAGGAAAAAAAAAAAGAGGAATGTAAGCTTGTGCTGTTCTCCTGCCATTTCTCACATGACACAGAAGAGAGCACATCTTCCCTGGGACTGCTGAGCCCATGGGCTGGGTCTGGCCTATGGAGCCAGGCAGCGTGTGGGAACTCTGTGCCTGCCTGTGGTCACCGTGAGCTCCCCAGGGCCCTCTCCCAGGCACTGTCACACACAGCTTGCTGCCCAGCCATCAGAGAAAAAGCAACCAAGGGCTTGAGCCCCTTTAACAGATTAGTCTAATTAGTTAATTTTCCAATTCACTACTTTGTTAATTCATGAATTCACTAACCCACCATGCTTACTCACACGGCAGTTGCCTCGCTGGCAGTGTGAGCCCAGCTTCCTCCCCAGTGTGGCACGGAGCCCCCAGCAGCCCCGTGGCCAGTGCCAGAGCCCTCCTGACACCGAAGGCTTTCGGGGTCAGCCGCCCTGCTGACACCTTCCAGCTCAGGTGATCCATGCAAACCCTGTCCGCTGGGTTCTGCAGGAGGTGCCAGCGGCTGTTGCAGAGGTGCAGGAGAGGATGTCCACAGGAAACCCTGGTCCCTGGACTACAGGGGTTGGAGCTTCTAACCCTGGCAAACCTCCATGGAGCTGAGACCACCTTCAGCACATGCAGCCACTCCTGGAGGAGAAACTCATCCCAAGTGAGGAGACAAGCCCCAGTCCCACATGGGCACTGAAGCACTCAGCCCAGCCTCCCGGTGGCCTTGCCATCCTCCCTGCACTGGGGCACTGAGGCAAGCCCAAACCTCCCTGGGGGCTTCCCTGCAGCCCCCCAGGATTCTCCACTGCAGGGGCACAGAGCCAGCAGCCCTGCAGTGCAATCGCCCTGCCATCAGGCTTGCTTCACCGAGCAGCTTGGCAGAGCCTGCCTTCTAAAACACATGCAGCCTAATAAATGCATTCCATGTTTTAAATGCATCTTCTAAAAAAGAGCATTTCCTGGGTTTGAGGTAATCACTGGCACTGCTGGGGGACAAAGAGCTCTATGTGTGTGCATCTCACTTCAGGCAGCTCAGCTCTGATCCTCACATGGACAGAATTTGTGCTCCCCACAGGCACATTTACCTCACACAGAGGCCCCACTAAAGTTAATGCTACCTACTGTGTCCTTCACAGGGAAGGAAACCAAGAGGAACACAGTAAGCGTGCAAAATCCACAGCAGGTGGAAAACAGTCAGCAGTTCCTGTGTAAAGAAAGCATTTAGTGCAGCCAGAAGGAAGCAGATCCTTGCTTTCCCAAGAAAGATGCTGCCCCTGCCCTGCATCTCCCTGTGCCTGACAGGGACCCGGCCCTGCTCTGGGGGACGGTACAAGGCCGTGGGTCACTTGTCTTCATCCAGGGGGCACCGAGTGTGTTGCTGGGCAGCCCCCCAGCACTGACATCTCCCACACAGGAGGCTGTCCCTCCTCTCACCCCTTTTCCCCAGCCTCTGCCCACTGAAGTTTACCCTGGGCAGAAGAGCCCACCGTGGGTTGGCCACGGGTACCGAGCTGCCATGCACTGCAGGGATGAAGGCAGCCTGCTGCCATTGGGGTCTTGCATTCACCCCACAGGTCTGTACCCCCACACCCAGGCCCAGCACTCACCAAGGAGACTTCACCACCCCAAACCAAGCCAAAAACATGGATAAAAGTATTTTGTTATGGCAAGAGGCCATATCTCAATGCAGAGCCAGGGACAGAGGAGGCTCGAGGCTGCAGGATGCAAGAGCTCTGTTCTCTGATGGCCAGGCTAATAACCCTGTATTAAATTACAAGCCTGGGTTCAGTTGTGGTTGTTTTGTTTTTGTTGGGTTTTTTGTAAGCTGTCTGTTTAGATTTATCAGCATAATTCCTGATACTGCCTTGTCGGACATCATTACGATAATCTCACTACTGTGTCTGCCAGGGAATTGGGAGGCGAGCAGGAGGCGGCTGCAGAGCAGGGCAGCGGTGGGGCCTGGGCTGCCTGCAAGGCACAGCCCCAGGACCACTCACCCCAGAGCTGGGGACCCTGGGGAAGCTGGAGGCACAAGCCCCCTCAACAGGACTCTAAAGTCAAAGAGAGCAAGCTCACACTGAGGGACAAGGGATCCAGTCTCCAGCCAGACAGGTCACCATCCCTCCAACAATCTCAGTGAGGAAGAGACCCAATTAACTCTCAGGAAAAGGGGAGGGGGCACACAGAAAAACCTGGAGGATGTGGGCAAGTTGGAAATGAGCAGCCTCTGTTTTGGCAGTGATCCCTGCCCTTAATTCACAGTAATTTAATCATTAATTTAAATAAGGTTTCTCAGGGCAGAGAGCACAAGAGGAAGAAGGCAGGAGGCTGCTAGCCCAGCTCTATCCCTCCATCCTTCCATGCTGCAGCCCTTCTCTGCTCTGTGGGTGCTCCCTCGCACACACACAGTGTCCACACTCATGCACACACAGAGCCTTCCTGTCTTCTCCACAGCCAGGCCTGCTGTGCTCCACCTTGGCACAGGTCCTGTGCCAGCCCCCAGCCAGGGATTTGGGAAGCCGGGCCAGGCAGGCAGCAAAGTGCTTCTTCCTGGGGACCTGGCTCTGAAATGCTCACCTGAGGCAGGGGGATGCTCCAATGCAGCACTGCAACTCCTCAGCAGCTGGAGTCGGGTCTGCAGCTTCCCTTCCCAGCAGCTAGAGTAGTCTGGGCTGAAGAGCTGTCTTGGGCAGGGATTTGGAGCTTTGGGATATTTTGGGCATGACATAGAGCAAAGGTACCCCTGAGAGTCTATTCACCCACAAGAGGCATCCCCCTCTCCATTGGGCTGGGCCTGGGGGAGCCACAGGTGGGAGGCAGGTAATCACATCAGCAAAACAGATAAAAATCCCAGCCCAGCCTGGAGATTTTATTAATGAAAATGAGCCTGTGATGGGAGGTAATTTCCAGCCCCTGGGTGATTCGGCTGGAGGATGGAGCTGCAGACAGGGATGAGTCCAGGCAGCCAGGCAGAGATTCAGTCAGGGACCAGAGGCGCTTCCAAGAGGGGACTGTGTACGTGGCCTTGAAACCTGGAATGTGAGGAGAGGAGCTGTCAACACCTCCAGAGAGCAAGTGCTTCCAACTGTGTCGCTGGAGATGCAATGCTACCAGCCACTGTCCCTTAGTGGGAACTGGCTGAGGTCACCACAGGAGCAGGGGGATCTTCAGACCCCATTTCACAGCACTCCTATCCCCACGCTCTGGCTGTACCTTCCCAGATGCTGGTCCATGCAGCTCCTTGGTTGAACCACCCTTATTCAGCTCCTCCAGACTCCCTCCATGCACCCACCAAAGCAGTTGCTCACACCAGCACTACTTGCCCCCAGCTCTTGTGGTGTGCCAGCATCCCCCAATAGTGCTGGGAAGCGGGATGGCAGGCATTTCCATAGCACGATATAAAAAATAGGATCCCCTCTTGCTGCTGTAAAGTGGGGAAAATCTATATTAGTTTTCAGAGCTGAGTGAGAGCAACATATTTTGAGGGCGAATTTTCTTCTCAGGCATATCACATTCTAATGAGCTGAATTAATTCATACCCATTTGAGTGTCTGACCCTAAATAGGTTGTATGACTGAAATTTAAAGAAGTATTATTGTAGTGATAGTATTTCAAAAGAGGAAAGTAAGCAGCTGCAGTCTTATTTGTTTGAAAAGTAACACTATTTTATGAAAATTTACTTTTTCCACCCATTCAGGGCCTGAGACCTGGCCTGGAAACCTTGCAGCATCCCCAGCGTAGAAGTCAAGACTTCCCTCACATTAGCTGTGGAGCAGGAGCTTGTCAGCCTTGTGAGGAAAGCTGCATGAGAACCCTTGCAGCACACAGCCTGTCTAGAGAGTGCAAGCAAAGCAAAGCAAAGCAGTGCTTAATAAATTTCCTCCAAATAGCTGAAGATGCCAGCAGGAAGGAACAACCTTTTGGGGCTGCAAAGGGTTCACACTAAACCAGTGGGGCTGCAAGCAGGGTCAGGGCAGCTGGAGAGATAAACCCCATGCTCCTGCCAGGCTCAAAGGGCTTTTCCAGTTGTGTCCCAAAGGATGGGACCTGTTGCATCTCCAACCATCCCTACAGCAGTAGCTGCCAATGCCTCGGGGAGACCCAACCAGAACCAGCCCACAGCTGCCATGCAAATGCCCCCCTGGTCCCTCAGCTGGGCCAGCCTTCCCACACTGGGCTACAGATCACAGTCCCTCTGTCCATCCATCACCTCCCCAATGAATTGAGGCAGATGTGTCGCTGGCCAAAGTGTTACTGCCAGCCCCAAGCTGGCAGGCTTCAAATAGCTGTGCACTGCGATACAAATTGTACTTTGATGAGGTACATTAGGCCATCTGGACAGCCTTAAACAGCCTTGATGAAGACAGAGCAAGGGCTGCTCGAGGTGGGAGGAACCTCAGCAGTTTCAGGGCTGTTCGCTGTTCCTTAAGCTAACATTTGTGCAGCCAGTGGGGCTGGGGCTGGCAGCATTGAGGAGTTCCACATAGGGTGCGTCTGCCCAAAGGCAGAGCTTCAAATGACCAATGAGTGATCCCCACAGTGGATGGATCCAAATCCTGGCAAGCATCAAGGACACCGCACTCCCATTAGTCCCATTACCTTTGTGGGAAGCAGTGCTCCTAGGAAGGAAAGCCCATGCTCACTAGTGAGCATAAGATAAATAATGTTCCAGAGGGGGAGGAAACAAAATGCAGGAGATGGTTGCTAGAGAAAATCACTTAGGCAGGGGTGAGAACCAAAGGGCAGGGAAGGAAACAGGGGAAAGGAGCCTCAAGAAACCGGGCGAAAGGTGCTGTCCCATCCTGCTGAACCCTGCAGGAACTGACAGCACCAAGGAGGGGAGCAGCACGTGGGACCCGGATGGGAATTCTGCTCACTGGCAGTTTTCTGACTGCTGGTACCCCTGAGCTGGCTCTTTTGTGGCACCTTGGAGTCCTGGTGGAGTTTTAGCTGAGCACTTTCTCAAGTTTAATTTCCAAAGTAACTTGTAGGGAATGAGCTCAGTCCCTGTGCGGGACAGGCCCCAGTGGTGCTGTGGTGCCCTGACCTTTGCCTGGCTGCTGGTGCCGTGCAGCCCTGTCTCTGCTGCGACCTACATTCTGCCTCCCCAAACGCAGGCCTTGCACTCAGCTGCATTAAACCCACGGAGCGCTGCATAGGGCTAATTTCCCATCAGGCTGTCAGGAGGTATTATGTCAAATACCTTACAGGAGCCTAAGCATATTATGCCAACACAGCTACCTTTGTCAACCAAATCTGAGATCTCATCAAAAAAGCAATGCTGGGCTTAGCCATCCTCAGCGCCTCTGGAGCAAAGCCATCTCCAGGGCTCCTCCTGGGTCACCGCACCCCGAGCGCTGCCAAGCACTGAGCCTGGGGCTGCAGCTCTGCGGGGAGCAGCACCAACCCCCTAGCAAGAGCCAGCAGAGCTTGCGTGACACTGAAATAAAGAGTTCGTGGAGCAAGATCTTCACTCCCACGTTGTGGGTGGGAAAGGCTGGGTGCAGGGCAGCATCTCGTGCCGGGTTACTGCTGCTTTTGCATGCTCAGCTCTTGTCCTCCTTGACTGGGACCTGTGGCCCAGGTGCTCCCTATGCCTGAAAAAACCTTGTCCTTCTTAGTTATCACTTGTCCTTGCCAGTCACACTAGGTACCAGAGCCCTAAAGCTGCTGTTTAATGGCTGTGCTTGTCGTCCCCCCCCCATCCCCCGCCAGCAATGCAGCAGGACCAGCCTCAGTCCCTCCCTAAATAATTGTTTTAATTAGCATTCCCTTTGATGTAGGTGATTAACAGAGGGCTGCTGACACGGCTTCCATGGGAACTTTTGCAGTAGGCAGGCAGATAAGTACAACGCTCTGTACTGCTGTAGCACTTAAATGTTTTAGTATCAGCCTCCCCAGCAGCAGCCAGTCAGTCTTCATTAGCCCCTCTGAGCCTTTTCTAATTCTGCCAGAGGCTGGAGGGGGAAGGAGTTTATGGCCCCTGCCCAAGCAAGGACTCCTGGGTGGAATATGGCCCTGTTTGGCTGGATGAGCAAACACAGAAGTAATGACCCCCAGGGAAAGGGCAGAGCCACGACCACAACACCCTGGGGGAGTGTGACAAGGACCCAGGGGAAGGAGAGAAGCTGGGCTTGGGTACCAGCCAGCAAAGGGCTCTCAGCAGCGCCTGGTCAGCAGCCAGCAACCACCACTTACTCATCCCCCATCCCCAACGTCTGCAGCGAAAACAGATAATCTGCAAATTAAAGTTTCCCTGCAGTGGGGTGGCAGTGCCCCACGCTGTGCTGGAGAAGGGACTGGAGTCCATCTGCCATCAGAGCCAGCTCCTGATCCTATCAGGCTATTACTGTATTATTGAACTGGGGATTGAGGGACAGGCTTTAATAGCTGTGATTGTATCAAGGGTACAGCATTAAACTCCAGGAAAAGGCCATGAAGATGAGCCTAAGAAATAGAAAGAACAAAGCCTATATTACCACATCTCATGTCTGCTATTTACAGCAGCCTCTGTGAAGCTGAAGAGCTCCTAGCTGAAGAGTAGGAGCTCAGAGGGTAAGGGTGAAAGGCCAGGGAGCTTCGGGTGTTTCCTGAGCTTGGAAAGAGCAGGGACTCCAACATCCAACTCCACCAGCCGAGCTGAAGCAGGGCAGGATGCAAGCACAGGAAGACAAATCTTAGCAGCTGCCAAAATCCATGTGCCTGCCTGAAGCTCACTGGCTGGCCAGCCACAGCTGAAGTGAAGGCTCAGAGGGGTGACAGAGACCAGCTGCAACTCTCCATATACACAGGGGTCCAGTTTCAGCAACAGGTCCTCCTGGAGACTTCTGTGTCTGGCTGCCTTTTCCAGTGGTGGCATTTGCTCCCTGCTGCGCTCACATCTCCCACTGCTCACATTTTGCCTGTCCTGAGTTATTTGAGCTGCTTGCTTGGGACCCCCAGTCCCTCCCCTGTGGCACCACTGAGCTGGAGGAGCCTGGCCTGCATTGGCAGGCAAGATCCTGGCACAGAAGGTGGATGCTTGGAGAGCAAGCAGCAGCATATTGATTTTCAGATGAGAGGCAAAGGGGAAGCCCCACAGTGTCCTCTCTGGGATGCTGGCTCCTGGCAGAAAGAGCTAATGCCCCAGGCCAGCATCCTGGGGTAGACAGCTTGATCCCTGCCAGCTCCTACCGGTGCCACATGCCATCAGCAACTGCTTGAAAGGCAAAACAAAGAGGAGCCGAGGGAGCTCACTGGGAGCAGATGAGAGGCACTTCTGCTCGACATGCTGTGGGCAAAACAAATCCTCGTGCTCAGCGGAGTGCACTGAGTGGCCGTATGGGCCGGGCAGGGAGGGGGGAGAGGCCGCTGCTCCTGGGGATGAGGGGAGAAGGACACGGGCATTAATTGGCTGGCAGAGTGGCAGCTGGATAGACTGCTTTGCCTTCCAGCTCCCTCGTGTGCTGAGGACCCCCTCCATGCAGAAGTGGTAATGGCATGACATTTATGCACTGCATACCGAGATCCCAGTTAGTGGTGGATGGCTCTCATGCTGCACACTTTAATTAATTTGCCTTTTCCTGTTGAAAAATAACTTCTCTGACAGATTAGGATTGAGCAGAGAGGGCAACTACTCCCTAGCCAGGAGCCTGAGCAGCAACTGGAGGTACCAATTATGGGGCTTGGCTTTGGCATCAGTAATAATGACATACCCCACATACCCAGCTGTGACCAAGTCCCTGCCTTTCCTTCCTGCCCAGCACATCTCCTGGTGGTCACATACAGCACCACCCAGCTACAAGGTCACCCCACAGCAGCCACATGTGGGGTGGGACTTCTTGGGGGGGGTCAAATAGAAGTACTTGGAGATGGAGCAATAGATAAGCCAAGGAGTGAGGGCAGAAAACCCAGGACTCACAGGAACAATCAGGCATCACCACTTCACTGTACCACCACTGCCAGGGCTTCAGCAACCTTCTCTGAGATCCCAGGTTTCCCTCCAGGCAGTGCTAACCCTCTGGTGTGGTCCAGGCCCAGGAATGCTGGCTGCAGCAGCACCCATGCAGGTTTCCATCTGTAAAGGATTCATACAAAAAGTCCCCTTCCAGCACAGAAGCTCCAACCACTACCTCCTCCCACTGCCCCAGGTTTCTGGCACATTCTCCCTTCCTAGCTAACCTAAATAATCTTGTATCATAAGCTGTTCCCCTCCTCTTTCAGCTCATTAGGGCTTTTAGAGAACACTGGCTCCTACTGAACCTGACCAACCCACCATTAACCTCATTCCATGCCAAGAAATGGCTCTTACTTTTGACTCCAATTCCCACAGCTTCTATCTCCAGGAGGACTCTGCCCCTCACCCTGGAGGTGACTAAGTTTCTTTAATAGCCTCTTGTGAGGGACTTTATCAAAAGAGCCTTTTGAAAGCTAAATAAAATTCTCTGCACTGTATTTTTCCTTTCCCCAGGATTTTGTTAGCACATTTAAAGGCTCCTGACAGTCTATGGCTGAGAAAAGCTTTCACTTTTTAAGATTATTTCCTGCTCCTACGCAGCAAAGCTCTCACTTTGCCTCCTAAATTGGGCCAGCAAGTATGCATAGCTCTGGTTTGGTTTCCTGAAGCAGCTCTTGTTGAATTTCCATGCTGCTCCTGGCACTGCATTTGCCTCAGTGCTGCATTGTCACACTGCAGTGAGCAGGTAAAGTTGCAAGGCTTGGGGAAGGAGCCCTGAGCTGCTGTGGTGCTGTCCCTGGCGTGGGCAATCCCACTGCCTGCTGTTCTGTGCAGGGCTCCAGGCCTCAGGTCACCACACAGATTCAGGGGTGTTGCTTGAGGATACACTTATCAGATCAGCCCTGCCTGAAACAACTGAGGAAAACTGCTGGGCTGGAGCAGGGTAGTCCAAAGCAGATATAGACTTCTGTCCCACAAGAAGCATGGGAGGCATAATAAATAAATTGGGCTGGGTGTGGGTGAGCCCATTGCCTAAGTGGGCCCAATTTTCCCTCCTGTCCCCTCCTCTTCTCACCCATTCACCCACGTAGCTCCGTCAGGTCTCAGGCAGGGATAATCTGAGCTTTCCTAAGTCTGAAACTCAAAAGAGAAACACTGCTCTCTGTACACATAAGCCCATCACCACTGAGGGCACTTGCTCAGTTGTGTAGCAACAGGTCATCTAAAAAGCAAGTCCAAGGCAGCACCAGAAGATTAAGCCTGTCCACAGCCACTGTGCCCACAGCCTAAAGCCTGTAGGAACGCAGGCTGCAGTCAGGCTCAACTGATAGCAGCCTTTTGCCCAAAGCTGCCTGCTCTGACCAGGCCTCCACTCTTACCTCATCAGGAAGAGCATCCCCTTCAAGTCTTGAATGGAAAAGTTTAGAGCTTCAGAGACGTCCCACGTCAGTGGCAAAGACATTGGCTGTGGTTTGTTCTGGCTCCCACTGGAGCTCACCCCCTGCTCTGCCACAGTCTCCAGTGGGGGCAGGTCTGGACCAAGGGGAAGCCATCAGCAGAGCAGGCTTCAGGCCTCTGCACAGCAGCCCGGCCAGAGCGCCCGGCAACAGGGCACGCCAGGCCTTGAGAATCTGCCAACGCCACAGTGGGGCAGCCCAGAAGACACCTCACCAACTGAGATGGAAATTTTTCTGTAGATAGCTTGGCTCATTCTGAAAATGGATATCTATAAATGCTCTGCAACACATCTACCAAGAACAGGCCTCAAGATTCTTCCAGGAATCATGCAGGGAGAGGGAAGAAGTGATGTCAGGCTGAGCTGAAGAGTTTTTTTTCCAGGCTCTGTTTTAGTTTGTTTTCAAGTAGAGCAATAAACAGCACTGTCTAGACCTGCACTGCCTTGTCTGTCCATCTGAGACATAGCTCTTCTGGCTCCCAGCTACCAGCACATCCTCAGGCCCCTCCACAGTAAGGCAAAACAGGGATGCATGAAACGTTCCTTGCCACACAAGGGAATCGCATTTTTCAGGCTGCTCTCCTGTCAGATCAGGGATGCAGTTGGCTTGGGGCAGGTTTTAGAGCCTCATTAACACTCAGCAATGAGGCCTGGCAGCAGCTGATTTGATTTAAGGTTCATCTCCAAGCTGTGATTTAAGGGAAGATTTGCTTAATGTTCTCTAACAGACTCTTCTGACTGGGAGCTTGAGTGCTGCCTAATGACAGACTTATTTATTGTAATGTCTTAGCAGCAGAGAATCTAGAGGAGCAGGGCAGGAGCACAGCAGCTGCTGGCAGGTGCTCAGACAGCACTGGAAACATCCATCACATCACAGTGGTAAGAGAGGAGCGTGCATTCCTCTATCCAGAACAGCCAGATACTGCAACCCTCTTCTGCATCAAGGGGTCAGCAAGACAGACCACTCTCTGCTTGCCCAAGATGTTCAGTGCTGCAGCTCTACACACCTTTTTACGCAGGATAGGTGAAACGCTCTTCTTTCTCCTTACTGCAGTACTTGAATGATGGGAAATGCAGAGGTGCCTGCTCATCTGCAGACTGGTTAAAATGCAATTTGCAAGCAAGACTCCCAAATGCACCTCCTTGTTTCCCAGTTTTGGACTTTCAACTCACAGGCTGAGTCTGCTTTCCTCTGGGAAAGGGAGTGGTCATCATCTGACATTTGCATGCTGCCTAGAGCTTCTGAGATGGATCTATCTATCCCCAAGGCCAAAGACAGAGACAACCATCACACAAATGAAGACAGGAGGTCAAGCAAGGGTTTGTCATATTTTAATGACATTGATCTTTGGTGTTTCCCTCGTCAGCACTCACACTCTCCCCGTACTTCCTCCATAAGCCTGCTAGGGATGGAGAGTTACAAACGAAAAGGAAAATCACATTTGAGACTAAAAACAAAGTATCAGAGCCTTGACTTCTCCACTAGAAACTACATGTACAAGGTCAAGATTTCACATGCAACACCTTACATCACAGACCCATACCTCACACCCTGGCCTGGAGCTGAAAAGAGACTTCCTGCCCCCTGTCAAGGATGTGCAGTTCAGTCCTGGCAACATGAAACCACTGGGGTGGCTCATTCATGTTAATATTGGCACAGCTTAGAACATCCTTGTGAGAACTGCATCCTGACTAGAGAGAGTTGCCCTTGTCCCTCTATCCATCCATATGGCATCTCTGCTTCGGTTCCTGCCAAGTCCTAAACTAACTCGAAAAAGGAAAGAATCCACCTGTGAGCATATCCTGAGCCATGCATGTTCTGGTGAAGCCCAGTTCTTCCCAGAAAAGACCACAGCATAGGCAGGATTGGTCTCAGAACACCACACTCTGGGGGAGCAGCGCTGTGCTGTGGAGAGGGACGGTGGCCTGGAAGACTCCTCCACTCCAGCAACAGAGCTGGAGCATCACGCCTGGGTTTGCCCAGTACTGCCTGTCTCCAGAAGGATGCTGCAGGTCCCCTTCCCTTTCTTCACTCTACTGATCAGCTCCGTGGGTATAAAAGGGCAGGAAAAAGGAAAGGAAAAAGACTTTACAAAGGATGACACACCAAGTTGCAGGGCTTAGCTCAGGGGATGCCACGGGGCTTCAAAATTTGCCTGATGTGCAAGTGTGGTTTGTATTCCTGTTAACTCCTCAGCAGTGGGAATGTTGGAAGTTAAGTATGTTTTCTTTCCCATGGCTTCCCTTGTAATTCTTATCCCTTCCCCCATCACCCAGGATAGAGAAGCCCTCTGAACCACCAGCATCCTGTTAGAGCCACCCATCCCTGCTCTTCCAGCTCCTGGCCAGCTGTGAGGTACAGGTCTCTGCTGAGCAGTACAAGGGTAGCACCAACACACAACTCAATCTCTACCTGTTTCGCGACTCCCCACTGGTGCTGTCATTACTATAGAAGTTGGTACTGTCAGGAAGATGGTTATTGTTAGTTAGGTCACTGTATTCAATTGGTCCCTCGGTGTCCATGGAGGACTGGGCCTGCTCTGGCAGATCCAGGTCACCAGCGCTTTGTCCTTCACTCCCACTAGGGGCTGTCCGTGGGCTGAGGCCACGCTCCGGCAGCTGCACGGACTCTGACAGGATCCGTCCCTCCAGCTCTGTGCCCAGCTGCTGAGAGGTGGACTGCTGTGCCGATGTGCCCTCAGCTCCAGTGGGCTCTGTGCCAGTCTGAGAGCTGCGGTGGATCCGGTGGCTCACAATGATGTTGTTGCCAAAGCCGCCCATGGACGCCATGGTGGTGCTCTGCTCCCGCTGAACCACGGCAGTCATGCCACCTTCCGCCATCAGCCTTTGAATCCTGCTCAGGGCATCCTCCCCACTGGCCCCATATTCTGGACCTTCACCTGCAAAAGAAAGCAGAAGCAACTCTGGTGCACAAGGCAAACTACGACACAAAACAAAGCATGCTGAGTAGTTGCATCATGCAGAGTGTGTGTGCTGGGACAGAAGATAGGTTCCATTCCAGACAGAGCCCAGTATTTTATTTCCATAACTTTCCACTTGGTTAAACAAAGGCACCGAATTCTGTCAAGAAAACCTTGGTCACTTCCACAGGTAACCCTCACAGACTTGCATGTCCAAGCCTTGGAAATGCAGCTCTTATCTAGCCATAAAGACGGGGGAAAGGGTAGTAAAAGATCAGAGCTGTAGAGACAATCCTGCCAGCCTCATGGGGACAGGAACAGAAACCTCAGTTTGCACTGCAATAAACCAAACAGTTCACCAGGATGTTAAAGAACGCCATGGCTTTTCCTGCTTCACCTGTTTGAGAAGCAGGCACATGACACACTGGCAATGTCCCTGGTGTCAGTCTAGGGAGGACATAAGAAGGTGGCCAACAGCAGACAGCAGCTACAGAACATGGCCTTCCACATTAGCTACGATCAAGCTATCAGTCAAGCTACCCTTGACTGATATCTTTCGAGGAATACAAAAAAACATCTCAAGACCTACAGTCTTTGTTTACTCTTATCCCTGAGGCTTCCCTTTATAGTCAGGCTGTAGTGAGCTCTCAGAGAACCACTGTCAGATACCTTGGTTGCTCAAGATTACTTCAGGGGAACAAAATCTCACCAAAGAATTGTCCATGTAGGAGATTATCACCACGACCGGGAAGTTCATTCCAGTTCAGTTTCTCAACATCCTCCTTTTGCTACAAACCCTACCCGGAGCATTTGGGGAGAACAATCTGTAATAATAAACTGCTAGAAACATTCCACAGTGGGATCTTGCTGATTCTTATTAAAGAAATAAATCTCACTCCCACCTCTATGAAACTATCACAGTGCTGATTTGAGGAGAAAGCCGTGAGCTCTCCTGGCACCAAGGAAATGAACACAAATGTCAACAAGGCTAGATGTAGGGAGGAGTTAAAACACAATAAAAAAACAAAATGCCACACTGACTAGGAAAACAAAAACACTTGGGGCTGTGGAGTTTAATATCTTTATCCATGACTTGGATGAGGGGATTCTAGTGCACCTTCAGTAAGTTCACAGTTGACAGTAAGTTGGTTGGGAGCGTTGATATGCTGGAGGGTAGAAAAGGTCTGAGGGGGGATCTGGACAGGATGGGTCAAGAGCAAAGACCAATTGCATGAGGTTCAACAAGATGCCCTTGAGTCACAACAGTCCCAGGTGGCACTACAGGCTGGGGAAAGGGGGGCTGGAAAGCTGCTCAGCAGAAAAGGACCTGTGGGTGCTAGTCAACAGTGGCTGAGCATGATCCAGTGTGTGTCCAGGTGGCCAAGAAGGCCAGTGGCATAATGGCCTGTATCAGCAACAGTGTGGCCATCAGGATCAGGGCAGCGATTGTCTCCCTGTACTCAGCACTAGTGAGGCCATGCCTTGAACCCTGTGCCCAGTTTTGGACTCTCACAACAAGAAAGATCATTGAGGTACTGGAGCACATCCAGAGAAAGGCGATGATGCTGGTGAAGGGTCTGGAGCACACGTCATAAGAAGAGCAGCTGAGGGAGTTGGGGTTGTATAGCCTGAAGAAAAGCAGGCTCAGGGGAGACCTCAACACTCCCTACAACTACCTGAAGGGTGGTGCAGCCAATCTCTTCCCAGTTAACCAGCAACAGGGTAAGAGGAAATGGTGTCAAGATGCACCAGGGGAGGTTCAGGGTGGACATCAGGAAGAATTTTTTTTCACTGAGACAGTGGTTACTCATTTTAACTGCCTAGGGAAGTGGTGGAGTCACAATTCCTGGAACTATTCAAGAAGTGACTGGACATGGCAATTAGTGCTATAGTTTAGTTACACAGTGGTGTTCAGTCAAAGGTTGGACTTGATGATCTTGGAGGTATTCTCCAACCTAAATGATTGGATGATCGTGTATCCAGCACAAGAGCTAAGATACTCAGCAAAGTCCACACCAGGCCACTCGAGAGATGTTATGCAGTCAGTCAGTGACAGCTTATTCCCTTTTCTCATGGGCTCAGTGGTACTTGCATCAAGCACTGCCAGCATCCCCCTCCACAGGACAAAGTTAATTTCATCCTCAAGTAAGTCTGCTGACATACTGCCCTCCTGCAGAAATATTACAGACATTAAGGGCAAATTTACATGTCACCAGTAGTGTAAGTAGATTCCTGCTAGGAATGCAGTAAACTTGCTATATGCACTATACCTAGCCCCTTGATTAGAGCATCAGTGGGACCATAGAGACACCTGTAACCACATGAGAATTTGCAGCACAGCCTAAGAGGAGTGAGCAAGAATACCCCCTGGAAAGAGCCTGACCCACAACTCTAGCAGAGAAATCCTATTCAGGATGTGGCTGATGTATGAATTAGGATGTGGCTGATGCATGAGCTAGGAACTTGTTTGATCAGTACAAAGACTGAAGACAGAGGCAGCTATTATACTGGAAAACTCCAGAGTGAAAAACATGCATTCCAAGGGATATTGAAACATTAATTATGAGCAGAACTAAGTGGAAGGTTTGAGAAGCATGGTTTTGGATTCAGTCATCACTTCCTTCTGAGGGCATAGTCGTACTTCATTACCAACCATCTCGCCAGGCTGGAGAGGAAGCTTAAGAAAGCCAAGATTTGCAACCTGGTCTAGAGACATGCCAGACAGACCTATCTACACAACAGCAGATACCGTGCCTCTGATAGATCACTTACTGTAAACGAGTCCAGTGAAGAAGCACTGGAACAGCAAAACAGCAAGGACTCCCAGCCAGCCAATGCTCCTCAGCATTACAAACATGTGCTTCACCACACCACCCCTTGCTTTTCCCTGCCCCTAAATTACCATATGCCACGGCTGAATTTCCAATTGAGGCATCTGCTTGCTCAGAAGACAGGCAAGGGCTGTTGCCACAGCAAGAACCAGCATGGTGTGAGCCTTCAGATCCCAGAGATACAGCAGTGTTGGAAATTCCCAGCCCATCAAGAGCCAGAAGTGAGCCTCACTATTCAAGCAGCCAATAAACACCTCTGCTTTGGGGACTGTCCTCCCGTTTTCCTCTCTCAGGTTTCAACGATGACTTTGGCTGACTTGTTCAGAGCAAAGCTTGCTGTGCCATTTGCCTTGAGCTGAGCTACAGCACAGATTCACACACAGCCCGTTTCTACTGCCTGGTGACTCCCACACACATTCTTTCACCAGGCTGCCAATGCAGACTACATTAGTATTCAGAGCAAGTGAAATAAGCTGACTTCCATTTGGTGAAGGTTCAGGGTGGGCACACAGGCACTTACCCAAAACAACAGCAATGCTGTAAACCACACACGTATCAGCTTGCTGCAGTGCTGTGCTCCTACAAATGTTTTCTACTGTAACCAAAGTGACCTTTCCAGAGGTCCAAACTCCCGTCTATTCCAAACACAGAACAAAACACTACTCTTGAGAGCAATTATCCCAAAGACCAGAGGATTTCTGTCAATGTAGCTGTCTCAAACATTTAACTAAATATTCCCTAGCTAATGCATCTGTTTTAAAAGTCCTCTATGCTACTCCAGCAAGACAAGAATTTGACACACAAAACTACCCAGGCAAAACATCTTGCATAAGCTGGGCATAAGGCAGGGTATTTCCACTTCTAAAGGAAGTGTACTCTGAAGTACTTATAGGCAGAACAACTTGTTTATCTCTGGGCATGAATGGCACACTCCTGATGAAATGCAAAGTCCACAGAAGCAAAGATGAGATCAGACTCCCCTGTACCTGTACAATATACTGACACTGCTCTTGAATCTTCTTCTGTTTTCAACATTCCTCTTTCTAAAACCAGCAGTAGTTAGGAACCATGTTTGCAAACAAAGCTTCAAAATTAGAACAGTAAGCACTGCAGAGATATCTAAGTCTTCAGAGAACATGAAATAATAGCTCTGAGGTGTGAGCTGCCCCACTAATTCAGATGCTCAAAGATAAAAATACCAGCATTTTTACATTAATTTACCCCTTGCGTAAGAATAGAAAAAGGAGGGGCACACCACAGTATAACCAGCTATGAATAATTATATCTCCCTTAATGCCACAATAATTACTTTTTTTTCCAACCAAGCCCAGAAACATGTTCACACTTCCTTTCTGAGGTAGTTAATCCAAACAGCTCCACAGAACTCAGAAAAAAATACAACTGCTTTAACTTGTAAGAATTTTCTTAGTAATATCTCACCTTGGCTATTCATATGAGTGAAACTTACTTTTGTAATGAGAGTTTAAAAGTAGCCCACATAATTTAATCCCAAGAGACCCAAGTACGTGGAGTAGATCACGCTGTAAAGGCTTGCATAGTACATACTTCTAGAACCTAAGTCTATTTTTTAGGTAGTGGTTTTCAGAGGATTTTAAAGAGAAACCAAAATTTGCAGTTCTATAGGACATATGACACCGATTTTACAGATGGACGGGCAGATGAAAGGCTAAGAAGTCTACCCACGTTTCTACTTGGAGAATGAGAGGCAGATCTGGAAGCTGATCCCTGGTGTCTTAGTTCCCATTTCCACACTAACTACACAAAAGTCACATCACATTGACAACAGCATTGCAAGAATGTGTTCAGCTAACATAAAACAACATGTTTCTTCTTGTTAGCATTCATGGCTCGGCTGGGGACAAAGTATTCCTGCCCAAGCAGCCCCTCGACACGTGTTCCTAATGTCTCAGATTAAATAAGTTACATCACATGCAGGCACACTGATTGCTTCTAAGTGCTCCTCAGGCATCCTCAGGATGCTTTGCTTATATCAGGAAAGTTTTGCTTGCATGTGCTGTCTTTTCATTACCAACAGTTTGAACAGACTGAATCTCACAAACCCAAGCCTTCATTTTACATCCCTCTTCCCTCTCAAATGTATCTGCTGCAACCTCTGAAAGCAGTTGGAACTAATGGAAATTTTTACTGGTTGGTGACAAACACTTCAACCCAACAAGTTAAAAACTGTATATGGCATGACAGCATATGTTGCTTCCCCAAAGACAGGCAAAGTAGCAATCCAGTGACAGCAAATATTCAGATGGCTACAATTTCAGTAACGCATGTATGTGCCTACTTGCACAACAAGCACTGAGCGAGCTACCTGAATTTTAAGCCCGAAAGACAATGCAGATGGTAGGAAATCAGATGACAATTGCTTTTCAGTTATTTGGTGTTGGTTTTCTTTTTCCTCTTTAAAAACTGGATTATCTGAAAGACAGGTAATCTCTCAACAGCCAGGGGACAGAACGGGCCCACTATCAAACAAGTGTTCTGCAGCTCTGCAGAGGCCCCTCTCCCTCAGCCTGCAGCAACTCTGGCACAAGTACAGACCCTGCAGTTACTGCCCTTTGCACTGTATTCCAAAGATACTACAGCCTGAACAAGTGGCAGCCACAGCCTGACACAGTCTGGACCAGGAATTACGATTTTTAAAGGTTAAAACTTTGGGCCACTAAATCTCATTAGGAATTTTTGTTGGGTTTTAAGTGAGATTCAATCTGCCAGCTGAATACAGATCCCACTCCCATCATGCCTGTCTATTTGCAAGGAAAACATAGTATAACGCCCAACAGATTGTTTCTAATTAAGGGTGCCTCAAAGTTACAACTCTATCACTATTTCCACTATGTCTGTCAGCTTAAAAGAAAACAGGAGACAGCTCAAACACTGTTTTAAGCATTTCTTGGTACCTCTCCTAGTTTTCTCTCAACTCTAACTACTTTTCCTTTATGTGTGGTGTGGGAGCAGAGTTCACAAGTCCGCTATTAACTGCTGCAAAACAGAAAGATTCAGACATTAGAGGGATTCACTTCTAATAAAGTCATCATATGCTCATTCCTCCAAAGGAGGTAGAAAGATAATCAGAGCAGCAAAGTCCCCGCAGAGCTTTGCATGAGAAAAGGAAACTATTTATACCCACACAGAACTTAATTAGATTTCTGATGCAATTCTGCATACTCTCTTTTTTTTGTACAGTAAGCACATATCTGCAAGAAATGCCCTGAGGCAGAATTCCCCACAACAGCAGGGCTGACAGGACAGAGGAGAGAAACCCACTGTCAGGGTAGCATTAGCACTTTTTTTTTTTTTTTAAACCTTTTTTTCAGTTGGTTGGTCAGTTGGTCAATTAGTTGGGGCTTTTTCGCCCCTTGTGGCAGGGTGATAACTAAACCACTTTCCTTTACATTACTCAGAATCCCACTTGATTTATCCATTCTGCTGCTGATAATGCTGGTAAGCCTTTACATAGTGATTTCCATCTTCAAAGCCCCATACAAAACACTAATTAATCTCCACAGCCCCTGGTGTGCTGTACTATGGGAAGATTAATTCCCATTTAGTAGATGATTAATAATTTGCCCTGGGTCACACCCCAAGTTACTGGTAGCAGATTTCTCACATTTCTTCTCTCTTTTTTTTTTTTTTTTGCCTTTTTGCCCCTGACATCTAGATCATGCTATTAGGAAACACAGTTTCCCTTCCAACAGGCAGAGTTACAGCACATACAGTGGGCAAATCAGCCATCTGAAGAGCACCACAGCACCTAGTCCTGCTGGAACACTGGACGTGCATCACAAGAGTTGATGATGCTAGGAAAATGACTGGCTTACCCTCACAAGCAGCCACTAATACTCATGTGTAATGTGAAGCACAAAGACCCAGATGAGCCAGACCATCGCTGCCACAAGTACCTGGCTGACTGCCTAAGGTGTTGGCAAAAGCAGAAGAAAATTTGTATCTCTGTTTCATGTCAGGTCTTTTTACTATTCTTCTATCACGTATTACTATTGATTTTTTTGATCCTTCATCCTTCTGACCGTTATAGTCTTCACAGTTCCATGTTTCAAGTTACTCTTGAGCCCTTACACAGGAATTTCCACTGAGGATGCAACTGGCATAGGAACTGACCAACAGCAGGTAAAACATCTTGGCTCATCTCTAATGCACGTGTTTAAACTGCAGTAACTCCTTTGTTCTACAGGCCCTAATATAGCTGACAGGAGTGACAGCCCATTTTGCAGTTGTGGCCATTTGCAAGGGGACATGTGGGTAAGTCAATGTCTGAGATGGAAATTGCAACATGTGGAACTTGATCTTCTTCCAAGCAAGAAAGAGAGTTGAAGAGGAGTACCTGTCCTAGGCTTGTTATTTATACTCCTTTTCTTCCAAATGTTACATGTTTTTCTTCTTTGTAGAGATATCCTGCCAAGGCACTGGTAAAGAACAGCCCTTTCCTCATCTCATTAACAGTCTAGTTAAAACCCATGATCTAGATCTGGAAATTGAAAAGTTAGAAAGAACAAGATAAAGAAACTGTCAGATGATTGCAGAACAGCAGGAGAGAGAAGCAGTGTTGGAGAACTCTCCTAGTTTAACTGACTCCAAAAGCCTGCAGCATCAGCCATCATGGCCTTGATGCAAGAAGGTCCCACACTGTATCATGTTCTCAGTCTGTGCTCCACATTCAGTGGAAGAACCAGTTCCCATGAGTTCAGCATTTGTCCAGACAGTCTGTGTTCCAGTCTCATTCACACGCCATCAATTGTACTAACCTTGCACAGAGGTTAATCTCAGCTCTGCTGAGATAAGCAGATGGAAACCCCAGCGGGCAGGAATCCCCCACTTAACTTTGTACAGAAGAGCTGAGATCAGAGAAACACAAAGCCGTATCACACATGCTGGATACTACACAGCAGAAACGGTAGAAGAGTCACATACCAAAATGTAACTTTCAGAATGATAGAGAACAAAGCAGGCATACAGGCACACACAGGCATGTTGTGGGCTGCTTCCCAAAGCCAAGGAGGTTTATCATGAACCACCAACTTCAAAACTGTCTCCTTGATTTTCTCTTGTCTCTCCTATGTATATACTGCCCAATCCCTACCTAGCCAAGCCTTCAGAGCTGAATGAAAGCACAATGTTACAGTATTGAGACAAGAAACTTGAATAAATCAATGTTTTCAACAGATTAATGACTTTGTACAGGAATTGCACAGTAGCTGTTTCCAGCTCTTTACACGCTGGTAAGTTTTCCTGGACTGCTAACCACTGGAGACATTTTTGTATAGCTGAACTGGGCACTCATCACATACCTCATCAATCAAACTAAACAGAATCCTCAAAGCTGCTTTCTGAGAAGTGATTTACAGTATTTTATTTTGTATCAAAATACTGAGCTTGTGAAGCCTGCAGACCTTTTGCATAAGTTGGAGGATCAAGCTGAACTCTAAGACAGAGGCAGAAAGGATAACTCTGTAACTTGCAGTCTTACTGATGGTTAGGACATCAGGAGATGTGTGAGGAATGAAGGCAGTACAGTTGGTTCTACAAAGACACAATGATCTGGAGAAGAATGAAATTTCCTTCCTCAAAGCATGTGAAAAAGACAACTTTTCTATTCATATGGCCAGAGATTCATTCTCCTGATCTTCTATGCCTGGCTACAGGCAAATCAAGCAGGAGAAATCTTTGTTGAAGAGATAAAGGGAGTATCCAAATGCACTAACAGGATGTGGACCGTATGTGGAAACTCCTAAACCACCAGGTAAACTCTGTCAGATAAACCACCGATTGATCTCCTACCTTCACCAGTCCCTGCAGAGGTGGATTCCTGTTCCTGTACCTCCCTCTCTGTCTGAGTCTCTGCATTCTGCAGCTGAGGCGCCAAGGTCTGGGTACCCTGTGACGTCACAGAGGTGGGGGGATTTCGGGGTTGTAGGCCTATGGCATTCATCAGGCCCATGTCCCTGTCTGTCCTCCATGTAGCTCTGCTGGTTCTGAAAAGAGAGAAAAACAAGTAAGACCAGGATCACTGGAGGCAACATGCCCAAGCAAGACTGAAACATGAAAGTGAGGCTCTTCTCTTCTGCCTCCACTCCAACCAGGCGCCTACTTGCCACTATAAGGATGGGGATGAAAGGAATTGTGACCTGCACTTATTTACACACACTGGTCTCTTGAGTTTCAAGCCAACTGAGTCTTCGAGTCCACTCACCCTTCCACAGAAGCAGCGTGTCTTACAGGCACAGAGAGATATCCCTGCAGCATCATTAAGCCTGCAGAACAACAGTCTTGGAGTCACTGTGTTGAGGAGGCAGCACAACGTGCAGTGCAGAAGCACAAACACACACAAAACCTTCTGCACAGCAGGGCAGCTTTAACTCCCATGGATGTAGCCGGTATCCTTTCCCTCCTCTGGACTTCCTAGTTTGTCAGCTTCACACATGAATGCACTCCAGCAGGCATTTCTGCCCATTCCAGTCAGACAAGGGAAATCCTGTGTTCTCAAAAGCAAACAACAGGAACCACCCCAAGGCTCATTAGCCTCTCAGACTCAAACAGCTGAAGTGTACAATGCTACAGCTGAGTCTTCACAATGCCACGACACTCTTTTCTAAACTGACCCCTAAGTGCTGGGAATGGTAAAAAGATTCAAGGAAAGACTGCCTCATTTACAACTTTTTTTTTCATAAGGCTTTGAAACCTGCTACACTTTTTTTGCTCTCTCTTTGAACTAGTTTACTCTGGACCATTATTTCTGCCTTTACGCTGCCATTATACCAGACTGAATATATACTGTCAAAAACTTATGTAGTGGCAATATCCACTCATAGAGCAGAGTAAAGAATCTCTACTGCTTATTTTTCACCCACAATCAGATCAAGGCTGTAGGATAGCCCAGACATTTGCCCTGTAAACAAGCTCACAACTTCCTTGGTATGCTGAAGCTCACAACTCAGGAACACAACTATCACCCTCTTGCTGAGAACAGCTGGCTTACAGAGAAATACTTGTCACTATGGCAAGAAGCAACGGACTGCAGCATCACCCTTGGGTTCAGAACAACCTGGGCAGCACTGGACTGAAACAGCCAACGGGGACATCAAGGGATTTAGCTTTATTTTTAGAGTTTACTACTGAGAAACAACTGTTCCATGATGAGCAATTAAAAAGATGAAAATCAATCACTGGGTCGGCACCATATAGTTGCCCTTTTCTCTGCCTGTTCAACTCCCCTGTTCTTCAGTTACCTTCCAAAGACCATTTGCTTTACACAGTGTTCTTGATGCATCAAGCCCCACATGTTCCTCCCACAGCTGTTACTGGGGCCCTGAATGACAACATGTACTTTACTATCACTGTCACTTTTGGGCACTGAATGTCACTTGCTGGAAGAAGGCCAGGTGACCCAACCAGGCAATACCACAGGGGGAGAAAATTGCATATTTAAAGCTGACAGTGGTAAGGGAACAAAGAGGTGATGTCAGAACTAACAAAAACAGCAGAAAGGGTCAGGTCTCTCTAACCCAACACCCAGGAGACTCACCCGGGCCGCTCAGCACTCCTGCTGCTGGAATGCACAGTGAAGACATTCTCATTCAGCTGGTCCCAGTGGTACTCAACTCCAGAGTTTAAGGCCCTTAAAATGCCAAAAAAGGAAAAAATATTAGCATGACGGGACACTGTTCAAGCCAGCACACATTACACCCCCACAACATGAACAGTGTTGATTCCTGCCCTACAGAAACTGCAGATCTAGCTCACAGTTCACATTTTCAGTAAAAGGGTTCATCACCATAAACCACCTTGCAAACACAGTGCTAAATTACCAGATTACTCTGGAATATTCCATTCATTTCAATTCAGTATTAGCACCAAGACACAGCAACAGGGGCAGAGAGATTTTCAGGCAATGAAGACATACAACTGTGCATATAAAATCAGGTTATCCTAACTCCAAGTAACGAAAAAAGAACTGGAATAGAAAGGCCAATTCTCCCTGTGGTGTCTGCAAGCACTTCCTGCACTAGGTAATGTTCAGTAAGACACTGCCCTTACTCAACATTTAATTTCTTTGCAAATGATTCTCATTCTATCTACATATAATCTTTATACATCCCTCTCACTGACAGCCACTGTGGAGCAAGGACAGATGTAGAGGATATTTTAACAAGCTTCTACAGAAGAGCTTGCACTGTGTCAACAGCATGTGTGGCTGTTAAGGAAAAGTCCAAACTTGAATTTTACATCTAATGCTACTAAGTATAATGGAACCACCAATGTTCTGGAAACCTCTGACACAGCATTTCCCCAAAACATACACCAAGTCAGGGCTTACTACTCACAGGAACAGACAAGGTTATCAACCACAGCTGAAGACAACAGGAAATCACAGAAACAAAACCACCATAATGCAGCAAGTACACATCCCACCAAGAAGAGAGTGAGAGCGAATCCAGCTTACTCTGTGCCATACAGAAATGTCACAGGACAGGCACTCACTATGCAGTCCAAGGCAGCACAGAGATCTCCCACCTACTGGTGTGTTCCACCTTCAGAAGCATTCTGGGCTGCATTAGCATGGAAGGCACTTCCTGGAGTGTTTTGCCACACCATGCTGACAGCTCATATGAGCTGCCTAGAAGTTTTGAAACGGTGCTGTGCACCACCACATGACTGCTGGACTGCACACACCTGATGGTGCTGGGTGGAGAGTTAGCAGTGCTGTGCAGTGGTCACAGCAAGGCAAGTGGGGGGAAAAAAAACCCCCAAACCAACAAAATAAGACCTGTGTAGACACAAGGGAACTCTGTCTGAAGAGCTGGACTTCCAGCACCCTGCAGACAGGCTCAGAACTAGGAGTAGTCCTGTAAGCTGAAGAAAGGATTCATGGCAAATACTTGGTAGCTGGTTATGGCTCAGGCACAAATGAGATGTTTTACATACATATAAAAACTGTTGTCCCTGTAAAGAGATGCCTCAGCAGAACTGGCAAGAACCCCAGCTCAGAGGATGCTGCAGTGTACTGGAGGCCTGGGGCTAGACTGCCAGGATGACAGCACCCCAGGTTAGGACCCAGGGTGAGAGATGAACAAAATTAGGTCAACAAAATCACACATGGAGGATACAAGAAGTAACCAGCCATTGCTTTTTTATTTTTTTGTGCTGAGCTAGTCCTGTGCTGCATTATAACCCATGAAAGCAGCTGTCAGTGAGATGCTGATTTACAAAGGTTTCTGAGTTTACTGACAGATGGTAACTTGTCACTAAAACTGTGCCAGCCCCTCTGGCTGCTCCATCCCCTGCCTAATATACTGGCTGAGGATTAGCTGTCACACTTTGCTGTCTGCGAAGCAGCACAGTCCCTGAGCAAGAGACACTTTCTGACCTCGTAGTCAAAATTTCCATTAAAAGTCTAGTGTGTTTGGTATCTACAACTATTACACAACAGAGCTAAGCTGACCTGTGCTCTTTTCCCTCTTCTTCCACACATCTTCATGTTTCCCAAAGAACAGGCATAGTCCCCTGCATCATGTACAGCTACGTACATGATTGGTATTCCTTGCCAATGTGTGCTTTACTTGTCTTTGCCAGCTTGCCAGCTCTCAAGACAAGAAACCAGAAGACCACAAAGCTTCCCCCAGGCCAAGATGGGAGCTGACAATACTATATTTCCTCTATTCCCCCAAACACCATGTTTCTGTAATACACAGAAAGTCCAGCTCCTGCACACACACTTCTTTGAGTGGATCAATTTCACTTCTAAAAGCATCATGGTACCAAGCTGACATGGAGTACATCCATTAAAAGCTCCTGACCATGCTCCTACCTATTCTACGGAGTCTCACTACTGTACAGTTGGGTTGTTGAACAGCAAAGTCCACTCTAACTCCATGCTGTCAGTTTGCACATGGTTAAACCAACAGGCATTCAATTTAATGCATAACTTTTCATATTGGTTTTAAACACTGCCATTTATCAGCTGAGCTTCACTGCCAGGGTCCTATTAGCTATTCCTTTACTGCCAGAAAATCAAGGGCTTTGCCTTCCTTCCCTAAAAGGAGGACCTGTAGCAGATGGTGCCACTGCTCTGGCTGCTGACTCTGGGAACACCGATAAACAGGCTTAGGCCATGATGGGAGTTCAACATCCTCAGCACCACTTTAACCTGGCTTTTTAGTTTGGTGTGTCTCCCTGCTGGGCAAAAGTGGCTGAGAATAAACAGCTGGCACTCCCTGCAGCAGCAAGCAGCAGCAAGCATCTTCACTGCTACCTTTCAGTATCCTCTTCCTTTGGCCAGCTACACAAACTACTCTTTCCCAACTCTACCTCTTGCAAAAGCCAAAAGGTCCCCAGCACCGTCGCTGTCCTCTTTTGTATGCATCTGTATATCTCTGAGCTGGAATCCACATTGGTCTCTTTACAGCCCTAAGATCAGCATCAAGATTGCTCCTGATTAGGTTTTCCAGCCTTTAGATGACTGAGCCTATAGAAGAGATGCTTCAGGCTGCATCAAGATACAGTAAGGAGAGCATACACCTGAACTTAACAGAGGGCACTGGTTGGGCATTACCTTTTACATGAAGATCATAATGTCTCTTCTTAATGAATCAGAATTTCATCAAAGAAATACAGCTATTGTGATGGCTAAATGCCAGTTTTAATACCATGTTTGCATTAGAAACTTGATCACATAATCAGACCTTAAACCAACTTCAGTACACAACAAGATGTGTGCGACAACCACAATTACCTTGGTTTAAATCAGATTTTCAGTTAAGCTTATGACTTGTTCTGGTTTAGCCACACCTATTTAAAATAGTGCAATCTCCCTTTTCAGAAAGCCTAAAGGTTTTTTAGCTCCCATTGCAAAATACTGCTTGAATTTTGTAAATGAGCAGCCTTTCACAGTACGTTTCCCAGGAGATTTGCAAATCAAGGCCTGACGATTCATTCCAAAGAAGCAGAGCTTGCACTGGAGAAATGAATATTTTTCAGGTAATGTAAGCATTTAACTTTTGCTTCATCAAACTCTAGACACAGAAATGCTAGAAGCACTTTACATTTTTCAAGGCATAAGGTAGAAGCTCTGTGTAGCATGGAGCCACTTGGATGTGGATGCAGTAAAAAGGACATTTGTTGCCCAGGGCTTTAGGGTGAAAAATTGCAATTCTCCGCACTGTGTCAGTCATGGACAGTGAAGTCCACTTAGTCAAGTTCTTACTTTCTTCCCTTTTATGGCTGTCACTAAGCTCTCTAAGCCCTCCCTGGAAATTTCCATTAGCTTTGTTACATGCAGAGCTGCTCATAGCTTGGATTTCCCAGCAGGGATCTGTTCTAAGATGGACTTTTCCTTCACGCTTGTGTCCAGCTCACATTATTAACGAGCTTGGAGAGGATGAAGGGCACACACTTGCAGGCTTTGCTGAAAGTCAAATAAGGATTCAGAGTGGAGCCTGTTAAGTACTAAGAGCCAACAACTTAGCAAGCCTCACCCTCTGCACAGGGGTATTACCTACACAGCTCAGTTATATCTCCAGGAAGAAATTAGGACCAAGTACTAGGAATTAATGACAACATTATTAACAAATTACAAGAGAACTGAAATGCAATTTACTGCACTTGCTTAACCAGTATAAAGGATAAATTGACAAAGCACAGGTCAGCACAAACAGATTCAGACATGTGGGTAACCCCTCAGCTGTCATATCCAAAACTGGGAGTTGAAGAGGAGGAGGGATTAGGATGAAAATTCCCCAACTCTACCATAACAATACAGCTCAGAAGCATGACAGTAAGACAAAACAACCCATAATTTGCAAGTGGTGTATGCACGTCCAGGAAGGCATAAATAGCACTTTACCACCTTTTTACTTGTATCATCGGGGGATGATTTAAGTGAAATCTGAAGAAGACAGCAGTAACGAGCAAATGCACTCCTCTCCTCCTTCAAATCCTGCCATATGGAAAGGCCCAACAGCAGCCCACTTGTTTGCTATAGTACCGAATTAAATTTTCATTACAACATTACTGCCTGCAATCCCATCCAAAAATATCAGCACAACCTCATAACCAGAATGAAGACTACGGCAAGCCCAACACAGAAAGGAAGCTGCCCTTCTGATGCCATGCAATGCACCTGATTTTCATGCTGCCAAGTTTGCTTTCTCCACAAAAGGAAATATTCCTTAAAGCTGATTTCTCAAATATACTGTCCATTCAAGATCACTAAATGCAAGCATACAAAACCAGATTAGTTTACAAACGATTTGAATTTCCCAAGACATGCTTTCTTCCCTTTGTGTAAACTTGTCATTCTTAAGCCATTCAAACTGTATCAAGGAATAGAGTGAGCTACAAGAGAGCAAGGTGACACTATGCTAAGGAACAGGAATCTATTGTCCTGGTTTGGGAAGGAAGAAGCAGCACACAGTATCTTGTGCAATGCAATGCTGGCCAGATTCCAGATGCATCTTTGTCAGCAGCTCATTATCTCTTCTGCCAGTGTGGTGATGATCAGCACAGCAAGCCCATTCCTAGCTCCCATGATTAGCTAGGCAACGGTATTGTAAGTACAAGGCGAAGTTTGGCACTCCCAGCAGCTGCCTGGATGAGAAAACAATAATTTCTAACGCCCTACTTCATAAATATTTAGCTTTCTGTGCAGGCGATGAACCACGTGCAGAGACAAATCCAAGTGAAAAGTGGCTGCTGCGCAAACTGTATGGAACCAGCAAAGGGGATTTCTGGACTAATTCTGCAGGGCAGTAACTCCCTTTGACCAAGAAGAGGTGGCAGCTTCACTGGTGCCAGCCCATGTCTAACTAGCCAGGGGAAGGGCACAAGATCAAGTATAGAAATTCAAGGAACACAAGATCTGCAGTTTATGATTGACAACCACAGATATTTAAATGACGTATGACATCATCCTGTCCATCACATTGAGATGATGATGCCTCTAAGAGCAGCCTCATTTTTACTCCTCACACTGATACAACCCACTAATTTTCCAGAATCCTGCAAATTTTGCCTGTGTGAAAACCAGCAACCATACAGAAACACACCCTGATACCTACTTGAATTGTCCAAGGTGCTGCACAAGCAGGACAGCAGCAGCTTGGTGCAGCTGGTAGCTGTGAGCCTGCTTCAGGGAGGGTGCCAACTCAGCTTGGAACACTTTGCAAGACAACTGGTCCTGTTCATTTGATTGTGCAGTCCTGCCAGCTAGGTTAAATGTTTGGATTTTTGAAGGTGCTGTATTCAAACTCACACCATTTGTATGAGGTCAGCCTTATAAAGCTGGTGGCACCAGTAGCTAATTCAGCTCTTCTATCTGAACAATGTAACCACGTACAAGTTTGTTCTGTCTACCAGTGGACACTAAAGGCTGGATCCAGTTCATGATCTTGTGGATAGTGGATAAGGTTTAGACAGAAGGCGGACCCCTAACAGCCATCTTCCCTCAGCAAAATTTTGGTATCTCTGCTAATGAAAAGAGTCATCACTCAGCTAAGCTGGTAAATACTTCAGAGAGAAAGAAGAGGGAGTGAAAGAAAACAGAGATTAATACAATAAGAACCCAAACAGAATAGTTTCTTCTGATCCACAGGACCACTATAGCTAAAAACTGACTTCCAGGAGTCAGCACTTGCAACATACCTACAGATTGCATGTAGAAGATAAGCAGATTCGTAAAATAATTTGAAATGGATGATACATGACCAGAAAGAGGAATTTGTCTCATATTCCATGGGAGAAGTCTTCAATTAAGAATCAGTCTTCGAACACATTCAATAGGAGTAACAAATGAAAATTAAGCACCAAGACAATTACAGAGCAGAAAGAAAAGAGTTTAGTATGAAAGTGTGAATGTTTGATTATCTGGGGACTCAAGTAAAAATACTGAGGTTGAGAATGCTGCCCTTAAGGAATGCAATGCTGCACAGAAAAACCTGTGTTGAGAACAAGGACAAGGCAAGACCCTCTCAGACAGCCTTCATTCTTCTGCTAAAACACCAGAACAGTTTTTAAAAGCGATTTTCTCAGAAATTTTTTACACTACTGTCATGTAAACACACTGTGTTTACACAGTGTGGCATAGGAAGTTGTAACTTGTATCATGTTTATGAGAAAATGAGCACAGCACCCAAGCCAAATAGCCTGGAATAAATAAGGCAGAAATAGAACAAATAAGAATCTCCTGAATTTTCACTGACTTTCTTCTCACTAAATCTTGCCAGTATGCCATGGTATCCTTTGCCATCTGGCTCCAGCCACACCAAGTACTAGGTACGGGCACCTCTGAAAGATAAATAACAGATTCCAGAACACACAGCTTAAAGGTCTTCAAACAAGCACAGTTCAGCTTGATATTATCATCCACACTGCTCTAAAGATGGACAACTTTCTAAGTCCTCTAAAAATCTAAAGGCTTGTTAATTGCTTAAAGTGATTGCAGGCAGACTATACTCCAAATAAGCTTTGAACCCTCAGAATATCTTAGGCTGTTTATGATCTATCAGCTCTTCCAGTTGCTTAGACAATTTAGGATGTTAGGAGTCTTTGGGGGAGTGCAAATTGTTTATGCCTTCTAAGGCCTTAAAACATCTTAAACTGCTACAAGAGAGCCAAAGTCACTCGTAAGTCATATTTGAACTTTCATTACTGTTTTAGCAGAAGCTAACATTGATGAAGTAGGCTTGTTTTGTAGATATTATGCCAGCAAACTAAACCAGGAAAATACATCTAGAACGGGAGAAAGCAACGTCAAAATAAATGCTTAAAATTAGCAAGCACAGCAAATGCTGATTTTTAATAGAACACTGGAATGTGCACAGACAAAGTTGCCAAGCTCCAGAACCAAGATCTTTGTTTGGTCAAATCTCAATGAGATCCAGGGCAAGCAAAGTTTTATATTTTTAATCTCAGCAGCTTTGAAATTATCCAATTAAAAAGTATTCTGTTTAGCATACAGGAGAAACTCCTCCAAAAAAAAAATGAAAAAAGGAAAAAAAATCATCAAGAACCCAAAATTGCAATCCTTACTCCAACTACTCACAGTTTGTAGACATGAAATTAAGACCATTTGCAGACAGATTTAAAATAGGGAAAGAAAATGGAAAAAAAGAAAAGGTTGTTTTATTTGCTAGCTGGATTCATTAGCAGAGTCCTGCCGGAAAAAACAGGCATAAGGGACACCAAATAAAACTCCACAAATAATATGGATTAAAAACTGGAAAATTAAAGAAAATCTTATTGGAAAGCCAAGGAAGTAAACAAGTGAACAAGGATGGTCTCGTATAGATCCATGGAGGAAAAAAAAGGTTATAAGACAGCCGGAGAGCTCGTGCTGCAAGAGAGGGAAAAGACATTCTAAAAATAAACATGAGGAAAATGGCATTAGAATGAAAAAAGGACTATTCGTTTGTGAGGCTAACGACAAAAATCAATGATGTTTCAAAGTGGACAAGATATTGAACTCTCTTCTCTGAAGTCTCCAAGGGTGCTTGTGTAATTAGGGAATAAGAAATATGCCAGACATAGCAGGTAGCTGCACTAATTTCAAATTTTTTTTTTTAAAAGTTAACTTTTTTGACTCACTTGCACCTGTTTTTAATATGTTACAAAAAAAAGAGGAAATTACAAAAGGGCAAAAAAGTCAACTTAGCAGCAGTCTTCAAAAAGAAAGCCATACTTAAAACTATTATTGTCTTCCAAGTGTAACTTTTATCCTTAAAGAGAGTAATATAACAAATAGAAAAAAGAAGATATATTGAAACAATGAAAGAGTGAGCCACATTCAGCAGGCAGTTAGTAAAATAATTGCTTGCATGAAATTTAACTGCTTTTAAAGACAGAATTAGAAAAAAGTACAGGAAGAAAAGGTGGCAGGTGTGATCTGAATAGATGTAAATGAAGCATTTGGTAATTGGTTTTACAGCACGTGGCTGTGCTCTTACAAAGAGTGCTACTGAAACTGAGAACTAGTTAGGACCTGCAGATGACCAGTGATGCAAAACACAAACTGGTAAATACCAGGCTATGATTTCTTAACACAGAGCTCTGTAACAAGTTCCCTTTTTCATGGTGGAAAATAAATGTCACTAAGGAGTCAGTCCTACAGTACATCTTGAAGAACTGGGTGAGGGAAATGAACTTGCTAGTAACTGAAGACTTCAGCAGCTTTCAGAATTTATCTTTAGGAATCATAGATATATTTAAGTGGAATTTTATGAGGGCGACTTTCACTTAATGCCATCAGTCATCCTGGATATCCCATTCACATACAAAAAGGGAAAAAAGACTAAAAAATGGTATCAGAATGGAAATACTGTTTCAAGCCTCCACATTAGCACTCTACTTCTGCAACTACAATGACCAAGCCTCTTGGCACTGAGGTTACCTAGGCTTCCCTGCAGAATTTGGAAATAATTAATTTTTTTCTTAAATGCAAGAATGACAAAATCCAAATGTTCGCTTGCAGGATGCATCTATAGTGCAAAATGGGCCACCTTTCCTCCTTTTATCAATCAAAAGCATATTTTATCCTAATTTAGACAATTCAATGTATCTTGTGGTTAACAGGCAGCAGAAGTCCAGGACACGCATTCATCTCCTTGTTAAAGACCCCGTGCAGATGCTGCCTTTCAAAAGGCCATTTGCTGGGAGGACTCAGACATAAATAATATTTCCAGCTACCCCAGTTAACAGTTGTGAGAACATTTCCTATGCAGGGCTGCTAACATCCCTTGGTTACACATGAAGGAAGACAGTTCCTCCTTCTGTCTCCTTGTTTACTCCATCCTCCAGAAGCTATTCTTAAAAGGCAAGGGATGTAGCTTATGCTGCTGAGGGCATCATGGCTGGAGGCTGCAGAGCCTGAGGAATGGAGCCAGCTAGCAGGGAGACATGATGTGCCAGGCAGCTGCATAGATTACCATCTCTTTACCAATGCTGATAACTAGATGTAGACACATTGTCCCCATCAGTAGATGGGAGGATATGCTATTCTCAGAGAAAAAAAAAAAAAAGATTGGCACAGACAGATAAATGCAGTGATTGCTTGCAAAGCATAGGAATTTATCATAAAGATAATTTTCCTGGAATCATTTCATGTTAGAAACAGATCTCACTCCAAAGAATTAAAATGCACACTGAATAGCACTGAATGAGTTTGAGACTCTCCACACCTACTTCCCAATGAGAGAAATCTAAGGAATGCTGCCTCTGAACCAGATGCATCCTTAGGGGTATATTCCATTATCAGAAGCTCTGACTGCTGAAGAAATCCTTCTTCTCTTCTGGATGCCTGCATTAAAAAACTAGCCTTAGACAAGGTGTTTCAAGAGCTTGACATTTTTTCAGAACAGTGAGGTTTCTGGAACAGTATTTGTAAAAGCATGTGAGCACTGAGTCCTTCCAGAACCTGCTTCTGAGCACAGGGGAGAGGACACTCAAGATGAAACAACAAACAATTGATATTTGGATCCCCAGCCTTTTGCCCATGGTGTTCCTCCACAAGCAAAGACAGCAAAGGGCGGCATGCAGACTGCTCCTCATCACTTTTAGTCTTACCTGTTTATGTTTCACAAGACAGTTCATGTTTGAGATGCCCCACCAGCGATGTTTCTGATAGGGAAAGCTCTTGTTGGGATGTGACAGGATAGGAAAGGTTGTGGGCATTAAGAATCAAATTCCTTTTTAATTCAGTAGAGGTGTTTCTGCCATACAAGACAGACACCGAGGATTTAATTCCATGATGCAAATCCAAAGATTGAGAAACTGAATCAAACCTTGAAGTATGCAGAGTCAAGAGAGATTTACTGAAGCTTATTACTGGCCACAGTTACAAAGGATTTCAGGTAGAATGTAGCAAGAGAAAAACATCTTTAGGAGGCTAAAAAAGCACTAGCAGCCATGCAGAAAAGTCAGTGTGCAGCAGGACAACAGAGGAGTAGGGGAATTCACACTGCTGTGTCACTTCCTGTGATAGACCTCCAGGCCACAGTTGAGTAGTACACAGTAGTTCACTTCACTTCCTAAATGGAGCACACTGCCTCACATGGTATGCCTAAAGGGATTCCTGTTTATATCTGACATGGCTCTTCCACTGAAGAATATCAGTGTTATCAATTTAATGTCTTGATTTAGCTCGTGGTGCCCACCCTTGAAAACATGGCAGCCTAAGAGCCTTTCAATACCACACTTTTGGACTGAACACAAATTAATCATAAATCCAAAAAGCACAGATTACCACGTGTTAATCTGAGCCATGTGGAAGCAGACAGCAGACTCATGATCTAATGGGTATGCAAGTCTACCAGTTTGCAACCTTGACAAGAGTGAACTACAAGACCCTCGGAAAAGAAAAAGGCTGTCACAGCCTCATAAAGACTGCAACCTGTTTCCAAGCCACATCTGAGCCAACACTCTTTTATCAGCAGGATTTGCCTGTGAACCACAGATCTGAATCCTCCTGCTCCAGCTCCAAGATCAGACCTGTGAACAGTAAATAGTTTCTCCTGTTGGTCACTTGCAGAGGAAGTTATTTCTAAAATCTGGGTTCCTGTTGCACAGGAATCCAGTCCCCTGAATTCTTTCACATAGACCATTCCTCAAAGACTTACGCTCAGAAGGAAAAATACACAAAGTTTTTAACAGGTCACACAGACCTGCTCTCACCTCCCTGGAGCACAGCAGCTCTGAGAGCCAACTTGTCAACGGCTATTAAGATGGGAACCTGGGGTTTAAAATACCAAAACCTGCCTCATGGCTCAGCAGCTCAGTCTCACCCTCAGTCACAAGTATTCAAGTCATATACTTGTCTCTGCAAGCTGAGATGCATTTCCAAACAGCTGAATCTTTTGCATCCACCCAACAAATGTACAGACTATTGCAGAAATCACCTGGTTGCCACCTTCCTCTAACTTGCAGTCACAACCTAGTCATAGTTAATTTGTGCCTCTTTGCTCTCTAATAAAAAACATGCATATATATATATATCTAAACTGCTAGGCCCATTATCCCAGTGGGGTATGCAGCCAGGTGGCAGTACTCACCGGGATGACAGCTGAAATATCTTCATTTATATAGGTGTCGGAATAGTCAAGCATGGATTCACCAAAGGGAAACAGACCACCCTTAGCCAACCTGATTGCCTTCTACAATGGGAATACTGGTTACATAGATGAGGGAAGAGAAGTGGATGTTGTCTACCTTGACTTCAGCAAGCCTTGTAACACTGTCTCCCATGTTACCCTCATAGACAAATGGGACAGGCAGGATGGATGTGAGGATGAAGTAGTGGATTGAGGTGGCTGAATGACAGGTCTCAGAGGGTCATGATCTGCAGCACAGAGTCCAGTTGGAAGCCTGTAACTAGTGGTGTCCCTTAAGTGTTAATATTGGCCCAGTACTATTTAGTGCATTCATGAATGACTTAGATGAAGGGACAGATGCCTCCTCAGCAAGTTCAATGATAAGACAAAGCTGGGAGGGCCGATATCCTGGAGTGCTGGGCTGCCATTCAGAAGGACCTTGACAGGAACGAGAGATGGGCAGAGAAGTACTGACTGAAATCTAAAAAAGGCATGTGCAGATCCTGAACCTGGGAACCTGCACCAATACAGGCTGAGGGCTGATCTGCTGGAATGCAGCTCGGTGGAGAAGCACATAGGGGTCCTGGTGGACAAACTGTCCATGAGCCAGCAGTGCCCTTGTAGCCAAGAAAGCCAATGGAATCCTGGGGTGTATTAGAAAGAGCTTTAGTAACTCTTTGACAGGTCAAGGGAGGTGACTGTGCCCCTTTACCCAGCCCTGGTGAGGCCATTATCAGGAGCACTGTGTCCAGTTCTGGACTTATCAGGACAAGAGAGACATGGAGCTCCTGGGGCAGGTCCAGTGGAGGGCTACACTGATGACTAGGGGACTGAAGAAAGGGTGTCAAGAGGATGAAGCCAGGCTCTTCTTGATAGTGCTGACCAACAAGCAATGGGCAGAAACTGGAACACAAAGTTCCACCAAAACAAGAGGAAAGACTTCTTTACTGTCCAGGTGACTGAGCACTGGAACAAGTTGGATATTTATGGAAGGCTATATAACCCCCTCCTAATCATTCCTTTTTAGCCCTGATTTCCTTTTTAGACTCCACAATGCAGGTTTTCTTAGATAAAATGTTCCCCTGATCCCATTATCAAGCGCTCTATGCTACTGTGCAAGTTAAAAGGCAAATTTTAAACCATTCCAGCTTATATATCTAGCTTATTCTACACCCATATTAATATTTTGCCACCTCTGCTGTTAAGCATCTTGTATCTCATCCTAGAACAAATTTTTTTCTTACAGCCTCAGGTATTGATGGCTTAATCACCTACAATCAACCAAAACCTCAGGTCTTTCTCCTCCTCCGTCATTTTATCTACTGAACTCAGTGTAATTAGTCACTAAGTGCACTTTGTACTGTTAAGTTTTCATTTCTATAGCTCCAGTCACTTTAACAGCAATCCGATTCCTTTGCAATACTTTGATTTTTCTCTGCAATGACAAAGCTAATGTCACATCCTCAGCGAATTTATTCAGTGCACCCTTACCAGCCATTAGTGTAAACAGTATTAATCAACCAGTTCCAGAACTGTTTATTTAAAGAAGCCAAATGACCCTTTTTTTGCAGAGTCCAGATGTCAATAATGCTGTATTCTTTCCTTTAGCCTTTGGGATTTCACCCACTCTTTACCTGATCTTGTTCTAATTCTTTAAAAATTAACCAGATTTATTATAGTTCCAATATAGGAACTGCCTTACTAAACCACAGATATGTTAGACTTAGAGCAAATCCCTGGCTGACCCTTTAATTAGAAATAAAACCATAAAATTCTCAAGGACAGGTACACAACCTACTGTACTCCACTTCAGGCAAATCACAGTGCATTTGATCCCACTTTCCATCGTTTTTACTTTACGTACCTTCAAAATGTACCCTATAAATTTGTATACTGAGATTACAATAATGGACTGACAACATAATATGACCTTGCCATTTCAATTTTTAAGCAGTGCTTCTTTTGAACACTGGGACTACTTGCATAGCATCTCATCACAAGTCCATGGAGCTTCAAGTTAGGCCTTTTTTTGGTCAGCTTGTACTTCCAGTCTATTCATTTACATCCTCTGCTTGAGGAACAGCTGCTATTTCAATCTGTTTATATGACTCCTATAGTACTTGGATCAAATGCCTCCATTGCATATGGGAATTAAGACCCAGGGAATTATAATAATCTCTGTTGTTTGCTACTGACCACAGTTTTCTTTGCCAAATTAGAACAGTGGGGGGGTTTCAGTAGAACAACGTTTTCCTGCTGTTTGCTAGACTATCCTCCATATAGTTGTACTCTATCAATTGCTGAGTCCTGCATTTAGTATTTGTCTTCCACCGTATTACTGTGTATGGAAACCACACAAGTATTTTTCATTTTCTCCCCCAATTCTCAAGTTAAAGCAAATACACATACCAATCTCAAACAATGGTTATTAATCCAGGAACTACTGAGATGGCATTGACATGTCAGGATTTTTCCTTTCTCTAAGGGTCTGTCAAGTAGATCTGGAACAGACACCACAGCTGCAAGCCACTTCTACTCTGATAGAGCCCCACTCACCTTTGTGCTCTTATGTTAGTGCCTCAATGCAAATTATACAGTTCAGTGAGTATCTACACCTTCATGCTGAGGTTTACAAGTCACTCTTGACTCTTTTTGGTCTATAAAATGGTGCAACTGAGAACAGAACACATCAGGTGTCCTGCTCCAGAAAGAACCCACCAGTCCCTGTGATGCTTACAATTATCACCAGAAGCAACAATCACTCCAATTCACTAGCAGGAAACCTGCTGAAGCATTTTTGTCAACCCCCCCAATAAATCTTCCACCTAATACAGCTATCTTGTTTCATGTTCACATACAAAACACCTATTTTTGTTGGAATAGTGCATAATTAACACAGTGAGCTAAGAAGGTTGTACACAGATGTGGCAGAGGGCTGATTGTGCTTCCATAACATACCATAAGAGTGTTCATATTGACTCTTTAATTAGTGAGGTGCCAAGAAGAGACATGCCACTCAGCTTTGGGGTATACTGCGAGCACTGGAGTGGAAATGTAATGTGGGGTGTGTAAAGCCAGGACAGCCAGATCAAGCTTGACTCTGCAGCATTCAGCCAAAGAATCTACCCTCAGGGAGACTTCCATCCAAGTTCATCTCATGAACCATAATCAGCAAACTAAATCTTAACCATTTTTCTATACCGAAAATAACTTAAATATTCTCAAGTTCAAGAAAAGAACCATTATTCTTGAATAATTCTGCTTAGAAAATACAGCAACTTTCTTAAAGAAAGCCACTTATACTGAAAGAGAGTGATTAGACCTTATTCCGTAATAGTATCTTATAGAACTTCATGTATAAATAAGGTCTTGATGAAAGATTATGTTCAAGAGAACAAGAGGGCTGTTTGAAAAGCACTGCCATTCTGTACTACCAAATCTGGTCCAATCTGAATTCCAACCACAGACTTCACCAGAAGGCTGTGCTGAATTAGTCACCGTTACAATTGTATATATTTATTCTGATTTCAGGTAGTGATTCTAAACGGACAATATGACTCTCCTCAAGCACCACATGCCTGATGTCATGGCACAACAGATGGAGTCCACATGCATGGGGTACGATCACCAGCAGTGCTTTAAGTTTCTAGCTGCCAGCTTTTAAATTCCAAGGAACTTCAACATGTGAAGCACAACCCAAAAGAAGACGAAGGTAGTTTACTACCGGGAAATACCTGAAGCAGAGAAACTCCTGAAGTGTCCCTGCAGCATAAAAGAAATATGGTCCCAAAAGAACACTTGGACAACACAATGGAAAGAAGGGTTTGAACAAAGTAGGATGCAGACACTCCCCAAGAACACTGAAAGCAATCTGTGTCACTGTCATCATCTGTGTTACACCACAACTGAACTAGCTTGTGTTGAACTGTAAGCTTACAAAGGGGTGGTTACACCTTTCACAGCTCTATACAAATTAAAGAGAACTGAAATGTACACGTCACACCACTGGACTTCAAGTGAGGACACCAAAATAATTCACTGGCTTGCTCATAATCATGACAAAAATCTTTGCAGTTCATAGAATCTTTTGCTTGAATACTGCAAAAAGTACTTGATAATTCTAGGTCAGCAACTTTCAACTTGGTTGGTGGTCTTCAAGAAGTCCTTGAAAGCTGAGGAAAGCAAGCGTATTACTAACTCAAATTTCCTGTCAGTGTAAACTTTCAGAAATCTGTAAATCCACAGATGTTGGAAGACACTGTACTAGTCATATAAGAAATAAAGGATTCAGAAATCCTAGCAGAACATGGGAAATAACATGAGCTAATGAGATTCACTTCACTCTCCGAAGTTTACCATCAGCAAAACAAATACCGATTGTAAGAGACTCAGGTAAACACATTGGCAGTCCCAAAGAAGTATGGCACTGGGGTTTTTGGATGCCTCAAGCACAAGAAAAGCCATGTTATCCCCACTACCCTGAGAACAGAATGGCTAAAGCAGTCATAGCTCTAATGGAAAGCACTTACTCTGGTCGGCAAATCACCAGGTCCCCTTTGTTGGTGCCATATGCCAATCCCAGGCCCGGCTCAGGCAGCCAGCGAGCAGAGTTTATGCTGACGTGTCTCCTCTGGTCGGCAGGCATTGGGTACAGAACGTTGAAAACTCTCTGGAACAACAACAGGAGATTACTTGACAGGACAACACAAGGCAGGAGAGCCAAGGAAGTTCAAACAAATTTCCCCACAGCAGCACAGGTGGCCATAGAGATATGTCACTTTACAGGATTGCAAGCAACCACTTAATCAGCAGTGAGAGTAAGCAGCTGCTAGAAATGCACATACATGTGCCCTTAGATCTTTAATAGGCTGACTGGCACACAGCTGTGAAGCATCCAGCAACCCAAACTGGGTATACTGACAAGAATCCATTTAGCCCAAAAATATGACACATGGATATCATAAAAACAAAGGCATAGGAACTTGAAAAAGCAGTAATAATAAGTTTGGCTACTTAGAATAGAGGGACAAGATGGTTCAGTGTACTGGGCTATTAAAGTATCAGGACTTTGGGAGGGTAGGATTGAAGACTGCATTTACAAGACCAAAACATTAAGAGAATTTCTTCAAAAATTTAGTTAGTACACTGTCATCACTGCAACTAACAGACTTTGAATCTGGATTTCCAACGGGATAAATCCAAGTGAAAGACAGGTTTTCACTATATTTTCTAGTGGGCAAGCATCCAACCTTCACAAAACTTTTCCTTCAGACTCCACAGAATAGGGGATGGTGGTGAACCAGTGAGCAGGGAAGGGAATGGTGTTATGCTGGAACAACAGGATGAATGTTGATGGGAATGCACATCAACCACTACTGCACTGCTGAGGTGACTTGAAGTAAATTATTAGAAGCCATTCGGATGGTACTTATCAGTTATCATAACAAACTGGGGCCATTTTACTCTGCAGCTCTGTTGCCCACTGCATATCTTGTCTGTTTGACAATTTAACTTGAGAAGCATGAGTCAGGGATTACTTAACTATGTGCCCTCCAATAGCTAGTACCCAGAACCTTCATCCTGAGCATCCTCTATGCACACAAAGCAAGTCAGAGCAAAACAATATAGCTACATTATTTCCCATCACCAGTAACAAATTTAAGTGCTCCTCTGAGGAGGTCACATTAGACAAGAAAAAAGGATTTCTCTGTATGGCAGAAGCTGGCCACTCTTTGCCTTGGCTGTCACTCAGCAGTTAGTGTATTCAGAGAAGCTCAACATTTGGGCAGAAGGAACAGGTCTTTAGGGGTTTAGCTATGTCTTACCATTCTCTATCATGTCAGTCCCATTCCCCTGCCCTGCCTTGCTTGCTGGGGCAGCAGGGAGGGAAGGCCAAGAGGAGAAATAGAAGAGGGGGAATCAGCTGTACAATGGTTAACACCTATTACTATGGAGATTAGGGTGCACTTTCAGATGGGAAGATTTGATTTGGAGGAGGAAGGAGGGGAAATGGAGGGGTCTGCCAGAACCAGGAGCATAAATTCATAAAATAAGCATTCTGAATCTCTCAAGACTGCAAGGGTCTTCCATTATATCCTTCTTTGGCAAGTCAGAAGCAGTCAGTTTCTCTTCTACTGAGAATGGCATTGTCACATCTCAGGAAGCCACCACCTTCCTGGGCTAGCAGCAAGCTCTCCCAACTGGCAGGTCAGCTTGCACAGCTGTTCTCCCACATGCTCCATAACCAGCCACACCAAGGCAGGAGACTTGCTGGCTACAGCTGAGCTTTACTGCTTTTACTGCTTTGCAGTAAACAGCACCCCATGGAAAATGCTCCTACAAGGACATGAGTCTGCTTTTGACAACCTGCAAGTGCTGGCTGAGGGCTGAATCTCAAAGACAAGATAGCTTTAAAATTCTGCATCAGAATAGTTGCTTCATCATTCCACTCCATTCAATTCTAAACAGCTTGTCATGCTGAAGAGCTCCCCTCCCCTGCTGCTTCCCACTCCCACGCTAATGGGACAACTCCATGCAGTGTTAAGGGTGATGACATCCGTGCGTGTGGTAATTAGTACATAAAAAGAGAAAGCAGCTGTACTGGCATAATCACCACTCGCAGCAGTAACCAGGACCCAGCTAATCAATCTGATGCAGTCATACAGACTGTCTGTTGCAATTGCATCCATTAACAAGACCCCCTACTCTATACACAGAGTGGAAAAAAAATTTAAGTTCCTTCAATATCAGCAGGTCCTTCTCTTCAAAGAAGGTCAGAACTCTGCCAGGAAGCATTATTTGCCATAGATCACAGCTAATTCCTTTTGGATTTTTTTTTGTCTTTTTGTTTTGATTGTTAAAGCTTATAAAAAGTTACTGAGATATTTCAACCAAAGTAGCCAGCCTGAAAACATACCACAGACTGACCACACCTCTTTGCTGTGGATTGTTTGGGCTTTGTAATTCTGAACTTCCAGGAAAAACTCTCAGGTTACTACAGGAATCCTACATAAACACAACTCTCCAGCTTCTAGGTCAAGTGATTGCTGCCAACCCTCAAACTCTTAAAATTAACAATACAAAGTTGATAATTCAAGAGTTTCTTTTCATTAGGGCTGGTCCACAGATTAATTGCAGGCCATGTGGAACAGCCATGTTGATGGCCAAGGGTTCAGGAATCAGTTTAGAAACACTGTTGTAGAAGTGCAGTGATTGATCTTTAAAGGTGCCCCCCATACTCAGAGTTTCCAGAGAGTTTATTTTTAACAGCGCAGCACTTTCAGTTACCAGGTATCACATTGTACCACACGTTACCAGCCCATTATCACCATCAGCAGACACAGAAAGCTTCCATGCTCTTCACCATAACCAACATCAAACTTGCTCTTAGCATCCCTATACTACCAATTCAATAATACGTGGCAACACCATTAGACATGGCAATTCAGCATTTTACAAAGTTGCCAGCTGCCTTTATGTCCAGATGCTGTTCTGAAATAGTTTTGAATGGTATGTTTCTCTAACAACAAACACTGTGAAATCTGAGGAGTGTGAGCTTCAGAACATACCTATGGAGGTTTAAGCCCTAGCAGGTAACACAAGTATAGCACGCTGTTCTGTTCTTGCAACAACAACTTAATCATTTCAGTACACATGGCAGGTCCTACTCCTTCCCTTTATGGTCCCATGATCCAGCCTGAATTACACAGAGCATTTGGTTGACCTGCAGTTATGTTTGTAGAAAACTCTGTCTCTGGTGATCTCTCCACACTCTGTCGGGGATTCCAGCAGTCTTCTGTCATTTCAAGGAATCCACCTCTCCTTGAGTTCAGGGCATGTCAGAAAGGTAAAAAGTCTTCGTCTAAAAAAACCACAACTGTCTAGGTAGCTAAACTTCCACACAGAAGGCGATTTGTACCAAGGGAAAGCAAGACTCACTAAAGACACAAGTTGGTTGCTTCCATTTTACATTCCTTTAATCATAAAGTACGGGTCAAGATTTGCTTGATTTTTGGCTGCACTTTTCTATTTCCAAAAACTGTACTAGAAGCAACAACTTATCTCTCTGGTGTGCCCTTTCCATCCTCACTCAACAGGAGTGGGCATGTACATCATGCACTGAACTTTCTAAAGCTGCTTTCATTGCTTCATAGCCACAGGAAAAGACGGCTCAAAGAAAGCAGGGCTATAAGGCATGAAGATAAGGAAAAAACAGGCCCTCAAATTATTCAAAGAACAAGCTGCATTTGGAGTGCAAAGGCCACCTCAAGCCCACTGTTGCCGCTTCCCCTTCAACTTATCACTGCTGTCAAACCAGTAGTCACAGCCACTAACTTAGGTATTTACTTATGGCAGAGTGCCAGGAGAGGCTGCATGACAATCAACAGCCTCAAGGAATCTTTCTCAATGATCTCTTCCTCAATGTCAAGCTGACAGGCCCAGGGCACAACACATAAGCATACAGCTAGTCAGTTAATTTATACCTGCCCTGGAGAGGTAAGAAAACTTTTTGCGAAAAGTCTCTGCTACATCCTCATTATTAAGCTAGTCCTTCTGTCTTACCCTCCCATTCTGTACTAGGGAAGTTGCTGCTTTTTAATAACACCCTTCAAATTCCCCCTTTCCCCCCCATTTCTGGGACGTGCCAACTCCAAAAAGCTGGACAGGGCAATCGCCAGGATCCTGTCAGTCATCAAAGCAGCAGTAGGCTGCCCCAAGTCTGTGCTTGGTTGGCCAGTTGGCCACGGTGCTGCACTGACCTGATCCAAGCAGCACTGTGCCTGGCCAAAGCAGAGAGGCAAGGCATCATTGCACTGCCACCTCTTTGCTCAAGGCCTTCCCACCTCTAAGGAGAGCAATGAAAAGCAGGGGAGTGCTGAACACTACTTGTTATCAGAGTGAGACCTTTCTTCTCTCTGGCACTCAAGAAAGAACAAACATGTTTTGAAACTGGAGAAGAGAAAGTTTTGGCACAAGCAGTAGGAAAACTCAGCAGGAACTCTTGCTTTTTATCTTTTTTTAATTCAATAGAGACACTTCTGCTCTCAACTAGATGTATCTGCCTTCGAGATGCCAATAAATTTCAAGCCATTACCTTTGTTTAGGCTAAGCAGTAAGCTGGCTATCAGATCAGCCTTGATAAGGACTGCTGGGGGGGGTGGGGGTGCAGCTGTTGTCTCCTTTACATGGGGAAATCCTGCCACCCTGAAGTACATAAGGCAGGTTTTTAAATCACAAAAAAAGCCTAAACCATAAATATGAATTTTCAACTGAACTACACTGTCACCAAAGGCTGAGTGACAATGAAAACACACAGGGAAAGAAATATCTGATGTGTTAAACGCTACAGAAACCTCTTGGAGGACTGGTAAAATACACAGTATTGCAGCTACTCTGACCTCGGTTGCCTAGGAAGAGCTTCAGGAAGAACCATTTCTCTCTGCTGGATGAGTATAACTGTAATGGCAGCCAATAAAATGTACTTCTCACCCCCACAGATGCAAAGTTTGTACTGGTAAACAAAGTGCTCTTCATATGAGTACAGGTTATACTACTGATGCAGCCCTAAAATCACAGCCAATCCACAGCACTGTATTAAGTTCACTGAAAGTACATCTCCAAGCAAGGCCTACATACAGTCTGAAACTACTCAAAGAGCATTAAAACAAATGCAGAAAATTATGAACTCCAAGTGAATTTGCCAGAGCAGCAGATAAGATGCAGTGAGAGCATGAAGGCATAAGCAGAGCAAGTTTGACTTATTTTTTTTTTTATTGCAAGCTTTTCAAGAGAGCATTAAAATCAATTATCTTTTTTTTGCCTCCTCCTAATACTGTGTTACCACTGAAAGATCTTACCTGACATTTTTATAATGCAAACATGTTAACTAGCTTACCTCTGACACCAAGGTATCATGTAAGTTTCTATAAAGCATCTACCACTGCACTGAATACACCACATGTCCTTGGCCAGTAGGCCTGCATCACTGACTTGTACTATGCAGTCAATTAGTTTGTGTTTTTTGAAGGCCCAGAAGTATAATAAGAAAAAGACATTCTAACCTGATCTCCTTAATAAATAGCACGATATTTTTGCTTACATTTTTTACTTTGCCACCTACTAATGAATTTCACAAAATATGATGAAATTCAGGTTTAAAACTTGCACTGTCACAAACTCCAGAACCCTCTACAGCAAAATTCAAGCCTAGCTTGTCTAAAGCAGAGCAAAGCAAAGCAAAACAAACACTCCTTGGGATAACTGACTGATTGCTCAATACATTTCTTCATAAGACAATGTATACCAGCATTTTGAAACATAGCAAGTCTCCCTTTTGTTTGGAAGGAGTCTCTGTGCCTACATGGAGATACAAAGAAAAAGGCACCTATTTCCCATGATGAGATAGGGGAAAAGATTTGCTTTCTTGCTCCCAGTCTCTCCCTATTAGGCAGGTTGGCCTATGCTGCTCAACTCCTCCCCCACAGCTGATTCCTGCTAACAACATACACATCTTTCCAACAGACCTTCTCCGTTAAAATGGAAGAAGTGAAAAATAATGCACTTATCTTTTCGGATTTGTCAGTCCTATCCTCAAATGGATTTTATCATCCAGTGCTCGGCACAAATAAAATTTCTTTCAACTCCATTTATCTTCCTCAGATGCAATAGGATTATATATAAAATTTTTCTTCAGTCTTTACCAATATAACAAACCTCTTTCTGCCTTTTTCTGCACCTGTTGTCCATGCAGAAAATCCTAGCTTTGCTTTCTGAGCCACAGCAAATTAAATGACAACTCTTAATTTTCAACAACTGAAACCTTAACTGTGGATAGCTGATCCAATTCCTAAAACAGGCCAGCACCAGAAAATCCTGTTGGATGGATTGCGAAAGTTTCTGCAAACATAAAAGATTGTTGGTTCTTCCTGATCCTGGTTGATCACATAATTTATTGCTGATATTTCAAATTCAGAGAAGTCTCATTAAAGCACACCTAATCCTTCCTTTCTTTAGGTGATTTCTTTGCATTATCAGCTGGTACTTTATTTCACAAGCCTGCCATGCAACTACTACATTTAAAATTAATGGGAACAAGGTCTTATGAAGAAATGGATCATCTTGGGTAACAAAGCTCTCACTCAGGAAAATAACACACTTGCAGTGAAGTGGCTCATTATTTTACTACCTGTCTTTCAAAGGCTGTAAAACCAGGGTGATAGCTCCAAAAACCCCCTTAGGGGACTGGTCCAAACTGGGACCTGAAACCTAGGGTTGAGTAAGCAAGAAATTGTTGAACAAAACAATTATCTTTTCATTTGCACGTGCTGATGGTTGGAAGAGATGAAAGGAGGGAAACAGGAATGCCAAAGGGATTAGAGTGACAGATACATGTGTATGTATATTCAGCACAGATGCACAAACAAACTGAACTGTGCAAACAGGACTGAATCCCACTGCTACTCTCTCTCCAAAATCACCAACAGCTCTCAATGCTGCATCAATCTAACAGAGATACGGTCATTTCTCTGGCAAAAGGAATGGCAACCTTTTTTTATTTTTGCCCTTAACTCAGACTGCAAAGCAAAACCAGTATCTGTGAATTCCTCATTAAATGTCATGCTGAGACTGTAACAGCAACATCTACAATATGTTAAAAATCCAATGACAAGAGCAAAGGATTTGCACACAGCTGCCATTCCACTCTGTTCTCCGTCTGCTGAGCCTCAGTGGAATGGCATACAAGATCAAATGTCAACAATATGTTGATGACAGAGCTACATGCATCCTCATCTATATGAAAAGAGGCTGACATCCAGCTGCCTACATGTCTGGAAGGAATAAATACAAGAGGCAAGAGTTGGTTCAAATTTAATTCAATGAAGATTGTAGGAAGAAGTACTGGAAAAAGTTTTTGTGAAATAGCAAACAGCAATTTCTTCTCAGCCCATGCCCAGTTCAACACAAATTCGTAAGAATTCACTTTGGCTCCCTTCCAACTAAATGACTTGGGCAAGATGACTGCACATAAATAATCTCAGATGTAGAACCATGTTTGCTATAATTTCTTAAATCTAGTTAAAACTACGTACCAAACTGCACCAAAGCTAACAGCAGCTACTGTGGGGCAAATAGGCTCAAGGCCTTATCTGAACTGCAAGGGCTCTGCTCTCCAAACACTGGACCTCACATTAAATAAAATGTCTTGGCTCTCAGTTTCACGTCCCATTAAGTAAAAACATCCTGAAGAGAAGTCATTTGCTTTTTCTTCACACCAGTTTGCTAAAACGGACATGGCTCCCATGTTTAACCATCACATGAAATATTAACACAGTATCTTATGAAGGATTCTAATGAGTTTTTAGTTTCCTCTAAGCTCTGTCTTAGCAGACTTGAAGCAGACACAGCTGAATTGGTCAAGACAGCAATATATCTAACTCTTACAACATACCATTCCTGCATATTTCTGCATCCATACTCAAATGTGCACATCTGTGCAAATCTTCATGCCATCTGCACCCCCAACAGTGATGTTGAATACAGCTCTCTTTACTGTACCCTACATCAGCACAGCAGTGTTTACTAACATAGGTTTTGGATATGATCTGTTTTCCTAAAGACATCGGACAGAATCTGCCAATACACAGAATATATAAACTACTAGGTCTCAACCAGACAATTATGCTCCACCCTATTAAAAGGAGAGATTTCCCATTTCAGTCAAACAAGGATTCTGTTTCCATGTCCTCTTCCTGGTACCAACAAGTGTCTGGGACTTTGCATGGCCTTTCGAAAGGCTAAAAAACATCTATGTGGTTTGACTTCTGTCAAGAGTGAAAAATTTCTTTGGGCGGTAATTGGACGTATTATTTGCAGTTCTGTTTGGAGTCGTCAGAAGATCACCCTGTTGACCTGAAGATGTCAAATCTTCCTTAAAAGAAGACCCAAGACACCATGCCAACACATTCTTCAACAACACAGCAAGAGGCTGTACGCTATTCTTGTTCTCAGAAATATGTTAGTTCACATGAACTCTTTCACTGGAGGTAATGTGTTGCAGTAAGCCATCTCATATTCTCCTAACTAATTTTATTTTCACTTTACCAAGGTTTCTGATAAAACTAACTTGTGTTCCAGTAAAACAGATGTGCAGGGTATTTGCTTTCAGGATTAAAGCTTGGCTGCTTATGGCTGTAGGATCTATGCACAGCTCACCCAGAGAGTCAGTGAGTGAACTTTGCAGACCACACTGGATACATTTTACTGACACTTGCATGGAGCTCAGAGTGCAACAGCACTCAGGAAAACTGTGCATCTTTTCACTGTGCATTGTACTCATTAAGAGTTAATATGCTAGAACAAAAAAGCTTGGCTTTGTGCTAAAACTCTGCAAGTCTTTCTGTTTCAGGCCCTTCTTCCTGTGGTATTTGGAATGCTCCATCTGTTTACAATGGAAATGTACAAATACTCTGTTCCATCCAGGCTATTGACCGACCACTTAATCAGAATGTTTCCCAAATAGCAGCAGTCTTGTCAAGAACTAATTCTGGATCCCCACAGCCTGAATTTTTCCACATTCAAAGCAAGTGCAGCATTTGAGATGGGGACTGGTTAAGTCACTTTATCCCCACAAATTGTATGATTTGCTCGTCAGCTTCATGTCAATCAAATTTTTCTATCACCGACCTCACTTTTTGTATCCTCAGCTTTAAAGCTACTTTCAAGGTTTTATTTTAATTTGGATTCTAGTAATCATGTTTTGCTGGTATTTCCACATTATCTTCCTCTGTGTAGAATGAAAAACATTAAACATTGCAAGGGCATCAGCATTTGTGAATGCTAGAAATAAAACTATCTTCTGGCTGCCTTCCTCACTAGTACCCACTGCTATCAGATCCAGCGCAATATGATCCTTACTCTTGCCATGTTTCTAAGGACCTTCAGCTCCATACAAGATTCTAATTTCACGTTCTTCTAAGTCCTTTAACGTCCATATATGCTTGGAAGCACACAGAACTCAAAAATCACCCTAAACCGAACAGCTTGAAAACAGACATGCTTTATTTAGAAACAAATTCCACCTGTGTTTTCAAAACAGGCTACAAAACCTATCCTTACTCCACATTTGGAGTCCTGTCTCGAAGCTTTCTATCTCTGAAACTCAAATTGCAGACAATTCCCAGCATCACTGCTATCTGTACCACCCCCAAAGCAGATATTTGCTAAAAGCAATTCCTTCCCTGCTCTCTTCAGCTACAGATACATTTCACAGCTTTGCAAAAAAATCCCCCAAGAACACAAGCAATAAACACTTGATGTTCATGCATACCCCTCCTGTTAAAAGTCAACACTACTAGGAAGATTTTGTTTTTCAGACTGAAGTTTAAAAATTGTTCTTTAGCAGAGCCAGGTTTCCATTTGAAATGCTAATCAGGCCAATCTGAAGGGAGTGAGCAGAAAAAGCATAAACCTCTACCTCACAAGTACCACATTTGATGATAATTCATGACTTTATTTCTGAACAAAATTTGTAACTGCCAAACCACGACAGCCCTGACCTGTTGTGAACTCTACCCAATCTCTCTGAAATACTAGCAGCAAGATGCACACAGGCAATGTACACTTGTACAACAAAGGTGCTCCTTAGTACAATCCAAAACTGCTGTAGTTCTCAGCAAATTACATCATCAGCCAGTGGATTTCTAGTACAATTAAACGTATTAAAGTTTCATGTAATAAAATTAATTAATTGCATCTTCAAGCCTCTATTTCAACAGCAAGATGGAAGAAACTCTCCAAGCAATAGAAATCTGCATTCCATTGACTGCTAGTGAAGGATGTGGAAGAAGGGTTAATCTGAATCAGAAATAATCACTGGATTGCACTGGTCAGCAGTGGCTTGGAGGCCACGTTGCCAAGCCCTACTCTTACAGTTCACTGACTGCAAATCCAAAGCCAAGAGGGAGGCAGGAAGGAAGGCAGGCAGGCAGGCAGGAAGGCAGAAGAACTGTCAAACAACTTATGAGAATTCTCAAAGAATGTAATGTAGCATTTCTTTTGGGAGTTTTGGAGTAGGGTATAATTAAAATCTCCACAAAATATTGCTTCAAACGTGGCTCTGACTCATTTTTAATTAAGAGTTTGAGTAACAAGTGCTTTGTATTACAAGCTGTTGGCAGAGAGGCAACAAAAATGCTTTCTGATTCTCTCTAAGGTGCATATTAAATTAAAGAATACAGTTTCACCAGGTTTCCTAAACCTTTTTGTGCTGCATGCTGGCCAAGCTATAAACAGACTTTTACTCAACTGAATATGAATATATCAGCCATGGTAAGGACAGTGTGTTAAGAATATGATGAAGTTTCCTACTTAAAACTCTATTTTCATTTTGCATGCCTTGCAAAGTATTAAAAACTTATGAAGGAGTCTCACTGCAAAACTCAAGGCAGAAGAAATACCTGTGGTGGATGCACTGATTTTTACAACTAGACAGAGGAGCAGTATTAATGAAATTGACAGCTGTGTGCTTTCTAAGCTTGGTCCTATAGACTGCACAAAGACAACCAGCAGCACACCAAAATGTTGAAACAATACTCAACATGACTCAACAGGAAGGTTCTTTAACCAAATTAATTCAAACTGATCTAGCTGTGACCCTGTCACACATGCATAAAGCTCCAAGTCCAAAGCTGTCAGAAAGAAGATGCTTTTAACATCTTTAAACATGATTTGGAATAGGGGAAAACAGAAAAATAGTTAGCAAATCCTGCTAGACTGGATGTATTCTAAAACGTGGTGGAAAGGTTTTGGAAGCTATAAATACATGTGCAAGAAAGATGAAAAAAGCAACCTTTAGAATACATGCAATCCATCTGGAGAAAAAAAAAAATCCAGAACTACAGCAGATGAGAAAGACAGAAGTGCAGTGATGTGGAGCAAGTCTGAGAAGCAAGAGTGGGGAAAAAATGGTACAAAATTTTCAGTGCATCAAAACAGCAACCCCCCCCGAAACCTAATCCACCCCTCAATGGTTTCCAACTGCATAAATAAAAGCTGTTGTCCAAAAGGAAAAAAAATACCCTCTGTGGGATTCTGGTAAAACTGTGCTTATCACATTATATACATTTAAACACATGCCAGAAGGAGGGGAAAAAAGAAAAGAAAAAGAAAACAAAAAGAAAGAAAAAGAAAATAAGGGTTTTTTTGGAGAGAGTTCAAAAGAAAAAAGAAATGGAAGTTGGAAGATTAAATTACAAGAGAAGATTAAAGAATACAAAGCATTACTTCACTAAATGGTGACTAAGAGCAGGGTACAAGCATTTGAAGACATGGAGATGAAGAAATATAAATGAAACATTTAGACAGTGAGCTTGCTGATTTAGCTGGCTACAGAAAAATGTCTCCAAAAGACAAGGGCTAGAAGCCATAGCAACTGGAGTTTAGAGCAAATGTAAAGGAGAGATGAGAGGAAGACATGTGATATTCGCTAATAGGACTTCTCTGGCTTAACTTATGATATCTAAAAAGACTGTGGGAACGGCAACTCCAGTTTCTGGCAGGGAAAAAAAATGCATTTCACTAGGATTTTAAAACAGATGAAAAAGAAACAGTACTAGGTCAAACTAGAATTTTAAAATTATTTACAGGATGGTAAATCATTGTGATCTTATATCCACACAGCTTTCACCAACTGTACTTGTAAGCCAAATTGTACTTTTTTTCTTAAATACATTTCAATTTCTGTCTCTTACTTGGAGGAGCTTGTACCAGAATGGTAGCTCAGAACCACATCTGGAAAAGTGCTGACTGGTGCACCAAAGAATAACTTCATAATTTATCTTCCCTTGCCTTATAATATGGAGTACATGATGACAATAAACAAGAGTTTCAGATCAGCTGATAAAAAGTGACCCTCTCTGAATCATGAACTGTCTGAAAAGCAACTACAGAATCCAAAGGTGAATCAAGGAATTTCTCCCAGTGACAAGTCTATCCCCAGTGTCAGGTCAGTAGACATATGCCTCACTGCAACCCTTGTACACTGGGAAAACAGTGTATGGCCAAAAGTAATAATAATTAGATAGGTCTTTAAGAAAAAAAGAAAAATATTTTAGAAAGGAAAACAACAGGAAAAAAAGATTTCTCATGGAATGAGTTCTACTACAGTAACATTATCCCTCAAAGTGAAAATTTTGAAGATTTATTTTTCATCTCCTAAAACAAGTCACCTGAAAACATGGTCTAGAACTTGAATCCAACCCAAATTTCAGCTTTAGAAATTACTTAGTTCTGACTCCTTAACTCTCTTTGTGCATTATGAACTGGACATGGCTTTTACTACCTAGAACTATCACTGAACAGCTGTTGTGCTTCACTCATTAAGAAAGCAAAGACACACATGTTCTCAACTCTGCCAGTTAGTGAAAAGATTAAGGTTTTCCCTCAGGTACTAAATGAGTCAGAGTGGATCATGGTTCAGCTGCCACACAAAGCAGAACATAAAGATAATTCCACTGCCAAATAGCCTTACACATGCATTAAGAACTAACTTATAAATAGCCAGCAAAGCCTGTTTGGGAAAAGCATGGTCAACTTCAGTTTCCATGTAGGATATGAAGCTTAGCCCCTACCCCTCCTGAAACTGCTGGTGGTTGCTGTCCTAGAGCTCAGTTGCTTTTAGGAATGACAGAAAACTATCCTGAAGCCTCAGCTGATATGCTGCCTCCCTCAGCAAAGTCAGCTGTAGTACCACTAGCAAGACACATATCACCTGAAAAGGTACAAAAGACCTACTAGGTACTCTGAATGATGTCTATCCCTAGGAACGTATAACACAACATGGAATGTATTTGTTCCTCACCCTATTTGAAACAAGAGAAAAGTTTCACAGTTCTGTTGTATTTACATTCTCTTGCCACGTTTGCATACCTATACAATAAATTCCTTCATGTGTTTATTATTCCGTGGGTCTAGAACATGCTGCCTCTTTGTTGTCAGAGCCCAGCAACTAACTACTAGGCTGGAGCCAAACGCACACAAGCAGAATACACATATACTCACCCTCATAGAGGTTTCTCCACCATGGGGCTGTTGCAGCCTGAACACTTGAGCAACCATGTGTTCTGTAGTGGGGTGCAAGAGGATACGTCGGGAAGCCAGTCCCACCATAACATATCTGCCCATTGGAGACAGGCTCACAGAAATGGCATTAGGTCCTATGAAGAGAAGAGGGGTTATTCCTCTCATGGGTTGACATCCTGCCCTGTGTTTCATCTTCACAGCTTCTTCATTTACATAATGTATGCCATATTAATCTCATTCTTATAAGGGGTAGAGAATAAGGAGACCTGCACAAGTTATAAATTTTGTAAGACATTTCCTTGTTACAGGTGTTCTTTCACTAAGACAATGAAGTCCTTTAAGAAATTTAAAACTATTCTTTAGCAGCTCCCCCATACCAGCACTGTTCTTGTCCAGACCATACCACAAGCCTCTCCCCAGCAGTACTGCATCTGTGGCTGGCTAGATGGCCAATCAAATGTTTCCTGTTGCTACAATTACTGATGCTCAAGCTATTGCATTTCTTACTGATGGCTGAAGTTCTGAGGTTCTCACACCCTCACCCACCCTGATTTCTTGCTGTATGCTTACCAAATCGCTTTGTGTAAAGCATCTCGCCCAAGTTGTGGGGTGCCAGAGAATATACAGCCAGTATTCCTTCATCAGGGAAGCCTCTCTGACTGCTGGGAATGAAGGCTGCCAGCAGCTGCCCATCAGCAGAGATATCACAGCTAGCATCATTGTAAATCTTGCAGTTTTGGACAAGCACATTCACAGAGGCTGCAAAGAAAGAAATGAATAGTGATTATAGTACTACAGTTGAACAGAATACGGTAAGATTTAAACTTAATGTTGGACAATGGACAACACGCAAAAGGCACTCAAGACATTTAGCTTCCTCCAAAAGTTTACGAAATGTTAATACCCTGATTAATGTATAACTTGCTCCAAAACGGAGATAAGACACTGCAACGAGCCCAGGAAATTAAATTTACTCACCTCCTGAAGCCTTCAGCCAAGAAATAATAGCAATTGCACCTTATCAAACACTGCCCTTTGTTAAGCATAACAGCATCCTTTGCAAAGGACAGCACAGTTTAAACAAGTTTCAAATCATGACACTGACAAACTCCAGCAGCATTCTCATTAGAAACAGTACACCTTAATTCATTTCCCCTTCTCTTGTAGAGTGCCTTGTTCCTGCTCTTCTCATCTCCAATAAACAGGAGATGAGTGAAAAATTCCTCCCTCCAGATACAGACATTCATTTCTGACAGCTGATTTCTACACTCATCTTGGATAAAGTCAGTGAGAAAGGGCAGAAACTTCTCCAGCCAGTCCTCCATTTAATTATTCCAGTATTTGAGACACTCATGCATATCAGTGAAGTAACTGTACAGCAGAGTAGTGAGCAGCAATCCACAAAACAATAGTTTTATTTTAATCCCTGCTGCTAAGTTGCTGGGTGACCTCATTCATGTTTTCCCCTTCATACCTTGCATATGAAGACTACAAGCTCTAGTACAATGAGGTTCCAAGGCCTCTAAGAACCATCTACACCAACAGTTCAGTGGCACCTTGTTCAGACATGGCTGGAGTGATGTCCACTCTACCAGCCTAACCTAACCAGCACTTCACTTTTTCAGGAGGTTTGAAGCTGAACCTGCATACGCTATTTTTGGGATATGGAAATTTCAGGTTCTAGTATTTGCAACTCAAGAATAGAGAGATATAAAAAAATAATAGAAATGAAGTCCACATTTGCAATACAGAAAGTTTGCATGCTAGAAGATGGAACAGCCCATCTCACATGTTTGAAGCTAGAGCACCATGTGATTTCTACAATCCAGAAATGATCTTCAGGTCATTTCTGAAAAACCATCAGACTATGGCTAGCCCAGAAGAGGCCTTAATATGTTCAGCTACAATTGCAAGCAAGTTTATGAAGGCACCTCTTAGTCTAGATTCCTTATTAGTTTAACAAGTAACAGTACCAAGAATGCTTTGTGCATATTTCTGGAAGTCCAAACTTGTAAATAAAATTAAGGTTGTATCTCAATACTTCATCAAATCCTACCCTTTGTCTCCAACACCTGTGTAGAAGAAAGCTGCATCAGGGAACTGCTATGAGAAATTACTGACAGTTGTCTAGGTCATTTTTTAACCAGAACAATTTTCCAACCCAGTGTATACCCCATGGCTGCATAGGTGCTTGCAGCAGCACAAAAAATACTCATGAGAGGGAAGCAGCCAGGACTGCCCTTCTTACAGCATTGCTGATTTAAAACATTCACTGAACCTCATCTTAAATTCTTCTGGTCTCAAAGACATTTCTCCTGGGAACTGCTTTCCTCTGTGGCTGAGTATCAACTTCTATCTACTGTTCCATTTAGGAAACTCTGATGAAAAAGAAGATGAGGATTAAAAGTGGACTATGTAATTACATTCTGTACCAAACCACCTACACCTGTACCCTAAATTTATTCCACCAATTTTTCAGTCTTGAAGCTGCTAAAAACAGTAATTTTCAGCCTAGTATAAACAGAAAAGTGCTGAACAGAAAAAGGTAAATAATTGTAGTCACTATCAAGGCTGCAATACCAGTACATGAAATATACATGGGCCTTAAAAGCACAGGTGGTTCAAAAGATGACAAAATTCTTGAGTGCTTAGTCTGAAGCTAGTTGAACAGAAAGGCAAGAGAATTAAGATTAAAGACTACACTGCTTAATTTAAAAAAGAAGATAGAATTAAAATGTGCCCTTTAAAAAAAATCTAGGCTTTATTTAAATACTCATTATGTCACCACAAGAGAAGATGGGCATCAGCACAAGAACTGCAGTATGTGCTGTGAACCAGCTAAAGGGTACATGACAACAGGCTGTACCACTGTAATCCCAGTCAAACTGGGAGGATTCCTGCTGAGTGATTCATTCCAAAACCAGTCCTATTTATACTCTAGGAGCTCTAGGTTGTGTTGACAGTGGAGCTCTAGGTTGTGTTGACATTTCTAAACTTCTGCTTCACCCAGGAACTTGAAAACATGAGAGAATCAACTTTGGTTATTGTAGCAAAAACGGAGCCATTACCCAGTGTAACAGTGAAAGTGACAGCAATCCTAAACTGCACTAGGGAGCACAATTCCAGAAGAAATATCAGTGCTGATACACAGCCTTGTGCTGAGACCGCATGCAGGAGCCCTGGACACAGTTTGGGCCAGCCATGTTCAAGAGCGATTAAACCCTAAATGATAACATGTCCAGCAAAGAAGATGACTGGGGAAAATGAAACATGAATTTTATGTTCAAACAAAACACCAACACCAACCCTCCCAAAAAAGGGAGGGGAGGAAATAGAATTGTATCTGTATTTCCAAAAACTACAGTAAGTAAGTGCCAGAAAAACATCAGTTTTCTACAAATAATGCTGAAAACTGACCACTACCCAGAAAAGTGGGTAAAAGAAGCATTGAGTTTGGACATCAAAAAGTTTCAACAAAAAGAGCAAGATTCTAGAACAGTCTTTTCAATAGACATGAAAGGAGCAAAGAATTTAACCAATTAGATTTTAGGAACTACAGTATGTGCTTCCCTAAGGCAGCAGGGGGCTACTCTACTTGGATAAGGGGTCCTTGCTTATCAATTCCTTTGTAGTGGTACTCTAATCACCCGTGTTCTAAAAAAATGGGAGAAAAAAATGGGGGAATAGGAACATTCTAAAAAGGTAAGTATTCGGACTCTCACAGCCACAGGACTTTCCTTAAAAGAGAGCCAAGCAAAAAGACAACAGACAGAGCAAATAAACAAAGCACACATGCAGAGCATTTTGCTAAAGATACAGCTACGAAACATCCCCACCATCAACTCTGCAAAAAAACTTTGATTACTGGAAAAAAACCCATAGTCCAGTCCATTTTTTGGGGGTCTAAGAACTGCTCTTACTCCTATTCTGCAAGATACAAAAGTTTGTCCTGCACCTCTGGGGTCTGGTTGCATTTTCCAGGACATATCCAAGGCTTCTTAACATTCTTAATTACTGTCATTTGATGCTCAATATTAGAAGTCACAAGATCACAGACTTGCTTCCTCAGAGCACAGGTATGGGTGTCATTTAATCATAGGATAGTTTGAGTTGGAAGGGACCTTTAAGATCACATAGTTTCAACCTTCCTGCCATGGGCAGGGACACCTTTGATGAGATCAAGTTGCTCAGTGTCCCATCACACGTTGCCTTGAACATTTCCAGGGATGGGGCATCCACAGCTTCTCTGGGCAACTTGTTTCTGTGTCTCACCACCCTCCAAGCAAAGAATTTGCTCCTAATATCCAACCTAAATCTTCCCTAGTTAACATCGTTCTCCCTTGTCCTATCATTATCTGCCCAAACAAAAAGTCTCTCTCCACTTTTTTTCCTAAGATCCATTTAAGTACCGAAAGGCTGCCTGGAGCCTTCTCTGCTCCAGGTTAAACAAAACCAGCTCTCTCAGCCTGTCTTCACAGTAGAGGTTCTGCAGCCCTCTGATGATCTTCCTGGCCCTCCTGTGGATTTGATCCAGCACATCCAGGGACAGATCCTAAACAGGACCTATTTAGCCCAGGGACCAATCTGTCCTAATGAACTCCTGCTTTTCAAACAGGTACAAGAAGTTTTACAGAGGAAAAATACTGATTTCTCTGTAACTACTGAAAAATTAGTCTACAGAATCCATATTCTTCTCAGCTTTTAAAGTTTGTTTTTGTTTTGTAATCCAATGAAAACTTGGACATTCCTAAGACAAAATCCCCTTCTTTTTTGCAAGGTAAGAGATGTTAATATTCTGTACCATTTACATATTGCCATGTTTTGTACATATCCTTATAGTTGCCATGTTTTGTACATATCCTTATAGTTCCATGGCTATTCTTTTCATTTCCAGGTCTCCAATTCTCTTCCTCATCTAGGATTTACTGTATGTCTTATTAAAACAATGTTGGGTTTGAATCACCAGTCACCCAGAGTCAATCATATAGCACATGTTCACTCATTTTCTATCTACAGGATTTCCCTGCACACACACCTGGCTCCTTTTCCAGCACAGAGGTTTTTGGTGAGCAGTCCACAATGAAGACCAACATGAATGGGTATCATCCTGTTTTTAAAGTTTGTTGCATATGCTGAATGTCTCTTAGCAAAACATAATACGTGAGCCCTCCTGCTAAAAGAGAGCTATCTTTCCCCCTTGATGTGTGCTGGGAACATAAAACATTAGAGATGCAAGTTGTGCTTAACAAGAAAGAGTGCTATTTATTTCAGTCTTTCATTACCTGATTCACACTGACATTACCGTTCTCTGCTTTGCCCTAATTTACGGAGGATGAGGACTCAGGTAGCACCTACATCTGGAACCAAGAGAGCCTACTGTGCAAGCAGAAAAAGTCTAAGTGTGACAGGTGGAAATCTCAGCAAGGTTCCATTTTAAGGACAACATTTACGAGATTCTCAAGAGATGAGAAAGATAAACATGCCCATGCATTCAACAAAGCCAGAGGCTATTTGATTACTTCGAGCCTGCAGCCTGATATATGAAGATGAAGCCAATAAGGAAGATTTTAGGGGAAAAATTATTGCTATTTTTGGAAAACTACTGCAAGAAGACTGCCCTTTCATCTCCTGTTTTCTTTTGTTGTTAATGCAACCACAAGACTGACAAAACAGATCAAAAGAAACATCAGAGAACAAATTAATCAAGCTGTTGTGCCAGCTTGGACATTAATTATGCTTGAAGCTGGGGAAGGCCTGGAATGCCAGCAGCAGTAGCACTGTTTGCCAAAGGAAAACTCTCCTGGACACACCATCCGCTCCTAGCCACCCTTAGAGAAGGCACTCTCTTAACAGCTGCTCCTATTTAAAAATTTGTTTAATATTTCTTTTTTCTTCTACTGTTACCCTGCATTCCACTGTGGATCAGTAACTATTGATCAAATTACCTTCCTCAAGACCCAAGCAATGTTAGAACAGGATGAACTCCAGATTCCTAAACAAGACCAGTTCAACACTAGAAATTGGCAAGAAACTGAATTTATGAGCAGTGAGTAGTGGAGAGAAACTACATTAAAAAATATAAACAAGAGAGAAAGCCTTCAAATATTTTATTATGAAAAGCCTATATTCTACACTGTTTTCAATACTTAGTTGCAGGAATTTTAAGGATATGCCACATTCACTAGAAGAATATTAAATAAATGCAGAAATAGCAGTGTCTCTGCTGTCAAATAAATTCTCCGCCCCAATGCTGATATGACTGACAGTTTCAATATAAGACCGGGTCATGTTTATTTCAGAGCTATTAAAAGCAAACCTGGCAAAAGGAGAGAAGAAATCTGAAGCTATCTTTTTCCATTTTTGCAATTAACAGAGAAAGACAGGGCTGACACTAAAATTCCACAAGTCCCTGCACAGCCATTTTCTCAGGACTGCCAGGATCTGCTTTTGTGTGCTCTTGCTGGACTGAGCCTCAGGGAGGTTGCTGCTGCAGAGCCACATCCTGAGCCCAAGGCTTCCAAGGGTGCTGGGGCCCAGACACCGAGATCGCAGGACTGCACTAATCACGCTGCTGTCACTTACTCAGATGCATCCGCTTCAGTGGAAAACATCCTACTTCCAAGCTATCTTTTCTTTGTTTAATTGTTACAGGAAGAAGAGCCGCTCAGAGATGGAGGTTGGCCACAGAGTCATTGCTTTGATGGAGAGAGGAGTTGGCAGGCAGTCCCAAACTTCAGCTGCATCATTTCATTTGCCTGAACTCCAAACCAGTTGTGGCTTAAGCCAGTCCCAGGAGGTAAAAGAGACCCCTCTGTGTAAGCAGATTATCTCACAGAACCACCTCTGATTTATAGGAAACAATGGGAGGAAAAAGAGGAGCTACTGAGATCACATACCTTACTGGGAAAATAGTTTATTTCCAATATCATGAAGAATCACAAAAAACTCATCAAATCCACTGCTCCACTGTTACTCATTTGAGAATATGAGAATCATGAACATTCTGAGTTGGAAGGGACCCACAAGGATCATCAAGCCCAACTCTGAAGTGAATGGCCCATATGGGGATTGAACCCACAACACTGATGTTCTTAGCACCATGCTCTCCTAAGTCGTGCACCTTGGCAAACTTGCAGCTTGCCTTTGTTCTGTGCCTAGGCAAGCTTGGCAAATACCTGGTTTAGTATAAACACAGCTGCTACATCTTCATACATCCCTACTACACCCTAGCAGAAGGAGATAAAGTTAACAGACTAGAAATGCCAGGACTAGACTTGGCATATAAAAGAAGAGTAAAAATTAACATTTCCAAATGGTCATAAGACAAAATGGACAAGCCAAAACCAATGAAGCACAGCATGGGGAGTCGGAAGGGCTGGGGATGGACTTGTAGCTGGAATGTGGCCCACAAGAAGGACACAATGACAACAGAAACCACACCCAATTTCCAGCTAATTGGAAGCTTTTTCAGAATAAAAGCATCCTGGTAGGTGAAATGGAGAAGATTGAAACAATGATGTATTGAGCAGCAGATGGTTCCTAATTTCTGTGGAATTTTATAAATTATAAACAAATATCTCATGTTGGTTTGTTTTTTTCTTTGTTTCTTTTTAATTAACAGCCTTCTCCTCAGCAGCCAGATGAGGCAAAAAAAAAAAAGCTATGAGCAACTGAAGCCCTCTTCAACCACTCTACACCTCGCAGAGAAGTCCCAAAGAATTTAAGTTGCTTCCCCCTCTGATTTCATCTTTATGCACTTTCAGAGTCTGGCAGGACCTCCAAAAATATTGCCACCATGTGGCAAAACTTTGCCTTGTGCACCAACCCTTACAGGAAACAGGGAGGGACATGGTCCAGACGGGTGCTTAAAGGGATCTTCCACACCACAGAACATCGCACCCAGTGCATAAATTGGGGGAGTTTGCTGGGAGGGGCCAATCGCTGTTTGGGAATGGGATGGGCACTGGTCAGCGGGTGGTGAGTTGTGTATCACTTGTGTTTCTTAGATTTTATTCCCTGCCCCACTTCTCCTCTCTCTCCTCTTACCCCCTATTTTCATTACTAGTACTGCTATTGTTATTATTAACTTTATTTCAATTATTAAACTGATTTTATTTTAACTCTCGAGATTTATCTTTTTCTGCTTGTCCTCCCTATCCTGAGGGGGTGGGAAGGAAGTGAGGAAGTGGCTGCATGGGGCTAAACCATGACAGCCAGACTGGATGAAGCTCTGACCAAGCTGATGGATTGACAGATGTTTCTGTTCACAGAAGGGGAAGTGAATGAAATAATGTTTAAAACTCCATTCCAGACAAAACTATTCTTTAATTCTGTGATTTTGATTCTCTGCATCTCTCCTACTGCAGTGTCACTATACACTCTCCTTTTGTAGGTTATTTAAGCAGCAGGACACTACCCCACAGAGACATCTTTGTCAGATATGCAATTTCTGGAAATGCAGAACACACAGATCTGGGACTGAGAGATTTCTTCCCAATTCATTTTAGTGACTACCTGTGAAAGCAGAAGTCTTTCTCAAAACAGAATCCCTGTCCTGCCTAAAAAAGTCAATCCCTTAAAGTAGAATCCAATCTGCTTTTGCTGAGAAACCAAACAGTGAGTTGCACATATGCACAGAGATGGCCTAAGCTAAATATCACTTGCACAAAGAAACATTCATGAATATCTAACTCCTATCTTCATCCCAGGCTGCCACAAACATTTCTGCAGCTGTGCAACAAGCTATATCAGGATCGCATTCTGGGTTAAAAATAGCCTTTCTAGTCAAGTTAGTTTTAGCCCTGAAAATGTCATTCTTTGATCAGCTGACCACAAGTATCAAACATGCTTGTGCCTGCATAAGGAAGTCTTTCCCAACATGAGAGCTAGCTTATGCCACAGAACACATGTGAAACTGTGGTCTAATTTTCACAAAATGAATGAGAAAATAAATTAAATCAGCAATATTGCTCAGATTCCTGATTCAAAAATAGCTTTTGCCTGAGAAACAGGACTAATCACCGCTTTTGCAAATGACTAGAAGGTACATCTACTTCCCTGAGCTTGTAACACCATGGTAAGCAACAGACTAGGGTCCTGATTCCCAAAATGTATTGCAGCACTTTAACACACACTGATGTGAGTAACTTAGAGAAATCACACAGTTCATTAGCAGGTTCTAATTTAAAGGTATAAAGACAACATTTCTCTAGGAATTCATTAGTAAGAGAATGAAGACATTGAATACAGAATTCTAAGAGAATGGTACATGCCCATGAAAAGGCTGACAAAAAACAAACCCTATATACACATGGATTTGCTGATTGCAAGAACACACAAGGTAGATAGAGTGGGAACAGCTCTATAAGCTTTTAGTCAACTTCCTTACAAGACTAAGCATTTTATAGCTCCCAGTGCAACATGACAAACAAGCCCTGCAACATACAGCTTCTTTTGAAAGATCCTAGAGCTTACCCTAGCTTTGGTTAGCATAGACTTAAAATAAGGCCCTGGTGTCTTTTCCAGCTTACCATTGCTGATTTCAGGCAGATCAAACTTAGTGAAGTCCCACCACTGGAGCCGGTAGGTGGTGTTGGCAATGTTGCTGGCCACAGCTGACTGTCCATCCCCAATCACAGCACCTACAGAAAAGGGGGAAATAATTAGCAATTTAACCTGTACAAGAATAACCAGAAAAAAAAACTGGGGAGACAAAACCACAGAAAACCTTTCAAAATCCAATAGTCAAAACTCTAGATTCTTAAAGCAACCTTATTTACAGAAATGGCAGCACATCCTCAATAAGCCACAGAGAACAGGAAATTAACAGGAAAGCATCTCCCTGCAACACATTTCTGAAAGAAAATAAAGTTGATAAGAGATAAGACTTTCCCAGGAACACAAAGCAAAATCCTAATCAATTCATTTGGTGCAAATGCATTCTACTTATCAACAGTAGTGAAGCTGTATTTTCACAGACCCAAAATTGTTGACTACAGCTATGAAGGCATATCAAAATACAAACTGAGGAAAAGCATTGCCCTGGGAAATTACACACATTTGTGGACATAATGCTAATCACTGTTCCTACTGTAAACTTCACTCAGAAGATACAGGCTGCTTACAGTATTTGTCACATAGTAAGGGTTGTAACAAAATATGGGCCTGGAAAACCTAGGAGCTGGTCCTTTGCTGCTTTGTGTGGCCCAGCCTACAGCAGGCAAGGGCTGCTCTGACTCCAGGCAAACATCATGACCTTTGCTAACTGCCCAAGGATTTGGGCCGCAGCCTAAAATCAGAAGGCTAGGCATAATTCTTCAGAAACTATCATAAAGAACCTGTACTTCCCAGCACAAAGGAACAGTCACTGGCTACTCAAGTCAGCACACATTTGAGAAAGCTGAGACTCATTAAATGGGATTCCCAGGGAGACAAACTGCGACAAGAGACAGTACATCCATAGTAGTACTACTACAGTCAAAACTGTCATGCTATTTGCAGTCTCTAAGGCCTTCATGGACAGGCAGCCCATGTCCTACACACACATCCTGGCAACCACAGAAATACAGCAGAATAGAATTTGATAAGGGAGAGCAAACCAAGATCACTCCCAAGCACAAATGACTAAAAGCAAAGCCTCCAGTGTCTACACAGTCTGGATTTCAGCATCTCCCCACTCCAGTGGGACGTACACAGCAAAGTCAGTGCCTTTACTCTCCTAGAAGGGTTGGCTCAGGACTTTGCTGCCACAGCAGCAGTGATAGAAGAGACTTTGACAACTCTGTCAGACACCTGTGCAGAGTTAAGAGCTTGCTAACTGCTAGTAAGTTAAACTGGTGTGGAGGAAGATGGAGAGAGTAGGATGGCTGGGTAGTTACTTTTCTTATCAAATCCCAAAAGACCAGTCAGGCATGGGAAAAGAAAGAAAGAAAGCCGAAATACCTCAACACACAAACACACCAACAGGTTTTTCGCTTTCTCAGCAAAGCAAATAACAAGGTGGGCAGGGCAAAGTAAGTAAGTATATTCTAAACTGGTGCTGATAAATAAATACACCAAGAAACCTGCTTGAGTCCTGATTTTTGCTTCTAGGGAAAGCTCAGAAATATACCAAGAACAAGACTTCCGAGCAGACAGCATTACACTGTGCACTCCGTCAGGCCTCCAGCAATCAACATTGTACATCTACTTCATCTCTGTACCTGCCTCTATCAGATGTGCATGGATCACTTGGAGAGCAGAAGTAAAAACATTTCCATTGCTGTAACATATGCCCAAGGCCTTGTTTTCTACATCTCTCAAAACAAAGGGCTCCTCTGAAGAGAAGATATGCACTGGAGAAAGCAGATTCAATGAATTAATGAAATTACACTTGGCAACCAGAAGTAGGACAATTAAATTCTATGTTGCTTCATCTTTAAAAGTCTTCAACACTGCAAGTCTGGATTTGGTACACAAAGGCAGCTCTTCTGCTGTCTTGCCTTTAGCCCTAAGGAAGGGAAGAGAAAAACAGGTGCTCTACAAATGTGAAGCAGTGGGACTTCCTGCAGGGAAACAGTAACTCACATCACAAGCAAGGTAGCAGCTGCCTTATAGGACTGAGTCAGGCAAGGAAAACACTCTGTGAAGACAGGCAACAGAAGTTCTACTGAGGGCACATAATTCCAGAATATTGATCTTATCACAGATGACCATTACAAAATTAGATGTAATTTTGTACCTGTTTTGCAATGAGAGCAACCTTCATAGGTGTAACAAGCAATATATTAAACGGAGAAGAACATACCTTAGGAGAATAATCATGCTCTCCCTCTACACCAGAGAAGCTTAGCAAAATCACTAACTGCTCCAGAAACAGTAAATTCATCTGGCTCATACAATTGCTGCACCTACTCCTAAAAGTACCATAAAAAGCAGCGGGCAAGATTTGATTTTTTTTTTTCTGTAAAATTTCTCATCTTTGCATCCCTTTCCCTATAAGGTGAAGAGGATGCACGGTTTAAATGAACACCATAACTAGCCTTCAAGTTATGGTGTTCATTTGAACCTTGCATCCTCTTCACCTCCAAAGGCAGTCACATCATATGCAGAGAAGTTAACAACGGAAAAAAGCAGCACTGCCCCATCTACAGGACAGTCCCACACAAATTTCAGAGCCAGCACAAGCTATCGTGTAATGCTAATGCTTCAGGTAACAGATACCTTTATCAAAAAGATTAGGACACAGGCAACACAGCTCTTAGTGGGAAAGGTCATGTTCAGAAAAATGTGGTCCATTTCTTGAAGGCTTCAAACCAGTGTAACTAACACTAATCAGAAATCCATGATCTACATCTTTTATTAAGTAATTATCTCTACTTATACTAATTATGTAATTGAGGAGCGCAACTATTAAATTATATCTACATACATATAACAAAGTGGAATAACATTTGTATCACAAGTCCTGCCAGATGCCTCCCACATTCATGCATGCACTGTCCTACAGTAAAGATGATTAAAAGCATGTAGACATTTCATACAATGAATTAAAGAAGGAAAACACCCCCTAGCACAGAAATATGCTATCCTAACCTGTGTTGTCTTCTTTGGCTTATGAGAAACATTTTAGACTACAGTTGGAAGACTCAGGAAAGTTCAAATCCTCACTAGAGCTTTTGTTCACCGTGCAGCATGAGAATTCATTCTCAGCTGGCTTTGCCCAGTCAGGGTTTCAGTCTGGATGAGAGGAGAAGGTGCTGCTGCTTGTCAAGTATATGTAACCTAGAGGCAAACAGCACACTATAGCTTCTTAAATTTGGGCAGCAACAGATCAGCTCTTACAAGGAGCTGTCCTCACCAAGCACCTGACAGTCCTGATTCCTGGGTCTTCCACTGTTTGATGGGATCACAAGTGACTGCAGTGGGTACCCAAAGGTCTTGGGCTTGTCATCCTCATGAACAGAACGACTTTTTTTCTGCAGCAATGATGTAGATTTCAAAATGCTGAAATCCAAAGCAAGGGCCAATTGAAATGCAGTGAATGTAGGTTTGATTGGCAGCTTTCCTGCGTCTGTCTATCACTGCGTAATAAACACTGGATGATGGCAGGAATGAAGATAAATGCTTTCAGCAGCCCCCCTTTTTCCCTCCACCACCCTGAACTCCATCCACCCCCACTCAGCACATGACAAAAGAGTTTAAAGAGTTGGGGGGGAAGAAAGTCTTAACAAAGACTTAAATAAAAAAATCCTCAAATCTTTTCTTATAGGCCACCTACACGTGACAGATATTTATCCATCAGTCTCAACCTCCTCAGAGGATCCAACGTATCTTGGCATATGGAGAAATGAACCTTTGCCAGTCAACTATTGCTCATTTATGAATCAAGCCATGCAAGCCAACGTCTGAGTTCAGACTGAAAGGGAAAAAAGGGGTGCAAAACCAGTTCCCTTGGCACTCCAACAGTGAAAAGCAGGCTAACTTCAGACTACTACTATCAAACTTTCAGAAGAACAACTAATACTCTAGAGCTACACAGGCTTTGGGGTACACGTTTTAGGAACATGAAACATCTACATAGTATGGGAATTACTTTTCCATGTATTTCACAGAAACCAGAGTTCAAATTTTTTTCTAGGCTAGATCCTTTACCCTTAATTTGTTAGTGCCTGGCAGGTTCCCTCATAATAAGAGAAAAATTTATTATGATGCTTACAGATAAGCTTGAGGAAGCTGGAGAAACCCCTTAGCTAATTTGTGACTCAGTTTGAGGGAGTGATTAGTCCTTGGCATAAAATTCTCCCTAGATTAGTACTTGAATCTCAAAGCATGAGTACCTTTGAAAAGTAATTACCTCTTTATGAAACCATTTGCAACTGTAGCTGATACTGGGGTAATCTATACTTGTAGAAAGGATCTGTCAGAATTGATGGGTTTTACATTCACTTATTCTAGATTTACTACAATCCAGGCCCCAGGAAGTCCAAAACACAGAACAAATCTATTTGACAAAACAAGGATAAGACTCTCTGCTGCAAGAATACAACAGATTCTCTCAATCGGTTCTGAAACAATTTGAATTCAGGTAAAATGATTACTGAAGTCTAGTGGAGATGTAACAGGTTCTTTTTCTGAAGAAAAAACCCTCAAGTTTTTCCAGCCCTCAAGTATTTTATGGGACAGTCTAGTCTGGGGGACCACCTTTGGTGACAGTAAATATATTAAATTCTGAATGTGAATTTGACAAGTCCCAGCAAATCTCTGTTCCAGGCTACCTTGAAGGCCCAGCCTTTGAAGTGGTTGAGCCAACTATCTCAAACTGGGCTAATGCTGTAGAAACAGTATGCAAAGTAACCTGGTATTTTCAACCATTTCTTTTGCTTGTTCTTCAATGTACAAGCAAGCTGTAAATAGGAAACGGGCAAAATAATTTTCATTAATGGATGCACAATATGCTACTAAGAGTAGTTCAGCATACGCTAAGCACTGAAAGGATCTTAGATTCAACATTAACTGAGAAAGCCTCTAAGAGGTCTATGCTCTCTGAAGGCTGAACCTTCAAAAGGCTATTATTTTTTCTTTATTCTAGATGTAGAAAATAAGAAGAAATGTAATTTCCCATTCATGTTCATTCCTACTGCAAAATTTCCTTTTAAAAGGGGCAATGCTTAGCATGCTGAGTTCCACAGACCTATCAGCTATGGGAATTGGAGCAGGGCTCAGCTGTAGGTAAGTGAAGATGACTATCCTAATAGGAGCCAGGCAAGTGCCCAAGGGGTCCACTCACATTGAGAACAATACAAACATCATACAGGAAAGGGAATTTTTCAGCCACAAGTTTTAGACTTCAAAAGGAAATCAGTTAATTTACAACAAGCACAAACAATAAAAGAACAGATGCCTGGCCAAAAGCCTCACCCCAAAAAGAGTCATGATGGCTCCTTGACGTCTTACCTTCCTGTATGTTATTTCTTTGTCTGATCATCTAACAATTAATAGACAAGCGTGTCTAGTAAGCATTTGTCTTTGATGGTAGAGTCCAGTTTTCCCTCAGGGAAACTAGAAGACATTAAGATTCTTTTCAAATGCATCCCCTCTTATCTGTATTGCTTGCGTCTCATCAAGCAAGCTGGCAATTCCTCTTCTTAAGAGACTTCACAGTCTGTTGCTGTTCACTATAGAGATTCCCCTGCTCATGTCACCCTGCTACACAAGAAAGTTGGAAAATTTGATATGCAACAGCAGAGACAGTTTCCTGAAAGAGCAAAAGTTGAGCCAATAGTATTTGCACAGAATTGAGATGAGGAAAATTCTGTACCCTGTGAAAAATAAATTCTCTTATTACAGCCTTTGCATATACATATTGGAGTAAGCAAATGTCTCTGTTTAGGAAGGTCTCATCCTACTCAGGGTAACCAATAAAGAACATGCAGTTTCATTTCCTTGCTCTAGCTACATCAAACCTCTCAGCTTCTGGTAGCAACAGATCATGGCCTAAGTCTCCCAGCTAACAAGAACTTTCTCCAACCATCCAATATCAGGTATGCACCACTGAACAGAAAAAACCCCAAACAAACTGTGAGGAATACACAGAACTCCTTCCTTCTACCTCCCACACCTCTACCAATCAGCACCTGAAGTACAGCACTGCCACAATAAAAGAGTGACAGAATTTAAACAGTATCTGCACATTACCTTTTATCTGCAAGATGCATAATCTCTTATGCCATAAAAGAAAAAAAAAGGCAAAAAAAAAACCTCCAAAACACAACAAAACAGACAGAAATACCATCTGAATCATGGGCAGGCCAGAGTATTACTTACACATCACCTTATTGCTAGAAAGGAGAAGGGATGAATGAGACAAGTGAGATCTTGATTTTGGCAAGAAAAGTAAGTCACTGAACAGAAAGTAACAGTTGTATGTTGTTAATGACACATAATTATTTCGCTCATGCACAGTTTGCAAGTTTATTCTTGAAGGGTACTAAGGGCAATTCAACAGAGAACTGAAAATCCTACTTGCAAAAGAAGCAGAGCTCTAAGTCTTAGTGATGCTCTTACATCTGTACAACTTGAATGAAGCTGTTAAATGCTACTTTATTCTTTTTAAGAAAATCCTTATGAACAAGGACTGTTTAGGTTCAGCTATTTGTGTTCTCATTAGTCATTTATGATGCTTTTACCTGCAGTGGATGGGAAGTTCCCTGGGATGGCTCCACTACACTATTGCTTTACACCATGTAACAGCAGGCACACATACAAATTTAAAGGAGCAAAACACCACTTGTTTAGTGACCATCATGAAACTCCTGGAATTCTGATGCTGGATACAGTAGTGGAATGCCATGTAAAGAGATGCAGGTGCTTCATGAAGCCCTCAAGTAAAAATAAATGTCATGGTTCTAGACAAGTCAAAAGAAATTTTTCAGCAAATTGAGACGATGTGGCATTGAAAGAGTTTAGCAGGAAAACGTAATGGATATAAAAGAAACACCTGTTACCCTTGGCTGAAACAATTTGCAAGCTGTTTGAGAAGTGGGTGGTCAAACAAGTTCTCTTTTTTTTTGATTTAGGCCCCTTGCTGGGAAGGATAGTCAAAGCTAGAGTCTTCCTATCAGCAAACTGCTGGAGCTGCTAAACTTGTTTTGATATGCCTTCTTTATTCCCATGAGATAGCGGCATGTGTTAAAAGCATGCCTCACACTACCATATGATTCAGGCAGTAAAACATGTTTCCTTCAGTATAGCCTTTTAGGGAAAAAGATTCATGCACTAAAAATATATTCCAATCTGCATTTCATTTAACTAATGTTTTGGTTTGACCTTTCCTGCATACTTGCAGCCTTTTATACGATTTGTCTGTATGCATTTAAGAACGCCTAACATAAAACAATGAGTAAATGGTTGGAGAAAGGGATTTACACTTCCTTCATAATTTCTATTACAAAATTCTCTGATACTTAGGAAATCAGCTGTAGAGCCATCAAGCTACTGCCCAGGAATGGGAGCCTGAAATCTACTAACTGGAAAATACTGGGGAAATAAAGACAATCTTTATCTTGTCAGTGTGAGGAGAAACAATAATTTGGGTTACAGGCATTTCTGCATGTGTAGGTCCACATCAATCTACTAAAAAAGCAGTGAGATAATACATTTGAAATCTGCTCCAAAGCAACTGATTCTGCAAAAAAAAAAAAAATAAAAAGGGTTTTGCAAATTAATGGAGGGCGGGGTGGGGGGAGTAGTAAATGAGTCCAAGATATGCTGCTAGATGAGAAAGCAGAAGAGAGGTGTATTGACTTCCTTCACCTCTGAACCCACCACACATGCAGGCATGTTCAGACCCCTGCTTCCTTGTACATTTCCAGAAATAGTAGGTGACTCTCCAACTCAAAATGCTGTATCTCTCCTTCCAGAATTCAATGAAATCCCTGGTAATGTGAAATAGGAAGGTCTCAATAGCTAATGTGTGGTCTGTGTGTCTGGGGTTCCTCCCTCTGCTTATTCTGCAACTCGTGATGCCTCTGCTCTCTCTCTCCCATCACTAAGTCCCTTGCACCATTACCAAGCCTGTCATTAAATGCTTTTGGAAGTCCGCTTTTTAACCTTCACATCTGTGTTTATTCTCTGCACAAAACCAGAGTGGAATCTGTGCCTGGCAGGCATTTTCTTTTGTAAAACTCCTTCTTCTTTCCTTTTCTGACTTTTCAGAGCATGAAATGTGCCTGCTAATCCTAATTGCCACAGATGGAGAGTCTTGAAGAGACCAGACAAAGGGGGCATCCTTCCACTAAGCAGCTGTGAGCAGGCACCAGACTCTTTAAGTTCTCCGGTTTCCAGAGCTCCCATCTCGCTTTTCTGAAGAACACAAGGACAAACTTCCACAAGTAGCTATACCAGAAAGGGGGACTTGCCTTCCAAGACTTACTTTCTCCTGCCTAAATGGCCCTCCACCACAAGAGCACACCTGATCTTATTGTGTGACCTGACTCAGGGTGGGCAGTCCTCAGATACTGCTACTGTATGTCAACAAAAAAAGCAAAATGTCTGGCTTTTGCATTTGCCCGTCTATATCCCAACTTCAGCTCTCTTATCAAAGAAAAACTTTGTAAGGTCCCACTGGCACACCCACACAGTTGGCCTTTCCATTAGCAGTGTCTCAGCCAGTAACAGAGGCACTGAGAAACTCAATCAGTATGGGATTAAGACATTTTTGCTGCCAACAGCCATTGAAGAAGTTACCTTTCTAGCTTAGCAGTGTCTGGACTCAGAGGAATATTTCCAAAAAATATCTTCAGAGGGTTGCTGCCACCTAACCAGAATATCCTTACCACTCAAGGCTAATGCTTGGCTCCTCCACAGTTGCCACATCACACCATCTATGCGGTCTGCTGCAGTTCACTCATCTAACAAAGATGTTAACATGTATCAGACTGATCCAGTGTTGCCAAAACTTCCCTATATAGTTTAAGATAATTGAGAGGTCTTGCAATTTCTTGTTATTGAGACTGTGTGCCAAGACCACTGCCACCTCTAGTGCATATTCCACTCAGGTTATACTTTATCTATCAATTCCATAGTTCGTTAGTGTGGCCACAGTTTTAGTTCACACTAAGTAATTCCCCTTCCTAAGAGGCTCAAATAATGTTGCAACAGAACTCCCATCTAACCAATATAGCTACACCAACAGACAGATGTAGAATAGACACAAAAATAACAAGTCAAACTGCTTTCCACAGAAAAGCCTTTTCCATTGTGAGTGTGCATTTTAACTACATTAAATCCTATTAATCCAAACAAATCAGCAAGCCAAATTCCTGCTACCGCCTCTGCAGCTCTTACTGCAAAAATGTGTGCTTAGCACAACTTGAAATGTGCATGTCTTATACCAAAACACCCATCTGCAATTGAGAGAAAACCTCAGCAATGTCTCTGTAGAACACCTGCATGCCTTATCAACCATCACGTTGCAAAAATACAAACGTTCACTAATTCAAGGAGCAGTATGTTCCCTGGAAGGGTTTGAATTCTGCAGGTTTAACTGTGTATCAGTACAATAACAAGGTTCCACACTGGAACCACTTTTCATTGTGGAAATAGCAGTACATGGCATTAATAAGACGTGCAAAGCACGAAAACGTATTCAAAGGCTTGTACTTGCCAGCGAATGGAAGACTTGCACAAGTTATTACTATCCTTAAATGTATTTCAGGACTGCTGCATTACAGCACCAGCTCTGTGCACCCCAACTTGTAATGAAAATGCAGTGTCAGTTTAGTGACACAGACTGAATCTGCACAGTACAGAGCACTAGCTAAAAATGCTCAGTGGTGGATTTTCACAGGAATAATATCCTGTGAGCAGGCCACATCCCAAAGCGCCAATCTAAAGAAGAAGAGAAGGTAGGACAGGAACTGGAAAGTAAGCAGACAGACTTGCTGTTAGCTGGGTAAAGCAGTGAACAGACACACAGCCAAAAGAAAGCAGAAAATGAGCAAGCTGAGGAAACAGAAAATCTAACAGTAGCTTTACTCATGTGAAGACAGATTACATTTAAAGCATGGTGAGATGGAAAGGAGGAAGCCCAGCCTGGAAAAATGTAATGAGGAGACCACATTATTCCAACTGAAACAGAACAAAGCAAAAGAAACCTACAGCAAATAAAGTACTTCACTATCACAATGTTCTGAACACTTTCTCATGGAAGAAGTTTCAAGAGTGGTTTGGCATGATGTAGATGACAGCAATGGAAACAAGACTCATTCCTTATTGCCACAAGCTTTAATGCACAAAGCAGGTCACTGCACCCCAGCAAGTGCGCAGGGATCTCTGTTTGAAGCCAGGGCAGAGACTCAGGCTCAATGGGTGACCCAGATCCCAGAGTATGCAGAGCAGGACTGACACAGCACGTTAGCCCACAACTTGACAGACCATGTATAACAATCTGGAAGTAACCATGCAACATTTGGAACAGTGACATGCATCAGGGTTCCCAGAAGTCAGGGCTCCACCAAGAAGTCTGGCCATACTCATAACCTTGTACTGTCATTTGTAAAATTGGTGCCACAGCTCAGCTCATCACAGACAGGTTCAACCCACTGCAATTACACAACTGACCCCAAGATTAAAGGACACTACCACTGTATTCCATTGTTTTTAATAAGCATCAAAAGGCAAAATCAAAGCCACATCCAGAAAAACTAAGGCACCAGAAGAACTTAGATACACGGCATGCAGGTCTTGCACTGCACAATGAATGGATACTTAGATGGGTTTTATTTCTTTTTTAGGGCAGACTTGACCTTAATCCATCATGAACAAGCTCATAATGCTTGCAGAGGGTCTGAAGTAGACCTCCCCAAGAAGTTGCTGTACAAAATAACCACCACAGCTACTCCATACAGCATTTACAAGCAAAAGTGGAGGGAAATTTCATATGATGAAAATAGGGCAATGACAATTTACTGGTTTACAATAAAATTTTCAATTATACACAATCAAGATTTGGAGCAAGCCATGCTTTACTGGAGGGCAGAGGCCACAAACTAAAAAGGGACTGTGGTAAAATGTTCCAGAATCTCACCCTCACAGCAGCAGCAGAGGTCCAGCTCCTACCAGATCAAAGAACCAGCAGTGGTACATTCTAGGAGATGATGAACACTCCAAGCCAGCCTCTCAGTCCTAGGATTCAGTGTAAAATTACAGTTCCAAATGACAATTTTATTAGGCCTCACAAGTAATAGGACAGCAGAAGTTAAGCAGTAGCTCACTAAAATCACAGGAGTGATCAGGGAGACCGACATCCACTTACAGCTAGTTTCTCTGCAAGCAGAGAAGTTATGACAGGGCTTTGCCTTCAGCTTTCCTTGTTTCTTGTGTCAACAGACACACGGGTATCCATGAATAAGGGTTTTTCTATGGAACCTCATCAGCCAAGCTGGGCCAGGAAAATACAGAAACACACTCCCCTTGCATAACATACACACCTTCCACATACAGAATCCAATAAAGACCTCAGCAAAATGCTTTCTCACCGTACCTTTCAAAATTTTTGCAAATCTGCTCACTCCATTTGGCCTATAAGATCTGTTATTATTGAGTCCCTCTCAGTCAAAACTTGCTGTCTTCCAGCCCGTCTCTTCTATTTCATCTTGCTATGATTTCCAGTCCATAAGCACTGATAGTTATTTGTCTCCCCTCAGCCTTGTTTCTCCTGTGCCTTCTTTTCCTTCCACGCTGGCAAAGTATTTTGGATTTCCTTTACACTTTTCAGTGTCCTCATAATGGGGTTGTGGGGATATATAAGTACATGTTGGGTGTTTGCCCCCTTCTCTCCCCACCAGATTTTGAACCTGACCCACCTGTGATACCAGTACCCATTCATCCATCTGTTGCAAGACAACACTAATGAAAACTGCCACCAGACCAATTCCCTCCACTACACTTTTCTACTCTCACACCTCAAAGAAGCCTTGAGATCTGACCTGGTTGGTCTGTGATGAACCAGAAGACAGATCCTCAAACAGCTTCTGTGTGCAGCACACCAGGAGACATCACATGGATGGATTCATGCATGCCCACACCATGAATGCTAATACGAACAATTGTTTGAAAGAAGACAAAGTGTTTCTCCAGCTTAACTGAAGCCCACGCCTGCAATCCCAGCTACCTTTGACTCATTCCTCAAACCCTCCCCTCCTCCAGCTTCCATTTGTCTCTGCGCAGAATCTCAGCTGCTTGTAAGAAAATTACCAAGTGACATTACTTCCTCTACCTTTTCAACCTTCCCTTCCCCTCCTGCAATTCCTCCCATAACAGACACAAGCATGTTCCCAGTCCTTCTAAGCACTCCACCAACCTCTATGATTTTTCCCTCTTTTTTATCAACTTCTATCTCTTGCAATTTGTCAGTAAACGTGTATGCTCTTCTCCTCCCTCTCCCAACGCAAACAGACATTAATTTCTTGCATCTTTAAATTTCTCAATGACTCTGGATCACAGTTCAGATGTCTAGGACGAGAAGAGGAAATGCATTGTCCCATATGTCCTTCTCAACTCTAGCTCTTCAACTGTATATGAACTCTGAGCTGCCACTGTTCTTTTTCCACTCCAGCCTATCTTCCATCTCAACTACTACTGAATCTGCTCTACTTCTAGGGACCCCCTTGCTGGTCAAAACTCAGGACTAGTAGTCTAACTATTCTCATTAACTCTTTCTTAGCAAAAGTACTAACATTTTTGATTATTTGATTGCTCCTCCCTTGCCTTCTGTGAATGGCTTCTACCTACCACTACCACGCTAACCAATCCCAAAGATGCTGAAAGAGACAACCAAGAAATTATGACCATCACTACAACTTCTTGCATACTCTGCTGCCAGCCCTGAAGTTATCTAATGGGCCATAAGCCACACCTACCTACTCCTTCCCACCTATTGCTGCAAAACCTGGTGGGTTGAAGCCTATTGATACAGCTGAAATTGCACCTTGTTTCAGGCAGTGTTTGAACCAAGGAGAAGAGATGTGAATCTGGTTCCCAGAGCAGCAAGAGTAGAACTCAGAAGCCAGGCTATGAGAGAACTCAGAGTCCAGAGCTGTCATATTTGCAGAGGCTGGCTCACAGTTCTTGCTGATTCTGAACTCTCAGAAACATAACAGCTCCTGCGTGCCAGGGCTTCTGGATTACAGCCCACACTGAGCTGAACAGGAGAGTGTGTCAACCTACTGCTCAAGAAAGCAAAATACAGCTTCCTTTAGTAGCACTACATTGCAGCTCTTAGTTCAAAACCAGCTCTGAACTCCCGCAGACACTGGAGACCATTCCTACTTCAGATACATTCCAGAGGTGATGAGTGCACTAATTTTAAAAAAAACAACATGGCACGGAGGGACACATATGAGGTACGCCTTTGGATCCTGTTTATATTTTCTAGTGTACAAAATCTCCTTCATTTACTTTTGAGTTCTGAGGCAAAGAGTTAAAAAGCCAATATGAACTCACCTAGTACTAGAGCCTATGTTTGCTACTGCACAAATGCTCTTTGGCTTCTCTGCTCAGTTTTTTTCAAGAACTTCCCCATCTCATGCAAGACACTCAACACCTTCCACATTTTAAACAATCCAAAAGCACTGACAAATCCAGCCTTTATGTTTTGGGAAAAGTCTGAAGCCTAAATTAATTTCCTAGGCTCTGCCCTTGCCACAGGCATTTTCTAAAACTCCTCCAGGTTCCACACAGGAGGCAACTTATAGTGGCTCATGTTAAGGTAAAATACCTAGGTAAGACAAACCCACAAGCAGACCAGAAGCATAAAACCAACAGTACCAGCTGAGTAATGATACTACATGAAGGAAAAACCACTACTGCAGAACCTAATAGCTAACACAACCTTTGATTTGTATACATTAAGTGATACCAGATTGAGACTTTAATGATCAATTACAAATAAAACATCCAATGGTGCAATCCTATCTACCTGCAAAAGCGACCGGGAGATCACCACACGGCATTCTTACCAGATCCATTATTCAACACACAACTATGTTGCCATAGCAAAAACTGCTTCCATCTTTATGGCAAGGTGTCTATAAAAATGTCTATGAAGATATTCTATACTGGGCATAGCAAATCTGTCTTAGGATTTGCTTTGTGGTGTTGGGTTCCCCCCCCGACCCATAAAACACATTAGTGAAAATCATGACTAATCTCTTCAAAGATGACAGCCAAATGTGGCAGGCCACTGAGGACTCCTACCCCTCTGCACAGCAGATCACACGGGTTCCTGCCTCCCCTCTGCACTCTGGAGCGTGGGTAATTTTTTTATTATTTTTTTTCCCCTTTTAAAAGGAGGCAGCAAGCTCTGGGAAAATACTTTTATGGCTAAGTGAGTTTTACCACCCACAAAGAGACAGGTCCCCAAGGGGCCTCAACGCCCACAAAAGATGAGCACTTCTGCAAAGCCTTACCCCTTCTGATATAATGATATCTAGAAATTAATCTCTTTAACAATGCACACAAAAGGAATCAGCCTGCACCCTTCACTTTTAAGAACATGATCACCTCTCTCCAATGCCTTTCTGAATCTCAAAGGCAGCTTTAGAGTCACAGCCACCAATACAAAGAAAGGCTTACTGGGACAGCTTGAATCAGGAAACTCATTATACAAGTTTTCTCAGATTCAGTGCTTGTTTCCAGTCCTGCAGCACTTGTGACACGATGCAAATGCCTGAAGAACCTCTCCAGCAATGGGACCCCTGAAGACACCCTATGAAAACTCCTGTACATGTACCAGGAACTTTGAGAGCAGTACTATGACGATAAATTTTCCTTTGCGACTAGGCAATAATTTTGCTAGTTTAAACACCCCATATACTGGGAAAAAAACCTGTTTCAGCAATCAGTTACCTCAATGCAAGTGATGAACTTTATGCAGCAGGACTTCAAGAAATTAAAAACTCCCAATGCCAGTGTTCAAGTATCATTTTTTCTTCCAAGCTAAACTGTACTGATATCAGGTTCTGCATCTTTCTATGCCTTTTGTCTATTGTATTAAAGGGTGCTCTATCAGACATCTTTCCCCCACAGATATATCTAGACCAGTCAAGTAACAACTACCTACTACTTTGATTAGCTAAGTACATGAAGCTTACGGCATTCTACAGCTGAAGTTTTCCTCAGCTGATTCTTCCTTCAGCTATACTAAGTCCTTCTGAAATGTAGACATAAAGAGTTGCACAGGGACTTGAACATCATCTGGAATGACGTCAATAAGACCATATAAAAAGACAACAGCAGTTTCATACTCCCTGATATTGCCTGCCTACATAAGGTTGTAGAGCTGTAGCATCATGACAGGAATTCATATTCTATCGGTTCACCACAGCTCCCCAAAGCCATTTGCAGAGTTGCTACATTGCCCAAAACAAGACTTCACAAACTGCAAATGGGATACACATTAATGGTCCCAAAGTACCTTATCTCACTCTGGGCTGTAATAATAGTCACAACAGCATCATTGCTTGGATCACCACTGGGAACAAAGCAACTGCAGGAAAGATCAGCCCTCCAAGAAAATAGATTTTGACTGCCACTCTCACACTCCATATTTTATTATCTACAGTCAGAAGTGGAATGACCCCAGATTCCAAACACCTTTTTTGAAAGGTCAACAGCAACTAAGAGAGCTTAACTGCTGGTTTGTTTGACATACATCTTGCCTCTGGCCCAGTCAGTCCATAAAACTGCTTTTTCTGTCCAAAATCTTTCCTGTTGTTTAAGCTTAATTCAAGGGCTTTGAGTACCATTGTTCCCATTTGAACAGTCTTCCACTAATGCATATGAAAGCCTATCAAGTGCTGGTAACCACTCTGCAATTGCACCATCATCTCTTCTGGATACAGATAGTAAAAGTGTAATAAGCATTTCAAGGCTCTGTATTTGGAGCCTTTTAACCCTTTAATACGACTTTATTGTACGGAGGACAGTTGCACACATTGCTCTAACAACTTCTCTCATAGGGCAGCATAACCAAGGACACCCCACAGCAAACAGTCTCCACAATTCCTTAAATGGAGCCAGTCACAGACTGTATCTGGCACAGTTGAGTAAATGCAGATCTTTACAACTATTGCTAACCTCAGTGCAGCATCACTTCCAGACACTAGCCAAGAATCCCATCACCTCAGACCTCATCAAGCATCTCCTGTGAAGTGGCCTGCACTCACTCTGACCAGAAGAGGGGTGCTCATTCTAATCACACTTGCAAATAAAAATTGTAAATTATACTCACAATGTACAGCCACTGATCCACACCAAGTCTTTCTATGGACACTTCTGCTACGTAAGCAGGCAACTGTGTACTCAGTAAATTCAGAGAATCACTGAAGACTGAGAGTGGAAAGGGCCTCTGAGATACTCTTAGACCATTCCCTTGCTCAGAGCAGGGTGAATTACAGCAGGTTACCAGGGACTATCTCCAGTCAAACTTGGGTTATCTCCAAAGATAGAGACCCTATGATCCCCACGGGCAAACTGTTCCAGAATTTGACCATTCTCACAGAAAGAAAAAGTTTTCTTCAAATGGAATTTCAATTTGTGTCCGTTGCCTTTTGTCCTTTCACTGGGCATCCCTGAAAAGAGTCTGGCTTTCTTCATTCCCTCAGTTATTTATACATATTGACAAGATGCAGTCCAAGCCCTCTCTTCTCCAGGCTGAAGAGTACCAGGCTGAGTCTCTCTCAACCTATTCTCCCAAGTCAGTCTGTAAACCCTTACTTATCTCTGTGGCCCTTCACTGCATTTACTCCAGTATGTCCACGCCTTTCTTGCACTGGGGTCCAGAACTCGACAAATACTACAAATGTGGCCTTACCAGGCCTGAAGAAAAGGATCACCTCCCTCAGTCTGCTGGCAATGTTCTTCCTAATTCAGCATAGCGCACTTATGGCCTTAATTTCTGAACGGCACATGTGCTGGCCCATGTTCAAGTTGCTGTCCACAAAACCCCCAGGTCACTCATTGTACAGCTGCTTTCCAGACAGTAAGTCCACAGCCTGTTCTGGTGTATGGGGTCATTCTCCCCCAGGTGTAGGACTTGGCATTTCTCTTCACTGAACTTAATGAGATTTGCTGGTCCATTTCCCGGTCTATAAAAGTCCCACTGAACAGCAGCATAACTTTCTGGTTCATCACCTACTCCTCCCAGAATTGCTGAGGGTGCACTCTGATCCATCATCCTCCTTCGTTCAAGTGATGAACGAAGGTCTCCTCTTCTAGATAACATCCTTTCTGCCATGAGAGCAGGATGTCGCCTGCCTAATTTTAGGCATCTAAGTAACCCACGGCAGGAAAGTACTCTTCCAAAAATCCCTGTCTAATCAGTGTTAAATATACTGTCAGCTCCATAGAAGATTCAGAGCACCTCATTTCAGCTCACTGCAGGTGATGAATCCTCAGAGCAGAGGCTTTTTTTTTTCCTCTGCTAACTATACAGGAAGCTTGGCCTCCCAAGTCAGATGACCCCAAAATTACAGTGCAAATACCTCCCATAGTGCACATAGCTGTGGATTCTTATTTCCAGTTGACTCACAGTCCTCTCAATTAACACATTCCCAGATTTAGCAGATTGTGATAAACTATGGCTTGAGTTACAAAAGCATAAAGAAAAGACAAGAACAAAAAGGACCGAGCAATAGTAGGCTTTAAAGTGCTAATAGCACAATTTTGACTCTTTAGCTCCCCTTTACTGTGCAATATTTAAGAGACTCATGGAAAATCTCCAGTTCTCAGGTGTGAAGGCTCTTTGCATACAAAACCATTGATATACAAAATCTATTTCAGAAATTAAACTGATTTTGGAATCACTCAAGCCTTAGATTACCCTAGTCTCTGGAACCAAATAGGGGATAACATCTTACAACGGCTGTAATGCAAGTTCATTCCATCTGCCCTACAATCTCTAGTGCTTTGCACTCTTAATATCCCAACCAAAGAATTCAAACTGTACCTGTTCACAGATGTAAACAGAGAAGTCTCTGTGACCACAGAGCACGTCTGCTGCTAAGTGGAAGATGCAAGTGAACAGCAACACAGAGGAAGCAGGGCACAATAAGCAGACAGCCAGGTTAAAGTTATTCCATACAGAAAGTACCCTGACACCTTCTGGCTGTGCTTTTTGTGTATGACCATGTACAGCAGGAGAGGACAGCAAAATAAGAATGAGTAACTACTCAGACTCTCAATGCAGAATTTGATATTTTGGATTTGAGGGAAAGGCTAACTGGAAACAACACATACAACCTCTTCCAGCACATAAATGCATATGTTAATGACTTTCTCTTAACACTACCTATCACCCACTTTCAGGAGACATCTAGGTACACAGAACTAAATCCCGTTTATCTCAGAGGAGTATTTACCTGCATCAAAATGAATGCCAACAGCTTAGGAACGTTTGTGGAGGTCTTTGCACTGGACTAGCATTTCAGAAGAGAAATGCCTGTAGGTCATTCAAAGGCTAATTGCATCAACTACCTATCAGCCTTCACTGTGCCAAGGTACAACATACAGGATGGCACAGATTACAGCACCAGAAAAGAGGCAGCTGGACTGCCAATTAAAGCACAGAGCCGGAAAAAACAAACTCACTGGTGTCCTGCAATATAGGGAAAAATTACTTAAGTACTATAAAGATGGACCTGCTAGGAAGAATGTAGCATCTGTGGATCAGCTATCTGATCCCAATGTCGTCACAAAGTTGTGTATTAAGAGTTGTTTTCTAGACTTTTTTCTTTTTAAGCATTAACAGTCTTCTATCCTCTGGGAAAGGGATTTCATTTGAAGAATGCGTGCTAAGAAGTTCACCTCTGACCATAATCATGATGTTGTATTATCCCAGAGCCACAGCTATAGAATGAACTGGAAGTCAAGAAGGGATCTAATACTATGAGAAAGTTAACTCACAGTATATGACTTTATTCTGCACATGGGACATCAAACTACCAGGAGATTTTATTTATGAGATACTCTACTGTAATTGAGCAGCAACATTAAAAATTTTCATGGTTGAAGGCTGATCTAGGAAAGCACCAGCTGGTGAGAGACAAAGGCAGATAAGAGCTGAGGTGCTGCAACTAACCTTCCAAGGGCCTCAAGTGTGTTTTTAGAATACATTAAGCAAATTTGTAAGTGAACACTTAGATAACAGGATGTCAAGCAATTAAAGTCATTGCCACATTTTCAAAATCCTACTGTCTCCTAAAGCTTAAGTACCATGTTGAGGAAACCAACATCTCTAAGGATACCTCTCACCAGTCCCATGAAGAGACACTCCATCATTCCCTCCTGTAAGAAGTTCATTCATTTGCAATTCAGCCATACAGCCTCTTTTTGTCCTTACATTTCTTCATGAAAGGCTGCACTTCCACAGAAATTATAAACTGTTCTCAGGTCTGTGATGAAGATGACAGGTATCTATAACTCTCAAGTCACAGAAGAATCTGAGGCATATTTTAAGCCTCTTATATCATTTAGCATCCACTGACATAGATCACAGAGAGACCATAAAAATAAAGTTACTCAAAGGTTCACATCTTTCCATATTTAGCAGTACCAAATAGAATAACAGAAACATACAGCATAGAAAGCCACACACTTATGTTCATTGATTCTATTATTCTACAGAATTCTCTACTGTGAAAAGAAGGATTAGATCAGGACACTAATTCAAATTCACACAGCTGTCTCAGATGAAAAGGCAGAAGCAAGCCAATATCAATAAGCCAGTGATGGACAGCTGAAGGTACAGCTTAAGAATAACACTCAAATCTCAGGGAACTGTACAAAAAAATACGTAATTACTAATACTAAGAAAAACATGGGTACATCAGAGACAACTGACAATGTGTCCTTCTATCAACTTTTGCTGGCCTTCTGGAGCTCTCAAGTTATCTTTGTCTTACCCTGCACAGCAGTGCATCACTACAAGCACATTCCAGGGATGGGAGCATCTCAGAACGATTTAATGGCATACTGTACATGACAGAACAGGATTACATCAAGACAACCTGAACCACAGGAGGCAATCACACCTGAAATGCCAGAGGAACTAGAGATCTGCCTTCAACACGGTTTTGAAGGCAAGAAGCCTTTTATCATGATCACTTCTATCATTAGAGCAGAAGTGAAAGGTTACTTTAGGGCTAACTCAACTTGCAATGGCAAACAATACTCTATGCAGCTGCATGTACCACAGGCTCAATGATATCCATTTAGCTGGCTTTAGGTTAGAGCCACTCACTTGTGAACATCAGCCCTAAATACAGCTAGAGTGATTAAAAAATTGGGAATGTGCATCAGGAAGCACCTTAACTAGTGCGTGTCACTGGTGAGAGACCATCACCATAATTCTTATCAGGAGAACTATCACATGCTCAATCACATCCTTCCTGTCCCAGAAGGATGGCATTATCCATCTTAGCTAATTTTCACCACGATGAAACTTCATACACTCTAACAATTGTGTGTTAGCAGTTGCTGGCTGAAGAATAGAAATTCACCAGAAGACACATGACTTTGAATTCTTCCTGGAAGTAAAGCTCTAAAGAACAGCATAGCTTATGGGATTTTGGGAAAACAACAGCCAAACTTCACACTTCGAAATTCTAGACTCCCATTAAAGGGATCAACTGATTCTTAGCTTCATCAATAGCCTCAGCCCCACCCCAGTATAACAAGGCTACAGACACCTTGCTCTGGCAACTCCAGGAGAGATATCCAAAGCTGAACCATTACTGCTCTTGTAGCAGGCTATAGCCTGATTAGGTGTGGGATATGGAAAAATCTGTAAATCAAGCTCATTCTTTGACTACATGCAAGTGTTCAGTCTCTGGTCTGAATCTATTACCCTGAGATAGCAACGAAATCACTCAGAAACTGTAAACGTAGAATCTGTATCACTCAAACCTTAAGCCCTGTGGAATGTGGATCTCCCCACAAGGTGGAAGACTCAGAGCAACTGTGCTGGATTGTGTTTAAGCAGATAAAAGTCTGGTGGCAAAGCCAGAACAGATAAACATGACCTATGACCACACAAGGAAAAATATTTTGTTTGTTGAGATACACATAACTGAATAGAAGCCTATTAAAACAAAGTGAGGCAAGACAGAAGCATTTCACAAAGCTAGGTAACTCCACCATAAACTTTCATCTGCAGGTCGCCTAATGAGTAATAGAAATGCCAACAAAATGGTATTTGTGCCAATTTTTAAAATTTTCTGCGAAGTTCCTTGGGAAACACTGATTCTCTTCTTCCCCTAAGCTTTCACTGAACTGAAACTAAAGCCTTTTTTGTTTCACTATACTATTAACATGTCTCTGTCCATCCCGAAGCAGTCAATTACTATAAAGCCTGAGGCAGAAGTTCACAGAGGGGAACAAGAGGTCACAAGCACTTCAGCGACAATGATGCAGACCTTTTCTTTTAAATGTATCTACGGATTTTAAAAAATATGTCAAAAAGATATCTGTAACTTGGCCATCACAACTTAACAGTGTCCTGCTTCTCAATGCAACTTAGGACAAAGAGAAATTTATTTTAAAAAAACCAAACAAAAAAGGACCAAAAAAAAAAAAAACCCCAAAAAAAAAACGAAAAACAAATAAACGAACCAAAGAAAGAAACAAACAACAAACCCAAACAAAACAGTGGGCAGAAATACTCAGCTGGCAGAAACATTTCAAAAAAGCAGTAAGAGGTAGTAAACACAATACTGAGCTGTGTGTTCCTTGGATGTATTAACGCTGCTGAGCTCTGCAGCAGTACTAACTCCCACTAGAAAAGGTGTCATCTCATCCCCCAGAACATCTTTTTGGTATCTCCTGGGAAGTGTAGAAGGGAAAAATAAATTTAAAATAAAGAAGGAAAAAGAAAACCAAACCAAAAATCAAACCCCCACTCTGTTGGCCCACAAATGGCAGAGAACCCAAGAGACTCGAAGACTGAAATGGCTCCAAGATGCAATATTCCACCTACACTGCCACATGCAATCAATCAGCCACATGAAGTGAAAAACCAAAATATATTTACTGCTTTCATCACCACTTTAGCAACCAACTACTTCAACTAGCTTTCACTGTATGGATGTTTCCTTGGAGACCACAACTTCATCACTTAGGGCAGTTCACCAAGGAGAGGAGAGTGCAGAGGGTGGCTTGCAGCCCACACTACCAAGAGCCTCAAAAGAGCTGCCAAATGAACTCTCAGGTTTCTTGACGAGTCTTGAAATACAGGGGAATATGGAAGATTGAAAAATATGCTAGTGTTATACCAGTATTTTAAAAGGTTGAAATAGGATGAGACTGTCAGTCTTGTCAACCTGACATTGATTCCAGACAAAATAATGAAAAAGCTGATATAAGACTCAGTTAATAAAGGATTAAAGGAGGACAGTGTAATTACTGCCAATCAACATAGACTTTACAGAAAAATATAACTTGTCAAACTACCAACACTTTTGGTGTGATTACAAGTTTCAATGCTAAAGGTAACAATGTTGATGTAATATATTTTCACATGGTGTTTTACCTGGTGCCAGAAAGCACAGTGATGCAGCATTCTGTATCAGCTGAGAGATCTGAACTGCACCAGGCAGATAATGAGGCAGGCAGGTGCTACTGGGGCACGTTGCTGTTCCAGTGCTCCATGCAAATTAGGCTGCTGGCACGGAGATCTCCCTGTCTGTCATGTTGACTGGTATCTCTTCATTCTCCCCCTGGGCTCCCACCTACTCTACCCCATCTGTTGCCACCTTTCCCGTGCTTCGCTTGGAAGTGCCTTGGCACAAGGATGGCCACCAGTCCCCTGACTAGTACAAAGGGCTCTGATCTGACCTAAGCTCTGCCTGGCATGTGAGTCATTCTGCCTAACCCACTGCACTGCTGTACTAGTCCATTTGCAGAGACAACCTGTAATTTTTAGGGCTTCATTAAACTTGACTCTAAGGATTTAGTCTCAAGGCAGTCCTCCCTAGCGTGCAGCGATGGTCTGTTTAACACTTGCGTGAGAATGACACTTAACAGAAAGCTGTTCACATAAAGTAGAGAGCTTAAAGTAAATGGACAGAACCTGACAGCAAGAGCTCTGACATTAAAAAATTTAGTCAGCACATCACAGTAGTTCACACACTAAGATCTCCATCTGCTCCTTTGATTTCCTCTCAGTGTATAGTAGTAAATGGGGCAGTGGACAGGAGCAGAAGTAGAATTGGATGTATTTTCCCAAACAGCAGCTCTCAGTCTTACACAGAAATCTACTGTCAGTTTTTAGAAAACTGTCAGGTTAGCAATACAGGGGTTTTTGGTATCTCTTCTCAAATGCTGTAGAGGTTACATAAGAAATACATTTGGCATTTTTGCATTTAAACATAATTCAAAAATGACAGTTTGGATACATGGTAGAATGAAGTAATTGAAAGCATTCAAGCTTAGATTAGCCTTTGTTAATGGGAAAATAGAGGATTGATTTTTTCCTCAGCCAAGGCTGTCAAACTCACCCGTAACTATCAGGTCAGGGTTAAAGTACTTTTGAGTTTCAACAGAAGTTTTTCACCATGATACTGAAGAAAGAGCTACCACAAGCCTTGGCACAGGCTAAATATCAAGGAAAGTATACTATCAGCACTGTAACTTTCAATGGCTCTGAAATACAATACTGAAAATTACAATGCTGCTGACCAACACAAGTATAAGAAATTCTCTGGCTATTCCACAACTGCAACCTCATCTTCGAGTTCTTGCCTATCATGCCTCCCCCTAATATTTGCAATTTCAACTCTCCTTTTTCCTGCAACATATGAACAAGTTTTTAGCATGGATGTAAGAAAATATTTTGAAAGCTGAAAGCATGGGTAAAATAAACCAAATATTAAAACAACATAACACAAGCAGTTACTGCATTGGAAGAATAAATTTTATATTTAAGTCAATGAAAGCCTTTATGGTGGAGTACCAGCCATTCCAGTGTGAGGTTCCACAACACTGCCAGAGTGAACAAACCTTGCCTTATGAAGGCTCAGCACAGCATCACACACGAAAGACTGATCTTGTTTTTTAAAACTTCCATGATTACAGTTTCTGTCTTTCTTTGTTATTCCTGGCATACATGCAAGAAAGAGCAAGGATGTGTGTTTTGGGGCTCTCATTTCCCAAAAAGTGTAGATGAAAAAGCCAGGCTATTTCCCAGCCACAAGGGAACAGGCAAACTGCAAGGAGGCCTGAAGAAGGGATGAAGGCAGGTGTCTCCAGCAAAGCTGGGCGACACAAGAGTTCTGCAGTGTTGCCTGGCAGCAAGTAATTATCTGCCAGTGTGCTGCTTCCACGTGCCAACAGCCAAAGCCCACACAGGCAGCAAGCACAGGCAAGTATGTGAGTCAGCTAATGCTACAGGTTAGCTCCACTGTTTCCTAAGGGATACAAGCAGAGATGAGACTCTGGGTTATTCCGACTCGACAGCACTGGGAACCACTCAGCCCAATATGTCCAGAGAGACAGAAGTCTGGAAGATGATGGAAATCTATTATCAAAGACAAGACCACTGCCATACTAAACCAGCACTGCAAAACCAGCAACAGTTCTACCCCAAAATGACTGGGAAATCTCCAATAAAAACAGGTTAGATAAATCCTGTCAAAAATGGCTTAGGCATAGTTGATTTCGCCTTAAGATAAGGTAAAGAGTCATGCAGCCTCTTGAGAAGCCTTTCAGCACTCCTTTCAGTGATGGTCCTGTGATTACCTAAAGGAAGGAGGAAAACCACATCCCAACCTACCTGTCCATACATCATCTCTTGCGCTCTTCCCCAAGCTCCAAAATTACTCCCCCGCACCGGGGTTAATTACAGAGCAACTCAGACCCAGCCAAAAAAGACTCACCCTCAAGATATGTGTCATCTATAACCATCTCATTCATGAACTGCCAGACTGCCATACTCCTCCTCCTCTTTCCCCCACCTCCCTTTTCCACCTCCGCTTGCCCTCTAAGGCTCCCAAATGCCTGTGTGCTGTATGTGGTGGCAGCTGAGTTTTTTAATATGCACTTATTAAGATCCTAATTGAATCCCACATTGCCTTGTGTGCGTCTTCCTAGCCGGAACATGAACAAGGCACCCTATAATTCAATTAGAAGGACCTGCAGCAAGCTGATCATTAGTCTGTCAGGTTGTTTAAAAAAAGACATCTAGGAATAGGGAAAGAAGTTAAATAAAGGGAGAATTGTTAACACCCGTCCCCAATTCATACAGACACTTCCACACATACCTGAAGCATGGAATCTGCAATGCTCAAGCACTTGAATGACAGCTTACTATATCAATCCAACAGTCCTTTCTCTTGCTTCAGACAACTTAAATAGAACCTCAAAAGTTGGAATTCATTTTCCTCATCAATCCTTCTCTGCTCTGATTCATAAGAAAACACCACTAATATACATGACTACTGCAAACAAGGCAATCTCATTACCTGCCAAGACCCTGTTGACAGAGGAATGGGTAGCTAAGCCAGGCTGTCCTCGTTCATGGAAAATCCCAGCATAAGGCAAGTACTCCGGCAGCAAGAAGCGTCTGCAAAACAAAGAGTAAAACATGGAGAAAGCCATCCTGTGTACTACAGCTCTGAAGAGCCACTGCAATTACTTTGAGGAAATATGACTACATTCTAGCAGACTACAGTAGAGGGAAGGCTGGAATCCTCTGCTTAGCCAACTTCTTCCCTGCTTCAAACAAAAAGTAAATTACAGATTAGATCCTCCTCTGATCAACGTGGCTGCCAAGATCAGCAATAAACAAATCCTCTACCTCCCACAATAGTTTCCTAATCTCAAACCAGAACATTGTGCTGACAATCTCTGATCAGATTCTTTTCTCCTCCTATTCTGCCCTCATACTGTGACCTCAACCTGTAAGTAAAAAGCACTAAGACTATGCTATCTTTCAAACATCACAGGATGATCAGCTCATACTAACATGCCATCCCCAGGAATCCCAGAAACAGCAAACCAAGGATAAAGAAGCCCTGTGCAAGAAAAAGAATCCACCTGAAAGAACCAGAGAGCTGTACTGCTGGTACTCCAGGATTTGCACACCTTTTTCTCTTACACATAGATGCCTTACCTCGGGACAAAGCGCCCCAGCGACGGTGCAGACATGCGGGCGTTCCGGGGAGCTCGGTGCCTGGATCGGTCTCCATTGTCCCTTCAGCAAAACAAAGAAAATTACTGTACATTAAAAATACTACATAATAAAAGTATTTTCCAAGAAAACAAAACACCAGTGATGTCACCTAGTCAACCTGAGTATGCTACAGAGATTCAACAGTTCTTATGCTTCCAGTGCTCCAAATTCACACAGGCAACTGTACCAAATCCTCTGACAGTTTTATATAAGGGTAATCTTAAAGTTCATTTTCTTCACTGTTTGACAATGTCTCAAAAGTATCAACAAAACCACAGAGAGTCAACGAATCAATGTCAGCACCTGAGCAAATGAAATAGAAACATCAGAATTTTGATCAGGAAAGCAAAAGGTAAGCTCACCCCAGTCCTCAGAAGAACCTTCTGTTAGTCAAAGAGATCTGTTAAAGTTCACATTTTCATTCCCAGAAATGCAGGCAAAAGAGCATAATCTGCAGACTATTCTTTTGTGTTCCTTCCCTGAAGGTCCAGTTTAAGTGCCATCAGATCTTAAAACCATCTCACTTTTCATAAGCTCTTCCAGTTAAATCAGAAATGTTAGTTGATGTCAGACAAAATTACATCTCCTTAACAACACCTCATTCTGTTTCACAATAAATGTCTGGGCCTTGGGGAACGAGGGGAAAGGGTTTAGCATCTATTGTCCTACAGCAGACACAGGAAGGCACTTCCCCAGGAGGGCAGTGCAACACTGAACAGGCTTTCATGGAGAGGCTGCAGAGCTGCTAGCCTTGTAAATCTCAAGATAAGAGCTAGACAAACTCACAGGTGGCCTAGCCTGATTTTGGTAATGACAGCTGTACAACAAGCAGGAGATCGAACTGGAGGAACTTCAGAATCCCCATCATACACAATTCCTGATATTGCATTCCTAGGCCACAAGGGGTCCTGTAATTATACAGCACTAAAACTGCAAGGAAAATAATGAGACTCCATTAGCGACTCTGGAGTTCTGAAAGAGACCTTAACATTGCTTTCTTCTCTGTTCAGAATTTACTCTCTGTATGACCTTGCACAAGTAACAAGTCTGCTTTCCATGAATTCCAAATCCCCATCCGTACTTGCAGCCCTGTCTCCTTCCCAAGCAGTTGTGGGGAGAATATTACTTGCAGAGCCTTGAAATCACTAGGAAACTAAATATTCCTTATGCAATGCACTAGCAGCACATTTCTAACCCACTCCAGCAAGCTGTGCATTTTATAATTTTTCTTCATTTTGCTTTTTTGAAGTCAGTGAGCAAGAAACGTGGGCTGAGAAGAAAGTCTATTACGTGGCTGTTTCCCACACACTTGAGGAACCCAGGAACAAAAAAGCAGAGGTTCTTCTGCAAAGCTCGTTAGCCTTTCAAGCTATTTCACCAAAACCAAATGTAAATCCAAGCTCAAAGCTTCCATTTCTCCTCCCACTGTAGATGCAGCATTTGCAGTTCACAGCCAAAGCCGCACCTCACCCTCAGGATTTTGTGTAACCGGCAGGGTTCGTGAGATCAGAAATGTAAAAGCTACTGCTGTTCTTCTATCACAGGCCTCCAGCCTATGAAGATGCAGATCAATAACAGAAGGAATCCTGCAAACTTGAGTGCTGACATATCAACTTTTGCTGCTAAAGAGAAAAGACCAAAGGAAAAAGAAGTGCTGTGTTCCAGATCTTACCACACACAGCAAGAGCTAGCAGAAAACAATAAATACTTTTTAAAAACCTCCATGTAGCAGCTTTTGAAACAACACCGATATGAAACCCTGGGAGAAAAGCAACAAAACCATTTTCAGGGTTTGCATTTGCTTTGGAGATTTACTAGAATCGGAAGATACTTTTGAAATGGACAAATATCAGCAAGAGGAACAGCAGCAGGACTACACTCTACAGAACTCTCCAGCTGAAGAGAATTTCAGCAGCAGATTTCAAAAGGAATGAGAAATTAGCTCCAGCAAACATAAGGAGATAAAAGGGCAAAGTCTACAGACTAAATCAAGAGACCTAGAGGAACTAATTGTTCAAGTTTTTTTAATTGCCACTAGCCACAGGTCTTAGCATCCACAAAAATATTTGCAGACACATCTTCAAGGTGACTTTCTGATGTGAGAAATCCATCCTGTACTTCCCTATTTATTTACTGTGCACACAATCTCCTGACAATATGGGAAAATGCCTAAAAGGGAAAAATATAGACGAGGCTTTTTCTTCAGTTTTCACCATGACAGAGACAGTCTCTACTAATGCAAAAGACAGACATATATTTTTAACATTCCTTAAAAAAAACCAACAAAATCCCACGTCCCAATGGCCTGTAACTCAAGACTGTAGGGAGTAAGAACAGTGGCTATCCTTCAAGAATGCTGGAATTCCTCTTTACTGTAGGTAGAAGTGCAAGATACACTCTCCTGGGGTAAAGAAGAATATTACTAAACATTACTCTGAATTACTAATTTATAGAGTAATTTTTATCTAAACTCCTATGCTCAACAACTACATGCAAGAGTGTCTAGTCTAGTGTTGCAAAGCTAGAACTGCTGATATTACCCTGGTGCCAGCTGAAGATTATTTCTGCACCCTCTAAAAAGGAAAATAAAGAATGCTCTACAGATCAGTGAAAATGGGTGGCACTTTGTGTTATTTCTGTACCACATACAGCCTGCTGACAGAGGGAGGAGAGCAGATGTTAGCACACTGCAGTGCCAGCGTGAAGCACTCCAGCAAGAAATGAGAAGTTTCCAAGGCTCCCTAAAGTACTGATGAAGATCTAATGCTCCACTTTCTATTTAGCGTCAACTACCTACAGATTCATTAGCTAATGATTCACAGTGGATAGTTTAATTAACATTACCTGCAGAAGTGGAAAGCAAATCCCTCAGTGTGTGTGTGTCTGTGTCTACATAAAAAAAGCCTGTGCTATAAAGCAACTCAGTAACCTTGCTAAAGTAAATGAAATAAACCACAGCAAGGTGACAAGGGAAACGTAATACTCTAATTATTAACAGAACTAATTTGACTCAGCAGGAAAACTGCAAGAACCAACAAATGGTCAAAATAATTTTTAAGGTCTGGCTCAAAATTCACGTTATTCATCATTTGTTCAGACACCATGGTGGGACAAATCAAAACAGTGATGTGGAGAATAAGAGTTGGTAGGGGAGAAATAGTATTAACACCAACCTACAATGGAGCGTGAAAAGAAAGCAATTCCCAAACATTCAGGATAATGATGGACATTTAATAGGGCATAAGAAGGATGCAAGTTTATCCTAAATTGGATAAGACAGTCAAATCTCTTTGGATTTTTCTTCTGTTGTCTTGTTTGCTTGTTGAGAGATAAATTGACCAACGTAAATTTAATGGACCAGCAATGCCAGCTCTGAAAACACAGAAAGAGATACAAAATTTTGCATCCTGAAGTTTGGAGAAAAAGGCATTCTTTTTCATCTGGGAACTTGGCTGCTGCTCTAATAAGAGTGGATACAGAAGACAGTAAGGACAAAAAAAAGCACCACGTTCTGCTTCTCTGTCTTGGCAAGAATTCACTTTAATATTTAGAGATTGTTGTATCAGGAAGTGAAATTAAACACACAGCATGGGATTTCTAATGCAATCTGTTGGTCTAACTGTTCCCATTGTAGTCAATATTAAAACTCCCATTGACTACACTGCCAGTAGAATTAGGTCAACAGTGACCATTTTGAAAAGCCATTTAATTACCAAAGTCAGCACCAGTAAGCCAGGTAAGTTCAGAAGAATCAAATTGTATCACATCAAGCCAATTGTTTCATATTTTCAGCATTTTATCATGTTTTGTGCAATCCAATTTAAAATGCTAAATCAATTTATATTGCAGAGGTTAGACACTCACATACAATAGAAATGCTAAATAATCGTTTGAGTAGCATCTACCATTTTCTTTTAAGGATGACACTGCAAGTTGCACCATCTTCATGTAGCAGAAAAAAAACAATATTTGAAGCACTGAGAAAATGTGAACTATCTGTACTGACTTACTGTATTTTTTTCTGTTAATTGCAGTAGGTTACTTCAGAGGAGATAGGACAGAGGGCAGGAGCAGCCCAAAGGTCCTGTCAAGAGCTCAGAGGAGGTTATCAGACACTGCAAACTCATTTGGCATGACTGGTTGGTCAGGTCTCACTTCAAGTCCTCTAAAAAGGGTTCCTGGAAGATGTCATATTAAACTGGCCATACCAAAGCAGAAACAAATCCTGAAATCTTGCAACTCACTTCACAGGATTCACTGCTCATTTGGATGAAAACACCTGATACATACCTTTAGAAGAGTGTACTCTTCCAGAGTTACATAGCACTCCAAGACAAAGTGTGCACTGCATTTTACAAAGGGTATAGAAATAGAAAAAAAAGATGATGAAGGGAACATCAATTTTGCTGGTGGTTCTAAGAACATGTTGATTACCTTCCAGCAGCATCCTGATGGGTAAGGTAACATACAGTGTTGGGAACGCTATGACAGCAAGTTAGCTACTAGCTTCACCACTGAGAGAAGAAGCAAATACCAGATATTAACACTTCCATTTTTAATCTGTCTGATCCTGCAAGATCCTGAACATCTAACAGAAGTCAATTTAGAGAAAAACTGGAGCACTTCTAGTAAATAAGCCTCTCAAAATACCAAGGTAAACACAAAACATATAAAACATGGTCATTCTGAATATTTTAGTGAGTGACAGGCATCCTAGAAGACAAAAGAAAAAGCCACACTACAAGTTGGTTGTAAGTCTGCATAGGGGCATAGTAGTTAAATAATATCTCCTGGATCAGTTAGACTAATGTCTTGTTCAAAAATAAAGGTTCGGTACAGTATGTCCTACTTTACTCAAAATCCTCAAGGCTTGGAGAAGTTACAAACCCAAACGAGGAAAAGGGGATCACCCTACTTCTGGCTTTGAGGACAAGTGTTTCTCACCTAAAACCAGGATTATGCTAAAGATTAAACATTAAAGACAACTAACTTTTCTAAGAGGAGAGTTATTTCCACAAATAGATACAAAGAAGGAAGCCAGGAGCATAGGCTCTATCAAAAAGGGTACAAATACTGACGTCCACAGATTAAAAAGACTACTATATGGTTCTTTTAAAAGTATATCTAAAAGAACATACATAATCAGGCAAAAATAAAAGTTATACATTTATAAACCCATCTTTGAAGGATATGGTCATTACTGAAGAAGTACTTAAGGCAGAACTGAGGGAAACAACAAGAAACAAGAAAAACAAGAAAAAAAAAGCATTTGTTACACAAAAATACTTTCCTGGCACTAATGTATGATTGGGGATTGAAGTCCCAAGTGTAAGACTGGAAGCCAAAACCAACTGAAGAATAAAAATAGTAGAGAAACTACAAAGAGTGATGGTGGCCAGCTGGAGAGACAGGAACTAGAATAGATTTTTAACACAGTAATTGATAAAGAAGTTTTTCGAAAGGACCACCAGAGAAAATGTGTATCTATTTATCAACTAAAACTTCCTATAAAATAACAGACTGCTGAGTTACTAATGGCTTGCTGACCAAAGGGGAAAAAAAAAAAACAAACCCAGCCTTGATTACCTCTCAGAGCACTGTTCAGGGGAAAATGTATTTACAAGATTAAAAATGGCACTTCAGAAGATCAAGTGTTTCAGAAAAGCATCACATATGAGAGGCCAAGAGAAATAGCAGTACTTGCCTGTAAAATGCCAAGGACTAATTGCTTCAAAGAAAGACTGATTTGGAACTAGAATGAAGCACTCACTCTTTTCTAGACACATGACCTACTTCTATTTAAATCACCTCACTGTGTGGTAGGCTCACAAATTGATTGATGATGCTGTTTTAGAATAAGACTGATATACTTCATAGTTACAGTGAATCATTAGAAAGCAGAAACATCAGCAGCCAGACAAAGCTAGAGGCATCAACTTCTGTCTCTTCTTAAAAAAATATATTGCACTGTTATGCTTGCAAAGGAAACCGAATTGAAACCATAACTTCACAAGCAATGCTAATCTGTTAGACCTATGGGCTTCAAGAATGCAGACCACCACCTGCTTTGCATGGCCAGCAACAAACCAGTAACAGCTTGCTTCCTAATTACTCTCATTAACAGCAGACTTCACCTACTAGGTGACCTAATTTGACTTCTGAGTTGCACAGACATAAAATAAAAGCAAAAGGAAAACAATGGATGGAGTTTAGACTTGTCAGAAAAACTCTGAAGTACCATCTTGACATCAAAACTGTTTCTATGGACTCAGGCAACCAACAGTATGGAGTATAACGGGAGCTCTTCTGGCAACTGCCACCTTTCTAAAGGCACACATTCTTTCACCACCCTGATATGAAGACACTTGCCTTGCTGGAATGTGACTTAATGGTAAAGCAACATTATGCTGGAGAGGTTAGCAAAATCCTGCAGTACTGCTGCAAGGAAACAGTTATTGCCTGTTCACTGCATCGATGCAGCATTACTAGACATTATGACCAAGATAAGGATAATATAGAAGACTGTCACAAAAGATAAAAGATTAAAAGAACAGGGAAAGTGAAGCTGCAGGCTGCTATGAGCAGATCACAAGACAAGCTAACACTCTAACTAATTCTTGAAAAATTAAGTTCAAAGAGTAGGTTCAGTATCACTCCCATGCATCCAGCACCTGTAACTTTCTTAGCCTGAAACTGTGTTTAAGATTATGAATATAGTTAACATAAGTTCTGTGTATCTGGTAGCGACATCCCAGCAGTAACTGCTTCAGAAACCTCTAGCAGAGAAGAAAAAACCCAGGAAGTGACCACCAAGTTACACACATTTGCATCTGCTTTGAAAGCCAGTTTTGTAAAGTTCATTTTCATCAAAAACAATGATGCAGTGCCATATGAGGCAAGTAACAAAGGCAGATGAAAAAAACACAAAAACAGATAAAGGAGCTCTGGGAAGAAAGAAACAAATAGCCATCCTCCTTTATGTGAACTCAAAATAGCTAGCAAGAACATTATTTGTAGATGTTCAAGAAAGATAGATGACAAACTGTCCCATCTAAGATATCCAGAAAAAAAGGCTACGTTATCTGCAGTATACTGATCTGTCATGGACCCTAAAAATCTATTTCCATCAGCACTTGAGTGACACGAAGAGCCTAATAAGATTCTCATATCTCCTGCATGTCTTTTGTTAACTTCAGATGTAAACATCAAGATGGCAAGGAGAAAAATGAAAAACCCCACCCTGAAAAATTAAAAACCCCACCCTATTTGCTTTTAGAAATCTTGTTTGGATATGATACTACTATCTCTACAACAAAAGGCTACCACTGATCAAGTCATCTGTCTTATCCACCTTCATTATGTCCTATGAGAGCTCAACAGTTGACATACCATTAACCTACAGACCCCCAGCCAAGTAAGCCTCTTTCTTTACCTCTGGGATTTCTCATGCTTGTCTCTCCACAATGACAGAGCTTGTCTCAGCATTCTGGAGCTGTAGATCAAAAGGTCTACACTTATTTAAAGTGTCACAAAAAAGCTTTAATCATTCCAATCTCTCCTTTCTCTTGCCAAGAAAACCTGGCTACTATTTGAAGAAGTTTCTTTTGCAGAAAATTAAGGTTGCCAGATAGGAAAAAAAACCACTCTGAAATAAATGAGTGCACAGTGGACAGCTGTAAAGGAGGGCAGTAAAGACCAAGACTTTACAAAAAGAGTCCAAGTTCTATGCATGTGCTCTTAGCAGTTGGTGTGCTAAGGGAAGTCAGAAGCTGCACAGTGAATTGACTGCTCTGCTGCAGGTTAGTACTCCCATTGCACTGTGTCTCTAGCAAACAGTGATATACAGTCAGACAAAAAGGCAGAGACTGTATGTAAACACACACATGGACTTCTGTCACATGGGTAAGAAATAAGTTATTTCAGTAACTGGCAATCTCCAACCTCTCCCTTCACTTAAACTTTCCAAAATCTTTCTGTATCAGCCATCAAGCAAACCACATACTTATGCTCACCATGATACACAAATCCCTGCTCTAAACTCACTTCCACCATTCCACTTGAGGAGCAATACAGAGAATAGAATCCAAACCTACTACCCAAATACACACTACTGAGTAACCACATTGCCACAGCCATTGTCTTCGCTTTTCTCTCACAGTGCTTAATGTTAGTTCAGACACGATTGCATCCAGACCATTACTAATTAATATTGTCAAGTATTAGTGCCCCACTCAAGGTTCCTAAAGAAGCTAACAACAAAATATACTTTAAATGAAGACTTTCCAAAAGAAGGGTGATTGCTTCTCTATTCACACAAATGTCTAATCAGATCTGCACTTTTCTTCTTAATACAAAAAGTTAAATCAGAATGCCAGCTTGAAGTGGAGCACTAACCATGACACAAACCAGATTCCCAAACCAAACATTTCACTCATAAAAGAGGTCAAAAGAATCTACCACACTATTCTCCAAAATGAATGAAAATTACATACAAGACACTGGAAGTAAGACTTGCAGCTCTAATACAGTGGCAGTTGGCTGGCAGGTTGCTATCTTAGAACCTCTTGTTCTAAGAGGCTGTTGGAAGAATTTAGATTTTGCAGTTCTTGCCAAGACAGTGTCAATAAAGCAACCAAAAATGACAGGAGGCAAGTATGATGGATACTCATGTATCTTATGCACTTAAGAGGAGACCCTTGCAAAATGCCTATTCGAGAAACCACAACTCCTGGTCCAGAACATGTCTTAAACAAAAGGATTTTAAAGTGACAAATAAAGCCAAATAGCATCACTCTGAATCTTGTAAGATTTCCCTAAGTGATTAATCTTCTTTGCAAAGCAAGAGCCTGCTTCCAACAAAACTAGAAGGTCCATTAGGGTCTCAGTAAAACTGCCTACAGTTCTGATACTTTCTGTCTGGATGCTTGTGGTGTCTCAAAAGAAATTAAACAGATGAAGCACTAAAACAGGACTTCAGGCTTGTGAGGTAAAGCCCATCTTGTTATAGAGACACAATAAAAACCTTCCTGTGACAATGGCACAACTGAGTGGATCCACGCCAGCACAAACCCACCTACAGGGAAGGAGAAAGGATAAAACAGAACAGGGAAAATCTGGAGACATAAAAATAGTGTAATCTCTAAGCTTCTTCTTATCTGTATTCTGTCAGGCAGCCAACTGTTGAAAGTAGACAGAGGAGTCAGCCACAGTCACACCTTTAGCCTTAGCTTGAAAGCCTTTTTTGAACAGTAGTGAAGGGTTTGACTCAGGCTTTCAGAGCTGGTGCACTGTCCTGTGTATCTGCTTTTCAGCCTGACAGATGAAACCTGTATTTCTGTATTTGTTCCCACAGTTACAGCAGACAAAAAGGACATAGATAACCAAAATTCATCTCCGGAAACACCTTCACATTCTTATTACGGTGACAAATTCAGAATTACAAATGAAATAAATGAGATTGCACTAAGGAGTCCTAGAAGCATCACCCACAGTCTTCAACATCAGAGAGTTGTCCTAGACTAAAGTAAGTCTATAGAAGAGACCAAATCAAAATCCTTGAAAAAGTCAAAAGTTTAGCTTTAAAAATCTCAATTTACTATGTGATGCAAATATGAGCTACTCAAATAAGAACTTGAAATTAGGAAGTCCAACATGTATAATTTGTCTATAAAGAATCTATTTTTACCAGTTATGCTGGAAGACTGAAGTGATGTCATTCTTCATTCAGAGATTCTTATCCCACAACTCAGGAAGTCTTTTTTATTTTAGCTTAGGATTCTACTAAAGCTAACCTTAAAACCCACTCATATCAATCTATCTGGTAATAACCTAATATTACAATCTGTATATATATTACAAACTGTATTAAATGCTTTTATGTAGACATGACTAAGTTTACAGTTGACAGTTGCATTCAATAAGCAGTAAGATGACAACAGTGACAGGTTAAACACAGGGAGCACATGTAGAGAGAGAACATCTTATGAGACTGAAAAACACAGGTATAGTGTGTCTCCCTCCTCCTCTACTATCCATAAAAGCTGGTGTAAAAGAAGGATATTACTAACACCTATAAAAACCCTACTTCAGATTCTTATACCAACACTGCTTCTATTGTCATCACAAACTGAATGTATTTATGAATGAAGTCACCCATGACTGAGACACAGGAGAGGCTTTAACTTAAATTTAGAGGCCATAAGTGCACAAACAGTGCATAGGCCAAATTCTTCATGCCCCTTACTAGGCCATTAGGTAAAGAAAACTGAAAAAAAGACAAAATGAATTTTTGAAGAGAAAAAACCTCTGAATCCCACAAAATATGAAAGGAGAGGAAGGCTTGTCTCCCAGGCACCTGGCACAACCACAGGGTTCACTCTATGCCCAGTGCTCTATGCATAGTAAAACCTGCTGGTGTTTAATGTCCCTTACATCTTTCTCCTTATCTCTAGGAAACAAAAAGATTATTTACCAATTACATTAGCTAGATTAGAAAGATCAAGTACCAAGGCAATTTTCTGGCCTTTATGGGAAAAAAAAAGTTTCAGGAGAAAAGCATGAGCTGCAGACAGCTAGACACAGCAGCAACACCCTTCCCGATATCAAATCTGGGGAGACAGAGAAGTCAGAGCATCTAAACCACAGCAAGAAAAATCATTCATGAAGCAACACATGACTGCACAGGTGAACAAGCAAGGAAGGAGGGATACAGGAGGCAAAAGGAGAAGCAAGAACTCTGTAAGACATTTAATTGTGAAGTCTCAGCAGAAGAAATCAAATGAGTCACGAGAAGTTCCAGCTCCAAGGACCCCCGCACAGCAGCCCTCTCTAATCAGCCAAGAGAAATAATGAAGCAGAGAAGTAAAAAGACAGCAGGTCTTGAATGCACAGACCAGAATCTGATATGAAATATTCAACCAACAAATTCAGGCACTGCACTTTAAGGAATAAACACTTCTTTTTGCTCAGTATGAAGTGAAAGACAACCTCAGTATGGCTGATTGAATTGCTTCCCTAACTGGTGCTCTTACTGTGTGAACATCATCTGCAGGGGAACACACTTCCCTACAGGCATTTGCCTGGCTCTGTGAACAAAGAACATACCGTCTTTTACTTCTCCAGCAGAAAAAGCTGCCCCAGACAAATAAAATGAAATAATGGAAATAGTAAGGTCTACACTTGCAACACACCCACTTCACAAAAACAGGCCCAACAGCCACCGTATTTCTGCTCTTCCAGGCCACAAGGATGCTTGAGAAAATGCAGAAGAGTCACTGCCTAATAGCTTATCTGCCTTCATTTACATTTTATACAAACAAAGCCAGAGGGAAAGACATTCTCTGACTCTGTACTTCAGAATATTCAATTGCTGGAGCATGAAATAACAGCTTCACAGAACTAGTTTCCAAGAAAAAAATAGTCTACCACCAACTGAAAGTTTGAAAGGGATTAGTATCTTGCTTTTGGGAATAGCTAGTGTGACTAGTGTCCTTCAGAAAGAGACTTCATCCTGAAACAAAGGACGTGGAGCTTTAACAACATGTCATCTCAAGTATGTGCCACTGCAGCAAGTGAATGTGCAAATTAAAATAGGGAAGTTGACAGCATCCTTTGCTGGCAGCTGCAACATAACAACCACGATTTTTTGAGGAGTTTTTTGAGCTCCCATCAAACACAGCACCCTACTACACTATAACCATAGTCTACTTCTACAACCATAGGGAAGTTGACAGCATCCTTCGCTGGCAGCTGCAACATAACAACCAGGATTTTTTGAGGAGTTCACAGCTCCCATCAAACACACCACCCTACTACACTATAACCATAGTCTACTTCTACAACCATGCTCAGAATTATCCTATGTTTTAATTGCAGTATACACAAATGGGGGAAAATTCAGTGAAATACTTAAGGCTACTCAGGGAAAATCCCATATTTAAAAGGAAATTCCTGAAGACAGGCTAGAAAGGTTATGGTCTCTTTGCTGCTAGAATGGATTTTCATCTAAATTCCTGTGCTTCTGGTCTACATGCCATCTAAATAATACATTACTATACTCTTCCATTTATTAGAAAGGGTTTGCAATAAATTTTTTGCTGGGATTACACTGGGTATCACTGGAAGTCCAAAAGTAGATGCTGGAGAACAAACTTTAAAAGTTCATCAGCAGAACCACTCAGAAGGAAATACACTGGCTAACAGGAATATTCTTCTAAGGTTTGGATGCAGATCCATTCCTCACTTTAACACAGGCCTTTTTAGCTCCTTACAGAAAACGAAGCCTTAACACAGATTCACAATCACCAAATTTTAAAAAAATCCGAAACAAAACCAAAAAAACCCAATCCCAGAAATGTCAGCTAATTTGACAAAGCTGCAGATAAAGAGCCAGAAAATGCTACAGGACATGTTTGTCTGTCTCCTATAGCCTTAGACCAAAAAACTATGTCTTACAAAGCCTCTTAGTGACTCTTGTTCTGTCTCAAGATTTGACAACTCTAGTAAACTCTTCATTCTCTATCTGTTCCATTGGAGAAAAATATTCTAATTTTCTTTATTTAACCAGTCTTCTGAATGTGGTTGAGATACCTAATGTGTTGAAGGTAGTCTACAACATCCTTAATTTTCATAACAGAAATTACAAGACCTATTTCTAGCAATCAATACTCTATTTACTGATTGGATTACTTAACCTGTTCCTGCAAGAAGCCTAATGTGTCTTTGGTTAATAAACAGTAGGGAACCAGAAAGCAGTCCTGTGCTGAGAACACAGGCAAGCAAGAGGGCTAGGCAGCACACACACTTACTCAAAATCTTCAAATTCCAGATCATTTCCCTCCACAGATGGGCTTGAGTTCTCTGAAGTGGAAGCAGAGGAGGAGGAAGAGCGGAGACGGTTTTGCTGATAACGCATAGAGCGTTGTCGAATACTGTCCCTCCGGGAAAGATACTGGATCATCCTCTGAGCATAATATGCAGCAGGAGACAACCTGAGCAAGAAAATGATACACAAATACTCATTACATAACTACAGAATGACAGCCAGTCCTATTTTTCCTTTTGAACTCCAAGTGCCAGGCCATTAACAGCCTATCACAAGGTTGCATTTAATCTGTAAGATAGATTAAATACAGAAAGCAAGGAAAAGTAGTTTTCCTTTTATATGCTATACTCCCACATGATCCCCTTTGCAAACAGAAGCACCACACAGTACCTACAGACAAAAAGCTCACCCATAGAAGAGAGAAATTTGCTTCTCAGTACTCTCTGGAGCTCACTGATTCATTTATTACCAGTTCACTCTAGTAAGCTCAGCAAGCATCACTTATAAGAACTAAACCCAGTTCCAATGTGAACTCTGCCTGCAATGCCAAACAGCAGCACTGTTCAAAAAAACACTGAAGGAAGGTGCTGTTGTTTTGATGGTAGTTAGGGAGTACCATGGAATATCAAGCAGCAGAAAAAAAAAGGTTTCACATCTTTAACTACTTTGTAACGGTAAATGGTAGGGATTTTATATAATGGCAATTTTATCAGATCCACTAGGTATATGTTAAGTGGAGCTTTAAAAGCCTTGCATCCCACCTGAAAGGAAATCTTTCCTCTATAATTAACTCTTAATTCTCTCTCATGCATTACCTAGCATTTGTTTGCATCAGCGATCACACACCAGTACTGCTCTCTTGAGACAGGTGAACACATACTCCCTTTTCCTACCCTGTGTATATCCACAGCTCCTCACACATGTCTTCTGTGACACACTTATTCAGTGTTAAAATCCAGACACCTCAGATGCTTGATTTATCATTTCATTAGCCTTATTTGATTAGACTTGAATTCTAATTTGGGGGGAGGACAAGTTTAGGAGACAGATGACAGGTTCAGGGGTGTTGAAACTTAAGCCAATAAGCATCAAAAGGGTAAGAGGAACAACACACTCAGCTTGATTCCTCCTGAATCTTTTATGCACTGTTTAATGCCTACATAAAGAAGAAGGCTTTGCTGGACAAACACATCACTTCTCTCTACTCCCCGTAAGACTTAATAGGCCAAATACAAATAAGCAAGGCGTTACAGATGCACATTAATAGATGAGGAGCTGCTCTCTTCTCTGGGCTTTTCCATAAACCAAAGCCATGTCTTTGTACATGCCTAAAAAAAAAAATCAACATCAAAATATGTACAGAGAGAAAAAAAAGAAACATGGGATTAAGGCAAACACTGGAAAACATGAACAGTGGTCGCAGCAGTCCAGCAGTGTAACCACTGAAACTTGTCTTTTCCCAAATATCACACCAAGGGAGAATTTTACAGAAGAATATGAAGAATGAGTTTAGCAGTCTTCTAAAATTGTGCAGGACACCAGAAAAAAAAAAACCATGGTGATGCCTGTTAGAAGAAAGAGTGGGCAATAAAGAGTGGCCATAACCGACGACAAGATGCCAGATTCAGCTCCCTGACAGCACATGGTGTGTGCACTGAACAGACTGTGAAAAATATCTCCAAAGACAACACAAGAAGCTTAAGTCTGATACACAGAAAGGTGTAAGGGATAAAATATTTTCTAGCTGCTTGTATTTTTTCCTAGAAATATATCCAACAAACACCCTGTGATGCTTTATACATATATACATATATATAATTCTTATTGAGTATTTCTATTTAAAAAAACATTATTGTAGATGTTCTTTGATGACAGTCTTATTTAATTCTACTGCAGATTATTTTCTGAGCCCAGTACATATGGAAAGTGTGGAGAATGACAAACAGCCAAGTTGACCTTAGTGAAGTTCGGCAAGGCCACTGCGAAATACTGCTCCAGTCTACATCAAAATATTCATTCTACATCTGAGGGAACTTCATAAAATATTCTCCCCGCCTCACTGCTGACCCAGGTTATTCAACTATAGCACGATTACAGACAGTAAATGCAAAAACAAAACTAACACATAGACATGCTCTCAAAAATAAATTTTTCAGATCATGCAGTTTATGTACTCTTTACAAAAGACTCCATTGGAGACAGCATGGTCTTAAGGAGGTATATATATTTAAGGTATATTTAAAACACAAACACAGACACACACAGATGTTTATTAATAGATACAGATTTTTTGTACTTTGTTTCATTTTTCCACCTTGTTATTTAACTTCTCAAAGACATAACTTTACATTTGGAACTTATGATGCTACAAAAAACCTTCAAAATGCAGTAACACCCCTTTTAATCACTTTTCAGATTTCTAACTAGTTGAAGGGACAGTTTAAAAATATCCTACTAGACCACACACCACTAAGGTTTATAGAGGAAGACTAATCCTATCCCACTCAAACTTCTAGCTGGCACTGATCACGCCTCCATGAACCTCATCCTCTGAAAAGACAGTGATATTTACCAGAACAAATTAACCCTCTCAGAAGAGTTTCAAAACTGGACTTTTCTTCCAAAGCTCTTTATAAACTCAAGCTACTATAGCTTCTACCACAACCTAAAACCACTTGAACTGTCACATGAAGAGCACTGTATCAGTTCTAAAATGGCTTCAAGTCAAAAAATATTTTTGACCATGCCCTTTATGCTAGGACATGTCAAAGGCATTGATCCATTTTCATACATTTTATTGAGCTTCATCACAGTAGACATTTACAGAAAGGGAAAACAAAATTTAGATACCTAGGCAGACACTCCTTTTTTAAAAGGCAGCTGCCAGAGACCTAGAATCAGTTCTTAAAATCTCTGCTCTATCAATCTGCCTGCTTTGGACAAGGCATTCCAGAAACAAGGAATGGTGCACTTCCAGCAATAAAGCAGCTTTTGGAACTTAAAAATTAACCTGAATGTAATAATAGCTTTAAATTAACAATTGTAGAATGCAATTTTCCACTTTCCAGGTAAATCAATCCCTTTCCTTGCCATTTAGAAGCTTTTACATTTATCAGCATTTCTGACATGCAGTTGCCAAGACCTTCAGCGGTCACCTAGGTTGGTTTCCCAAGGATCTGATATACAGGCAGCATACTCCACCTTCACTTCACTACAGTTTTGTTTACGTCATTCCTAAGCCTGTGAATTATGTTTACAAGGCAACTTTCTTCACGATAAATTTAAAAAAGCCAAATATAAGATTTCACCTCTACAAGGCTTTATCTACAGAGACAGTTAGCAAGGAGTTATTTACCAACACAATTATACCATCTGGCCAGTTTGCAACACAGCCTTTTATTTCAGAACTTGTACTTAAGAGTATCATCTGTATAAAAATGCAGATATTGTGGTTAATGATGAAGAAAACAACGCCCCCCCTCCTCCCCAAACCTCACAAAACAACTAACTTCTTTCAGCAACTCAAGATTTAATTTTCAATGGTATTCCTGTACTCTTATGATAAACCCAAGTAGCCTTCAATTCACACAGCTATGCAAGACATTCCCAAAAGGTTAAATTCAGATATATTTTACACTTACTGAATTTCCTCATTCATAGCTTTCTTAAACCCATCTAAAGAAAGCTTATTTGTCATGACTTATTCTTTGAAAGTTTCCAAAGCCGCTTGCTGTTCACGATTCTATCATTTCTTCTGACAGAGTCTTTGGGTCACATTATCCCATCTGTTGCTTTCTTAATACACTAAATAGAAACTGCAAAGATAATTTCTTTCCATTTTTGATAACTGCCACATTTGCTTTTTCTAGTCCTTTGAAACACTCCCACCTCTTCTGAAGATTAAGCAGCACTACAGGTGTTTCTATGTCTAATGTCAATGATTCATGACTTCTCAAAAATAATTGTCAGTATTTTGTTCTTAGATAAGTATACATAACCTTCTGGCTATGCTCTCTCTTGTACAGATACATTTATGGGAGACAATTCATGCTTCCAAGCACGTTGTCTGCTCACACCAGCTCCTAATTCCCTTTACTGCATTTGAGACTATTTGTTTTTTAATTATTTTTTCTTCCAAAGAGATTTTTAATATATTGATACAGCTCATTTACTGTTGGACCTGTTTGCCACCTAGTGTTCTCCATCCCAAACGATTTCATGAATTCTTATGTGTTCACTTCAACAGTAATTCCTTTCTGTTTTCCTCATTTCCCCCCAGACTTAACAGCATCTGCTCACTTGTTTTGCTCTTTCCCCACGGCAAGTCATTAAGAAGGAGATAAGCCCAATATTAGAACCATTGCCAGAGGTTTCAGTGAGTTATACTGAAGTTATGCTTTTGCATATAAAACTTAAATGTCTTTAGACTGCATTTAGATCTTACCTGGCTGGATCTGGGTAGATTGGATGTTCCCGGGATCCTGCTCCATCATAGCGAGATAATGAAATGAGGGAAGACTCCAGCAACCTCCTAGAAAGGAAAAACAAGTTACAACATCAAAGACCATTCAGGAACATCCCTCCTATATAGGACCTACTTTCTGAAACCTCTTAAGACTATTTCTATCACTAGCACAGAGAATTCTGCAACATACTGAACCACTCACTGATGGCGTCAGTGTTTTCACCACATAGGTATTCAAACTTTTATATTCTCAGTGAACAGAAGAAAGAACACCTCAAGTAAGGAAGAAGAGTGGTCCCATATCTGCTTCCAAGTTCCAAGAGAAAGATACAGATGTCACTTCTCTGGAGACAACCCATTCCAATGTATCAGGTCCATAAACACTACCACTGAACTGGCCATCTGTCAAATTCTTACCTACTCAAAAGTGGCTACACATGGAATGAGCCAGGGAACATGGGACAAAGAACACACATGTTAACATGTGGACTTTAAGGGCACCACTGATGTCTATCCATAGTAAGATCTTGAATCTTAGTCTCAAGGCTCTGAAGGAGATGCTTTCAACTACAAAAATTAAAAATGTTCTTTTCCTCTGTATGGTAATCAGCCACAGAGAGAGATACCAGATATTCACTCAAGAAATAAATGTATGCTAATTCAGCCAGACAGCCTAAATATATGAGAAGTGAGACTGAGTCATGAAGGCACCAGAATCAAAAGTATATCGCAGGAACATGTCCCCCACCCTGGCTTCTATATGCACCTCTGTCTAGCTTTTGTCATAAACCAGAGGACAGCACTATTTCAAGACTAACTCATGGCCAGTTGCTGCCATTAGATTAACACAAGAGAGATGCTTTGGGGCAGGTACAGAAAGTGGAAAAAACAACTCTCACATGTGTAAGATTGCTGAGTTCCCTTTCAAGTCTTTCTACCTCAGACCTCTTGCTATTTTGTTTTCTAGTCTGTAACTTAATGAAAGGGATTGTGGTTTGAAAGTCAAAGAGGTCCAACACCACATCTCTTCTATTCACTCACACACACAGCTGTTGAGAAAGATTTGAATCTTTCAGTCTTAGCCCCACACTCATAACAATCCATTAGCCTTTGCACTGCAGGACAGCAAGTATCAACATAGGAAGCAGGAAGAAGGACCAGATAAAATCCACACCCAATCTCCCATTTCTAGCCACACAAACACAGCAGAATTGCAAGTGAGAAATCTTTTTTCCTAGCAGCAGCCCATCCATCAGGATCTCAAGAAAAATGTTTACTGTCTTCCAGCAATTAAAAAAACCCCAAACTTAAATTTTACATTATAGATCTAGAATACAGAAAACAGTAAGATATTGCCTCAGTTTCCCAATTGGAAAGGTGTGTGTCAGCTTGAGAAACTTGCTGCAAAGCACTGGGACTATGCATAAGGCAAGAAATCCTGTCCTTTCTAGCACAAAGTTGTTTGGCAACCATTTGTCTTATTCAAGAACAGTTATTAAATCTCTCAAACCTCGAGTTTAATTAATTCTCCTGGTTCCTAGGTTATTGAGTCAAAAGCTCTAACACTGAATATTGCCAGATATTTTGAATCCCTTGGCTACCCAAAAAGTCCTTATACTTCAATTCTGTCTTACCAAACCCTTCTTCTCCAACTACATATCAATAAGTGCAAAAAGCTGCCAATCCAGAACAAACAGTGTCACAGCTTTATGAGGTATACCTCAAGTCCTATACCTGTGAAGTATACAGGTATACCTATTACTTGCATCACATATAAACTGCTTTAATTCCTTCTAGGGGAAAGGTAGACAGATTAAAATTAGCAGAAGGGATATTCTACCTATGCAGGCAGCTGTTCCCTTCTAAACCACTGGCTCAGAGTTCAGAGACTAGGTTACTGCCACTGCAATACCAACATGCTTTTGAGAAATCTGCTTTTCTAAGCTGCTTGAAAACTGGCATTTTGCAAGCAATTTGGATATGCCAAGGCTGCCACCGTACTGGAACACCCTGCCTGATCACTGGACTTAGCCAAGGAGAAAGAGCTTCCAGAGCATGCAGATTCTGACAGGGTCACAACCCTAGAAACAGCAGCTTCCTCTTAATGTGAGCAATGCCTATGGTGTTCTGATAATATGTACACACAAATAATCATCAAACTCATTCCTAACAGAAGTCTTGGTACCTATACACTACACATCCCACCTCCTTTCCCAGTCCTTCAGTAACTGTCCACTAAGTGACACAGTAAAATCAAAGCCACAAGGGAAGATGACCAGTACATGCTGCACAGCCTAGCTAACACTATTAGAAAGAAGTCTCCTGGTATTCACCACCCATATTTGTCTTCTCACCTTTAGAAAAACTGGCAACTGCCTAAGATGATCATTGACTTTGAGAGATCACCTTCAGAAAGCATCCAGCAGCTATGCTGAAAGAAATCAAAACCTGTACTAAGCAGAGGACACCACAAGGGTGCAGGAGCAGGGCACACATCACTGTAACTGGGTGTGGGTCTGCCAGGAGACCCCCTGCTTGGCTTGGGAACAGCACTTTCAGGAATCTCTAACTCTCACCACTACACTGCAACAGATCCTTGAAATATGTATTTGAAGCGTCTTGCTATAGCAGGTACTTGGCACCTCAGATGAGAATGGGTACAGGTTGCCTTAGTAACCAAAAGTTGCCTGAGCCACAGGATGGCCAGGTAAAGAGACTTCCCCCAGGCTTCAACAGCCCTGTGACATTACCTGAACAGGCTGCAACTCCATTCCATGCAGCAACAGAAGCTGCTATAGCAGGAGCATCTCCTTCACCAGAAGGGCTCCCTTGGAAGACCTGTAGTTACTGGGTTATAAGGAACAGGATTACACACACTCTGTTAAATACATTCCCCAGAACCCTCTGTGAGCTTGCACTGCCCAAGTTGAATGGTCTCAGTTAAGATGGCCTTTCCAGTAGAGCCTTCCAAGCCTGCCAAGAACAAATCCGGCTCCTGCCCTGCACTGCCTCACACTATGGCACACAGGTCACATACTAGGGCCACATTCAGATCACGTGCACAAAGATAATTAATTCAGTTAACAGTAACTGCTAAAAGCCAGAGCTGATTTTAAGTCTGATTAGTAGATGTTAATTATTCTACAACTGTGCTCTCTCAGATCACAGAGCAATGAGCAGAGGGATATAAATACACATAACAGACAAAAAATCCAAACCAAGGCAACAAGCAAGCTCATGAGATCCAGACAGACCATCTCTGCTTAATGCTCCAGAGAATAACAATACCTGTACTGAGGCAGAGCACTAAGCACAAATAAAATCCATTTCTAACTAACTCATTCTAGACTTAGCCCTTGAGACCAAAAGTTAAAAATCCAAATGCATTTAATACTGTCAAATGGGTTCAATAATAGATACACTGCTATAATCATCAAAGTGTCTCATCTGTGTCACTGGTAATGTAACCTACTGTCCCTCAGGAAGGTGCAGATAAATATTCTTAAAGTAAGTCATGCTGCACTCTGCCAAGTCTTTGGTGTCACGCTCATAGCTTCTGGCACCCGAAATCTCAAAAGAGACACAGACTATTTGTTTTCAGTAAAGCCAAAGTGTAAGGTAATCCAATATCCTACCATAGTAAATGCAAAGTTGGGAGCAATTCTGCTAAGGAGGACAAACATAATCAATCCATGGATGAAGAGAAGTAGCTCTGTTGCAATAAACTGTTAGCCACTAAACATTTAAGTTTCCAACAGAGAAGCATGAAGAGAGAACACAAATGAATATTGCTTGCATCTCCTTTTGAAATGTTTCAGCAGATCATGCTTGACTCCTGAATCCTTTCTGCAGCTTACAGCAACCTCCTCCTCTCCCACATCCCCCATTTCTGCTATCCAGATATGTAACAGGCTAACTAGGTTCTGTGGAAGCAATTGCTCCACTATCTCTGTCTAGACAATATGAAATTGTCACAAATGACATATAAAGTACAATTAGCAGAGAAACTGCAATTTCTACTCTCTTCCCCCGCTCACCAGGAAAAAAAAATCACCCATTATCATCCTCCAGGTTGTCAGTCAATCCCACAAATGATGAAAATTAACTCTGCTCACCCTGAGAGATGCTTCTGTTCCACCTTGCTAAATTAGGAGGAGGGGGATTGTAGTTTTTGTTGGGTTTATTTTTTTTATTAAAACTACTACTAGATACAAATTGCCTCTGTTCAGCAGCATTGAAATCTCAACTCTCTGATTAAGATCAGGCTCCTTTTCTGTCAGACATCAACAGCTCTTGAACTGCTGCTCTACACTTGCTCTGTTAACTCAAGTCTGCAGCAATCACTAGCCAGGGGGTAAAGGAAGCAGACTTCAAGTTACAGGACACCTACAGACAAGGGAGAGAGAAAGAGTGCACAGATATAAGACATTATAAGCAGAAAAGGGATAATTTTCAGGAATGAAGCTGAAAGCCAGAAGCTGCAGTTCAAGGTATGAAGCAATCTCCTCATAGCACATCAGCCACTGGACTATACCCCCATTCTCCCCACAGGGATGAGGACCACCAAAGCCTTTTGGGACAGAGCTATTCATTTCAGCAGGATTTGAGATACTTAACTGCAGCAAATTTAACTTTTCAGTAATAGTTCTAAGGACATGCAGCCCTACACCACATCTTAGATTTGCTGTCACAGCATGAGCGTTACTGAGTAACACTACCCCAAGAGACACAGAGAGAGTTTTCCTCCCCAAAAAGGGAGGTGTTAACAAACAGCATTGAGGTTGTTTCCTTAGAATCAAAGGGGTGTTCAGTCAGCTGCCATCCTCCTAAGCTGCTCTACACCAACAGCGAGGGCAAACCAGTAAAATGAAGCATTCTAAGGACAGCAATCACACCTACCCCTCCCCTACTCCCAGCCTTCAGCTACGAGCAGAGCTTTAAACAGAAAATTCCTAGTTACCCTTTGAAGGAAAAGTGTATTGATGACTCTTGGCAGCCTCTGATTTTCCTCCCCTGGTTTTATGTCTTCCCTGAAAAGAGTTTTATATTGCATACTGCCCATTCAGAGGTGAAAATTATCACACTACATATTACATCCCTTTTTCAGCCCTCCAGCTTACAGCCAGCTCTCGGCTCCCCTGAGCACTCATTTCTGTGAATGTGCTCCTGTGGTTTCTCATAAGGAGGTAAAGAATAGCAACAGTTTAAAACTAGATTCCTTTCAATCACCTTCCTCTTACAGACAGGCAATAAGTAATCTAAAGATAAGAAAGCTAAAGCATGAAAACAGCTGAATGCTCTTCAGTGTCCAGTAACATCAATAACCTCCCTCAAACCTTGAACTCAATTAACTGTTAACGAACCAAATTAATTCCTGGAGATCAATTATAGCCTTGATAGAGCACTAGAAAACTATTTTAAATAAAAATCTCAAACAATCCAATCCACTGGCTCAGATATTCTTTCTTTCCCTTTTCTCAAAGGAATAGGAAAAAATTATTTCAGACATCTGTATTGTGTTGCCTACTTTCAAAAAGCAAATTGAAATCACGTAAGCAGAAACCATCAAGCATTTTTGTTCCATAGCTTCATTTTCCATAAAAGTTTTGTAGTCCTTGTCAAACAGAAAAACACCATTGCTCCTCACCAGTTTCATATTCAAGCTTAAAATAAAAAAAGCAATCAGTATGCAATTCTGAAGATTGCCTGAAAAAATGAGTTCTAAAATTAAGTTCTTAACATAATCTGCTCTGATACCTCTAAGTGAACATTTCTAGACTGCTTCAGCTTTCATATGGTTATGGTTGGACATATTTAGCCTGGCATCAAACCGGATTACGACAGGTCAGAAACAGATGATTAAGAGAGAAAATATAGTCAAACAAAAGGATCAAACTTTTCTTATGATAGTTGTAACCACCTGCAAGAGATAAATAACCTGAAAATATCACTACTCATTAAAACCTCAAGAGTCACTTTTACAGTTCGGAATGAGCTCCTCCAGCCCCTTGTTCACATCTGTGCCAAACAACTCATCCTCAGTGAGGAACTAGAGTTGGTGGCTGTCTTTCTATCCAAAACTTGTTAGGCATCCTTTTCATCATCTTTTTTTTAAAGTTATTACATACAATGAGCAGCTTTTACAAGATAATTTCCTTTTTTTAGGGAAACCAAAGATGCAATATGTGATCAGAGACAACTTCCACACACAGCCTTTGTGGAACACTTTGGCCTGCTTGTGGGAAAGAACTTGTGTTAACTCTGAAGGTGCAACTAGGGACTTCCCAGCTGGATGTGCAGAGTTGTTCAGAGGAGTAGGTCTGATATAAGGCAGAAGTTATCACAGAAAGTGATTGCTTCCCCTTCACTGATTCTGGGCAAGAATCCTGTAGAAAACTGTTTTTCTCAGTCAGAAAAAAAGAGAGCACATAAGGTCTTCCTTAAGCCAAGATGGGAAGGAGTGCAAAGAAAAAGTGCACAATTACACAAAACACGGAAGTGTCAGTTAAGAGTTTGAACAGCAGAAATGAGCACTGGGAATTGAGTTCGCCTAATTAGAAGATGGGAAGCAGAGTTTCAAGAAAAACATGGTTAATTAACCCTTTAAAGTTACTTCAATGTAACTAGAAAGTAAAAATGAATTGTGTAATTGCTGCACCTCTCCTCTTGGACTAGGAACTCCAATTTCCATTTACCACCTGATGCTGCAAGAACTACACAGCAACTTTAGAGCTCATCACAGGGAAAGTGGGTCACTTTACAGAAAGTGACTGATTATTTTAAGAAGACTCAAGGCTGCACTGTTAATCTATCACTTCATCTGCTGAAAAAGGCCATGCATCAGAACAAAATATGAATGGGCATTATGGAGAGGTGCTCATCATACAGCATCTGGGGAATGATTAGTTCATCATTTCAACAAGCAAGAGGGAACACACATCCATGGCAGACATTAAAAGGGTCAAGACCAGCTACAGCAAGCAGCATTGATTAGTTTTGGCAATAACTCCAACAATGAAAGAGCTTGCACTTCCTTTTAGCAGGGGCAAAGCTCGAGGGACAGGAGGGGAGAAGAAATTAAAATCAGTTCAAACGACTGCACATGGTATTTGGCTCTGCAGTGGCAGTTTCACACCGGTGCTCAGGATGGCACAGGTACCTGCGCCAAGCTGAAGACAGACATTGCATTTCTCCACCTAGACCCTTAACAACACATCATTATACCAGAAATTCAGCTGGAGGGTATGGGTCTCTAGTTATCATAAGGTTTAAAAGCATGGCCAGAACATAGCCAACACACTGAACTCCCTCAGCCTGCAGACAGCTTTACTCTTCTGAGGGCTCTTCTGCCTATCTTCATCTGTATGACTCCTTCAAATTCTCCTTGTTCTGGGAGTTCCCAACACCACAGACTCTGTGGACAGCAGAAATCTCTGCTTACCCACACACACAGATCTGCGTCAGCTTCTGGGATAATTACATACGACTCATGTTTCTCCATAGGGAATTGAAGAGGAGGTGTCTTTCTTGAGGGGGCAGAAGCCATACCATTATCTCCATAGCTTTCTAAGGCTATGAAAACAGAGGTCTCATCACAAATCAAGCAATTCCTTTAAAATGCTCTTGTTCATGCTGGAGTAAAAAAGAAAGTCAGGTCAACAAATGACTGGCAGGGCAGTTCAGTCACTTAGTCCAGCCTTCCCACTTCAGGAAGACAGGGGAATGATTTCATACTAATGCATTTCAAGTAGAAAAATGAGTCAGTTTCCTGGCAAATAAAGAACCCTGTTTATTTACAGCCTTCAGTTTCAGCAGGTGCTCTCTCAAGAAGAGCAAGGGAAGAGGTCACTTACATCATCACACAAACAGCCATTTGGTGCAATCAGTTAAATATGTATGTGGAAAATGTTTAAAATGCATGTTAGCTATTCAACAGACCAGAACAGCTCAACTGGAGAAATCTAGAGTCATCATTCTTTTGGTTACAGTTGTATTACTGAGTCAGATCACAGGTCTCCCTCTCTCCTCTTGCTCCAGGCCCACAGATTAGACGAATGCTGCCCTACTGCAAGTTCTCCAGCCCAGATTCTGTTATAAGAAGCAAATAATTTGATACAGGCACTTTGTCCCCAGACACACCACACTGTGAGAATTTCTAAAGAGCATGAAGAGTGAGTGCACACATGAAGTATACGTAAATCGAATGCATATCTAAAAATTACAGGGTTGTATTACAATAAAAAGGCACACTACAATGCCAACATCTCCAGCTCTTCCCCACAGTGAAGAAAACTACAGGGAGCTTTTAGATGAGCAAGCAGGTCTGAAACAGAAAGTCTGAGAGCCTGCCCAAAACTTGTTTCTTCGCAAAAACCAAATCCAAATTGAAACTTAGAGACTGTTTTAATGTGACTTACCTGAAGCCAGACTATAAGCTCTAAAAATCACAGCTAGATAGTTTAAGCACATCACAGACCTCCATTAATCATAACCTGAGCATCATCCCCTAGATAGAACACAATTACATGAACTCAAGACACATAGGTAAAAGAACAGAAACAGGAGCAACTGTACCTGGTCAAGTGAGCCTGTCTGGACATGCTGCCCACCCTGCAGCAGCTGGATCAGGCGGCTGCAGAGAAAGTATGTGCAGACAACAGAGGAGACAGACACCCTAACAAAGGATGGCTTTCAAGAGAGGGAAGCTATTCACACTTCTTCCCTCTCTGTATGAAAGTTGAGAACAGCTATTTGAGGATACCATAAAATATATCAATCTGTTTGAAGTCAGCGGTCTTTAAACTTCTGAGCAATTTGTGTTTATTCAAGATCTTTGGTCTACAGTCACCTCATATATGCATTCCTCAAAAAAACAAACAACCCTACAAAAAAACCCTGCCCAAAACAACAACAATCAACACCCACTCACCCAAATAACAAAAAAAAACCCACAACCCAATAAAAAACCCACACACACACAACACCACCATCAAAAAACTCCAAAACTCCACCCAACTCTAGACGTCAATAGAAGCAAAAATAATAGCCAGTTTGGAGGCATATGCCTCTTCCATTCTCACTAAATATCACTTTAATTCAAATTCAGTAAGCTTCCTTGCCATCACACTGCAGCAGCTGAAACTCCAGAACAGTTCCTACAGAAAAGACACTTGTAGGGAAAGAGGTTTCTATTACCTGGAGATAGCAGAGGAACAAACTTTACCCATTTCTTTTATAGGTGAACTCCTCACTGCTGTGCCTGGACTAAGAGGAGGGGTGGAATAAGGGCAGTGGTTCAAAAGGGAAAATACTGTGAAGGTATTTGAGAAGGAGTTATGTCTATACCTACCTAGTTTGCAAGTCAAGCTGCTACAAGAGGAACATGGGGAAAACAATTTCTTTTAGTCTGCTACAGTCATTGCTGCATATTTAAATTCAGGCCAAGAAAAAGAAAAAGCAGCTTATGCCTTTTCTGCAAGTTCGGCAAAGGCTGCAGGTACATGTCCAGCTTTCCAAACCACTGGGGGAAACTCGGCAGCAGGGAGTGACCTCTATCTGCAAGTTACTGCAAGAAGGGAAAGCACAAGGCATCATCCTTCTCACCCATCAACACTCAGTGAAGAAGAATAGGGCTCTAGCAACCTTACATTATTCTTGAATCAGGAAACTAGCAAAGGCAGGGGAAGGAATATTTGTGCAAGAAAACAGGCACTTCTTTCACTTGTTTTTCCACATAATTAGCAGCATACTAAAGAGCTCAAACTTCTAGAACTTCAGTAAAACAGTCTTTCCTTCTCATACAGAGACAGCAGGCTTGGTCTGGGAAAAAAACCACAAAGCTGGAAGGGTGACTGCAATTACCCCAGAGCTCACATAGGCATCAACTGACCATTTAGATATCATGGCAGCTTCTCCTACAGTTCAGGTTTACAGTCTCATGATAAAACTAATTTGTATTTTCCAATTTTAGTAAAGACCAAACAAGCAATACTCACCAAGTTTGTCCACAGCCTGCACATCTCACACATAAACACTGCTAATTATCATGTTTAAATGCTCATGTCACCTTCACACTATCATTTCACTTTAAGTTCGCAACAGACAAATTAGGTCTTTGTTCACTCTTACGTGTTCTGGCTAACGTTTACAGAAATCATTCTCATACCACACAGTTCTGGCTTTCTCTCCTCAAGCACGTCTTCCCGAGCACAAACCCAAACCTCTTCTCTCTGCTGGCAAATCCATTTATAACTTCCATTTACCCCAATACTCTCACTAACTGCTGAGATATTACTTCTCTCTATCACCACCATTTTCAAGAAGAGTAACAAAGCATCTTTGGACTTATTTCTTACCAAGCCTGATAACAGCACAGCATAAACTCTTCCAAAACTATCACAGTGCACATGGAGCCTACAAGGCTTGTCAGAAAAATCCTTCTTTCCACAGCACCAGTAAGGTCTACACAGCGTAACTTTAAACAAAATACTGAGCTCAAACTACAAATGGCATGACACAAGGCTAGCAAGGTTTCCACAAGTAATGAGTCGGAACAAAAACAGTCAAGAAAATTATGTTGGGTAGGCCTATTTAGATTTAGCACAGGCCACATTCCCACCCATGTGCAGTCTGAGCCATTCTCTTCTCCACAGGTGTGCCCTTATGCTCAAGCCTCCCTGTCTCTGCGAACTCAACCCCACTGCCACAATATATATTAAATACTTGAAAAAGCAAGCCACAACTGCTGTAAGAGATTAGGAAAAAAATAGCAACTACAAAGATTTTGAGAAATAAGGAATGGAACAAAAGGCAGAATACACTAGGTATGTTCTGTCTTCACGATAAGACACATTTGAAGCTTTATATAAGGTAATTCCCTCCTGTTTTAGTTCCTCTCTCCCAAAAAGTAAAGTGAGTAGCACTACCCTCCTCTCTGATTTTGATGGTAAATGTCAGTCACAGAATTGTGTCTTCCCAGGCAGTTCTGTATCCATGGCAGGGGACAGGGAAGTGTTCTGTTTGTTTAGTTTTTAAAACAAGGATATGAGTGACATACACCCTTTCATTCAGTGCTTTGCACAGTGAGAAAGTTACCAGAACTCAGTACATGCAGAGATCCAATGAGACTTGGTCATTTACATCAAAAACCAGAGCTGCACATAAGAAGCTCAGGCTCTGCCAGCATGAACTCAGGAACAAAAGCTGCAAAAGTGACTGTATTCTTTTCCATTTCATATACAGCACTGATCACTGTTGGGTAGGAATGGGGTTGTTCCTACTCTGTCAATCTACTGTAACCACAGACTGGTCCCAATTCGATCACAAGTCAGCACTGTATCTACAACTTAGAGCAGGAATAGGCATCCCCTCAAGGTCTTGAGCAAACCATACCCATGTGCACTAGAAAAAAAAACCAAACCCAACATAAAAAATCCCCAAACATATTCCTTGCCTTACGGAAAAGCTCCAAAACTCAGGTAATGGCTCAAGGCATACTTGAAGAAGAGAATAAACAGAGCCCTGGGGAGAAAGTGACTGCCCAGACTCCAACAAACATCCGCCAAGCAATCCTCCAGAAAACAAGCTCCATATTACAAAAGTCGTCTGAGGGGGAGAACAGCCATTAAAATGAAAACAAAACCTTTGAGAAAGGAGACTACAAAGACAGGTTTGCTCCAAGCTTGGTAGGCAGTAAGCAAGAAGTCCAGACGAATTCTACAAGGCTGCCAAGGTCTTTTAGAGCTCTAGCTCATGAGCATTTACATATCAGAAAGACAAAATACCTGTCTCACCTTAGATCCACATCTATTTCTTTCAAACCCTTACAAAAGCCAAAAGGATAAGCTCCTCCCTTGCTTGCATTCTGTATCAGAGCCATTTCCGGTCTGGATCCCTGCATTTACGCCTTTCTCCAAACACTGGAGAACTTGCAATTGTATGGTAACTACAGAGATAAGGTGCCGTTTGGGAGCAGGGAGGGTCCCCAAGCTACCCTTCATACAAGAACTCGGAAACCTTCAGGTTAGGAAAGGAGACAGAAAGGAGCAGAAGCAACATTACCCCCTTGTGGCAGCAAAGCAATATGGAAATAAGGTCTAAAATTCAAAAGGGAACAGACTAGGTGTTTCTCTTCATAGCTGCTGTAAAGAGAGCTGTATGCAGCCAGAAAGGTCATAAACACTGAAGAGAAACGAGATGAGCTGGAGTCACTGCGCTACACGTGACCGAGTACACATCACATAGCAACACCAAGGCAGGAGGGACTAGACTCCTCAAACGAGATCTGACAAAATGGAAGACACAGATTTGCTCCTGGACCCTGGTACATGGCTCCAGGGAAGACGGTTTCACATGTCACTTGTGCACAGTGCATCCAACAGACTAAAACACAGCAAAGCCTTCGGTAAGCTGTGCCAACTTCAACAGGTCAAATATTTGCACAGCACAGTGGCCTCTGCCTGTCATACACTCGCAAACAAAATAAAGGAGTTTATACAAGGGTCTCCAGACAAAAATTTCCCCACTTCACACACGCTTACTCCTTTCTGCCTGTACACATGATGAAAGTGTCACTCAGGATGGTTCAAAAAACTTTTCAGATTTTCAGGTAACTTCAATAATTTATCTTGTCTGTCAAACTGAATAGGTGAGGCAAGGTGAAAACATTATGCATTCATAAAATGCAGGCACAGAGTTACTCATACCACAGCCTACAGAATCTGACCTCTGGAATAAGTGCAGTGGAGTGGTTAGAGAAGTTTAGCATAATTGCCAGACAAAGCTTCTTCATGGAAGAATAAGGATAATAAGCATTTCCTTGTCAAACATAAGTGTCATGCAAACCTGCCTGACAATAGAACAGAGTACACCTTTCATTTGCAGTAATGTACTCAAATCTCTAGACAAAATAAACAGGTAAACCATATAAAAATTGTCCCACTCATGTATTACAAGCGGCTAAATCTACAGAGGACAATTTTCCTCTTCCTTCTTTTTCCCCATCTATAGGAATTGTTTCAGTGAAGAAGGTTTGAAATATGTTAGCAGGGATGCACATCACTACTCGCTCCTTGCATCCAGAACTCAGAAACAAAAATCAATTTATAACCTTATTATTTTCCTTTTTTTTCTAAAAAACCCACACTAATTCTGTAGAAGTCACTTGTGTCATACTAAAATAGCCAAAGAGAAAATCTGAATCAGTTTTATTAGCCAGCATTGCACCATACCTAGCATTAACTGCTGAATTGATACATATTTCAGCAGACATCACTCCTAGATTCTGTGTATCACTGTCTTAAGAAGGTGGCACCAGCTCCGCTCAAACAAGCAGCTGACTAGAAGAATCTTCTTTCATTCCGTGTTCAGCTTTTCATTATCAACCTGAATCGGCCCACAAAGCAACAATGGCTTTAAGTACTTAGAGGATCGTTTCCCTCACTGAGGTTACAGTACTAATACAAGACCTCCCCAACCCATTTTTAAATTAACAGGTAGTTATAAAAAAATTAAACTAGCTATCATGTTTCTCAGTTATCCCTCCTTCATCCACATCTTTCCAACAGATTCTACGACCAATTTTATGCAGCACATTTCACATGGCAACTTCAGAGATTTCTGGGATTCTTTTCACTTTGATGTTAAAAGTGAGGTAAAGACATCCACAGGGGAAAACTCCCTACATTTGAATTAATGAGATCAGTGTGGAGAACCTCAGAAAAGCTGAAGCTCAGTCTCACGAACTTGTGCTTAACATAGACCATAAACTTTCCCCAAATTCATGCCTCACCAGCACAACTTCAAGAAGCACACATCTCAATGCCACACTGCTTTCAGGCTAGGCTGAATGTGATGGGACTCCTTGTATTGCTGAGGCTCCCAGTGACATGCTTCTCCTAACAGAGGTGCCAGAGCTGTTAGTGAGGAATAGTGCCATTACATGTTTATTAATGGCTTTGTGATTAGTCCAAGATAATTAGCCTAGGACCATCAGAAAGAGCAGAATTCTCTCCTTACCCAGATGACATAGTTGCATCAACAGAATTCAAAGAACAGCCTTCACTAAACTACCCTATTAACTTAATTGACCCTCAATGGCAATGTTTTCCCAGAAAGCTACTTGCCAACTAGGAAGACCATGCCAGGGAAGGAATCCTGCCCATGGACAGGGAAAGCCAACATACACAGTTTCCAGACACAATTTTTATCTTACGTTTTTCGGCTAACCTTAGAATATAGAGCTCAATTGCCCAATGAGGACATCTAATGGAGAGACAAAGAAGAACAGAATTATAAAACAGGTTATGAGCACATACTGGATTCCAACACTAAGAATTAACCAGAGGCTGACAGGCACAAAATGACATTGATTGGAAGTGTGTATGCAGTTGCCACTTGTACCTTCAGGTTTGAAGGTTTATCCTCCCCCTTGTATTTTGTCAGCAATTTCAGCACATAGCTTGTACCTCAGGACCCTAAGACCCCATCTTTGCATGCTTCTGTAGCTCCAAAGGTTAACAGACATTTTGGACTTCGCTGTGCAGAAGTGGTTCCAGCACATCTCACTGTCAAAGCATGCCCTAGGTCTGGGAGATATGAAGGCTTGGTACAAGATGCTCACTCTATGCAAAATTGAGGTAAGTGGGTGCTTGCTGACTTGTTAATAGATTCACAGGATATTCTGAGTTGGAAGGGGGCCATAAGGATGATCAAGCCCAACTCTTAAGTAAATAGCCTGTATGGGGATTGAACCCACAGCCTCGGTGCTATTAGCACCATGCTCTAACCCAACTGAGCTAATCTCATCTCCCATGTTATATAAAGAAAAATATAAACAGCTAATTTAAAAACAGAAGAAAATGACACCTGCAGGTTAGAGCTATCCTGTATGCAGAGTTCCTTTCAAGGGAAAAGATTTCATAAAGCCCCAAGCCCACCTGATGTGTTTAACAAGAAAGGAAAATGAAGTTTTACTTCAAGGAAATTGCCACAAGCATTTAATACCAGACTGCCCACTGCTTCCAGCTTCTTGCTTCAGAACTCTACAGATAACCTTAACTCCAGTTAGAAGGGAAGCAGAAACCCCTGCTGTGCCTGTTCTTTAGAAAGGCATGGTAACAGAAGCAGGAGATTGGGAAAACAAAAAGAGTCCCTAGGAGATTCTCAACAATCTCTGCCAGAAAGATTTCACTAAAGCTTTTATCTTACCGGAATTCCTCTGGAATTAACCTCATGTATCAAACTACCCACTCCAAATCAGAAGTCTCAGCAAAAATCACCTGTTTGCTCAGCTGATCAGGAAGGTAAGCAACCCTTCATAAACGCTACAGCCACTGGAGCAGACAGCAGCAACCACCACGGATGACAGGCAAAGTGCCCCAGAGATTTAGTCACAGGACTCCCCTTAGACTCCTGCAGGCTGGGGTGAATCAATTGTATGCCTCAGGACATTTTAAAATTACAGTTACTACAGAAAAGATCATATCTACATATCCCACTACATCTCATTGTCCAAATACGTGCCAACGGCCCGATCAATAAGAAGGTTATTTGCCCAGTTATTTCTGACACTACAGTGACTCATCCCAGAAAACGAGACACAGTGGAGATGACATAAGTATGTACCACTATTTCAAAAGAAACATAACGCAAGAATTACTCAAGTGCCATTTTACAGCTAAATTTGTCAGCTCCTTCTTATTCTTATGCCCTTTGATAGGAGACAAGAGGATATCTGACTTAAATTAACAGTAGGTAAGTTCAGGCCCGAAAAGTAGCTCCCATGTAATCAGCTTGAGACTCTCATTACAACAGGCTATTAAAAAAACTAGGGCAAGGATTTAGAAACTGATTAATAATTTTATGGCCACCACTACTTATTTGCTATGCAACTACAACAACAAGAAAGGCAGTCACTGTTCCAGCCTCAGTATAATTAGCTTATCTGCAGGACAGAGGAAAAAATTCCCTTTCCTCAGGCACTCCTGTGTACAAAGCCTTCTTAGTTTGTTACATCTGCATCCGACCTGGAAATTTTGCTTTTCTACAGCTCAAAGCATCTGTTTCAGAGAAACAGAAAGACTGAACCTTTCCTCTGGTGAGAGCACAAACCACTTGCCAGAGAAGATGTGAAACTGAAAACCAGTGTGGAAACCCCATTCAAAGTACTAACATAGCTGTATCATACGCACAAGCCAATGAAGACACTCTGACACAAAGGACAGATCTTTCCTGATACAAATTCAATTTAGCTTATCCAGCTTCTTGTATCATGTCTGAAGCAGAAGAAAAGTATCTTTTCTTAAAAAAGAAGACAGCAAAGCCTAAAATTTTCAGTGAGCATGTCCCTAACCAGCTCAGGTCAACAGGAGTCACCTTCAAAACTAACCTCTTAGCAGCAAGCCAACTGCATATACCAAACCACTGACACAGAGTTTGACTTTTTTCCCCTCCGGGCAACTCTAAGGAAATTACTGTTAAACCCTTTTAACTTAACAACTTATTCATGCCCAGTTTTCCATGCCAACCCTGGGCAGATTCTCCATGCATAGCACATGATGATAGAGTGTGTGATAGGGAGCACAAAGGACAGCATAAACACATCCTGAGTTTCCATGCTTCTGCAGGGTCTCGGAAACACCAGGAGCACAGTTCACCCCAGAGATCTGCTAAAAGAGCCCATCCTTTTGCCTCTCTGTACTACCATTGAGAGGCCTAGTCTCTGCCCTTACAATCTGCAGCAGGACAATGGCAGCTATCAACATATCAACACCAACATCTCTACTTTCATCTACACGAATAGCACACAGCCATATGAGAAAAGGTTTTTAACTCTGAAAATGTTGAAAAACCTCACACTAGATGGGAAAGGTTTAAGAAAAAATAGAGGAGGAAGGGCAAGCGTGTATCTTACCTCCTGAGTGAATCCTCCTCTGAGCTTTCCTCAGGCATTTCCTGGTTTAAGGCCTCCTGTGATACATTCCCAGGTCTGCTTGAAGCCGACTGGCTGTAAACTCTTTCCCAGTGCCCCGTCTCCTGGTTAAAGACCACTCCCACGGTCCTCTCCTCCTGCGGGGTGGAAGAGCTGCCCAGCTGCAGTCTGCTAGAGGCAGGAGCTCTGCCCTCGGTTCTCTCTGCAGGCTGCACCTGGCTGGTATTTGGAGGCACACCCTCAAATGTGCTTTGGACCTGCCCTGGTGTGTAGCTAGGCGTGCTTCTTTCCCAGCGCAGCGTGTCATTGTTAAAGGTCAGCAGGTTATGACAAGCACGACAGCGGTTCAGGTGACCCCGGGACAAATTTGAATTGTTTTCACTGCTTTGTGGAGTCTGCTGATGGGAGGGACCGGGTCGATCAGGCTCAATGTTGTTGTTGAGCATTTCTTGAGCCTGTTGCGACTGGCTGGGCTCCCCACCAATCCCCTGATCTAACTCCTGAAGCCGGTCATATTCCAGGAAGAATCGCCTCAAATCACACTGCAGCTCATTACGAATGCTGGCCGGATTGCTCGGGCCAGGACTACTACCACTGTTCACCTCAGCCCCTGGGGCCAGAAAGCCCCTCCCTTCTGTTGCAGAGGTATAGACTGATGCCTGGGAACCTCCCTCCTGCTGTCTGAGCACGGACAGCAAGCTCACGGAGGAGGCACTGGTCCTAGGGGGAGGCATGGCTTCCAGCTCGGACCGAGAGCTCATGTTCAGCACTGTCCTGGACCAGTCAGACCCACCCAAGCCTGAAGCCATCTCTCTCGCAGACTGTTGGTACCGGGACTGGTGGCCTGCCAAGGACCCGCTGAGGGACCGCCGTGTGGGGCCCAGGCTAAGGTTGCGCAGGGTGTTGCCAGCAGTGCTGCTCTGAACTGTGCTGAAAGCAGAGGGCCTGTTAAGTATCCCCTGCTCCTCCTGCGCTACGGATGCCTGCTCTGGGGGTTGATAAGGCTCTGTCTGCACAGAGGAGAAGGAAGTGCCAGTGGCCCCAGAAGACGTGGAGGGTGCGTTTTCCTGGTGTGGGAAGAGAGAAGAAGGAAGTCTTGCACTAGAGCATCGGCTGCAAAGGCACAACATCCCCAGGTGCTGGCAGCACTCTGCTGTGGGATAGCTGACTCGCTCCCGGAGCCTGTTATAGACAGATGCCCTTGTGTTCTCACTGGCTGGAGGCGGAGGTGGTGGTGGTGGAGGCGGTGGAGGGGATGGGGTAGCAGAGTCTTGAACACTGTTTTGCTCTCCCACCTGTATGCCAGAGGAGCGGGAGGACAACATATGCAGGAAGTTGTGGAGGAGGGGTGTGCGCCTCACAGGCTGAGACGGAAGGATAGCGCGCTGACGATAATGCGGCATCTCTGTGCTGTCCACGGAGATTTCCACTTCCTCATCGCTCTGCAGAAGGAAACAGGCAAAGTTCAGTCACCTCAAGGCAAAATCCTGTACTTCCAAATAAACAGCAGAAAGTCAGCTACCAGCCCAGAGAGATGAAAGGATGTGATAAATCCCTTCCTAAAGGCCTTGACTTGGAGGAAACTAATTGAGATGATTTCTAAATTCATTTTATGGATCTAGACAACCTCTTTCTACAGTCCAGTCAGCTTTCACAATACATTGTTCATACAAACAGAAGTATCGGCATCTGAGGGTCAGAAGCTGAGGGAAGCATTGTTAGTACCTCAAATAGCCTGAAATCCAAAAGAACATCACAACAGAACTGAAAGAACAGGACCACTGAGACCTCTATCCCACCATTAGTCAGATAGAGAGGACAAAACAAACACATTTTGGAAAGCACTTTATTAGCCATGCACATAACATAAGAACATGTTACGTTGCTATTGTATCACCAATCAAGGTGAGACAGAATTCAGATTAGGAAGACTTCAGGTTTTCTGAAAAACACAAGTCTGCTTAGAAACAGACTAGGGCTAAAGTACATAGAGCACCTTTTAACTAGCCAGTCAATACAAGTCCTGACATTCCCCTTACCTGCTGGTTAGAAGGGTTAACTATCGCTGTGAGCAAGTAGTGTCCCAAGGGATCAAACCGTACCAGCCTAAAACAAAAGCAGTGCCAGAATATCAATCATCAGTTCACATTCCACATTGAAACAGGAAGCTGAACACAGCAAGAAAGAAAACCCCACATGACATGTTTGCAATGAGAATACTACATTATCATCATATTTTTATGAAGGACATCAAAGAGTTTATGCATTAAGAAGAACAACATGTACCTATCTAGCTGAAGACTGCAGTTATTTTATAGTCCACAGCAACACTATACCAAAGTTAAAAGCTGGAATTAAGTACTGCTATATCAATTATAAGGAATAAAATTTACAGAAATAAACATGTTTATACTACAAAATGGAATTGGTACAAAGAGAGAGATTAACATGCCTTGATGCCACATCGTTGTCTTATTTTAAATTGCTCAAAAGCAGGCATCAGCTTTCCAGCAATCCAGTTTCCTCTAAAAGTGTGCCAAAGTAATAGCTCAGCATTTTGATCCAGCAGTTCCTGGCTTCTCTCATCCTTATGGCTGACAACTTTAATTACTAAGCTTACAAATCAACATGAAGCAGATTCTGGACATTTAATGGACACATGCTGTATTACAAATAAGAACAACCAAGCTGATCTATTACTTTCAATTGCTTTTCTTTCTACCCACAGAAATGGTTTTCTACCAGCTGAGTCAAGGAGCTGCAAGCAACACTTCACTGCCTGGGTGCACAGGGTGCAGCATCCCAGAGGAACCTCACACACACTTTCTAAACCTGACCAATTTTCACACACATGTGTTCTTTTCACCCAGAAGCAGGAGCTCACCTGACCCGCTCCATCTCACTGGCTGTTTTCACCACTGCAAAAGGCTCCCGACGACTCCAGTCCCAGAAATGTATCTCATTGGCAGTGGCAATCAGCAAGAGCTGAGCCGTAGGATGAAAAGCAAGTGATGCAATGGCATTGTTGCTATCCGTGAACCAGCTCTCACTTCCACCCTAGAGTGAGGAGTCAAGAACCGCAACCAGTTTATCAAAAAGTTTGCCATCATTAAGTTTCCATGTACTTGCCACGCCTCCCAGCCTGCCTAAAGCATTGCAAGCAAGGTGCTGCCTTGGCAACATCAGCTGTTCCCAAACAAGGTCATGTGCCAGGGTCTAAAATGTAACACTACTTGCAACAATGACCACAGATGTATTTTTGTAGGTAAGTGTGTCTCAAGCAGCCTGTAAAAATGCTTCATTTAAAACAAAACAGACAAGCCCATGTGTTCTATCTCTGTGCCATTTACCAAACTAGGTAGAGCAGCAGCTTCTCTAATGAACAGTTCAGATATGCTCAGTGGAATAACAAACAGCATGTCTCTCACAAAGGCTAAATAGGCACCTTGCACAATGTTCTCCAGAATTACCTGTACCACTGCAATCAATAAAACAGGTGCTGCTAAGAAGCATGACCTACCTGGCAGGACTGAATGAAGAATCTGTCACCTCCTCTCTAGAGAGAAGAGGATGGCTATGGTCTGTTCTATGCTTTTACACATAGAACTTTTTTTTTTAGGTCCCAGAAAAGCTTCCAAACAGCTCTCCGTTACCAGGTAGCATTTGGAAAACAAACTCAGTCAAAAAAAGTCACCACCCACCAAATATCAAAGGAACATATGTTTCAGGAAAGACTTACATGTAAATCCCAAATTCTAACCTCCCCATCTAGGCATCCTGAAGCAATGAGGCCTGGGATGGTGGGATGGAAGGTGACACACCAGGGAGTGCGGCGATGTCCAACCAAGGAATGAACACACTTTCCTGTTTTCACCTCTGTGATGTAGATGTTGTGGTTCACATGTGTGGAAGCCATTAGGGTCCTGGGAATGCAGAAGGTATGACAAATATTAGCATGAGAAGAATACAACAAAATTAGACCATGGTTAGCTTCATCTCAACAGGGTCTGTTCACACTTAACCCAGCAGCTCTCCCACACAGAGCTCAAAGGGTAAGAGGCTACTGTTGCACCAATGTCACAAAGCTTTCTGTAGCCAGATTTCAGGGTCCATGCAAACATGAGCTCATCTGAATCTGCTAGCACAAACTTGACCTTGAACGTCAGAGTGAACATGCAGCTCAGAAGGCATTCCTGACTGACAATTTGGGGCAAATAAATATTCCCAACTCTCCACAGTGTCTCAACCCCTGTTAAATCAAGTGATACTGTGAGATCCCACCTCCATTTCTGCTTCAAATACACACATCATTCTGCTCTGTTCTTTATTCCTAGATATCCCAGTGAATGTGTCACATCATTTGGGCATGTTGTATTAAAACATCTTTTACTCCCTTCAGTTTCTTATGAAATCCCATGGTGTCTGCACAGATCCTTTTTCCTTAAAACTTTGTATCACCTGGGTACCTCAGAAATTAAACACCAACTATGCTCGAAGCTGTGAGATTAGGAAGGTGCACACATTCCATCCATGCGTGTCAGGAACCGAAGTTTCATTCAGCTGTTCAGGACTGGACAACTCAATGGGCACAAGCCTCCATCACTTTTGTAAGTGTAGGGAGACTGCTGAAACAGGGAACGAACTAGGAATTAATTACCTGTCTGGACTAAACGCCAGCAAGAAGGTGGAGCGTGGACTGTCTGGTAACTCAACTTTCTGAAAAAGCCAACAAAGCAGGAAGTGTTGCAAGAGTCATATGATCATACTTTAACTGTAAGCCACACAGACAACAAGGGGAACCCGCTGCAGGAACATATCTAGTATCACATCACTGCAGGAACTGAACAGAGCCAGAGAGCATATCAAGTGTAACACATCAAAGGTATAATCACAAGACAATTTATTTCAAATCCCTGCCTCCCTTCCCCCATTCCAAGATCAAGCTATGCAGCTCTACCCCACAACCTTACCTTGCCCTCCCATTTCATCCATCGAGTTTTATCCTCCACCAGCTCCTGCAGAAGCCGCTGAGCGCCCAAGGCTTGGGTGCCCCGTTCCCTACCCCAAAGGATGCGGACAGCATTCTTCTCTGGGACAACCTTCATGGCTCTCAGTTGCCAATGCCACGCCCACTACTGCGAGGAAATACCAGCAGGTTCCAGATGACAACCACCACCAAGCTACAAATAAGCTATCCACATTTCAGTTGTTTATCTTCATGGAAACCTAAAAAGATAAGAGACTGATAAGGAAGGCAGCTTTTACCTTGATTACCCAGATAAAGTAAAAGCTTTAAATCCCAAAAATACTAGATTTGAGAGAGAAATCTTTCTTCTTACACAACCTTTGCTACCTGCTCCCATTATCAAGGCCCCATTTTGACATTTCTGCAGCCAAAGATTACTCGGAAAGCATTCAGCTCTTCCCTTGTACACGTGCCCTGGGCACACTACACATATGGAGAATTAAAAATTTGCCTTCAAATTCTTTTCCTTCCCTTCATCTCTTGCTGTATATAATAAAGGAAAAAAAGATTTATGAAGATACAGTCTTCACACCTTAAAGATTTAAGTCCTATCTGGGAAATGTGTCTGAAAGCCAGAGGAACAGTATTACCAAAGTGACAATATGACAGAGGAATCTCCCAGGAACTACTCAAATTTCAGTAACAGATCAAACTGTAAAGGTCAGACAATTGATAGACCTCAAGTCCAAATTATTTCCAACCCCATCAACAGCTTAAAAATATTAAAACAATGATAGGACAGCTCCACCAAGATTATTCCATTGTCCACACATCACCTTTCAATCTGCATTGCTCTTAGAACAGCAGTTCACCCAAGTAATGCATACTGGCAAAGAGTAATGCTTTTGGAACACTTTGACCTGCAAAGGAAAGCTTTAATATCTACTGTCTACAAAAAAAAAAAAAAGCTAAATAAATAAATAATATAATGACTCTAATAGCAACCAAGTCACACAGCTTTCCAGTGGTGTCATACAATGGAGTCTGCCACAAAAATCTCTCCAGAAAAGTTTCTTAGAACAGATAAACCAAGAAACTCTGCTGCAATGCTACTACCTTCTGATCCCAGCAGAGTGTGCATACTACTCTGCCATCTCTTGATCACACGAAGATCTAAAGACAAACCCTGCTCAGTTCATGTTACACTGAACAAAACCAACAATATTCAACAGAGAAGGAAACAGCCATAAAAAAACCCAAACAGATAAAGAAGAAAAAAGGTTCATGCGCGCAAGAAACAAATTGTTAAATGACAGAACTCAGAATGGTCAGTAGCAATATTTTCTTTCCTCCCACTCTCCCTAAAAAAACTCCCCTGAACAGATAATTGAAGACAGCTGCAGCTTATAGAGAGGAGCTGTCTAAAGAGATAAGCCAGGAAAATGAGTTCCAAAAAAGCACACCAGTTTTTATTTGTAGAAGTAAAATAAAGAGTACTGAAGTAATTAACAAGTAAAGGCATCCATCTTCCTAGAAAAGAAATTCTCCACAGTGAATTTTGAGCTAGCTGGAAATTACCTGATGCTTAATGTGAACAGCATGGGGATCATGTATTTTAGAGAAGCTGAACTCCATGGTACACAATAACCCTTCTTTTGAGAATCTGTGAAAGTTAGCCAAACATTAAGTAGGAATTATTCTACAAAATCAAAGCCTGACTGGAAATCAACACAAAAACTAAAGATATCATACTGCATGAGAGTTCTTAAAAATAATTGCACAGATTAAAAAAGCCCATATCCAAAAAAGCTAGAAGGATAACTGAAATAGATAGATCCAAAAGCACAATATAATACAGGAATCCCTAAACTAAAAATCTTCTTTAGCTAAATGGTGATAAATCCTGATCCGAATTCTGCAAACAGCCCCAGGCACCCATGTTCAGAAGTGACTAGATTCGGACGGCAAGCAGAATGGAGGAGGAAGACAGCTCAGAACAACACAGGCAACAAAAAGTCTACTTTACAGGAGGAAACTGTACGTCTAATTTAACTCTTAATACAGTAAAATTAAGAAAACAGTAGCCGAATATTCTATATGGGTGTATTCAAGGAATTTGGACTACAACAACCCAAGAATAAACATTTTATCAGGACACCAGTGGAAGACTGGTCCTGCTGCTGGAATAAGCTGGAAGTTCAAAAAGATTTAAACTTTGGAACAGCCTTTCAATAACTGTGAAGGACAAACCACTTGATAATAACTTGAGATCACGATAATAAAGCAGAATAACAATCACTCATGAGAAAGAACAAGCTCTGACAACCTAGCAACATTTCAGTCCTATCATAACTAATGTTCCCTAAAGTATAATAGCAACAAGGAAAACAAGGGGTTTAACAAACTACTTTATTTATGCCATGGACAAGTTTACATATTGTAAAATAAATGGGAAGATAACTCCTACAACTGCAGTCAGTGAAGTTCTAGTATTCACCTTACTGATGGACCAAGTCATCTCCACTATGTAAAACCAAGTACATACCTTAAGACAGCTTATCTAAATCTCTGCATGTGTGTCCTAATTTATTCAACTAATCTGCCTATAACAAACACTTCATATGTGAGCCTGAGTGTTTAACTTCACATTTTTCCCTCAGGGACTGTACCTAGTTTTTTCACTTCTTCTGACTCATGTCTTTATCCCATTTTAAAAGTAAACAAAGGAAACACCCAGGGCTCCAATGCCTTCACAGTACCCTGCAAACCTGCCCAACATTTTTAAAAGCTGGGATCTCTTCAGGAAACACCGAATGTGTCCTTCTTGAGTGATGCTGAGATTCCAGTGTTACCTCGGATCCCTCCGGGGGCCAAACTTTATCCTTTTTCTGAATGAGTCTGAACACAGTAACTGCTCCTCTACCTGGTGGCACATCCAGCAACACTTCAGACAGGCAAAGAAACTCAGAGCCTTCAAATGAAGAAACAGATGTAAGTATTGGCAATGCAGTGAACACTGGCATTACCTTTGCTCATTTTAGCAGGAAGACTTTAACCTTTCTATTGGATTATGTGTTGAGCTTCAGTTTGTTTTGGTGTAGGGTTTTTGGGGTTTTTTTCTTTAGTTTTTTTGGTTTGTGTAGGGTTTTTTTGTGAGGGTGTTAAAGGAGCCAATTTTTTCTCTAACCTAGTAAAGATACCCATCAATTCCAAACATTTTGCTCAAATATAAGCTGAATAATGATAGCATGCTATTAAATACCATTACCAGATAAACCATTGAAGTATCAACCACATTTACAGCTACTCATTAGCCATCCGACTAACAAAGTTTAAATTAAATGCAGGGGGTTTGAAAATACTTCTTGGGACTCAGCATAAATAAAATTTGCAGCTCACTGGATCAAACCTGTTCAGGCGAGTGGTGGACTGATTCAGTAGCAGTGCCTATTACATATACCCACAACTATCACAACTGATAAACAGCTGACCACCTCAAGAGGGATTGGGATTGTTCTGTTTTCTTCTTGTTGTTGAGTTTGTTTTGTTTTGTTTACTTGTTTTTGGGGGGAAGGAGGGAGATTTGGATGGTTGGTTCAACCAAGATGACCAAAAGTGTCGAACAACTGCAAGATTAGCTGATGCTCTGAATGTGATGCAGATGACCACAAAAAAATCTGAAAATGGAGATTCTATTATCAGCAGCTTTCTTTCCTTAAGTGTTTTCTCCCTTCAGGGCATTTCAGGACAACATGCTGGGCTGTTTACAGTTTTGGAAAGAGCATTACACAGCGCAAACCCAAGCCTTTTACTTGCTCTGTACCAGCTATCCTTGAAGAAGCCTGAAAAATTCCCAGCATTAGAGAAATGTAGATTTACTTGTAAATGTTGCTTTTACAGATGCTGAACCTCTAAAAAGCCAAAGTGAAGATGCAAATTGGTAATACTTTGTAGTGGTACATGACCCCCTGAAAACACTGACAGAAAGGTAGGGCAAGAAGAGGAATAAAAAGAAGCACATTTAATTTGCCATATAAAAAGGATGTCAAGATATTTTATGGATTATGCAATGGCTCACCATTCCAGTTCAAAACTTCAGCACTTCACAGAGATGATGGTCCCATTTCTTAATGTGCCCCTTCCCCATCCTTGCTGCTATTAATTTTGTGGAGATTCTGGTACCACCATGCTGGGAGCACAGCTGCTTTGATACACGCAACACTACCTTCATGTTATTCCACTCTTCATGGGAGAAAAATGTTATTTCATGTGGCCTTCAGCTCTCAGACTAATCTATTACCACGGCAAAGAACCACAAGGTTGTGTGCTGAGCCCAACCCTAAAAGCCTTTCCTAATGCATGTGCACAGAATCAGTGTAAACAGCTCCATCAGTGTTTAAAAAGGAAAAAAAAAAAAAAAAGCTGCAATCAGTAAATTATATTTACAATGGGAGATCTATCCAGAAGATACAAATGTCCAAATAATTTCAGACAATTTTGCTGCCCAAAGAGACCTCATGTGATTAATGAAGAAAGAGGTAATATGAAATGAAATATTAAAACTGTCACTGACTTTGCAATCTGGGTTCCACAGAGAGAATGCATTTATAAGACTCCCTGTAAGAGACCAGGGAAAAAAAACACATGCCAGTAGTTTTGGTGTCCAGGTCCCTTTTTCAGTTTTAAGACTTCCATAACATATTGACTGTAAAACAGCCATGATCTACACACAGCTGATGGGCCAATGCAGTATGCTTTGTATTAAAAGGACATGCATGGGAAAAAAAAGGACTCAAAACACAACAAAAGCAAAACTGTGGTGAACAATGAGGCATACCACTGTCCTGCAAAATCATAAGCCAACTTGTCTCCAGAAAAGAAGAGCAAACAGATTATTACACTCAACTACCCCAGCTCTGGCCAGGCACTTACCTATCTTGTAAGCCAGTCACTTCTGTTTGCAAAATGTCTGTTCTGAAGAAGCATGCCCAGCCCTAACAATGCCATTGCAGTTATCCCAAATTAAAGTGCAGCATCTCAGGCTTTAACACCAGCAACATACTAAAAATTTCAAGAGAACTGCTTATTGGATTTAATAAATCTTAGTAATTTAAGTTTTATTTAATAAATATTAGCAATAATTTAGTATTCCCACTATTGCACATGTGGGTAGGTTCTCCAAGAGCAAACAGATCATCAGACAGGCATGAAAAGAGTGTATGCAGCACTACAGCCCAAATGCTTTATCTCTGCTGACAGTGATCCTAATGAAGGCTGCAGTCACAAGACAGACTATTTCCTCTAAGGATTTTCTACAAGTTGGTTTCCCTCATATTTTACACAGCTTAATTTTGAAGCAAACTGCCTTACCAAGACCCCCTGTGCTCTTCAGAAGCTCAAAAGAGTAAATGGTGCCCTCTGAAAACAGCCAAAGATCATCTTGCCAAGGACTATGAACTACACAGCCCCTCCTTTTGCAGGTACTTCATTGATAAAACAATAAAATCTGCTTCTGACACCCAGACAGGAGATCTCCAAGAACAAACCAGATGCCTAAAACATAATTTGGAATATACAGAAGCCATCACATAGCTCCAGGGACTTTCTACTATGTTTAAAATCTGTGTTTCCCTCCCTTCTGCAGTATGGAGATTTTGAAGCCAACATTTTCCTAAATCGCATGAAACAATATTGTGTTAAGAAGCCCAAGAAACACTACACCAGACAGAAGACCTGACTTATACATCCAGTTTTATTAAAAATACTGATTCAATCTATATCAAATGTCATGCTATTTTCACTAACCCTTTCTGTGTCTCCACCTGAAAAACTGAGCAAAACTTAAAAAACTGTTTATGTAAAACCAAAACTAAAAAGCTGATTTGCCCTCTTTGCACTGCATCAACTCAGCTTAACAAACAAGGCAACTCAAGGAGTCCTAGTTTGGTAAGTCCTAGTTTGCCAGTACCACTGGCATTTGAACAATGCTATAACAACAACAAAATCAGTAAAAAATAGGTGACATGACTCATATCCCAAATAGCTGCATGGGTCAAAACATAACTGTTGGAAGAACAGGACTATGTTCATTCTTAAATGACAGGGCCATATGAATTTCTGGCAATATAGCTGATTAGGTATATATGTCTAAATTTACTTCAAACAACATTTGATTTGTCTTCCCTTAACTCCATTTGTGGTAGTTCCAGATGAACCCTGAGACTGTTTATAGACGTATTAACTCTTCTTGGGTTAAAAATGAACAAACAAAACAAACGAAAACAAAACAAAAACCAAAACGACCAAAAAACCCAACCCGAAACACCAGAAAACATTTTGCATAGAGCAAACTTCAAGACACCTCGCAGTAATATCTAAATGAACAAAAATTTAAAATAAAGCTACACTGGACTAGAATCTTTAAACAAGGCTAACCCACAAACAAAAACAGTCTAGGATGGGTAACAACAACTATCTTAAGCATGATTAACCAAAACAATAAAAAAGCAAAACTAACCCATTATTTAGTTCTGTTTCTACTTGTGTGCTTGATTATGCTTAAAAAAAAAAAAAAAAAAAGCTGCTGAATTTAATAATTTGATTAGACCAAGAGTCAGTCCAACTAAGTGCCCCTAAACATGGAGAATAAAAAACACTTAGGAGAAGTGAAAGAAAGTTTATGATGCAACTATCCAAGAGAACCCAAAACTAATACCATGAAGGCACTTCCATTATATGGTCCTGGTTTTACTCTTCCAAGTTTTTAAATACTCCCCAAAGTATTTTAGTGTAAGCTGAAGTTTTGCCTTGATTAAAGCCAGAGAGAGATGGAAAGTAATTCAAAAGCACATTTTCTGTAAATGCAGTAGACACACTGCTCTAAATTGCACTCACTGCAATAAGTGTTGACACATAAAACAGGATTCCTAAAGAAAAATAACTTGTCTTTGTGCTTCATGATTGAAAAATTCAATGCTGTGTTTTAAACTGCAACTGCAAACAGCCCAGGAAATTCAATTACATTACAAAGATGTCAATAGTACTTTGTCATTTCAAGATCCTGTATGACTGCAACAAGTAACTAATTGCCATTAGAATCTTAATTTGTCTTCCCAGTCAGGATTAAATGAGCTAAATACACATAAAGAATTTTTCAGACAAAAGAGGTACATTAAAATTCTAGCTATTTACAGCAAAATGATGAAGACATGGAACAGAAACTTGCAGATATCAGCTCCTAAAGGTCAGAAAATGAATGGTAAATATAAAAAGGGAAGTAATAATAATAAATGTAAGCGATCGCCCATGTCTGGAGTCTGACAGTTTCATTTACCAATGAGAATATGGAGCACTTTCATAACTATTATTACAACTTCCACATAAATTTAATGAATTCTTGAGAAGAGAGATATTAGTTTCAATCCAGAAGATAGGAAGAGAATAAATATAACTTCACAAAGCTGTAAGGCAAGTCAAACAGCAGAACTGAGATCTGGAAGATTAAGGGTTGGTTTCCACAATTCCATACTCAAACCACAGCATCTTTTGTTAAGTACTATACACAGCGGGAAACGAGGGACACAGAGAAAAGAAAGCCAGAGCAATAGACAAACAGAGCAATACAGAATTCAGATTTAACTCCCTAAAAAATTATTGCCATTTAGATAGAAAGGCAAAGGAATTCTCAATTCAAAGTCCCATTATTTATATTAATAGTCACATTAAGGCTCTTCAAGCTCAAGGGCCACAGCCAAGTGCCCCCAAGTGACATCACACATTCCATAGTAATGCGGGAGTGCCAACACCACAGAGCAACAGAAGCAGCATCACATACCCCAAGGTGAAGACAAAGTGTTTTATGCATTCAAGGCTGCACTTAAAGCACAAGCACCTTATCCAAGTAATAAAGAAAAAGGAACTGGAAGCAAGAACATGTTTTAGAAAATACAGGTCATATAATTTCTTGCACACATGGAAATATAGTAACAAGACAAAAAGCAAGAATGATCCACACAGGAGCTGAAGTCTTCACACAAAGATGCTTCAGAATTATAGAAGAGGTGGGAGACAATGAAGATTTAGACTCTGAACAAAGAAGCAGACAATTCTTGACACTGTTGCCCTTCTCAGCCTTAGACTGAGTCTGTGGGAGAAATATAAAGGGAGGGGAAAAAAGTGTCCAAAACATGAGTCAGAGACTCCTCTCAGCAATCCTGCGCTGCCCAAGGTGCAAAATTAGTAATACGTACCAGGAAGAAGGAAGCAGGAATCACTCTGCCAGGACAACCCAAAACACCTCACTGAGAGCATGTGAAGGGGAGCTGAGAGAGCACACGGATCAAGATGATGCTCTCCATGCTCAAGCCTGACACCTCATCATCCCATTTAACAAAAACTGGAGACAACAAACAGCTACTAGACAACAATCCCAGTAAGAATTCCTAACAACCAACCAAGTCCTGAGATGCAGACAAGTACTGCTTCCTCTTGTAGAGGAAAGAAGGTCTCCTCTTGTTTCAAGCAACCCCATCAATGTTTTTCATTAGGCAACTACTATATCCTGCAATAACCTTCCAGTAAAATATTTCTATTAATCCTCTTCCACTGCACATCACATTGTCATACACTTTTGTAAAACAAAATTGTTCTGTTCTTACCATATTAATATTTTGTTTCTATCACCCTCCTTGCTAGGACAGCACAGGGCTACTAACACAAAACACACAAGGTAACTAATATCATGCACTATGCCATTTATCAGGCCCCCAGAAACTCAATAGGGAAAAAAAAGTACCTTAGTGCTGTTCCCATTAGTAGTAAATATTCACATCAACAATAACTCTGCAAGACCCATGAGTTCAGTCAGTTTGCTAATCAAGGCATAAAAGATTAGTACTAGAGTTTCTTTCCAGAAGTTTCTTTAAAAAATAATTATTCAAATGCCAAACTTCTGGCAGAGGGACAGCAGCAGACTGGATCATTGCTTGCCTTCTTTAGAGCTGGTTGTTACAGCTGCATAAAAGTTACAAGTGCTGCTTGGAAAATGGAAAAGTAGGAAACAACCAAACAAGAATCCAGAGGGTCAGTTATGACTCAGAAAAGGGCAAAAGAAAGAAAACTGAGAAGAAGCTGTCAGCAAAGTAAACATTCGGCAGAAACTCCCAGCAACTCAATCTGAAAAGGCACGTTCAGACATTTGGATCCAAATACATTCTTCATTCCAAGCATCAGGAAAAATATAAATGCTAGTGGACAGCCCTACTCATTAAGAGCCACACTGCCACAAAAACCACATTTATTTGTGACCATCAAAATAGAAATGGACCGATTTTTTAAAAAAATATTACCCAGAGAAGCAGCAATTGTGGACTCTGGAACGGCACACAAGGTACACTGAAGAGCTGAATGTTAGGAAATGCATTACAACAGCCCTTCAGAACACAAGAAAGGGTTTCACATTTAGCAGAGAATTTTAGGTCCTGTTGCCTGCATCACCCATAAGGCATTCAAATCTGCATGGATTTAACCTCACACCACATTCTGAAAACTGACCCAACAACAAACTTAAGAGACCAGTAATGGACTGGCAATAAGTGCACATTACCAGCAGGTCATTCTTAGGTCCCTTTTTAACATTCCCATCAGCAATTTGAAAGAGGATGGGAGTGGCAAAGGCAAAGAAGCCAGATGACATTTGCAGAGGACACCAAGCTGGGTGGAGCAGTAAACAAGGACAAATATAGAAAAACACTGTGGGTTTTTAAATAAAGACCAAAGAACACTTCATACAGAGGAGAAAACAGAGCAGCACTGACCATATTGACAGACTTCACATTCATACAACCTATCTTCTTGAAGACAGACTTGCATCTAGATAACAATTCTTGAATCTGCCTACAGAACAATACTCGAAAGTGTGCAGTGAGAAAAGCTACTCGTAACGACCTACAGGATCTCTTGAAGATGAAATGCTGATTTAGTACAGGAAAAATTGCTTTCCAAAGGCAGCTGAACGCATGGTATTGAGAAGATCACAAGTAAACCAGAAAAACACTAGAAGAACACTACAGAAATTTAAGTGTTGTCAGGAAAAATATGGTACATGGCAACAAAAACGTTCCCATAGCTGGTGAATTAGCCGGGTTGGTTTCCTCTCAAGACAAGATGTAACTAGAGGCACACCTGAAAGCATTTTATGCCAAACACTACTTTCACAAGCAAGCGTTCTGCAACACACGATGAAAAACAGGAGAGATAGAGCAGACAACGCTTGCTGGACATTTTATTCGGGTAAGGCCGGAAAACACCACCAACAACAAAAAACATCTCGCAGCAACAGCCTCAGAACGCAACCGCACCGAGCCCGGACTACGGGCCCGGACGGTGCCGTGGGGACAGCACGAGGGGCGACGGACGGCGAAGCACCAGGCACCCAGGCTGGCACACAAAATCCGGCTTGTGGCGCGCTCGAGCGGGCGGAGCGGGCACGGGCTGCCGGCCGGGACGGGGGAGCTCTCCGCGGGGCTCCCGTCCCCGCCGGCCGCCAGCGCCGCGGGTTTCGCCCTCCCGCCACGGCGCCCGGCCCGCGGCGGCGCGCCCGCCTCCCCGCTCCCCCCACCGTAAGGCCGCGGTCCCGGAACTCCCGTACACAGGCCCCGGCAGCGACTCCCGAGTCCCTCCCGACCGCGCTCCACCAGCCGCGGCCTCACACGGATCGGCACCGCCGCCTTCCGGGGCGCCGCCGCGGGGCCGGCCGCGCCCGCCCGGGAGCGGCGGCGCGGCCTCGGCGCGGGGCCGGCGGCCGAGCTCCGGCCAGGCGGGCCAGCCGAGCGCCGAGCGGGGCCCAACGGCGGCGGCGCCGAGCGCGGGAGCAAGGCCCGAGCAGCCGAGGCTAGAACGCCGCCAGGCAGCGCCAGCCGAGCGACGAGGTCTCCACCGCCGCCCGGGGGCGACGGAGGGCAGGCGAGAGCAGTCGAGCCCCGAGAAGTGCGGGGCAGCGCCCCAGCCCAGAATTAAAATCTGCATAATTTAGCTTAGAGAGGCGTGGAATACTGGAAAAATGCTCTTAACAGAACGAATGCAAACGAACACGTGCGATAGTCAGTTTGGAAGTCAGAGTGGAAGTTCCTATTCTATATTTCCAGGATAAGGGTGGTCCGGATTTAAAAGGAGAAGCGCGTGTTCGTGTCCTCACGAACGCCCGGTCCGCAAGAACCGGCCCGGTGCCGGAGCAGCGGCCGTGCAGGTCTCCGGGCTGTCGCAAACAGTTCGAGCTCCTGAGCTTTAGGGGACGACGTAGCAGGCGGGTCGGGAAGGCCGGACCTTCCCAATACCTCAGGCAATGGGGAAAGGAAGAGGGCAACGGGAGTTTAGGATAAAAGGAGGCTGCGTCCTCCAAAATCTTGAGAGACCCGCGGGGGTATGGGCCAGGGAACTCTCTCCTTTTATTCAAATAAAATGAATAAAGTTGCAGGACTCCGCTGTCTCCTTTCTGGACACTGGCTTTTCACAGCATGATTTTCTGCATAAACCAAATCACAAATCCCAAAGCAGTTTGCAGAAAAGAATTTTTTTCGCATTTTTTTCAGCCTGGATAAGAGAAGGCTTCTGGATGACCTAACTGCTGACTTCTGGAACTTGAAGGGAACTTGAGGAAAGATGGGGAAGACTATTTACAAGAGTGTGTAGTGACAAGACAAAGGGGAAGGCTTTAAACTGACAGAAAGTAGGTTTAGATTAGTTTTAGGTTAAAAATTCTTTACTGTGAGGGTGGTGAGGCACAGGAACAGGTTGTCCAGAGAAGCTGTGAATTCCCCACCCCTGAAGTGTTCAAGGACTGGTTGGATGGAGGGAGCTCTGAGCAACCTGGCCCCAGGAGGGAAAAGAAAAGTGTCTTTTTTGAGGGAAAAGAAAAAAGTGTGGGCAAATGGTTTTGAAGGAAGCTGCTTAGGAGTTTGTGGTGGAAACTGCTCCCTACACCTCCTGAGTGAAGAGAAGGGTACTGACATCTGACTCGGGTAAGAATAGTGCTCAGTGGATTGGTTTTATCTGGTGTGCCCTGATGCAGTTTTTGCCCAAACTGACAAGCAGTGAGATCAGTTTTGAAATTAAACTCTACCACAGGTGACAGTGGCTGAAAGAAGACAAAAGCGAGCAGCAAATGTGTTCCAGGAAGTGCCTGCACTCGGAGTTTGCTCTGGCCTCAGCACACGCTGGGAAGAGCTATTCATAGCGTAAATTGAGAAACTCCAGCTTGTCATTAAGTGACAATGTTTGTACCTACACATGTCCAAGTCTCACTTGACCTTACCACCACCCACACAGCTCATTCAGTGTCTGCTGGTGTTTTGGTCTAGTGAACAGTATTTTTAGCACAGACTGTCAGATGTGATTATGAGCCATCAGGCACCATATACGGCAGCAACTCTTACCTTGAAAATGCTTTTCAGAAAACAATGTTCGTCTGCTTTCTCTTAGGTAAAAGGAGCAGGAGTTTTGCTGCAGTGACCAACAGTAATTCTTGTATAACACCTTGCGTAAAGAAAACCGAATTACATCTGAGATCTTTGTACATAACATTTTACAGCCCTCATTGAGGCTTCTGAAAATGTCCTGTTTACATGTCATCATGCATGCTTGGTTTTCTGTCAGTAGTAAGTGCTTACTGCCACTGCAAACCTGGCAGAGTGTATCCAACCCTGCATCTCCACCCTGCGCTGTGAAATGTGCCCCATACACTTGTATTCATCAAACGTGGGACATGATCCAGGCTTGCTTCCTCTAAAAGGACAGATCCACAATGCCAGGCAGTGTCACTGCTACTTTAAGCAGTTACAGTTTTGTAGTTTTCTGCATTTCCTACCACTTTTGTTATGTTTACTGCCCAGTAAACAATAAAATCTAAGGAAGAAAATTTTCTTAGACTGCTGTCATGAGATCCTTGGAAACACTTGTGCCTTTTAGAAAGAGAACATTTCCAGGAAACTGCCCAGCCTTGTGCCAGCAACAACTGCGTGCATCAGTCATCTTGTTCCACTGAAGAAGTAGACTGCCAGCAGTGCTAGAGCAGCCTTTCCACACCTCTGCTTCGATCTAAGAGGAGAACTTTTGCAATCGGTTCAATTTCTGTGACCCAGTCAGCCCCTGGCACTTCTTTTACAGCAACAAGATGACCAGTTCCTGCTGCAGGAGCACACCAGCCTCACCTCCACTAGCCTATTTCCTGATGTCTGTTAAGTACCCAAGAGTCACCATAGCTTAACATCTTCTCCAGCCTGTTTGGGAAAGCAAGAATGTTCAATCCCTCTAGATATGTGCAAGCACTAGTGTGTGCCCAGCAAAATGCCAGACCCCTCCCAGAACACAGCTGCCAGCTTTCAGAGAAATCATTGGGGTTTGTGAGATGTGCAAAATGGCAAAATGGTGTTGAGCAAGAATTTATACCTGCAAACAAAAATATAAATGTTTGCTTTGCTGCTCATGAATTCACAGTAGAAAGGAGCTCATGTGGAAATTTAATTTGTGCAAAATACTGTTTAAAAAAATCAATCATAAGTGTTTTGAGTTACACAGTGGAATAGAATTGTGGCTTTGTAAAACAGTGCAAGATTTACAGACTTTCCAACACTATAAAAGACAATTTCCCTAATTTTCCCACTGTTGTCACATTAGTCGTTGTTCTAAGTCAAGTGAATGGGGCGCCTCTAAGCATCATGACAGCAAAAATGTACCAATTAAACTGAATCTCTGGAGAGATTGAGAGAAGTTCAGAAATTTGCCCAAAATGAAGAGAGTATATTTCTTCTCATCTCACATCTGCTTAAGTCTTTACAGGCTTAAAGAAGAGGAAGGGGCATGTTTGCTCCAGATAACTTCCCAGATGAACCTTCCCTCTGTGACAACATTAGCTAAAATGAGTAATTAAAAGTTCCTGACGAACACGACAGGCTTCCGAGTCCACCGACTCCATTTGCTCGTATTCTTCTTCCGATTGTTCCATGTGTCCTGCGGCTGGTGCAGACCACACGTCCAGCCCATGTTGCAGGGAGATGTTATGAAGCACGCAGCAGGCCAGAATGATGTGGCTGGACTTCTCTGGAGAATACTGCAGGGTGCCTTTGGAGCCATCGAGGCAGCGGAACCGCGACCGAATGGTTCTGAACGTGCGCTCAATGACGTTGTGAGTGGCGGAATGGGCCATGTTGTAGCGGTACTCTGCAGGCGTCTCGGGAATGTGCAGAGGGGTCATCAACCACGTCCGGAGCAAGAAGGAGCTGTCACCTGTGAGCAGTGGAAAGGAGCAGGACAGCTTACACACCTACAGTTAGCCACAGATTTCAGCCTGGTTTACTCGTACAGCAGATACAGAATAAGTTCTTCCTCTGGCTAAAAGAAGGCATGGAAGAAGTAACTCTGGTTTACAAATGTGACAAAGTAAAGGCATTCAGTTTTACACAGGAACATTTCCCACAGAAGAGTTTTAAGGGAATTAAACTACTGCATGAAACAGGGGAAAACAGTTGGACTAGGGCAGTACCTGGAATTAAAAATTACGTAATTCAGCATGGAAAGGTGTGGAATACTGAAAGAAAGCTAAGAACAGAATGAATGAGGATTAATACATACAGTAGTCAGACTGTGTAAAACACAGATTAGAATTTACTGTTCTAAGCTTCCAAGATAAGGGCTGTCCAAACTGAGTCATTAATCTCAAAGCAATTTGCAGGAAAGCAATTGAAAGTAAACATATGACTTGTGCCCAGAGTAAGGAGACAATATATAATTGACTTTCTACTGAAAACAAGGATGAAAAGTTGACTTACCCAGTAGCCAGCCATCTTTATGTAGCTCGGTTTCAAACTGGCTTGTGAGGGCTGCCTGCTCTAACACCGCGCAGTCAGACAGGCTGCCTGGCCAGTGCGTTTCAGCACTAAGGAGGACTCCTCTGGAATCACACACCATGAGGCAGTTCAGGGAATGCAGACCCTTTCGGTTCACATAGGACAGGTCCTCAGCATTTGGCGCTTTGATTGCCACGTGGGTGCAGTCAACCACCCCCAGCACTCCCGGCATTCCTGCCAGCCCATAAAAGTCATCCTTCAGGGTCTGTACAGTAGCTTCATCTTTAGGAAAGTGAATGAATTGTGAGGCTCTTTCCACCAGTGCCTCGGTTACATTGGCAACACAGCGGCTCATTGAGGCTTGGCTAATGCCAATAGCATCCCCCATGCGAGTCTGGAAGGAGCCAGAGGTATAGAAACCCAGCGCAGCAAGGATTTGCGTCTCTGGACTGATGGCCCTGGACCGCTGTGTAGGGCGTGAGAGAGTGGCTCCCAGGAGATCCACCAGGTAGCAAATGAACTGTCGGGGGAAACCGTACGTGGACACTAGATACTCATCCGTGACATCCTCCAGCTTGAAGCGATCCAAAGTCCTGTGTCCGCGGCCGTAGAGCAAGAGGTCGCAGTCAAGAACCGCGATAGGTACGGCCATGACTGACGGCCTGGGGCTCCTCTCTGACAGGGCTTTCTCAGAGGCTTCACCTGCATAAAGCAAAAGAGGATACTCAGAAGAGTTGTTACTGGTGAGCTTTTCAGACTCCGTTACCATTTTCCTTTCAGTCTGATCATCCAACAAAGCTTTTAACTTTTCTGCTTTTAAATACACGGGCAGCCAGGTGGGCTCACCGCGGAGCCGACAACTCTGCCTGGCGCTGACAGCAATTTACCTCCCGTGGCGGAGAGGGAGCTGGAGCCGTCCCCAGTCACCCTCGCCGGGGCACGGCAGACACGAGTGGCGGGCAGCCCGGCGGGCGGGCTCGCAGCCCCGACGGGCGCTGCCCTTGCCGGGCGCCCCGGACCCCACGGGCCGCCCGACCTCCGCCGGAGTCGTCCCGCCCCTTACCGGCCCCGCGGCCGCTCCCAGGCGGTCCCCGCCGGCCCGGCCCCACATTCGCGGCGATAGATTCGCCACAGGCAAGGGGCTACCGGCGGGAGCGGCGCCGGGCGCTGCCCCGCTTTTCCAGGCCAGGCGACCTCCTGCCGCACCGGACTGCGGGCTCAGCGTGCCGCGGACGGGCGGGGAGCGGCGACTGCGTGTGGAAAGTGCCGCTGCGGACGCTCAGGCACCTCCCTTCTTCCCTCCCTTCCTCCTTCCTTCCTTCCCCCCCCCCGCCCGCAGCGGATGAAAACAAACAGCGGCGATGGCGACGGCGATGGCGGTGGCGCGGCACAGCCCGCGGCTCTGAGGGCAGCGGCAGCCCCGGCCCGGCCCCCGCCGCCAGCCGCGCACCCCCGCCGGCGCTGACACTCGCGGCGAGACCCCCGGGCCGGGAACGAGGAGGAGGAGGGACGCCGGCCGGAGCCCCGGAGCGACTTCGGGGCTTGAAGGCGGCGGTCGCGGCCCCGGGGCCGCGGGGCTCTCCCCGTGCCCGGTCGGGGCGCGGAGGAGGCGCCGGGGCGCGGCGGCGGAGCGGGCCCCGCGCGGGATGAGCCGCCGCGCCGCCAGCATTGCCGGCCCCGCGCAGGTACCGCGGGCCCCCGCAGGGCAGGGCTGGGAGCTCCGCGGGCCTGCGGGAGGCCCTTCCAGGGGATGGGGGGCTGTGACGTGGGTCTTAAACCTTTGGCTACGGCTTCGCATCTCCGTTTTATTTTGCTTCGCTGCTCGCGGGAGTCGGTTCCCGACAGCCGCGTGTCCGCAGCGATTCGTTTTCCTAACGACTGGTGGCTGTCAGTGGAGCCTGGAAAAGATGTGGCTTGCTGTAATCTCAGCAGGTGGTCATTTAAAATCAAAATGCTTCGCAGCCTGTTGGAAATAGTAGAATCTGAGACCCTACGCTCGATTATATAGTCTTGTATGGTCTTCCTGTGAGATGTGAGTTTGTGGTATGCTGGGAAAGAGCAGAGGTTTACAGGTGGTCCTATCTTTCTTTCCTGTGGGAGGTGTGGCTCTTGGGGGCACAGTCAGAGTCGTTCCCGTGGATTCACTGGGAGCAGAGACGCCTTCCGTGTCAATGAACAGGTAGAAAAGGGACTCTTTGGACTAAGCCTACAAACTGCCTACTTACAAATCCCAAAAGCGACGTGACTAGGCACATACCAAGGGAGAAAAACACAGCAAATTACTGCCTTAGCTGAAAATTAGTTGGCTGTCCAAATAAAGTTTAGAGCATCTCCAAATTATTGTAGGAGTGGCCTGACCTGGAGGACCCTTCCTTCTTGGGCAAGAAATAAGTCTTTCAGATGAGCCAGGCTGTCTGTAGATGTCCAGAAGGATCGTACAGGATCACTTTATTTTGCTTTAGTGGTATTGTATAATCTTAACATTTCTGAATGTGTGTTCATACTGTAGCTGAGAGGTGGTGATTGTGTTGGTGATTATAGTGCAGGGTATGTAGAAGCAGATTCTGGTTCAGTCTGTATACTTTGGCTTGACAAACAAACTGAGAGGATGGACCTTTGGACTGATACCATTTTTAGACCTTAGGGAAGTACAGAATGTAACTGCTGGTCAACAGGAATTACTTAATTTTGTTTCTAAGTCAGTGGAGCTGGCAGTGCTGGCTTTAGTACGGTATTTACTAAACTGTGGAGTCATTTATTGGTTATAAAGTGAATCTGTTTCCTGATCAGAAGGAAAAATTACCTCTTGATCAGTCAAAACCTGAACATATAGTGAACTACAGAGCCTTTGATTACATCAGAATGTTTATATTATGTGAAACAGTTTTTCTGCTAGAATTTAATCTTCTCTTAAAAAAATCCATAAACTTTAAAGAATGAGAGTGTCACACTTTAAAACTTAGAACTGTTTGCTACTTCTCCCTAGGTTTCTGACTAATCTACTAAGAAGGCAAAATGGAGATTAATTTTTAGTAATTGTAGGATACTAGACTTTGACTTGTAGGCCCAGTCTTGGAAAAGAGCACTGTGTTTATGAAGATCTTTTTATAGTTGCTTATTAGTGTGCTCAAAATACCTGCTTGCAGTGAAGCTTCTTGTTCATTGAAGGGAGGATGTGTTCTAGCCACTCTTAAAAGCTTCAGAAACTTCCATGTGCTTCTTGTGTACTGCATGATTCAACAAGGCTTTTCTAAACTTCTCATAGGACATTCTTGGAGATTGGATTTGATCCTCTATTAAAAAAGAAATTCTGGAAGAGTGGTACGGGCAAGGAGTGCAGTCTGGGGCGCACAGTCCCGTAGCTGGCAACAAACGTCTGGGATGAGAGCTGTCCACAGCCCTCTCCTTACAGCTACACCCACTCTGGTTTCTTCCCTCTTGTCTTTTCAATTTCACTCTGGCTTAAGAACCATGAGTAATTCTTTTGCATTGATGAATGTCTGGTTGAAAAGAAAGCAAGATAACTTTAAGTTATAGCCACCATGGCTCAGAGAGAAATACAGGAGATGATGGAAGCAGCCTCTATATGCTTTCCCCAGCCGCAGTAATGCCTGGTGTGCGTCAGATGCTTCTGCTTCTTTCCTGTCTCTGTAGGTGTCAGAGAGATGCACTGGCTCAATTCCCCTGCGTGGAACACGTAGTGTATTGCCGGTGATCCCAGGTGTTCCGTGCACCTGCTGTGTGCCGGGTTACAGGTGTCTGCCGGCAGCGGGTGCCCTCGGCTGGGAGCACGGAGCACGGCTGGGAGCACGGTGCCTGTCGCTGTAGTTCCTCTCGGCTCTGCCGAGGCATTAAGGGGAGGGCTCTTGCAGTTCCTTGCATCATGAGAACAGCGCCATCACCTTATGCTGATGTGTCCTTCTCCTCAGAGAAGGAGGGTATAAATAGCAGCAGAGCATGTAAAGCACAATGCTTAGATGGTAAACTGTTGGATAAAATCTGTCTCAGCCTTGGGAGAAGGAATAAAGATTTAGTCAAAAGAGCCACATGTGGCAATTCTCCTTTGCTGTTTCTGATGTTTCTGTTCACAGTCAAGTGATGACAAAGGCCTATAAATAAAAGCAATAGTATAAAAATGGGTGTTGCAGGAAGCGGGAGACAAAGCAAAAAGCCATATGGACAAGATGCTTGTTGCATCATGTGCTGGCGAATATATCAGTTTACTTAAGGGATTACCTGATTGAGGGGAAATCAGTCATCTGTATTCTAACCTAGACCAAAGGTTATTTCCTTCTAGTTGTTATTCAGTGTGAAATGAGCCAGTGTTATCCTTGAGTTACGCATAGGCCTGTGCAGTAGCACTTAACAAGGAGCTGTGCTGGCATTGCAACCTACTGGACATGAGAAATTGATTGAGTTTGGTGGAACTAAGTTTAAAGAATTTCCTTCCTGTTCAGGTCAACTGTGGCAGCTAACCTGAGAGTACCAAAGAATTTTTATAAATAAAAAGTTTGCTGTAATTCTAGCTCCATCTTAACTCTTACCAAGACTGATTCTAAAGGTGAATACTGTTCTAAGTCTTAGAAGGTCTCAGGCAATCACCAGAGACTCTCCTACAAAAATAGGAGATGAGAGCCCTTAGACATTTCAGGAGCTGAGTTCTAAAGTCCCAGTTTTCCCATGAAATTATTTATTCCTTTCCAGGAAACCTTGCCTGATACTTTCTGCTCCACTTTGGACTCTGGTGGGTTAACTGTTGCTGGCATTTGGAGCTTGAGAGGTAACAGTATGAATCTCCAAATGGTTGATGAATGTTACAGGTAGTTTCAGATCTTCCAGGAAGAATCCCAGTTCTGCTGCAGCAGGACAGAACCATGAGGCTCTCATTTTTTGAACCCTCTGGTGGTTAAACCCTCTAGAGATATTTGGGTCATTAAAACAAATTCCTGTACTGCACTTGCAGCCATGCTGATGATCATCTTTGTTCCCTTTCCTAACACACCAGTGAGCCTAACACCTTCCATTAGTCTCCAAGTACCTTGAAATAGTTGATACCAGAAGTTTTTTACAGCCTCAAAAGGCAAATGTGGGTGCTTTATTTGACAGCTCTCCCACAATATCAGGATATATACTTCCTTGCATCTTTCTGCAGGGGTTACATACAAGTTTTCACATTAAAAGCCAGTATGACTTTTTTTTTTTTCCCTAGTATTTAAATGTCAGCATTCTCTTTGCTGAAAAAAACCCATATTTTTTATGCAGTATTTCATTGCCTGTATCAGCCAGGTTTGTCAAAGATTTCAGATCTCCTCAGCCCTTACAGTGCTGTACTTATTTAAGTCAAAATAATAATAACAGGTTGTTCTTGCCTGGGGTTTTGTTTCTTTTTTGTTTGTTTGAGGGGATTTGTGTTGTTTTATTTTTTTTGTAGTGGTACATGTCTGTACTAAAGAGTTGGGTTTTTTAAAATTTGAGTACCGCATCAAACGCTTTAAATGCTGACTTCCTTTTGCAGCCTCCACAGTGGAAAGGGTCTGTAATCTGTCTAGTGGAGGTAAATGCAGGGAAAGAAGGCATAACAGTTTTAATGACGAGGTTAAAATATCCAAAGGATAATTTGAAAATGCATCTGATATTGAATCACTTGTGTTGTTAGTTCTCAATTTAAATTATAATTTGTAATGAGAACAGTACAGCTTAAGGAGATGTGGTATGAATGTAGCCTAGGAACTTTCAATTACATGGTATGTCCAGCTTTCTTTTTATAGAGTCATTCAGAAAGCAGCACTGTTCTCTATAACGTGCTCTGTAAATTGCAGTACTCTTATCTTGCAGCCCTTTTTGATTGATGCTCCTAAAGCATTGGGCTTTACTGTCACTAAGTGCAATATTTTAAATAGGAGTACTGCATGTGCATGGTCGTGAAAGATTCTGTCTTTTCTGTGTGAACAGGGCTATTGGCCCTTTTGCCCTGCAAGCTTTAATTTGCATAAATAGCATACCTTGCTGTAAGTTCAGTCTTTGCTTAATGATTGAACACCGAATAACGTTGTGCACAGCAGCTGCTTGTGCTCCCTGACCTCAGCTCGCCGGCATTCCTGCGCGGAGCAGCACGTTCCGTAAATACGGGATGTCTGACAAGCTGCTTCAGGCTGATTAGCTGTCTCAAAACTGCAACGGGGGTAAGAGTGAATTAATGCTTTGAAGGCTTACAAGCAAATACTACAACGAATGCTGCTAATTAAGGCCTTCCTCCCCCAATGGTCTCTATATGATTATTAACTTATGTATGAAGAGACTGAGGGACAGAAGAATTGTGATTTATCCCAGGCCCTGTGACATGATGGTGACAAAAATAGGATTAGTGCCTTGCCTTGCCCTGCTTCAGATGCTGTGCAAGTTCATTGTGTTCCTAGAAACAATTGTATTTTGAAAAACAAGGCAGTGTCAATGTGAAAGCTAAGTATTTATTATCAGAGCTTCCAAGAGAAGTGAACAGAGGATTTTGGTCTATTTCTTGACAAAAATTTGTCTTTTCAGTTGGTTGTAGCTGTATAGTTTTACTTCAAGTACTATTTATTGAAAGTAAAGAAGCAGTGTAGCCTGTTTCAGCAATGGTTTATTATATAGATTTCTGCTGAAATACCACTGAAATACTGTTCTAAGAATTTCAGGCTCAAGAAAACAATTTGGCTTGGTTTTGACCAGTGCTGATAGGTGAAGATGCATTATTTTTGAAGCAGAGACCTCCATATCTGATGGTTAGCTTGGCACAGAATGCAGTCATTGTGGTGTTGGGGTGTTCTGGTTTTTTTTGTTTATTTGTTTTGCTTTTTTAAATTAAGCTAGCAAAATTGTAGGACTTGTACTGTGTTTTAACTCAGAGCCTTCTTTGGTGTTTTACATTTTTTTGATCTTTGCACTGACCAGATAAACTATCAATGTGCATTTATACTGCACACTCACATCCCAAAGTTTTTAGTATGTTCAGATTTTGACAGGTAGAGTGCTTTGGTATTTATAATTTCTTTGAGATGGCCTCTAATGGCAAAAATATTTTGAAATCTAAACAGAAAGCTGGAAGAAGACTTCATTCCCAGACCTGTGCTATATTTCAGATTGCCATATGCAATGGACACTGATCTCAGTTCCCAGGACAGGAAGGACCTGGACAAGTTCATCAAATTTTTTGCTTTAAAGGTAATTTTTCTTCTTTGGACAAATGCCTCTTTTTCCTTGTTTAAAAAATGCCACAAAACAAATGACGTACTTGGTGTGGCTAGAGTAACAAGACTGAGGTTTGGGTTGGTTGTTTTTTTGTTTTGTTTTGTTTTGCTGAAGAACAAAGCAATAAGAGCTGATGTCAAATTTAAGAGATTCCTGAGAACAACTAGAAAAACATATTTTCCCTTTTTCCTACCCTCAAATCCTCTTCCATCCTCCTGAAACACTCTGCTTTAGAATTAGTCGTAGGCACTTCACACCTCTGTCAGCTTTGGGTTTCTAGCAGCATGTCTGACTACCAGCTGTTAGGTAGTTTATCTGCTGGACTCCACTCTTTCAGCCTATCTAAAGTTTTATATTGCATCCAAAAACAATAATACCAGAATGTTTTTTTGAATGATGTTGATATGTAATTATAAAATTTAGCCTCACTTCATATGTAGGTGCAAGTAGATAGTCTGACAGTGGCTTTGGCCTAAATGTACAGATTCATTTGGCTTTAGTTTAGTTGTCCAGGCCTGGGATATTTTTGTAATTTTTTCTGAATTTTCTATTGAAAACTGGAAATCCTGATTGGAAAATTGACTTTGTCTCTTAATTTTGTTACAGAGAAAGGTCAGTCTAAAATGATTTTCTTTCTGAAATAATTTGCCTGTTACATGTAATAATTTAAATTGTTTAGAACTGAAAAACAGTGTAGCAAACTCTACTTCTCTACATCCTGGTCAGCCCTTTCATCTTTTTCACTCAGAGCTTGTGTAGCTCAGGCTCTGAACTGAGGTTCAGAACTGGTGCTGAGCCCAGAACATTACTAAGTATCCTTTTCTTTCTATTCCAGACAGTACAAGTAATTGTCCAGGCCCGACTTGGAGAGAAAATCTGTACCCGCTCCTCATCCTCCCCAACAGGTTCTGACTGGGTAAGGTTGTATTTTTTAAAGCAACTCCATAACTCTGTGTGTGTGTGTGTGCTGAGAACACCACGTGATTATGACAGTCTTGTGCAGACCATAATAATTATTCATAGAGTAGGTACTATATTTAGTTATTTTCTTTGGTGATGTTGTGGGAGGTTGGTGGTTGTTGTTCACATGCAACAAATCACTCTGGACTCTTACAGGCTGATGAGGGGAAAGATTTCCGCAGCTCCTGCCAGCTACGGCACATTTCCAAGATCTGCTTGGGAGTGGGGTGATGAGTTCTTATTTGTCAGAAGTTTGCTACTCTGCAATTCAGGACATTTTAGTAATGGGCTTAATTAAAATTAAAAGACTCAAGATACTCTGTGGGTGAAGATAGGACCGAGGGAAAAGGAGCATATTTTTTATAGCAGCATTAAGAAAAACATTTGAATTAGCAGCCAAGGGAATCTTTGTAAATGTGAAAAGCTTGGACCCAGCTGGGAATTTTCTGTTTCATAAGTATTTCAGTGGACACTGACCTAGTATGTTATATATGGGTCTGTGAGCCTGTCTGAAATGTACCATCAGGCAGTTTTTCAAAGAAATAAAAAAATGGAACCATCTCTTTGATTCTGCAGTTCAATTTGGCAATCAAAGATATACCAGAGGTTACTCATGAAGCAAAGAAAGCCCTGGCAGGACAGCTGCCCGCTGTTGGACGGTCTATGTGTGTGGAGATTTCTCTCAAAACCTCAGAGGTGAGAACTGAGTCAAAACAGATGCCCTTTTTTTGTTTGTGGGCTTTTTTGCCTGAATCTTAAGTCAACTACCAGAGCTCCTGCCCTTTAATGCAAGATGATGTGAGACTATCTAATTTTTATTAAGTTAGGTGATATGCTAATGAAAAGAAATGTGTTGTTTAACAGAAGCATTTCACTGTAAAAATCTGAGGCCAAACACACAAATGACTCAGCAGAAAAATCTAAATTTTTTAAGAAAGTAATTTTAAGAAAATTAAATTCTTAAATTCTTAAATTTAAAAAAAATAATTTCTTAGCCCATGAAGAACTTAGGCATTCTGAAGAAGGTATTCCCTCAGGTGACATAATTGTGCAAGGACACTTCCAGTGCACCTTTTTCTATCACTGCATCACAAGAAAATGGGAGCCAGGAGACAAATCATTGAGAGGTGTGGCCATTGCTGATCACTAATGAGATTTGAAAAGGTCTGTGTTCTGAAATGAGCCTTTGTTTGCCATCTTTTCTCTGATCCAGGGAGACTCCATGGAGCTGGAAATTTGGTGTCTCGAAATGAATGAAAAGTAAGTGCATTCTTTGTTTGTAGCTCTTAGCTGATGCAGTGATCCATGCTGATCAATGGTGATCAATGGTGATGGCTGCATGGCATTTTTCAGCAATTTCTTCTACAGCAGGTGACTAGGTTGAAGCAAGACTTAAGCTGGTTGGTCAGTACAGGTAGCCACACTAGGGCTTTATTTATCATTTTGGCAATAAAATTAAACAACTGCCCCAGAGTAAATTTTATTTTAAATAAAATAATCAAAAGCAACTGCAAACCAAAACAAACAAGAACCCCAAACCCAGGCAACTTAGTTGTGGACAAAAGACTAATTTTTTTCCTTTGTGTTCTCTAGGTGTGACAAAGAAATCAAAGTTTCATACACTGTATACAACAGGCTGTCTCTACTGCTGAAGTCTTTGCTTGCTATAACCAGAGTAACTCCAGCCTACAGGCTCTCTAGGAAACAAGGCCATGAATATGTAATATTGTACAGGTAAAGCAAAAATTTCCCATTTGAAAAGCAAACAGGAGAGACTCTAGACTTGCACAGTGTAGCTGCAAATGTAGTTAAAAAGGGATGAGTAATAATAAAATCAAATTATTTGTATAGAAATACTACTCATCAGCGACAGAAGAAAACCTTGCTCTATGTATGTATCACCTTACAGCCTTCACTTGAGCCATTGAAAGAAAAGCTAAGCACAGGCTGTGAAGTGTTAGCCTACCATGTTAGGAAGAGTAAAGAAAAAATTCTACATGCAATCCCTGATAGATTGCTTACTAGCATCCAGTTGTTTGGTGTCTGGCTTGATAAATGCCTCTCTGCATTGCACATAACTGCAATGTATACTTTTGCAGCATAGATTCAGACTCTCTCCTGTTATCCCACTTTAAAGATGCATCCTCAACTCCAATTCCTGTAGCTTTTGCATTTTACTCATCCAAATACTGGGTTCCACTCTGTTTAGCCTGTGAGTCTGACTGGCTTGTGGTTCATAGTTGTCTTCCAGACCCTGTTTTTGGCTTTGAGAAAAGTCTTTGACATGTTTGCACAGCTAATTTATATGATTGTAAATTTCAGGTTTGTTATCATTTGCACAGCTGAGAACTCAAAAAGAAATTCCAGCCATTTTCTCATTTTTGCCTCCATTGCTGACTTGGCATGTACTTAAGAGCAAATCTCTTTACAGCACAGTTAATCTTTTATGTTGTGTGATGAGCATCAGCTTCTAGACTCAGACCTATCTGTGGAGTTTGTATCACTTCACATTTTTGCTCTGAACTATAGACTTAACCACAGAGGCTTAAAAAAATTAAAGAGAAATTTCTGATTGGACTACTATTTTCTCTTTCTCCTTATTTTTACATGATCTGTTCTTCTTCTGGAGCAGCTGTAAGGTTTTTTGAGATGGGCATTCCAGCCATTTATTTTGGGCTTTTTTTTTTCCTGAAGAAGAAAAGTAGTTCCAGGCTTCCAACTGCCAGAATTAAATAAGAATATGTATAGCATTATGCCCGTACTGGATCTAACAGCTTTTCTTTTTCCTTCAGGATTTATTTTGGTGAAGTCCAGCTGAGTGGCTTGGGAGAAGGTATGATTAGACAACACACAAACAAGAGCAGAACTGTGTTTCATTCTGACTGCCTTTTGGTTACTATTCCCAAATACCGTAAGGAAAATGAGTCTGAGGCTTACATATGCTTTTTGTCTGGCTCTGCCAGAGCAGCCTTGTGTCACAAGGTGACAAGTATAATGGTGGTACTTGGACAAAGTCTCAGGTGACTGCCATTTTGACTCTACTGATACGGAACTGAAATAAGAATATGGAATTATGTTGATAAGAGGCAGGACTGGTAAAGGAGGTCATGATCTACTGAGGAACAGGAAGCACTTTAGAACAGTATTTTAGACCAAGAAGCCGGGAAGCAACATCAGAAGTCAAGCAGGTGAAGCCTACCAGCAAGGTAGCCTAGTGCTGCTGTTTTGTTATAGGTTCTATGTGTGTTTTTGAGGTTCAGATTGCAAGACAGAATGGTTAGACTACTGAAATAAGATAATGTAAGCTCAGAATAAAAAAGTATGGCACATAAATAATCAGCGAAACTGATAATTATTCCTTAACTTTACAGGTTTCCAGACAGTCCGTGTTGGGACAGTGGGTACCCCAGTGGGCACCATCACTTTGTCTTGTGCCTACAGAATCAACCTTGCTTTCATGTCAACCAGGTGAGAAAATGTGATCATGCCAGAAACTGTTTTACAATAATTTACTGTTAAACCCCTCATATTCTGAGCCCGCAAATCTTTCCCTTCTGCTTATCCTTTCCTGCTGAGATTCTCTTTCATGAAGAATTCTCTCTCTCACTTAAGCCTTGCAGCAAGGGGAGTATTTGGGTAGCCCTGAGCCAGGCTCTAGAACTCCAAATTGTTGATGCATGCCTGGAGGACTAAATTGTAAAGATGCTCTGGTCCCATTAATAGGTACAAGGGTTTTCTGTGAGGGCACCACAAATTGGGAAGAGTAGAGAGAAAAAGCCAGTAACACCATTGCTTGTTGCCTTGCAGGCAGTTTGAGAGGACCCCTCCTATCATGGGGATTATAATTGATCACTTTGTGGACCGTCCCTATCCCAGCTCTTCACCCATGCATCCCTGCAATTACAGGTGAGGAAATACTGAGTTGAAGTCATGGGCCATGGTAAAGGCATCCATTATGCCCAAATACAGAGCCTTTTCCACTATTTGTTGACAGCATGGGAAGGGACACTGGAGAATTAGTGTCAGTCATATTGGCATAGTTAAAGATGTGATGAAATGTGACATTTTTCTCCTCACATTGAGATGGCTGAGTGCAGCAAGCCCCAGTATTTTCCCAAATTCTTCACAGAAGCACTTGGACACAAAGGATGTTTAGTCTTGGCTGCCTTCAGGAATTTGAAAGTGTAATGGTTAATCCTGATGCAGAACTACATGTCTAGATGCATGCATCCCTGGATATTTCCACTGGGGGAAGAGCAGTTTAATTTCTCTTTGGAAATGAGAGGTTTGCCTTCTCTAAAATGATTGTGAGGGCATTCAGATTTGGACCAGTGGTGTTGATTGACAATGGTTGTGTAAACACCAAAGCCAGCAGCACTAGCTGGTATAACAAAAGCTTTAGTTAGAAACACCTGTTGTTTTGCATGGGGTAGAAGACAAACATCTGAGGAAAACTGACGTTTTCCCACTTTGTTTTCCTCAGATCTGGCAAGCAGATGAGAGCCCTTCATAATTTTCCTTTCAACTACACCCAAATACTCTCAACCTCCCTGCAGTGTTTGTCCCAGTGTGTTTTACTATTTGTTTGTTTTAAGGAATATTTCCGGTTAGAAAATTTGTCTTTTCTTGCTGCTTTAGAGCTGGTGAGGACAATGGTGCAGTATACCCCTCAGTAGAAGATTCCCAAGAAGTGTGTACCACATCTTTTTCCACCTCTCCTCCATCTCAGGTAAGAGAAACCAGGCTCTTTTTACTTTTAGATAGAACAATTGCTGTAAGAATAGTTTGCATATTTCTACATCAGCTATTGTGCAAACAGAAATCCTCCTGCTACTAATTAAAATTTAATGTATGGCATTACACTCTTGAGTAAAATCTATCAAAATTAGATACTAATTTCAACAAAATTCCAGGGGCCTAGAAAGATTGAATTACTGAGAAGGATTAAAAGAGCCTATTCCTCTAGCTAGGTTGAGGTGTGCTTGAAGAGGACAGCAGTGTACTTACACATTTACACATTTGCATACCAATACTACAAGAGGAGGAATTCAAGACATTGATGCCAGACAGCCTAAGTAGGAGTAACAGACTGACATTGAGAAAGAAGCACTGAAATTCCAGGAAAATGCTAGATAAAGAGAGAAAAAAGACAAAAGCTGTATTTATTGGATCATCTAAAATTAGTTGGGGCAGCCAGAATAAGTATTGGCAAAAAAATGACCCATGCAAGTTTCATTTAAGTTTCATTTAAGTTTCCATTTTAAAATAAATAGATAATGGTTTCCTTTTGAGTATAAAACCCCAGAAACTCCCAAGTTCTTTTACTGTCTTACGTATCTGACTCCACAGTTCTGTATTTTGAAGATGGAGTTGCAGTTGTCCTGTTGCTTTAAATATTCAGGATTGCCCTGCCTTGTTGTCCAGCCAAGCAGATGGCTCTACTGACCTTTAAAGACAATCTAAAGACGCTAAATCTCTTTCTCTGTCAGTATGAAACATAGAATGAAGTATAACAGGAATGCTGTTCCAAACTGAAAGAATTTGCTATGGGTCTTTCTGCTGCTTCAGAGGAAATAAGATGCCTGGTTTATGTATTCTGCTATATGAACGAGCTAGAAATGAGCTTCTCTTAGGAAGCATTTTTGTGCCAAAGTGCTTTCAGGTGACCAGGCATCAGGGAATGTTGAACTAATTAATCAGCACTCACGGTAAGTCTGATGGAATAAAGCTTTTCTTATTCTGCAATACACAGTTCAGGAAATGAGTTTGTGGCTGAGTTGTGCCCTGTATTTTCCTAAAGTAAATACAAAAGATTTCTTAAGGAAATTTCCACTGGCGTGCTTGTGCCAGTGTTACTTAACAGTAGTAGTGTATGTAACTACATTGAAGTTGATGCTACCCCAAGGGTCATGAAGCTTTTCTGTCACTGAGGGGGGAAAAGCATTATGAAACCACTTGAACCTTGAGGATTCACATTAAGTATGAGCCTTTCTTGCTTTTTCTGTGGCTCATAGTTGCCATATGCTTTGCCCTTATTTGTAAAGCAGCTGCCAGTCTTTGTTACCACAGTTAGAATTGTAATGCTGCCTTGGCAGAGTGGACTTTAAATTAAAAGGGAAAGAAGAAGTTATTGTTTTTCTCCAGCTTTCTACATGTCCTGTCCAGGTTAATGACTAGGAAAATACTAGGAACTGTGTGACTTCGTAGGCAAATTGTATGAATCTCTACCTGCCTTCTCAGTAAAAGTGAGGCCTAACTTGTGTGATACAAGGAAATAGTTGTCACCTTCTTTGTGAGCTTCCATGTCTGTGTATGTGTGTTGTGAAGCAGCCCAAAATTCAGGAGAGTCTGGCCATGGGTAATACCCAGAAATGAAGCTGAAGCTTTCCTCAAAGTGAAAACCATTGAAAACAAGTGAAAACAGGAAAATGACTGTGAAAGGAGGTATGGGAGTGAACCAGGTTTGGATTGCCCTTTTTGAATTAGCACCCTCTTTGAGACTGTATTTCTGGCATTTTGCTTCTGTTGATGGAGTTCCCGCTTCACATCAGTGTGTTTGAATTGCACTGTAGTCTGGGTCCCCTCTATTCTAAGGGTGCAGCACAGTTAAGATAGGATCCCTCAGAAAGCTGGAGGATAGGGAGTATGGACGGATGGAGAGTGCTCAAATACAAGTAATTTGTAAATTTAAAAAAAAATAAGTACTTGACCTTTTCTGGCATCTGCTCAGCTTTCTTGCTAATTTGCTGGTATCAATTATAATTAACTGTGGAACAGAGTCTCTGGCAGTTACTTTCTGTCAGGGTACTGGAGTCTAAAATATTACCTGTGTTCAGTGGTTCACTCAGATTGAAAAACAGTCAATTATTTACAAAATGAATGTGCTTCTGGCAATACTGAGATTTCTGCTCTCTGTGTAGGTGTGGCTGCTCCAGCCAAAACCTCTTCACTAGCATTCAGTTCATCCAACTCTTCATAATTCCTCTCTGAAGTCCTTCTCTCTCTCTTTCTCTCTCCCCCTCATTCTCTCTTTTCCTTGTTTCCTCTGTTTGTCTGTGTCTATGCACAGTGTGTTTTTACTGTCACAAAGGCACATTTTCAGACACCTCCTCCTGTGGTGACGGACACCTTGAAGGTCCCAGTGATGGGGCTGGCCTTTTCACATCAAGTGAGTTGTCAATAGAATATGCTATACATAGTCAGAATACAAGTTCTGGTATGACAGAACAAATACAGGAAAATACAAATTTGACAATGTGGAGTGTTTGCTGTGCATGGGAAAGACTGGTGAACCCACAATGAGCCAGACACTTTACTGAGACTGGCTTCTTAAATGCCTTTGCAGATGAAGATCTCCCAAAGACAGGACAAGCACCCCTAAAAACACAACAGATGTCAAGGATTGTTAGTGAAAGACATTAGTAAGGCACAATTCTGAATGTTTTCTGTTAACAGTCAATGTCCCTAGAACCTGTATAGACATTAGAGCTCCACTCAGCTTAACTAGCCTCATGTGAATAAACGTGCTGTTCCTCATTTTGATCCCTGTAAAGGGCATCAGCTTTGGTGCTGCTGGAGCTCACACTGAGCTCTGGAAGAAATACTCTTGAGGTCAGGCAAGTCAAAACAGGAAAGTTTTATCTAACATGACTGGGTAGATTTCTGCCTGGGATGTATAAGGAATTTCTCCTGGGTTTCACTGCTTCCAACACTTAATTCCTAAAGCAATCTCACAAGGGTTAGCTTCCCAGTTCTCTTTACCTGGCACATTTATGGGACCATGTATTCTTTCACTGAAGCTATTTGAACAGGTCTGGAAGATGAGCTGTTTTAATTTGCAATGGAAATAGGTTCAAACAGTTGATAATGAAGTTGTTTTGGGATAAAAAAATATTAAATGTTAACTCTTTAGTAAGTTCACAATGGCATTCATGTAACCCACTACACCAGTATTTGAAGCAGGCCTGTTTGGCAGAGCTTCCCTGAGACTGGATGTCAGCCGTACCTTGCACAGCCTCCTCCTACATGTGTAGGAAGCCAATCTTGTTTTCCTGTCAAGGCTCAGACTTAGTCCCCTGGACTACTGTCAAGTAGTCCTCATAGGAATAAGAATTTTTTAGAACAATAACCTACATTATTGATTCCAGTGAAAATCTAGCATCCTTCTGCCAGCCTGAAATGCTGTGCCTTTGACTTTTCCTATTCCTTCTTCAGTGACTGGTGATTATTCAGGCGGTGGGGCATTCCCCTTCCCTTTCCTCTCTCCTCTCCCTTTGCCCTTGTTTTTTCTCTTCTTTCTTAGCTTTCCAGCTCTCGTCTTTCCTATCAGCCTGCTGCCCTGGGAGTTGGATCAGCTGACATGGGGTATCCTGTACTCTTTGCTGGTGGCTTGAATGCTGCACACCCTCACCAGGTACTTGTAGAGAGTAGAACCAGCATGGCTGGTATTGCAGCCATTTGTGTCACTTGTACACCTGAGAGAGGCATTGAAACTAGTGCATGCACTGGTGTCCTGTCTGTCAGGAATGGAAAGAATGTAAAGTAAACACAGAGAAAGCACAACTTCCACAGGAGTTGGGAACTGGCTCCTCAGCATCCCTGACTTTCCTGGGGTACGGGGTCATGTGGAAAAACTACACCAAGAGAGCAGGCACCAGGCCTGTTTGCCTGCACCAGCTTGTCACTGATTCCAAACGTTGCCTGTCTTACAGAGCTGCTGCCCCTGTAGCTGTCCACGCACAGTTCTGTAGGCTAGTCACAGGATACCCTGGCAGTTCATATTGACATAGTTATATTGGTTCATCAGAAAAATAAGCCAAGTTGACAGAAGTCTTTTTCTTGTGATATTGGTGTTGCACCAGTTTTGCTGACACAATGTTAATAAAATAAAATAATTTCAGTTGGAATGGTCTTACAGTGAGCATCGAATCCAACATCCAGTTCAGGGCTGGCCAAGTTTAAAGCCTGGTATTAAGGCAATTGTCCAAATGCCTCTTAAAAACTGACAGCTTGAAGCATTGACCACCTCTCTAGGAAGAGAACACTGTTCCAGTTTTTGACCACCCTCTCTCCAAAGAAATGCTTTCTAATGTCCAGTCTAAGCCTCCCCTGGTGCAGCTTCAGACAACTCCCATGCATTCTATCACTGGATCCCAGGGAGAAGAGATCAGCACCTCCCTCTCCACTTCCCCTTCTCTTGAAGCTGTAGGGAGCCATGGGGTTGTAGCAAGAGGACATAAGGTTTTTTCTCCCCATTCCTCCCCATGAAGCAGAGGACTTAGAGCCAGAGACTGTAAGACTACAGGCCTGCAGGGTAAAACAGGCCTGAAGTGGAGAGTAGAGTAGAAAGGGAGTAAAAAGTGAGTTTGTATTGTGGTAATACACTCCTACATGACATCACTCTGAGGCTTATAGGGGCTAGAGCCCAGACATATGCCAAAACCCCCACAACTTATGCCCAGTGTGATGGAATCTACTTTGTATTGCACTGTGGTTTTGGTTTGAGATTTCTTAACTCGACCGTTCCTTTCTCTCTCAGTTGATTGGTCCAGGCAAAGAAGGGGGAGTTCCCCCAGTTCCTAGCCAGCCAGCACATGGCACTCAAGCTGACCAAGAGAGGATGTGCACCCCACTGGATGGAGTCCATTACTCAGCAGCTACTCCTTCTAGCAGGTAGGTTGGTTTTAGATGATCCATCACTTCTGTTAACCCACTTATAAACCTACTGAGATAAAACTTTTTGTTTCCCCTTTTAATCTATTGTTTGTAGCATAACTATTGTCATCCCTCAAATAAACTTGCAGGTTTCTCTGACTGGGGCTTTCTCCAAACAATGATCTTGCCCATCTATTTAAACCTCCCAGTCTATGTAATATCCTTCTTCTGTGTAATATATCTTCTTCTATGTCAACTTTATTATCAATTTTATAATTTTTTCAATCTTTCTGCTGGTTTTGCTGATTGTAAAACAAGATGCAGTAAGTTCAAAAATGAGTCTTAAATTCTCTAGAGACTTCATGTGCATTGTTACCAAAGCCAGTTGTAGTTACCATAAATCTGTTCACCATTTTAGTAAGAAACTTTAGTTACAAAGTTATTTAAAAGGAAACAATGCAAGCTCAAACTGTCCTAAATCAACTCCCTCACAGCTAATTAAATCCTTCTGGTTTTTTGATCACCATATTTATTTCTTGAGAAATCTCTCTTGGGATCACAGAGTTGTGAGTCACAGAGATTTTTGGTCTGGGGAAACCAAAACTCAGTTGCACTAGCACTTTCCTGGGTATACTTGAACAGTAATCTTCTTCAATCCTTTCCAGGTAATCCTCTTTCCATGGGACAAAACTATGTTTTTGTCTTAAAGTTTTGAACATCTGTGGTGGTAGGAAAAAAACCAAAATAAATAGGTCATGGAAGTGCCTAATAGCCATGGAGTGAATTAATCATACTGGGAGTGGCTGTTGTCATGTACCAGATCTGCTGCATTTGTAAACTGAGTGACAGATATAATGGGAGATTTCTCACCTCCTGAGAGATCTGTGACTACTGTGTTACTGAAAAAAGAGTAGTGATGAACAGGAATTGCTGTGAACACACACAAGCTAAAAGCTCATTTCCCAGAAGAAAAGCCTATTTCAGCAACTTTACATTCAACTAAATAGTTTTTGTCCAGCTTTAAACAAAAATCTGATTCCACAAGTGTCCAATTTCCTTTTGTGCTCCTGAGGAGGAAGGTATGGTACAAAGAGAGATTTCTGTTGTCCTTCTTCCAATACTAGGAGTAAACCAAGAAAAACGAGAAGTCTCATAAAAAAATGTTATTTATCTACCCTGTTTGTGTCAGGAGGCACTAATTATGGATTTTCCTCCCCCAGTGAGGACACAGAAACAGTATCCAATAGCAGTGAAGGAAAGTGTGGCTCCCCACATGACCTTTTGGAGACCATCTTTATCCGGAAGGTGGGAGCTTTTGTCAACAAACCCATTAACCAGGTAACAAGCAGTAGATCTTCTCAGAGAGCACCTTTCTTTTCCCATCTGTTCATACATAGAGGAGCAAAAAGCACCCCAATGCCAGGGCAACCTCAGAGACTGCGAGTGCATATTTCTGCCTGCTGCATTTCCCTACAAGGTTTTACCAAGGAGTATTTTGTTTTTCATAAAATCCTTTTGGGATGTGACAGCCATTGACTTTGATCCACTTTGCTAACACCGTATTTGAGAACAGAAGACTTGATACTCCACTTGGATGTCAAAATGATCTGCCACTACCACAGGTCCATAAACTAGGAAAGCTCCCAAGCCTCCCTTCCTTGAAGGAACATGCAGTAGACCAGTTCATCACTAGAAGCAAGCATTTAAGTTCAGCTAGGGCAGCTTAGAGATCTGCTTGGTTCGAGGGCTGCAGTTCTAGGCCTTTTGGATGAAGGAATGAGAATTGTTTCAGTTTGTAGCAGTTCATTAATCCTTGCCTATATTATACTATATAGAAGCAATCCCATCTCAAGGTATAAGGTATGTATCTGCATTAGGTCAACTGAGTATCATCTTTGGATTTCATGTCTTTTAAATGAGGTTGTCAGCCTCCTGCCTAACTGCTGACATGACTTTGGGCTGTTTTAGCTGGCCTGACAAAGATGTTCAGTATCCTTTTCATGCCAGGTAAGCAGAGCATCTTAGTGAAATTCTGTTTGCTAAATCTCCTCAGGTGACCATGGCCAACTTAGACATTCCTTTTGCCATGTTTGCTCCCAAGAATGTTGAGCTGGAAGATAACGACCCCATGGTAAGACTCTTCCAGAGGTATATGTGCCTTCTCAGCATCCCTTATGCAAACATCCATGCTATTCTCTGCCTTGAATGCACTTTGGTTTTGGACAAAATAACTAGTTATTTAGATTTGTTTGGTTTCAAGAAGTCTCCTGTGTTGAATCTTGGGGTCTCTAGACATGCAAATAACAGCATGTGTTTGCTGCCCCTGCTCTAGTTAATGTTAATTGTCCAACCTCCTAACTGCCCCCCACTGCCAAAGCACACACAGACATGACTGTAAGATCAGTACTCACTGTCTTTGATTTCTTGGGCAGGTCAATCCTCCTGAATCCCCAGAAACGGAATCTCCTCTACAAGGCAGCTTACACTCGGAGGGCTCCAGTGGCAGCAGCACAGGGAACACCCATGATGACTTTGTTATGATCGACTTTGTAAGTGCCCTCATCAGAGCTCTTACACTGCACCTTAGGGGGGCTTCACGTGCTGGTGTGATGGCAAATGATGTCAGAGTACTCTTCAGTGGGAGTGGTAAAGACACATCAGTCACAGTACCACACTCTAGGGCATGACAGTCCCAGAACTGCAAAGGCACTAGTACCAGGAATCAACAGCTACAAATGAAATACCATTTCACTTCTCTACTAACATCTGGGCTTGGCATTCTGTCTCTTAGCACCTAGAGGAGCCAGATTCCAAAGAAATGTTCTCTTCCAGTTGCTCAAGTGCTACTGTGATATCAAGTGGTATTGGCTGTTCTTCAGTTATTTAATAGGCATTATTGCAGCAACAGTTGCAATGCCAAGATGTTTACTGATAGCAGGTAATGACTTTGCCTGAGATTATAACAAAAGGGAAGCCAGTGTCTCTGGGAACTAACAGCAGTGTCTTTGATTGTAGAAACCAGCATTTTCAAAAGATGACATTCTTCCAATGGACCTGGGGACATTTTACCGTGAATTTCAGAACCCCCCTCAACTCAGCAGCCTCTCCATTGACATTGGAGCACAGTCCATGGCAGAGGATTTGGTATGGAATCCTGAAAATTCTGTTTGTGGAAATCATATGTACCTTATAATGCTCTCCCTATTTCTAGTTGGAAAAAGTATCTTTATAGAACTGCAGAACAGTTTGGGTTGGAAGGAACCTTTCAAGGTCATCTAGTCCAACCCCTCTGCAATGAGCAGGGATATCTTCAACTAAATCTGGTTGCTCAGCCCCATCTAACCTGGCCATGATATTTCCATGGATGGGGCATCCACCACCTCTCTGGGCAGCCTGTTACAATTTCTCAGCAGCTTCATAAAAATTCTATCTTTTATCTAGTGTGAATCTACTCTCTTTCAATTTAAAACCATTTCCCCTTGTCCTATCACAACAGCCTCTGCTAAAAAGTCTGTTTCCATTTTTCTTAAAGGTCTCCTTTTAGTACTAAAAAGCCAAAGTAAGGTCTCCTCAGAGCATTCTCATCTTCAGGCTGAATCACCCCAAGTCTCTCAGCCTGTCTTAACAGGAAAGGCGCTCCAGCCCTCTGATCATTTTTGTGGCGCTCCTCTGGACCCACTCTAACAGGCCCCATGTCTTTCCTATACTTTACAGAACAGAGACCCTGCCCAAAGGGAGACCATCACTAATATATTCCAAGTAAATGCAGATTTGTTTCTGGTACACCTGACCCTCTAAAACTGGTGTGTTTGTCTTGAAGCTGAATGCTGCTGCAGCATGCTTGCTCTACGTCATTGAAACCCCCCAAACTAATCCTGCCTCTGGGGTGTCTCACTTGGTGGCAAACCAGGCCTGACTTTGCAGCCTGAGCAGAGTCAGAGTTCCAGTGTGGCTGGTGAGTCACATCTGGGTGAGTGCTCTGTTAGGCTCTCTGGCATTGTACCATACTGTGGAGAAAAATGAAAACCAGAGAGCAGCAAGTGACTTGATGAAGGCAGTGATGTGAGTGGGTTATTGTGCTGCAGCTGGTGGGATTGCACAAGGTGAGGCCCCAGTGCACCTCCTGTTCCTGCAGAACAAACAGACTCTGGGCAGAGTGCCCGGCTCAGGGTCACTTGCTGGCTGCTGCCAGGGGGCTCGTGCTTTTGTGCACGTAGAAAGGTGAGCCCAGAGCATTGGTGAGGGATTGCATGACTCAGATTTTTTTTACTAGTGTGTTTAACATTTTCTTCTGTCTGCTGTGAATGAGCCCTGATCCACATCTTTCCTTACCTTCCAGGACTCATTACCAGAGAAGCTGGCAGTCCACGAGAAAAACGTCAAAGAATTTGATGCTTTTGTGGAAACCTTGCAGTGAAGCTGTTTCCCAGTTCTGCTGCAGCAATTCTTCCTCCTCAAGGCATCCTGGAGATGACATCAATATCTCTATCGCCCCAGCTCTGCCTTTTGTTCACATTGACTAGTTCCTTCCATCAAGTGAGCTTTCTTTTCTCTCTTCAATGACAGATACAGCTCATCTGCTGATTCTCCTCAACTTTTCCACCACATAGTTCTGGACTGCTTTTCCTGCTCACAGTCAGTTTTAAGACTTCAGTAGGGACACAGGAAGTCAAACTCCAGTGTATGGAAACCTACTTTCTCTTCAGTCTGTGTCTGTATGGAGGGGCTTTGTGGAAAGTTGTCATATGCTTCCTCCAAGGGTCCTATGGTGTAAGTTCCCTAGGTAGAGCTTCTTGCTAACAGACTTTTTCCTGCAGTCTCTGATCCTGTTAGAGCATAGAAAGCTTTGGCTTATTTCCACAGGGTCTGTGAGTTCAGCAAATTCAACTGTTTGAAGTCCAGGACATCCATTCCACAGAACTGGGCATTTCATCCTGACTTCAGAGTACGTGCTTGGAGCACAGGGAGAGACATCAGCTTTGGGACCTGCATAATCCAAGTTACCTTTTTTTCCTGCTTCTAAGGAATTGGGTCTCTACACAGTGCAAGGCCCTGTGTTAGGTGGCTGATAAGCAGGAGTGAAACTACAGGAATATTTTCCTCATGTCCTTCCCAAGTGCACTGACATTCGGCCATGCTGGGTTAAAGAGTGTTGACTGTTGGCAAGCCTGCACATAGCAGCTGTGATGATGCTGAATTCATAGTCTCTGCTTCTGAAACATAACTGTAAATACTAGGAATCCTATTTCTTTAGGGTTATGTAACTAGGAGTCTTAGTCCAAGATTTTTTCCTCTAATCCTTGCAAGCCTTCCTGCTTTATGGTTAATAGATGATCTTAATAATTAAAAAATATTTATTGCTTTTAAAGAAACCTATATTTAAAAGATGTTCTGTTTTCATGTTATAGTGCGGGTCATTCTGTCCTGATCACTGCAGAGAGCAAGTGTGCCATGGAACCCTAGCCAGTGAGGCTAGTCTCTCTTTGCAGGAAAATATCCAAGATATTTATTTTCTAAGACAGACTTGATTAATATTGTACTCTGTTTTGGGGACTATGTGTCCATTACATCCAGTCAGGGCTCACTGATAGAATGAAATGCACACATCAGTGGAATGGAGTGGCAGGGACTTGGTAAAAAGCTGTTTTCTGATAGGTATGGATGAATTTGTAGTGTTCTTTGGCCATTCAGAAGGCAGCTTCTTTAAAGAAGCACATTTTTTTGGGAAGCTTATGGTACTTTTTAATCAGCTGGCTTTTTAGTAGCTGAAATTTTATTTTTGTAATAATCCAGCCACTGACAGTGTGACTGGCTGGAATTGCTCAATGGGTGATTTGGCTCTTGCATGTCTTCTGCCTCATGTAAGGATGGGAGGAGAAACAGTGACACTAAACAGAAACTTGGATAAGGTGAGTTTCCTTGTGGTTCTCTCTCCTCCTGCCCCATGTAACTAGAGTGAGCAACTGCAAGACCCCTAACTGTCCAAAACCACTTCTTTTCTCCCTTGTTTCTTTTAAGTGGAGCTATGTTGTTTGAGTACTGAGAAACCATCTTCATTTCCTCAGAGTGGCTGAGTAACCAGCCTTCTAGTTGGTGCAGTGTGGCAGCTTCTTCAGCTTAGCTGCATTCTTCATTGGAAGAGATTGCCTGCAGCTGATGGGAGAACCCCAGCTCCAGTCTGGAACACTATTTCTGTGCCACTGCTGGAGCAAGGAGCCAAATTCAGAGCAGAACTTACTATAAGGCCAGAGCAAAGCAATGCTTTGAACTTTATGGGAATTTTTGTTGAGAGCTGTGTTGGTGGGAGCACTTCTAAAACTCCAGATAAGAGCTTCGTTGAAGGAAAATTACCCACCAGAACCTTTTTATTTTACTCAACTGATTCAACTTCTTAGCAACCTCACATGGAAATTGCTTTGTCCGTGCAAAGTAAGATGCACAAACATTTAAGAAAGGTTCCAAGATGAAACATTTTGTAACAGGACTTCAGTTACATGGGCTGTAACAAATACCTGATACCCATCCACGGGCCACCTTGTTTTACAGGTGGAAAGGGTCGCAGAAGGGTGCAGGAACACAAGGAATTAATGGATCAACTGCCTGTCACCTTTGCTCAGGAAATTGGTTTGCCACTTTGTAGGAAGTAGCTCATAGACAGGTGGTTGTCAGCTTTAGTCTCTAAAGTGACACAGTCTGGGCTGCAGAGCAGCAGAGATGAGGCAAGGGGCTGGTTCACGCCGTATGAATAGAGAATAGTTGAGGTTAAACTTCATCTAGCCAGCACTCCTGCTGTGCTCTTCTGCTAACAAGCTGTGGAGCTGGCAGGGAGCACTGCCATTCTTGTTAATCCCACCCAGGAGGTCAGGGCTTGTACTTGTGCTCCTTTATTGATGGAGTTCCTAACGTGGCTACAGCTCTCACATCTCATAAGGCAAAATGTCACTGTGGCACGTTTTCTTCTCTTCAGAAAGCTGGGAAATTGCCTATATAAGCTGCTAGTGTTGAGCTGGATGGCCACAGCAGTAAGAGATTCTCCAGGGCTGAGTTACCTGCCTCTTCTCTAGACAGTCCTCACTTTCAAAACACAGTTGCTACATCTAGGCTCTGAGTTCCCTGACCATTGCACAAATGCTCTGCTTCACTAAAGACTTAGCTGCTTCTATGGCCTGCCACAGATTGTGTTATGAAGGCTGTTTATTTTAGCAGCTCTCTGCTCAGCTCAATATTAAGGACAGTATCTGTGTAGCTGCTGATTTACAGATACTTTGGGTGGAGGGGAAGGTTCCTCAAGTGTATTGTTTTGGAAAGTCTCCGGTGTACTTCAAGTATTCAAAGAATTTCCAATAAAACTTTTGTGTAAGCAACACTCTCTGCATTTTTCTGTGTACCAGCAGGTCTGGGACAGTTTCAGGCTCATGCTTGTTTTCGTCCAGGAAACAGGAGGATCAGTGGCCTGTCAGTGAATGCAGGACAGAGCAAGTTGCTGCCTCCATCAGAGGGCAAAATGGATTGGTGCATAATAGTGGGAGAGGTCAGTGGGATCTTCCTGAGATCAACCTACTGGAAGGACAAGAGGGACAGACAGAACAGGTGCCTGGAGGTGGGAGGAACAGTGTTTGACCCTGCTGACCTCAGCAGTGAATTGGGAAACTGAAATATTAATTCATCTCCAGAGAAAAGGGGTAGGAAAAAGGGGAAAATATACCCACAGAATTCGCATTGTACATAGTTGCTACTACACACTTAAAGAAGCATAAGAATGTTTTGAGTTGACAGGAGAGATAGCAGAGACTTAATAAAATATGGAAAGAATACCCAAAATTAACAGCTGTATTCTAGTATTGGTAAAAGTTAACTCTGTATAACACATAATGCCAGGTGTGGTACCAACACCTTCCCTTTAAAGGAAGGACAAGATTATAAAAATCCATGTACTAATAACAACTGCTGATTTAAGCTTCAGTGTAAAGGGTGTCTGGTTATTATAAAAAAAGATAAAGTGAATAAAATGACAGAAATGGAGGGAAAAAAAGAAAAATTACTCTGTGTATTAGAAGCTTCTATGAAGGGAATATTCCAGCCTGGAATACAAGGGTAACTAATAAAAGCAATCTTTTCTTAATCACATCTTCAGAAGGTAACACAGTAAACTGAGCATACTGCTGGAATCTTACAGATACCAAGCTGTCTAGATTATATGCATGTATACATGTGTAATTATGAGTGTCATTTCAAGAACTTCAAAAAGACATGGTGCAGTGTCAAAACTCACAGAAACCATCCTGTAGGATCTGGGGCTTACTACAGGGCTTTCAGTATCCATTATTTACACCATGTCATCAGGAAGACAAGGGATTGGAAAAACCATCAGGAAATAAGCAATAAAGTAAACAATCACGTAAGTATGATTAACCACCAAGGTAATGAACAATTAAATACCATCACTTTGTGAGCCTACTTTATGTATTTATAAAAAATGTTCTCAGAACAGTGTCCATAAAGTCAGGGCGCAGCTACTCATGAGAACGTGTCCAGTTGCAATGGTGTTCATGCTGTGTTCCGTACTGCCCATGGTTGCACATACCGTAGGTTCTGCCACTGCTGCTCCCTGTCAGGGACAGATGCACCTGCTCTCCAGCTCCTCTGAGCTGATGTTGCTACAGCACAATGCCAGGCAGGTCACTGTGACAAAGCCCAGAGCCAGGACCAGCTGCTACACTGAGAGGAGGTTTGAGATCTCGCTGTATAGTTGGCACGTTAACCACACTGACCCCATTACAGGGGCCATGTCAACCTGCAGAAGGGGAACTGGCAACACTGGGAAGCCCTTAACTGGTACAGTAAAAACTGACAGGCAGCACACAGTTTAGACATCAGCATCAACACATGACCCTGACATACCATCACTGACATCCCAGCAGTCAGGCTACTGCCCAGTGCTGATGGTTTTAGCCCCAGCACTCTCCATTCTACTCCTAATTCTTGCATCCTATCCAAAAAGCTTACTGATGTAACAGGCAAATTGCAGTCTTTAGGAAAAAGTAGTGAACTGAATATGGATCAAGGGGAGTGTGGTGGTCCTAACCAGACTACTGTTCATCAAGTTATCAATCCACATACACTGAAATGAGAAGGTGTAGGCTTCTGCTGAGTGTATCATCTAGCTCCAGGATAAACTCAGCCAGCTAATCCTAAAGTGACTCCCACTTGGCACCCTTGGAAATCCTAGGCAGACTGCTCATCATGACAGGAAGATGGTAACATGGAAAAACAGCCCTCTTCAGAAGAGCCAAATCTATACTACTTAATTTTTGTTTTAATTCTGTTTCCAGCCCAAGGCTCCTGCAACCTAGTATTTCTTCAGTTTCTCACATAGGAGGCATTTCATACTTTCCTTCCTTGCAGCATGGTTGTAGCTGGCAGTATAGACAGCCCTACTTGTTTCTTGTAGATGTGTCACTGCTGCTGCCACTTGACGAACATGTCTGGATCTGAGATTACATTTTGATTTTTATTGAAATACAAAAAGTGCAAACTGTGAAATACAAGATTGGTGCAGATTAAAAGAAAATAAACAGTGTGAACTGTGAAAACCCAGGCCTGCACCTGATGAACATCAACAAAGAAGAAGGCAGGGAACACCAGCAACAAAAGCAAAGCCGAAATTTTTGCACAGGAGCCCCTGTGCATAAAAAAGGAAGCTGGGACCAATCTGGCCCTCAGCTCTCTCATGTTAACACACAAGGCATCTGGATGGCCCCAGACCCCCTGCACCACCCAGAAGCTCTGGTGTCAGTTCACAGCTTGGGCAAGGGAGTGATCAGAGGCCATTAAGACAGCAGGAGGCTTAGCAGAGGGGAATGTTCTAGGTGCTAAAAGCAGGAGGTTGATGCAGAACAAGTACCCCCACAGGAAGAAACGCCTAATAGCTAACCTGACAGGTAAGCCAGGGAAGAGACCCTTGGGCAGCTCTATAGCAAGGAGAAAACCAACAGAGACCAGCACCGTAACTGTATACCACCCCCGACCTATACAAGGCAGAGAAACCCAGCCCAGCCAGCACCCTGCCCATGTGAGGAGGGAATTTAACCCCCTGGCTTTGGCAGGTGCAGGCTCTGGTAACCACCCACCCGACACAGGCTGCAGGCAGGCCCGGGCCAGTTCTTTCACAGGAGGGAATATTTCAATACAAGGCATTCAGAAGAACAGACTGCAAAAGCAACCCTGGTTACTGTGCCTGCTCCAGGGCCCTCAGCAGCTCCAGCACAAGGAGCAGCAGAGGAAAGGGGATATTTACAGTGGGTCCCTTCCAGGATTTGCAAGCACTTTCCCACCATGAGCAGTAGTAGTTCCCTGAACACTCTCCAAATCTGCTCCCTGCAAGCACTGAACTGGAGCAGGCTTTTATCCCTGCCAGCAGGGGATGAACCAGCCTCTATTTTGCTAAAAAAGGAAACGTCATTTCAAGAATTCACTAAAAAAAACAAACCAAAAAAACCCCAAAAAACCAACCTAAATCCCAAAAATACCCTAAAATAAACCACCAAAGTTCAGCCAGAACTCAGATGCTTGCAGTATTCCCTCCACTTTCCCCATGGACAGGAGCTACTCCAGCACTGCTCCTCTGGCTACTGGGCAGGGAACAGTCCTTGCTGCTCTGCAAGGCCAGAACATGCCACCTTCCCCAGAGAGTGCATAGGGCCAGGCCTCATGCACACAGGCACTTGGATTCCAGGCTGCTGAGCTTGGGCATTTGTTCCAGAAGTTAACTGGGCTTGCCTTTCCTCTATGGAGATGAAGGTGAAGCCAGTGTCAGCTGCAGATACAGTCAGAGCACCAAGTCTCCTTCTCCCCCTACCAAAGCCTCCACAGAGCAGGATGCCTACAGGGAAAGAGGGGCTGCACTGGGCTCCCTCAGCCTCCACGGCCTTGCCCCTTAAACACTGGGGGAAGTACACCTCTCTCCACACCAGTCCACCACAGATTACTCCTCCACAGCACATCAGCCCTGCTAACTCACTCTAGAAGAGACCACAAGTGAATTAGGAGCAGATTATCTCTCCCTCCAAAACATTTACTTAGCTACTGCTGTGAATTGTTCAGGATGAAACAATTCATATCCTGGCCAAACAGAGAAGGCTCCTACTCTTGGAAGAGGGAGACTTGAAGAAGTCAGCAGCCTAGTAGCCTCCATATGGCAAAGTCTCCTGGTATCTAGAAAGGATCAGATCCAGTCCTATCTTAGAACCTCTCTAGCTCAAAGTCTTAGTAATATTCACCTTCCTGTGCACTGTTCCCACCCACATGTTGGTGTACCTCCTCCAAGGCAGCTGCCTGGACCTGCACTGCCTTGCAGAGCTGCCTACGTTTGCACCCATCCCCACTCCAGAGTTTAGCAAAAACAGCAATCTCCTTAATTCCTGCAGCAGATGCCACTTACTTTGAGTACACCAGGGGCACTGACCCTTGGTCAGTGTTTAAAGGCAGGCTAAAATATTATGAAAAAGCAAATTCTCTTTAGCATCCAGTAGCTTTAAAAAAAACAGTTCTGCTTGGTCCAAAAGATTTGTCCCTGAGGCCAGATGCAGCACGGAGGTCTGGCCCAGGCACACAGGGCACAAGATACAAAGGTAAATCACACCAGTGAAGTAAGGCTAGAAGCTCCCTCCTAAAACCCAGACAGGCCCAGGCTGAGGAGAAGGATCTCTTTTAGCTCAGGTAATGGGAATGAGGCAATGCAAACCCAACAGAGATGCTGTGACAGTATCACAGCTGCCCCAGGGAGGTGCCAGGACCACCCCATTCTGAGCCTGCCTTGCAGAGAACATGATCTCTCCAGCTGTGCCCAAGGCATACAGGATGTCTCTGACCAGATCCCAGGGTGCAAAGTATGAACCCAGGAGGAGACACAGCAAAGGTCCTTGGCATGGAATAGCTGTTCCCTCACAGCTTTGGCACAAGTGCTCAGCACCTGGGCAGAAATTTGTAATCCAGGCCTGGTACATTCCATAGTGAGGGTTAGCCCCAGTCCACAGACCTTCCATCAAGGCCACGCTCTCTGTTACACTGTGCTGGGGAAAGTTGTGCTCAAAAAGACAACTAACTAGTCAAGGCGGCCTGTGCCAGTCAGCACAGATAATTGTGCCAGAAGAGGAGGCCTCGTGCTGCTGCCAGGACAGATGGTGATCCTCATGGTGTTCAGCAGCTCAGTGCCACCAGGGCACTTGCTCCTGCCATTCAGACTCACCAGCTGTCAAAGGGTCACAGCTGGCCTGCACGCACAGCCAAGCCTGGCATGAACCTTCCCAGCCAGGCTGGACGTGCTGCTGGAGGGACAAACACACCTGAGCTGGATAACTACAGAGGCAAGTCACCCACTGCAGTCCAGCAAATGCTGAATAGTACCTGGAGTGGGTGACCCCAGAGGGGCTGGGCTTTGGGCTAAACTCACCTTCATTGTTATGGAGTCTGACAGCCCATTGCCATGAGCCTGTCCTTCACCTGCCTGCCAAAAGCAGGGGGTCTAGAGTGGTGTTTGCAAGTGCAGGACATGCTGCTACCTGAAGCACAAGGGCTCCTGCTGCTCCCTTCCCTGCTTTAGGTGTCCCTGGGGAAAGGCAGGATGCATGCTCAGTGCTGAGAAATGGCACTCACAGTAAGAATGTCTTCATCATAAAACCCAGCAACCCCACCCTAGCCCAAACAGCCCAGCTGAGGCAAGGAGAAGTGAGCTGGGGCTATTGGGAGCTTGAACAAAAAGATCTGAGCTGAGGAAGGGACCAGGAGGGCAGAAAAACTGCACATAAGGGAAGGAGGAAAAGATGGCAGGTCATCTGAGAGGGCAGAAGACTGGTGATGAGCACTGGAGGAGCTGTGCAGGTGGGTTAGGACTCCAGTCTCAGCAGCTGGGAGACCAGCTCCCCTGCCCATCCAGAGCTGCAGGTCTCCTGCTCACTTACTTGCACACTTTCACCATCATCTCCACAGCCCTCACTCTGCTCATCACCCACATCAGTGGTCCCTTTGTACTGGAGACAGCTTGATCACAGCTCCAAGACAAAGAAGGGGGAAGGTGGGCACAGTGTGCAGGTGTGGGCTGGCCTGGATTCAGGCCTCCGCAGCCTCAAACAGCTCCTTCTGGTGGTCCAGCAGGAATTTGGTAAAGGTATTGATGGGATTGATGGCTTTTAGAGTGATGGCCACATCTTTGGCCCAGAGCAGATTTGGGCCAAACACAACTGCCAGGTTGGTGTTTGTCATCTTGTTTCTGTCGCTGTGAGCAGAGACCTATGTGGGAAGGGAAAGAGACGACTGTGAATCCTACAGAATAGCACAGCAGCTGCCTACCTTTCCCAAAGCCAGACAGAGAAAATAAGAAGACAAAAGCTGACCAGGCTATATCATAACAACAGGATCAAGAGTACTGTCAGATAATATCTCTACAAGTCCAGATCACCACTCATGATCTTCCCCCTTGCCTGAATGGCCATGCAGTGGCTTTCTTGGCAGCAGGAAGTACTTTAAAGCACATGTGAGGCCCCTCTTCTACTCAGCTACTTTGTAGTTCTACCTCCACCCTGGGGAGCTTCCAGCCTCCCTGGTACAGACCACGCGGGCTGTATGCCTGCACTCTTTAGGCTGAAGGCCTGCCTGCACCTCTCAGCGTTAGGACAAACAAATGCTTAGGCTACTGCTCACCTGCACCAGAAAGGCTGTCAGTAAACGGAGCACTTGGTAGTTTTCTTCCGGCAAATCCTGGAGCGTTTTGCGAACAACTTCCACACGTTTCACCTCCTCCACACCTAAAAATCAAGAGAGACAGGACAATCCTCAGCACCCATCCTGATCAAGGCCCTGCTGGCAGTCACAAGGTATCCCATGCATGTCTCCACTAAGACATCTTTGCCCTTAGCCAATGCAACATTCAGGGAGTAGCACTTGTTACAACTCACTCTGGAAGCTGACAACATGGCTGTAGAGGCCAAAAGTGAGGAGGGGCTCAGGTAGCTCCCTCAAGAAGGTCTTGAGAATCACAGCAGGGAGGTGGACATCTTCATACTCCTGGAAATCTACAGGTACACCTGAGAAAGTAGAGCAGAGACTCAGTGCTCACTGGCCAAAGCAGCACCTCCTCCAGACAAAGGACAGGACATGATGGCCACAGTCTGAAACTAAGGAAGAGGTATTTTAAAAAACACAGAATCCTGAAGTAACACATTTTCTAGAAGAGTGGAAAAATATGTCCCAAAATCATATACAAAGCAGTGCTGAATCCAGCACTACATTTTTAGAAGTCATCAAATGAAACATGACTAAGTTTCATCCTGGTCATCTTAAGTCCCTTCAGTATAACCAGAGTAAGATGGTATATCTCACCCCAAGAAACAGGGAAACTTTCAGGAAAAAAAAGGATAATAAGGGGAATATGAGTGGGAAGGAATATGCTTTCCACACAGCAGAAGTACCAGGTACTTCTCCCTTGCAATTCAGCTCATACCCCAAGATGAGGCCTCACCTACAGACCTATCAAAGAAGGAGAAAATCCATGATGGACTAGTTCCTACACAGTTGCAGTTGCACAGCAGTAATCAGGGAATGAGAGGGGCTCTGATGTGCTTGGGCACTTACCCATATTGTACTTTTGCTGGACCTCTCTGACAACCTGTGTATTTGCTGATCTCCGGAAAATGCCCTCTGTATCAAGAGCTGTGAAGTGACAGCAGATGGAGAAGAAAAAAATCAGCCATGTGAGAATCTCTAAAAATGCTGGCCTTAACAATTATAAATCCATGCTGTGGGGCATTCAGACAGATATCAACAAGTCCCTTTTTTAGAGTACAACAATTCTTTCTGCTTCCACTATCAGACAAAGGATACAATCGGCATTTGGCTACTTTTACACAAGTGGGAACACAGACTCCTAAAATAAGGAGGTCTCCTAAGCCCTCCAGAATCTCACTTGAAGGCTAACTCACCTAGTTCAGGCTTTACACCCTATTCTAGACTGCTGTTCTTCTTTATCTTACCACAGTCTTGATGGGAGCTTGGACAGAACAGAGGTCACCAATATGGGACTGCAGCATCCCCAAACACTTACCATGCTCCCGCAAGTGAGCAATGGTGTCTCTGACCACCAGAGGAACAGGAGACTGATCAGGGCTCTTCTCCCTGAGACTGCACCAAGAAACAACAGGTTACATACGACTGGCACACAGGACTGGTCCTGCCCTACATGCACCCTCCAACTCTCGAATTTACCACACAAGCTGTACTACGTATGATCTTGCTATCCCCATCCCTGGTTCAGCCATTATTCTGGCCTTCTATCCTCTTCACCCATCATGTTACATCATTCACTGGAGTAACTACAAGGTCATTACTAGACCATAGGAATGTTTTTCCATCCTCTGTAAAAATCTCAACCTGTATATGCCAGGGCAAAGAGTTCCATCCTCTGTAAAAATCTCAACCCTGTACGCCAGGGCAAAGGGTTTCCCAGAAGGCAAGGATGCTAGTTATGCATCAGGTGAAAAGGGTTACGCTTCCTTTTTCCTTCCCCATAGGAGCAAGGGCAGAAAGAAGCTGACACATGAGAAAAAAAATTTTGGCCACCACATTCCTGTAACCAAAGATTTATCAACAAAATGGCCGTCAGGGAAAACCTCATGACGCCAAGGTGCTTGCTGCCACCCTCACATTCGATTGTCCAGACCACTCGATAGCTGGGAGATGCTCACCCCTCCCAGGCTGCTAACGAGCTCAGGCACCACGGCACCATGGCAAACACCATCTGGAAATTTTGCACTGAAGCTGGGGAATGTGTTCCCAGACTGCCTCAGAGGATGTGTCTAGCTACACAGTACTGGCTCCTCCTCATTCCCCAGGGAGGCAAAACCACACTCAGAGTTAAAAATACCTTCAACACTTACTCAGTATCACCAGCCCTTGCCAGTGTCTGTGTTTGCCTTTGTCACTGCGCAGGAATGAATACTACAAGGCTGAACAGAGGTGGTTTTAAAATAGAATTTATGATTTGGAAAACAACTAAGAAACAAATCTGCAGCGCTTCTCAAAGTAGCATAGTCCTAAAGAGAACCCTGTCAGCCTCCTACAGACTTCCTTTGCTTAAAAGGAAGTTTCTAGTATCATAAAGCTGTCCCCATGGCTCTTATTTTGCTCCTCCCTTAGTGACCCTAAATTGCAAAAATAATCTAACCCAGAGATCAAGAGGGTGGAATTGAACTGAGTTAGTCAGGATCTGGACACGAGCACAGAGTTCCTCAGGAAAATTATTAAAGTTTAGTATGAAGTCTGAACTGCCAGAAATTTCTCAGCCATTTTCTGCTGTTGTTCAGTAATAAATACAGTGACCTCATACCAAACAAGTCAGGGCAAAAGCAACACAGTCCAGAAATACTCACTGCTGTAGGGAGACTCCAAACTGCTGGTTTGGCAGTGGTGGGCGTGGGGGTGTTGGCTTCTGGGGCACTTGCAGAGGTTTCTGCAGGGATCTCAGGTATTCATCATACCTGCAGCAAAAAACAGACTAGTAAAAACGCACTCCACCTCCCAGAAAGTGCATGAACCCAGCACTGCACACCCACTGGTAGCAGCACCAGACTAGTACAGTCAATTACACCTATGCAAAACCACCACGGGCAGCTCTGGAGCACAAGAACAAACATCTGGTTGCCAGAACAAAAAAAAAAAAAAAAGCAGGGAGAAAAGGAGTATCTATCTGTAATCAAGAGGTGGAGTAGCTGAGTAACAGCGTGGGCAGGAGGCCAGGACAGCACTGCTTGTGATGAGACAGATGCACATGTGGGTGTGGGACAGGGAAGCAATCTGGTAGGACTGAGATTATGGAAACTTTGGGAAGCCTCAAAGACAAGCTGAGCAGTGCAGAATGAGCTAAGCAGGTGCCCAGACGACAGCAGAAGCACACCATGAGCTCCAGGTCAGTGTTAAGGTCAGTATCTTGCAGAAAGTCCCCAGGGAGTGAGTGGGAGATGCAGGATTGGTTCTCCATTGCAGGAGGATTTTTAACTCAAAGACAGAACTGGGGACTGGGGCCAAGGACACACAGGAAGGAATACAGAGAGAAACCAGTCCTGAAGGCAGTGTGTCAGCACACCATGCAAAACCTGAGTGGAACAATCTCTTCCTTCTCTTGCCACTCTTTACAAAAGGTCCCCTCTCACAGACCCCTAAGCAAGGGGGAGACAGACAGTATTCTCACTTTAGTACTTGGCTTGGGATCCCCAACTGTTCCAGCTTCACATACTCCTCCAGCTCACTAAGGTAATTCACATAAAAAATCTTTCGTCCAAATTTAAAGCTGAAAAACAAGAGAAAGGTAGATATGTGAGGAATTGGGAAATCCAGTAACAGAACTGACTTCTTACAGAAAAGGAGAGCAGCGGGCTGCAAGAAACATCAGTGGGGCAAAGGGTAGGTATGGCTGAGCAGCAGAGATGTCACCCACATAGCTCTCCCACTCCATCTATTTTACCAGGAGATGCAAAGACTTTCCAAGATACATTAGAAGCCCTAGCAGCAGCAGGCTCCCTCAAATGGTGCATTTCTCCTTCCTGTGTTCAGCAGTAGGCTCGAGAAGATTTTACTCCCAATTATTTCATAGAGTTATTATTTCAGTATCACAATAAATTAAATATTTGAGTTACAGAGCCTGCAACTTTTTACTTCTACTTGGCTGGAGAGAAAAGGAGTAGCACAGAGCTGCAAACTCTGTAGGTTCCTAAAGAGGTATTTCTGGTGTGTGAGCATTTCTGAGCTCAGAAGTAGGAGGAGACAGAGAAAGGTGAGAGACTCCAGGATAGGCTTGGCAGCCTGGGCTCAGTTTGTGCCCCTCTGAGAAGGCCCCATTGTTCCCCTGAAGTGTGAACATGCAGGTGAGCCTCCAATAGTGCTTCCTTCCTACCTGATCAGAGGCTTGAAGAGTATCAGGAGGGTCTTGATGAACATGGTTGGGTGCACAATATACAAGGCTTTGATGTTTTTCTTGTACCTGTCAAGAGAAGCCCAGTAATGACAAGCTGCACTTTAAGCAGAGGAACCAACCTTTCCACAAGATTAAGGCTCCAGGGTTGCTTCATGCCTTTTGCACTGGGCCTCACCACACCCCAGCACTCATGGCCTCTGCTCTCCCATGCTCCGTAGCTGTAGGCATGCTACCCTGTATTCCAAGATTCATCTAAAACCAGTGAGCAGCCTACCCAGGAACCTACAATTATACTGTGGGGCTGACACACTTGCACCAGGTCCTGGGTTTGCTGCTTGCCCATTGGTTTAAAGGATGTAACTACAGAAGGAGCTGTTTAACCTATGATTCAGTCTGTATTTATCAACAATCCACCTCCTTAAGCAGGAGAGTAAGTGACAGTGAATTATGATCACCAAGTTACACAGTGGGGCTGGGGAAGATCCTCTATGTTAGGCTACAGAACAGCACATAACATCCTTGCTTGCTGCAGCTTTACTCACTTGCGATCAAATTCCCTGTAGGCATCCCGCAACCAGCTCAGGGATGGCTTGTTCTCACTGGTCAGGCCATGGTGCAGGTACACCAGAGTGTAGTCACTCTCCACGTACTGGTCCAGTGTGAATTTCAGGTACCTGAGAAGAAAGAACTGATGAACTCACATTGTGCTGTGCTACAGAGAGGCTATTCTTCCCTTTGGGACTCTTTTTGTGTGCCATAACAGAGGATTTGCATCTCCAGCAATGGAGGTAAGCACTTGGGAGGACATGTCCAGCTAAAGAAGCTACTGCAGATGGATCTGTCCCCAGGAATCCAGCAGCTGAGAATTAGGTCAGATTTAAGAAATTAGGAGCAGCCTACTAAGACTCTACTTACCCCAGCAGTTTCACGTGATCTAATTGATGACTTGGGGGCATCCGGCAGGCACTGAACAAAATTACTTTTCTTCCATATTTGTCATCACCTGCAGATAAAATGCCAGAGATTACAGGGAGTTAAGGACTTCATTGTGGTATTGGCAGCAAGAGGTAAAGAAAGAATGAGAAACCATCGTAACAAGGCACAGCTGCCAGCAATGCTAAATCTGATTTTCAGCAGTTATCATGGGCCTAGTGTGGAAGCAGAAACCTGAACACCAAGGGCCTGGCAAGTCAACAGTGAGAATCAAAAACAGATTCCCTGCTCCAGCCCTGAATGGAGATGAAGGACTGGAAACCAGAATGCCTCGGGGCACATAGGGATGGAGCAGAGTGCTCAGAGTATTAATCCTGCAAAACTGTGCCTGGGCATTGCTCCTGATGCACACATGTCCAGGGAGGCATAGGGAAAACTGCCCCTCACCTGCACAATAACTCCTTCCACCCTGCACACAGTCCACACTAGCTTCTAATAGTCTGGTGCATCTGTTTATTGCTTCACCTGGAGCTTAGCTCTGCACACAGAACACAGGCCATTTCATATCCTGGAAACAAAAGAAATCCTAGAAAAAGAGCAGTTCCAGATAAGAACTCTTCTGGATGAGTTCCAGATGATTTCTCATCTTTCCAAAGAAAAGTCTCTTCTACAGATGGGCCAAGCAGGGCTGCCGGATTCTCCAGAAGGATTGTAGAATAAGCTCTTCACCTCTTCCTAGATTTTCCATCCACAGAGAGATTTTTCCAGCCTGAGACAGAAGGAGCTGCAAAGTGCAGCACGACAAAGCATTCTTTGTAAAAGCCATGCAGAAAACAGTCCCCATCACACTGGAGCCAAATAACCGATAAAGCACCATCATGTCATGGAGGACACTCCCAGCCACCACTTGAGGCTTCAGAGACAACAAGCCAAGTTTTCCCCAAAGCAAGTCTTCAACCATCAGTGGACTTCTGCCAGCAGAGATCTCAGCCCCATGAACAAAGTCCAAGCAGACACAAAGCATGGCCAAGCTTAGGAGACATGCTGGGGAATAGAGAGATTTGCATAAGTGAGAACCAGGTCACAAATCCTGCAGACATACAGAGTTTGAGGGAAAGTCTGATTCTGTCCCAGACACAACATCCAATCAATTTCCACAAAGATGACTTCTTTTTAGCAGCAGTGGAGATTAAATGGTTCCTTTAGTATTAAGGGTAAAAGTCTTCCCATCTTTTTAGCTACTCACCCTGCTCTGAAACCTGTGTTTTCTTGACAAGCAGAGAGTGCAACAGTGAATGGGGCTGTTGAGGCTATACTCAATACCCTCCTTACTCCCATATGGTAAACCATCTCACACAGACCACAGCACAGAAAAGCAGCAAGGATCACTACTTATGCAGGACTGACCCGCAGTACACCATTCCTCTTGAAATGCATCATTTTCCCAGCATGGATTTATAAATTCATGCAGCCATTTTCTCCCCTACGCACAGGCTCTGGTCCTCAACTATCGCTTGGCTACACTTGCCACGCAGCAACTGAGGTCTCAGAACAGCAAACCTGATATTTCTGGGAATGCTGTTACTAGCAGATGACCACTTGGTGCTACAAATAGCAGCCAGAGAATTCATACACACCAGCCATGACATTAAGATGCCACCAGCCCCCTTTTGTCCCCATCTTGTCAGAACAGATTCTCTTGCTACTTTGTTCATTTTTATTTTCACCTTGCAAGTCCCATTTTCAAGTCACCAGACAACACAGAATTTACCAATGCACACAAGGCAGAAATTCTACCAAAGCTAAGGACACTGCAGCAGCACTAGGTAGGACCAGGAAAGGGGCGGCACAGGCCATCACATTGACATTCACATGCGGAGATCGGAGCAGCGGGGGAGGACGCAAGACCTGGAATGCAGGACTAGGAGAGTGATGCAAGGCTCATCTGGAACAACCGGGTACAGTCACAGCCAGGCCAAAAGACCAACATCACACCGCGCATCCCATGGTAGCCCACTCTCTGCCTACCCCAGAGTTTCTTGATAGCTCATTGTGAGCTTTAGGGCCAGGTCTAATGTAATTGAGCTGTCTAAAAGACTAAGTGCAGGTTACAAGTCCTGGGCAAGGAACATGGCATATTGTGATCCTTCGCATTGGTCTTGTGCGACTCATATGTCTCTGTCTGAAGGACAAAGGCTCCTGCCTGTATAAAGCACCAAGAAGATGCAGCATTTGAGAATCTGTTGAGTTTTATAGTCATGAAAGAGAATGGTCAGAAAGACAACAGATCTTTGCAGATCATATGTAGCTCTAAGCTAAATTCAGAACAGATGACTTTCAGTTAACTGAGGCTGCATTTCACACCAGAGTGGATGGTCTGAGGGCCAGATGCAGACTTCAAGTTTAATTAAGGCAGGCCTCTGCAGCACAATGCCATGGTTGTGCCATGTTGTGGGTGGCCATACACTCAGCTCAGGCTTCTGGGCACTGATTATCAGACCTGACAAATCACAATTCCAGAACAACATACCTTAAATAGCTTTCTCTGAAATGACATAAAAGCCTACAGCAAGGCCTATGCAATGTCTACAGAATTGTTCCTTACATAGTCTGGGATCGCTGGTAAAGAATAAACAGACAATCTATGATTCTTTCAAAGGGGAGATGGCATGTATTCCCTGGACAATTTCCAGGACCAAGTACATCAAAAGATAATCTACAGTGCCCAGGATGACTGAAAAAGGAGTGGCCTGCTTTGCCTTCCAAATCAGAATGAATTTATGCATGAGACCTACAAAGGAACCAGCGTGCACTCTTCTGAGTTCTGGGTTTTGCTCCAGTTTCATCACACTGAGCTCAGCCTGTCAACACAGAAACTTTCAAAACCATCAACTGCCAATCTTGTTTCTACCTGACATATATCTGATCAGTCTTCTTGCTCTAGACATGACAAAATAAAAAATTCAGCACCAAAGCTGAACAATTAGTTGCTCCAATTTATAAACAAGAACCTAAAGCCCATTCCATGCATTCTTGTTGGAGGAAACTACCTTCAGGTGGCCCCTCTGCCTCCTACAGAACAGATTCTTATCAGGTTTGATCTTTCCCAGATGCTCCATCTCTTGTACTATTTGCTTTCCTGTTTGCAGTATTAATCTTATGTATCTATATCTTCAGCTATTTGGAATTGCAAACAAGGGGTGAAAACAAGGTCTTCACCCCTTGTTTGCAATTCCAAATAGCTGAAGTTTCCACTGAACGCAACTACAGACCATGAAGTAATCACTTGGCTTCTCGGGCTGCCTTCTACCTCTCCCAGATGAGGAACGCTCAGTAGCTAACAACAAACCAATAACGAATTATATACCATCAGTACTCAGAGAACACCTCGACTTAAATATTTTCAATGTACACTGGAATTAAAATACCTCCCTGAAGGATGTGATTCAGATTATTTTGCTTTTAACAACAAAGAGCAAGACAGTAGCCAATATCTAAAGCCAGACAAGACAGATGCTCCTCTAAAGAGACATGAACGTGTAGCACTGATGGACATAAGTCCCTGAATATTTTTATGCAACTTTTAAGGCCTGAACTGTGTTTTTCTTCTCACTTGAAAAGCAGCATGTCCAGGGCACTTCTAAGACAAGGGGCAAGGAAAATCACTGCTGTGTTTCCAAGCCATGAGTGCAAGGCCAAACTTCTAAAAGGGCTGAAATTAAAATACTGAGGCAAATGTTTCAGATTGAAACCTGCAGCAATATGAACATATCACAGCAGAAATTCACATCAAGATGGCAGTAATGTCCCAAGACAAGGCATTAAATGAATTTACACAGCCAACATAGAAAATACATACTTGGCATGCAAATCCTGTTATTTACTATTTCTAGGTAAACAGAAATATATCCATTACATATCCTGAAATATATATCATGATTTGAGGCAGCCTAACTGCAGTCTAGAGATTGCTCATTCCTACCTTCATCAGGTTGCCTCAGTTAGGTGCCCATCTTGTTGAAAGGTTAATATGGGAATATCCTAGTACTTTGATACTGAGACAATGCAGACGGATAAAACTTGCCACCAAAAGCTAATGTTACTGCTAAAACAGCAAAGTTAACAGAGTTGAGGGGCAAGGAAAGAGCACCACTACAGAATACTGGAATATTACTACACAAGTTTCACAAAGCTTAGCATGTTTAATCAGAGCCACTCTGAGTAAAAAATCTGTCAAATGTAATTTCATTTCAATTAGCTGTGCTAAGCTTATGGCACAGCTGGGAAACGTTTAAGCATAGTAGATTTTAGTTGCCTATTGAATTCCCAAGTGGATTTAGCCCTGAAGGAAAAGAAGGTAAGCAGATCAAAGCAGAAGTATTTTAATGCATGATTCATCCACCTTGATATTCCCAATATCCAAACACTGCGAGAATCAGAAAGCCTTATGAAGTGAATAAAGCTTTAACTGATACAAAATATACTAGAGGGTCAGATTAAAGAATGCAGAATGGGAGGATGTCTGAGAGCATAGAAAAAGGGGGAGAAGACTCACATAATGAGGAAATGAGAATCAGCATTTCCATGAATTGTGTGAAGGTCTTAGCAGTAAGAATTTCACACCAATAGAAGTTTTCATGTACATTGAGAAGCATGAAAGCACCAGCAGCCAAATTATTGAGACTTAGGACTGAAGTCCGGAGAGTATTAACAAATGCTCAGCAAGCCCAGGGCAGTCAAGCATAGCTTTGGGCAAACAAGCTACCAGAACATAACATGTCTGCAGCCAAATGGAGAATAAAAAGAAAACAGTTGCTTTCAGATGTAGAATCCATTTTAAGTGCCAGCTGCTTAGCACATGAGCGCAGCAGCAGATAATGTGAAAGAACAGGAAGCAATCCTAGAATGAACTTCCAAACCACAAAAGATAACAGGATGAACTGGAGTTCAAACTGAACTGGTCCAAGCAGGCCACCACCATGACAGGACAGGAACAGGATTTACATTGAGACCCATGAGCCCCGAAGAGCCCAAAGTAAAGCCCACACGCCCAGTTTGGTCCAGATGATTCTGCTGTGCCTGAGGCAGAGGTGCAGCCCTCAGACAACAATTTTGTGCAGCCTTTGGATTCCTGAAAAATTGCCAGTGCAGCCCAAGGCTGAGCAAAGTTTGGGCTCCCCTGAGACAGTCCAGCTACAGGCCATGGTCATGCTAAAGGAATACCATGATCTACAGAACCAAATGTTAGTGCCACAAAAAATCTACCTACCTGGATGGGCCCCATCAAGTGCACCCTGGTCTGGAGGAACAGAAAAAAAGTTATAGCAAGCCAAGCTTTGCACCCTTTCCCAGAAAGTAATCATGAGGGTAAAGCCTGAGAGCCTAGCCAGATTGCCACTGGGATGCGTTCAGCTGCTGTCTTACAGGATTCAACCTCCTTCCATTTCATCTTTCCCCCATGCTCCTCTGCAAAAACAATTAAAGGCAATAACAGCAAGCCTTGATTCCCAAATCTCCCTTTTGAATTTGCGACTAACTGTATAATCAAATTTCTTGCCCTTACTGTTACACTTCCTCTGCCACCAAAATGTTAACTGCTGTACTGCCACTTTTAAAAGTGTTAATTGCAATTAATTCTGAAGTCCTCTGAACAACTTCAGAAGTGTACAGAGAATGGCACCATACATATGAATAACACATCCCACACCCATAACTTTTTTTTCATGATTAGTAGATTCTGAGTAAAAAAACTGAACTGTCAATTCGAATTTAAAAAAGGTTCCTATAGTTTATGAAGCCATTTTATTATCACACCCAGCCCCTTTCCATGACTCTCACAGCTATATTCTCAACAGACCCACATGAGCCTATCAAGACAGGAGCCTTTGCAGAGCAGAGCTCTAGGAAGAAATTCTCCATTCTCTTAGCCTCCCTTATAAACTTAAAATTCCTTAGATACTCTCCCTTCCCTTGACCTTGCATATTAAAATATGGTGCACAAGCTGGGCTTGCTTTGGATGGACTCAATTCTATAGAAGCAATTCACACTTTTTTATCACACAAAATATTCTTAAACAAACGAACAAATAAAAAAGTTAAAAGCTGGAAACTACATCCAAAAGCAGCAGAAATGCAAGCAAGTCTCTACTAATGGAGCCAGTAACAATGTACCATGGCTGAAGGGAAATGGACCCTTGTTACCCTTTGCTAATGGACCTTTGCTGAGTCCATTAGCCACCAAAGACACCCTGCAACACATCTTCAACATAAGTTTTGTCTGCCACATCTACCTCTGCCTGCTTAGAGAAACAACAACTGCTGGTGCTCCGAGATTGATTTTACCTCCCCATGTGAATCACCAACACCTACAGCAAATCATCAGCACCAGCTACAGCTTTGGCACCTGCAGTCATGTTTGTTGGGTAGGTTTGGTACCAGATTCAGTAATGAAAACAGATTTACTGCTGGAATTGCAGCTTCAATCCAGTAACACAAAAGAAAGTACACTCATAGTTCTCCACCTTGTTTTCCCACTTCAGTTACAGGTCTTACACGTATTGGTATCACAGCTTTTCTGCAAGGACAGCACCACAGATTGACAAACAATGGTGTGATGCAGCAGATTCCCCACACAAACTAGCAGAAACATGTTTTGAGCTCCAACAAAGTTTTGAAATCACTGGGCAGGGATTACATAGATGGAGTATATAGTGACAGCCACTTTCCTGACCACTGATACACTACCTTCTACCCTCCATGGTAGTGAGAAATTTATATGCCAATGTATGTTAGGCCCCTGTTTTCTTATCCCAAAAGAAAGCAAGGAAGTTATTGTGTAAAATGGGAATGCTGATGAACCTCATAGCCATAGTTCTGCATATTGACCATAAAGAAGAGACCAGTATTTCAGACTGGGCAGCAGAATGAGGAAGGAACACCTTGCCAGAGCTGACAAGAGCTCTGCTCTTCCTACACAGCCACAGGTTTCCAGCATGAATTGCCATCTCCAGAAACCTCCTTTAGGCTATTATTAACTACCCGCTTTAGTTTTGCAATTCAGCCTGCGCTAAATTCAAGGCCAAGACTATGTCACGTCTAGTCTGCCTCAACCCCCAAGAAGATGGAAGCAGCACCTTTGCCATGTAAGAACTGGCAGGAGAACACAGAAACTCTCAACACAACAGAAACTTAGGATAGTTCCTTAACAGCCCTCAACCAGGAGCTTGTGTTTCCTCCAAATGCTATGTGACGTAAGCAAGGAAAAAAACACACTTTGCAGAAGCGGACTGTGCAATGAAATCAAGCCTCCTCTCTTTCAGCTTCAGGCCATGTGTAAAGAAGAATTTCACTGCTACAGTGCTCACAAAAAGAGGCACTCGGAGTCCAGAAGAATAAAACCACACAGAGACCTCTCCAGGGCCTGCGCAAAACGCTCATAAACACACACTTTAAGGCAGGTCTGAAAGGACCAGCAGAACACCAACATCTTCCTTCAGAAAAGCATCGAGTCCCAGAACCAAAAGAATGTTTCCTTAAACTAAAATACTGTGATTCCTAACAATAACTCCAGTTCTGAAAACTCCCTCAGGACTGTGGCCCGGATGCCTTTTGCTGTCATCTTTGTGTAACACACCACCACATGGGACAGCAGTGACATGCCTGCTCCTTTCCCATGGACAGCCTCTTCCCACAAGATCCTAGTCCCCAGAAGAGACAGGAGCATAGGGCACAAAGGAGAGTCTCCATGAAACTGCTGCACTATTTTAAATGAAAAACAAACTCCAAAAGCTTATTTTCCTAGGAAACTCTGCAAAATGTTTTTCAGTACTTTCCCCTCTTAGGTCAGATAGACAGACTTTTCAAATCCAGCATGCCTTGGACTGAATTAAGGTCAGCTAGAAAACGAGTGTGCTAACTTTTTGCCATCAAAACTGGGCTTTTATTAAGTTATCAACACCATGCACACATCCAGCAAGAAGCAATTACTTCTCTGACCACACAGGATAACACTGGGATCATGGAGTTCAGCCTGAGGATGGGAACCAGCCTTTTGCTTTTGTCTCGAAATAGCATCATCACCCCAGAACATATTTCAGGGCACACAGGAACAGAGTTAGCCACAAGCTTTCTGCTCTGAGCTGCAGAACAGTAAAGGACATGGGACAGAAAGCTAAAGAATCAACAGAGTGGATAAAACTATCCTTGATCTGCTGCCATTTGCTAATATTTACAAGAGATGTAGGGTATTTTTGCTTCAGCCTCAGCATAGCCAGTTCATTGCACCTGGAGCTGCTGACAAACACAATTTGTCAGCAGAGCCACATCTGAACAGTTTGATATTAATTCTCCAGTGAGATTTTTATTCTCCGGGCTACCCCTAATAGGATTTTTCCAGACTTTCCCGGATTGTTTGCCTCCAACAACAATCCAGAGAAGACTACCCTGTCAGATACTCTGAACAGTTAGAATTCTCAATCACTCACCACAAAAAAAATTTAACAGCTTCTCCAGAACCAAGATTACAAGTGAGACCTCTTTGATCAACTTCCTAAATTCTCCTTTCAGGAGATGAGAAACCAGCAAGTCTCAAACCTACACGGCAGCAAATCCTCTATCTGGATCTGTGCTCCAAGATCTCCCAGTGCCAAGGAAGGCATCACACCACATGCCATGTGTGGGACCATCACATGCTTTCAGACACATCAGCTACCGGTGAAAACTGGCCAGCAAGAGCCAAGAACAGAAGCTTCTCTGAGCTGTTTCTGCACTATACAGAGACACTGCAGGCACACAGAGCTCACTAGGAATACAAATTTAAACCACAACAGGGAAAGAGTTCAGAATGCAGGCATGGCTCTCAGTCAGCCACCATCCCAGCCCGGAATCCTTTCAGGAAGCTGGCTAATTCTTCATTAGCTACCCTATACCGTGTCATATGGCCAAATGGCTACATTCCAAGAGCCACTGACACACACGTCCATTGGAGTGATACTCCATTCAGAGAGCTTGTCAAAGAAAAAGTCATGTTACCTTGGAACAGAAATCCCTCAGAAAGAGTGGTGTTTATCTCAGGAGGCAGCAAAGTATATCCTTGGTATGGGCTGACATTCCAGTCTTATCAATGTCTCTGATCTAAACTCTGCTAAGCACTTTGTCTGAAGCTTAGCCTAAAGTGAACAGCTGTTATCATTTAACTCACCCTTTCCCAGAGTCCTCAAACACCAGTGACCTGTGCCATTCACATTCCAAATATTCTGGCTATTACCACTGAAATGGTGGAGTCCACACATCTGTCCCTTTCCAGTTTCAGCAGCAGAGACTAGGGTGCAGACCTCTATAAAACCAAGTCCTGAAACTCCAGCCTCATGAAAAGAAGCCTAGCAACACATTTGTAAATGAAAACACTTCTGGCAAATCTATAAAGCATAATAGCCCAAATGTCAAACACCTGACCTGTCAAACTGAGCAGGAAAACAATAAACAACGTTTTGAGTCTTCCATTATAATTTTGTTCCACAAAAGATGGAACATGAGAGATCAGGAAAAAGAAAGCTTATTTGAGAAAACTGCCCAGAAAAGAATGATATCAAGACAACTCTTACCAAAGTAAGTGCCTGAAACTCTTTCCATTGTGGTCAAACTCTGCTGCAGAACAACCCTGAATCAGGAGGACTCCAGCTTGTGCCCCTGCTTCCTTGACAATTCACATGTGGGACAGGGACCAAGGTACAGAAAGATGGCAGTAGGAGGGGTAGGAGGTGGCAGCAGGAGGGGTAGGAGGTGGCTATAGTCAAGCAGGAAGTATGAATCAAATCACAACAACTTGTAGAAGTGCTTCTTTCTTTAAAAAACATGGAACACAAGACAAACTGGCCTTACCCTTCACTCAGGCTCACCACAGCAACCTAAAAAATACCTCCAAAATTCTTTCTCATGGAGGTCCCAGCAGTATATCACCAAGGGTTAGCATGAATAAAATAATATGAACAAGAAAACACAAAGAAAATCCAAATGCTTGTGACTCTGAATGAACAGGTCTTTCCTTGCAGTGGAACACAGGCCTATTCCCCCTAATTCAGATTTCTGTACATGCTATTTCTGGACAGGATGGCAAGCTCTGGTCATTCAGATATGAGTGATGCCACCTATTGTGGATTACTCAGTCAGCTGAGGACCTTACAGCTGTATTGCTTAACTTCATAACTTCTGCAGCATTATCAAGCAAAAACCACTTTTGTGCTCAGGATGTAGTAAAGAGCCATATCTAAAACAATTCAGCAAAAGCAACTGAGTTCTGACAATAATATAATCAAGTCAGTAAGAGTCAAGAAAAAACCCAAGTTTAGCTGAAGTCAGTGGATAATTACACACATCACAAACATTCAAGAAGTTTGATGTTCTTTCTGTGCCACCTGTCATTGCCACTTGGGCTTGGCAAACAGCAGATGTCCCCAGAGCCCTATTAGAAAAGTCCTTCCTCAGCCCAGTTGCAAAGACATCAAAGGAGAAAACAGGAAGGTTCCTACCTGCTACTTCCACAATGTGGTGCCTGGCGATATCATAGTAGGGATCATCCCACTGCAGGTGAGTGACAGGCTCAGGGGAGCCTTTGGAGTCATCTGAACAAAGTACAAGAAACAAGCAATCAGAAAAAGGGATCAGGAGCACATTGGCAAGTACAGAAAGATAGAGATATAAGAAAAAATGGCACTTCTACATGGGAGGGACTAATGTATGCAACTATACACCTTGAAAATCCACTTTTGAAATTCTGAGTGGACAAGAGCAGCAATGACTTCAGAAGAGTCCTCTCAGTCCTATGAGATCCGTATGTGTCCCTCAGAATGTACACTCTCTCAAAAAAATGTTCAGATATATCACAAATATTCACAAAGACAAAACCCAAGGACACCATCATGGCTTTTTAGGAAAGGAGGATCTTAACATAGTCCCTTGATGGATGGTCATACTATATATCCTTGAGCTAATTTTCCTGACCTCTCTGCTCCTAGTTCACAGCACAGGATTTCAGAGCAACAACTCAGATTTCCAGCCCCACCTCCCAGATGGAGACCACTTGAGACCACCAGTTTGAGACCATTCCAGTCCAGAAGGCCAAACTCTCCTGCAAGAGACCATAATGAAGCATACTCAAAGATTTACAGCACATCTATTCTGTCGGCACCAAAATGCAGTCAGGCACAGGACTGAGAAGAGATTATTTACAGCAGCTGGCTCTGCACTTTTCAGTGCTGTTCAATACTGAGGCTGATTCACTTGGGTGTGTACAAGTTTAATGTGTCTATAAAGCTTTTAAATGGAGCTGGGGCTCTCTGTATATGTAGATATGACCACAATGCTGCAAGACAAACAACTGCTTTTTGGCCAAAACCCAGATCCCAAACAAGCAGGATACTCACCTGATTTGGGAAAAGCAGGGACTTCATCTGATGGCCAGTTCTTATCATCTATGGAGGTCAGTTTGAGCTGGCTGAGGGACTGGTTGGTATCATCCAAGTTCAGGTCATCCTGAAGCTCTGAGAGTGGGTCTGTAGCCATGGTCCCCAAATACCGCAGCTTATTTTGCTGTGTCTAAAACACAGACTGCAGAGATTGTTAGGTGAGACATAGAGATCACAAATCTACCTCCCTACAGACACACTTGCCCTTCTCACTGATTTTCCCCCAATACTCCCTTATCCTTACTTATCCAGAGACTGTGTCCCCTCCCCCTTAATACAAGCAGAAACTCCTCCTCCTCCTCCTCCTTGCCAGAGGCTCAACATGTCAGATTCTTTCATGGCAATTGCTATCAAAGGCCATCAAGAGCTGTACCAACCCTCTCAAGGAGTCTCTGCTTGACCAGAGCTCTGGTTCTCTGGGCAGAATAGTTTTTCTCTCCTGAAACAGAAGCAGCACCAGGACTCCACAGAAGGCGACAGGCTGCACCAGCCCCTGCCTGATACACTCACTCCCTGTATGGCTCTGAGCTCCCCCTCCCTCTGAACGGCTGGCACAAAGCCCGGCTGTTTCCACAGTTGGCCCAGTGCTGGAAGCTTTCCCAAGAATCACCCCCCTCCATCTCCCCATAATGGAGAACCAGAGCTCTCAACAACACTGAAGTGGGTGCTTCAGTGTGTTTCGAGCTGAACAGAGAAGTGAGCAGCTCCTTAAAACAGGAATGTTTTAGGCGGAGCTAGTAAAACAGGGAGAATAATACACATACAATCCTCATCTCCTTTCAGCATCACCCAGTAAATCCTTTCTCCTACATAATAGCTAGCAGCAAGGAATCATCTCTTTCATTTAAAGCCATACTTCCTGAAAGAGTATTTTTCACCAAGCATGCAATAAGCAGATCAAAGAATTAAGACGGTCCAAGAAACAGCTCAGTGCATTTGCTGTTGTTTGCAAATATTTCTCACTCTCATCTGAAGCAGAAGATACATTAAAGCTGGGACTGAGCTAGCACAGCATACAGGACCTCCAAAGAGTACCAACTCTTAAGGACAATCCTTGGGAAGCAGCTGTTATCCTCTGAATTCAGTCTCCTGGAAGTGAGCAAGGAAACATTAAAAAGGACAACTAAGTAGATCTGGACTGCTCACACAGACCACGTGCACAGTAATTCAGTGGTCAGCAGGCAGCAAGCCAAGAGGAACTGTAGAAAAATCAAGTGACACCTTGCATCAGCAAGAGTCTCTATAACATTGTTTCACAGTGATGCTTGTGCTTATTTTGCTTTATGAGGAGAGCAAAGGGTTCAAAGATGATCTGAGGAGGCACAACACCTTAGTGTGAAAAGTATATTCCCAGTAAAGCTATTTCCTGTAGCAGAATGGAGAGGGGGCAACAATGTTTTGCATCTTCCACCCCTAGAGCTTGAAAGTATATATTCATCCAGAGAAAACAATGAAACAGTTACTCAGACTGAGCACAGAGGACAAAACCTGTGAGAGATTGAGCTCTGGAAGGTGTCATGTCCATGGTCAGGTCTATACTTGCCACCAAGCTTGGGGATGCATTTTGAGAGCACGGGAAAATGCATATTCAGTGGTCCTCTTCTCCCTTTGGACCATTCCAAGCTTATTATTTACTTCCTGTCCTCCCTTATCTGCTACTCACCAGTTTACAACCAGTTTTCACCTCTCTGGGGCTCCCAAAGGACTGGAAGTTATTGCTAATCAAATGCAATGTTTCCCAAAATATGAAAGATCATGACATATACAGAGAGCAGGTCATCAAGACAGCACATCAGACACACAGAATGCCACCACTGCAGCCATGCAAAGATCCAAGCAAAATTATTTTCCCTTCCCTCTTGCCAGGGCTGCCAGAGCTGCCTGACCTCCTCTGATCTCAACAGGGCAAGGAGCAAGAAACCAGGTTCCCTAGCACCGTGAGCTCATGCTGGAACCACGCAGCAGTGGAGCCAAGGGACCAGGACTCCCCACCCCTAGCAGCTGATCTGATTTCTATGGTAACAGCAGGCACTGACTCCTATGACTCAGCGTGCTTAAAGCATTTCCCACAGGAGCTCAGCAGCCCCAAAAGCCAGTGCTTCATGCTGAGGAAGCATCCATGGCTCCCCAGGACAGCCTCTCAGCATTCACAGCACTCAGGGACTTCCCAGCCCTAGTGGGGACAGAGGACCCACATTTTACTGCTGCCATCCACTGACATGCCTTTCACGGGAGATTCTTGGGGACATCCAGTAGCAACTACTTCCCCAAAGCCAAGTCCTGAAACACTTGGGGACCAAATCCAAATCCCCCCACAGAGCAGTGATGGTACTGCCACAGGGTCAGCAAGTCACCAAGTGTCCCTACACTTGTCCCTACACTCACCACTTGGCTTCACAGTCAACTTGCAGCACTTGTCCAGAGACAACACTGGGGGATTTCCCTGAGGCATAAAATTAATCTTAGTGTGGCACCATGTGGAAGAAGGAATTTGTTAGCAGGATCCACACTGCAAAAAGAGCCCAGTGGATAGTGCTCTGGCCTTCTCCCTTGGAAAAACAGACAAGTTTCTCCAGATACCTTCATGCAGTTTTCACAGCCAGCTCCATTCCTTGGCCGTAGGTTACTGCTCCATGGTGTTAATGGAAGCAGGATCCAGAGCAGACCTCTTAGATTTCAGATCCTTCTTGTGAACCATACTGTAATACCCAGAGAGCCACAGAAGGTTTTGCAGATTTTTCTCCAGCCCTTTCCCAACATACAAAAGGCAAAAGCACAGGATCTCACATCAGATAACCATAGAGCAGTTTAGGACATGAAATCCTCTGAATGCTTGGGAGCTAGCAGGCTCTGAGAAGGAGAGAACTGGAGTTAGCATGTAAGACACAAATTGAGCATCTTCATATAAGGATACACGTTTCACTTTCCCATAGTGCAGCTGCATGAGATGCTTCCCTGTGTACTCAAAAATGATCCCTAAGGATCTGTCATTAAACAGAAAATCCATATGCACCATGGTGATATAGCTGTTAAAATGAGTAGTTTTGTTAAAAACATTTCATGTGTTTTAACAATAAAAGAGAATTTCAACAGATTTAATTCAGTTTTAAAACTGCATCTGTTTTACATAAATGTCATGATAAGATGCAAGTGGTACACTCCATATAGCAAATAATCAGAGAAATTACATACCTAGATTTTGAAAAACAAAAATTCTAGCCAAAGATTTAAAACCTAAAGAATCACACATGGCAGCAGAAGCATTTACTTACTGCCAGGCTCTAAAAAGCCAACTGTTACTTTTTTTTTCCAAGTATTTAAGTATGTTTTCTGCAACTGCACTACACCTGAACACTTGCTGTGTAATAAAAATTAGCTTGTCTACATATAAGAGACATATGATGGAGAACAGCACACTCCACTAAAGGAGAGAACTCAGACCATTAAAATACAATTTTCACACAAATTCTGGAATTCTGAAGGTTCCTTATATAAGATTCAGAATTTACCCAGGGAAGACCATTCACATTATATCCAGGAAATCCTGGTAGCTGCTGTTCAAGAAAACTATTTTTTCCTGCAATTTCAGTTTCACTGCTTTTCTATCACTTATTTCTAAGCTACACCTGCTTGGTAGTTTCCTTTTCCTGTTTCTCTTCCAGATGTACTATTAGTTCAGAAGTGAATTACACTTCAAAATATGTCCATGCATGTATTACCACACCCTGGAGCTGTACATACAATAAAGAATTACACAAGCAAAGTGGCCTCTTCTTCCATGCAAGACAAACAAGCAATGGTCAGATGCAACACAGTCCTGGTACCGCGATTATTTTTACGACCCTGCTGCCATCCCCACCTCCTCTCTGTTTCAGCCTATTTGCACAGACGTCTCTTTTTCTGTACACATCAATCAAGGCACTGCATTTTGCTAGTGTTAAAAACAAGCACGTTGAAAGAAAAGGGAGCAGTTACTCAGCAGCAGACCTTCAGGGTACTCACATGCATGAATGAGGTCCAGAACCAAGACTCACCCACAAAGCCCACCCCTTGCCTTCCCTCACATCAAGACCGATGATACCACCGAGGGCATCTCTACGCTGGTACTACCCTGAAAGAATGTAGAGGTCAAGGGCCAGACCTTGTCCTGGCTCACCATGACCAGTAAACTCAGGACAGACACACTGTTGCTCAGGAAAGCCCTTTGGTCCTTCATTATTCCAACAGCTTTTTAATTGAGCAGCCTTCCTTCCCCACTCATCTCAATCCGTTTGCTGAAGGCTACCTCCGCGCCTGCTGGAAATCCACTCTAGCGAGCAGTCAGCTTCCCCCTACTGGTTCTCTGCAGGGTCTGAGGGCAAAAGTGCTGAACCCTCCAAGCGTCCTCTCCGGAGCTGCTGCACAAAGTACAGAAGCTGCTCTCAGTGCCGTGCAGGACCCACCCAGGACTCACATGTGAGGGAGGCAGCGGGGCACACACAGCCCTGCGCGGGCTGCACCCCTCCACCTCCACCAATACAGCTGCTCTCTCCCGTTCCCTTCGACTCATTTCCTGGGAGACCCCTGAGCGAACCTCAAGATTGCTTACGAGACTCACGAACTTACTATTTACACTGTTACAACAAAGGTCCCCTAGTACGCTCCAATGGCCTGAAGGCAGGACAAGCACCAGCCCCCGCTGCTGGGCACCGGGATTAATGGCAGCCAGCCCCAGCGCCAGCCCCGCCGCAGCCGCCGAGGTGGGAGCAGCCAGCAGCAGGCCCGGTGGCGCCGCTCCGGCGGTACCTGCACCGCCTGCCCCGATCAGCGGTGGCCAGGACACCGCGGGCTGCCGGCCCGGCTCTCCCCGCCCAGGTGCCCGCGGCGCTTCACCAGCCGCGCTCTTCCCGCCAGGCGCGCACCGCGGACGAACCGAGCCGCTCCCTCATACAGGGCGAGCCCGGCAACACCCGGGCGGAGCGCTCGGGGCTCCGGGCCCAGCCCCGGCCCGTTCAGTCACAGCCTCAGCCTCAGCCCAGCCGCCGGGCCGCTCCCCCGCCCCAGCAGCAAGAGGACAGGCCGCCGGCCCCGCTGCTGCAGGCAGAGCCCGGCCGCGCTCCCCGGGCACCCCTCGCCGCCCCGCCGCGGCCGCCGTCCGGGCGCGTCCGCCGCTCCCTCGCAGCGTTCCGCCGGCACGGAGCGCCCGAGGCCGAGGGGGCGGCTGCGGAGGCGCGGGGGACCCGAGCCAGCCCCGCCGCAGAGCCCCTCGTAGGTGCGTGCCGAGGCCCAGAGTGGGTGGGATGAGCGGCCCGGCCTTCCCGAGCGTCGGGTGTGCGCCTTCAGCTGTCCCCGGCATGTGTGCGCCCTCCAGCCCTGCGGGACGGCGGTCCGGACCCTGCATCGCTTTTAGGAGCTGCCAGCCGAGAAAAGAGCGTGTTGCCCTATTTTATACCAGTCGTGACAATACGTCCTAGAAATATTAGTCGTGAAACAATAGGAATGCTGCACAGGTACTGTCTGTGGTGAGGAAACAGAGATTCGTTCTTCTTCCCCAGTTTAAAAAGGAAAAAGATCATAAAAGTAATGGTTCTCCTGGCAGGATTACTGCATAGCAGAGTATCCGTCTCCAGCGTTCATCTTCCTCTTATCCAGCAGCAATCATGTCACATAACAGCCAGCCTTAATTCACCTGTCATGCCTTTTGGTCATGCCTTTTGTGTTTGTGCGGGGATCCCGAAGTCTCCAGCAGCTGATGAAACCACAGTCCTCAGTGACCCTGTTAGCAGGCTGTCCACCAAATATTTCCACAGGCTGCAAGAAGCTTCCAAACATGAGCCATGACAAGCTAGAGTGCTGGGGACTGAGAATCAGCATGTCGAGCCCTTCTCAACCATCAAGACCAGTGGCAGGTGCAAAGAAGAATTGGATAAGGTTGTGGATCCCAGATCTGCAGCAGAAAAAAGTGGAAATGGGACTCCAGGTAGCAAGTCCTGGAGACCTGGATCTGTTGCCTCCCTCAAGTAGGGTTTGATTCAGTGCTCCCTTGGTTGGCAAGCCATGCAAGGTGCATGCTCTGGCCAGCTCACTCCAGAAGTGCTTGAAGGATTCTGGTGGCAGGACAATTGGGCAGGAAGCCCAGTCAGTCCTACAGAAGGAGAGACTGTAGAGATTTGTGAGAAGGAGAGCAAAGCTTCCAAAACCTTCAAACTGGCTTTCTCAGAGCATGGGGGGAACGTCTCACTGCAGGGGCCCGAGTGGCAGAAGGAGTATACACAGCTGGTGGAGGATTATTCTGGCAGCCCAGGCCCCTGTATAAAAATCTCTGTCCCAAAAGGGGATGATCAAGCACAGGTGGTGCTCCAGGGATTATGATAAAGCCTTCCTGTGGCTCTGCCACCCCAAGAAGCACCACTTTGTCCACCCTGGCCACAAGCCCCTCCTGTGCACAGAGTGTGGCAAGAGCTATAGTTCAGAAGGGAGCTTCCAGACCCACACATTGGCCCACGGGGCCATGTGGCCATTCCAGTACACCCAGTGTAACAAGGTTTGCTGCCCCAAGAGAGACTTGCAGGAGCATGAGGTCCTGCACAACAGCCAGCACCCCTTGTCCTGCCAGCAGTGTGGCAAGGCCTTTGCATGTTGGCTCTCTCTCTGCATGCACAGGAAGATCCATTTGGCTGCTGGGACTGGCCAGCTGATCCCAAGGGGTGCGATTGTGCCATATGTGGGTGTCACCTGGCCAATTCCAGCTCCTTGTGCAACCACATGTGCCTGCATGTGGGGTGGTGCACTTTCACCTGCAAGCAGTGCAGCAAGTCCTACACCCTAGCCACAAAGCTGTGGTGCCATCAGAAATCCCACCTGGCTGGTAATCCCTGCAAATGCGAGCTCTGTGGCATGGGCTACGCCCTTCCCCAGAGCCTTGTGCACCATGTGCTCACACACAAGGTGGTAAAAGGAGTCTGAGGAGCTTGCCACTACATTGGCCTCAGTTGCTCAGGGCCTACCTGAGGCAGCAGGAAAGAAGACATGGAGGAAGGGCCAGCAGGGGGGGCTTGTGGCAGAGCTCACCCTGCTCGTGGTGGAGGTGCTGAGGCCACTGAGTGAGGCTGAGCTGCTGATCACAGCCAGCAGTCACTGTATTACTACTTACTAGTCTAAAGGCAGATCTCAGATCCTGGGGCAAACAGGACAAAGGCCATGTGTCCATCAGCAAAGGATATAATCAAAATCATCCTCTCCAAGCATGAGGACAAATGCATTATGACACAGGATGAGGCCTCACTGAGTGACGTGGTCATCATCCAGGAGGAGATGGGCTTCAGGAGCCGTGGCAGAAGTGGTAGAGATCAAGACTGGTACATGGCTGATCTTCTTTACTTATTAAAACAAGGTAAAAAAAACAAAATAAAATCTAGCTCTCTCATCTCTGTTAGCAACAAGGCCCTGTGCCTCAGCCCCAGGCAGAATTAGCAGTCTTGGAGTCAACTGCCTGTATAAATGTGAGTCTTTGCAGTAGTTGCTCGTTGAAGTTATGAGCCTACACATGCCACATGCTGGGCCTGGCACAGAGAAGGCATTGGTTGTTGATGGGAAGAACTTCCTAGAGAAGACACAGCATTAATGAGCAGTGCTTCTCTTCTGCCTGTGTTACATTGTCAGTCAGTGACAGTGCACTGCGGGGAAGGCAGGAAAAGTCTCAAAGGAGTGACTTTGAACAGTGCCCTCCTTTCAAGTTTTTTAATTACTCGTTGCTATTCATGTGCTTTCCTGGACTTTTATTCTTGGAGCTAAGCATCGCTTCTGATCATTTGAAGCTCATGCTGGTGCCAGACATTACTGGTAAGCAGCTTTCCAAGTGTTTACAAGGTAGCTTGTAATATGAAGAGCATTTTTCACAATTAGCAGAAGCAAAGTCCTGCCTTGGAGCTAGGGCTGAGTGTCTTCTCTGCTGTCACCTGGTTTGCTTGCTGTCAGTCTCCTTCGCTTATGGTGACTGGACAGTCTGTCTGAGGACATGAAAAGGGTAGTTTTGTGTCTCACTGTGCAATTTTCAGTGTCCCCAGCTGAAAGGCTCCTCACCTCTCCACATAAAGGTTGACTAGTTCATCCCCGATAGATTTTCCATTTCCTCTCCACATTCATACTGGGTTCAATAATTTTTTCCCTTTTTTCTCTTCACACATTCTTGCTTCCTCTCTTCCCTTCTCTCCTATCCCTGCACCAAAACATTAAAAGACAGAACTGCCACAACTACATCCCAATATCCCTTCTGCTCCATCTTCTTCAGTCCCTGTTTGCCAACTGAGGCATGCTGCTGTAAATGAGTCCTGTTGCAGGAATGAAGTGCACAGCTATGTGAACTTGACCTCCTAGGAAGAGCTGACAATACCAGACCTAACAGGTCTTTGAGACTTGCCTGTTCTGCACTCCCTTTCCACCTGTTATAGGAACACCACTTTGATTTGCTGAATCCTCAGTTTTAGCTATTGCTCTCTGTCTTATGCCTCTCAAACATCTGCAATTCCTCTAATTTTTTAAATTTAGTCTTTCTTAGTAGCTTTAAATTCTCTGGGTTTCTTATGCCCACTGCACAAGGCACCAGAGAATCATAAGTAGAATAGTTCCCTTTTGGGGTGCTATGAATGCAGTTATGTGATACTCCTAAAAGCTGCTCTTTGTGGTTTCTACATTAAATTTATTTTCATTAACTTTTATGACGTGTTTGCAGACAAGGATCCATGACACTTTGATGTGATGTAAAGATGGAAGGTGAATTCAGTTGATAAACCTTTGGGTATCCTAATTTTTAATTATTTTCTCTACAGGGGCATGCAAGCTAAGTCTTCCCTGAGTGCTTGGAGCACAGGCATGTGAGTGGGCTTGTATTTGAAGGTGCAGTGCTTCCTACTGTTCTCTCTTTGTGCCTATCCAAACTCAAATATTGACACAGCTGCGGAATGTTCTCACTGGAGCTGGGCTCGTTTGCTGTGTTTGAAGCATGTGCCCTCTGTCACAGCAGAACTGGGAGAGAAGGGGGAGCAATGGGGGGAAGGGGCAGAGAGAACCCAGACCCCTATTGCCTAAATGGCTGATCTGCTTCTTTATTCCAAAGTAACAGGAGAGAAGTAGAAGAAGCAATTATGAATAGGAGGTCTTCAAAGAAACATTGTTCACCTGACAGTTGATCTGAGTAGGTGGGAGCATGTCTGTGCTGTGCTGCACGTATCACCTGGCTGCAAGAAAAGCTTAGCTGCCTAATTCTGAGGAGCCCATAGGTGATTCCCTTGGGCCCCTGGTGATGATGCCACCACCATGTCTTTGTCTTAGAAACAGCATGTTCTCATGTGAACAACCTTTTTCTTGACAGCAAAATGATGCATAAAGTTGTTTACTCCTAAGAAATTCCTATAAAAGCCCTAAAGACCATGGTGCTGGTGAACCTCAGCATGGATGGGATCCATACAGGGTGCCGTGGCCTGACTGGATAGCTGTGCAGTGCTGTGTAGCTTGGTGTTTGCAGCATCTGAAGGGGTATGGGATTATCTAATGCCATACCCTTTCTTGTATTATGTCCAGCAAATGGTATTTTAATGACTACATTGTGGGCTCTGAGTGCCTTTTTTATTGGGATCCATAACAAGCCCTCATGCCAGTGCATTACATTTGGTGCAGTTGTCAGGAAGCTGGTGAGAAGGGAAGAAGGATAGCAAGGAAAAGGATGTGTGCCTGCCTGGCATGGGGGCAGTTACACAGCATGCTGCCTTTCAGTGCCAGTGAAGGCTATGTGTCAGGACAGCAGACATGTGGATTGCCCAGCTGGCTGGAGATCTTGTGCACCCATTGCCAGTACAGGTTCAAGCTGCAAGCACACAGCTCTGCTGGGTAATGAAGTCCACTATGCTGGCAGGGCTTCACCAAAGCTTTGGGGTGCTGCTGCAACACTCCTGGGTGACAAGTGCCAAGGTCTTCTGGATGATTGGGGTCTTTCCTGCTGGCAGGGTGACACCAGGTGTCAGGCATGCACACAAATGTTACATTTAAACCTCAGGGTGGTGTCAGGGTTCACTCCCTAGCCAACTTGTAAACTGGCTTAAACCTGACCAAGGTGTTTGAATGAAAAGGAACAGGCTGCAAGGGAAGGAGACAATTCTCTGGGTCCTGAAATCCTCCCCCACCTGGCAGCTCCCTGGCCCTCAGTGATAGGGGAAACCCCCGTGTGAAGGGATAAGGGTTTCATCTTTCTGATTGTATCCAAGGTGTTGCTTTGATTAAATTGTATAACTCACTTTAGGAACAGATTGATAAATGCCTCAACTACTGAACAAGCAAACTATCCATCACAGACCAAGCTCAAAGAAAATGGGCCATATTCTGCTCCCTGGAAGTTGAAAAAGTAGTTACACAGGAAAAAAAAAATTGCCAAAGGCTTTCTTTACTTAAAAAGACAAATCAACACATAGAAGGAAAGAGATCGAGACTCCTTTGTTACAAGCCCTAACGCTGGATGGTAAAGGTATCTTAACTCTCTTGTCCTAACAAAGAAAATAGCATCCATCATTCATGGGTGAGTGAAGACAGAAAGAAAATGAAATTATAAAAATTTGCTTGCAGGAATGTAAGAGTTAAATGTTGGAGGGGTGGAAGTCACACCCCTGGAGAGGTGATAGCTGATCCGTGCTGTGCTGCTGCAGAGGCTAACCACAGGAATGGGAGAAACAGAGAGGAGCCCTAGAAGCACATGACAGAATGAGAAAGGCCACAATGTGACGAGTCAGGATCTTTAATTACTAACATTGCAGTGAGACACCAGAAAAGGCTGCAAAATGTCCCAGGATGTAGTGAAAATCTCCAATTACAAAGCAAAAAGTGAAAAAATAGAAGACACCTAAGTGATAGATGTAGCCTTGAGTAATCTAGAAATAAAAGGTTTCAGCAGTTACAGTTAACAGCCTAGCTGCCCTGATAGGTGGGTTTGTCTTGTATCACGGGGGAAAGAAGAACAGCAGCTGGACAAGAAGCAGACAGGCATAGTGACAGAATCATCATCAGTTTCAGTAAGGGTTTTTCAAACAAATGCTTAAGCAGGAACCAGAGCAAAAGTAATGTTTAAAGAAGATGGCATAGGTAGGTATTAGAAGATATTCATACCTGTCTGATAACCAAACTTAACTGCTGTATTGTAGTGATGCTTAAAGTTAGCTTTATATTCTGCATGATCCCATGGAAGGTGGTAAGACCTTTCCTTTAAAGGAAAGACAAGAAGAGGGTAAAAATCTATGCATAAATATAACAACCTTGACTTAAGCTACAGTGTAAATGCTGCCTGGTTATTATAAAGAAGAGACAGAGATGCAGAAATTAAAGTGATTGAGGAGATTGAAAGCTGCTCCTCCTCCAGTTAGGAGTGGAGGTGGCTGTGTGGGACACAGCAGCAGCTCTGATCTCACCGGTCTTGTTTGTGCTTTTCCCTGTCCCTGCCTGTGCTCTCTGCCTAAATGCCATTTCCCCTGCTAAGTAACATGGGTATTTCTAGGGTTGTGTCTAATCCCATTCACACACTCTCCACCCAGGGAATCCCAGCCATTCCTAAAGGCGCCTCTCCAAAATCCAGAGCGAGGAATAGAGATGTGTGTGGATGAAAACAGGAGACACTCTTATGTGAGGAAGGAAGCCTCTGCAACTGCTCTTTGTACCAGTGTCCAGAGTCATTCCTCAGCCACCCTAATGCTAATATTTGCACTCCTTCTATGGAGATAAACATTACAGATGTATCAGCTGCACAGAGGCACAGCACAAAATATGCTCTCTGCTGGCAGGAAGCACTTTTGTTCCCTGCTGGCAATTCCCGAGACTACCCCCACATTGCCCTCTTTCTCCAGTCTTGCCAATAGTCTGCTTGCTGTAGCAATCATTAGAGCCTTCTGAGCTCTGGTAGTCCACTTCTTGACTTAATAGCTGATGTCATGACATCCAGACCATTCCTCTCTCCCTGTTCCTGGAAGCCCTTGTTTTCCTGGCTGGTTTTGGGTGTGCTAGCTCCCTGCTTGTCATAGTTTCTGTTTCCTTTTGGATGGACTTTAGTACGTTCCACTATGGGGGGAAGAAAAGGGGGAGCCCAGCCTTCATGCTGCTTCATCCTCCTCCAGTCAGCTGGGAATTATAAGGCATCGGGAAGAATGCACTGCCAATGGCACTGCTAACTAACCTAACTGGGAGGAAGATCTAAATTTCAAATGGGCTGTCAAAGGCACCCTTTCTGCTCATTGTCATGGGCAAGGGAGAAGGGGGAGCACTGAAGCTGTGTGTTGTGGTGCCAAAATAGCTGAGGCTGAGCTTGCTGATAACTGCAGGAAGGAAAGACAACTGAGCACTAGGGAGAATCAGGGGGGCTTGCAGCTAAAAAGAGAAGGACTGGGAATGGCTAAGATCTCAAAGTCTTCCTGTGTTTGAGGCTGCTAGAGTACAGCCTTTGAGAAGAGTCAGTGGCAGGGACCCGAACCAGCATGATGGGGAGGCAGTGATGGTGCCAGGGGCTGCACAGGAGCAAAGCCAGGGAAAAGGAGCAAGCTCTTTGGCTGGGATGGCTGTGAGCTGGCAGAGGTACCTCTCTCTGGCCCGAGTTCTCCCTGTGCCCTGTAGCAAGGGACAAACTTGTCCTTTTGCTACTCATGCCATCATCCCAGATATGAAATAGGAAGCTTAAAGTAAGGAAACAAAAGTGCTCTGACAGGAGAGAGAGATGCCAAGAGAGGAGGGATAAGAGTTCCACTGTCCCTGACACACCATGACCTGGAGTCGTGTTTCTTCATTCTGGTTCAATATTAACCCAGCAGGGCTGTGACTCTGCTTATTCTGCTTCCTTTGCAATTCCCCCGCAGCCAGGGCTGTACAGCATGGCGCAGACCAAAACCAGCATACTGAGGGGCCTGCTCCTCTCCAGCCTTCTGCACCTCACCTTGAGCCATGCTGGAGGTAAGACTCGAGGGCAGAAGTACCAGTAGATGACAGGAGGAAGACGGGAATAGTTCTTTCCAGGGGTAACACAGGTGGCAAGTTTTCTTCCTCAAGTCAGGAGGACAGGCTAAAAGCTTGAAGCTGGGAGCAAAAGGATGCTGAGAATGGAGTGAACATAGGAGGATGCAGCTGCATCTGTCAGCTGGTGACAGCAAGTCAGTGGATTTTATGGGTCACCTCGGAAATGGCAGGGAGGAGACTGTGGCTTAGTCCAGGATCAAGTCTAACATAACCATGGGGCTTTTGGAGATAGAGTTTCTCTGCTGACCTACGTGACTTTAATTCTCCATTGCCTTCCCAGCTGTCCCTTATCAAAACTTTAGGTCATACAAAATATGCTGCCTTCCTGCTCACTGCTCCTTTTATTAGAGCTTCTAAATGCCTTTTCTTAACATGAGGTTAAGTTCTCTCAGACCCACTACTGTGTAGGGGAAGACCTGTCTCCAGGTCTCAAATCAGAGGCTCTGAATATGAAATGGAACAAATCTGTGCCTATCACAGTGATCTGAGACTTGCAAGACAGAAATACAGTGGCTGGGGCCAGGGACAGCAGCAGGCTCAAAGCAAACAAGCCTCTATCTAAATGCAAATGAGCAAAGCAGCTTTGCTGAGGAAGCCATGTTCCTCTCACTTCTGTTCCTTATAAGGGATGTGAGCTGTGACGGGATGAATTCCAGAGAATTTGCTCTGATCATCAAGTGTAGACCTGACAGGGCTTCTCTTCTCTGTATGGTGTCCTGGGGGTGACTGGGCTGTGGGATCACCACATCAGCTGCATGGGGTTTTTGGAAACTGCAAGGGGAGACAAAGGTGCCCTCTGGCTGTGAGCAGCCCTTTGACTGGCAGTGTTCTGACCTGATAGTTTTCCTGGAAAAGGGGCAGGCATTGTCACTGCTCAAGCGCCACCGACGTGCCAACAAGGGATTTCTAGAAGAGATGCTTAAGGGAAACCTGGAGCGAGAGTGCTTGGAGGAGATATGCAGTTATGAGGAGGCTTTCGAAGCCCTGGAATCCACCGATCAGACGGTACGTACCAGGAAACATTCCCCCAGCCAGCCTCTGTAGGGACACACCAGCAGGTTGCCCACACCACCAGGGGCCAGGGTTGTAATACTCAATTCTGTGAACTAAAAGATGAGGCTGATGAGTGCATGCCCCATGGCAAGCTCAGGCTTCCTTAGGGAGCTTCCCTCCTTGAGACACTGCAGGGAATACACCTGAAAGCTCATGTTCTTTTCTCTCCCTCTCTATGCATGAAGTGACAAGGTGCCATTGGTCCTGAATAGCATCTTTCTCTAGCTCAGCATGGTACCCCACATGCGAACTGCTATCCCAGACACTCACAGATGCACTGGCATAGTAGTCAAAACACTGACTACTCCCAGGTAGGGTTCCTCAGACTCCCTTGAGCTGAAACTTTTTTGCACAACCTGTCATTTTTTCTGGTTTCCAGACTCACTCTGCCAAATTTGTGCTGCATCCTTTTGGGATTTGCTCCTAGCTCCAAGGCTGGTGTCCCTGTAGAATTTCACACCCCAAAAAAACCAACAGATAAACAGTTAGGAGCCTAAGCCAGCAAGACACTACCTCTTTGGAGTACTTCAATAGCAATCGGCCTCAGGCTGCATGGCAGAGATGAGCAATACCTACATGTGATCTGTGGCCTTAGAAATTCCAGGTCCAGCTGCTTGGACTTCTGCACTGTAGCCCACTGCACTTTGATGAAGGTTGTAAACATCTTTGGTCTCTTCAGATACAACAGCACTGTCTTGATTCCCGAGTCTGATGTGTGGGAATGTGGTTTTGTATCGTATTTTTTTGCTTTGACTCCACAGTAATTGGTATAAACAGAGCTAGGTTAGTCTTTCCTTTTGCTGTGATGGGACGTTCTCTTACTGGTTTGAATAGCAGTAGCCAAGAAAGGTTTGATGTTCTGTGTCCCTAAATTTTTTTTATTTTTTTTTTACAGGACATATTTTGGTCAAAATACCAAGGTAAGTTGTTTTGAGTCTTGCAAGTACTGTTATCCCTTAGTTATCCCTTATCCACTGTCTCATCCTGGAGAGATGGCTCCCTCTTTTAAGAGCTCACTTTCCAGTGCTAAGCACTTGTGTTTTGTCTCTAGATGATAAACTGGTTCAAATGAAGATGCTTATTTGGATTTCTTTCATATAATTTGTCTCTTTCTTCTTATTTTGCTAGTATGTCAGGGCCTGGGAAAGTCCAGGGCAGTTCTGGATGCTTGTCTAGAAGGTATGAACTTCATGCTGACCTCAATCTCCTTGATACAGTGAGTGCCAGGAACTTGCTTCCTGCAGAGATTGTACAGAAAAAAATTAAACTGATGTTGGAGAAGCCATCTAATTTTAAAGAAACATACCAGGGGATGAATCTGAAATTATTTCTTACTCTTTATTTCCCCAGTAATCACTTCAACAAACAATCTGGTTTGTGCACTGAAATAGCACAGGGTAAATATCCTTATCCTTGTGACACAGTCAGGTGTGAGCAGCCTCTCAGAAAGGCTCTGAGCCAAAGCAAAGCACAGAGCCCTCAGGGATAACTCCTTCTGATGAAGCAGAGAAAGCTTAGGCTGTGTGCTCTTCTCACAGGAAAATACCTCTGCTATTGCAGGCTCATGCACCCAGCAAAAGTTAAAGGGACATGACCTTGAAAAATGCAACATCCAGTTCCACTGACTGGCTTACACTGTGTTGGGATTTTGACAGGTAACTGCGCTCTTGGGCTGGGCCAGAACTATCGGGGAACAATTAGCCAAACCAAGTCTGGGACTGAATGTCAAGTGTGGACAAGCAAATATCCACATATTCCTAAGTAAGTTCGCTTCTGCATATCCCTTTAAGGGTCCTCTGGGGTGTCCTTCCTTCTTAGCCTAACCAGCTTGGTCTCTCATAGATTTAATGCCACCATTTATCCCACCCTCATTGAGAACTACTGCAGGAACCCAGACAACAACTCAGAAGGCCCATGGTGCTATACCCGAGACCCAACGGTAGAACGGGAGGCGTGTCCTATCCCCGTGTGTGGTATGTCCCAGCACTTCACTCACAGCAAAACACTGCACTGAGACTGACGCTAAAGCAGTCAAGGGTTAAGGAGGGGGAATGCTTACATGAACAGAGGGCAGTAGGAGTAGAGAAGCTGCATCTTAAAGGGTAAAGGAGCTGAGGAAGAAAAGTCACTGAGTTGCCCATACATAACAAGCTGTTTTCTCTAGATTATACTAATCTAGATCTAAATTAAAACCAGTGTCAGCAGTACCCTGGAATGTACTACAGTACTTTCTAGTCAGTCATCCCAAAATCCTGGCCCAGTTATCTCTAATTTGTTACAGCCATGAGTCATAATGTTTTTTGGTCTGAATTCCTACCTTTAGGACAAAATAACTACAGTTTGTGCTTGACTGCCTGCCTTAACATTCTCTCCTGTGGAGGTGTGCAGTCTAATACTCACAATCTCAAGTAAAGAGAAGATGCCCTTCTCTCATCATTGAACTGAATGTGGAGGATCATCCCCCTACACTTAAACATTCCCATTTCTCCCTAGTACACAGCCATCTCCCCTGGGGCTTGGCCTCTGTCTCAGAAGTATTGGTAAAGGAGAGAACCTTCTCACACAGCAGAAGTTTCTCTTCCAAAAACAGAGACTAGAAGCAACAACTCATAAGCAAAACGTAGAGGTCAGCAACCATTTTGACATGGGGTATTTTGAAATTTCAAAAGCGATTACCATTGCTCTGGTCTGCAGAATCTAACAAACAGAAGAAATACTGCTCTGCTTTGAGGCCATCAGGCACCTGTGCTACTCTGTTCACCAGTTAATTTCTGACCAGCAATATTTTACAGTTACACTTGCATGTACATGGCTATAGCAGGATTAGAAAAGCCTTGGGATTGTGCACAGTTCTTTTATAATCATGTTGACATGAGTCAAAAAACAGAAGCAGCCCCACTGATAAAGGTGAGTGCTACTTGCCCAGTGGCTGTTGTGTACCACAGTGAATAGTCAAACGGGGTCTCTCTTCACATGGGGACTCCTGCTGTGCACAAGGAGAAAGCCCCTTGAGGCCAAGCCAAAAGAGATTGAGTACCCACTCCTTCAGGAAATGCTGCTTAAAACTTGCAGTCATTAGGACACTTGCAAGAAAAAGCGTGAGAAGTCTTGCAGGGAAATTTTTCACTTATCATTAGATTTAGAAACATTGGCAAAAGTTAAATTTGCAAATTTAGTAGAATACCACAGTAAAAGGCTCCCCCAAATATGGCCCAGTTATGCATTTTAGAATAAGGTGTTGATGGAGCTAATACAGCAGAATGATGATGCCTGAAACACCTATCCATTCCTTGAGCTGGTTCTCAAAGATGGCCCAGAAGGAAACACAAAATTGTTCCTCATATCTTAGTGACAAAGAGAAGTGTGATGAATAGTGCCAGCCTCACTTCACATACTGCTGAACCATCTCTGACACTGCAATATTTTAGAGGGCCACCACATGCATGGAAACACAGTGGGGGTTCCTACACATAACGGGAGGCACCATGGAACTCTGCTTCAGTAAAGGGGCTCTGGTGTTACTTGCTAATAGCACTTCTGAATGCACAGCTGTGGCTTAAATCACAAGTTCTCTGTCTTTCCAGGTGAAGACAGAACAACAGTTCCATTTACTCCACGGGCCGTAGAACCTGCACCAACAGAGCCTTGTGACCCAGAGAAAGGCATGCTTTACACAGGGACTCTCTCAGTCACTGTGTCTGGAGCTAAGTGTCTGCCATGGAACTCTGAGAAAGCCAAAGAGGTGCTTCATGGAAAACAAATTGACCCAGAAGTGGAGCTGCAGGAGAATTACTGTCGGAATCCAGACAGAGATGACGAGGGTGCCTGGTGTGTCATAGATGAATCACCCTACTTTGACTACTGTGATCTGCACTACTGCGGTGAGAAGTCTGCATAGGTTTGGGTAGGCACATATTTGAGGCAGTGGCAAATAACTGGAGTAATATGAAGTGCTTGACTTGGAAGGAATAGACAAGGATGTACATGCACCATGCACACTGGAGTCTTGTTTGTCCATATATCACATATACTAACCTGCCTCAGGTGCATAGCACTGTTACCTCTCCCAGGTGTTCTCCCTGAAAACTCACACTGGTGGACAAGGCACATTAAAAAGAGCACTATTGTTTTAAAACTTCATCAGACCCTGATGTGGGGAAAGGAACATTTACATTGCTGATTATTATGGCAACTACACTTAAGCCTTTTGCCTTGTTTGTCTTTCCATCTCTCAGACAGCTCGCTAGAAGATGAGAACCAAGAGTTTGAGGGAATGGCAGGACGTTCTACTATTCCTAAAGAGTTCAAACCCTTCTTTGATGAAAAAACTTTTGGTTCAGGTGAAGCAGGTGAGCAAAAACTCTAGGTACAGCATGTTTGCAGAAGGGCTGTAGCTTCTTCCCATTCACTGTTCCTCAGAAACATAAGCTAGCCAAAAGCTGTTAAAAGCAGGGGAAGATATTTAAACTCCTTGAAGAACTCTCAGAAGTCAATATCCAGTTCCAATCATGGAGCTAGTAAGCACTTCCTTTCTAAGAGCTTCCAGCTTTGCATGCTGACTGCAGACAAGAGTTCTCCACTATAAATCAGGTAAGTAGCAAAGCCAGATTGCTTGTGCTTTCAGATTGTGGCACTCGTCCTTTATTTGAGAAGAAAAAGATAACAGACAAAAGTGAGAGGGAGCTGTTGGAATCCTATGCAGGAAGAATTGTCAGTGGGGTTGACGCAGAAGTTGGCAGCGCCCCCTGGTAAGTATTGTCTTTGCATAGTCTCTGGTAATTGTATCTTCCTTCTCTTCAGCTCAAGCAGATAGAAATAAAAGGGCTTTCCTATCTTAGACAGCGTGCATAAATTACAGATTCTAGTCAAAGCTTCTCCAAGTGGTTGACAGAGCAGTACTAAAAAGCTGGAAAGAAACTCACCTCTTGAATCAAGTATGCAACCACCGGAGAAAGCAAGTGTGTTGGAGTGTTTCATCTTCATGTCTTCCTCTTTCCAGCTTTGCTGGAATGAAAAGGATGAGAAAATTCTTCCGGTAAAAGAAATAGGGTAAATGGCCTACTGCATAGGATATACATGTCCAGGGAAAACTTCTGCTACAGAGCTACTCACTCAGTTTTGTCTGTATAGAGCAATGCTGTTTCCTGCTCACTGCCAGATCTGCACTTTCTGCAAGACACCAGGACCCATTTAGTCCTGCTAAGGGGTTCCTTCCTCCTCATCTCTCAGGCAGGTGATGCTCTACAAAAAGTCTCCTCAGGAGCTGCTGTGTGGTGCCAGCCTCATCAGTGACAGCTGGATCCTAACTGCTGCTCATTGTCTTTTTTATCCACCCTGGGACAAGAACTTAACTACAAATGACATATTGGTGCGGATTGGCAAGCACATAAGAGCAAAGTAAGAGTCTGAATGAAGTGAGAAGGAACTAGACCTCCTCTTGAAGTAACGAGATACTTTGGAGTTGGGCTGTCATTCAGTATCCACAGAAGTATTATAACTAATGTTACATGCCTCTCAATAACAGGATCTAATGGGGCTGTCATTTGTTGCTCTTGCTGATCCTGAAGGTTGAAAGGGAGCAAGGAAGCCTGGGAAATCTAAAAGGGTGCTCCTATGTAAAGACAGCATTGTCTCAGAGGGTACAAAGCTGAGAGTATCATAAACTCCAGAAGACTCTCAGCTGCTACTGTACAGCGAGTTCTTTCCTTCATAACTATTTCAGATATGAAAAGAATAAAGAGAAGATTGCTCTGTTGGATAAAATCATCATCCACCCCAAGTACAACTGGAAAGAGAACATGGACCGAGACATTGCACTCATGCACTTAAAGAGACCCGTGAGCTTCAGTGACTACATCCATCCTGTCTGCCTGCCTACCAAAGAGGTCGTGCAGAGGTGAGGAGAAGAGAGAGAGAGAAAAACATGACTTCTCAAGGCTATTTGCAGTGAGAGTGCCAGGCAGAAGAAAGCTGTTACAATACATTTAATTATACTTGTGCTTCCTTCCACAGGCTGATGCTGGCAGGTTACAAAGGGAGGGTAAGTGGCTGGGGAAACCTGAAAGAAACATGGGCCACCAGCCCCTCCAACTTGCCCACAGTTCTGCAACAAGTCAATGTGCCCATAGTAGATCAAAGTACCTGCAAGGCATCCACCAGAGTCAAAGTCACTGACAACATGTTCTGTGCAGGTAAGTAACACTGGAGTCACAGGCACAACCTGCCAAGGAAGTCATGGGCTCTGAGCTCCTGGTGTGACTCATGCAGCAAGGTTACTTTCTGATAAATTTGCAAATGCCCTCCACAAAGAATTTTCCCATGATAAAAAATTTCTCAGCTCTCAGACAGGAAAGCTGGAGAACTTAAAGCTAGGAATAAAGTTTGCAACACCAACCTGTGTCAGGCATTAGTCTAATGGTACTATGTAGCAGCAGTAGCTGTGGGAGAACTAAGCACAAATAAAATTATCTTTTCATCAGTACAGAGAGCAGTTCAGTGACTTCCTAAATTAAAGGCTGCGCACCTATTATCCTACCTACTAGCTTGTCTCAATCTTTTGGAGCCCATTCATACTTATAGCCACAAATTTTGAAGGCTCCTACCTTCCTAAAACTCTTCTAACATCATACCCTTTTTGATTGAGAAGGGAAGTAGACACAGAATTCAAGTTACCAAGAGACTATGGATTTATGTACCAGTTTAATAGTTTCTGCTATATTCTTCATTTGTGCAGACTTTATCAGTTCCTACAAGCAAGCCTTGAGATTTTTTACTAAATTTGTGCTGCTTGCATCTAAACGCATGCGCCTGCTTGAGTTAGGATAGAAGCCAATTACACGAGTGTGCTGAAAACAAAGAGCTCTTATGGATTCTCTTTCTAGACAACATTCTATGAAATAGCTGAGATGCAGACATACAGAAAAAAATGAAGACACAGGTGATAGGAACGTGCAGAGATACTATCCAGTTCATCAGGAATGAATGAAATCCTCTTCCTCTTCATAGTGATACTTCAGGAAGACAGCTGGGGAGATGAAAAGCAGAACTTACAGTGACAGGAAAGTGAAAGTGGGGATAACAGTGAATTTCTGTAGTAAATAGAAGAAGAGGGAAGATGGATTATTACAAATAAGTTTCTAAGACAAGAAAAGCACAGTAGCTCAAGCTGTAGCTGTTGTACGGTGTCAGTGCAACTGACACTAACAGCAAATCTGATGAAAAAACAGAGGGTAGATTCAAGAATGCTGCAAAGACAGATGCAAAGTTAGAATTTTAACATATATGAGAAACAGAAGTCCAAGTTGACAGAATCAGCAATCTCATGGGTCCCAAAACATTTAAGCTATTTATCCCAAAGCCTTAAAGAAAACATGGCCAACACAGCCACACCCCCTGCAGTCAAATGTTCATTCTTCTTGCCTGCAGGTTACAGTCCTGACGCGCCAAAGAGAGGAGATGCCTGTGAAGGGGACAGCGGGGGACCTTTTGTAATGAAGGTATGTTCAACAAGTTCAAGCTTATAAGACACACGAAGATAGGTTTGTTCTGTGCCGAAATTCATACTCTAAAAAAAAGCAGCAGAGTTGAGCCACTGCTGAGTGGCTGAAGCAAACCCAGCACATGCCCAAAGTGAGCAATGGAGATGAATCCTGCAGTCATCCAGCCCCATTTCTGTACTGAGCTCTCAGCATATTGGGAGATCACCTGCAGGACGCATGAGTGATGGCCAATTCTTAATTAGAGATTTAAGAGTAGAGACAAAATTACTCCAACAAACTCTGTTGGAGATGCCAGTCTGAATCACAAAGTAGCATCCATCATTAAACAGACTGAGGCACATCCAAGGTTTAGATCAGAGAGGGCAACCAAACTGCTAAACAATACAGAGCACAAGTCTTATGAGGTGTGGCTGAGGGAGCTGGGCTTGTTTAGTCCGGAGAAAAGGAAGCTCAGGGGAGATCTCCTGAAAGGAGGCTGTAGCTAGGTGGCACTCGGCCTCTTCTTCCTGTCAAGCAAAGGACAAGAGAAAATGGCCTCAAGCTGAGCCAAGGGAGGTTAAAGCTGGACATCAGGAAGCATTTCTTCACTGAAAGAGTGCATTTAGTGCTGTGGTATAGTTAACATGGTGGTGTTTGGTCAAAGGTTGGACTTAATCTTGGAAGTTTTTCCCAACCTTAATGATTCTGTGATTCCATCAAGGTCTTTTGCTCTTTGTGCCAATCCCATTTTTTCTTTACTTCAGAACCCAGATGACAACCGTTGGTATCAAGTGGGAATAGTTTCATGGGGAGAAGGCTGTGACAGAGATGGCAAATACGGATTTTACACTCATGTATTCCGCCTAAAAAAGTGGATACGAAAAGTCATCGAAAATCATGGGCGATAGATGAAGCATTTACCTTGCCTGGTCTCAGTTTTGCTACAGTGTTCCACTTTAAAACATAAGCAGAGAAGATCCTGAAGTAAAACAAGTTATATCCTTACAACTTGACAAAAGGAAAATAAAAGCTCTTGAAAATAAAAGCTCTGAAACCCATCTTCTTCCTTTTATTCATCCTGAGTTTAGCAGCAGTTGTATCTAAGTCATGACAGTAGCCAGGAGTACCACAGCACTAGCTATACTGCTAATTACCTGTTGTACTTACAAATTCCCCTCCCTTCCACCAGCTATAATCAACAGGTTTTGGACCTCACATAATGGCCTTGTCAGTCACAGCAAGCAAGACTATGCCCTCATGCACTATCCCTTTCCTCCCTTCAAGACAACTAATATTCTGTTCTAGTTTTTGACTCATGTATGTACCAGAGATAACCACCCTACAGCACCTGTAGCATTCCACAAAACACCAATGTCAAAAGTAAAGCAATTAGAAGCTGTTTTGATCAGACAAACCATGTTCACAGCTACAACAGCCAGCAATAAATACCAGCACCACTGTGTGCAATTCATCCTACAAAGGAATAGTGGCTTGAATACATTAAGCAGCACTTCCAGTAAGATCCTACACAGTAGGTGGTGCTGGGTGCTCATTGTGTACTTTCCACCTGCACAGCAAGATTCTGAAGGAAGCAATTAATGTGGTAATTGTCAAAGCCTGCAATGAAAACATCGTGCACTACACCTGTTTGCTTGTGTTATAAAGGCTGTTTAGGGATCTCTCCAAGAACAAGCTTCAGTCTTTCATAAACTCCTCTTTAGCAGGAATTTGTGGACCACTGAGGACCCAGAAGTACAGCAGGAAACAAATTCTTGACCACCCAATTTGTTCAGCCCAATTTTCTACTAAGACAATAATGAGATTTTTGCCCAAATAAAGCACAAAAACCAACCTTTGAAAAAAATCTGAAGGAAAAAACCTTAACATCTCAAGTTTCATGACTGTTTAAAGTCATTGATAACCACATACACTGAACACTGAAAATGTTTAGCCCTTCTAATGTTTAAATGTTAAGCCTCACCCCTTTACTACTATCAAATAATCTGTGACAAAAGATGGGAACCAGGACCATACAGCTTCTGGAGAAAGTCACTGTTCATATTGACTTGTTACAAACAATACAGAAGAATAATTTTGAAAATTCAGTTTAATGTTATTTAAATATTGTCTGGGCTAAAGATTAGGCTTTATTAATTTATGTGCACAAGTTTTAGTTCAGAACTCCCAGGATATTGAGTCCAACCAAACACTACAAAGACACAGGGCAAAAACTCATTCATAAAAACAACTATATCTTCTGCTACTCAATTATTCCTGTATTTGACTTCTGAATCAGCTTCATATTTAAAACAGTTTATGCAGGTTTGCAGGCATTGCTGTTTTAACATCCTGAGCTAATTAACAAATAGTTCTTCAGAATGTCTGCTGAATATGGTAAAGGAACATATGGATTAATTTAAATGTCACTAAGTTTCAGAGAGCAGCTAGTAATTGAGAGGTAGTGGCAGTAACTCTAGTGTAACTGTAGCCAACACAAACTATTCACAAACTGCCCCAGTTTAAGTGCACAAAACCACAGCACTTACCAATAAGGGCCAAACCTCCACTTGTAACAGAGCTCTGTTCCAAAAGTGCACACCCATTTCAGGTTATGAGAGGAGACTGACTACTAAATCGAGGCAGTGGAGCAATGAATGGCATCGTATCAGTTAACACAGGATGGAGAATGCTCATGGTCACCTGCTATCAGTGTGCAAACTCACCATAAGCACCAAGCAGCATTATGTCAACTGCAACCCCAGCCTAGGGGTCCTGTGAAAGGAAGATTTCAGACATTTGCAGCAGCTCTGACATAGATCTGTTGTACAAGCACTAATTTAAAGTCACTTTTTTACTGTAATCAGGCAAGAGAGTTTCAGCAATGGCTCTTATGTAGAGACTGCTGGTCCAAATAGCAAGCAACAAAAGCAGCAGCTACATGGAACAGATTAAAAATCTAGCATATATGTGTGTTATTTTAAGCCTGCCTGTCCAACCCTTCAATAACACTGTTCTAGCTAAGGAACATATGTGCAATTTATGCTTCACAACCAGTTTTCACATGGAAGTGCAGCAGTAAGGTGAAAATACACAACCTCCCTAGAAATGAAAGGGCCAGAAAGAACATGCAGTGTGTCTTAAATCTTCATTATTTGGAGCTTCTGAAAAAGGCTCTTCACTCATTAAAAAAAAAAAAAAGAAAAAGTGGCTTCAACTTTTGCAGACTAGTTCTCTTAGATGTCTTAGTTACAAAATGGTAAGATCTGATGTTTAAGAGCAAAAAGAATGTAGTGAGCAAGGTTTACCTGAATGAGGAACACTGCTTAATCAGATGAGTTCAGGATAAATGAGTCCACCGACCATACACCACTGCTACTCTATTCCATATCAACAGCAGCAGGCTCCCTCAAAGAAAACTCCCTCAGATGGGACCACATAATCTGGGTAAAGGCATCACAAAGACTAGATAATTCAAAATAAACATTTCAGCAAATGAATAATTTTCAAGTTACAGAAACATTCCAAAAACAAAAAAAGCAACTATATAAAAAATGTACTACTGCTCATAGAGTGCCAAGTCTCAGGACTGCACCCACAGCTAGTGTATTTCCACTCATCTTCCTTACAGTGTATCCAAACCCCAAGGTTCATGTCAGCTTAGTTCAGTTTCTAGATGCCCAGTCACTAACATTCAGAAATAGAGTGACCTCTAACCAGCAGTTGCTGCTGTTCCTATAGAGACTGGTATAGTTAATGCAAACTTTATTTACAAAAGACACTTAAATTAGTTACTTCATGCCATGTGTCCATACAGAATCAACAGTTCAAGGATTACATGGAGAAGAATTCACAAAATTAAAAGTGAAATCACTAGAAGTCTAAGAGTTAAGAACTAGGAAAAGATTTTAAAGACAACTTTACAAATAAAAAGCCCAAGTCATGAGAAACTAGTCTGAGCAAGAGGATGGTTGTTTACAGGTCTGTACACTAAAACTAATACACAGACAGCCTTCTATAGTCAAAGAGATGCTCATTGAGAAGCAGATTATGTACAAATACTTGTGCCACAATGACTCAACCCCCCAAAATCCACTGTATTATACATAAACCAGTTTGTATACATTAGGCCTAAACGAGGCCATTTAACTATGAAGACTTCTAGTTTAGTAAACTAAAGCTGAAGACAGCCCCAAGCAACAGCGATACCGTCTCTTTGCATCTCTATTTGCGACTGCTTTTTATTCTCTCCAATCTTTTTTTCAAGTCATCGATATTGGCCGCTGCAGAAGAGGGTGAAGCCAGGGTAGTTCCAAAGCCAGAGGAATGAGTCTGATTGGAGTCCAGGTCCAGATGTTGGTACTGCTCCCGGGACTCACGCAGCTGGGAGAGCTTACTGTGAAGCATATCTGTAGAGGATGCAACTGTAGGGAGTGTTGGTTTAGAGAGCAGAGACGTCAGAGGGGGTCTGTCCTCCTGCTATGAGGGAGGAAAGTGAAGTGTTAAGACATATAGTGGTAAAGGCCATATAAAATGTACAAATCATAATCAATGGCTTTTCATCTCTATGAGCAATAAAAACAGAGGAAAGGGAAAGAGAACTGCAACACAAGTGGATCTGGAACAATAAAGTCAGTTGCTGTCGAAGTCAGAACCATGAAAAGCTAATTACAATGCTCAATCATCTGAGTAGTTAATGTTTCATTTTATGCCAACAGGACCACAAAGAAACTAGTCGTTCAAGATCAAAAAATTCCCTGCAGACCAGAGTTCTACTGAGATAGACTGGCAGAGTCTTGAACAGCCTAAATTGTAACTAGAGAAAAATCCCTACCTATGTGCAACATCAGCAGACAATGAGTTTTCTGGAAGAATGAGAAGGAAACTTTAACTGACTGGCAAGACTGAACCTGTCAAAGAATTAAAGTGTCAATTCACTGTTCTTTTACCAATTGACATTGCCATCTGAGTTACTTACCTTGTTATTATGATCTAGGAAGCACTTCCCCTCCTCAGAGCTCTAAACTGATACTCAAATTTGTGTCAAAGGTTAAACCAGTGATGCATCTGGATGACTATTCCTAGAGTGAACATCACTTCTCACATAGCTGAATTCAAATTTTAGGAATTGGCACTAGATTCCTAACACGCAGAACTGCAAGAAATTGTGGTCCACAGGTTTCCAGTACTAAGCTCATTCAGCATTCCTGCACCTCAGCATCAATACACCCAAAATATATAAAACTTCAAACTTTTATCAGCTCTTATGGTTGCTTTAGAGCAGGCCTGCAGAAACAACCTGCACATAACACCAGTGATGCAGACAGAGTGGATTGAAATGCAAGCCTACTTGGCCAAGTAATGAGATTAAAGCCATTTACACTAGGTATAGTGACATGCAGTGAGTAGCTATGACATGCATTATAAATGAAAGATCATAAAATCTGACTGCAATCTGCCTTATGGCTCAAAAAAAAAAAAAAAAAAAAAAGGGGGTAAGTGCAAATCAAGTGTCTCTCCAGGCGATTTACAAGTGTTGTCAAGTACAATACCTTTGCATTGTCGAGGCCACAACGCTGCCTGAGGATTTTTAATCTTTCCAAGTAAATTGAAGGCCCCACTTCCTCCCCATTTGTGTTTCCTATAGACGAAGATACAGTGTGGGTAGGCGCAGGAACACATGTTCCTTCCCTCTGAGGAGAAATTCCTGGACAATGAGGGGAAGGAAGGAGGAGAGTAAAAACATTTAAAACATCAGAAAAGTGTAAACCTCTTGATCAGTTCCTTGAAATAAGATGCAATGGATGAAGAATTAATCAACCTGTTATTTGCATTTGCTAGTATAGATATATCTGGCCTTTCATTTCCTTGCAAAAGTGACAACTGAAAACCAAGAAAAGAAATGGAGAAATTTAAGCCGTGGCTGCAGAGCAGCTCTAGAAGCGCTGAAGCCAAGAGCTGAAGAGAACAGTGTGGGGAGAGGAAGATGCTGATGTGCATCAGCAGTGACCATAATGTCCAACGGGAGAACTGAGCAATTGGCAAGGTGGGAAACACTTGGAGTTGCCTGTCCTTTTCTAGTTTAGTTATACTTTTGGGCTTACCACAGATTCTAACCCCTCTTTATCTCTCATTTGTGCAACTTGAAGCTTTTTACTCCAACTCAGTCTCAAAGAGTGATTCTGGAATGCACATAACAAGGTTTTTAAAGCTTCCCTACCAAGAGACTAGAAAAAGAATTTTTTTACATGACAAAACGAACTTCTCCATTATTAAAAAAATTGCAAATTTTAAGACTTAGCATGGACAAGGATTTGTTCTCACTAATTTACTACAAGGGTCTTTAAAATAGATAAAAGAAGAATTAAGGTTAAGCATTTACACCTTACTCTTAATAAAGCACTGTTGCAATATGGAACATGTTTTATTATATCAGACTTAAAGTTAGGGAGGAAAAAAAAAAGACAACTGTGGCACATAAATTTGGTTTTGAAAACTGCTGAACTAGTATTTCTCAGTTGTACAGACTTTCATGATGCAAGGTAGAATTTTCTGTCCTACATAGGTGGACACATTTAGGAAGTTCTGAAAGAACCTCACATCATCCATCTTCCTAAAGGAATCTACAATACAGGGATAGGAGAAGGAGCAGCAGTAGAAAAAAGGCTCAAGTTTCACAGGACACTATGAAACGACTAAGAAATAAAGGTTAGCGGTAGTTTTGCTAGACTGTGTATCAGCTTTTACTGTCAGCTAATAATTTGTCACATTCCTTCCCTAATATTTTATTAAATACTCCTTTGTATTTATCTGTAACGAAAAGACTAAGCAACAAACAGTTTTACAGTAATTCATCCAATTCATCACAAATTCTGCAGAACCAGTTCATGTTATTTAAAATAAGTTTTCCAATTTGACAGAAAATAATACTATTAAAAAGCATCCTATATGTATTTTAGTAAAAACGTAAACGGAGAATCTGACAGTTGGTGCTGCTGTTTTAAACCAGCTTTATACCTTGCAGAACCAATTCTTCATACCAGACACATGAAACACAGGCTAATGTTCAACCCACACTATAGGATTAGACAGGATGGATTAGAACCACATTTGCTAAGCCTTTCAGATGTCTTCGACATTTAGCGTGGTTCCAACTTCTGTTTTTGTAAACAAAGAATGCATACTCCCTACAAATGCTGCCTTGTGAAGCCACTAAAGTAGCAAGAAAATACATGGCTTGCTTCAGAAATCCATAAACATATGCAAATATTAATTTCTACCAGAAGACCTGTAACTGTTCTATTTCTGCTTCCCACAAACCAATCAGTTTTGCTACAACACATACCTGTAGAAGTAGCAATGCATCCTTTCCCTTCCCGTTCTGTTTCTATCAGTCGGAGGCCTCTTTCCACATAGCTTTGGAAGAACTGTGAGGAATTTTTCAGGAAGGGCTCAATGTCTGCATCAGAATATTTCTTTTTGTATTCATACAGTTCTGCCAGACCCTGGGAGGGAAAAGTTGCTACGTATTACTACAACTGCTGCATAGACCATTCTAGTGTATCATGCTCTCTTTCTTGCAGGAAGGGGGCACTCACCTCCTTGGTGTTCTCCTTTGAGCCGATCTTCTTAAATATTTCTGCCAAAATATCATTGACTTTGGCTTTTGAAGCCTTTTCCTCCTAAAAAAATAAACAAAAGCAGACTTTAAAAACGAAGTGAATAAAACCAAAAAGAAATCAGACAAACCCGTGACACCCTCAGACGTGCTAGCTGGATACAGAGCTTCCAAGATGAAGAAAACCTGGAAGTAATCAGGGCTCTACACAGCCACTTTATACACAGAATGTGAGCAAGGACATGATGAAGCCATAGGACTCCTTCTGAGAAATGTTTAAAAGCTGTTTTAGACATGGCTAACTTTTAGTAGGTCAGATGCAGTACACATCTTGTTTACTTACTATGCAAGAAGCTCCTTTTTCTGTATCCTTATCAGCTTTTCCAGTCTGCTCCATAGTGTGTTTCATTAGTCTACAAAGATGAGCTTCTAGCTCAGACTCATTTTTGTTGTCTATCATTGTTAAATGATCTAAGATCTAAAATGAGAAAAAATGGGAATTTAAAAAAAATGGAAAAAAGAAAAGGAAATACTCTAAAGACTGCATGAACATACAATTTAAAAAAATATGACTAGTGATTGCTCTGACCTTGGGCCCTTTCAGCTTGCACAGGGTGTGAAGCAGCGTCTTCAATGTCCTAATAGGGAACTCACTCTTACATTGCTTCAGCTTCTCTTTGGGAAAGACCTTCATGAAAATGTGGATATCCAGCAGAATCCGATCCAGATTGATGCTATTAATGGTTTCTGGAAGAAGACGCACCATTCTCCACAGACACTGGAATGAGAGGACGACTTAAAGCAAGACAACTCAAGAAAGAAGCACTTGGTTATATAAGAAGTTACACAACACTATCACTGAGCCACTTCACTCTGCTAGCACATCATACAGGCATGCACTGTGTCTGCTGCTCAAGCTATATTTGCACTGGTACATACTTTCTCTTTGTTACTGGCTGTACAGTATCCAGATCTTTCTTTAGAGCTGATGTATAAGTAAGGTACTGATTTCTCTACCTATAACTGGAGACTGAATGCTTTGTGTGAAGAAATTTCAGTAGATAATATATATATGTGCTATGTACACCTACACATAACACAAGTTCTTTAGGTTTAACCTCATTAAGAACACCTGAGCTGTCTTTAAATTTTACCACTTACAAAAGGGTGTTGTATGGTAAGAAAAGATCATGCTCATGCTTTAAATGCAGACCTTTGCCTGTTCATTCTGCCTGTCAATACAGATGACAGGATAGAAGTCAGCTCCAGCCTGGCACTGTTTGAATCCATAGTACAGTGTGGTGCCCAATCAAACAAGCCCAGCAGGTGGACTGTTTGCAGGACTGCACCTCTGCATGGAGTTTGTATTAGTGTACACAAGCTTCTGCAAACTATTAACAGGTGTTAAGCTCCTTCCTAAAGTCCCTATATGTGACATCTAGTAAGATCAGAACTATAGAAGTTGTAAGAAATATTTCAAGTTATCAACACTAATTCTTTTTAACTCCATCTCTTCTTTCAGGTAAGATGATTCAGAGAAACCATGTAAGTTCAAAATCTCTACTACAGGCTCACCTTCATGACAAGTTCTGAAAACTTAGAGCTGGCTGTTGCTAGAAGACTGTCTTGGAGCAGGACAAGCAGAGCACTAGAAGGAATAAATTTATAAAGGTTTCACAGAAAAAGTGCTATACATAAAAAAAAAAAAATACCAACTCACCACAGAATAGCACACCAGAGACTGGGGTTAGTCCAGCAGATATGCAACAGCTCTTCTCTCTTTCTAGTATGTTACAAGAATTTAAGACAGTCTGCTGAACTTCAAAGCACAAAGAACCATACTAAGGTGGCTTGTTTAGCCTGCCTCCAGCTGTGCAGTCAAATTCTGATCACAATCAGTAACAATTCTTTATTAGCTAGCTGAATGATTCTACAGACACCGGTCTTTGCTTACAAAATGACTAAAACTTGGCCATTCAAGGAACATAAGAGAACAAGTAAAAAGAGCAGTTAATTGTGCACTTTCATTACTTACCTCAAGATGTTGGTCTGGTCAGACTTCTCCAGAACTTTAACTACCAAGAGGTTGACTGATCGGATGACCTGCTCACCCTCCTCAAGATCTTCTACCCGAGAATCCAGCATTAATGTAATAAGACCATGCATTAGGTCTTTAAGAACACCAGTGGATGCCTCTCGAGCCAGACTCTCTATCTGAAATAGCTACAGATTGAAGAAAGTGTTAGTTTTCCCTGCACATAATCCTTTAGTATAGAGACTTCTCTAGACTACACTGTCAAACCATGACATCTCCCTGTTTCCCACAAAAGTAAAAACAGAACTATGAAGAAAGTTATTTCTACTGAGTGACTTCTGAAAATACTCAGGCCACCAACTCAGCACTCAAAAGGTAAGGAATATTAAAACCAGATCTTAATAGAAGTCTTAGTGGCAGAAGCAGTCTTTTGCAGAAGCAGAGACCTTCTTCCCTTCCCCAAATTCCCATTCCCCACCTACTCTCAAAAGATGCATTGATTAGCAGTTGGCAACAAACCTTCGTAAGAAAGACTCAGTAGTTAGCTAACCTAGGTACAGAACAGACATTCCATTCTTCCACAGCTTCTGCACAGAAGTTATTTACTCTTCACCTTATCTTTTACAGCAAAGCCTTACCGTGATCATGCTCCCAATAATACAGCTGTAAAGTCTGACAATCTCATCTTTGTCCAGCTTCTCATCTGCCATGTGTGTATTGTAGATTAACCGGAGCTGCATAAATGTGGCTATTAAGAATTGGTCGATATGGCCAGACATAGCTTCTGCTTTGTCCTCCTGTTTGAGTACCTCATCAATCTAAGATTTAAATACAAAACACTCTAGTAAAGTCAACATAATGCAAACAGTGCAAAATAACAATAAATACTTTTCTGTAGGAAAGGTTTTGCCCTGACCAATCCACTTGCCAAGGCCATTGTATTCTAAGCTTTCACCCCAAATCTGTAGCTAGAGAATTTGTATTGCTAAGCCAAACTCAATCAATTACTGATATTTTAGAGAATGGCAATCTTATCTCCTACACAAATGAAAACATCAGCAGCTGCATTATACATTCTGGATTTTTTATGAAATCTTCTGGACAAATAAAAACTTCTAAGTAGTTAAAGCCACTCAACTCATGCAAAAACTACGGGGCAAGACAATCTTTTTGCTAAGGATCTCTAAAGCAGTTCAAATTTAAAAGTTTCACTAACGGGCTTTTACAAACTCATAGCACGAATAATTTGACAAAACAAAAAATATAACACAGAAGCACTAATGAAAAAAGCATTAAGCTTATTCTACATCTTTCAAGTGGAATTTCTATTGCTAAAGCGAGTCAGATGGCCCCTGTGCACTTAGTTTTGTCATCAGGGAGATTCTGAGCAGAGCCCACGTCACCTGACATGATTGCTCCACCACAGTGCAACTCATCACCCTCGCAGGCAGAGTCTGGTACAGCGTGATTAGTTGCTACCTTAATTCACTTACCTGTGTCAGAGCCTGGATGCTTGTATTTATATCACCACTGGCCACTTGGGAAATGACAAAGTTGATAGTAGAAGCTGTGTTACTGTGCATATCATCAAAGTGCGGGGACACAGCACGGATTCTAAAGGGTTGAAAAGAGGGTTCTTTACTTTTTGGAGAGCTACTTTAATGCACGCTTAACTGCTGTATTTCAATGATGAATTAGAGACAAGGGAAAAGGATTTCATTCTTCACTGAGGATTCTCAAGGAAGGAATCATTCCTTTTTACCATTGTCTATTGCACTATTTGTAAAGACACTGATGATGCATTTACAAACTCAACATCCTCTAACTATAAAAATGCCTAAGCAGAACTACTGTTTTTCATTAAAAATAATGGCTCTCCAGATTTCAGGAGAGTACAGAAGACCTTTGTTTTGCCATCTCTTCAAATTAGTTGACATTACTCTCTTATGAAAACAAGTCTGAATGTAGAAACTAGTGCCATCAATTCACACCTTCTCAAAATACTTTTTAGGCAGTCCTGCTGATTTCACTTAGGAGGTAAAACTAAACTCACTTGGGCTCAGGAATCAAGACTGGCTCTAAGATGTCATCTAGTTTGTGCTGTACAAGTGCTGGCATCTCACATCTGATGGTTCCATTGTCGTTTTCAATTTCATCAAGATCCAGCTGAAATTCCCGTGGAACTGTATGTGTTGTTTCTGAGTGGCTGCCCATGTTGCGATTTTGGCTACAGAAATCAGGAGAGAGTTTAAGAGGCAAGAATATTAGCAATAGCATCCACTAGCTCTAAAGCTCTCATACTAACACAGGTTTTGCAGTTTGGATTATATTCAAGCCCCTTAACTTCCTCTGCCTTTCCCCTAGTCCTCAGTAAAACAAACTTCTGTAGGCCAGAAGAGCAGCTGCTACTTACTTGCCTTCCTAGTTTCTCTTGTAAACCACAAGATGCCCCATCCTGTGCCAGGTATGCATGGTTTGGGATAACTAGCACAGTTTACAGTACTAGTAAAAGAATGGAACTTGAAAGTTTGAGTGGCTTTTTTTGCCTTTTTTTAAATAATGGACAGGATGCACATGCACAGAGCAACCTCACAAGCTCCTCTGAATCTAAGATTCACAGCATCCCACATGACCTATGCTGCACATCAGATTTTTCAAGGAAATATTTGAATACATACATCTTAGCATAGAGTTTTATTCCAAAATAATGAGCAGGTGGCAAGGAATAGTTTCTGAGCTTTTTGTTTTGGGTACTGTTGCCCCAGGCTGTACAATTCACACACGCTTATCCATTTTTGTGCTTCATGTCTAACACAACTAGAACACGGCTGAACAAATACCAAGTTTAGCGTAACACATTGCAAGTTCTCCCAATATTTTGAACACTTGCTTAATGTGGGAGTGTCATGTCTGTCTGCAGCCTAATCTACAGTCACCTTGACAGAAACCTGTATTTCTGTTTTCTTTCTTTTCCTTAATTCAGAGACCTGTAAATAACCTAGAACTAGCCATGGCAAACCCGTCACCCTCAGGAAGGGATGGCTAGGATAGAAATTGAAAGATACAAGAGCCTTGCTACCAAGGAGTTTAGTGGGCAGTACTTACATCCTATAAGTGCGATACATAATTCTGTCCATGGAGAAGCAGTGAAAAAAGGCACAAGACCATTTAGAAAGATTTCAAGACAGACAAGACAAAAAAATTTCAGACATTTAGATTTCTATTATTTGGCCATTTTTCACAACATGCGAAGATGATGATACAAGAACTAAAATGACATTGTCCAACATATTAGCACACACACTATGCAGGTAGAAACCATAATGTAACATTACATACTTGAGTTTGGAGGACATGTCCTCAGCTTGTCCCTTGCGCATCATGCTGGCATTGGCACTGATGTTCTGAGTACGCTGGGGTTTCTCCTCTGCCTGCCTTACTGGAGCAGAAGAGGGTCTCTTGGCTGACCGCTTTATTCTTTCCTCCAGCATGCTCATGTCTTTCTCTGAAAGCTGTAACACACAATGCTTTCACTCATCCTGCGTTGTATGGGTTTTAGAAATCTCAGTCACCTACAGGATTCAAACCATACCTATCAGTGCAGACTGAAGTACTCTAATATGAAGGTGGGAGCTGTCAATGCTACCTCCTAGCAGCAAACTCACCAGAGCACTCTGAACTGTCAGGTGCTACTTCAAGAGATAATTAAACCATGTTGACAAGCTGTAATACAGAATACACCTATTTCTAGTCCACATAACTTTCAAGAAACAATCTTGAATTCAAACTATAGTATTATCCCATGTTCTTAATTGTTGCATGTGTTGCTGCAAAAACCCCAAACAAAAAAAGCCCCATCCACCTTTCAATATCCCCTATTAGCAGACCAGGCAGTGCTTGAACACTCTGGACCTCGCCACAGAAGACAGAGTTCTTCTAACAATTGTTCCATTCAATGTACTCATAATTAAATATGAGCACCAGATTAGGCAACTTAATGCTCCAACTCAGGTAGTGAAAAGATTCATATTTACCTGCTCATCTACCAGACTGAAGACTACCAATAACTCTATTTGAACAAAACTAGGCTTTACAATTTCATGAGAAGTACTTTCCAGCATCCCTGTGATTTAGAAACCTTCCTGAGAACCCATAGATGGATCATACTGAAGTTCAGGAAGTCATGGTTAGAAAGAGCTGAATTGTTCAGGTGCTACAGTTTTTCCTTTACCTTGAAAATTCAAAAGCAAACTGACTATGTAAAACTGAGGCAGAAGCAGATTGCACTCTGAACAACAGTTAAATAGGATGGAACTCTAAGACGTTAATGAAAACACAACATTACCTCTCATGGGAATAGTTACCATTAGGTAGAGAAAATAAATCACATTAAATTTCAACTTTTCAAGACGCTGGAAATATTAAAAAAATAAAAGCAGGGCAGCTTTGTCATATTCCATAAAGCACCCATCCAATAGCTTGTATGCCCTATGGCATATGACACAACACAAAATAGTTGCAAAGGCATTAAAATATCTATCACACTCCCATCAGTTTTAATGCTGCTAGAAACATTACCAAGGCCAAATCCAGAGAACAGAACTGTAAAAAATGATCTAACTGATCTTGATTCAGATTGGAATTCAGTGTACTTAATCTGATATGCACAGTAACTATAAACACAGTGAACTAGCTCTCCATTGCTGGACACTAGAAACTGAGTTCTGCCATCTTTAATTTCTACTGCATTTTAGATTATTATGGTTAAGTATAATTTTCAGAGAGGAAAACAGCAGCAATACAAAGCGGCACAGTACTGACACTTTAAATGAAATGCAGTAAGATGAAGCAAGTAAGAAAAATTCACCAGACTTCAACTGCAAAGCAATTGGATGTTTGGGATTAAAAAAAAGCTGAGAACTTATTGGAGCCCCAACAACTAGCCTTTTTGGGCCAAATAAGTTATCCAAATACTCTGAATCAGATGTGTTACTTGTACAAGTGATTATAACGGAAGTTACTCTTTAAAAACAATTTAATTCCCATGAAGGTCAGTCTTTTTTTTTTTTTCCAGGTTGGTTTTTTTTTTTTTCTTCCCCATTCATGCACATCAAGGTTATATACACCTCTCTTACTGGAAACAGGCTGAGAGTTGGGGTTGACAGCATACTGAAGAGAAGGCTCTGGGGAGACCTCACTGCAGTCTTCCAGTATCTAAAAGGGGCCTACAAGGAAGCTGGAGAGGGACTTCTAAGAAGAGCACACAGTGATAGAAAAGTGATAATTATTTAAAATTAATGATCAATTTAGATTTGATTGGAAACTCTTGATCGTGAGAGTGGCTGAGGCAATGAAACAGGATATCCAGTTCCTGGAAGTGTCTCTGCCCATAGCAGGGGGTTTGGACCTAAATGGTTTTTTTTCCCAAACCATTCCATGATTTCATATATTCTACAACCTGGGATTAACCAAATAGCCATCAGAGGATCCATGATGTATTAAGTTATTTTCAAAACTACAAAATGCTCTTGACACCAACAGCAAGATGTACCATGACCAATCACAAGCAAAACGGTGCTAATATCCTACAGAAGTGTAAGGACATGAAGAAAAACCAAACCACCAAACCCCAAACAAACAATCCCACAAACCACACCAAGCACAGCATGCTAACCCAAATCCCCCATAAACCTATTTGCAATTATACTGACATTTCCAATCAGCTTGAACACTTGGTCACCATGGACGTTGTAGACAGTCACGATGGTGTTCAGTGCAGCGTTGCGCACGGTGTTGTCCCGGTCACCAATGTGGGTCGCCATTTCTTTTAAGGCTTTCCCTGGAGTTGGCTGGCATACATTCATGCCATATGATTCAACCAGACATCCAAGCTCTTCCAAGCATTCTAAAAGAAGATAACATATGAACATTCAACTTGAAAGCTGCTGGGAAGAGAGCCCTCCCAATTCCTGTGTTGCTTGCACAGCTTGAACATTCACTGTCAAAAAATGCCAATCATAAAGCTGATGATAGATATACTCCAGGGGATTTATGGGATCAATAGTAAGCTACAGCAGACTACTTCACAGATAGAAGCTGTCAGTCACCCTTCTACACATGAAGTATTTCCCATAACCATGTATGAGCAATGCTACAGTTAGCATCACATTCACGTAAACAGTTGTGAGCTTGCAATACTACATTACATACACAATTTCACTTTCTGTTTATATTAGGATAAAATATTCTCAAAGTGATCAGGAAGTTGTTTGAACTACAAACGCCACACTTTATTACAGACATTACTTGTGGTGAGACAGATGTACAGTGTAGAGACATTCCTTACTCAGATTAACTGATTCCCTTGGTGAGTAGGGAAATAGTACTGTCTCCGTTCTCACCAACACTGTTTCACTAAGAAAACAAGCCTACTCAAGGAACTCATAATACTCATAGCAACTTAAGTGATTACTTGTCTTTGGAAGATACAAAGATGCCAAAAAATAAAAAGCAATATGATACTACTTGAAAATCTCATCCTTTAAACTCATCTGCATAAAACGCCATGTGCATGCAAATCTCACATCCCACCCAACATTCTTATGCTGGGTTTTTTAAGACGTAAACCAAAGCAATTTCAAGTGCTTTGCACATGTGCAGTTCAACAGGCCATTTCCCACCTGCACGCTGTTTGGAGTTTTTTGATTTTGTCCCCTCCATGATAAAAGGGAACATCTTGCTGGCTGGATAGATGAGACACATTCTGTTCAGAATGGCACGTACATCCTTACGGATGACATCTTTCGGTTCTCCTACCTAATGGAAAATTAATGTAAAAAAATGAAAAAGAGGGGAAGAAATACAGAATATTTTATACAGTCTCATGATACTTTCAACTATTCTAAATAGTCTTAGGAAAGCCAGAATCATTCTCAAAGCAAAATCCTTTTTTTGTCAACGGCTTTTAAGGGAAATACACAATACAGAATTGTAACCATGACAAAAGACAACCTTAACGTCATCGAGTCAAACTGCTAAATCAACACTGCCAAGTCTACCATTAAACCATGTCTCCAAGTGTCACATCTACATGCCTTCTAAAGACTTCCAGTGATGGAGACTAAACCGCTTCCCTGGGCAGCCCGTTTCAGTGATTCACAACCCATTCAGGAAAGAAATTTTTCCAAATATCCAGTGTAAGCCTCCCCTAGAACAACTTGTGTCCTTTTGCTCCCATTCTATTCACTTGTTACTTGAAAAGACAACACCAACTCCCTCTTCACTACAGCCTCCTTTCAGGTAGTTATGAAGAGCACTAAGATTTCCCCTGAGCCTCCTTTTCTCCAGGTTAAATAAACATGTCCTGTTGAATCTCACACAAGCCACCAACTGGACTTATCTCCAGTCACAATATAATTACAATGAACATATTGCAGTGTTTGATGGTATCCAGCCGTAATCCTCACGAAAAATAACGTTAGTTTCTGAAAAACAAATTGTACCTTTAGGATAAGATATGGGATGAAAGAGGATGCTTCATTTTCGGTGAGGTGATACTCTTCTTGACTCAGCAAATTGAAAAGCAATTTAAGGTATTCAAGTGCTTTCATCAAAACACTTGTGTTGGTGTCGAAGAACCGCAGGGTAAGCCATTTTAGGATCAAATCCAGGCAGCTGATGACTCCATCTTTTTCACTTTCCAAGTGCTTGAAGGCATTTAAAAAAAAAGTTACGTAAATGAAACACATATATACACCATTCAACAAGAAAACAAGCTAAGCTATGTCTGATAAGATAATCTACATTTAATGGTAGATTCTTAAAACAATACATATTCACTTTTAACTTACATGGCTTTTTGAAATTCTAAGAGAAGTCTCTGGTGAGGAAATTTTCCCTTCTCCTGAGAAACAGTATTAATACCAACTTCGTCATATCTCTAAAAATGATTTCTATGTATGTTTAGGTTTCAACCACACAGAACAACAACCCAGGCTCCTCAGAAAATTTCTATTTTATTTTAATTCAAGCAGTATCTTTCATAGCAAAGAGCAATTCTGTCAGCCTCATCTTCTACCACAGATCCAAACTCACCTCAATCATAACAGTCAGTGCTTTGTTGTGGTGCTGGAAATCTGCATGAAACATCTCATCCTGTAGCCATTTGGCCACACAAGTGGACATCTGAGTTTTCAGCTGCTCAATGTATTCATCACGAGGAGTAGTGAAATTCCACTTTAACACCTGTAAAAGGCAGCATTTAGAACTCATAGCAAGCAATACCTTTTTTCCTCACAGATGCTGCTGATTGAACATCTTTTAAATCTGCTTTAGAATGTGTTTTCAAAGCCTTCTTATTGCCAATAAATAATGAAAAATCAGTGGTGTTTGCCCCTTTTTTTACAAGTTTTCTACATATGAACTGATTACCCTTATGCTATTACCTTAATTATCACTTAAAGCCATTGTTTTTAAGCTCCAGACAGGCCTACTTACTAGCAAGTTACAAATAACATGCATCTTTCAGTAACAGAATTTTCCTTACAAATTGCTAAGTGGGGCTGCTCAAAATAAGTATATTAAAGCATTTACAATGTACCCTAGAACTCTGACATTGTACCTGAAAAGAATTGACTAAGTGTAATGATACTTCACAACTTGAAAAATGTAAAAAGGCCTTAGGTTTTTATAACAGTACATAAATGCACAAAATTTGAAAATCAGAGAAGAAACACCACAATTGATGTACAAAATTAAACTCAAGAATCAGACTCCAAGAGATGGACAGTGGCTAACACATGCCACAGTACGTTAAACTCTAAATTAGAAACTAAAGAATGGGTTAAAAGCCTCCACTTCAAAAGTTGTGAACACATTCTGATTTTTCTCACCTTCAGAGCTTTCTCTTCTCTCATCCTCTGTTCCTTTCCATTTGGGACAATGATAAAAATAGGGCCTGATTTATCATCATCTTCCTTCAGACTAGGCTTGCTTATCACCTTCTTTCCCTGTACCTGAAAGAAGCAAGGTATTAGCAGGCAACACAAGCCATATATATGCCTCAGTCCCAGCAACTGCAAGCATTAGATACTTGCCACCCTCATGCTGCATATGTGTACAAGAGCCAGAGAGAAGCTGAAAGAAAAATGTTGATTAGAAGTTTAAAAGTGTGTGCTCAGCTGCTGTGGAAGAAACACCCATAGTAGTGCATAGTAGTACCCTGTGAATTATGACACCACTCTCAACCAGTGTGCTAGTCACCCACACACATCCCAAAAACCCACCGTGGTACCTGTTTGATAGACTGGCTCTTTGTCACACTCGAACTGCCCTTGCTGAGCCTTGTATTAGCTTTGGACAGGCGGGCATTACCCTTGGACATACTGCTATTAACATCTGACTGCTGGAAATAAGCCATAGAAAAGTCTTTGCTGAGAATGTGTTAGAAGGTTTGGAATGGAAACTCTTAAGAATAAACAGCTGTCTGACAACAAAGGTCTTAACTCTACCAGCAGAATTCTGGCAGAACACTGCATTGACTTCAGCAAACCTACAACATCCTTCAAGGTTTGTTCTGCTCATTCTTACCATGAATATGGACCTACATCAAATGTTACAGCAAATGTTCTTGTTACAGCACTACTTCAGACAATGGAGACAATGGGACTGTAGAACAATTTGGGTTATTTTTAGTTATATATATAGGACAAACATTATTAACAGCAAAAAAAACCAAAATTACTGTAACACAAAACAACAGCAAAATGTAACCAAAAATTGACTGTAATCAGTTGAGTTTGATGTTTTTAAGCATATTCCTTCCCTTTTGGGACTTTGAAAACTTCTTACCCTTCATACTTTAAGGCAGAGATTAATTTCTTTTGATACATGGGTTCAAAATTAACATTCAAGTATAACATTGGACCTGGAATAGTAAGAATGAATTTTCAATAGCACAAAAGCAAAGAGGCCAGGAAAATTTAGAACAGACAGACTTTCTCATAAGACTGTTTTTTGACAGTACAGAGTTTAGCAATTAAATAGATAATGACAACAGCAGCCATCAGGTAAGTGACATGGGAATATCTGTCATTTCAGAGTTCAGACAAACATGAAGATTTTTAATAAAAGTTGTCCACAGCAAGGACTACACTCTTCTACCTACAACACATTAACAAACCAGAGCTACTAACTTAATAAAACTGATTTTACACAAAAGGCAATCAACATACCTTAGTTTTAGAGGAGAGTCCTCCTGCTTTGGCTTTTTTGAGATCAGGCTTGGATTCCACAGTATTAGACCCCAAATCATCAGCAAATGCTGGAGAAACAGACCATTTAAAGTTATCTAGAAACCCATTTTAGGTTATCAGTTTTCCCTTCTTAGGACATAAGAAAAATGTTTGTGATATAATATGCTTAATCACACTTATGTCTGAGGCTTTTAGACCCACCAAAGAAGTCCCTTAAATTCCACATTAGCATACAAAGTTTTCCTAATTTCCTAATTAAGATTATGGTACTCAACCAATTTTTGAAAACAATTAAAAATGCAGACATATATACTATGCAGACTAATGTCTAGAGCTGTAGTTGAACCTGGCGTGAGTAAGCTAGCCCCAGCAGTTTGATTCTTCAAATCAATTGTCCCCTAATCCCATCACAGAAGCATTCTGGCAGTCCCACAGTGAACTAGACTGTGGAAATAGTCCAGATAAAGAATAATGTGAAAACATTAAAAAAAATTATATTTAAATCAGATTAGTATTAGAAAAAAATCTCCCCCTTTAGCCCAGCTTGCTTTTAGCTTCAAAACCAAGTAGCTATTTTCAAGTTTTCAAATAGCAGCTGACAGATGGTTGTGAGGAAAGGAAACACCCTCCTACACTGGAAGCTGATTCAAATGCAAGAAAGACCAGAACCCTAACTATGCTGAATACCTCTTCTCCAGATAAATATGTTTATTCCTCTGGCATGTCAAAAAGCTTCAAAATCCACCATTTTCTCAATCATTTCCCAAAATGTCAGAGAGGTTACCTGATGCAGGTTGGAATTTGGCTGGAGCTGCTCCTCCTACCACTCTGGAAGATGTTTTAGCAGGAGGAGCTGGTTTGGCTGGCATGTTGGCTTTGGCTTTCTCCAGCATGGCCAGCACCTGGTCTTTGGAAGTTGGCTAGGGAACAAAAAGTGCAAAAAAGAAGTGATAAATTTAATAATGTCTATCACTAATCTTTCCAATATGTGCTACAGACAACAAAACCAAAATTAGTTTGAAACAATCCATGCTCTGTTAAGCATCTTGGAGGATGGTCATCTTAAAACATCATTGTTCTCAGATACTTTTGTTCCAAGTTAAAATATCTTTCCTTAAATTTTCTTCTGCAAGATCTATGGGAAATATGTAAACTCACTCTAGGTGAGTGGTCTTTGGACATCAGTAGCGTGCCTAGTCACCACTCAGGGGTCCATCAGCCAAACCAAACTGCTAGAGATAATGTTAAAATATGAGTAGAAAGGCATAGAGTGGGACAGGAACTGGTATGGAAGCTATCTGCAAATAGATTTTTTTCGGAAGAAAATCAGAGTGAATAAATAGCAAACTCTTGAAGTAATAAGCTTGTAATGGCAGTAATCTTTTCTGAAGTAGAGAAACATCTAGCTCACAGCTCCTGATACTATTTTCAGTCTTCCTGAGAATACTCAATGCAGACAAGCTTACATGACTCAAGACAGCATGTCATGAGACTGTGAATAGGACTTAATATTCACACATTCAAGATCACATGATCTAATCTTTGTAACAGAAGTACCTTCAGCTTGCCAGTGGCTTTTGCCATCTTCTCAAAGCCCAGATGCATCATGAAGAACGGCAGGGCATCCTGTGCCTTTTTGCGCACATCCCCATTTCGATCTTCAAGGCAGGAGTACAGGTGAGGCACACACAAGAGCAGGTCAGAAGGAACAGAACGGAGGGCAGGCAACTTCTCAGCCAACCAACCAAGAAGCTGAAAGAAAGTTTTAAAATAAAAGCTTTTAAAGAAGCATTCACAGTGCTGTGTCAAGGCACGAGAGTCTGAATAGCAGTCCTTCACGTACTATTACATTCTACAATGTAAGTACGAAAAACCCACCCATTTTTCAGACAAATATTCTTCAACAACATCAATTTTCATACCAGCAATTACAAAAATTAAAAGTTAAGTACCGCATGTTAACACACAACTATCTTAAATCTTTAAGCCTTGTCTCTTTGCAGGCTGTTTCTTCCTTTTGAAAGGAATAGAATTTCAGCTGCTCTTTTTAATGCCTCCAGTACGGTCCCGTGGTGAATTTGAGGGTTCACAAACTAGCTCCTAGAACACTAATCAAAACAGACAGAAGTTTCATTTTAGAGGCACTGAAGTCCAAATGACAGCTCTCATGCAGGAAGAAAGCTTGTTATTAGCCTTTTAAGGTTTAACAATTTTATGTCAGAACAAATACACAGCTACTTGTTTTCCCATATAATGGTAGCATTGTGTCATTTCAGTCTGCATAGATAAAGAGTCCATAGCACATAAGGTTGTTTTGATTTGACACACATAAGAAGTTTACTTGACAGAAGCCTACCTCTTGTCTTAGGAAAGGATTTTCTTTTTTGAGCTCTTCTGACAGGTCTTCCCCTTCCAACCACTCTTTCATGCCAGTTTGTTCGGCCCAGGCGTTCACAGTTGCCAGTGCAGCAGCACGAACATTATTCTGCAGCAAGAACAAGATTTAAAAAGAATAAACCTAAAGAGGGGTCAGAAGATTACGACAGAAGAAGCAATAGTCATCCTTCCTATGAAAGCAAAAAGTTTCCACATCACAGGCTTTGAAATCTCTTTTATTTGCAGCTTGAGAAATCTAAGATTCAGAAGAATTTAGTTTCAGTGATGGTATCAGCTGCAGCAATCTCCCAGTCAGACATTATACTCATCTACCATAATTTTTAGAAAATAAATTAAATAAAGAGTGTGAAAGGGTATCTCTAAAATTACTTTTATATTCTACCATTCACTGAAGACAATTCTGGGAGTCTAACTCTCAAAGAAGCCAAAAAAATAATGTTAGTGACTTATAAAGTGCTTAAATAGGCTGCACATTCATAAATCAAGGCAAGTGAATTATGGAGCCTGCTATTAGGCACTCTCATTTACGATACACATGAGCAAAATCAGGAATGAGGGAGCCCTCTAATTCCTACCAATTTCCATCTTGTTTTTTCCAAGCAAAATTTAGAACAGCACCCTTTTTTGAAGTAGCTATATGAAGTCATGAGAAGCCAGATGGAATATTTAACAACCATGGTTCTTTAAAATGTTATCAGTCTAGACATGACTTTATACATAAGACCTTCTCCTGTAGGCTGAATTTCTGAGGAAAGCTAATAACGTAGCAGACTCATTTAGTTAAGTATGAACCACATAAATTCAGAAATAACATCCAAGCATATATGTAAACAAGAAGTCAGCACCCTTGCTTTACCAACTTCTCCCATCTTCTATCTCATTGAGAAAAACAAACAAATCACATGCTGCAGATAAACACATGGTCACCAGCCTCTCTGCTAAGGCCTTGGTTCCCATCACCCAAATTTGACTTGTCTTCACTCATGCTTCAAGCTGATTATTTTCTTCAATTATTCAGTGGGTCCACTATAAACATACTGAAGTGGAACCCAAAATGGACCATCTTCATCTTCAAAAACTTGAAAAATTTGATAAACTAGTTAAATCTTGCACTTGGAGTACTTTAAAAAAATTTCCACAGTAAGAGTGCTCAAACAAGCATACAATCTTCTGTTGGCATTAGTGCTTACAAATTATGTCAGTATTATGCATTTTAGTAACAGTGTAACTTAATTACAATTGGTCTTATCCTTAAACCACATACTTGCAACTCTCCTACCAGTCTGGAGCTCTGAGCAACCTGGTCTAGTGGAAAGTATCCCTGTCTTGGCAGTGGGGTTCCCTTCCAACCTAAAAAGTTCTATGACTCTGCAAAAGGAGCTCACTGTTGTTACCTCAGGATAATTGGTGAGTTAAAAGAATTGAACAGTCACATAAAATCTCAGATATTGAAGACACTTAAGAGAAAACAGTTTGAATTGGGAGATTTTTATCTAGCCCTAGAACCAGTCCAAGTCTTTCCACTGTTATGACAGGTAGATCCAGCTTCTGCTCTTTTTCCTACTCACATTCCAAGCAGAGACAGCTGAAGTATGCCACCTTTGATAATAATTGCCCATGACTTCTGGCAAAAGATATTGGAACCTTCCCAAGCCTTTTTGCCCATTGCTTCAAATAGCTCTTTCCCTATGGTCCTAAGCTTCATTTTGCTACAGCATCCTGGCAAACTCGACACTGGTGTTATTTATACAAGCATCAGTGTCAGTTGTAAATGTCGTGTGTCTACCTACAGTTCAAAGGTCTCCTACACAGTGACAAAGATAACAACAATGTACACTGGAATCCACAGTGATACACTAAAAATTCCACAAGGAACTTTATCAAGCAAACCTGTTCAGTGTCTAAAATACTGTACTTTCAGCAGCAGAAATATGCATATAGTCACCACATTGATTTAAAAGCCAGATTGTTTCACTGGGTTCAGTTACAAGGAGGAAATACATCTGAATATACATTCAGGCACATATTTATACTTGAATAATAAGTCATCATTCAGGAAATAACTTTTTAAAAACATTGGTAAGATTCCAAGGAAGTTTTAACTACCAACCACCTTTCAGGCATAGCTTAGATACACATAAAGCAAAGAGATCATGACCTCTGTCCTACCTTACTATCTCCTAGGACTGTAATGACAGGAATCCCCAAATTTTTCACATATTGTTTGATATTGGGGCCCATTGCTGTTGCTAATTGCTGAAGAATGCTCAGTGTTTGTTGCACCTGTACGTAAGAAAAAAAAAAAAGGTTTTAAATACAGCAGTGTTACAAGCATTTGTGCAAAACCTCCCAGTTGTACAGGGAAAAGAGATACTGCTATATATTAAGCTTTTACTTTAGAATGTTTGCTCAATGAAACCTACTCCAGGCTTCAAATTCATCACACTGAAAACTAAAACATACTTGCATATTCTGAGCAAATTAAATTTCAAGTAAAAACATTTTCAAACAAGGGACAATTCACTTTTGTCACAAATGAAGCAATTAGTGAAATTCTTTTAAGATTTCCTTATACTACATTTCGAGTAAAGGTAATTTTTTCCTTTCATTTCAGCTTCTTTAAATGAAAAAAAAGGGCAAATATTTATTAAAATAGGCAAATATATGATCTGGCAACACACAGTTCACTATTTTCCAACTGCTGACTTAATGACATTGAAAGAGACCACACAGTAATAAGCAGGGTTCAGAAATCATGACTACCTTAAGTTTTAAGCTGGAAACAACTGAAACAGGATTTTGAAAAACATACCAAGATTTTATTGGAGTCATTGAGACGACCCTTCAGAGCAGCTGGAAGTTCTCCTATGTTTGACTGAATGAACTTTGCTTCATTTATTATGCTTGTCACTTCATCTAGACCTTCCTTTCTGATCTTCCAATTTTTATCCCCAATCTTAGACACTAATTCTGCTGTGATCTTATCACTGCAAGAGAAAAACAGGTAAAGTGCCTGTTTACTTAGTGATAGCTCTATTAGTATTTGAGTGCTTTAACACCCTAGATTTGTGCCTAGAAAGCAGAAATGCCAAGTTTTGAACTGCAGTGTATCTTCAGGCACTAGAATACAAACCTACCCAATATCTGTTCTTGGCAAGAGATCCACAACATCATTCCCAACCTCCTCCGGTTCTTCTTCTTCACCATCATCCCCACCTCCCACGCTGTGCCTGGAAATGCCACGAGTTGGAGCTGGTGCTGTCTGTCCTTGCATCTGCAAGCAACACAAAATCAGAAACAACAATTTTACAATTTTTAATTTGACACTAAAAACAGAACCACTTGTATGATATGAATGCACTGGATAGGACAGCAGACTTCTAAACCATTATACTATTCAAACAAACCCAGGAACTTTAAAGTTCATAATGAAAAAGACTGACTACTGAGATAGCTACACATAATGAATTTGCAGCCTTTGTGCAGTCTTACAAATCTGGTTCAATTACAGGCCCAAGGGTTAGACCACAGTATTACTACAAACTCCAGCTACTGAAGTTATAAAGTAGCTTTAATGATACTTGGTAGCAAGAGAGGTCCACTTCATACCTTTTCAAATTCTGCATCTATCTGAGAGAGAAGGGCTGGCTTCTCATCTTCAAAAAACATTCGCAGAGAAGGTCCCACATAAAGATACATTACTCCCAGCAATGTAATGGCAGAAGTCCTCACAGCCTGCCAAAAAGAGGAAAAAGCTCAGTCTTCAAATTAAGGACTGATAATAATTCAGGACTAAGATTCTAAATTTACTCACTGGGTTAGTTGCAGCAAGAGCTGTCTTCACATTACTGATGAAAGCTTTGACATTTAATCTGTGGAAAAAAGATGTCTCCCATAAATAAAACACAACACAGGAAACAGCATCAACAAACAAAATCATCACAGTATGTTAAATAAAAAAGATACCCCTAGACAGATTTACACAGCTAACTTAGATGCAGAAAACATGTATACTCATAAAATATCACAGGTATATGATAGTAGCAGCTTAAATAACTACTGAAAGATCAGTTTGGAGAATAGCCTACTGTGAAAATCAATCAGTAAACAATTTATACAAAAGCCTACTATTATCACAGCAGGAAAGTTTCTTAAACTACACAATCCATGTGACTGCTAGAACTGAAATACTGAGGAATTAATCTAGAAACATTTTAAGTCTGAAACATGACTACACAATAAAAGTGAGGGTATATTACTGTTGTGGTGGGTCTTTTTTATTTTATTTTTGTTAGTCTCATGATCTTCCAGAAAAAGGCACATTTTTCAAAAGGATATTTACAAGAGAAATAAAGAAAGGTTTAAAATCCTGTATGTATTATCTGTGCAGCCTCGAACACTGCTGTCCTAATAACACATCTATACACATTCCATGTTGCAAATATATATTTTTGGTAGAATTTACTAAAGAAGAGTTTATTTCCCAGACTTAATCAATGTCACTATCCATTTAAAAGCCACAAAATATCTCAAGACAGGCATAGTAACTGCCCAAGTAGTCAAAGTGATATTTGACATTTTCCCTGCTTAGAGATTTTTTCTCAGGATAAAACTATTTATACGTACTTAACCACATTCAGTTAAAAGACTAGTGATTAAAAATTATGGCACGCTATCCCCGGTTCTGATTGAGAAATAATTTCTCAGACTCACAATGCCAGACAGCTATTTTGTTAATAACAGCTGAAACATCATCCACCTGTAATCAACCTCAAAATGTCTCCCAAGGAGATGAACAGGCATGCTGGTTATGCACTCTTCTGTAGGTTGTCAGATTCAGTTGTTGTGGTTTTTAATTTTCAACTATAAAATGTATAGTGGTCCAACTGGGTGCAGGTGTATCCAAGTAGGAGTGTAACAGGTATGCAATGCCACAGCTCTGTGCCCAGTCCACACCTTTAAGTACCTTAAGACACATGCTCTTCAGAGAAGATAGAGTGATGAGTAAAGTAGCTACAAGTGTAATCAGATCCCACTGTACTAGTAATGCCAGATACTTTCAGTTATATACTTAAGAGCCAGAAAAACATGGCTAGCATCGGAGTTTAAGGAACTGGAGTTCAGATGAACAGGACCTTAGTTCCAAATTAGAAACATTTTCATTCAAGTTGCTCTAAAAGACTTACCCAGAAAAGCCAAACTCTTTAATTGCATTTGAAAGCCAGTTCAAAGCTTCTGACTGGTTTTTAGGATTCTTCTGAGAGAAAGCCATAGCCACAACCTGGAATAGAAGAGAATTAAGTGTAAACTTCCACTGGCAAACCAGGTGTCAAGACACCTGCAAAAAACACAGGGCAATTGAACAGAAAAAGCTGGGGTAACAGAAAAGGAAAAAGCAACTGTGTCACTGCAGCAGGATACAACTGGAACTGAAGTGAACCAGAAGTTCCTGAAGTACTTAGAGGTAGCCAGAGGCACCTTTATTACAGATTCACACCTGCTTTTTTTTAAAAAAAGCATTAGATAATTATTCATTATTACTGTGCCTCGGAAGATCATAAAAGAGATCCTCCTAGAAGCTGTGCTGAATCACATGCAGGACAGGGAGGTGATTGAGACAGCCAGCACAGTTTCACCAAGGGCAAGTCCTCCCTGACCAACATCATGGCCTTTTATGACAGAGCAATTACATCAGTGCAGTTACAAACACTATATATCTGGACTTCTGTCACACCTTTGACAAGGTCCCCCACAACATCCTTCTCTCTAAATTGGAGAAACATGGATTTCATGGGTGGACCATTGTGGGTGAGGAACTAGTGGAATGATCACATCCAGGGGCTAGTGGTTAATGGCTCAGAGTCCTGATGGACATCAATGACAGGCAGCACTCCTCAGGGATCCATAATAGGACCAGTGCCATTTAACATCATAAATGACAGACAAAAGGATTGAGGGCTTCCTGAGGGCAAGTTTGTGATGAAACAAGCTTGATGGACACCTGAAGGACAGGAGGCCATCCAGAGAGACCTGGACAAGCTTGAGAAGTGAGCCCATGGAAACCTGAAGAGACTCAACAAGCCAAGGTGTTGCACCTGGGTCAGGGCAACTCCCAGTATCAACACAGGCTGGGGGATGAGTGGAGAGAGAATGTGCGCAAGAGAGAGCACCCAGCCCCTCCAAGGAGGCTGGACACAACCCAGTAATGCGTATTTATAGCCCAGAAAGTTAACTGTGCTCTGGGCTACACCAAAAGCAGTGTGGCCAGTAGGGTGAGGGGGGGATTCTCAGGGCATTCCCTCTGCTCTTGTGAGACCCCACCGGCAGTGCAGCATCCAGTTCTGGGGCATTCAGCACAGGAAGGACATGGATCTGTTAGAATGAGTACACAGCAGGGCCACCATGATTTAAAGATGGAGCACCTCTCCTATGAGAGAAGGCTGACAGAATTGGAATTTTTCAGCCTGGATAAGGCTCTAGAGTGATCATCTTGTAGCCCTTTAGTACCTGAAGGAGGTCTCCAAGAAAACTTTTGAAAAGCGCATACAGTGGCTGGACAAAGAAGACTGGGTCTGAACTGAAAGAGGAGCTGTGGCTGCCCCATCTCTGGAAATGTTCAAGGCCAGGGTGGATGGGGCTTAGAGCAATCTGGTCTAGTAGAAGGTATCCCTGCCTATGGTGCGGGGACAGGACCTAGATGATCTTTAAGGTCCCTTCCAACTCAAACCATCCTATGAGTCTATTTTCAACTTCAGAGGAATATATATTTAACTTCTGCCTCGGGAAGCATCTCGAGAGCAAACAAATCACTTTCATGCAACAGAGAAAAATCAAAGATTTGGGATTTACTCCTCAGACTGAAAGGACACCCTACATGTTATTTCTGATTTTATTTACTGAAAGAATACCTTTGCTGCTCACTCACCTGCTCAGCAGTCCATGGCAACTGACATGCTTCTGCTATTGCTGTCATGGCCTCTTTTGCATTAGTTCCACATTTCACATCACCAACCTTGTCTACAAGACCATCCAGCACAACCTGTGCTGAAGTTTTGGAGAAGTTTCCTTTCTGTGCAATTAATGCAACTATATGCAGTTTCATCTGCATCACCTGCAATATCCAAAACAGCAAGAAAGTTATTCATGTCTTTGTGTATTTTAGATTAATTTTTCTCATTCTATGTGTCTATAGATACATGTAAAAATTATATGGATTTGTGGGTAAATACTATAGACACATATAAGAATTACATGGATTTGTGGATAAATACTAACATAGGGACAAAATTTTTATTTGTACATATATATACACACATTTGAATATGCAGAAGTATTTATGCACACATATTTTGTACACACAGGTGTTTTGTGTGACTATGAACAAAAACTGTGTACACACACAAACTATTATATATACACACACACACAACCACTAATACTGGGCTGCCATTAACTACTTTTAGAACTTATATACACACACATGCTTATACATATATTCACATGTATACATATACACCTAAAGACAATCTTTAGAGACTCTTTAGATGACATCTAGAATCTCAATTCTCAACAGAAATAAAATCCAATTTGAGAGTTTATGTTCTCATTGATTACAGTCAGAACTGTGGCCACAGTGACATACGCAACTACAGCCCTTTAGCTGGAAACTGCTTTACATTAACAGAAATTGACTATTTAGTTACTAAAGGATAATGTATTACCTGAAAATTTGTTTCCTTCCAACCAGGTTTCTTGGCCAGCATTCTTACTAGGGCTTGGCAAGGCATTTCACTTCTTTCCATAAGCTCAACAGCCTAAAGGATGAACATTAAGTTAGCCAGTGGGTCACAAATTATACAAAGCTAACAGAAATTCTCAACTGTCCTCAAAGTATTTTTTTAAGATTGAATTAAATTAGAGAAATTCCCAGCATAATAATTCACCTGAAGAGCAACTTTTACAGAGTCTGAGGTACTGAACCAACATTTAACCTACAGCATTCACATCACTATTCCTTTAATGTTCTTTAACAAATTTCCTTAACAATCATTATTGGCCATTCCAATACTAGGAATTTAATACTTAATTAAAAACAAACAAACAAAATCCCCTAACAGCCCACTCTGCCCTCAAAAAGCTGGTTTTGTTTTAAGATGAAGTATATTATAGAGCTTTCATGTTGGAATGTTGACTACACAGCAGAGATTAAGCCTGACTATGATCTAAATGACCGGGGTTTAGCTCTTAGGCTTATTCCTTCAATTGAAATGGCAATATTTTAATAAAGCAGGCTTCTGCAGCAGCATTTCAATGCAGCCAGTCACCATTTCCCAACTGAAGTTAGTCACTTTTCCCACTAAAATACTAAAAGCTTAGTCATTACTGCACTGTATACTGGTATGAACTACTTGTACATCTACAGTTGAAGCTTTTTTTTTGTTTGTGACTACATGAAGCACTTTCCACTAGCTGTGAAGACTGCTAGTATTTCATAAGCCTCTAAACATAAAAATTTCAACTGATAAATAGTTGATTATAATCAATTGCTGCCTAACATACAAACAGCAGGAACTTCTTTGTAATAGATCTGGCCTAGTTGTTGCAAACCTTTTGTTTAAACCTAGCTGTCTTTGAGACCAAGCTTTACAATTATTTGGAGTTTTGAAAATACCTCTAAGTATCCTCAATCAAAATACAAGTATTTTTGACAAAAGCACAACTGTCTACATTAAGGTAAAATACTTAGTCCACCAATGTTATGGAATTTAAACCATATAAGCCATTTGGCTTTTTCAAGTATTGTTTAGTCCACCTGAAGTGCTGACATACAACTACTAGTAGTCAGCATTTCAGGAGACTTATCAGGCCTAAAGAGCTAAAGAAATTATTACTTGTTTTGTCTTTTCCCCTATAGCCTCTCTTATCAACTGTTCCAAACATACCTTCTGAAATTCCTCCATGCAGGCAAGCCTCTCTTTCCAGTTACCACTGTCCAACTGCTGGATACAAGAAGCTGGAAGGACAGCAGCAGCTTTCTCTTCACATACTTCTATCTGCAGCCAGATCAAAACAAGGTTAACACTCCACTGGGTCCCTTCAGAGGGGGCAGCAACCTTAAGGACAGGTAATATACTGGACTGACCCTTGTACTGTGGTGCATTTACAAAATAGGAAAAGGGTTCTGTTGTAGATTGAAAGATTTTAGTATGGATTGTGGTTTAGGAGTCTTATGGGTTTAGAAAGCTGCTAAAATTGCATTGCAACAGAAAAGTAATCTCTGGAAAGTATAACAAACTCTGCAGATAGTCAATCTGCTTAAAGAATCAAGCAGAGGTAACCTAAAATTTGCAAGGTAATGTTGGATCAAGCCTGAGTAGACATTGACAACAACAAATCAGAAGTTGATGAGGGCAGACAGAAGACCTATCTTCTGTCTCCATTTTACCAAAATGGAAAAAGAAAGTTATTTAGTGATAAAAACTTCCCTTGTTTCACAGGTGTCTGCATCACCTTCAGGAACTGTATTCTCATTTTCAACTGTATAACTAACAATATAAGCTGGATACACAATACAAATTATTCACTCTAAGCAACACTCCAAATATAATTGTGGTTTGGATTGACAGTCCAAACCATATGCTAGATGTATTGCAGATACATCTAACAAAACTTTAATAGGTTTTTTGGTACTGTTTGAGCCACAGATACCTGAGTTTATCCAGCTTCCTACCAAGAAAGTAGGTAGATGGTCAGCTAACATGCAGAATTCAGTAATTTTTTTGAAATGCAACTTAATATGAACAGCACAAAACATATTAGTTCATTTAATTATTACTTTATTTCACTTCAGATTTCAATGTAAACTCCAGAATTAAGTATTCTCAGGCTTTTAATACCAGACTCCTTCAGCAAATCATGTGTCCTAAATTACATATGAAGTATTGCTGTTTTTTTATCATCATCTCTTCCTACTTCAGGGAACACAATATACCCCTGTCATAGGGTATAGGCATGATTTATTGCTTTATGTCTTAAATGGCCTGGTGCCAACAACAGCCTGAAGAACAGGTGTATTTACCACAGTCCTATTTCACCAGTTACAAAGTCATACATACTGCTTTCCCTTCTCCTAACAAAAACAAGAAACCTCTGTGAAAAACTCTGTAGTACCTGAAGAACTGACTAACCAAAGCTACAATCTTGGTTACAGAGGGCTTTGTATTTCAGAGAATAGCAGAATACTCACAGAGAGCTCTGACTCAAAGATTTCTTTGGTCTCAGGACCCTTCTTGCCTTTAGGCCCAGCACCTCCTGTACCTGCAGCTGTAGCTGGCTTGCCTTTCTTCGGCGGGACCCCAGCCTAGAAAGTAATGGACAAGTTAGCCAAGATCAAATAGGTCTCTAGCTCAGATATCAAAATAATTGCTGTCTTTGCTATACTACGCTTCTATATATTCTAATGTCAGAAAAACACATCTCTCTAATAGCATAACAACTGCAGGGAGAGATAAGCTAAAGCTTATTTAATTAATATATTGCTTTTAGACTACAGGTTGTACAAAACATAACAGGACAATGGAAGATGAAAAAGGAAAGAATTATATATTTGTGAAAGTTCAGGAAATAATTACTTAATCTGTATGTTTTCCTATGGATACTGGTTAGATACTAAACTTGTGACTGGTGTCTCTTTCACGTTATCTAAGTACTGAAAAAATTTCAAAAATTCTGTTCTTCAATTCACTTCCAGGTATCCCACTTGAAGAACTACGTAACATATCACAGACATCTACTGCAGTCAATTTTTAAAATCCAAAGAATAATTTTAAAAAAATACAGGCTAATACTTCAAACTACCTCAAAATATACAAAGGAGCAAACTAAAAATTATGTTGAAAAAATACCCAATACTTAACTAGTAATCTTGCTAGTTACAAGAAATGTTGACTTCAGCCAAGCAGTATTATATCACAGAGCACATCAATCTTACAACATCTGAGGCTCCTCTGAATGCCTCCAGTCTTTTATCACTATTTCAAAATCAAAATCTGGTATTAAGACGTAAGTGTCAAGACAGTTTGTATCATTAAAAACTGAGATTCCATTACATTCCCAGAAAGTCACAGATTCCTTCTGCTGTTAGGCTCACCTACTCCTGCAAAAGGACAGTGATAGCTCAGTGGAGGCAAATGTCCAACATGCTACCTTTGATCTGCAGTAAGGAACTATTTGATGCAACCACAGACAACTAATTGTCAGACAGCCTCTCACCTTCACTGCAGATGCTTTTTTCAGTGGTCCTGGTTTGGTCGCTGCATCTTTTGTTTCTTTATCTCCTGCAGGCCCTGGAACAGCAGTGGCCCTTCCAGTAACGGGCTTGCCTTCTTTTTTCTCAGCTGCTCCTCCTGCTTTTTTACCATAAACCAATTCCACCTTTTCAGCACACTCTTTAATCTGCCAAGCAGTGGGGAAAAAAAAAGCGGGGGTAGAAAGAAGCTGTTTAGCTACCAGAATTGGATGCACAGTGTCCCTTTACCAGCAGTGGCTCAAACTTGACTACTGTGGAAAAAATGTGAAGAGTTTAAGTAGTTTACTTTCCAACATATTATTATCTGATGCTATTATTATCTGATGCTCCTTCAAAAGTAAGGTTAACCAGTCAGTGGCATTAACCATCACCGTATTGCCAAAATAATTCTCCTAGTTCAAAATGAAGTGCATTTATATACTAAGAAAACATTGACATCCTACTGATACTCCTAGATGCTCAAAGACGAATTCTGAGCATCTCAAACTAAAAAACCTTTCATTCAATCAACATACCTGCCAGCTTATGCAAAAATACAACAACTTCTTTGTTGGGAAGTAAGTCTTTAATACCACATCCTATCTAGTAATACAAAATTAGACCATATGGTTGTAACCTAAAAGCTTGTTTCAGACAAGGAAGTGTTAAAAAACAAACAAAACTCCATATACCACCAACCAAAGCCACAACTAAACCTCACAACCCACCTCACAGATAATACAGCCAGATACTTTTATTATAAGAATGAAGAGATTTTCAGATTCCCTGCAACACCAGTAACACTTAAGTAAAAAATACATATTCAAAAATCTGTGCTGAAATTAATTAGGCTAAAGCATCATCTTTCACCTTCTCTAGCCTAAGATGCATCTTAAATGGATAAATGGAGCCTTTTTTACAACATTTATAACAATACTCACGCGATCAAGCTTTAGTTTGTCTACATCTGCTAGAAATGGATTCACAGCTTTCTCTCCAGCTACTTTCAAGGCAGTGCCTAATGCTTCAAATCCAGCATCTCTTACTTCAGGTGCAGAATCATTGATATGCTACAGAGAAAGACAATTTATGTCATAGGACTTGTGGCTCATATCTGAACATATTCTATACAAATCCTCACCCCTTGTTTAGAATCCAAATCTACTACAGAGTAATCCTTGACATTCCATTGCAGAAAGAAAAAGGCTGTTTTACACTTCTGTTTTCCTATGTACTGACCCAATCTACTTTTTCTCAGATACAGCCATTTTCTCATATTTGGGTTTTTTCCACAAGAAGAGGTTGAACATTCATGCTTTAAACATCATGAAAGTTCATAAAGAGTTTAAAGTTTTGTAATCTTGTAATAATCTCAACTTTTTAAGCCAGGGATATTGCCTACACCAAGGAAAGGGCCGTTTGCAATAAGAAAAAAGTATACGTCATTATCACTTACATTGATAAATGCTCCAGTGTCACTGCCACGTGTGAATCAATGATGGTTGTTCTTTTATTCATACTAAACAATAGCATTCCAAAAAAAACTTAGATATGTGTGCAAGATACAAGTGACAGTGTCTGGGATAATAGCTGTAAATCACTGTCTTAATCTACTACCAAATTAGTGAGTCTACAGCTTCAAAAAAGCTAAGATAAAGGAAACCAAATTGCTCCCCTGACAGACACCTTCAAGTTGGACATCAGTCAAAACAAGCTCTGAGGGCTACAAAGCACACAGGAGCTCTCTGGTCTCTGCACTACCTTCAGGGTCTTTCTCCCAAAACTATCCAAGGTTTCACAACAACAGTGCTCAAGTCAATGCCAGAGGAGTATCAACTCCTCCTGCTTTACCTTGAGAAGTGCAGCACAGAAAGGTTTTAACAGGCTTTTTGGAAGAGTAGAAGGTGTGCAGTGTCGGAAGCTTCTTGCAATGAAAAGGGATGTTTGTTGCTTAATTGTTGGGTTTTTGTTGTCCATGACTGCCAAAATATCTTCACTTATGTTCTGCAATGTGGTCTACAGTGTTGAATAAAAAAGTCATTATTTCAGTAAAGAGAAAAGCAAATCAAAGTTCATGACCAATTCTCAGACAGTGGGGAAATTTTCACTGTTACTTACTGTAAGAAAGATTGCATCAATGGCCTCCTGCAGTGCCTGCACTACCTGGGGCTTCTTCTCTTTGAATTTCTCCAAGATTGTTGGAACAACCTATGGAAAAGGGAACAAAAATGTCAAATCCCTCTTCACTAACATAACTGGAAAGCCTGATAGTCTACCACACAGTACTTTGCAGAGAAGCCAGTAATTCAAACATCTCCACTGTACCCCTCCAGAAGTACACAACGGCAGTCTGAACTAGTTTATTCTTGCTGTTTTCCAACATTAAACTCATTCCAGTCACTCTATTAAAAATACAGATTTTTAAACAAATTCATAACAAAAGGCATACCGATAAATTCACATAATTACAGATTATGGAATTGTGCTGGAATACAGAGCAATAGAATGGAAATGAACGATTTCACAACATAAAGGGTGCTGAGCTGCTGTGTTCTAAGAATCCAAGAAGGCAATTAACCTGTCCCCTCTTTCCCAGTTTTCTGACAGCATTAAGCATGGCTCATTAAGAAGTCCTCATCTGATCCACAGCTGGTAAGATCATGATTCTAAAGCAACTGGAATCCTCTCTGCAGCAATATTTTTCAGATCTACCACCTTGAAAAATCACATCTGACAGTAAACTATGCCATACTGGAATTTGACAGCAATTTCTACCTAGTCTAGGTGCTCAGACAGTCACTGATAAAAAAAAATCCCAAATAAATAAAATATTTAAGGGGGGAAAAAAAAGTAAAAATAACTACACTGCAGATGTGCCAGTAATGTGAACAAGACCATTTTAGTACGGACTCTGTAAGAGTAAGGACTTCTGTCACTGAGCCAGAAACATGCAGATCTTAACTATGGAAAGCAGGCTATTCTCAAAATTTTCATAAACGTAACAGTTCATCATCTGGAAGCAGTCAGATGCTTTACAGAAAGTTATACACTCCTGCATAACAAAAAATAGATTTGCTTTCTACTCAGAAGCTGACTATGGAATCCCAACCCCTTGTGAAGTACTGTGGTGGTATCTTGGACTGCAGCCTCCAAATTCCCAGTTCACAGACTTCAACACTCAAAAAACCTTCAGATAATACAGACAGCACCACAAAGACAAACACGCTACTGCAGGTGCTAGATACCCCTACATCCCACAGAGAACAATGTCATAAGGAAGAGATAATTAAAATCATTAGGCCTCTGTTTTAGAAAATACTGGCAGGAAAAATGAGCATTTTTTTAACATGGAAGTTAGAAACCGTAGCCCATGTGAGAGGGAAAGAAGAAAAATTAGTCCAGGGGTACAAATGCAGTCAGAGGTGAAGGTGGCACACATGTACTCAATTACAGTGAGGAGTATGATTTTAAGCATGATTTCACCACTCTTGTTGGAACACAGATTGCAGATTAGCATTGCAGTCCTATATTTAAGTAACAAGAGTCTATAATCATACAATTCTAGCAACAATTCTGTTTTGTAACACTTCCATGCCCACTCTCAGGAGAAGTCTGCATCTTCCTCACAAGTAAATAAATCCAGCAAACAAATCAAGTGAACTGCTAAAATGAGTACTGAGATTATGCAATTCAGAGCTGCCATTACACTACTGAAAAAGACATCTTCTCAACGCCATTTGCTTGGCAACCACAGAGCTACACCCTTGTTTTAGAAGCTTGGCTTTTTCAACACTAACTCTGTAGCAATAAGGGCTAACCTTCAGAAATCAACTATAAAACAAATGCCAGAATCATTTTCATAACTACAGACAGCTTTCAGAATGAAAGTGACTGTCCAAACTTTTGTTCAGCATTCAAGAGACCTGAATGTTTCTGAAGTAGTGAGATTCAGCAACTTCCCAATTCAGAGACAACACTACCAGCAGCCAGGCACATCACTTCTCTAACCTCATTACTCTTGCACACCACACGAAAAATTTGACTGAACAGCTTAAAGAACACAGTGACACAGGCTTGAGAAACAAGTGAGAACTGCAACTTATTAAAAGCTCTCTTTGCTTCCACATACTAGTTAAGCTTCCCTGTATTCCCTGATTTTAGCTACTGGTAAGAGAAGAGCACCATAGGAGAGAACAAACAGCACTAAACTGGAGCACCAGAACATTTTGGTACCAAAACTCTCAGAATTTTTTGCTATTTAAGGCAGACAAAAACCCCACAAAATCCAGGCAACAAGGAAACAAAACACCCACCACCTACCTTCCCCCAACATGCAAAAAACCCAACCAACATAAAACATACACCATGGAGGTGCTAAGTAGAACTCTGATTTAGAAGCTGTTTTTTCCACTGTGGCCTACAAATGCATTCCTGTAGGGGTATCTCTAGGACAAGGTAATGTAAATAAAAGTTCATTTAATGGCAAAACAATTAAATTTTCTTAGTACAGAAGACTTATATTGCAACAGAAAGTTTCATGTTGCTGAATATGAATGAAGAAGGTCCTTTCAAACTTAAGCTACAAAGATCTAGGCAAGTATTTCAATGCTTACTCTTTTAAGGGGTTGGTAAGCATTCCTAATTGTACAAAGAATACCTTTGATAAATACCAAGGCCTGACAGGGAAAAGGGAAAGGGAAAAAAGGTGTCCAGCATGAATAAAATCAGGAAAAAAAAGTACATACTCAGTTACTTACATGCCCTGCATACAGTCCAAATTTCTTTCGGAGGCCCGTAGCTAGTCCAGCAAGGCATTTGGCAGCCAAAGCAACTAACATAACATTTGTATCCTTTCCAACAACCTGAAGAGAAAATCAGTTTCAGAGAAATGGAAGAATTTCTTACAATAATCAGCAGGCCACCGATTGGGTTATTTCCACAACTGTTCCATTTAGTAGTTTTCTACTCATGAGTATTATATCAACTGTAACTTTTAAACTATCATACAAATAAATTATAAAAATATTAAATTATATGTGCACTCTGAGTTTTATTGATTACCTTTTTGAGTGCTTTCACCAAGTCTGCATAGTCTCCTGACTCCAGCTTGGGATTTTTCACTAGCAGTTCAACAGCCTCTAGAGCCTCTTTCCTTTCTTGCCACTTTTTTGCTTCCTGCAGAGCAAATAATTTACATTAATCTATAAATAGAAACAGTTCTAGAGAAGCCTACTTGCCACAGGCCTTAGATTAAAACCCTTGATTCCAACTTGAGAAAATCAAGCTCTCCTTACAGTTGAACATCAGTAACTGCCGTGAAATATGAAATACAGTCCTTTCCCAGGACATACCTCAGCCCCTTAAAATTACAGCTTTCTTGCAGCTAAATCAAACTTTAAAACTTATTTACAATAGCCCGTATGTTATTAACACGAGTTTGTTATTACCCACATGGCACTAAAGCACACATTGCAGAACTGCCCGTAAGTCTTAAGACTCATCAGCAATACAAAGAATTAACAGGTAGTATTTAAGTTTATGCTTACTATTTTCTCATAGAAGTCTTTGGGAAGCTTGGAGAGAATTTCTACAGCTTCAAGCAACTCATATGCATCTACTTGTGGTACCGCCTCTTCCTCATCATCATCTCCTGCAACCAGGAGAGAGAAATGTATAAGCAGTGACACAAAATTTTGACTTGAGCACCACCTAAGGCTCATTGCTCAGAAAGTGCCATCAGCAGTTGTGAATTTGCTACTTCAAAAGATAGATACTCTTTCATATAAAGCTTCTTCCTCAGACACATTTTCTTCTTGTGTAGTGCACTCCATGTTTTGCACCAGCTTGAGCAAAGGCTTCTTTACAATTTAATGCATTCCTTCACCAACTATATACAATATACTTGCCAACAGAGTTCACAGATTAAATAGATTACCTCCATCTGCATCTCCTCCAAGTCCCTGCTGCTGCTCAAATTTTGCTTTCAGCTCCTGTTGGGAACGCAGGAACCTGGTCTGCTTAGGAGCAGCTGATGACACTTTGATCCATTCTTCTTCCAGCTCTTTTAGCTGCCAAAAGGGAAAAGAATCATCATATCAGAGAGATTATGGACATACTCCAAGACAAGCAAGCCATTACAGTTTTCCCATTTCAAAGCCAAGACAGCACTACCTTTCACTACTATCTTTTTTCTGCCACTAAAGGAGTGACTTCACATTCACTGTTCAAAAGTCTGTGGATATACTCAGTCAAAGAAGAGAAAGTTATTGCACAGCATTTACGTAAGAACTAATAGTAGAACAGTCAGAACAATGGCCCCTCTCAGAATGGTGTGGACCCTCTGTAGACACTTTGAAATAAAAATGGCTGAGCATGGAGGAAGCTTTCCTTTACAGCCATGCACACTAAAACTGAGATGAAACAAACATGCTGAGCTACATTTGATGAAACTGTTTGGTTTTTTTTAACCATGCCCTTTTATAGCAAGCTACTGTTTTCCACCTGAACATAATTAACTCAAGTGGGTAGGAGGAAAGGATGCATAACTTGTAAAATTTTAAAATTATGAAATAGTCTATCATAATTCAATGCTATTTCCTGAAGGGAAACAGTCACATCCTGACCATCATCAGAATAAGTATGAAGGGATGCACAGAGGAAAAAATTTCAGGAAAAAAGAAAACAGAATGAAAATTATTGACTCAAAGACTTTCACTGCAAGGGTCTTTTGTAAGGGCAACTATTCTGCTACATTCTACTGCTGAATTGTCATCCTCAGTTCCAATACGAAGCTTCACCCCACAACTTCATGTATATTCAGAGCAACCAAACACTGTTATGATTTCCTTACAAATGACTAGGAGTGACCAACATTTTGGGTAGAGTTAAATGGAGCTAAAAAAATACATTCCAGTTTTGGCTTTAAGAGTGCCAGCATCACAGAACCAGGGAGGATGAGAATCAAATGTTTGGATACAGAAATACTTCCTGCCTACCTGAACAGAATTTATGTTCTGCAATGGAGGTCTCAAAGCATCCCTTATCCAACGGTAGATTTCCACAGCAAGGAGCTTGGCTTCGTCTCGAACAGCCTTTTCCCGAGATTCAAAAAGTTTTGGCAATACTTTGATGATTGGCTTCAGTGAGATTATCTTTGAACCAAATTCACTGACAGTGAAACACAGAGAATAGCATCAGTGTCCATGAACAGGGAGTGATCCACAAATAACTCATTTTCTAAAAAACAGTCTATGAAAGTCTTCCAACGCACATTTAGCAATTCTGTCATCTACTCAAACCATTATTTTGAGATGCTACCATAAAATTTAAAGAATATATGCCCTATCAAAATGAACCTCCACACCCAGCTTGGAATTACAAAATCAGGCCTCTCAAATTACTTCAAAGCACTTAATCCAGTCCAGTGTTTAAATCGGCTCCCTTGTCGGGGGGAAAAAAAGACGAAGAAGTTGTCCTCAGACCAAAATTTGTATGACCTACTTTTTTTTTTTTTTAATCAGAATAGAACCTCCTTTGTCTATCCTTGGAAACAAACTGCAGTAAAAGCATTAGTCACTTTTCCACTTGTTGCACCAGATAATTATAGTGAGCTTGGGTCATCTTCACAGAAAACATATGTGCTGAAATACGTGCCACACTAAAGGAACACATAAAACAAGCTTCCCCAGCCAAACACCCTTCCTTGAGAGAAGATTCTACATGCTGTTGCATTTAATACACAAAACTTCCTATTTCAATCACTGATGAATGAGAACATAAGAACTTTCTTTTCAAACTCATAATAAAGTTAACTGCTGTATTTACTAAGGTATCATACATAAATCACCTCAAAAGCATTAATTTTTTTTATTCAGAAACATTTCTTCTTAGTTCTGAAATCACCTTTCTATCAATCACACTTTTTCTTATGGTTCCCTCCAATTCAAGTTCCAAATAAAAAAGCTAGCAAAAAAGCCTGCTCAAGAACTAAAATCTACATGTCTCACTTTCCAGAAATTCTAGTGCATATAATTTTATTTCCACATCAATTTTAAAAAAATACTCAGTATAAACACCTTCAAAACAGGCCTTGGAAGTAACATGATGTAAATATGTGAACAAATGAGTTGCCCAATAATTCAATTTTTCTATCATGACTTAGAAGAGAGCATATTTGGAGAAATGCCTATGCAAACTTATTTGTATCTAATTCATATAATCTAATTTATATAACAAGAAAGAATAGAAACCTTAACACATGATAGAAAACACCAGAAATTAAACTAGTTATGCATTCAAGCTACCCACCTAGGTACAACACAGACAAATTTTGTTATCAATGCAGAAAGCCTACCAAAGTATAAGAAAAATTTAAGTAGCAACACAACTCAGAAGTAGAAGATGGAGTTTAAGCCAACAGGGCTGCATGCGAGTATTTGATCTTAACATCACAAATATAATAAAATACTGCAAGTAATAAAAGACATGTGGCACATTTTACAGAAGCAGTTAGTTGAAAGATACTGAGGAAGTTTATGCAGGTTTCTAATCACACTGCACTGTTAAAAGGACATTTAACCAGATAAGCAATTTAAAACAGCTAAAATATATTCTCAAATATAGGACAGTAGTTTCACTTAGCAGAAGCATAAGTAATGTGTTAAGCCCAAAGCTTTATTTTGATATTACCGAAGCCTGAAACAATCAGTTTAACAAGGATCATCTCTATGTATGCCTCAGCAAGTTCTCTAAAAGATGTATAACATAAGGCACTCCCCACATACATTATACAGTTTTCACATGAGCTGCTTTACTCAGAAAGAAGTGTTCTGTCCATTAATTTCAAAATTTTCTGTTTCCTTTAAAAAAACCCTAATGGTCAGTAAATGATATATACATCAAGTATAAGAATTTCATAAAGCCTCAGTATTTTTCACTCAAAGGCAGCAAACAAACTTGATGTGGAACCAAAAAATAATCTAATACTGAAGCCTACTACATCATCTTAAATTGGATTTGATTTTTAGGGAGCACTAGCAGCTCTCCTTTTCCATGAAGGAATTATTATATGGACAACAGGAGCTTACTGTGCAATGAACTTTGTTTTTTTCTCCTTTCTTCTAAAAACACACACTGTGTACCCAATTAAACATGCTCACATCAGTGAGGAAAACAGTGGTTTAAAAAAAAAAACAAAAAACCAGAACAAAAAACTAAACTATGCTTTAGTTTTCACATCAGTGAGCTTATTACAGATATTCAGAAGAGAAGCTTCACAGTCTGGAACAAGACACACTAATCTTGCCCTTCTCTCAGAGGCTGGGAAAATCAAGTTTGGTAAACAGTTACCATGAATGAAAGTAGATCCAGATTAGGTTAGTACAACATAGACAACCCTCACATGTAACAAATCCCATGATGTTGCCAACTGTTGCTGTCAAAAAATACCAACTCAGGAAAGATGCATTCTACTCAACAATAACAAGGGCCTGCTAAAGACGACAATAAAATTAAACTTCAGATATTGCTGGAGTGAAGAAAAAGCAAAGAAGAAAACCACAACACCATGAACTAAAAGCTTACCTTAGTGCTTTCCTCAGTGTCTCTATACATGCTACTATGATTTTTGGGTTTTTGTTGTCCAGACCCTTTAATAATTCTTCTTGTATCGCCTCTCCTTTCTCAATTTCTATATACATGAGACATATATCTTCACCGAGCTCTTTTGCTCTGGCCTTTGGCTGATTGAACACTTTATTTACAACTCCTGATGCTACTTCTCCTGTTGTCCTGAAAGATGAGAGAGTATTACTTTTGGAACATTTATGTGAATTAAGTGTTCTACTTCATTATCCACAGAAAAAAAACACAGCACCAAATCCAGATTAAGACCCAACACGTCTTCACATAAAAGAGACTACATCCTAAAATAACCTTGGAAAAAAAAAACAACATTTTTAAGGGATAGCTTTGACATCTAGTTTTATAAAAGAACGCAGATCACAATTATATTATCATTCTGATACCAGACTACAACAGTGAATAGCAGACATTCTCAAGACTGTATTAACACTCTCTAGTTGAGGTTCACAAATAAATGCCATGTCCTGGAATTATATATGTTGTAATAAGTTAAGATAATCCCAGCACAGTATTTCACATACACTTCCAACCTTCACATGAACTAAATCATTAACACAAATTTTAAATCAAGGAGTGCGCAAGGTTGTTAGATTTTCAAACACAGCTTTGGGTTTGTTAATTTGTTTTTAAGTAAGACCTTTATTCAATTCATCAGGTCACAAAGTCAGTGGACCTAAGCACTAACCTGGCCTATTATGTGCTTTTTCACCCTCAGGAGTATGGTCTACTTCATGAGCTAGACAACACAGAAGTACTAAAAAGCATCCAGTGAAGAAATTGGCAGGTATGAAGATTCATATTGGTTATGCTGGATGCAATGTCACATAAACATATTTAATTTAATGTATGAATTACACAAATATCCCACTGAAAAAAAGGGCTCCCTCCTGTACAGGTAAGACTGTTTCAATCAAACAAGAACAGAGATTCCAGTTCACAGCATTTACACCACCACATTAGTGATTCTTTTTTTTCACCATTTCAGAAACGTTTACTAGTGCCTTCAATAGTTTTTTAGACCACTGCAAGCAAGTTGTGATAAGTTAATATGCACATGGAGGCCATCCACAAGGAAAGCCTGCCATTTGGCAAGTTCTCTAGATTAGAAAGCAAGTTCTGCTCTTAACAGTAGCGATCAGAATTGATAGCGGCCACTGCACAATTTACATGCAGCTGCAGCCTTTCTCAGAGAGGCATATAAAACTGTCCTAAGAGGAGCAAGAAAAGGCTACTTACTTCCCAGCTACATGAGCATTTTCAACATAAGCAAGCGCTGCTTCTAGTCCTTTCAGCTGAGCCACTGCATTGGAGTCGGTCACAAATTTCTTTATCAATCCAAGATACTTGGACCATTCAGGACTCTTTTCATCATCTATCTTCTGGAAGAGCTTAAGGGCTTCTTCATAACCGTTTAGTCTGGCTTTCCATAGCTGGAACCAGAAATTGGACATTTAAATATTGTGCCATTACAACCTTAACTCACCACTCTCACAAAGCTCTTCAATCATATTTGAAAGTATGCTCAGCAAGCTGGCACCTGCAGATTTCTCTTCAATGTCTATATGAATGACATGCAACAGGACAAAATACTTGTTTTTCTCCCGCCAATAATGATATGGGATAGAGAGATGCCAGTCTTCCCCCTGCTCTTCATAAGTTCCAGCAAACACCAATGAGGAGGTGGGAGCCCAGCAACAGTTTCAGCTACAGATGAGTAATTTCTCCAAGTGAATGAGTGTACTTATCTGTCAGCATACAAGCTTACGCCATATAACGCTACTAAAATCTGCTTAATAGAGGTTATTCAGCCTCTAGGTTGGATAGAGCTGATGCAGTTTCAGATCTGTTGACATTCTCACCGTGCAGCTGTCAAGATTACCCAATTACAGAGTATTTTAGTTACAGAAACACTACAAAATCATAATGAGCAGAGATACGCAGCAAACCAAATCCATGATTACCAACCTTATGTTCACATTTCTGATCAATGGGCAATTTCATCCACTCACTGTCGTCCCCCATTGTAAATCAGGCTCTCTCTAGAACTACAGTAATTTCTGTGGAGATAAGGACAAGTTAGAAAACAGAAGAATACATATTGGGTGAATACATATTTATACCTAAAAATACAAAAACATACAACAAAAACAAAAAAAGAAAAAGAAAAATAAAGAAACCAAAAAATCAAACCAAAACCACAACAAAACACACACAAAAACCCCCAAAACAAGTGAACAAAAAAACAAAACAAAAAAATCCAAAACAATACAACTCCCCAGTTCTGTAGCAAATCTCATTGCTAATATGCAATCCAAGGTTGTAATTATATTTAGATGCACACTTTGAAAATCAGACCACTATTTTTTTAGCTCTAGAAAATTACCAGAAGCCATTAAAGATTAGAGAGCAGTGCAATTTGTAGTATTTCTCATGCTACAAGTTTGAATAGGTGAAACTTTTAGTAAGCTGAAAAGGCATGTGGAATATAACCTCACCTAAGCTTGAGGAAGAATGTACTACAGCTAAGGCACTAAACCAAACTGAGTTCCCATCAACACTAAAAACTGGCTCTTACTGACACATGCTTTTAGCAACAGGTGCCATGAATCAGTGTCAAAAAATAATCAGTTGCAAGTGTAAGGACAGTAATTTTTAACAACTTTACAAACAGCACAATTGAAATGAAGATTCACCAAGAGGAACAAAACCCATTTTTACCCTAATTCTAATGTAGCCAGCATCAGCAACTGTCAACAAGAGATCAATTTCTTGCCACATGTAGTGTTTAAATCCTTAGTCATTCAAGTTTTAGTGGTTTCCCCCTTCTCCCTTTGCTTTAGATTAAAATAAGAACACTGACTATTAGGGTATGACAGATGAGATCTTAGGCTCAATGCCCATCTCAGACTTATTGTACAAACAATCTGACTGCTCAGAAAATAATGAGAGAACCAGTCTGAAGCAGAGAGGTCAGCAAAATGAAAATAGCAGTAGCAGTAGAAAGGGCTCCCAGTGTTATTTATAAGCACAAAATCAAACCAGAGAGGGAGTAACACATTTCAACACATCAGTCTGAATTCACAGACCAAGCCAAAACCCAGCCATACACAGCAATTTATCACTACAGGCATATAAGTACACAACACTAGCAAAATGCTCCTAACAGAAATTCAGCCTTTGGCCTACAAAGTATTTCACCTAATTCAGTCAGAGGGTCTCTGTAGACAGGTAATCCCTTGAATTAGAGGCATATTTTCACTCACATAAATTAATATAAGCAAATACTTCAAAGCCTTCTATCAGCCACACAACACTAAGACATACAGCTAACCTGACAGCAAAATTAGGCTAGCAACAGCTCTTTTTTTATTCCTTACTGGATAAGTTAGAAGATACTTAAGTAACAACCCAACCTCCCAATAATTAAAAAAGAAAAACCATAAGAAACACAAAGAACTCCAAAATCCCTACCTGTCACAGATACACACAGCCCCACAGCAAATTACACTAAGCTTGCCTTAAATATTTACAAGTTCCTATGGATGTTAATACTGCTCTCACTATAATTGCATAAACTATTAATTTGCCCAATGGCAGTAAAACAAGAGTCAATGTCAGAACACAAGCTGACTACATACATAAACAAGTGTATCCAAGCATTATTATGGTTTGCCCTTATCATTCCCTTTCTCATCAAAAGAACAGTAAGGATATTTTTTCTTGACATCAGCACAGTGGTAGCAAGCATACTTCTAAAGAAGCACACTTTTTTTTGGGAGGGCCAAAGAACTGTAAGCCAGTGAGAATGAAAGGATCTGCTTGTTATGTAAGAAGCAAAGTACTCAAAAGTGAGGCTACCTAAAACCCATTCTACTGAACTGTTAATTCTGTTTCACTATCTTTTTTCATGCTCAACTTACTAAAAACAAACAAAAACAAATAAACAAAAAAAAAAACAAACAAACAAAAAAAAAAAAACAACAAAACAAAAAAAAAAAAAAAAAAAAAACCCCCAAAAAAAACAAAAAAAAAAGCCCCAAAATTTTTTCAAACCTAGTCACAGCATTCCTCCATGTCAGGAACTGACAAAAAAGGTAGTCCAAATCAAAATTTACAATGAGAATAGAACTCAAAGGCCATACCAATCCCAAACAATCATACGACGTCAGAAGGGCAAATGAGTTACTGCATCCAAACCCCACCAGTCTTTTGCAATGGATCTGCTTTCATCTGCTTAAACTCCTGCTTATGTTTTGTCTGCCCCAACCTCTCATTTGTTCTCTTATCCCTCCTTCAGTCTACTGAGAGCTCAAAATGAAATAGAAATGAATAGACTCCTGATTCAAACTCAATACATTTTACCTATTAAAAAAAACAACAAAAAACACCCCACCAAACCCACCAAAAAACAGAAACCAAACATGCACACCAAAACACAAAAAGCACTACCCCACACCCAAAAGCAACATGCTCATGGCAAATACAGAAGTGGGGGGTAAAACATAAAAACATATCTAACTCTATGAAGACAATGACTTCTCTCCAAAAGCAAGAAATGAGACTGAATTCACATGAAAAGCTTTCCAAACAGTCCACCTAGCAATGGATGCAGGCATGCCCTACAGCGAACAGTTTCCAGCAGTAAAATTACCCATCCCTCAAGTTAGTTCTGCAGCCAAGTGCTGTCAGCAAAGACAGCTTTGCCAGTATAAACTGGCATTAGGAATATCTTCATTTGAGTACACCAATATAGAAATAATGGAGTACTTCCTCAGTGTGGATGCAGACAACATAAATAGATGCAGTAGTCTCTCCCCAAAGTCACACACTTTTGCAAAGAACAAGCAGAATGAACTTTATAGAAAATTAGGTAGCTCTGATTCTTAATCATAAACTTGGAACTAACTCAAGCTATTGCCTCTTTTATACTTTTTTTTGTTGAAGAACACATAAGGAACAATACAAGGATAGTAGTTATTCTGAACAAAAACAAAAAGGGGAAGAAAGCATAAACACACATGCCAGCAACAGAAACACCAGGATAAAATTTTGGCACCTGTACTAGACATCTACACTGTTTTTTTAGAAAACAGACAAAAGCATGAACTTCCTACTTCAATAATAAAAAGAAACATTATTTCTCTCCAGAGATCTGTCCTGCCAAGGAAAGAAGCCTTACTATAGGACAGTCCTCAATCAAGTACCCAGCAAGTACTACAAACCTCAACTCAGCTTAAACCCTAAAGTCAACAGCAACTCCATTAAAAAGGCTTGTCCATTACCAGACTGATACTGATTTACAATTATTTTTATCCTCACACATACACAACAGTTCACTGCCACAAAGTACAACCTCTTGCTTGTACAGTAGTGATACACTACAGCATCTCAAATTTCCGTTCCCACATCATAATGTGCTTAACTTGAGGGGAATCACACACTCTAAGAGAGACATAGGGAAGGGAGTTGAATCACCATGAAACAGTGTTTCACCTGTTTTTTTTCAGTCTGGTCAACTCAGTTCCCCCACTATTTTTAGTCATTAACATCTACAATCGATACTTCAATTAAAAAATGGGTTAAGTTGCCTTCTGCACTGAATCTGGCATCTAAAAATAGTGATAAAATTGCACTCCCCCCAGTAATTTACAAATCCCTTTAGAACAGACAGTTTCTCAGAAAGTATTCCACAGTCACAGAGGGAAAGCTCCTTCTTAAACATCCAGTATTTCTAGCTTCATCACTGCTCATGTCTGCTAATGCCAAGATTTTGTACTGTCTACATCTTGCATTTAACAGAATAAAAGACAATTGTTTCTCTTTTCAATTAAGTCACTAGATTCTGTGTGATCACAGAGCATCCCATATTTGACAAAAAGGTTTTTCTTAAAAGCTTCTTTGCAAAGACATGTAAACCTCAAGCCATTACTTCTCAACAACCAAATAGCAAGTGGCCTCATTATACAATAACACAGCTAAATTCTGTTATTACTAGTGAATTTGCAGCAAGGAAGTGTTTGACCTACATAGATTTTTTTTTTTTTTTTTTTTTTTTTTTTTTTTTTTTTTTTTTTTTGCTGCCACAACTTGGAACAAACAGAATTAAGTGTTTCAGAAAGAACACTCATTTTGATAAAATCCAGAAAACAAGCAACTGAACTGCCAAAGTAAGTTTTGTGAGAGACACTTGTCATAAAAGTGGTCAATGCAACATTTCCAAAAGCAAGTCACCCAAGAAATCAGTAGTGGAGATGAATAACAAATCTTTCCTGACAGGTCTTGGCAGGGCATCTTGGTATTACAGAACAGTGAGAAAATGAAGACCATCAAGGAAAGAACAGGATCTTTTAAAGGGAGATCACACAAAATGCAGCAAGAGTGGAAAGCATGTACAAGGCAGCACAAATGCAAGAATTTCAAATGTAAAAGTGAGAATTCCCAAATGAATATAAGTTTGGGAAACAAATGTATCAACACACTAAAAGATTGTGAGAAAGTATGAAAACATCAAAGTTTGGATTCACCATGTACTACTCTGAACAGCTCTTAACTTCTAAATAAATGCTTTTCCTGCTACAATTTGTAGAGCTGAATCACATTAACTTATAAGCTTATAGTATGCTAAGGAAAAGTCCTTACACCATTAGCATTCTAAAATGTGATTTTTTTTTGAAGTATACATTCATCACCAATTGTTGCGGTGTACTCTGTGTGTGGAGACACAAGGTTTCACTATTTCAGAAGGCTGATTTATTATGCTATATATTATATTAAAATACTACATAAAAACTATACTAAAAGAACAGAGAGAAAAGAAATATCAGGAGGCTACAAAGAACAAGAATAGAATAGAATGCATAACAAAATCCTGTGTCTGCTCACAGCCTTGGCACAGGTGGCTGTGATTGGTCATCAATTGAAAACGATCCACATGGACCAATGGAAGATGCACCTGTTGCATTCCACAGCAGCAGATATTGTTTACATTTCTTTCCTGAGGCTTTCAGCTCCTCAGGAGGAGAAAAAATCGTAAGATTTTTAATAAATATCATAGCTACAACCTATCACTGTATTTTATTGTGAAGGGTCAGCTTCCAGACCATTTTCTACAGATGCACAATAGCAAACTAGGAAGCCATTTTATGCTAAACAAAACCAGCTGTTTATTGATAATTATTGTCTATTTCTCCCTATTGAAAAGTATTTCACCTATGAATATTCTCCCTATTTCACCTATTGAATATTACTGTTGCACAAGAACATTATCAAATATATCATAATTTGAAAGGTTCTCAAAAGCATTACTCAAGAATAAGTTCAGAAAAATCAAGACAGGTCTTTTTAAAGGAAAAATCAGTTTGAAATGCTCCTATACAGCAGGGCACAAATTTGCAGTGTATATAGTTGGATGCCACATTTCAGATAAAACTACACTTCTTGGCAGACAGACCTCTGGTAGTGCAGCCACAGTTTTCTCAGAAGAAAGAATTATTTGTTTGTTTATTTGTTTAATGGCAGTTTTGGGTCACATTTGTTCTTTGGCTCTGAAAGGACAAAGTTTTACTTTCTTAAAAGTTTAGCCCAACACGTGTTTTTTTTTATTTGCCAGCCAAACCTTCCCATTAGACACAATATAAAGTAGCTCTGAAAAAATGTTGAAGACTTGAGTAATCATAACACAGTAAGCAATAAAAATTTAATATAATTTTAAAGGCTGGCATTTTCAATTGACAGATGAGTTGTAAGTTGCAAGATATAAAGACTCATGATGAAAAAAATAAAGACCTCAGAATAAAAAGAAAAAGGAGAAATGCATGCTAAAGGGAAGCTACTCTTTCAGCAGCAATGAAATGGCATTCAAAAACAAACAGCATTAAATTCTCTCTTGCCTGCTTTAACTTGTATGTCCTCACCTCAGTGAAATTTTAATAGCACAAACGACAAGCTGCTTGTAAGATATACAAATACTTAATTTATCTGGAAAAATACATTTTAATACATGGCCTCTGAAAGTAACCAGGGCCGTTCTTTTCCATTCATATGAAAGTGAGAGAAAATGCAGAATAAACTGACCTTCTGTTACAGCTAGGACCAAAAGCAATTTGTAACTGCATGGGTAAGCCTGGAGTGAAGCCAGTCTTAGGGAGCCGAGAAGGGCAAAAGGGAAAAGGGCAACACACGGGCAAGTGCACAGGCATGCACTGACATAATTCTAAGGGTGGACAGTTGGGAGTGAAAGCTGCCAGTGGGACTCTGCTTGTAAGCTGCAAAGGCCCCCACCTCTCAAGAGGTTTTACAAAGCTCAGGCATGAAAAGGCTCATGTGATTTTCTTTAAAAGGACGGCCTGAACTGCTGATGAAGGAAAGCTCACGCGGAGACATCACTAGCTCCCTCCTTCTCCGAGGGAAGCTCCCTCCAGCACGGCTTCCCTCTGCAACTAGCGGCGCCCCCGCCATCCCCAGCACCTTCCAGAAGGAAACCCCCTCCACTTCTGCCCGCAGCCCTAGAGGCGTCCCCGCAGCCCGGCGACGTTTCCCACTCCGCGGGTGTCTGGCCGCAGGCCGCAGTCGGGCACAGCGAGCAGGCCGCCCGCCCGCCCGGCATTGTCTGTGCCCGCCGCCCCCGCGCCACGGCCGGGCCGGGCCCTGCCAGCGCCGCCGGGAGCCGGCCCGCGCCGGGGCCAGACAAAGGCGGGCAGGGCAGGGCAGGGCAGCGGCGGCGGCTCCGCCGCGCTGACCCCGCAGCAGCCCCAGGCACATCGCGCTCCCTTCCCGCCGCCGCCGAGCCGCCCCCGCGGGGCCGGGCGAGCGGCAGCAGGCGCTGCTCGGCCCTGCCGGCGGCCGCGGTGCCGCCTTTCGGCAAAGAAGGGGCCGCCGGGCCGGCGACCAGTGAGCAGCTTGGCCCGCCAGGCCTGCTGTCCTCATGAGTCATACCCCGAACGCCCATGCCCGTCAGAACAATCACTACTCTAACAGAGGGAGCTGCGGTCATACCCGAGCATGCAGCAGACATTATCCCAGGCCACCAATCATCCAGCAAGCCCTAACTGAAGGAGGGAGCGGTTCTGAAACCCGACAGCAGGAACAAGGCCAGCCGTGGGGAAGGAGAAACAGTGCCTTCCAAAGAAGATACGAATGAAGAGCCTGGCACCATACCGTCCCCGCATTTCATGCTGCTGCAAGATGTGTAATGACAGCACTCTGGTGGAGCTGATTCATCAGCAATCTCTCTAGCTCATCGTCTGACATTTTGAGATGCCTTTTCTATAGCGACAATAGCAACTGAAGAAGCTGGTATGGTGGGAACTGGGTGTCACTTGCTTCCTCCTCAGAAGAGCATCAAGCCATGTGATGTAAGGCTGTATTTCTCCAGCCATCTTTTTAGCTAGCTGAAGAAAGAAACCTCTTCCAGGCACCACCAGCACCAGCCATGCTTCCCACTGAATAATTGCCCAAGTTACTTTTCTCACCACCTCACTCTACCCCCTGCAACAGGAAGGCACAAACATGCACAGCAGCTTCTGCTTTTCAACATCTGACATTTGCAGCAACCGAGCTGTCGCAGACAACCCAGACAAATGTACAAATGCTCAGGTCAAGAGACTCTATTCAAACAAGCCAGAGCAACACTGCCCAGTGCAAGGCAATATTTAGTTTAAACAAAAGGGTACAAGCCTTTTCAGTGTCACCTCAGAACTCCACCCATGTAACATGAACCACTGGGAATAGTCTACAACAAAGCATCAGCAAAGCAACACCATATTAGTCTCAGACTATGTTGTCCTAAACCAACCACTATGCTACAGATGCAAATGGCTTTAATGCCATCCTACTCTGGCAGACTTGACAAACCATTCACATTAAATAGTTTACAAACAAATTAGCAATACACGTTTATACATTTATTTTATAAATCACATAAGGATAGCTGCTGGTAGTGTGAAACAGAGGAGAGGTACGAACAGGAAAAAAGGGAACCAGATGAACACTGACCGTGGTTTTGAAAACCTTATTTAAAGGTTTGCAAGCATTTACATCTCTCAAGTGTCCTTCCAGTCACGCATCCTACACAACAAAATCCTCCAAATTAGATAATTAAGATAGTTATCTCTACTCCACAAAATATGCAGCGCAGTTTCTAATTGGATGTACTGTTCAAGATGTGCTTTAGTGATGTATAAGAAGGGGCAAACAGAAGTGCTGCATTTGCAGGTGACAACGGGGTAGCAAAAAAAAAAAAATTTGACTGAAGGAGCGCCCAACATGCTAAGTGCTTTTCAGCTGTAAATTTATCATCAAACACACAAAGTGAAACAATTTATAACATTACACTGAAATTCAGCTTTTCTGCATCGACTATTAAATAGAAACAAGATCTTCCCATTTTAGCAGACTCTGGCATGAGACTCATGCCACTGTGGCAGACCAAGTTGTCAGAGGCAGAGGCCCAGCTTACTACAAGGCCCATACAAGGGGAAGGACAAGAGCCAGCCTGAAAGTCAAGTCTGACAAAATACAAGTCCTATGTGTACAAGGACCAGGAATCATGTTCCATCACCATGCATTCCCTTTTTCATATTACAATACCAAGGGAGAAACCTTCCATCGATACAGATCTAAAGCAGTCTGAATAACTCCCATACTTCTAAAATTCAATTTTCTTTTCGTCAAGTCGTCACATAATTTCTCCTACAGCAGGTCACCTAGTTACCCAACTTGGTGTTTTTGAGAATTACTTTCAATACATCTGCAACCATTTGTTCAGAAACAGTCTGTGGTACCTAAAGGCCCTTTTTGATATATCACTCTCTCAATGTTGCTTATAAGGCTTAGCCCTACCACAATTCTTGAAGTAGAAAAAAAAAAAACCAGTGAATCTGTAAGTTCAACATGAGGGGAAGCTACCAAAACAGTGAAGTTTAAAGAAAGGCCAAGCCTGAGGCAAGAAAACCAAACCAAATTCTAAATTTTGTACAATCAACTGATCTCACGTTGGACACTAAAGAGTCAAAACTATACAGGCAATTTGCACTCAATTATTCTACCTTCTGAGGTGAACCTGTCTCAAAGTTTTAGTAACAGACTTCTGTGAGTACACCGTTAGAATACTCCAATATTCAAGACTCCATGCATTCTGAACTAAGCAGCTTTACAGTTTCAAACTAATAGATTCACTGAAAGCCTATAGCATCACTTTCTTTGATACAAAAGTAATACATTAGAAAAGGCTCCCATTGGTGGTAGCTCAACATCCCGACAACTACTCATCCCTTTCTCACCTGCACAAGGCAACTTGCACTGCACTGCAGTTCAGCAGAAAAGCAAACACTAAAATCAGCAAAAAGTAAAAATTGCAGCATAATCAGATAGATGATACACAACAAACACAAATCAGTTAGAAAACCGTAGCACATATGATTTTTTTAAAATTTTTTTATTCTTAGAACAGAATCCTGGTTTGCCTAAGGCACACAGAAGAATCATTCCTCAGCCTCTGTCTTCCGACCCAAAAACGTCCAGACTCAGGAGGAAAACTCTCTGCACGCCAACTTGAAAAGTACTGTCTTTGGAAGAATCACAAGACTATCTGTTTCAGAAACAAAATCAAATGAAATGCGGGAAAGGTGTGTGTGCAGAAGCATGGGACACACACTTCCACCCAGCTCTTCTTCACATATACTAGAGAGGATTCAACAGGAAGCACCTCCTGGTGAGGGGCTCTGGCAATCTTAACACTGGCACCCAACAACACAGCTGCAGAAATAAGAGATCAGCTCGCGCTTTTGGTTTTAGGACTACAATCACCCCAGAGAACGTTTTGCTTAGGACACTCTAGAGAGGGAACCGATGCTGCACGCAGCCCCAGGGGACAGAAGGCGCTCGGTCCGCATTTCCCTTAAGGGGTGCCCCCTTCCCCCGGCGGCTCCCAGGCCCGCTATCCCGGCCGCCTCCCACGGAAGGCCCCCACCAGCAGCCCCAAGCCCACGACGAACAGAGGCGGCCCCAGCGGAGCTGCCGAGCCCGCGGCTCCCAGCGGCCCCATCGCCCCCCGGCTGGCGGCGGCCTGAGCGAGCTGCACCTCCGCGGCGCGGCGCGGTACAGGCCGCGGCCTCTCGCCACTACCAGCCGCAATCCTCACGCCGCCGGGCTCTGCGGGCGGATGCCGCCGCAGCCCGCGGGCCCGGGCCACCCCCGTGGGGAGATGTCTCACCGCGGGGACTACGCCTCGACACGGTCCCCGGGAGAAACGGGGAGGCTCGGGCCTGGCGGCGGAGGAAGGCCTAGCCACCCTCCCATGGGCGCGGACAGCGGACGGAAAAGGGACCGGAGCTCACCGGGGAAAGGACAAGGACAGCGGGTCTCACCTGGGCCCGGCGGGTCGGGCCAGCGACGGTCCGGCGGCTGCTCGGCGGGGTTTGAAATCGCCAGCACCGCCCGCACCTCCCAGTGTCCGCCGCGCCCATTGGCCGATGCCGGCCCCGCCCGCACCCGCGCCCGCGCCTCTTATTGGCCCATTTGAATCCGGCAGCCGCAGCGCGTGCTCCCGAGACAGCGGCGGGGCCGCCGCGGGAACGCGCCCCGCCGCGGGAACGCGCCCCGCCGCGGCACCGGCCCGGTCCGGACGCACCCTGCTCGGGAACTACCGAGACGTGCCCGTCCGCTCTCTCGGCCGCCGCCGTGTCCCCAGGGAGCGTTCAGGAGGCGGCTGCCGGGCTCTCTACGGCCGGAGCAGCGCCTGGCGAGGCGCGCACGTCCTAAGGCAGCCGGGTCAGGCCGCGGGACCCGTTGGCAAAGAGCTAAAGCGTCTCGGAGCTGATGGATTCTGCTTTGGGGAAGATCCTGTTACAGAGGAATGGGCCTCCTCTTTGCTATGGTCAGTGAGCTTGCAAAGCAGCAACTCAAGAAACGACTGAGAGGGCACCTCACCAATGTTTGTCAGTATCTGAAGAGAGGCTGTCAGAGGAGAACCAGGCTCTGCTCGGTGGTGCCCGGCCATAGGACAAGAAGAAACGGGCAGAAATTGATGCACAGGAAATTCCACGTGAATAGGAGGAACTTCCTTACTGTATAGGTGACCGTGCACTGGGAAATGGCCCAGAGAAGCTGTGGAGTCTCCCTCACTGGAGATCACAGGATTTGTCTGGACACTGTCCTGTGCCATGTGCTCTGGGGTGACCCTGCTTGATGAGAGAGGTTAGCTCAGGTGACCCACAGTGTCCTCTCCACCCTGACCTATTCCGTGAACTGGTTTTGGAGCACAGTGTGTTTTCTCTCCTTTTCTTCATTTCACCTTAAAAAATTGAAGGAAAAAATTTTATGGGTGATCAGAATAGAAGACAAGGGACAGCAGAATGCCATGCAACAACTGCAATTAATCTTACACTGCCCTCTCCCCACCATGCCATGTGAGCACCATCAGTTTTTTGGAAGAGAGGCAATTTTTCATGACCTGACTGAAATGGCTTCTGCACTGTGCTTCAGTTGTGAAATGAGCAGAAATACAGTTGTTTTAAATGTTTTAGGTAGTTCTTTCATCAGAAAGGGACAGAATGTGTTACAAGATTAGCACCAGTACTGCAGTGTCAGTTATTAGTGGACGTTTCATTCATTACTCAGCCTTTGGCACTATTTAAACTCTTGGTTGTAAAAAAAAAAGGCAACAGAAACTTAAACAAAACCCCCTACAGAACGAAAAAGCAGCTCTTCTTCAGAACTTTATTTTCCACTCAGCAGAGGCTTGAGATCTCTATAGTCCTAATACACGCCAATATGAACAGCCCCTTCTGCTATTGCCATGTTAAAGAGGGGGTGAAAAAGCAAGCTGGGGCAGAGTGAGAAGTATTACGTGTGTGAAAGAATCTGCAGAAGTGAGTACAGATATCGTGTCCTTGATTCAGAACAATAGGGGTACAGTGTATGCTACATTCAGCTTTCTAAGAACCCAAGTCTGTTCCTATCTTCTTGCTCCTCTCAAATGAAGCAACGTTGAGGTTCTGTCTGAGCAGGTTTGGGAGTTCCTCATTCAAAGGAGAGTCCAAATAACACGTATGATTCACAACCAAAAGCCAGGCAGAGTGGTTAAGAAAAGCTAAATTTATATTAAATTATCATCAACCCCTAAAATATTGAACACAGTGGTTAAATAACTCCAGAAAATCCAATGTCTCCAGTGAGTAACGTTAAAACCATTACACAGGAACACACGGAAATCACTGACGTTAGCTCGGGACAGACAGGAGAGAGGTTTGCTTTTTACATAGTAAATCAGTGCTCAAGAGATCATCCTCCAGTAGCCTTTCTACATTCTTAACATCCTAAGTGCAAGGAGGGTCTTCTGCTCCCCAGAATGGGGAACCATGATGCATCCCCAAGGCAGCATCTCACTGGGGCTGTCCCTAGAAAAAAAGACATGAACTTCTGTCCCCCTCACTCGTGGAGGAGGCTGTGTGACATTTTATTGCTCCTTTTCACCATAACCATTTGAAGGGAGCAGAGAGCAGTTATGAATGGTTGTTAGGCTGGAGTGCACAGGGTCTCTCCTAAGAAGCAGCAGAGAATATTGATCAAGGTGGAGATCACAAACACCATAAGTTGTTGAAAAGACTGACTGTGTTTTTCCTTTCCCTTCCACACTTGCAACTTGGACAGCAATTACTAAAACAGGCTGACTTAAGATTAAGTGACAGGTCTGGGCAGATGTTTCCCTTCACCCCTGTCCCACCTCAGGATTTTGGTGCATGGTCACATAAGCTATTGGGAAAAAAAAGAACAACCCATTCCAAAACCCTAAGGAACCCTGCTCTCTTACAGGTCAGAGCCTTCCTCTCCCATCTCCCCACTCCCAGCCCTGATGCCTCTGCCCCTACACATGGTTTCTGCTCAAATTGATTCTTCTGCTTATGCTTGAGCCCTCTGGTGTTGTCCCTGCGTGAAGTGGCTTAGCAGTGTCCATGTCAGTGATATGCACTCCTTTCTCAGTTCCCAGTCAAGTCCACACCTCAATCCAAAAGTGCCTCTGCTCAACAAAATCAATGCTTCCAAGGCTGGAGTCAAACAAATAAATAATTAAATAAAAATCTAATTAAAAAAAAAATAAAAATAAATCCCTCTGGGAATAGGGAAGAGTCCCACATTAACACAGGGAAATCCAAGCCTTAGCTCCAGTTCATTTTCCACAGGAATATACTCCAGTCAGCCCAATGGTGCAGTTAGGGACAGAGTCTCAAGCCACCTAGCCAGGTCAAAGCTGCAACCTTCCCCCATCTATCCCAAAGCTACCTCTACTGTGAAAAGTACAGGCAAACTACTGGCAACTGTTGTGTTCTTCAGGGGTAGCAGGCCTGTTAGCATATAAATAAGGTTCGAGCAGTGTAGGATGATTCTCCTTTTTAATCATCTGAAAAAAAATATTGCATGGGAGATGTACCCTCCCCCTACCTCTGAACCATACCCCAGTGTATGTTTTGCTCTCTTTACACCATGGATGGGAATGTACTTGACCTCCTTCCACACGATAAAAGAGGTTACAAAGTTTGCAGTGAGAAATTCTTTTCAGGGAAGTTCTGCTTCCAAGGATCTGGCTCAATGCTTAATATTTTACCATGCGATTTGAGGGGTTAATATACGTTTTGTTTTTGAACAAGTGTCAAGCATTATTTTCTCTTTTTTCTTTTTGAACAAACAGATGACAAAAGAGTATGAAAAGGTGGCAATAGTCCTTGGGAGCATGCAGGACCCAGCTCCAAATGATGCTGGGTTTTGGCTGCAAGGGTAGGATGACATTCCCTAAAGGGTAAGAGTCTCGGAGGCCAGAGAACTAAAGCTCATGCAGCTGATGGGAAAAATTATTTTGGCAAGGAGAGCTATTTAGTGGTAACAGAAGAACTTAAAGTGCAATTCTGATAAACAACTACTTAGAATGGCCCTTGCAGCTCCTGATTATTGTCTCCCATTCTAGGTCAAATGGGCTCAGCCTAGTAATAAAGCAGTTCCTAACTGTCAGCACTGAGCATTCTCCTGGGAAAGACTCGACCTAGGAATTTTCTCTTTTCCCTTATTATGGTAATCAAAGGTCCTAAAGGCCAAAAGAATTGGGACCTTGCAGAACTGGGACTAGTGGGGACCTAGCAAATTTTCTTTTTCTTTTTTTATATATCAGTTATGCAAAGATCAGTAAAATTTAGGTCTTACTGAGATCCATTTTCCCCCATTAGCTCTGTAGAGCTAAGTAAAATATCAATTTCTTCTTGTCTGAAGTTCAGCACTCAGACTCTAGTACCCACAGGGAACAGTTGTGAAAGGGGCATTTGCTGACTCTTGTTTTTCCAGAGTAGAAACGTGTTTTAACAGGAAAGGGGAGAACAGGAGCAGTGTCCACTGCCAGCAACAGACACAGTGCTCCAATCTGAGCATTCCTTAAAGTTTTTAGTAGCAGATATGAAAGTAAGCAGTGATGCTCTCATGAAGTGAGTCTTGGCAACTGTGGTTATCCTCTTTATGTCTTTACAAGGTGACCTGATGCTGTGTCAATGTCCTCTTGAGCCCCAAAGTATATCCCATCTATACCAAGACCTCTCTCATGTCAGAGACCCCTCAACACAAAGCCTCAAAGAGTGCTGCTAGTGCTGGAATGACCAGGGGTACTTCTGTGACCACGAGCCAGCAATGAGGCAGCTCTGCTCTCTTCATGGGCATTGACCGTGAGCTGGATGACACAGGACTTGCAGGTTGCCAGGGAACAGACACTCTGAACCAGATTCAGGCCAGACGAGTCACTGCGAAAGTTAACGTGGCAACTTCCAGGAAAAGGGAACATATAAATAAACCACAGACAGTGAAAATGAGTCAAAAGGGTCTCTGGGTTCCAACCAACCCACCCATCCTCCTTCTCCAAACACAACAACACAGCTGCCCAAGCTCCATGCTGAAAGGCAGTCCCAGTCTCAGGCCCCTTGCAAGAGAGGCTGGTCTCTGTGCCCTTCCTTGCCAGGCAGGCAGAGTCCTGTGGTTTTTGTGCGAGCAGAGGGTAGGGAGGGTACAACAGTTTCCAAAGTCACGTGTACTTTAGACCTCGCTCTCTGTGGAGGGCTTGCGTTGGTGTTTCCAGCCTGTATCTGGGAGTGAGCCCCGCCGCTCAGGAGTGGCTGCTGCTGTGTTAACACTGCTGCATTCAGACTGTTCTTCCTGCAGCAGCTGCTCAGTTTCAGTGTCATCCAGTGAACCAGAACTAGCCTGGATAGAGACCGTATCCGTCTTCATGCAGACGTGGTCCCGGAGGATCCCTCCACGGGAGCTCCGAATCTGCTTAAGGTCATCCCATTCAGAATCATCACTGGATAAAAGGCATATTCCCTCCACAATCTTGATCTTCTCCTTAGTGTAGCTGTGGTCAGGACCAGTCTAGGGAGAAGACAGATGAATGAAAAAATAGGTCTATGGAAAAATATGGCAAAGAGCAATGCAGAGCTGGAATGAAGACAAGGAAGCAGACAAAGAGCTGGACCTCCATGTAAACAGACACTGGCTTTAACTGCCACAATGACAGAGCCCATTTTAAGCTTCCTTTAGTTCTTTCGGAACCACCCCCAGACGAGCCCTCCCTGCAAGGGCTCTCATTCCAAACTCTATGATTCTTCAGTCGTGGAAGCAGAATGACAATGAGGCTGCTCTTCTCATTCAACTATACATATTCCCTGACAGAAGAGAGTAAGAACACAGCCTAAAAAGGAAGGAAAAAAGCCCCACCAAACAAAATGGGAAGCAGAAACAAACAGAAAACATGGTAAAAGTAGGCAGAAGATCAATTCTAGGTTTGCAAATCTTTACATCTGAGTCATTCTAGATTCACCTCTCAGCAAAGCACAGCTGGAATACCACTGTTGAGTCCAAGTCTCACAGCAGCACAGGGGAAGGATATTATAGGGAAACAACGAAAATGATCAGAGGCAATAGGGACCACACTGAGATTAAAATAGTGAAATCTAACTTGGCTCACTAGGAAATAAGGAGCACCTGATCTACCCCTGAGGAGAAAGTGGAGGCAGTGGGGAAATATACATCTGTGTATATCAAGGAGCATTGGAATTAAGAAAAAAGCAGAAAGGATTTGGATTCCCAGATAAATAATACTGGCTTATCCTTAATAGATAGGGCTAAAATGGCTTGATGATTTGGGGAATCTATTGGATAGTACCTGTTGTGATGAACTCTCTGTGTGTGGAGACACAAGTCTTGACTCTATTTCAGAAGGTTAACTTATTATGCTATATATTATATTAAAATGCAACACTAAAACTATACTAAAAGAACAGAGAGGAAAGAAATATCAGGAAGCTACAAAGAACAAGAATAGAATAGAATGCATAACAAAATCCTGTGTCTGCTCACAGCCTTGGCACAGGTGGCTGTGATTGGTCATCAATTGAAAACAATCCACATGGACCAATGGAAGATGCACCTGTTGCATTCCACAGCAGCAGATAGTTATTGTTTACATTTCTTTCCTGAGGCTCCTAGCTCCTCTGGAGGGGAAAAATCCTAGGAAAGGATTTTTAATAAAATATAGCTACAAGTACCTTTGAAAAACAGTAAGGGAAAACTCTTCCCTTTGTAAGTCTGCGATCCCTGCCAGACGAACCAAGCGATCTAACAGATAATCACAAATAGTCCTAACATAAATTGTCTTTTTAAAATATCAGTGAGTATGAGTAGCCAAAGCCCAGACCAAAAAATCTGCCATAGAAAATAACTTATATGTTCCTGACAGACAGTAGAGCTAGTTTAAGGACATAAAAGCAGAGGAGGAGACCAAGAAAGAGCAATTAGTATGGACAGCGCTTGAGCCACACAGCAGAGCTTGAGTGAGGGAGGCAAGATCAAACACACAGAGTAGTGATACCTGATGTGAGGATGTGGACGGAAATCAGAAGAGGGAAGATGAGAAGCTATCTGAGTGATAAGAAAGCTTCTGAGGAGAAAAGAGAGGAGAAACTAAGTGCTGCAAGATATATTAAACTCTCTCCATCATGCGGCACAAAGTACGGACCTCTGAAGGGTCTTTAAAATGCTCTATTTAATAAGGCCTCTATTTTTTTCCCCTATCCCTCCCCTTTCAGGCCATGCACAGCCAGGAGCCACTTTCTTGTTACCAAACCCCTTCTGGCTGCCTGGTTCCCCTGGTGACTGTCCAAAGCAGCCTTGGTGCAACAGTCACTAACCAGGACCTGTATCCAAGGAAGACAATTTCAATTGGCTCGTGCACTTTTGAGGGCCATCACTCAATGCAAATGAAATACAAGACACTGTGGGAGTGGGTAAGAAGCAGAGAACTAGAGACAGGTCAAATTCACTACAGCTCACTGGGGAAGAAGTGCTGCTGGCTGATGTCCATAGCAGTCTGAACAATTCAATGAAGCTGTCCTTCTGTGTCCTAAAAGTCAATGCTCACAAGTTGGAATCCTTCCACATAGTGAGGCCTGTAATACTCAACAGCAGCTTGAGCTGAGCTCCCATGTCCTTAGTAGCAGTTCTTACCTCTTTCTTGTAGCACAGCTGGTTGTACATGGTTGGTTTGGGAATGGATTCAATCTTCACCTCCTGGGTAGATGTCCGATATGAAGGATTACTGTAGGTTAGGTTCCCCAAGCCAGGCTCCGTAAACTTGGACTTATTATGCCTAGAGGGAGAGAGCTGTCAGAAAAGTCACAGGAACCCCCTGCCAGGATCCAAATGCTCCTGAATGCTCAGCAAGTGGATGGCTTCAGCCATCTCCACTGTCCCTCAAAGACAGAATCCTGGCTTCACCTGGCTCTTCAGGAATGAGTCCATTTACTAGCTACCACTACAGCAAGGCACTGCCATGTAATCACAAAGGCTGTCATGGCAGTAACTGGTGAAGTTATCTGTCAGAAAGCACATGAGCTCACATATTTACTGAGATACGAATTATCTCACATTCCTGTCCATAACTCATAAGCTCTCTGCAGAAAATTTAGCCAATAAGCTTTCAAATAGTAGAACTGCAGACCAACACTTTAGAGGCACAGGACTCAAACCTTGCAAATAAAATCATCAAGCACTCTTTCCAATGGAGGAAAGAAGGACTGTAAAGGACAATAAAGAAAGATTTAGTGCTTTCAGAGACCTTCTCCTACAACTCAAGAGTTTACAATTGGCCAGGAGAGAGAAAAAAGATCACTTACCTATATATAATTAAAGCAGCAATAAGCAGCAAAATAAACAAGATGCTGAGAAGACCTCCAATAATGTAGCTGACATGCAGTCCTTCTCCTGAAAGTGAATACCAAGAGTAACTCATTTTATATTTCACTGGATAATACTGACCTTGGTGTAATGCCTGATGCTGGGGCTTTACCCATACAGAAGTATGTAAACTAAAATGTCAACACATTAAGGTTTAGCAGAGGGTTTTGTTTGGCTTCATAGGAAACAAACATATGGTCAACTTTCCTCCCACCCAGGCCCCAGCAAACCAAGCAGTGTGAAGATCTTGGTAATGGGGTTGTAATGGTGGAGTTAGACCCCCCTTGCTGACAGGTTACTCCTTCATTGGGAAGCAATTACTACAGTCAACCATCTTCAACTAAACACAAAGGGGACAGAGAAATAAGAGTACTCTTAATGGGAAGAGCCCAGTGGATGAGGTATAGGATGAAAGAAAAGACAACTATTCTTCAGACCAAAGAGTCACTTGGTAAAGTCCCCATCTAGGTTAATGAATGCCTATAGAGGCATTTTGCTCTACTCAGAGAGCATTTGAGTAATTCAAGTCTTAGTTTCAGAAATTTCAGTTTCAGACACTATGGATTGGAATGCCCTCAGCACATCTGGAGGAACAACCCTGGTGGAGAAGAGTTAAAGAAAAGCAACTCACCCATGGTGGCCAACACTGCCTCATTGGCACGAGTACACAAGCCTTGCCTGGCATCTTTGTCAGAGCAGCTGAAAGACAGAAGGACATTTCAGTTATTTACTGAAAGTAGAATCAACAGTAATAAAGGTATCAAAAAACAGGATGGAATGGGCTAGCACTGAAAACCCTTCCTTTTCCAGTTAAAAACCACAGATCTTCCTTTTTCTTCTTCTGTATTCTGCACCCCGAGAAAAGATAACTATACATACATATATATAGGGGGTGTGCATGGATAGATCATTACCGGTCTGCAGTATCTTGATATCCAATTCATTCTAGATTTGCCTCTCAGGTACACAAGTGTACTCATATCTTTCAGGAAACAAATTTCAGCATCAGTGCTGAAGCAAAAATCAAAATGTCTCAGAGTCAGCATGAAGACATTTCCATCCAAGAAATCATACTCAGCTGAGTGCAAGTTTTGCTCTGTAAATAACTCAACCATATACTATGGAGCTACTCTTTTGCTGAGCTGTATAAATACCAGGCTGTAGGGAGTTAGCAGAAAAGAGTCTCTTAACTACCCGCATTGTAAATTAAATGTTAGAGCTGCAAAGATTCTGTTCTGCCCCAAGCAAGCTATCCCCTTCCCAGGGCAGAACCATTTTCTCAGCTGCGTGGGTCTAGTCTGAGATGTTTCAGTGAATTGAAGCAACAGACTCCTCTGTCCTCCTTTCAGAAATAAGTTCTCAAAATTAGGAGACTCAAAAATCAATCAAATGAATGATACATGAGCTAAAGGCAGATTTAAACACTTCAGTACAGTCAGACTACACACACATTTCAACAAAACGGACACAAAGGATCTCCACCTGTTTCTTGCCATCTCAACAATGGCTCTTTGCCATCTCAACTGCATCTTTGTCGTAATAGTTTCATTCATTAAGAATGTGAAATCTGGAGCTGGAATATCCTCTTTTGGCTAGGGATAAGTATATTCAGATTATTGTAACCAGAGGGGGCTTGCATGTGGAACCTTGCAAAAGCTGGGGCTTTCACACCCCAAGAGAACAAGAACACTTGTTCTCTTGTTCCAAGAGAACAAGAACACTTACTTTCCTTCCACTGTTTCCAGAGATGTGAGAGGTTTGGTTGTTGAAGTACCTAGTCTGCCAGGTGGTGTTTGACTCCTCTCACTTACACTGGTTGGTTCCGGACCAGGAGGCACCACACCAGGAACTAGAACAACAGAGAAAAATAAGTAGGACTCCAACTTTGTGGGGCAGATAAACAAGTGTGATAGGCTTGTCTAGGCCATTTCCAAAACTCTTTATATCTTATATGAGCAGCCTTCCCATCTCAAGCCCAGGCTGTCAGCAGAAAGGACAAGAAGGCTCTATCACTCACAACCACTGGCCTCGGTTCCAATACATGACTGTGTAAGATCTATACACTGGACAGCCTCAGCTGCTCTGGTTGCCACTGCATAAGCAGTAGCAGTGGCTCACTTACGGAAGCTACTGCCCAAGTGACACTCAGTAAACTCACTTGTAGAACAGGGCCGCCCATCTGGCTCATCTGGACACGCGCAGACAAAGTCAGAAGCCCTGGCAAAGCAGAGGTGAGTGCAGCCTCCATTGTTCACTCCACAAGCATTACTACCTGGAAGGAACAAAAAATTTTCTAAATATGTTACATCTGAACAAAAAGGGGGCTCAGAACAACAACCTTCTTTGCTGCTCAGCCAGAAATACGTCTTAGAAATCCAGCAAGTTATTATGTTTTTGGCATATGCCCGTCATCTGATTGCTAAGAAAGTAATGACAATAGCCAAACACTGAATTGCATTAGGGCAGTCTTGAAAGGAAGGTACTGGAACTCTTTAGACAGAAGCCCAGACAACACAGTTGCAGAGATAAAAAACCCAAAAACCTCACATTCTTCTGGTTTAACACAATGTTGGGTGAACACCATTAAGATGTGCTTGGCTGAAAAGTCACAGGCAGACAAAGAATGAGCTAAGGGAAGATGAGTTAGTAGTGTGAGCATAAAAAAGAATGTCATCCTTACTTGACATCCACAATAGTGCAGTAGTTCTAGAGTTCTTTTGGTCTCCAATAAGAATTTGCCTGAATCAAGGTCCTTCTATTTACCTGTCTGTCTCTGAGGAGAAACCACAATGATATCCATCAATCCCTCAACATTGGCTAGGACTGTCTCTTTGTTCCGCCCAGAGTATTTGTCCACTCTCTGGATAGATTTCGTTTGCCAGTCAGTCCAGTATATCCATCTGTCCTGCTGCTCAGGGAGACAGCAAAGAAAAATCACAGCCATAATTAGCATATTTAGTCATGTAGACACAGGGTGCCCATGAAAAAACATATCCCAGTGGCAGAAGGCCCAAAACAAAGGCCTTTTCAAACCCTTACCCTCTTACTGTAAAGAAGATGACTGTGTACACCCCGCTGTTCAGACAAACTTCCTTTCTTAGCTCCAGAGAAGATTTAACTACAATCCCCTCAGCCATCTTGGTTTCCTCAGACTGTAACACTTCCCTGTTCCCAAACTCCACTGTACAAACTCATCAATACACCAGGGAGAATGGTGGCAGCAGGAAAACCTTCTCACCTGTGTCAGAGCAAAGGGATGTGACACCTGGCTGACCAACACTTGTCGTAGCTTCCCACTGAGGTCACAACTCTCTATGCGATCAAGGTGAGCATCCACCCAGTATATCCTGAAGGCAAAGGGAAAGAGGTGAGCTTCCATCTATACAACCTCTCTTTACTTTCTAGTCATTTACTGACCAAGATCATGGAATCATAGGATGGATCAGGAAATAAAAGCTATAGAAGAAAGCCTCAAAACACTCCAAAACCAAACCCAAACCCACAGTGCTACTCCAATAAATGAAGCTAAGAGTGCTAAAAAATTCATTACATCCCTTAACCCTATGCAAGTATAGGAAAATCTTTCACTAACCTCCTGGTGTCATAATCCAGAGTCAATCCATTGGGCCATCCTAGGTCAGTGTTAATCAGGATTTTACGTTCAGAGCCATCCAAATTTGCCCGTTCAATTTTAGCAATGTGACCCCAATCTGTCCAGAAGAGATACCTGAAGAGATAAAAGACAAGTGTAAGAAGAGGAGACCATTTCATTTGGCCTAAGGAAAGTTTTAGTTATGAATGAAACTGCCAGATTCTTCAGGTTCAAAAAAGATAATATAGTCTGTAGCCTGCTTCTCACAGCTATCTGCCCAACCTTCAAATTCATTGTCTGCCTGACAAGTGCAAGTCACTCAGAGTCAACCCCTTACTGGTACTTGCAGATTCACATGGCACATGTCTTCTTCCTCCCACAACCTCCTCTTCCAGCCTGCCTCTGTGCAGCCCTTCCCCCTGCCCCACCAGTAACCCCAAACCTACCCCTTCTTGGGAAAGACAGCAATGGCTCGAGGTTCATCCAGGCTGTTATTGATCAGCACTTTCCTGGAGCTTCCATCCAGTCTAGCCACTTCAATGGTATTGCGCCCTGTGTCTGTCCAGTAGAGGTTCCTGGCAACCCAGTCCACTGCCAGGCCATCTGTAGTCTTCAAACCCTGACCAATAACAGTTTCCATGTTGCTGCCATTCAGATCAGCCCGCCTGGATCAAAATCAATGACAAAGGGCAGTGAGGAACAGCTAGTTCCTGGAAAGCTGGATCTCCATCAATCACAGGGCCACTGCATACTAATACCTCCCTAAGACTTTTTGCCCCTGTGTCCAGCAGGTTAAACACACCTTCAGCATGATGCTGTGTAGCAAAGACAAGGTGTTAAGTACTGGTGTAGTGCTCAGTCTCCCCAGTTTACTGGCACACTCAGCACAAGTCACAGGTGACCTGGGCACCGGCCAAGCAGTTGACTGGCACCTACCTGATAACATCAAGAAATACATCTGTGTAGTAAATCTTGCCATCCACACTATCATAGTCCAGAGAAATGACATTGTTCAGCTCAGGGACAGGTATGTGCACATCTGTGTGGTCACTGGTGTCCAGCGAGATACGACGGATGGAAGCACGGCTAGAGAAAAGTAGGTAGGTCTCTGGAGAAGAGTCACATGTCTGCTCATCTCTCTTCAGCTGGATGCCAGTGGGGCAGGCACAGGAGAAGCCAGTGGGATGAGGTAAACAAAGGTGGGAACAGCCACCATTACGAACTCCACATTTATTGAAGCCTTCAGAAACAGGGAAAGTGTAGTTTTAGGATCTCACAGACCAAAGCTTTACTTTAAAGGCTACATACATGCACAACTTGCTAGCAGCTGAGTTCATCCTTACCATCCCAGCCTTGCTGGGAAGCTACAACCCTTTGTACAGAGGCTCTCCTTCTGTAAGACTCATGGTAGGTATGGGCATGATTGGCAAGGAGAACAGGAGGGTCCAGAAGAAGAGGGATCATTAGAAGAAAAATCTTAACCCGCATTCCTTGCTAATCATAGTTTTCCCAGGGAAAACTGCTCCTAAACAGCCAAGTGCTCCCAGATTTATGCAACTGCAGTTTAACTTTATTACTGCTACAAATGGTAATGCTGACAGAAAGATCCAACCCTGCAGGGAAATAGTGTGACAATGTACCAGAGGCCAGGCTGACAAAGAAGCTTCTGTTTCAACTTAGCTGCACACAGTGGCAAGTAAACAAAGGCATCAGAGAAGCCGGCTGGAAGTGCCTGACATATTAGGGTCATATAATTTTTTTTTTTAAATTGTAAAGAACCCAGCATACATTTACTAGGAGGGAATAAGCCCAGGAGGCACTTGCAGGGAATAGGAAGAAGACAATGTGGATACGATGGCTAGACTTTTGGTCAGCTTTAAGTTTTATTGCCAAGTTATACAGTCAAGAGTGATGTTCTGCTGCTAGTAACCACAGGAAAAACAGCAGAGCTTCCTACAGAAGCATGTATTGGGGAAATTCCACCAAAATAAAACCACAGCACAAAGCAACAATTTCCACTGAAAAGCAAGGAGGCAAGATGGGGTGTTACAGGATCCCCAAAGAGTAACAAAGAATTGACTCTGGCACAGAATAGTTGGACAACATGATATATTAAGAGCAACTAAAGCAGCAGAGATTTTGCAGAGCGAAGAGGCAGACAAGAAGATGAAGCCTGCAGTGATTGGGAAATAATACTAGAACTTGAAATAATATTTCAGCAACTGGTTTAAGAAGAATTAGAGTTTTCTGGAGTTATAGAAGGGAAATTGTCCAACGTCAGTACAGTCTGGTGAAGCCTAATATGGCATGACTTGTTCAGTTGTCCTAACAAAGTGGCTCTGCTGTGTGCAAGAATGAGGTTCTCAGTGCAATCCAATGAAGGAAATGGGACAAAGGGGTCAAAAAGCATGCAGTAATCAACACTAGACCTATAGAGCCGGGTAAACAGAGAGAAGTGCAAAAATAGTTAAAGAGGGAAGAAGTGATGCTTTAAAAGAAGGCATCATAAGAAAAGCTGATTTTTGAGAAGTCACTCTATCACTCCTGCTTTACACCAAAGGACTGTTTCCAATGACAGCTTTGAAGGACTCCCCTCGCCACCACTGACACCCACCAACTGGGAAGCAACTTACCCAGGGGCCGTGCCCTGTCAACAGCTTGAATATCCATGAGGCCAGGCAGGTTTGCCCTCACCAAGATGACATTAGCACCAGTGTCCTTGTCAGCCCTGTGAATGCTGCGAGTTTGCCAGTCAGTCCAGTAGATGTAAGAGTCCAGCAAAGTGAGGCCATAGGGATGTTGCACTGGAGACAGCAGGGTGCGGCGGTTCGCGCCATTGAGATCCGCAGCCTCGATCCGCTACAGGAAGAAGTGGAACATCAGCCCATACTCAAAACACTTCTCTTGCTAGCACTTACTGTAGCAAGGAGGAAACAATCTTGGCAAGTGATGTTATTCAGGTTCACCTCTCCCTCCATAGCCCATACTCTCAGAAAAGCTTACATTCCCCTTGCTCTTTCAACAACTTGTTCAAGAGCTTCAAAGCAGCCTCCAAATACCCAATGACAAACAACACTGAAGAACAGAATCAGACCTCTGTGTGTGCATCAGCCCAGAGCAGCTGGGACCCAGCCTTATCCACTGCCAGTCCATTAGGCCAGCCCAAGTTGTTGCTGATCAGCACCACACGTGCAGAGCCATCCATCCCAGAGCGTTCCAGCTTGGCATTCTCACCCCAGTCTGTCCAGTACATATACCTGGAGAGAAGCAAGCAAGTATTATGAAAAAGGAGGTCAGAAGTCCTGTGTTACTCCTAGACAATCTCGTGACAACACTAACCCCATTTCATGGTATAAAGCTATTGCCCGAGGGCTATCCAGGTTCTGCCAGACCAAGACTTTCCTCATGGAGCCATCAAGGTTGCCCACTTCAATCCGGTTTGTTCCTGTATCTGTCCAATATATCTTCCTGCCGATAGCATCCACAGCCAGCCCATCTGTAGTCAACAGACCTGAGAAAATAGCAAAACATTTTGGTCACTGCTTTTTCTCCCTATTTAGTCAGGAATTTCTAGTATTTCTCTTGTCCATCTCGTAGGCAACTGCTTTAGTCTTTCCTTGCCTTTCCACCAAAAATGTATTCTACCAGGGTATCGGAGAATCTCTTTTTTCATACTGCAAAGGACAAAGAGGCTCTCAGATCAAAATCTCCCTCACCTGTAGTGATGATGTCCTCAAATTGTGAGCCATCAAGTGCAGCGCGACTGATTTTCCGCAATGTGCTGTCTGACCAGTAAACCTTTCCTGGATTGAAGAAGAAAGAGAAACTTGAAAAAGCCCAGAACAAAACCAAACCAAACCCCAGCAACCAAACAGCAAAATCCTTAAAAAACAGATCCAGGTGTCCGACTACCTGCTACACTATTCAAACTGGATCTGATTGTACAGGAATAATAACAGCACAATATTATTAAGCTAGAGTGATAAAACACTGCAAATTTTCTTGTTCCAATTCTCCCCAAAATATGTAGGATATTTACACAAGGTCTGACCTCCACACAGGGATGGAGAACACCCAATACCATCAGCTACTAGTAGAGCTCCACCTCTGACTTCTCAAAATGAGACCATCTACCTTACAGTGCAACATGGTTTACACCCACCACAGCATCGGATGTTAACTACACACGAACAACCAGTGCCTGAGCTCTACAGCTGTAAAAGGCCTCAGGAAGAGGAACTTTGTCAAATACAAAGCCCACTCGATATTGCAGGCAGTATTTTTCCATATAGTTTAGGTTCTCTTTTTTCCTGTAAGGATATTCCTTTCCTCGCTGGAAACAAATTATCTGCAGCACATACAAGGAAAATAAAAATCTACCCAAATCCACAGCCTACAGTAAGATCTGTGCCTGGGTCTTTACTCAGACATTTAGATAGGAAGTTACTTGTTGCCTTTCAAACACAGTCAGATACAAAAAGAAGTTCAGACCTTCATGAGGATCCACTCCAATTGCAATGGTGTTCTTCATGGTGACATTGACTGAGACAACAACATCTGCAAAGTAAGGGATATCCAGAGAGACCATCCGGATGTCAGTCCTTCTAGCAAAGATCAGAAAGCTGGTCATTCCTGCAGAGTGGACAATGGACAGATATTAGTGAGGAACAAGTTCAGTCAACTGTAGGCATCATTTATCAAGTATTTTGGTGTTACAACCACTTCAGTGGAAAAGGGAAAGTGTCTCAGACAGATCTTGGCTTAAGGACAGTCTGTGTAAAAAAAGTTCACTTTTTTGAGCATCACTTAATGCTTCTTTACATCCAAGTTGCAAGGCATAACACTCACAGAAGACTTAGTTCTGCTAATATGTGTGGGAAATTGAAATTAGGAGTCACTTTATTCCTGCTAGGGAGGAAAAGTGGATTACCACGGCCTCAAGCCAAATGCCTTCCACCATCCACAGAAGAGGGTCCCACAGAAGGAGTGTTTACAGACCTATTAAAGAATATTATCACCTTGTAGTTTAAGAATTCACCTCAATATTAGGGCAAAAGTATGGGAAAAAATGTGACATTTGGTTTACTTGGCCAACATAATTTCAAGAAGAATGTCCCCTTCATCAATCCATTTATCAGTAAGTTTCTTCATAGTAATTCCCACTCAAATTGAAGGTACAGGCACCAAATGGGTTTTTCAAGGCATAAAGCATTTAAGCACATAAAAGTGAAATTTTTTCTCTAACGAGGCAGAGGCAAAATGTAGCTCTGATACAAAACTGCAATGAGGATTCCACAGAGAACACTCACCAGGGGAGCAGGTCTTGCCATCAGATTGCAGATTGATCCCTGTAGGGCAAGTACAGCTGTAGCCTTTTGGAAGAGGTGCCAAAAGGCACAGGTGACTGCAGCCTCCATTGTTAACTTTGCATGCTGTATGTACTATGGAAAAGAGGATAAAAATCCATGAGCCAGTAGCACTGGCACAAAAAAGGGACGCAGCAGCTATAGAAAAGCATTCTAGAATGCCCTCAAATACCAAGTCAAGAGTTAATTCTCATGCTCTCATACTCCACACAGACACTTAAGACAATGAGGGCTGACAGGTCAGCTCCTTGCAGAAAAGACATGCCACACGGCAGAGCCTGAGCAAGCTCTCAGCTCAGTGGGGCTTCGGTGTGAGCTCTGTACCTGGTGGCCTGTGCCGGTGGAAAACATGAATATCCATAAGATTCTCCAGATTGTCCTGCAGTGTTTCCCGAGACTGCCCAGTTCTCCTATCTGCGCTCTGGATGCTTTTCGCCTGCCAGTCTGTCCAGTAGATTCTCTCACCATAAAGAGTAAGTCCAAAGGGGTGAGGCAGATTGTTCCCAATCAGCACCTGCTCAGATTACCCCCATCACCCAAAGAAAAATATTGTATTATATAAATTAAAATATTTTAAAAATATATATTATATATATATATATATATAAATTATACCTATATTAGTAACCATGAAGTCACTAAGGAGAAGAGGCTTCCCTTGCTCCCTCTCAACATCATAACATACAATTACAGCAAAAGGAGAATGTGATGCAACCTTGGCCCTCAAACTTCCCTCACATACTTTCAAATTGAAAGGGAGTTCTTTCCTCAGTGAAAGCCACTCTGTACTTTGAATTGTACATTTTCCTTTCCATTGAAAAAAGAGGCAGGAACCATCATCACTTGGTGTTCACACTCCCAGACCTGCTCCTCAAAGATGGCTTCCTTACCCTCCTGTTTCTTCCATCCAGACTGGCATACTCGATGGTCTTCATGCCTGCATCTGCCCAGTACAAGCGCTGTGACTCGTAGTCAATGGCCAAGCCATTGGGCCATGTCAGGTTGGAGGAAATGACCACCAAGCGGTTTGAGGCATCCATCCCAGCACGCTCAATTTTTGGGTTAGCTCCCCAGTCAGTCCAGTACATGAACCTAAGAAGAAGCCCAGACAGAAGTGAATGCCCACACTTTTTCACTGCCTGAGAAGCAAGCGAGTCTGGTGCCTTCAGGCCCTAGCAGGGAGAAGCATTAAAGTATTAATGTGCTCATGTCCAGCCTTGGGTTCTTGTAATGTACCTAAGATCACAATCAAATTTACATACCTTCTACTGCTAATGGGCTGGCCTAATTACCATGTGTAGGAGAAAAATTCAAGAAAATAGGTCAAGGTCTAAATTAACTGATTATTTAGCAATGTACACCACTAGCCCTTTACACTTTTGCTGCATTTGTCTTCCAGTAGTCCACTCAAGGAAAGAATAGCACTCTTTCATTCAACACTTCTAAAGCAATGGCTGGTGAGCTTTTTCCTACCCACCCTATCCCCACCTCCAAAAGGTCTGAGAACATCCTTCTAACTGAAAGTCAAGTCAATAAGCAGGAGCTTGAATACAAATTCAACATATATGTGCAACAGAGAAACAGAAAATAACTAGATGGGCACATTCTCAACATTTTTGTACCACATCTTTAGTTTTACATCCTCAGGATAAACAAATGAAAACACCAGCCAGCTCCTGCAAGCTCCACAGCACAACAGGCAATTACCTCTGCTTATCTTGTTCTATTAGCATCTAAAATCACATCTCTAGTTTCAGTCACTAGCAAGTTGTAGAACAATGGCACCAGTAAGAAGGAAAATTGTACAAAACCAAAGAACCAGAAAGTCTTTAGACATGCAAGAATTGTTAAGTCATCCCAGAAGAAAGACTCTCTTACCCTGCAACAGGGTCCACCACAATATCTCTAGGTCTGTCTAGGTTCTCCCATATTAGAACAGTTCTCATGGTCCCATCTGTATTGGACACCTCTATCCGATCTGTTCCTACAAAAGTCAAGAGAAAATAACAGAAATGAAATAGGAATTGCAAGAGCTAAGGCAAAAAAACCTCCATACAACAGTGCATTCTTCCCCTATATCCATCTGTGTTCTTAGCTGGAAGAGAGGTAAGAAATCTGGCTTAAAGTGTCACATTTCATCCTCTCAAGTCACCTCTGTGCCTGTCACTGCTGTGGAGTCCTGTATATAATCTACATCTTACCTAAAACCCCATACCATGAGAGAACAGCTAGAAAAGAATAATCTTCCTTATATCTCTCTTAACTATGACTCTCCAGCAGAGAACATGCTCCAAGTATGACCTGCTGCACCACAAGATACACTGCTGGAAGATACATAAATGCACACAATCACAAGCTCAGCAACAAGACAACAGTGATGACTATTTTTATAGAATTAGTACTGGGGATACTGCAAAGAGAATTAAACTAAGGGTTGTGCCTCAATTCACACTCAGTTAGAAGCACATGACATGAAACTCCATCTTTCTGCTACACAGAAATTAGATAAATTTGGAATGAAACAGACAGAACTACCCAACTGATTTTCAGTTTTCATGACTAATAAGGAAGACAGAAGTCTACATAAAGCAGAGGATCCCAGTACCTGCATCAGTCCAGTATAGTTTGTTGGTGACCCAGTCAATTGCAAGTCCAGCTGGACTTTCCAGGCTGGTGTCCACCACAACCTAAATGAAAACAAAAAGAAAAAATCCTTAGTGAAATTAGACCTTAGGGAGAAAGTACTTGTCCAATGCACTACCCATTCACAAATTATGTTAACTTTCAAAAGGCAAAAACCTGAGCAGAGCAGTGCTGTACAAGAGAGAACATTAAGGACTTTGAAGTCCAAAGAAGGCTTTTATTTGGAGAAACTTCTGGGATTTTTTGCCTGTACAAACTGCAAATCCAAACTTTGAACTCTGTTTGCCTTATTTATAGTACCATCAGCCTAGAAGTGTGAGCAAAAAGCATTCCCAAAGAGCATGACTCTTGTTCCAATTTTAATGTAACAGAGGATTTAATACTTCTTTCTTTCAGATTCTAGGGCTACAACAAAGAAATTGACCACAGCCCACAAATCACCACACTTCATGTTTCCCCATTCAAGGCTCTCCATACACCCAATTGTTTATGAAGTGTCCAGTGATCTCATCAGTTTGTCAGAACTAGGCACACTAATGAACAAAAGATCCACCATGAACTGCAGTGCCTTAAAAAGCCAGTGTATCCCACCGGCTTCAAATCTGATGCTCAAGGAGTCTCCTGGCCAGATGAGCTCCACACACAGTGAACACTGTACCTCCTGGTTTGATCCATCCCATTTTGCTCGGCTGATTGAGTCAGTGCTAACGTCTGTCCAGTAGACATAGTCATCCTTTGAGTCCCAGTCTAGAGCCACAGCACTGCGAACATCAGCAAGGGGGATGACATCATCTGACAGGTCATCTGTGTCAAAGCTGATCCGACGGATGTCCATCCTTCGGGCAAAAAGCAGGAACTTGTCAAGACCTGATCAAAGGTCGAAAGGTCTCCTTTTAATTTCTCTAAGTTCAACAATACAGTGATAGACAGACAATTCCCTGCTATATTCACAACATTAACCACCTACATCATCTCTCACTGGCAGGTCTTTTTTTTTACTGGAAGCAAAATATCACAGGGAGAGGATAGGAAAGAAGGGTCAGAGTGGTTGTGAGCTCTCTCCTGGGGTGTAACCTATGCTGAGGGAACAAGGGCAACCATATTCTTCAAAGGATGGCACAGACATCCCTCTAAATCAAATAGCTATTTTAAAATAGCTCTTGAGAATCTGGGAGATAGTTGGTCAAATTCTTTCATGTAGTTACAAACTAAGAGAAATGTGGCAATGATGAGGACTGAATTTTTTGTTCATCACTTAAACAGCCATTATGGGCATTTCAGAAAAACAACCAGCTGTGCCAGGTAGCATGGTCCTAATAGCAGCCCTGAAATAAGGACCAAGGGTGGAATTTGTCTGCATCCCCATCCATGAAGACTAGTGAGGGCAGTGAGAATACAGAACAGGGAAATGCATCAAAAAGGTGACGCATCCTCTGGCAGGACCCTTAATACTTCTAACTCAGTCTATTCAGCTGCATTTCCTTGGAAGCAAGTACCACTGATGCTTAGTCCCACTGCCAGCCCTCTGCCACCCACTGAACATCTGAGCACATGGTCCCACCTCACTTACTCTGGGCACAGGCATGGCTGCTGGTCTTGCGGAAGCCCGTGGGGCAGGCGCAGGTGTAATCCTTGCTGCTCGGCAGGCAGAGGTGAGTGCAGCCTCCGTTGTTGTCCCCACAACGGTTTCTCCCTGCTCAAGTAGCCAAAGACAAGAGCAACCACACATAAAGCAAAGAGTAAAGGAATGAGGAAAAACACTAGCTAAGGTGTCAAGACCACGTGGATATAACTTCCCAACCCAGAAGTTAACTGAAAATAAGGAAACATGTAAACTAAAGCACTAACTCTATTTTTAGGGCACAATTTTAAAATGAACATTTAACTCAATGCCCTTCGAGAGTAGATAATGGCAATTGAAGAGGAGTAAGGGAGATGTCAGTCATTACAACGTCCACTTATGATTTTTCCCCATCCCAAAACATCTCTTGTGTAAACAAGCCCCAAGTATTTCCTACTGAAAGGCCTCCAGCCCCGGTGTCAGCAGGGGGAGCTGCGGTAACACCCAACTCCGAGGTACCGCCTGAGCGACCTCAACACGAGGGCGAGGGCGGTGGAGCAAGTTCTGCCACAGCCCCGGGCACAGGCACGGGTGTGTCCACCTGCTGGGCTCAGGATGTGGCTCAAATGAGTCTCTACCCGCTCTGCAGTTACCTGCTGGCTGACGCTGGGGATGCAGCGTGTGGATGTCCATAGGGAAGTGGAGTTTGTTGCGGATGATCTCCTGGTTCTTGCCTGTGAATTTGTTGGCACTGTTGATGCTCTTGGTGTGCCAGTCTGTCCAGTACAGACTGTCCTCAAACACAGTGATAGCAAACGGGTGTGGGAGTCCTGCAACAGACATCCAATACAGGAATATGATCACATCTAACATGACTCAGGCTAGCAGGGAGACAAGGAATACTCTTTCCACTGCCCTTAGGCTTCCCCACACTCAAGCTGCTCAAATACACTTCACGCTCATTTAACAGACAATTCCTCTTTGCTGTCCTATAATCAAAGATAGAACATTACGGGGCTGGAATGGACTTTAAAGATCATCTAGCCCCAATCCTCACACCACAGGCAGGGACACCTCCCACTAGACCAGGTTGCTCAAGGCTTTATCCAACCCGGCTTTGAACAGTGCCAGGGCTGGGGCATTCGCAGCCTCTCAGGGCAACCTGTTCCACCACTTCACCATCCTCACAAGTAAAAAATGTCTTCCTAATACGGAACCTGAATTTCCCTTTTTTAATTTGTATCCAGTCCATTTGAGACTCCTTGTCTCAACATTACAGTTCCTGATGAAGAGTCCCTTTCCTGATTCCTGGTAGGTTCCCTTCAGATACTGGAAGGTTGCAATGAGGTCTCCACACAACCTTCTCCTCTCCAGGCTGAACAGCCCCAACTTTCTTTCCAGTCTTTGTAGGGGAGTACACCAATTCCTCTTATCAACTTTGTGGCCCTCCTCTAGACTTTCTCCAACAGTTCCACTTTCTTCTTATGTTTGGAGTCCCAGAGATGGACGCAGCATTCCAGGTGGAGTCTCACAAGAGCAGATTCACCTGCCTCAACCTGCTTTTGATGCAGCTGCTGATGACTAGATGGCAAAATCCATCCCTCAGTGCTGAGAGAATTCATTCCACAGTGGAAGAATAGGAGACAAGCACAGATGCAGGAGCCGGTGTCTCAAACTCAGATCAGCACTGTGCTGCTCTGTGGTCTTTACTGCAGAAAGCATTCCCTGGAGAAAGCCTGTTACTTACCCTGGCTAATAACAGCCTTCCTATTGCGTCCATCAAGGTCAGCCCTCTCAATGACGTGATGTTTGGCATCCACCCAGTACATTCGATGTCCTGCATAGTCAATGGTCAGTCCATTGGGCCAGAAGAGGTGTGTATCCGCAATGATGCGCCGATTAGAGCCATCCATGTTGGAATACTCAATGCGGGGAGTATTGCCCCAGTCAGTCCAGTAGATAGTACTGGAGGAGACAGGGAGAGACAGCTAGAAAACTTGTGGCCCACATACTGCACCCAACATCACTCCCTGTCATGGCAAAGCAACATCAGTCCTCTGACCTCAAGCATGAGACTGGGTCACAGCCATGGGAGAAGTAGAAAGTAACACCCAGCCTGCTGAAAACTGCAGAGCACGTTTAAGGCTCTGAAGGGTCCCAGCATTGCCAGGTTTCCCACACTGTTAGTGCCAACTCACATCTTCAGTCCCAAGGTAACCTTTGTGACCAAGAATGGGGTTTTCAATGTTCAACAAAAAGTATGTACATGGAGGGTTCAGTGGGGTTTCCCCCTGGTTTCCCATATTTTCACTCACCCCTCCATAGGATGGAGGGCAATTGCTCGGGGCTTCTCCAGGTTCTGCCACAAAAGCACTTTCCTGTGAGTGCCATCCAAGTTTGCTACCTCAATTCGAGATGTCCCAGAGTCTGTCCAGTATAATTTGTCATGGATCCAATCAATAGCAAGTCCACCTACGTACAAGACAGAGTTAAATACAGAATGAAACCATGGATCTGCACGGAAAAAATAGTTCCCTTTCTCTGTCCGCTTCAGAGGAGGCCCAGTTTCTTCTCCTGCTAGCCAAGATTAACTCCAGGGTGACACTCACCTAACACCCATTCCATGCAACCTATACCCTTCCTCAGGGAGATGCACTTTTTTCCAAAGGCTGGGTCCCCACTTTCCTCCACTCACCCACCCTACACCACTGCCTTTTTTGCGGTGACGCACCTGGGCTCTCCAGCCCTGTGGAAACCACCTCTTCCACATTGCTACCATTCAGATTGGCCCTCATGATGCGATCAAGCGTGACATCAGACCAGAACACCAACTCCTTGCTGTGGTGGAAATCAAGTGCAATGGCATTCTCCAGGTTGTTCAGGAGCAGCGTGTACTCAGAGCGATGAGGCAACACTTGTCGGATATCAATTCGATTGGCAAAGAGCAGCACGGGCTCTGGCCCTAAGAATATACAGGAAGACAGCATTGGAGTATTTGACAGCGTTTGACTGCGTCCTGCCTACCATTGCCTCTGCACCAAGTCCCAGAACAGAGTTTTGCAGTACTGGCAGCAGAAATCAATCCTCAAGTGCAGAACACTTCAGAGAGCTGTTTTACATCCTGTATACATAGTCCTAACTCAAAGATGAGCAGTTTTAAACCTGGCAAACATTAACTCAGCAAGAAGCAATCATTCCAGGTCCTACCTAAGCCTGCCTCCCCTCAGCCTCTGAAACCATATCGCTATACAGCCACTTGGCAGCTGGACTAGAGTTTCTTTTTCCTATATGCATTTCCTAGCCATGCAAACACACATGCTCTACTACACCTTCTAATACAGACAGGACACAGTTGAAATCTGCCTCAGCCAGATATAAACTCAGCAGATATTTCCACTGCAAAAAAACATCCCCAAAATATCAACATCATTCATGGATATCACTAGGGGAATTCCTAATGAAATCTAAAGTTTTTAAGTGAAATTTCTAATTCCTCAGCTCCTACATTAGAGGAGGAATAAAGTTAAAGAAGTGTATAGATATCTTAAAAAAACCCCCAGCAGATCTCCATACAGTAGCCATTCACAGCATTCAGGATTGGTGACCAGCATAAAGGGTCAAACCACAAGGAGTTGTGATACAACCTCACTCATTGGAAAGGATAAGACACTTCCTGAACAGAGATAGAAAGCTTGTTTTGTCCCAGGTTCTGAGTCACAATGAATGACAAAAGACTAGGAAGAAAAGGCAAGGGCCATCACCCTGGCAGAGAAAGTAAACAGTGTAGTGCCTCTCTCCATGGTCAAAATCTCACAACATTTTCATTAACATTTATCAACAATGTAGGCATATCTAACACAAATCCAGGTACCTCCTTTCCTTCATATGTTTGTTTGGTGAACAGCACAATGCTGCCAGTGAAGCACTAAAGACATAATTATGATAACTGGACCAACAGACACACACCAGCTGTGTTGTTAGGTTGAACTCCCCTTTACCTAGAGCTTTGCAGCTACGTTTGTCAGGTCGCAGCTCATAGCCTTGCTCACACCAGCACTGGAAGCCTCCTTCACTGTTGGTACAGCCTTGGCTGCAGTAGCCTTCCTCAGCACATTCATTCACATCTGCATGTTACAGAGAAAGTTACCATTAGATAGACCATCAAAAAACCCGAAAATCTCAAGACAGATTGCATCCGCTTTCATACTCTGATTTTCACCCTATCACAGCCACCACTTTCAAAGATACCAAAGGAGCAGGGAGGAGGCTACTGCTCCAAAAACCCACCTTGGCATGATCGGCCATCTTCCAGGAGCCTGTAACCTGTGTGGCAAGTGCACTGCACCATCCCTCGTACCATCTGGCATTTCTGAGCACAGCCACCATTGTTGACATTGCAATTCTCCTCCCCTGTTCGTGGACCTGCGGAAGAAACATGTGAAGATAACTGAGCTGAAACCACAAAGCAGCTGCTCTTGCCTTCAGCTGTTAGGCAGCAGTCACCCTTCAAAGCAGGCTGAACAAGAGGGGGAGGACACAAGCTGTGCTGGAAACTTCCTCTTTGCAGCCAGAGCTCTCCTCTGCAGGCCACAAATGAACGGGACAACGGAGCTCAGATTAACATGTTTTTAGGATTCAGTGTCTCTGCAGACAAATGGTGATATCTGAGATCATAATCTTTTCCCCATCTTTCCTCGTGTGCAGTCTTTAACTGACAAAAACAACAAGGTTTTTTCCCTCAATCTTTAACTTGTCCCCACTATCACAGCTCAGACTTCCCTTCTACACACACCCTTCAGTAAGACCAGATAGACTCCCACACATTAATGGGCCTCCATTTACGTCTAAGACTGAACTTGGGAGGACTTACGGCAGTTTTGATGTGGGCTCTCATCACTGCCATCTCCACAATCATTTGCTCCATTGCACAGCTTCCTCTGGCCAATACAACGCCCATTCCCACACAGGAACTGGTCTGGGGCACACTGAGGGGTGCCTGCAATAGAAGAAGGAAAAAGTAGCACATCACAGCTTACTGATGGAACAATAGTCATGGTGAAGAAAAGAACACAGAACATTTTCCAAGATCTGTTACAAACTTTTCATATGAGCACAAATCCATTACTTTCTCTTCCTTTGAATTCAGCTCATCTAGCAGTCCTTACTGCTCCACATATTTTTATGCTGATTTGGAGGTCTGCAAACTGTCCGCCAGTCCGCATCCACTGTTGCTTTACTGTGAAGTTATCTGACTAGTTTCTCTTAGAATGACTGGAAGGTTCTGGCTTAGCTCCCTTCGGTTCCAGAATCCACAACCCTACTCAGCATGTGCAAATGAGGAGTCAGTTCCTCACTTTCATAATCTGATCTGTCACACCAGAACAGCTATGGATCTTTAGCCTGCCTAGAAAGGAACATCTTGTCTAGCCCTAACTGTACTTTGATGGACTTGGAATAAGATTTTCATGCATCCCTGAAATCTGAGTTCAGGCAACAGGATTTCACATGACCTACACGCTTCAACTTCTGATGTTGGCAAGGGGACTGTACAGAATTCTTGTAAGCAAAGTAATACTGTTTGTAGGGACTTGGCTAATCTGATTGTTTCTTCAGCAATAATTGCACTGTCCTGTTGCCTCTTACTTCTTGTACTTCTTGAGCTAACTTGATTAGCGGTCCCTAAATCATCATCCTCTGATAATCTTACAAAGATAATAGGACAATACAGTTCCCAGCAGAGAAACAATCAGATTGGCAGACTGCCTGTAAACAGTGTGGAAAAGGGTAGTTGTGAGATTAACAAGTACAGTTAAGAACTACAGACATCCAATACAGGAATATGATCACATCTAACATGACTCAGGCTAGCAGGGAGACAAGGAATACTCTTTCCACTGCCCTTAGGCTTCCCCACACTCAAGCTGCTCAAATACACTTCACGCTAATTTAACAGACAATTCCTCTTTGCTGTCCTATAATCAAAGATAGAACATTACGGGGCTGGAATGGACTTTAAAGATCATCTAGCCCCAATCCTCACACCACAGGCAGGGACACCTCCCACTAGACCAGGTTGCTCAAGGCTTTATCCAACCCGGCTTTGAACAGTGCCAGGGCTGGGGCATTCGCAGCCTCTCAGGGCAACCTGTTCCACCACTTCACCATCCTCACAAGTAAAAAATGTCTTCCTAATACGTAACCTGAATTTCCCTTCTTTTTTAATTTGTATCCAGTCCATTTGAGACTCCTTGTCTCAACATTACAGTTCCTGATGAAGAGTCCCTTTCCTGATTCCTGGTAGGTTCCCTTCAGATACTGGAAGGTTGCAATGAGGTCTCCACACAACCTTCTCCTCTCCAGGCTGAACAGCCCCAACTTTCTTTCCAGTCTTTGTAGGGGAGTACACCAATTCCTCTTATCAACTTTGTGGCCCTCCTCTAGACTTTCTCCAACAGTTCCACTTTCTTCTTATGTTTGGAGTCCCAGAGATGGACGCAGCATTCCAGGTGGAGTCTCACAAGAGCAGATTCACCTGCCTCAACCTGCTTTTGATGCAGCTGCTGATGACTAGATGGCAAAATCCATCCCTCAGTGGTGAGAGAATTCATTCCACAGTGGAAGAATAGGAGACAAGCACAGATGCAGGAGCCGGTGTCTCAAACTCAGATCAGCACTGTGCTGCTCTGTGGTCTTTACTGCAGAAAGCATTCCCTGGAGAAAGCCTGTTACTTACCCTGGCTAATAACAGCCTTCCTATTGCGTCCATCAAGGTCAGCCCTCTCAATGACGTGATGTTTGGCATCCACCCAGTACATTCGATGTCCTGCATAGTCAATGGTCAGTCCATTGGGCCAGAAGAGGTGTGTATCCGCAATGATGCGCCGATTAGAGCCATCCATGTTGGAATACTCAATGCGGGGAGTATTGCCCCAGTCAGTCCAGTAGATAGTACTGGAGGAGACAGGGAGAGACAGCTAGAAAACTTGTGGCCCACATACTGCACCCAACATCACTCCCTGTCATGGCAAAGCAACATCAGTCCTCTGACCTCAAGCATGAGACTGGGTCACAGCCATGGGAGAAGTAGAAAGTAACACCCAGCCTGCTGAAAACTGCAGAGCACGTTTAAGGCTCTGAAGGGTCCCAGCATTGCCAGGTTTCCCATACTGTTAGTGCCAACTCACATCTTCAGTCCCAAGGTAACCTTTGTGACCAAGAATGGGGTTTTCAATGTTCAACAAAAAGTATGTACATGGAGGGTTCACTGGGGTTTCCCCCTGGTTTCCCATATTTTCACTCACCCCTCCATAGGATGGAGGGCAATTGCTCGGGGCTTCTCCAGGTTCTGCCACAAAAGCACTTTCCTGTGAGTGCCATCCAAGTTTGCTACCTCAATTCGAGATGTCCCAGAGTCTGTCCAGTATAATTTGTCATGGATCCAATCAATAGCAAGTCCACCTACGTACAAGACAGAGTTAAATACAGAATGAAACCATGGATCTGCACGGAAAAAATAGTTCCCTTTCTCTGTCCGCTTCAGAGGAGGCCCAGTTTCTTCTCCTGCTAGCCAAGATTAACTCCAGGGTGACACTCACCTAACACCCATTCCATGCAACCTATACCCTTCCTCAGGGAGATGCACTTTTTTCCGAAGGCTGGGTCCCCACTTTCCTCCACTCACCCACCCTACACCACTGCCTTTTTTGCGGTGACGCACCTGGGCTCTCCAGCCCTGTGGAAACCACCTCTTCCACATTGCTACCATTCAGATTGGCCCTCATGATGCGATCAAGCGTGACATCAGACCAGAACACCAACTCCTTGCTGTGGTGGAAATCAAGTGCAATGGCATTCTCCAGGTTGTTCAGGAGCAGCGTGTACTCAGAGCGATGAGGCAACACTTGTCGGATATCAATTCGATTGGCAAAGAGCAGCACGGGCTCTGGCCCTAAGAATATACAGGAAGACAGCATTGGAGTATTTGACAGCGTTTGACTGCGTCCTGCCTACCATTCCCTCTGCACCAAGTCCCAGAACAGAGTTTTGCAGTACTGGCAGCAGAAATCAATCCTCAAGTGCAGAACACTTCAGAGAGCTGTTTTACATCCTGTATACATAGTCCTAACTCAAAGATGAGCAGTTTTAAACCTGGCAAACATTAACTCAGCAAGAAGCAATCATTCCAGGTCCTACCTAAGCCTGCCTCCCCTCAGCCTCTGAAACCATATCGCTATACAGCCACTTGGCAGCTGGACTAGAGTTTCTTTTTCCTATATGCATTTCCTAGCCATGCAAACACACATGCTCTACTACACCTTCTAATACAGACAGGACACAGTTGAAATCTGCCTCAGCCAGATATAAACTCAGCAGATATTTCCACTGCAAAAAAACATCCCCAAAATATCAACATCATTCATGGATATCACTAGGGGAATTCCTAATGAAATCTAAAGTTTTTAAGTGAAATTTCTAATTCCTCAGCTCCTACATTAGAGGAGGAATAAAGTTAAAGAAGTGTATAGATATCTTAAAAAAACCCCCAGCAGATCTCCATACAGTAGCCATTCACAGCATTCAGGATTGGTGACCAGCATAAAGGGTCAAACCACAAGGAGTTGTGATACAACCTCACTCATTGGAAAGGATAAGACACTTCCTGAACAGAGATAGAAAGCTTGTTTTGTCCCAGGTTCTGAGTCACAATGAATGACAAAAGACTAGGAAGAAAAGGCAAGGGCCATCACCCTGGCAGAGAAAGTAAACAGTGTAGTACCTCTCTCCATGGTCAAAATCACACAACATTCTCATTAACATTTATCAACAATGTAGGCATATCTAACACAAATCCAGGTACCTCCTTTCCTTCATATGTTTGTTTGGTGAACAGCACAATGCTGCCAGTGAAGCACTAAAGACATAATTATGATAACTGGACCAACAGACACACACCAGCTGTGTTGTTAGGTTGAACTCCCCTTTACCTAGAGCTTTGCAGCTACGTTTGTCAGGTCGCAGCTCATAGCCTTGCTCACACCAGCACTGGAAGCCTCCTTCACTGTTGGTACAGCCTTGGCTGCAGTAGCCTTCCTCAGCACATTCATTCACATCTGCATGTTACAGAGAAAGTTACCATTAGATAGACCATCAAAAAACCCGAAAATCTCAAGACAGATTGCATCCGCTTTCATACTCTGATTTTCACCCTATCACAGCCACCACTTTCAAAGATACCAAAGGAGCAGGGAGGAGGCTACTGCTCCAAAAACCCACCTTGGCATGATCGGCCATCTTCCAGGAGCCTGTAACCTGTGTGGCAAGTGCACTGCACCATCCCTCGTACCATCTGGCATTTCTGAGCACAGCCACCATTGTTGACATTGCAATTCTCCTCCCCTGTTCGTGGACCTGCGGAAGAAACATGTGAAGATAACTGAGCTGAAACCACAAAGCAGCTGCTCTTGCCTTCAGCTGTTAGGCAGCAGTCACCCTTCAAAGCAGGCTGAACAAGAGGGGGAGGACACAAGCTGTGCTGGAAACTTCCTCTTTGCAGCCAGAGCTCTCCTCTGCAGGCCACAAATGAACGGGACAACGGAGCTCAGATTAACATGTTTTTAGGATTCAGTGTCTCTGCAGACAAATGGTGATATCTGAGATCATAATCTTTTCCCCATCTTTCCTCGTGTGCAGTCTTTAACTGACAAAAACAACAAGGTTTTTTCCCTCAATCTTTAACTTGTCCCCACTATCACAGCTCAGACTTCCCTTCTACACACACCCTTCAGTAAGACCAGATAGACTCCCACACATTAATGGGCCTCCATTTACGTCTAAGACTGAACTTGGGAGGACTTACGGCAGTTTTGATGTGGGCTCTCATCACTGCCATCTCCACAATCATTTGCTCCATTGCACAGCTTCCTCTGGCCAATACAACGCCCATTCCCACACAGGAACTGGTCTGGGGCACACTGAGGGGTGCCTGCAATAGAAGAAGGAAAAAGTAGCACATCACAGCTTACTGATGGAACAATAGTCATGGTGAAGAAAAGAACACAGAACATTTTCCAAGATCTGTTACAAACTTTTCATATGAGCACAAATCCATTACTTTCTCTTCCTTTGAATTCAGCTCATCTAGCAGTCCTTACTGCTCCACATATTTTTATGCTGATTTGGAGGTCTGCAAACTGTCCGCCAGTCCGCATCCACTGTTGCTTTACTGTGAAGTTATCTGACTAGTTTCTCTTAGAATGACTGGAAGGTTCTGGCTTAGCTCCCTTCGGTTCCAGAATCCACAACCCTACTCAGCATGTGCAAATGAGGAGTCAGTTCCTCACTTTCATAATCTGATCTGTCACACCAGAACAGCTATGGATCTTTAGCCTGCCTAGAAAGGAACATCTTGTCTAGCCCTAACTGTACTTTGATGGACTTGGAATAAGATTTTCATGCATCCCTGAAATCTGAGTTCAGGCAACAGGATTTCACATGACCTACACGCTTCAACTTCTGCTGTTGGCAAGGGGACTGTACAGAATTCTTGTAAGCAAAGTAATACTGTTTGTAGGGACTTGGCTAATCTGATTGTTTCTTCAGCAATAATTGCACTGTCCTGTTGCCTCTTACTTCTTGTACTTCTTGAGCTAACTTGATTAGCGGTCCCTAAATCATCATCCTCTGATAATCTTACAAAGATAATAGGACAATACAGTTCCCAGCAGAGAAACAATCAGATTGGCAGACTGCCTGTAAACAGTGTGGAAAAGGGTAGTTGTGAGATTAACAAGTACAGTTAAGAACTATAGACATAACAAGTGGGAACATAAAACCAGACAACATGCAGATTCACTTTTCAGAGCACAGGAATACTGTATATGAAGGATTCTGAAACTTGGACTTCATTTGTCGTATCAAACATAAAGATCCTTACACCTGCTGGTTGCCTAGTATTTTAGGAATCTTCTCTATGGCCAATAAAAATGTAACTCTGCTCTAAGGCCAAGGGGATTTTAACTCTTGCTTCAGACATTGGGACACCACACTGTGTCACTTAGATGAGCAAGTACACTTTCTGGAAAAACCAGTTAAATTTTCACTATAGGCCTAATGTAGAATTGCACAAATAACCTTACAGTAACTGTACCTTGTGCTTGGTTTGATACGGAGACAGTGAATTTCAATGGCTCTGGAAGTTTGACTTGGCTTCTTTCAGTATCTCTAAATACCTTCGTTATCAGGAAACAGGGTTACCAGCTTGTCTTTAAGTACAATTGCTTTTTCCAGGATCACCACACTGATGCTCACAACAGCTGACCAATCAAGAGCAGCTGCCCTCAAATGACTACAAAGTGTGCCTCTCCAGGTCCTCTGAGCTCAGCTGTCCTCATGGAACAGCCATTCTCCACTCCACAACAGCCCCAAAACAAGAGGTACAGTTTCACAAATCCATTTTGTCACCCCTAAAACCACTATTCAGAATACACTGATGCAGAAGGATCATTACACATAGCTGGGCTCCACTCACTAGGATAAATTCATGGACCAGCACACTCTAGTCCTCAACAAAACCTACAGGCATCCTGAAGACTTTAAGGAAAAGAGAAGATTCTAGACATTCCTTGAATCCTACCATAACACTAGGGTGTGTTGAAACCCTCCTGCTCCCCATAACCACTATCACACAAAGGAATAGCAATATGTGAAATGAATACTAGAAAGAGCAACTCCTAAGCAAAAATCTAAGTGGGAAGCTGACACCCTTAATCCTCTAAAAAAACAAAGGTTTTGTTCTTCTCTTCCATTAAATGTCCTTCTTGATTCCACTGTCTGCTAGAATTGTTCAGCAACTTCACAATGCAGCAGGAAAGCTATCCAGAACTACCTAGAAGGCATAAGTTAGTATAGCCCCTGTGACAAAGGTAGTAACTTGGTAACATTATTGATGTTTCCAAGTCTGAATGGAATTGTCCCAGAGCCCTGTGGTAATTCATAGTGTAGGGACAAGACAGGAGGATACTTGACCAGAAAACACCTTCACCTAGCTTACTGTAAGCACACAGACCTGCACAAGTTGGCAAGCATATCAGACAGCCTACAGATCCCATTCTCTGGGAAGGACAGAAACTCTAGGCTCAAGTCCCTGAAGCAATACAAAAGAGACTTTACTACCTACTATCGTCAGGATTTAGGAAACTTTATTAGCTATTAAGCAGAAAAGTAGCATGTCAAACCTGTGTTCTCACAGTTCTCCTCATCACTGTTGTCAGAGCAGTCATCTTCCCCATCACAACGCCAGGACAGACGGACACAGCGTCCTGACTTGCAGCGGAACTGGTCAGCTGTGCACATAGATGTAGCTGAGGGCCCGAAAAAGGAACATCAGATGAGCAAGAAGGATCAGAGGAGACCCAATTCCAAAGCTAACTGTCCCAAACACTCTTTTGCATCCACAGAACCATAATATTTCCACCAGTTCCCAGCACTCACTGCAGTTCCTCTCATCTGACTGGTCATCACAATCGAAGTCGCCATCACACCTCCAGCCAGCATTAATGCACAAGCCACTGTTGCACATGAACTCCCCGGAGCGACAAGGCTGGTGAGATGCTGCAGAGATGATAAAACACAAAAAGAGCAAATTCAGACCAATGTAACAATCCCCAAAGCTCTTCAGTTTCACCCTTACCCCCCACTATTAAGGAATTTGGTCCTGAGTAGATTCCTTCTGGAAACTGTAGCAATTCTTGTAAGCAGAAGTGCACTGATTACACAGAATAGTGATTACATCACTATTCTCACTTTCCAGAGTTAAACAAAACCCCTAATAATGAAGGAGACAGATTATGTGTGAACAATTAGATTGCCATCTACACTGTAACCCCTTCTCCAGCCAACCCAAAATGCATTTAGGTTTGCAACTCTGATTCTTGGACAAGGACATCACCCTGTGCTGACTTACAGCAGTCAGATTCATCAGACCAGTCCCCACAGTCATCATCACCATCACAGTGGTAGATGTCCAAGATGCAGCGTCCATATGCACACTGGAACTCCTCCAAGCTGCAGGTGGCAGCTGGAACATCTGATGCTAACAAAGCAATCAAAGAAAAAATATGTGAGGTGACAAGGCACAGTCTAGTTTAGAGGCAACCTTTTCAGTCCCATAATGGATTGGCAAGTACTCAAAGCTGCTTATCCCTGCATGATTTGTATTACAGAGAAGAATGCTAGTTTTGCTTCATTGAAAAGCAGGTTAAACTCATATATAAAGACACTCATGCAGACAATCCAGTAAATACAATTTTTAAAAAAAGTTACATAGGATATTAGGGTATAAAGATGAAACTTTTCAAGAGCTGTTAAATTCTAGAGAAGCAAAAAGATATGAATGAAGAATTGATGGGAAAGCCTCAAAAAGGATCCAAGAGTGTCACCCTCCATCTTATGCTCAAAGCACTTAGTCTCAAAGTCTTAGTGCCAAAAAAGTGTTTAAATTGTTTAATAAATCTGAAAAAAGGTAGATAGAAAAACAGAAAAATAAAGAAACCTTAGGGATAGCTCCATATTAAGGACTGCGGCATGTCAGAATGCAAAGTTAAACTAGGGAATGATTCCTTTAACATTTTAACAAAAATAAGCACTTGAAGACCCAAGGAAGCAAGCAAGCAGCAGGGTGTCCAGGCCAGCACCTGACCTTTGAGGATTTCCCCCTCCCTTTCCTCTCAAGCTCTGGCCAAAACAACCATGCCTATTCAGTAAGGAGCACTGCCAGAGAGATGACCCTGGGCAAAGCCAAACAAACTAATGGTCAAGGATTTGCCTACTGTTCTCTGTTCAACAGTACACTAAGTGGAAAGGCATGAAAAATATTTTGAGTCCCATACAACAGAATCTGACACGTCTTCTCATACTATCTGGAGAATGCACTGTACGTTTCAGATATACAAGTCTCCCAGCTGAGGAGTTCTGAATAAAAATCTATTAAACAAAAAGGAAAAGAAAGACTGAAAAGAAAGAGTAGTCTAGGAAGTGAACTACACCTGCCTGTCCAACTTGAAGAAATGGGCACAGCCTGAAGGCATGAGCTAAGAGCTTTAATTCAGTGAGTGTCAGTGGCTGGATATGAAAATGTGTGTCAATGTGTCCTTCACCAAAGGAGCCTGAGTGTTTCAGTTTCCTTGAGAAAATTAAGTCTGTGACTTAAATTATCATGATATATCATTCAACTGTAACACACGCATCCCCAAAAGAAACAAAAAGAAAAGAAAAAAACCCAGACAAGAAAGAAGAGTATAATCCCACCTTGTCCCAGATGAAAGGCAAACATGATTGTAGATAAGAAAAAAATGACAACCACATGGATGAAGATAAAAGAGCAGGAGGTAGCCAAACTGAACTTCTTAGCAAGTTACTTAAAATGTCTTATAGAGACAACTGACAACTAGGACTGAAATAGCATTTCAGCTCAGAGAAACAGCTGAACAGTGGAGGGACACCACTTCTGGGTGCCCCTCCACTCCCACAGGAGGCAACGTTGGAACATCTCTCTTCCCTTCCTGAGGGTCTATTCATGGCCTTCGGTGAAGTGACAGGCAAGGGAACGAGAAAGGCAGAAAGCAAAAGGAGAGGGAGAGAGGCTGACTTCCTCTTAGAGTCCTTTCCTGGCTCAGAAATGTTTGCAGCCCCTGGCTTTCTGCCAAGTCTCATTATCTGGAAAGATAAAAGACAACTCCCCCATGCATCCACTCCCCCTGCCCTTCAGGAGCTGGCGGCCCTCATCCCCCTCCCAGAGCCTTTTGAAGTTTCCTGCTATCTAGAACAAATTCTGCAAAATGCCTTTGAGAGCAGGGAGGGGGAAGGGACCACTGCAAGTTCCAGAGACATGGACAGTGCTCACAGACTCAGGAGAGAAGCAGTGTGGATTAGAAAGGGACACAAACTCCTGTCCCACTTGCTACAAGCCTGTGAAGGTGAAGAAGGAAACAACTGTTGGGGGTTCTCATGCCCCAACACCACCTCCCTCCTTCAGCATTGGTCACTTGCTGGGCAACATCTTGCAAAAAGCATTTAAGTGAAAAGAGACTGGACAGGTAGGAGATGTCTTCAGAGTGCAGTACCTGAGGGTGGTTTCAATAAGCAGAGTACCCCTCCACTTCCAAAATTTCAGTCTGGAATCAGACAAGAGGAAAAAGAAGGAAATAGTATTCTCGCCTTCCAGCTGCCCTTCAAGTCCTCCAGTTTTATAGAGAGCTATATTCAGTAAAGCATAAACCTCCTGCTCTGACTCAAGGTCACAGCTATGGGAAGGAAGAGAAGCAGCACAGCACAGATGAAGTATGCCTGTGAGGTAACACAAGAGAGGCACCACTCTTTTGTGCCCTCGGGGGTAGGCAGCAGAAGGTAGCATAGCTGCCAGTACAGGCAGAACTAACTTGTTTTTGATCTCTGCAGCAGAAAACATGCCAAAACCCAAGGCAAGAGCAGGTCCAAAGGGCTATTTCCTGCGATTACAAAGAAAAGTACTTACGGCAATTCTCTTCATCTGAGCCATCCTTGCAGTCCGTGTCCCCATCACAGAACCAGTGTTCAGCTATGCAGCTGCCATCACTGCAACGGAACTCCTTCTCTGAGCACTTTCTCATATCTGCAGAGACAGCAATGCAAACAAAGCCTTGGCTTTTCTCAGAGTACCCAGGAAAGCACCACACCATGCTCCTGAAGCTCCTAGGGCACCCACAAACAAGATTGCTCATGAAACCATACATACCCATGTCAGGCAGGGCCTGAGCAAAACCATCATTGTTCACTGAACAACACACAGTGCTGGATTCAACAGGAACCCAAGGGGACTTCACAATGCCACATCAAGGAATGAAAGGTCTCAAGTGATTTTTTTTTGCCTGGCAGGTAAGGCACATAGCCCAAGATCCTAAGCAGCCAGCCTTGGAATGGAATATCCCACAAGTTCAGCCCAGAAAAGCCAGCTGGGAGCCTTAGCTGTGTTCTGGGAATCCTAGAACTGCACAGGCTGGACAACTCCTTTTAAGTACTGTGAGGGCAGTATTTATATCAACTCACCACACTGCTCATCACTGTTGTCCCCACAGTCATTGTCACCATCACAGTGCCACAGGCTGCGAATGCAGTATCCATTTTGACATGAGAACTCATCTTCCTCACACTCCCTTGGAGCTGCAAGGACACAACAGGGGTAAGGTGAAGAAAAGGCAAGAAGATTTAGCTTGCAGAACACCAAATATGTGACATGTTACAAGTCAAGCAACGTCATCCTCCAAGGACACAGTGATGCTGGAGAGTTGATTCTCCTAACAAATACCAGGAGAGCCACTGGGAGATTTCTTGAGTGTCTCTTTTCCACTCCATTCACACACCAACAGTACAGCAGGCTCTAAAACTTGAGGTTTAGGTTGAAGGAAGTAGCTGGAACAGAGAGATGAAGCCACCCATCCTATGCTGGTATGTATTCTAGCACTGTACTCAAGCCAAACTCAAGACAATCCCACACAGAAAAAAGGAATCCTAGCCTCTTTTTAAATGAGTTAATAGTCTCTATCATTATCTAACAGATAACTGCTAGCAGTGTTGTATTTCCACCCTCTTTTCACAACAATGTCAAAGCTGTCTTCAAAACAAAGGACATGTTCACTGAAGAGGGAGAGAGAAAATTAGAACTTCCTCTTGCAAACACTTCAGTATTTGCAGCCTACTTCCACTCTCCTTGCCAGTCTCCTAAGGAAGCTTGTCTGCAGACAAGTAAGGAAAGGAAAGGAACTGCAAATTTAGCACCTGAGGACTCCAGTCCAACAAAAACCCTCCTATGGTTACTGCTAACCTGAATAACCCCTCCAGGAATCTCTCACGGACAGAACCTTGTCTTTCTCCTTTCACTGGTCTCCAAATCTTTTGATCACACCCTTCTCAACTGTTGTCTTACATATGAGGGCATTTCAACCTTTCATGAAAAACAGAAAACCAAAGAGATTCAGACCTACACATCTTTTCCTTCATTAATATATTTGAATGGACTGGAAAACTGAGCTTAGTCCTGCATTCCAGAGCATCACACAGGATGTCAACCCCTGAACTTTACTTCCCAGTTCTTTGCCCAAAAAGCAGGCAAAGATCAGGGATAAACTGATTAGAAAGTGAACTCATTTCCATGCATGCAGTGGACATGGAGTACTTTACAGTCAAGAGCTTTATTCCTACACTTCTTCAAATGGGGTTCCTCCAACAGAGTCACTCTGGAGCACCATGCACACAATTCTGTGTAGGCAGTATCCCTACAGCACCTCCCTCTCCTCAAGGAGCCCTGTTTGAAGGGACAGGATGCTGGTGACAGGCCAGCACTGCAGAAAAGTCAGACAGTGGAACCTGAGGCCACAGGAAGTCAGCCAGACAGGCAGTTCAGTAGGATTTGGCAGGGGTTAGGTGTTTCCACTAACAGGGGAGGGCATGAAGAGCCCAGCTCAGGGAAGTGCTTCATGGGACATTAACTAGCAAGGCTGCAGGGCATAAACGGTTCTACAGCTGGATGGAGAAGCATCCCCTCCCCCAAGACAGGCAGTTGAACAGCAAGCCAGGTGCCAAGGCAGCAGGGCTTACAGGTACACACCTCTGTCACAGGCAGAATATAGCTTATTACAACCCAGTGGTCCAATTCAGTGGATAGAATCTTACATTCCTGTAATAAAAAGGGCAAACTTCCCCCAGTCACAGCAGGCAAGCACTGCACCCACCCTCTTCCCTCAGACAGGTGACTTACGGCAGTCCTGCTCATCAGAATCATCCTCACAGTCATTGTCTCCGTCGCAGACCCACGACCGGCAGATACATTTTCCATTGTCACAGTGGAAGTCCAAGGGGGAGCATGTGGGCAGCACTGAAAGAGCAAAGAAACACCTCATGGAGCTGCAACCAGCTTCCTTCCTGAAAACAAAGTTCCTTCCCTCCTGAGGGAGTAAAGCTAAATCTCTTAGAAACAAAAGACAAAATTTCAAGTCATCAGGAAGAGCTGTTCCTTAGAGGGGGGATCAGGGTAGGTCTGTACTTTGGCAATCTCTCTTCCCCAGAGAAACACTGACCTTTCCACAACAAAGCTGTCGCAATTGCCCCATTGAGTTCATTTTTCCTTGAGCCTGCTGTCCTCCCATAACTGCACTTGGTTTACAACAAGCAAAATTAAACTATCTACATCTTTCCTGCATGCTTCCCAGGGCAGTCCATCCTGTTTCTATTACACAGCAAGTTCCTTAGAGTGAGAACTATCAGAAGCAATGTTTTGACTTTACGAAGTAACATGCTACAGTGTGTTTCAGCATAGGGACTCTGTCAGGTTTTTTTGCCTAAGAAATCTGCAAGGAGAAGCTGAGAAAGCAGGAATCCACTGATGGGGATAATTTTCTGTACCTCAGGTGTGGACAAGAGAATCCAAAGCCTGCTCAAGGTTTCCATCCAGAAGAGATGGAAGAAGGGGACAGACATAGGATGATGCTTGCCTACACAAGAGTCTGTTTGCAATGGAGTGGAACCACAAAATCCACAGTGTCTGAAGAGGCCTGGAGCCACAAAGCTGGAATTCAAGGGGGAACATCATACCTGTTCTTTCCCCCACAGATGAGAGGAACACTCAACTCCAAGAGGTTAATGCTTTTAAGTGCTGCCAGCTGTGGTAAGCAAGGGGCTGCACAAGACTGCTCCTGACAGGTGTGTTCTCCAAAGAACAGCATTTGCTCGGCGATGTGATGGGGCGAGGGCTAGAAAGGCTACTGCCTGAAACCCTTTCATCCCAGCCCAGCCTGCCGACAGCAATTCCCATCTGTCACCAGGCAGGCCAGCCCTTTTCTGCTATGCTGCTACTCCCTTTCCTGCCAACACTATCCTGGAGGTGGGAGTGAGAGTGGAGGGAGGTGAGTAAAAAAGGAAGGTGAAGACAGCAGCCACACACAAAAGGAGGATGATTTAATAAGGTGAACAAACAGTCACATTTTCAGTTTTTCCAGCTTTCTCAACCCTCAGTTTCCCCTTGGCCCAGGACTGCCACCAGTGTCCTGTTAAAGAAGCATGTATTATACATACTAAATCATTCACTGCTCTCCATAAAAAGTTGTCCAACATTTTTTACCAAGGGCCTGTCCTAAAAGCCCCCCTCTCTAAGAATATATTAGGGCAGATAAATTCAGACTTTCTCTAACATGTATTTTTCTAACCACAAATTCAGATCATCTTTTCAGTTGTTGTGTAGCAGGCATTTCTGTATCTGAGGACATCACTACAGATGTAATTGTTCTCAACATTCAAAGAATTTGGCACTGGCCCTTGGGAAAAGGTCCTTCCCATCATGTCTAGGCTACCCCATGCACATATCTATCCATCTCATATCCAGCTACTTCTAGGCTCCAGAAGGGTATGAAGGAGATGGAAGCACAAAAATCTGTATTTTCCCTCCACAGGTCTGACAGCATCCTGATCTTTCAATAGCTGACCCCTTTCCTTATATTTCACTTTTGCTGGTTTGCTGCAGCAAAATAAAGAAGGAATTTTGTCTTCTTCCTCAGGGCAAGTAGAAGTAGAAAACTCTCCACTTTCCAAACTCTGCTTCCAAATAAAACCAGGACATTTTTGGACTCAGACGATCAGTCCCACAGATCAGACCTCTCTCCCCTAAGAACAACTTCCAAGCACTGCACGCTGAGAAAAATCTTCCCTAGCCTCAGCTACAATTTCAGGACTAAGACCATCCTCCCAGCATATGCTTTAGCATGACTAATCACCAAAGGACTGCACAGGAGCCACCTGGAAGGGAATTTGCATGCTCACTCTCCAGGGGAGAATTCTTCATGCTCCCAGAGGGTTAAGCCATTAGCGCTGGTTCAGAGCAGATACCATTATCCCACTGAACTGCTGCATCCCTTCATGAGCTAACAACATAAAATGAAATTCCACCCCTACAGGGAACAGTTCAGCCAATTTCATACTGCCCCTAGATATAAAAATCAAGCTTTAAGCACAGGGGAAGAGAGCAAAATACAAACTGCCATATACAAAGGAGGACAAAATTCCCTAACCCAGCAGAGAGCAAGTGTGTGCTAGCCCAGACAACACTGGGGTGGGGGCAGGGTGGGATTAAATCTCCTTCTACAGGAGCTCTCCTTTAAAGGAGGAAGAAAAACCACAAACCCACTTGAGACCAAAAAACCCAAACTGATGAATGAGGGATGATGTCTCCTAGAGCAGAGGAACTGCCAATGGGATCAGGGCAGGAATCCACATAAACCTGTAACCTGAATCTAATAATGGTCAGAAACAGATGCTTCAAAAGAAGATGCAAGAAATTCTGGGAGCAGCTTTCACATGGGGGCAATCTTCCTAATCCCCCTCTTCCTAACTCTGCCCTCTCAATCCCTTCTTCCCACTAAAAAGCACACTGCTTACACAAAAACATTCCAGTTTCCTTCTATTTGTTCTAAGGACATCAGGCTCCAGTTCCACTGCACAGCCCTTTGCTCTAGGGTTGTTACTAATCAGCTCTTCTGTTCGCCATTTATCACCTCATATTTTGATGAGCTTTATTTCTATAGAGTTAAAGCCAAGGCCATATCATTAGCCCACAGTGAATGTTTAATACTGTTGTAAATACATTCAAAGTGTTTGGAAATTTCAAGAGGAAATTCAAAAGTTAGGAGGTCACACTTAGGACACTCAAACAACCATCTCTATGTCTTGTTCTGACATATGGAGTCTGGTTAAGTGTATTGCTTTTACTCATACAGCTAACTTTAAAAGCCATAGTCACAAGGTAGGCACGTGAAATACAAATGAAGCAGCAAGAACTCTTTTCACTGACAGAGGTGGAACAAGACCTCTTCATCTTGCTGGAGGACAAGCTGGATTAGCATCAAGAAGACTAGAAACTGAATCCCCATATTCTCATCCCATCTTGATATTGATGCATGACCCTGGGACAGTTCTGCCTCTTTTCCTCCCTTTTCCAAACGGTAAAATGAAGAATATTTATTAATTTCTGAAACAGCAGCAAGTCCTTCATAGGCATTGCTTCCCCTGATAAGAAAGCAATCATAGATTGTAGTAAGGTGCTTTAACCAGTACTCACAGCAGGATTAGGCCATGCCAACAGTAAACACAGTTAAGCCTCAACCCCCCTTCTCTGCTCAATTCCAGCTTGATCTCTCCTTATCAATGCAAAGAAACAATATTTTCCTAAGAGAGATGAGCCAAGGCAAGTCCCAGGATGGAGTTGAAAGCAGGCAAATGCCCAGACAGACAGGTATTAACTTGCCTCCCCAGGCAGAGCCAGAGGCAGGATGGGGAGCAAACCCAAGGAAGGGGAGTCAGTGGGAAGAACTAGGCTGGGCAGCAACAGCTAAAGAGAGCACATCTGTCAACTGACAGTGAGTAATACAAAAAGGCCTTTGAACTTCCAACCATTTCCCTGAGCTCATCCCTCTGCATGGTCACACTGGACATCATCCAATGTTTCAGCAAAGCTAGGTCTATCATAAGCCTGCTATTCCTCCCCCTCTCCCAACTCCTATTACACAGGACACTCTTTTATTGCCAAGCAGAAGGAGAAGGGGGAGGGCAGGGGAAAAGGAACGTTTATAAGGTGAAACACAGACTGAATCATGTCCCACTGTCCTTTGAACACTTTATCCCTGTTGCCTGTGGTGAGCAGGTTGCTTTGTACCCAAGGACAGCAAGCAACTGGTGTTCAAAATTCTGGAACGCAGAGAGGCTTGAACAATACTGGCTGCTTAATTAGACAAACTCCCACTCATGTGAAGAATGAGAAGTCAATTTCAAAAATAAACAAAAAAAAAAAAACCAAACAAAAAAAAACCAAAAAAACACGCTACCGATATTAGAAAAGCGCAGCCTGACCCCCCAGCTATGTTCATACTCGTGCATATGTATAAACACACACATACCCTCAAACAGATCTGTTTGCTGAGATCTGCAGCACAGCAGGCAAAAAGTCCAGGGACAAAAATAAAGGAGGTTAGTCCACTCTCAGGAAGAAAAAGGAGGCATTGCATTTTACTAACAAACATCTTGGAAAATCTAGTTCCAGTTTAACATAAAATGTTATTGCACTGCTGAACTGTATTTAAGGATGTTGTGGGTCAAAAGAAAAAAAAATTAAAAAAAAATATAAAGACTATCAGCATCCAATCTTTCACAGTCCTTTGATCACAAGCACTCTGCCTGAGGGGGCATTGCATTAATTCTGGTGCCTTTTAAAGGAAACATACATACTCCAGGCCCAGTAACATGACAAAATTGCAGATAGGGAACTGGTGTGTTTTCAACAGAATACTTAACTTGTGACAAGAGTTACTAGATTTTAAAACTTGAAGTTTAGAAGTGAAGCTTCACCCGAGCCTTTGCATCTGAGCTCCTGATTGAGTGAATGGCAGAAGGAAAATTACTCTTTCAAAGTTTCCATTAATTTTAATAAAAGACCTGTAAGATTTTTATCCTAACCTCACATTAAAAATGTTTCTTGTGGGGCTGATGAGCAGGTGATAGCGACAGCCCTGCCTGGCAAGGAAGAAACCCTCTACTGGGCTTGAATGAGCTGTAGCTCAACGGGAACTATGTAGATTTCTCCATGAGATGGGAACAACAGATCACTTTCAATAATCTTCGAGGTAAAAAGTAAATTTTTCTTCAGTCCCTTCAAATGAAGGAGTATTGTACAACTGTGCACGGAGGTAAGCAAACACATCTGCACCCAGAAAAGTAACACATTTATAATTTAATTATATATGATACAGATCCAAAATTCAGAGCAAGAAAGCTCTTCTGGAAGGATGGTTATGGGGAGATTTGGTGTATCTTGTGAGAAACAGAACTATGTATCAGTCCTCAGGCCAAGTTTACTCAGTTGTCCTTTCACCCTTGCCACAGGAAGTACGACTCATTCACACCACAGGGACTTCAAAGCGCGTGCAGGAGGGCAGAATGAAAACCATTCCTCTTCTTGCATGCGGCTTTCGTTAGGGACAGCCCAAAGCAGTCTCTGCTGGCACAAGGCAGGAAGGCAGCTGAATTACTCTGTGCATGTGCAGCAAGGGCTTCCAAGCCAGACACTGTCAGCAAGCCAGAGAGCTGACACCAGGCAAAGTCTACGGAGCTGGCACGACAGCTGGCAGGTTACTTATTGCTATTTTATTACTACAGCACTCTGGCTTGTAAACATGATCCAGAGCAGGAAGCAAACATGTCACGGAATAATTGGCTTCAATCACAGCAGGGCTTCAAATTTGCAAGGAGAGCCATTTCTGTCACAGGTAAGCAGAGGCAGGGCTCTCCCAAAACTAATAGAAAATACCTATGGAGATGTTCCAAGGACATTGATACAAATGTAAAGTGCCTGGGGTGTGCAGAAACAGTGACAGTTGAGGAAAAATTTACTGCAATCAACTCAGGAAGTGGTGATTTGTTTTATAGTGTGCAACACAACATTAAAAATACAAAGTAAAACACCATATTTTAAACTGAAAATATCTCTCAAAAGGAGTGTTTCCCATGTCTGCTCCTGTTTTTCACAGTTGTAACTCCACTCGCTATCAAGCATCTCGCTTTCTTTCTTTTTTTTTTTTTTTACACCACACACTGCATTTCAAGCTGTTATTCTTTAACCAAAATTACCGACTACCAATTCAAGGCTAGAAAATTGCATTAATACAGAATTTAGCAAATTCCAGCCAACTACTCAAGCATATATGCAGTACTGTATAGACACAGGTGCAAGACTGAATCTTGACTGCTAAAGTAATTTTCACCTTAACCCCCACCCTGTTTCAGTCTCTTGTTTATTAGGAGTCCAGTAGGCCAGTGTCTTCCCATTTTCCTCTCCTCTTCCCAAGGAAGTAGATAGAACTCATTCTTATTGTATTGGCTTAGAGTACACATATGAGCATATAATACACTGAAGAAAAGTACACTCTAAAAAGGTATGGTTGCAGACTTATTTCTCTGGAAAGTTTGGACATTCACAGGAGAAAAAAGAAAATCCTGTAACTCTAAAACTAGCTCGCAGCAGATCAGTGGAAGGGTGGGATTCCTTGTAAAGACATCTGTTCACTCTTCCAGTCAGAGACATCTACTTGATATTATAATTCCTGCTTGTAAAACTCAGAGCTGCACATCCATACAATTGCTGGAAAAGAATCTAAATAGCTTTAGCATCTCAGAAGACTCCATATAAAGTGGATGCAGATTGTGGTTCATAAGTCAGAAAAAACAACTGGGCCCACTCCAGCATGAAGACTAGCCCCATGTTTTTTGAGGAATTTTTAAAGTAGGCCTTTAGTATATCTAGGTCTTGCTGGATGACTTAATCAGAACAACCCAAATCTTTAGCTCAGTATTTGTATTAAAAGAAATTTAATAATTTCAGTCAAAAAATAAAACGATAAATCAAGTTCAAAACAGAGATGCTCAAAATTTCACTCCAACCAGTAAACTTTATGCATGTCACAGACAAACAGCCAGGGAAGGAAAGAAAAATTAGCGAACCAACTGTTCTCATGTACTGTGTGCATCACTGCTGATTTGTGAGAAGCTTAAATTGATTTAAAGTTCAAGCTGCTGTTCCAAGGGGCTCAAGCCCCACTCCTGCTCTTGCACTCCTGCTGCCCTCTTGCTGCTTGGCACAGTCAGCAAGCAGAGAAAATGGAAGGTTAACCCCACAAACGAGTATACCTTCAAAAGGCTCCTGTATGCCAAGCAGAATAGAGGGATTTAGCAAGCAACCTGTTCTGGCAAAAAGGTTTGGTGCTCTAATAACTAAGTAACACACAAAACAGTACAGACAATTACCACAAACCTACACTGTAGAGCTGATCTAGTTTGTACAAGCTAAGAATAGTATCATTCTTGGATTCATAATGAGCAGCCACTCAGAGCAAGATATAACAAGCTTAAAGGAGTAAGTGTTCCTCAGTCTCCTCCACTGCAACCCTGAATGTGCGCGTGGAAGTCATGCACTTAAGAAATATGGCGAAGGATGCTACAGAAATGTTAACTTTTATTTCTGCTTTCTTCTTTCCACTAAATTGCACTTCAAGTACTGCTGGCTGTCAGCTGAAAAAGTTCTCTTTGTATCTATTTGACCAGGATGCAATATTTTAAAAGGCAGCTCCTATTCTAGTCCTTCCCCCTTGAATGACTTTACTACTCTGAATAAATGGAGCTCCTTATCTCCCCTTCCATCTTGTCAAACCTACAGTCCTCCTCTGTACACGTTAGCTTTCCTCTATCACTAAACTGCAGAGACCTACAGCACAAGTTATATCTTGAATAAGATCACAGAAGGTTGGAAAAGACCCTCAACACTATCTAGTCCAACAGTCAACCTATACCACCCCCAAGCCATATTCTCAAGTGCCACATCCAGACATCTCTTAGACGCTTCCAGAGACCATGACTCCACCACCTCCGTGGGCAACTTATTCCAATGCCTGGCCACTCTTTCGGCGAAAAGTTCTTTTCTAATGTCCAATCTGTACCTTGCCTGGTGCAACTTGGGGCCATTTGCTCTCATCCTTTCACTTGAGACATGGCAGAAGAGACTGACCCCCACCCCACTACAACCTCCACTCAGGTAGTTGTAGAGAGCAATGAGATCTCCTCAGCGTCCTTTTCTCCAGGCTAAACCCCAGTTTCCCAGTACATATTTTCCAGACCCTTCACTAGTTCAATTGTGCTTCTCTGGACACATGCCAGCACCTCAGTGTCCTTCTTGCAGTGAGGGGCCGAAACTGGACACAGCACTTCAGGTGTGGCCTCACCAGTGCCAAATACAGGGGGACAATCACTGTCCTGGTCCTGCTGGCCACACTATTGCTGATACAGGTCAGAATGCCATTGGTCTTCTTGGCCACCCGGACACACACACACTGGATCATGTTCAGCTGCTGTTGACCAGCACCCCCAGGTCCTTTTCTGCGGTGCAGCTTTCCAGCCTGTAATGCTGTCTGGGGTTGTTGTGATCCATGGGCAGGATATGACACCTCACCTTGTTGAACGTTGCACAACTGGTCTCAGCCCATCGACCCAGCCTTTTCCTCATCCACTAAATGGGTCATGTTGTCATAGAAGGAGATCCAGTTGGTTAAGCAGGACCTGCCTTTTGTAAAACCATTGTCTGGGCCTGACCCTTGGTTGTTCTGCACATGTTGTATGATGGCACTAGGATTATCTGCTCCATGACCCTCCCTGGTACCAAGGTCAGGTTGACAGGCCTTGTTCCCTGGACAATCCTTCCAACTCTTCTTGTAGGTGGGTGCTTCATTTGCCAATCTCCATTCAACTGGAACTTCTCCAGTTAACCAGGACTGCTGCTAAAGGACTGAAAGTGATTTGGCAAGTTCTTTCACCCTTATTACTTTTACGCGCATCCCTTTGGGCTCATAGACTTATGGGTGTCTAATCAGCATAGCAGGTCTCTAACTATTTCCTTCTGGATTATGGGGGTTTCACTCAGCTCTCTGTCACTAAGTTTCAGCTCAAGGAACTGGGTATCCTGAGGACAACTGGTTTTGGCATTAAAGACTAAGGCAAAGAAGGCATTAAGTAACACAGCCTTTTTCTCATTTCCCTGACACTATGCTACCCTCTACATTCAGCTAAGGGTGAAGACTCTGCTCAGCCCTCCTTCTGCTGCCAATGTATTTATAGAAATTTTTTCTGTTGTCTTAACTGCAGAGGCCAACCTTCTTAGAAACTGTAAATTAAAAAAGGCAGAAGTCAAACCCAGTTCCCACATTCTCTGCATCACTTTATATTCTGTCACTTATATGTCTACCTCTATTTTATATTGTTCCTAACCTCCACTGCCTGAGAATATCAGCAGATTGCTCACACTTCAGTACTGTTTCCTGGTTTGCACAGCTTCCATTCAAATAGATACAGGCCAGAGCCCCTTAATATATTGTATCTCCTTAATATATGATATCTTATTGTGCAAGACCAATAGGTTCTTCTCTTTAGGGCCACAGAGAGAGAGACATGATGCATCGGTAGACACCAAGAGAAGAGTGGAAGAAAGTAGCATGAAAAACATGTTCTTCCTTGAAACACAAAATCTGCCTGTACTTGTAATACAAAGACTTCCCAAACAAGAGGTGGCATATTCATCTTTAACAGCCCTTAGTGGATTATACATCCATAAACTTGTCAAATTGCTGTCTGAGAATGTTTGAAGTTTCAGAATCAATGTTTTGTGGCAAGGAGATTCACAGTTTAAGCATATGTTGTATGAAGCAACTCTTGTTAGCACCTCCTGCTAGTTCCTATGGAAGATCTTATCTTACTCACCCCCAAGTCCTACCATGACTGCTTAGCTTGAAATTTTTGGTGCTGGAAGTTGTTGAATTACCAGGAAAATCGTATCAAGAAGTATTTCTTGTCTAAATCATTACTGAGCCCATAAAAAAAAAAGTTAAAACAATCCCACCACCATCCCCCAATCTTCTCACCTACCTGCAAAAAAAAAAAACCCACAAGAAAAGGAATTTTTTACCGTGTTTAGTAAAAAGCCAGTAAAACCAGTTTAGCTATTGGATATGCCTCACCTCCCCAAGACTCAAGGTCTTCCATGTTGCTTAACCTTCACAAAATTTTAAGAAACAAGACTTGAGAAGGCAGGAAATTTTCATGAAGCTGGATTTACATCTCCCACATTTAAGGAAGAAGAGATTCTTTAAGACAACATTTGAAAGATTAGGAAAGCTCCTTTCCATACAGTAATCAACAGCAGAAACCAGGAAAGGTTAGAGAAAGATCCAGCAGAGGAAGATAAATCTCTTTCATGTCCATTTACAGGAGCCTTAAATTTTCAGCTCTAGGGCAACTTTTAGGAAAGGAGTTTCATGAAACCAGCCCTTTTTTTCTACTCTTCAATTCTACCATGCTCTGTGGAATCCAAAGAGATGAGGTAAAAAAGGAACTTACTTGTGTCTCAACAGAAAGAGGCTTTCTCTATTCATCTCTATCATGCTACATCCACTCAGAATGACATGTCCCATCAGTTCTCACCTTGCTGGGCTCAGCTACACAGAAGCCAACACTATACAGATACACAGTACCTGCAAGGTAATGGCTCTCAGCAGATCCCAAGACCAATGAATGCTGTTTCAGTGCTTGCCTTTCCCTCCCTTCACAGGGCAGCAAGGACAGAAACTAGAATGTTCCTTAGGAGGGCAGACACCCTCAATATGCCTCTTCACACTGTTTATTTTCCATTAATATTTACAGCAAAATATATATATTTTATCATATAATTTAACTCAGAGAAGGTGCTTTTGCAAGGGTGGAAAAATGAGAGGTGCTTTTCTCTGTCCCTTCTCTCCCTCTAACATATTCATGTCCAACCACCACCTAAAACCAGCTGCAAAAAAAGCTGAAGTTGGGGTTTCACTGTGTTTTATATCAGTGGACAATGGCTTTGTTTGACTCCGAGTCAGTCAAAAGTACAAGTCATCTACAATCAAAAACTTTTGTCACACAAATGGTAGGATCTGCCTGTAAAACAGGGCAGCACCTGCAGAGAAAAAGATATTCAATTTTCCCAAACACAAGTCAAGGATGGTATTCTTACTGCAGCCATCTTCATCACTGTGGTCCCCACAGTCATTGTCTCCATCGCATTGCCACTGAGCAGGGATGCACGTGCATTCACCAAAAGCACTGACAGCACAGGTGAAATGATTACGCCCACAGGAGCACTCAGTGCTACTTGTAATACCTGTAAAGGAAGAAAAAAAGAAAGAGAGATGCTTTGAAGAGATCCCATCTATTTTAGAGTAAACATTAAATACAAAGTGACATCAATTTTTCTCTGTGTACACACAGAGTGTGTACACACAACTGTGTAAGAACACATCCTTGACTGCCAAGGAAAATATTCACCCTCCTCACATGCTGAAATTGGAGATCAATTACTATGCACAGTTTCTTGGAAAGGCAAAAGCAAAGTGCAATCTGCCAAAAAGAGACTTGGGAATCAGCTGAAAAACAACTCAGCGCTAATCACAAACATTCAAGGAATGCCAGGTATCAGAACACCCCTTTTATTTTACAAAGTCAGTCCTCTCCTAGACCACAGTGCTGCTGCTGCTCTTCACTTAGTTCTGACACTATAATACAAGGGAAAACTCTCTGAAGTAGAATCCTTGCTATTTGAAGAGTCTTCTCCAAACCCTAAACTTTTTAGATGCAAACCTTTTGCATGTCACTATTTTAGACATTTCAGTTTCCAGTGAAAGTGGAAAAAATATCTTTTATTATTTACCTGTAAACATTAAACTGTTACACTAGGCTGTGCAAAACTGACATTTATGAGAGCAAGAGGATTTTCAGTTTTACAAACTGAAAATGCAGTCCACATGATAAGAATATTTTTTCCAGCCTTAAAGTTAGCCCAAGGATCTCCCAGCCCTCCTTTCCCACCTTCAGAACAATACTCTAACACAACTCTTGACTTTCACCCCTGAGCAAATGCAACTATTTAGGATATTATCCCACACTTTCTCTTAAAAAAAATCTCTACCTTGAGAAAGAACAGGTTGTAACACCCCCCACACCCCAAAAGGAAAAGGTCATGCCTAAAGTTCTGTCTGACATTATGTAGACAATCTATATAATCAATATCACTGTTAAACAAATGATTATCAATAATCAACTCCCTCAACCCATTCTGGTTGGATTTTTTTGCATGGTTCCTTCTTTCTGCAATTCAAACAAACCTAAAGCTCTTAAATTAAACAGCAGATCATAAGGAAAGAATTATAAAGAAATACCTGCCCCAAGTGGTAATCACATACTGAACTATTTTCAGGCTTTTTGATTTCAGTGATCACACTCATGCATTTAGTGTACCTGTGATTAACCATAGTCAATTGCTGTATCAATTAAGCAAAAAGAAATAACAAGCCTCATAATTTCCTTATTTTCCATTCTAATGGAGAAGAGCAATATCTACAAAAAGGGATGTAACACTTCTGCAACTCTTTGAACAGCAGAATTCCCTCCAGTGAAGACATTCACTTGTGCCAGTAAAGCAAAGATTTCATTTCAGAGAGAATGCACTTCCTTGAAAAAGGATTACATTATGTTTCTTCTGCATAAAACTGGCTGAAAAGATTTCTGCCAGCCTCAACTGCCTGCTTGCAAATGTTACACTGCAGGTTGCAAGGCCTTAACTGCAAACTATTTTCCAAGCTGAACTGCACCCAACAAATGGTTGTGGGATTTCTGTTCAGTCTGTCATGGGCATGAAAACCTTTTACTCTTTCACTCATGTCCACTACAAGTTACCTTTGAAAGGTTTAGTACAAAACATACATCTCAAGGTATTACTGCATACATACAGCCATCATCAGGTATAACAAGGGATAAAGGCTAAAAGAACAGGAGGTGAAAAAGGAATGCAAGAGGCCAGAGCAGTCACATCTTCAGAGGACTTACCAGGTATGGCCAGGGCAACGGCTGGCTCAAAAGGACAGCAAGTGGGTGATGTAGCCAGAAGGCAAAAAAAGCAATGGATATTCCTAAGGAAAAGCAATTCATCATCTATGCAACATTTCAGACTAGCAGAAATAAACTAATGGAAATTCCGAAGAACCAGAACCACCCACAAAAATCAAACAGGTTTCTTCAAACCGACAACACAGAAAACTCAGAATAAATCATCTTCTGCTGTTGTAGGTGCTGCAACCTTTTAAAAAGGCAGAACTAGTTGTACATTGTAACCAAAGTAGCTGCTCTTTAAACTACCTTTTCCAAAGCAATTTTCTACCATTATCCTCAAAAGCACCCCTAAACACTCATCCCAGCTATCTTAAACTCCCCTTCCTGTTGGAGTACACAAGACCACTATCATTTAGGTTGGAAAAGATCTCTAAGGTCACCAAGTCCAACCATGAACCCAGCATTGCCAGATCCACCATTAAAATGCATCTCTAAGGGCCACATCCACATGCCTTTAAATACCTCCAGGAAAGGAGACTCTACCATTCCCTGGGTAGTCTGTCCTCCACTGCTGACAACCCTTTTGGTGAAGAAATTTTCCCTAATATCCAATCTAAACCTCCTCAGACACAACTTGAGACCATTTCTGCTCATCCTGTCACTTTGTACCTGGTAGAAAAGACACCTACCTCCCTACAACCTCCTTTCAGGTAGTTGTGGAGAATGACAGGGTCTCCCTGAGCTTCCTCCTCTCCAGGCTAAACCTAGCTCCTTCAGCCCCTCCTCTGAAGACCAGTTCTTTAATCCTTTCACCAGCTTTTCTGGCCTTCCCCATGAGCAGCATGGCAGTACAGCTCTGCAACAGCAAGGAAAGAATCAGTGCAGCTGTCCCAGTCTGCAAACTGTAACTTAATCTGCTCTATTGTCAAACGCACAGCGCTCTTCAAAGTTGCTACTAATATTAGGTTACATATAAGCACACACACACTAAATCTGTTCTTCTCACCTCATTAAAGTTGCTATGTTCCATCATCTCTGCTCTGTGATTTTATCATGCTACTGAAACTGTTGGAAGCTGAAGGACACGCTATGACCCAGATACCACCACTCTCTCATATGCACTAGCTGGTGTCTGTAGTGCCATTATGTAAGCACACTTTGCACAACTATTTCAAATTACAACCAGTGCAGATCTAATGGTTTGTGATTTGTGACCCTTAGGAGAAATAGCCTTCTAGTCATTTATAAGTCATGATCTACCCTGGTTTTGCACTTGTCAAGCAATGCACATGATTGCTGGGAAAGTACACTGATTTCAACCTAGAACAGTTTCAGAAGCAAATCCTGGATGGTTAGTCTTTCCCAGCCAAAAGAACAAGGTGAATGAAAGCTGGCACACCTGAAGGTAGCAGGAATTTTCTCAATTATTTTACTGTGGATAGTATTTCACCTTTGGCATTTCATGAATATTTCCCAGTGCTCAGAGCTCCAGTCACACTATCCTGTAACTGTATCTGTAACAGTAGAGGGTCAGGAAGGATCAAGATGAGAAGCATGTTTTTTCCAACTCCAAGCGGAAATGGTGCACTTGGTGCTAGAAGCCTTAGCAGGAGATCTACTGTCTTACCTCAAACTCTCATTAAACACTGGGAGAGTGAGATAGAAGGCTGACCAAACACACATAAAGCTCCAGCGTCACATTTCAATCCCAGTTAGTCAGCGGGCCAGGAACAGGATGGAAATCAGTGCTTGCTGTTCAGGCAACTGGACCAACAATCAAAGGGGACATATCTAATTGCACTTCTACACATTATTCTGGAGCAGGAACAACAGCAGGACCTCTGGGCTTAGTAACAACAAATATTTTTCCCAAAACTTTACATTACATTGCAGGCTTGGACATTTTACTAGCTCTGTATTCAAAAATATTTTCACTTATGTAGGAGGAAAAACCCTAACATATTTTAGCAACGGAATATATACAAAATGACACAAAAAAGCTAAACAGAGATACTGCCACATGCTGAGCTGATATCACTCCATTTTCATGGCCTCTCCTGATCCTTCATGTAACTACATAAAAACTTCCTACTCTCACTTGCCCATGGGTACAAACAACTAAAAAATTATCTTCGCTGTCCGTAGTTTGGTTCCCTCCAGATGTATACCAGCAGGATCCAGTAACCAAACAGTTTTCTAGCAAAGTAAACAAACAACCTCCAGATTTTAAAAACAGGAAGTCAGTCTAAACACAGTCTCATACTTAACATCTGCCATCACCTTAAAATTAGCATAGTATGCTCAGTTTCTTCAGATTGCTTCCAAATATCCTCCAAAACTTCATATATATCTGATAAATTAAATGCCTCCTAAGGAAGGGTGAGTTGCCACCACCTCTCTTGAAACAATAGTTAGCCTCTATGTAGTTTTATGTCTAAAGTTGGCAAAGCAATTATGTCATTTCTGGCTGAAAAGCAGAAGTCAATTATCATCCTGTTATTTCTGTCCTTTTTTGGTTTTTTTCGGGGGTGGGGGGAAGACAAGCAAGGGCAGAGCTGCTTAAACAGTAGGTTGTTACTCTGCTTTCCTCACCTCCCAGTAACTCTTCATCAGGCCAAACAATATGGCCCCATAAAGCAAAACCTAATAATATACACAACTTCATTTTGCTGACAAAGTCACTTGCAACCCTCAGAGCTATTACAGAGCATCCCTTTATTTGCTACAGATTCATAAAAATATTTTTCTATTTAAGAAAACTTAAGTAGACAGGATAATTACCAAACTGGGCTCCATAGCTGTTGCTTTGACAGAAACAGTAAATTTCAAGTGGAGAGTGAAAACACTGTTTTGTTTAAATCCTGATGGCATGCTTTATTCCAAAAAGAAAGATTCTAACCCATTCCCTCTTTAATGAAAATGACACATGGCAGCTCTTAACACTACTTTGCAGCAATTCAACCTTTGACAGGCTGTTGATACAACATGGAATCATGCAACAGCCCAATTTGGAAGGGACCTCAAAAGATCACCTGGTTCAACCTTTTGTGGAGAATGGAGCCTGGATGAGACTATCCAGCACCCTGTACAGTTGCATCTTGAGAACCTCCAGTGATGTCAGGGACTCTGTCATGTTTCTGGGGAGGTAGAGGGGAGTCAGCATGATTGTTTTCACTGTAAAAAGCATCTTTTGTTGGGATCAACACATTCTGTCAGTCTCTAGTAGCATTCTAGCACTATCAGAACTTTATCATATTCACATATGGATGAAGTTTCCTCAATGAACAACTGCAAAAGAATCTGGCTTTAATAGTCAATGCCATGCTGCCTTTCCAAATTTTCTTTATCCAGGTATCAAGAACCAGCTACATAAAAGAGACTCCCACTCCACACCACCCTGTTGATTTTATCTTTTCCCTTTGATCCTAACACAGAACCTCTTATTGTTATTTTTAAAATCAGCAGCAGGAAGTTCACAGCCATCAGTTTGTTTGCACCACCCTCCAATTCCTCATGTACCTGTAACATTGGATAGCACGGCTAAAACCATGGCTAAGTATCTCTTAAGCGCTTCCATGCTACAAGGAAAACAGTGCCAACAGCTTTAGAAAAGCCAGAACTACAAACAGATTTGGCATTATTTACAGTTGCAGACTGTTCAGCTCAGAATCAGAAGCCTCTAGAAAGAACAATCATTCTCATGGACCAGCACTGAGTAACATATGGATTTGGGTTTCTCCCCCTCCATGGAGAGGTATCTAATTGTGGCCTACAGAAGACCTTCAATGGAAGGCAGAGATCTTTCTGCAAACCTCATTATTACAAGAGACAGAACCAAAAATACGACAATACCATATTTTATAATTTTAACTCTACCACAGAAAAACGTGTTGTGAGGACAGAAGGTATAAGTGGATATTAAATGAAGATGAAAATACAGGACACATTTGACACTTAGAGTGACAAAGAGGAAAAAAGAAATCAAGGACTGTTTAAATAAAATGGAATGTGATTAATAGCATTACAGGTGAAAGGCGAGAATTTCAGTCCTAATAGTGATGGGTATAAGGCTGTAGGGTTTTTTCCACAGAGAAAGCATGGAAGGGTATCCCCAGATGCATTTTTGAACAAATCTGGAATAAGCATCAGAATATTTTGCCCCGGCTTCAACAGATGTACTGAATTTCTTTCTTCTGTATTTCAAGAACTCATGAACATCTGTTTACTTTGGGTTAAAATTAGTGAATTCTGCAGTATAGCCTTTAATAGCCTTTTTAACACCTTGCCCACCTACTGCTAGAAGGTCTGTGTCAGAAAACAATTATGCTCCTTTCTCCACTTCCAGGCCAGGCTCTCTTTTGCATTCCTATCACACAGACATCTTGATGAGGGGATATGTCAGATGGTCTTGAGCACAATTCAGATGATACACTTCGCTTTTTTATCCAGCACTTCTCTGAATTCCTATAGCAAAGAAGCTCGGATTTATTTGCTTGCCTGTCTTGAGGAAAATGAAAATTCTGGATTCCTCTCTTACCCAAATAGCAGTTTCCACTGAAGGAAAAAGTACAGTTAATCCAGCTTTAGAAGAGGGATTTGCTGACCATTGTTTAAACTCAGAGCTCTGCTGGCAGACACAGAAAAGGCAACATTACAGCACAACAGCCGGATGTCAGAAGGGGCACCAGGCACTGATAAAAAGCCAACAGTTTTCTCTTCTTTTCTACTCCCACTACAGAAGCATCTGAAGCAGTTTTGATTGGGTACCCACATGGTCTTCAAGTTGTTGAAGCCTGCCTAGACTAAAGTTAACATCACTAGGAAGAACAATCGAAAAGTTTTCAAAGCTTTAAACAGAATTGTTACAGTTTTGTTTGAGGAAGTATGTGATAGTGGAAAGGTTAAGGGGAAAAAAAAAAAGACATAACCCTCAACAAAACCACATAAACCAGAGGAGAGACTGAAGATGTTACAGCCTTTTGGTAATGGAATATGATGCCTACTTTGGCAGTTTCCAAGTGAGAATGAAAGTTTCCTAGTCCTAGAAGTTCCCCTTTCAATTTGAAAAAGCAGGGCTAACCCCAATCCTGAACCAGCTTGTTCTCAATTAGACACGTGACTGCACTAAGTGCTAGGGAGAGGCACGTTATCAAGCACAATCAGCTTCAGTTACCATATTAAACTGCACAACTACACACCTTAGACCTCAAAAATGTTACACTTAATGTGAGCACAAAGAATAGAAAGCATAAGGAAGAGAAATTCCACAGTGCATCTGCTAACTAGGACTTGAAGAAAAGAAGGGGTACAACAAAGTGCAAATTGACTGAGTGTTGGTGCAATGGGTGCATGACTAAGTTAGAGTGAGACTGGAACAGAAGCTGTATTTTCAGAAACACTGCGTGGGGAGAGAAATAGGAGGCCTTTAAAAATGTGCTTGAGTCTCTGGATCCCAATTCTGATCCCACAGAATTAAAGACCAGCAATCCCACTGAAAACTTCTACCTGCATTCAGGGAGCAGGAAAGCATTTACAGAAACAACTATGGAAAAAATACACTGAAGAAGCATTTGATTTGAACATAAAAAGACTCAATGATTAAGAAGCAACTGTTACAGTTCCTTCTTCCAAAACTTTAAAGTCATAAATTAACACCTTGCAATAATCAGTTTGACTATAACTGAGGTCTCTAGATACTTGTCCTAACTCTATCTATATCTTCTACAGAGCTCAACAAAATTACTTCTTCCCTTCTACAAGTGGGTATACCACTATTATGCCACCACAATGTACTGAGGCTTAAAGTTTAATCTGTTTCTACATATACAGAGTCTTTGAATAGAAGACTGTGCATTATTATTGCCATGAAATCCTACTCAAAATCTTATTCAAATTGGCTGGGCTACCAGCAAACACAGATCAAAAAAGTCAGCTGAAGGACCATAAACAAAAGATAATGAGAAATGGCAGCAAGTCAAGCTGCAGGGGGTAGAGATAGCTAGTAGGTATTACAGGGATCAGCATTAGATCCAGTCCCATTAAATAACTTCGTTAATGATCTGGAAGAAAGAGTAAGTATCAAGTTAAAGGAGTCTGCAAATGATACCAAAATAGGAAATATTCTGCTCCAAACACAACAGAGGAAAAAGAAATAATACAGAAGGAACCTTAGAAGATTAGAATTATGGGCAGGAAATTAAGATTCAACCTTTAAAAAAATATTTTTTAAACTAGTGCATCTGGTGGAAATTAATTTGAAACACATTGAGCAAATTAATAGAAAAGGCTGGGATGCAGCAATGCCTAAAAAAACCAAGGAGTAATAATAAAAGACTAGCCACTGCTTTCTGCTATGACACAATATGGCAGCCAAAAAAATTACTTTAAGCTAATTATGCATAAATGTCACATCATGGAGGAAGACACTTTCCCCCCATCTGCAGAAGAGGAATGTAAGATTAAGGTCCATACTGAGGCTTGTACAGGAAAATTAGGCATCACATTCTAACCACAGTAACCAAACATTTATCAAAAGTGTGTTATGGCCCACAGTTCCCTCAAGACTCAAGATTCTGTTTGAAGCCTGAACCAACATGGTGTATTTTTATTCTCTGCTGACTATTTAATTCTTGAAATCAGACAAAAGGCAACAACTATCAATTCTATGAGGTTTTGGGTTTTTTTCTGAATAGGAAACATATTATGCCCTGTTTCCTGAGCAACTTATTAGTTGCCTATGGAAGTAGCTCACAGTGGACAACACATGAAATCTCAGTACAGAAACAGGAACCTTTCAACTACTAAACCGTGTTAAACACATCAAAATCTCAGCCTTAAGTTCTTGTCCAAAAGCAGGCATGAAATATCAGGTAAATGACAACTATTTCAAATAGACTGAGGAATTTTAACAGGTGAGGCTAGACAGGAGAAAGCTGTATCTGAGTGACCACACCTCCAGTGGTATCTCCAGCTCTCAGCTCCTCAGCACAAGAGAGACATGGAGCTCCTGGAGTGGGTCCAGTGGAGGGTTATGAAGATGATTAAGGGGATGAAGAATCTCTCTTATGAGCAAAGGCTGAGGGAGTTGGGCCTGTTCAGCTTTGAGAAGAGATGACTTAGAGGGGACCTCATCAATTTCTGTCAGTATCTGAAGGGAGGGTGTCAGAGGATGGAGCCAGGCTCTGCTCGGTGGTGCCAAGCAACAGGACAAGAGGCAACAGGCAGAAACTGATGCACAGAAAGTTCCACTCAAGAATAAGAACTTCTTTGTTGTGCAGGTGACCAAGCACTGGAACAGATTAAGAGTCTCCCTCACAGGAGATACTCAAAAACTATCTAGGTGTAATCCAGTGCCATGTGATCTAGGATAACCTTACTTTAGCAGGGGGTTGGACCAGAATACCTGCTGTGGTCCCTTCCAACCTGAACCATTCTGTGACTTCTTCCCTCAGCCTTCTTTTCAGAATCCTACGCAGCCCCTTCCTGGGAACAGCAGAACTACTTTGTAAGGACCTGGTAAAACACCTCAACTCTAATTTCCAGATATTTTGGCTGAAATGTGACCATACAGTGACACATTTTGCATATTTAATAGCCATTAAATGGCAAATGTCCTTTCTGTAACTACAAGGTTCCGTCAAACATTTGGAGCTGGCAGGAGAGTAGAAAATGCTGGTTTTGTTCTGTAGCTCCACACATCTGTCAAACACTGCTGACATCCAAGAAACCAAGCACCATATCAGCCTGCTTCAAACATCATGTCCTATGTTAACAGAAATAGCCCTTTTAAAAAGTCTTTGAGCCTTTCAAAAGATCAGAATTCGGCATGATGGTTCTCCCACTCTCCCTATAGTGTGCACAAAAATATTAGATAGTGGGAGCATCTGTTTGTTTTACCAAGAATCTATGAAGGTGCAAAGACCTCAGAAAGCCATGAGCTGCAGTATGCTACCTCTGACATTCTGCTTCTTACCTCCAAGGCCCTAACTGGAAGAGATTGAGCCTCCTACATACCTTTAACCCACATACGTATATTTTCTCTGGGGTCCAAATAATTTTTCCTACTTGGATTCCAAGGAGCAGGAACATTTGGTTTCCCACCATGCAAATTTTTTTCATGTTACTGTTAAAAGCATCCCTTCAGTCTTGGCATTTCATTACCTGTAGCTTTTCTCTCTTTGGCAGAGAGCATGTCATCCATTTTATATTATGAAGTGCAGAGTGATACCTGAAGGATGCCATCAAGAAACATGCTTTGCTGATTTTAACATGAAGCAGCATTTTCTTACATAGCTGCAGGCTCCTGTGCAACTGCATGTCAATAGAGACCTGCAACAAAAAATCCAAGGGACTTACCCCAGCACTAAATTACCTGTCATGCAGGATCATTCCAATTTAGCACATTAAAACATAAATTAAATACTGTCCACTGAGAAATAGACAGAATGACAAAAGGTTGTTACTGCATAACATCACTCAAGGACATCATCATCCAACCTCAAACATTGCAGGAATGTTTAGCTGGACCATAACGGCCTGACAGGCAGAGCTACAGGACTCAGGCCCTTTTAAAATACACACACATGCTAGACAAACACTTTAAAATACTACCTTAAGCCTACATCATGCTTTGCAAGAATTAGTCACTTCAGCAATATGAGACACATAACTTTCCATTTCTTTCAGTGTGTTTTTTTTTTTTAATCCACACACTAACAACCTCTACCCTTTTCTGTTCCACAAAGGTTGCAAACAATTTACTGTCAATTTATCATGAATCATGCAGTACACTAAAATTTAGAAAATAATAGCACAACAGCAGAAATGTTACCAGGTGACCCGCAAAATTACTACGTGCCAGGTAGAGAAGAAATTGGTAAGAGCCAGGTAGAGAAGAAACCTGCTGTTTGAAGCAGATAATCCACAGGAAAAGGGTACTTCTGATGTATTTCACCTAGTCCAGTTACCCATGAGTTTCACTAGCCTGACAGCACTTACGAATGAAGGTCACTGAACAGTCAGAAAACATTCTGCTATATCAAAGTTCATGGAAGTGAAACACTGGGCATTGTTTTTCCAGTTATGGGGCAGAAAACATTGGCATTTTAAGTTCTGTGAGCTTTCCTTTAACTTTTCCATTACTTCATAGATATATTTCTCTCATCCTTGAAGTAATTATCCTAAAGTGATCCTTACATTATCTCAGCTACAGGATCATCAAAGGTTTATAATAGTCACAGTAAGGATATGCTCTGTCACTTCTAGGAAACAACCTGAAAGAATCAGAGTCTCAGAGCTATTGTAGAAATTCTGAATTTCTTTGCAATCTTTCCCCTTCACTAAATGGAGAAGAATGCAAGCAACCTACAAGACCTAATGAAAACCAGCTTGGCATCTGTCACTCATAACTACAGTAAGAGAAAATAAAGATTTAATTTGAATACACGCATTCGTCCCTCTTCTACTTCACTTCTCTTATTTTAAGTAACTCAAGTATTAATTTTGAAGCCAAACCAACAATCACTGCTTTTCCAACATCTATTCTGCTTCTGCTCCCATTCCTCTTCCAAGATGCATGCATCCTTGAGTTTCACTGAATTCCTTGCTTCACAGCTGAGAAAGGCACAGCTGTCATCTCACCATTAACTAAATATGAATTGAGCTAAAAACAAGCAGAAAAAAAATCCTCACTCAGTTTTCAGTTTCATACAGGAGAGCTATATATCTTCCTGTCTCCACATAGCGTTAAACAATAACAGCTTCCAATCATGACAAAGGCTATTTAAGGAAACAGTTACAGGTCACAGCATTAACAAAAACTGGAATTAATGCCAATTTGTTTTAATCTACTGTCTGTAAACTACACTGATTTACCTGCAGTGTCATGAGCAGCTAAGGTGCCTTCAGGTGGAGCAAAAGGAAAATGGAGTGGTCAAAAGATGGCAGTTAAGAGGAGGCAGCACCATTACCATCTTTGCTTGAGAAGTTGTGCTCAGAGGCTTCAGGGATCCAAGAAAAACTAGTGGCATTTTTCGATCTGGGTTGCAAGGATAAATGTGCTTCGGAAAATTCAGAATCCAGCCACTTCCTTACCACAAAGTCTACAGGAAAATCCTTTTCCTTCTGATTTAAAAGCTCCTTCTGCCACACCACTCATGATCTTTGTTAATTACTGCATCAGTGCTTCTCCAGTGCTCTCTCGACTTACAAATTACCCATAACCTTGCTCAACACAATTTCAAAGCCATTTTTATTCTGTCTTCAAGGTTTCACCTGGCATTGGCTCTCTGAACTACTCTAAGTAACTTAGTCCCACAGGAAATTATCAGCCAGCTTCTTTCATCTTTCAGACGCGCCAGGCATTGGAAGAGCTGTAAGGACATTCTACCCTCCAGAACTTCTCTCCAAAACCCAGAAAATTCATTTATTTATTTAACCTTTTCAAGACTTCTGTACAGTCCCAGAACAATCCAATTCTGATAGCCATACACTTCTTTTCAGAAAGTAAAAGGGGAAAAAGTCCACTTTCCATGGAAAAGTCTTCCTTTTCAAGGAACATTAGATTCTAGCAGGACTGCAGTTGTACAGGCACATAGCACAAAGAGATCAAGCGGTTCCAAAAAAAAAAACCATTTTGGCTTTTGCAGGCTGCAGTCAGATTCTTCCCATCATTATGGCATGATACAAAAAAGACCAGGTTCCTGGACAAGATAGAGATTGTTTTCTTACAGAGAGAGCATGTTAAGGAGTTTATTTTGGTATTCTGTAAAGAGGCTCTCATGTTAGCAGTGGAGCATCTGAGCTTTGTAGCTTTCCAGCTCTGCCACACGAGAGACTGGGAAGCCAACCACAAGAGTTCAGCCTAGCAGAGGAGTCCTCCAGGGAAGGGATAGGATACACAATGTGGTTTTGTGGCAATAAGGAGGCAGGAGCTCGTTTTTGCAATCCCACGGGCACGAGGACTTCAAAAGCACAAACCACAAGATAAATGGAGCTATCTTGGGACAAAGAGAGTTGTTCTGTATGTTGTTTTCTAAAAAATAACTCCACACATGATATTATGTTGACCTCAGAGGATGAGGGGCAAATGGGCAATTATTAACTGGCCAGATTGAGCTGGAAGAATGGAGCTGGGTCTGGCAAAAAGAGAGGTACCACACAACCACAGAGACATCACAGCAACTGTGCAGCCTACCAGAGAACTGGATTAACTTTAAAGTAAAAAAGAAACCTTTACCAGCAATATTTTTAAAATATATATATATGCACACATACACACACACGCAGACGTGCACTCAAAAACACAAGTTTAATGCAAATATGTTTTATGGGCTCAGGTGGGGTAAGTTCTTTCTAACAAAATTGCCAACAAGAAGAACAAGAATGTCAGTGTTGGGGTTACTGCAGGGCAGCTATACTGTACATCACCCCCTATTTAGCCCACCCACATTTGTTTGCTTTCAGGGCAGCCCATGAAGCACCGACCTACACCTCCCACAGCACCTGGACTTCAGACTGCTTTGCAACACTTAGAACATGGTCATCAAACTCTTCCTCTCTTTAAACTGGAAGTCTCAGGTGCTGCTTCTAAAAACCCCCAGGTTCCACAGTGCATTTATACTCACACCCCAGAAAAATTAAACATAATAGCAAAAAGCACCAGAGAATCCCTTACAGCCAGTTTCATACTGTTCACATTGGGTTTCACTTTCAATTAAATAAGAGCATTAACACTGAGGAAGGCAGAGGAAGACACACAAAAAGCAAAATGGTCCAGTCATGGAACCACATCTTTCTAGGTATGTGGGTGGTCTCTACTATTACAGTGTCAAGTTGCCTTTTTCTACTCATGAACAATTTTAACACCTCTTAAAAAGCAGAGAAGTATTATCTTCAATACAGGAGCAAAAAAACCGGAAGCTAAACAGCACAGAACTGTGAGTATCTGGGTGCCTAAGGCGATTAAAATCAGTAGAAAATTAGACATTTAACTATCATTACACGGCTGGCCTAAGAGTCTCAGAACTGACTCTGAGTATTACAAAATACTCATACCTCCCACCACAGGCAGTCTTCACGCTTGGAAACCTGAGCCTTAAGTGACTTCCCAAAGAGCTTGTGGCCAAACTGAGAAATTAAAACAGATCCTACCCAGTCCCAGTCCACCACTTAAGCAGGGCACAATTTGCCCTTCCATACCCAGGTTCTTACCCCAGAGAGCTTATTGAAACAAACTTGCAGGAAATCAAAGCCACTATTGCACAAACATGGAAGGATTTACACACACTGCTTGGGAAGTCAACACCTCCTGCTCTACCTCACCAGTCTGCTCCCCTATACCATCTGACCCAAATTAAGTCAGATCCAAGTCCTGCTTCCAAAAAAAGAGGTCAGAGCCAGGGTCCTGAGACCCTCCTTGGGGGTTCCCAAGTTCCTGTATTAGCCTTACAATTCTTAAAAGGACAACATTAAAAGGAAGTCCAGTCCTGAGGCCACTGTTAATCTAATAAACACTGGAATTAGATTTCTTCTCAGTGAAGAGCTGCCCGCCTGATGGCACAAAGCCAACATTTAAATGCTACTGTTGCTCAGAGCCCTAAATTAGTTTTGGATCTGGGGAGTTTGCCTTGAGCTACAGCCAAAAGAAACATAGGAACTGGAGGGAAATTTGTTAAACGTTAACAGAGCTGCAGGAAAGGACTACAGCAGGGCTAGTAGGTGGTGGGGAAGAGGAAGGGAAGCCACAAATGAACAGCAGAAAAAGAAACAGGAGAATTTTAGTACAGATTTTTTTGACTCCCCTAGTCCCTCCCCTCCACACTCAGCTGCATGAACAGCAGACATTTTAAGTCCCACTTGCTCACAGGGTTTTTTGCACTACAGCGGTTAACATCTACCTTCCTATCTCCACGTTCAAAATACAGAATAAGAATCTCAGGAAACTGTCATTCCTGATTCCTTGGGCTACACTGATGCTGAGTTACCACAAAATTTGATTGCCATCCTTGGTCAGTTGAGAGTGAGTATTTCCAGTATTCCTCAAGAGATCCCATGTTCTCAAAGGGAGTGGTACATAGCTGTCTGCAGGAAGAACTTTTAAAGCAGTCTCTTTTTCATTAATACGATGCAGTGAAAATAATGCAAGATCCTATCAGTTCATGTTGTTCTTCATTTTACTGATGAATTGCAGGACTTAGCATAATGACCTTCCTTGAATATTCAAACCCTTCATGAAATACAAATGACTACACAGAGTGAGTTTAAAAACGATGTTTTGACTTTTTTTTTTCTTTTCCCAACAGGAAGTGAGCATGAAGACTCCCCCATGTGACAGCTGCTTCTTGTGAAGCCAAGCCAGTGAAGGCACAACCTGCATTCTGAATGAAGTGACCAGAGATGTAGGAGAAAAAAAGGAAGAGAAGCAATTTCCACTTCAGAAAGCTCCTATGACAAGGAGACCTGCCTAGTGGATGAGTGAAAGGCTCTGGATGTTATCTACCTCCTCTTCAGTAAAATGCTTGACACGGCTTTCCACAGCATTCTCCTGGGGGAGCTGGCTGCTCATGGCTCACATGAGTTCACTGTTCACTGGCTAGAAAACCAGCTGGATGGCTGGGCCCAGAGTGGTGGTGCCTGGAGCTACATCCAGCTGGTAGCCCGTCACCAGTGGTCATCCCCAGGGCTCAGTATCAGGCCTGGTCCTGTTCACTGTCTTTGTCAGGATGAGGAAATCAAGCACACCTCAGTCACTTGCAGACAAGTTGCGTGGGAGTGTTGATCTGTGGCAGGGCAGTGGAAGGCACTGCAGAGGGATCTGGACAGGCTGGATCATGGGCCAAAGCAAATTGCATGAGGTTCAACAAGGTCAAGTGTCAGGTCCTGCACATGGGTTGCAACAACCCCATGCAGCACTACAGGCTGCGGGAAGAGTGGCTGGAAAACTGAGCAGCAGAAAAGGACCTGGGAGTGCTGGCTGACAGCAGCTAAACATGACCCAATGTGTGTGCCCAGGTGGCCAAGAAGGCCAATGGCATCCTGGCCTGTAGCAGCAACAGTGTGGCCAGCAGGACCAGGACAGTGATTGTCCCCCTGTATTTGGCACTGGTGAGGCCACACCTGAAGTGCTGTGTCCAGTTTTGGGCCCCTCACTACACGAAGGACATGGAAGTGCTGGAGCACATCCAGAGAAGTGCAGTGATGCTGGAGAAGGCTCTGGAGCACAAGTCTAATGAGGAGCAACTGAGGGAGCTGGGGGTATTTAGCCTGAAGAAAAGGAGGCTCGGGGAGACCATTTCAACTCCCCGAAGGGATGTTGCAGTGAAATGGGGGTCAGTCTCTTCTTCCAAGTAACAAGCAATAGACAAGAGGAAGTAGTCTCAAGTTACACATGGGAAGGCCTAGTTTAGCTTTATTAGGAAAAACTTCTTCACCAAAAGGATTGTCAAGCATCGGAACAGGCTGACCAGGGAAGTGGTAGAGTCACCATTCCTGGAGGTATTCAAAAGGCAGTAGACATGGTACTTAATGACATAGTTTAGGGGTGTACTTGGCAGTACTTGGTTAACAGTTCAACTCGTTGATCTTAAAGGCCTCTTCCAACCTTAACTATTCAATGAATTGGAAAGAATGAGGAGCTTTAGAGACCAAAAAGCAACCCCTCTGTCATTTTCCCAGAACCCACAAAGGACCTTTGTTTGCTCCAACCGTATCTCCACTCTTTCCACTTCTCTACAGAAACATTTCCAAGCCAGTGGGCACACATGTGCACAGGGTGCTGCAGAAAAAGATAAAACGACTGGAGAGCACACTCATTAGAGGACTTATGTGCCATCCTTTACTGTGCCACACTTGAAGCTGAGCATTGCTGGGGGGTAAGAGCATCTGCCCCCCCACCAATCTCCTCACACTGCAACACAGAGACCCCTTTCAAAGCTTGAAGAGTCTATTTGAATAAATCATCTGTGCTTCTCAACAGAAGCAAGCTACAAACAGGGTATTAAAGAAGAAGAGAATGAGCAGAGAGCATTGAACCATGTCCAGACACTAAATCAGAAGAGCAAAAAAATAGGTTAAAGAAAACCACAAGTATCACAACGTGGAAGTTTTTCAAAATTTGTAAAATTAAATCAATATATAATAGAAATGAGTTCTTAGTCCTAGAAAGCGGTTTCTAAGCATTTTGAAATTCCATCCCATCCCTGCTGACACAGTATATGTCCAAGCTGCCATCCACTTTCCACACCGGCTCCTACACTGAGCTCAACTACAGCTTTGCTCTCACACACATTATAGCATTCCTTTATATACTCACCTGGTTTTTATGTTCTTCATGTTTCTACCAAGTTCTTTTGCAATATTCCCCATGCAATCTGTGGAACTTTACAGGTCTCTTTGCAGAATTTTTCTTACTGTCACATTCAGGATTGCACAGAAAGAGAGACAGATATGGTGGACAAGGGCTACTGAATTCTGCAAAACTATTAAAATATAGCCAGTAACATTTGAGCAAACCCTCATACAACCTCTCCATGAACAAAATGACCCTAAACCCTATTTTCATTCTCCAGTCCCTTGTCTTTCATGAGATATAGTCTGTTTACAGGTCTCCTGCTGTGCACACAACTCCTTCCCCAAACGACAGAAGTTTGGTCTCTCACAAACATGTATCCACAGACTGAGTAACGTTGACTCTGGTGAGGATCCCCCTCCCCCATTAGCCTTGTAAAGGGTTAAGGCCCAGTCATCACATGCTGGTAGGCTGACAGCTTTATGTCTAATGTCTGTGTGGGTTTCAGACTCTGCCTTTAATCGGGTTCCACTGCAATTAATCAGTGGGTTTCTTTATAAAAAAAATAATAATAATAATAAAAAACGGCGAGCACTCTATTCAGCCCAATTCAATCTGTCCAGCCAAATCTCACGACCAGCTGGAATGCCCCTTTCCTAGCCTGCCCAGCAGGATGCCCAAGAATGGCGTGTGAACGTTTCTCTCTGCTCCTGCTCCAGCGTTAAAATGAACAATAGTCCCTGCCAGTGTCATTCTTCAGCAATTCATCTCTTCCTGTCGCCAGACTCTTTCGTTCCTTCTTGCCCCTTCCACCTTTTTTGTATCAAAAACAACAGCAGATCAGCAGCAATATAATAAAATAAAATTGTATTTACTTGGGAGATTTGAGGGAAGGGGCAAGAAGGGGGTTGAGAACAGCAAGAGCCCCCCCACCCCCCTTCAGCAATGAAGACACCAAAAGGGAGCGTTCTCAAGCCCCAGCTGACCTGCTCCGCTCCACGCCTGGTTTCCCTGCTGCAAGGAACATCAAATTTGCCAGGGGGGCCGCCGGGGGGGACAGGGCCCTTTTCTTCTGGAGGATGTTGGAACTGTAATTACAGAGAAGCAGTTTCCGGAGGGAAATTAACATGGATCTCCACTCATGTTCCCTGTGTTTTTCATCTGCAGACCTGTGGCCTTTACTCAACGTTCTCATTCAACAGGAATGGGTCAAAAGAGACTGAAAGAGGCTGCAAGCACAGCAGTACTAGAGACCTGGACCTTCTCTTCCTGCAGGAGCAGAAAGAGAAAGGAATCACTATGGGACAAGTCCAAGTAAAAATATTGTATTATATACAAATATACTCCTCAACAGAGGAGGAAATAACTAGTGTGACTGAATGCATTGAATGGTTCATGAAGAACAGGTTAACCAGAGGTAGCAGTAAACACCATACTAGGAGACACACCCCCAACACCAGCTCTCCCTCCCTCCACTGAAAGGAAATGAGGGGCCGAGGCCTGGAAGATTTTAGTAAATTTCATTTCACAGGTGTGAATTTAAAAGGGTTGCTTCCTGGTACACAGAACTGAACAACAGTCTGGCAAAGACAGTATCTTACGCAGCATGCTTCAGAAGAAAAATCCAGCTGTTACTGATTACACAGAACATTTAAAATCCATTAGAAACAAGGTAGAAAAAGCTTTAATGAAATCCCAGAATTAAATTCACCTGCACAGCTTCTGCCCTTTTATGGCACCACACAATCTCTGTATTATTTGCAACACAAACTCCTGAATTCAATGCACAATTATTGTACGGTATTCATCAGGAGAACAGTCAAGCAATTCATAAACACAGATACACCTTCACATCTTACTTCTTTAAATGGTATCATCAGCTCTGTTTTCTAGACCTCTGACAGAGTCCCACGACAGAAACCCAAGTGTCCAACTTGTTTCCAAGTGTCCAACTTGAAAAGCCAAAGAATGGTTTGCAGAAGGGTTGGATGCTTGTAAAACACTGCAGAAGGGGAGTAACACAGGTGATATGAAGGTAAAACACAGTGCCAAACAGGTCAGCCTCAGGCCTCTCAAACCAGCAAGTCCCCTTTTCCTAAGAAAAAGGACAGGCTACAGAAAAGAATGTGAAAGATAAAAGTTGCTTTGTGGGTGAGCCACTATAGGAAAGTAGGACTTGGGAATAAAAGGTACAGGCTAGATGAGCTTGGGAGATGAGGTACAGGTTTGAGTAGATGGAGAAAAAGAGCTCGAGGCAGAGTGTCCCATCTCACACCCACTACCCTCCTTACACACACCCACATTCCCTCATTTCTTTCTGTCTCTTAACAAGCTTCCCACTTCTATAATCTTCAATTCTCTTCTGCTACTCCTTTGTTCTAAACTTTACTGTTTTTTTCCTCCCCTGAAAAATGTCCATAAATTCAATCTTGGTCCAAATCAGATGCCAGCACAGTCACTTTTCTCTCTATTCCCACTGAGGACAAATATACAAGTTTAAGCCAGGTGCATGCTGATGGCAAAAGAGCAGTTCTTTTCCATCCGGATCACTTAGTTACCAAAAAGTTAACCCTTTAAAATTACCTGGAATAATTTGACCGGGCAGACAGATCGTATTACTTGGTATTTTACAGCACACAGCTGTACTGGTTTTGCATGTATCCCTTGTGGGATGACAGACTCAGCTCTCCATGCTATTTCTTGCATTGCAACACAATCTTCAACACTGCATTGTGGCACACAGAAATAGCCTCCTGCAGCTGCCTTCTCCTCCTCCTCCTCATGGCCTGTAGGTCAGCAAAGAAGCCCTCAGCCCACAGGGCAGCTCTCAGAAGGCATTCTCTGGACCGGAGCTCCTCTGGAGCCCTTTGCAGGGAGCAGTAACTGGAGCAGAGCTCCTGGGTAACCCAAGTCTGTGTGACTGGATAGTCAATGTCCACCACAGTGAGCATCAAAGAGGCTTTTGCTGGCAGGGTTTTTAACTCCTACTCAGCACATACAAATACTGATTGAGAGTTCTTAAAATATTAGAAGTATTTGAATATTTGCAAAGTATTTACAACTCCACTATTCATGGGTGAATTTCAGAAACTAAAGAATCCTTAAGCTTGTCCTGGTTTTGGATTGGGTTTTTTCCTTTCCTTTTTTTTTTTTAATTTTTTTATTTTATTTTTAAATTTCTAGAATATGAGAGGCTCCCTAACATCCTCCAACTTTTCTGTACTATGGCAAGGTTTTAAACATGGAGCGGGGGAAGCACTCTCCATCCTTATTCTCCAAACTCACCAAATAATTTCTAACTTAAGCTACACAGACAGTTTGAAGCAGAAACTCTTCTCTCTCTCCCTCAAGTTTCAGCCTGGAAAGTCAGAAATTGGTGACACCTTAATCAACTGCAAGAGAGAATCAGGCAAGGACTGGAGTAGGCTTGGACTCTAATGTGCTAACTCCTTTCCTACATATCATCCCCCTTCTGCTCCAGAAGTATCAGGAACTTTGTAATAACCAATTCACCAACACAGTCAAGATGAACTCAAAGCGACTGGTCTCAACTTGTGCTTAACTTAAAGACTTAGGCTTCTATTTTAGTTCTCAGGACAAACTGCTCCCTAAATCTTGTTTGTTTTTCCAGCCACATTAGTTGGCCTAACTAAAGTGGTTCTCTTTTCCTACAGACCTTGCCTCACTACTAGTTGTGATGTTCTATGTATAGAATGCTTCTACAAACACTGTATCATCAGTAATAGAAAACAAAGGTGCAGTCACCAAATGCTAGTGAGGGTAAAGGTGCTTGAACATCTACATAAGGACAGATGCTATTCTAATGTTCTTTTTACTCAGATCTGTATTTGGCCTATTAGGAATTTCCTCCTACAAATAACGATTCATATTCTGTGCTCATCTCCAAATGAAAGGCAAGGATATCCCTTATTTAAAAGCAGTAGTTATATCCATGCTAAGAACTTTACTCTCAGCTTTACCATTGCACAGTAGTCTCGGTCATCCTGCATATGGCCTTGGACAGAGAGTCCAGGAAGCTCAGTCTCCATATGTGCAGCCCCTAGTTATGCTCAGTGTGAAGCATCTGTGGAACCATGATCTCAGAGCAAAAGTATTCCCTGCTCTTGGAGAACACTGACACAGGTAAGCACCTCCTGCCCAAATTTAATTTCTGACATAACACACCTGGAACAAGGATTATGCTTCTGGTACCATTCCTACCGTAATAAAAACCTCAGGTCTAAGATGACATTTGAACCTTTAACAGACATGCAACACAGCTTAACTAATGTAAGAATTTAACTCCAAACTGTAGGAACACCAAGCTTACTGCCAGACCTGTAGAGGCAGAAAGCAATGTTTAAAGAAAGTGTCCTGGCTAACTTTTCCTCATAATGCAACAGAGAAGTGGGCTCACATGACCTCTTCTTGACCCAATCAAGCAGTTTCATGCTGCTTAGGTATCTCCACTGCAGCTTTAGAAAGAGGAGACAAAACCAGCACATTGATAAGAACCTACCTGTCTATCCCAGGGCTATAGCAGTGGGTTCAAGCAACATCCAAGTCCAAAACCTATCAGACAGTGAAGGTGAAATAATTTGTTTTAAAGGGACATGACTTTTCTGATTTCTTCCAGTCTTGAGTTGTGAACCAGATCAAATAAACTAGAAGCTGAGAGAATTCACAGGTAAAGAGAGAACAGGAATTCAAGCATAAACCCCACAGAACAGCAAAGCAGAAATGAGCTAGACATAACACAAAAAAAAGGCTGTACTTTCAGTCTACACCAACACTTTGGATTAAACTACACAGAAAGGGCTTGTCAACTATGCTTCCTTCTTAAAGGAAAACAAAAAAACTAGACTGGCAGAGCTGAAACCACTATGTGCTGTCTGCCTTAATCTCCCTTCTCCTTCAGATCCAACTGATGCCCCCCAAACCCTCTCTAGCTTTAGCACAGATGCTGACAAAGGTTCCTTTTAGAAGCCTGGACCACAGAAGCCAGAGATAAATCCGTCCACCCATATGCATTTTTGTCTCCTTTGCATATACAAAATTTCTTTCACCCTCCTACCTCTCAAACCCATCTCACCCTCCTTCCCGCAAAAGCGATTAAGGAAAAGCTGTAGAAATATTTGCCCAAAGCTGGAGCCTGTTGCTGGGCCCAGCTGTATTGTTGGTAGGAATACACACAGCAAACTTTCACTGTGAGGAGCCCTGCGGGACTCCAGGCACTTCGGGGAGGCTTTGTGAGCCCAGCTCTGCATGCACTAGCCAGGCTATTGTGAAAAGGAAACAGAAAAAAGTGTTACAAACCCCAATGCTCTCCCACTCTCGTCTGCCCCCACCTCCCCATGTGCCCCCCTTCCACCAGCCGCCACCTTCCCCAAGACAAATCGAGAGGGGAGGGGGCCACTGATGAAGAGACTGAAAAGGTTTCCTCAGTTAGATTTAAGGCAACAAGTCAGGGCTGCAAGGAGTCCTTTATCCACCAGGGAAGCCTCCCACTGCTCCAGAGCTGTGCCGAGCGGGGATCCTGGGGGCCAGCTTTCTGAAGGCTGCCATTGATTTGTCACTGATGATAAGTGAGGCCGGAGTCGTTCCCACCATCGCCTGCAGAGGGGACGACTCCCACAACGCCCGGCAGGGGAGAGGGGCGGCAAATGAGGAAATGCAGAACCCAATGGTTGAAAAAATCCCAAATGGCTATTTTTCCTCTAACGAGCTGCAACAAAAAGGAGCAACCGTGCTGAGACCGAGGCAGGGGACAAGAGACAGCAGTGCACAGAGGCAGTGCAGTCACTCATCAGTGGACAAACCTTCCGCATGGAGAACGAGCAGGGGGGATTTCTTCAGCCTCAGCCTCCTAAGGGCCTCACAGCGCCAACTCGGTCAAACAATATTCCTTCAAAACCTCTCCAGCTGCTCCCTTGCCAATTGCTTTTAAACCTGTTCTATTTACATAGAGACACTCTTCTCTCAAGCACATGCTGCTGGAAACTAGTTCTTCTGCTTTTTGGGAGGGGAAATCTTTTCTCACAGTACTAAATAAATGAGAGAGGCTAATGAAGCACCATGTCTAAAAGGTGAATTCCCAAAGCAACAGGAGATCTTAAAGGAGCACCAGAGCTCCCCCAGGGAACATACAAATAGAGCAGCAGCTGCCTGGGCAAGACCAGATGCAGATGGGTGAACTGAAAGTAAGACAAAAGGTGGAGGGGGAGGAAGGTTGAAAGAAAAAAAAAAAGGAAAAAAAAAATCAGCAAAAGAAGTAATGATCCTTGGCCTTTCTGATGTAACTAGTTAGGAAAAACTATCAGAACTGGTTCAACTTGCATTACAAAATGTCTCTCTTGTGCTTCAAGACACTGAGGATGTTTAGAGTAAATAGGACACCTTTCCTTCCTTTCCCTGCACTCAGCAAAAGCCCTCAGCTATCTTCTGCCCTGGCCAGGCTGAGGCATGCAGGCCTTGTAACACGGCCTGAAGAGCAAGAGGAACACCTCCAGAGGGAAAAGAGAGTCACGCCTGCAGCTTCCTTCCAGTTCAATCAGACTAGACCCAGCAATCCAGAGGATCTTATCTGGCAATACATTACCTCAGGACACTTGTGCACAGTTCCTAAATCTCCAGTTATAACCCAGCATGCTAAAATAAATTAAAGTTGCCAGGCTGTAAACTGTAACATTCAGCAATATTTTACCTCATATTCAGTCACTCAGAGGCACAAGGCAGATCACTGGGAGTACTAATTATTTCATATATTCTACTTAGAATTTTTTGGTATACAAGAGAGCACAGCCTCCATGGACCCTTAAGCTGGGGATAAGCACAATATCAGAACCTTAACTTGATAACATCCAGTCCAAAAACTTCACAAGTTTAAACATTAAAAAAAAAAAAAACTTAAAAAATCCACCCAAAACCTCATTCATATTTGGGAAATAGCCAGCAGCCAGTTAGTTCAAAACACAGGTTTAACATGCTTCTTTCCAGAAATATTACACTCTAACCAAGCAGCCACATCCTAAACCAAACAAAGCTTTTGAGTTCCAAAGTGCAACCCAATTAAAGCCCATTAAAGGCCTTTGCCTCCCAATGAGAGAGGACTAAACATCTCCCAGCTTGATGAACTAACCACTCAGACCATTGCCACTGCCTGGGGACCTGGAAATGGGCTTATGCCCAGTAAGACCTGAACTTGCACACCTGAATAATCTCAATAGCTACACAAGAAACAGGATTCATAAAGCAGTTTCCGATGGATTCGTCTCTTAACAGACAATTTTGATGCATCTGTTGCCAAATGGAGGGAGGGGATTCTTTCATGCCTAAAAAAATGCAAACTCATGAGGAATCTTCACCCACAGCCAGGTTGCTCCTGTGGTCCCTTCCCTTTATTGTGCTGCCTATTTTCATGAAACTTCTGTTCTCTGAGACCAGTTTTTTTGGGTGAGAAGTTATGCATACATATTGAAATAACCACTGCTTCCATACAAAAGCAGGCTAAAGATGCCTGTGGATTTTTCTCATGAGAACAGTCTGTATTAACAATATTATTAAGAACTGCTTCTGATACTACTTCCTGGACCAAGTTCCAGGATTTGAAGTGCTTATCCAAATAAAAGATTCCTCATAAAGCTCAAATCATTTAAGCAGATACATCATTCATCCCTGGAAGAATTTTTCCTACTTGAAAAGCTTTTAAACTCTTCTGTGTCCCCAATGCAAGCATACTTCCTTTTGCTAGAACCACGATCTCAAGGCCAAAATCCATGAATAGACAGTGTGATGTCTCCTGCCTTACAGATACACTTACCACAATGACTCAAGAGCAATTTTCCTTCTGTTATTCCACCATACTTTGGGGAGTAGGGTACAGCAGACAAAATAAGTTGAATCAGGCTTTTGAGCCAATTTGTGGGCATTGCAATACAATATTATTCAGCCAAATATAGAGTACTTCCTCTGATCAAAGAGAACCCAAGCCCATCAGTGCTATAAATGCTACCTAAAATGACTGGATAACAGTAGAGAAGTGACAGGGCTACTTGTCTACTTGTAGCAGAATTTTACCTCCACTAATTACAGTCTACCTTGAGAAGTTCTTGGGAGTTTTTTCAGTTGAATACAGACTTTTTTCCTCTCTTTCCACTCCTAAGTGGAGGAGCTATTTTCAATAATTGTGCAGTAAAATTACTTTTTTTTCAGTCAGGAAGAAAAAAGAAAAAAAAGTATTTCTGATGGCGGGGAAAAGGCCTTAGTGTCCAGTTTGTATGTTGACTAAATTTGCTGAATTTTTCTGGTATCTTATGCTACTGTTCTCAGACATGGTAAGAACATAACATCTATTCTAATGGCTCATTCTCTGAGTAAGAACATCTGGTACCTTTGGACCTTCAGCCAACAAGCCTTGATGAGTCAAGATCAGGTCAGCTTAAGTCACAGTACCCAATTAAGCTACACAGCATTACAGTCATTATAGCATTCATCTCAGCTTCAGAGGCTGAGTTCAGTTAGCTTTCCCATTTCCTGGCCCTTTATTCTGAGACTGAATGTGGTCCACTAAGTCAGATTTTGAGAAGCTTGCTTAGAGTTTCATTACCCTCCCTTCATTTTTTTACTGTACATTATCAAACGTGCTGTTTGATAATGTGGAATTACAAATAGCAACAACATTTGGGAAATCATTCCCATACCCCCCCTTAAAACTGCACAAACACTTTGCAGACTGAATACATACATGATGATTTAGGTATCAAGTCCTCAGAGGAACATGTCTGTTTTCCATGGAGAAGATAAAATGTTCTGCCCTTCATGCTGTAATCTAGTTTCTTGATTTCTTTCCAGGTATCCCTCTGAAACAAACCTGCTTCTGCGCACAATAAGCAAAGGACAGAAAGCAGTCTTGATTTAACTATATTTAAGTGAGAACACAAGTCTCAGGTTCTCCAGAAACACAATGATGTTTGCTCAAAACTAGAAAGAAGCCTCAGGATGGTGATTTTACATCGATCAGTTGTCCCACCCTCAGGAGCTCTTAGCCCTCCTTCTCTAACTGCCAGTCCTACAACCCCTACAACCTGGCATAGCTTCGTGCAGTCTGATAAAAAAACCCACAGATAAGCAAAAGTTATGCAGTGGGCAATGAGCTTCATAAAGATGCAAACCTGAAGAATCTTCCAACTCTTCCTAACCCAGCCCAGTTTGATTCCTTCTGTTGCTTCACTGCTTGCAGAACCATGACCTCAGAGGCAAACTGACAGAAGTAGTTGGGGTCATTTCCTGTTTAAGGCTTTAAAAATGTATTTACTACAGTGGGCCATGCGTGATTTTCTTCTTACAGTCCGCTTACCAAGTGTGTGCATTTGGCAGTAGGACAGGCATGCTACTGTGCTGAAAATTCTCATGAAAAGGAATAAACACACGGAATTTGATCATTCTACACTTGACTAAGTAAATGTTTAAAAATGTAACATTCTAATCTGGGAAAAAAACCACTGACTTTAATGTGCAAAAAAAAACCCAGCTATTAAGCAACTAGTCACCATGGTTAACTTCTTTACCCTCAAAAGAAAAAAGTCTGTGGACTCCAAAATAAAGTTGTCAACTACCCTGAGAGAAAAGTAAAAAAATCCCAGTCCTAGCCATTAGCACACCTGGCCCAACAAACATAGGGAATCTTTATGTAACAGTTTGCAAAGATGACACTCCCAACCCACCTTCTGTACAGCTGATCTCCAGGGGGTGCAGGGAAAAACACTTGAGCTATTGGGTAAATACAGCCACTGGAGCTAATTATGTATTTACAGAATTCTACCCAGCAATCTACCTTGCTGCTACAAAGCAGCAAAAATGAACATTTAACAATTATTAGGTAAAGCTGGCAACAGCTAAACTATCCCAAGCCAGGAATCTAGGGTTAAAACTTGGATTTCTAACCCAAGTTAAGCTTCTGTTCTCAAATTTCTTGACCTTTGTGATTACATGGTTAAATACCATTTTGTGATCCATCCGAAGACATGCTACAGTCAGGATAGGGGAAAGAGTGGAAGAGTAACGGACGCAGAACAGATCTTTGCGAGCTGGGTTTCGATAGGATGCTCCTCATTAGACTAGTGCCGACTGTTTATTGAATATGCTGGCAGATAACAGGAGCATGCAACTATTCAGGGCAAAAAGAGCAACTAAATCCTCTTAGACATTACATCTGAGAATAATTTTCACTCTCACAGTATCAAACCTCAGACACAACAAACATGTCTAATTGTGATAATCTTGTGTGCATTGTATCAGAGGGGGAAAAGAACAATTAGAGAAAGGCAGCTTCAAAAGAGAGGCAGGAAGAAGCATCACTGTACAGACTAGAAGGCAAAGCTTAAGTGGAGCCTCTGTTGACTATGTTAATCAGTATTTCATTGTGGAGTTTTTTTCTCATTACTTCATACATCTATCAATTTACTACATGTAGAAATTATTAATTCTTCAGAATAAGGATTGTTCTTATTTTATGCACATGCTGCATGTAACACTGTGAAGCTATGATTTCCATTAGAGTGAATCTTTACATGAGCCAATTGACAATTCATGTGTAAGATTCATCCTATGTACATCTTCCCCTTCAGCCTGCCACATATTCATTCAGGGAGAACAGGAATGGCCATTTAGACAGCTTATGCTTTCCCACAGCTAGCTCTGTCTTCCTGTAACTAGCCAGACACTTTGCATCACCACTGCCACTTCCACGTCGGCTCAGGAAGAGAGTGGATTGTGCCTTCTTTTGTGTGCATACCCAGGCTGGGCTTGTGAAACCATCATCACACTACATCAGCGGAGAGTGGTGGGGAGAGCAAGCAAAACTCTAATCCAGAGTCTGTGAATAAAGAGTCAAAAACCAACTCTCTGCTAGACATCAGTCATTTAAAAGGTAAGATTAAGGAAGAAGAATCAAGGCACTAGCAAGGCAATAAAGCTTTTCATATTCAGATTGACCATTTCTCTGGCAACAACTCATAACTTTAGTGTGTGGTAGCCCAACTAAAATAAGATAGTAGGTCTTTTCTTGCAACCCTAATGAAGAGAAGTTTCCACCACAAAGGGCATCACCAATTAATGTACTGCACCAGTTGCAACATCTATGGGTTCATCTTTCACCACACTTGGATGCTAATACAGCACTGTCATACAAGTAACAATAGAATAAAGAGACCTATGCTTATGTGAGCCACAGAAATTAAATCTTGGGCTTGAATTCTCACCTCTCCATATTTCTAGGGAAAGCCTTTCCAAATTACTATCAAGGGAAAGCAAAGAAACAGCAAGTCGGTGCCAAAAAAATGGTTGGTCTTGCCTCCCCGTGTCCTTCCATCAGGTCTATACTGATGAGCTCACTGAGGAGCAATTCACTTCAGTTTGCCAACACCACACAACCTGTGGTTTCACCATTCTGCAAGCCAGTTCTGTGACAAACCAGCAAGCTGGACTGATTCATCCAGCAGATATCTACACAGACCTATCAAAGGGACAAGAGAATGAGACTGCTCTCTGGGACGACCCCCAGTTACACCAGACCAGGCACAACAAGAAACCACACCCCTGGGCCAAGGAAGCCCAGCAGCTGGAGGCCAAGCCACACACACTGCAGGCAGAGAAGAACAACCCTCAGCAGTGACAACATCCTAGTATCCCTGCCAAAAAACATGTCTCTCAGAGAAATCAAGTTTGGCTAAAAGAAAAGGGAGCAGGAGCAAAATCTCCTCCAATTCTGCTATTCCAAAACATGGGCTATATATTACCATAAAACTGTATTTTGATGACAATATTTCCCATAAAGCAAGGTTATACTAAACCCTACTCTGAATCAGTAACACACTCTTGGAAGTCATTTGGAGCAGCATTCTTCATGCCACCTGAAACAAGCTGCCAACTGTGTCCAGGCAAACCAGACCTCCACAGTCCAGCCCACTGTTTAATTGTTTTAAGCAGTGTGTTTAATTTACCAAGTTTAAACAGGAGGAAAGGACTAAATGGATAGATATGAAGGAACAGAAGACTGGTAAAATGCAATTCATAATCCATGAGTCATTTCTTCTAAGATCCTTGCAAAAGACATGGATCTGGAGAAAGGCAAGTGGGTGATAAGTGCGACAGTTGGAACATTGTTTATTTCGTGCTAGCAAAGACAGCAGTTCAGGCCTCCACGGATAAATCAAATTTATTAACCAGATGGAAAACATTTCATTTCCAAACATCATCCATACAACAATGGGCCACAGAAAGAAAGGAGCCCATTCACAACAGCAACAAGAAAATAAAATTACTAGAGATTTTAGAGATGAGTTCTCATCAAAATCTGCACTTGCAAAGAGCCTCATATTACATCAGAACTTGTAACACATCCCACCACAATCAATTCAAAGACACTTTTATTGGCAAAACAAGCTCTGCAAGTGTTACCCACATGTAAAAAGCAGCACATTTGAGTTTTTTCCAGAAGTAGATTCAACATATGAAGGGCCTGTCTCCACAGAGGTTTTAAGAGAAAGGGACATATGGCCTGGAGTCCAAGGATAGAAATGAAAATGTTCCAAAGAATAACATTTTATTTCTAGTAAGATAAATGTTCCTTGCTTTAATATATTGTGTCTTTTACTCCTAAGATCATAAAATTTTCTTCTCAGCCTCTCCTTTCACTTCTCATTCCAACATTTATCATTTATGGTATTCTCCCTGTATCCAAATGCAACTCAAATTGCACATGCCAGCTCCGACTTTCATGAAAGTCTGACTTCATTTTGCACATTTCACTTGGCACTAAGTGCCAGCAGAATAACTTTGCACAATAACTTGTGGCAGTTCAGTTGGCTAACAGGTCCGGACTTCTTTTTTCTGCTATAGAAACTTGTGTTCTGGTTTAGATTCTGACTAGTTTCTCATGTGAATTTCGGATTAAATTATTTGCTTCCCAAGCCTCAAAAAGAGCGTCAAACCCCAGAAACAATGTTTTCATAGGCTTGGATAGCATTTTCATTTGGTTTCAGCCTATGGCTCTCCGGTAGAGACAATTTTTGCTGCTTTGGATAAGATTGCATAAAAAGAATTGGTTTTGCTGCTGCTAGGATCAGCAATGGAAATCCCCCCAGTCCTACTCTGTAGCAATCATTACACAGATCTCTAGATCTAGTAACTTCATGTCTTTGCACATGTGAAAATAAAAAAGCTGACTTCCCTTTGGTTACAATGGAAGAACATACAGAGCTCTGGAGATCGTTCTTGTGGGAGTCAAATATTTAATTTACTCTTGATTAGTATAGGAGAAAAATCTCAGCAGTGTATTCAGTTCTAATGGTTTGAACAGTTCAAACGTCCTACTTGCTAGGTCCACTAATGCAGCCAGCACAGCCACACAAAGCCTTAAGCATGCAAAGGTTCCTGAGGCTCATTATGGTGGGGCTGGAGAGGGTCTGTGCTGTCTACCCACCTTAGCTCAGTTCCATCCCACAACAGATAATATTCTCCTTATGGAGTTACTGTCACTCTGCTCCTGTGAGCCACTCCCCTTCTGCTTGTCTCTAAAGGGCATGGGGCCATAAAGCACACATTAGAGACTTTAGTACGCAGTCTGCACAGTCAACAAAGCTGGCTCCTTAGGCTACCTGGTCTTCTAGGGTGTAATTCCAATGGCCCTCTGTCCTCACAACACTTCAAGAAGCACTTTTAGCACTGCCACCACATTTAGTTTAAGATCTTGACACAGGATGCAAAGCATGCTGTTACAATGTTGCTCAAGAAAAAACCCAAGACAAACCCAGCTAACACTCCATGCCTTTCCCAGATTAACCTGCAGGACCAATGCACTGCAGTACATCAGCCAGCTAACGTAGGTGTTTTGGCAGCTGTCCCAGTCACTTAATCGAAGCCTGTGCTCAGAGGCTGTTTCGCCTGAGCGGGTAAGGCAAGATGTACATACCAAAGATGTCATCTCTGCCTCACTCCCTTCCTAGCTCGAAGGCTACTGTCTGAGTGCTGTTTATTTTTATCCTACAATTGATGAACTGTATACAGGTCTCATTTGCCCTGTATCTCCCATTATTTCTATATCGTAACTGTTAGGTTTCACCTTGGGTATTCAATTAAGCTAAGTGGGGTTCTGCCAAGCATTTAAAGGAGGCAAGTGTCTGCCACCCCCTATTTCTTGCCAGTCTGCTCTAAAGCATCTCATCACAACAACTGCTCATGGGTCCTTTCTCAAAAAAATCATCTGAGTTTCTCTTATTCTTCCAGATAACCATCATCAAGTTTGCTTCTCCAGCACAATCAACCAAGAAAAGGTTACTACAGAGTATCAAAGGAATTATCCCCCTTTTTTTTTTTAGATATTCATTTCAAGTTTAAAAGTTTGCTCCCAAACTTCTAAAGACTTATGAGTAAAGAACTAACCATAACAAAGCAAGAAAAGAAGCACCAAAAAAACACCCAACATTTTCTAGGGACAATTGACTGGAAAACTTAAACCTAAGCAATTTACTTATTTTGCTCTAGTCTAGAATTTGCACTAACAGCAACAGAAGATTACAGCTCCTCCTCTTCCAGTTCACAGAAGGCAGGTCACAAACAAGAGAAACCTCAGAGAAATAACAGGCTTCTCCTGTTAGTGAGCAAGCTACTTCAACCAAAGTTTGTAGTTGAAGGTTGCAGAAATCCAGGAACACCAGGGTTGTTCTTGCTTGAGTACTGGTAGCGTAGAAATTACTCAGCATAACTGTAAAGATTTAAAGATGACAAATCTGCCTTTCTGGAGGAGTTGAGGCACAGGGAGAGGATCCACCTGCTTCCCAGATAAAAGTACCTTGTGCCTGGAAAAAAAAATCAACAAAACAATCAAACAACAAAAACAAACCCCCTAAAACCAACAACTAACATCCAAAAGGCCTAAAGGTCTCCTGTTTAAGCTAATGCTAACTGCAGGTCTGAATTCTTCCATACACTCAAAAATGCAGTGAGCAAAGGCTTACAGACAGTATTGATTCATGAGTGGTGACAGTTCAAACTGGAACACATGAGGTTGCCACCCTTGTGGGGGAGGCAACTGCTCGGCAACCAGCTCTTCATGAGTCAATACCCTCCTGCAGCTGCTGTTCACTGATCAGGGAAGAAGTCAGATGCAGAGGCAGCCTTCCCTAAGATAGCAAAGGGCCATAACCACACCAACTGGACAAATCAGTCCTTCCCAGTTTCCAAGACAATGCCCAAGAAAATTCCCTTCACCACTTCATCTCTGCACGAACACAGCTCTGAGCTCAACCTGCTCTGTCCTTGTACTTAACTTAGGTCTGTTTGCAATGCAATGACAACTGCTCTTGAAGAACTCCTGACCCAGTCTCTCACTTATTCCTGCATCATGCTTTTAAGATTTAAACACTGAATACTTCTATTTGAGATCCATGACAGAAGTGCAGGTAGTTCCTATTTACCAATGACTATTCTCTCCTGTTTCTTGGCTATTAAAGCCTCCAATCTATCTCCTGTTTCCCATACCACAAACTCTCTAGATTTCTCTCACAGACACTCATTAAGTTTTTCCTCATGCTAATAGGTACTAATAGGTGCTGATCAAGGCCCTTTTTATAAAGGCAACACAAATTAGTGGCATGTCCTTCAGCCAAAACAAGCTCAATTCAGGCTTTTCAGGAGTAGCAGGCTTCAAAAATCACAGTGAGGAGAATACAGTCTCTGAGGCCTCAAAAACCTAATTTCTTAAATTTGTCAAGCTTGAAGAAGTGGCAAAGTCTGAATAACAAAGAAAGGACAGCAGTAAAGCTGGCTTCCTCTTAACAAACGCAGTTTTAATTCAGAGAATTATCCCACCTCCTGGTTCATCCTCAGAAGCTTGGAACAGAAGCAGGAAATTACAACCCCAAGACTTCTCTCTTTTTTTTTTTCCCCTGCCCTCAGAGTTGCAAAGAAAGGATTTGACTATTCAGCAGTTATGGAAATTCAGAACTGAAATTGGGTGGGAGCACAAAGGCAAAAAAAAAGAAAGAAAGAAAGGTGTGTCTTTATTTTATTCCAATCCTAGATCCCATAAGACAGTTCTGATACACTGAATGGCTGCACCTTAAGCAAGAACCTCTCCCAGCACTACCAGCTGTCACCAAGTCAAATGAACTGACAGAGCTGGAGATTCAGGCTAAAGGAGCAGAGTGTGTATTTCCCTCTAACCTTGCACAGTCCCAGAATGCTTCTCATGAGCCTTTCAGAGAAGAAGGCTGAGAACATCAGGTGTCTGTTTTAACTGTTCACTATAATGACTCACTCTTTCACACAGCAATTCTTAATGGGGAAGGCAAAGAGAAGTAGGCTGCTTTTCCAGGAAAGGAGAAGTTTTCTGCCACCAGACTTACACTTGTTTCTATATCCAGACTTCTTACCAAACCCATAGTATTCTCCTATTCTCACTTTATGCTTTTGTCCAAGCAATTATCTCCAAAGTTCTAGCCTCTCACTTCAGTTCTGCCCTCACAGTTCATACACTTTTCCAGACAATACTGTCTGCCAAAATACCTTCCGGGACATCCCACTCAAAAATCCTTCCAGCTTATGTGCTCCCAAGGCTGAGATTCCACATCCCACCACTGCAGACAGAGGTGGTGATGGAGGTATCTTATGGGCTCACCATCTCAGTGTTCTGCTAATAGTCTCCCTTTCCACCTCTGACTCCATTGCTAGGCTCCTAATATTTCATAAAATCACTCCATTTGGTCAGGGACTCTACTGTCACGGATTCCTAACAATTTGTCACATCCTCCTTTAAAGCATTAGTAAAATAAGTCTTTCCCTGTCTCAGCAGTTAAATTATGCTTAATGCTCATCTTCACTTTCAAAATTTCCATCTTTTATCCTACCTAATTAACAACTCTTTCTGCCATCAGATTCCACATAATTACTCCACTTGGATTTCCTTACACGGCTCTTCAGTTCCTTTGCCAGCTCAAGTCCTTGGCTCTCATTTCCAAAATGCCTATCTTTGCTTCTGTTAATATCTATACTCCTATATCCCTTTACCTTCTTCTCATGGTTTACACTACTCTTGCATTTGCTTCCTCATCCTTATTTACACAGTTACCAGCTTTCAGCAGTCTTTGATGCCAACTCTTACCCAAAACCTCTCTCTATCCTTGTTCTAAGAAGTGATTGGAATGAAAAACTTTGGAAGCTTTTCCCATCAAATCAAAGCTAAAGGAAATTTAATTAGAAAGCAATACAATTTTAATATTGACCTTATCTATCCTAGTAGAACTATCACACCCCTGATCCTTATCAGATGTCAGATGTCCAATTAAGTCTATAAAGCCTTTGGGGCAAACGTAGCCTCTTCCTTCATGTTACACAAAGCCATAGCATCTAGACCAATCCTTAAGTTAAGAAAAACACCTCGGAAAGTCAAAGACCTTGATTTTGCCAAGGGCAACACCACTCCACTCTGATTTGGAAATTACCAGAGAAGTTAAAAGTCCTCACTCCCTGAAACTTCGAAATGCAAGAATAGGGTTCCCCTCAAGAGAAATAATGTCTGACTGAGAAGAGACGAGCTGGGTACAGAATGCACTGAAAAGGTTTTTCCATGGTATCTCTAGCTCCTTCCTGCCTCAAATCTCCAAAGCCATCACTTATCCACTTCAAAACAGCAGGAGAGTCACTTCTTTTTTCCTCCTCTCTCCAGAAGGAGCACAGCAGAAATAAACCTTGAGTGATAAATTATGCACCACTTTTGTGTGGCTGCCTCTTGGCCAGACGGGAAATTTTTCTCCCAAAGCCTTTTGTTTCCAGCTTTGATCCCAGTGTTGGATTCGCTCTGTTCAGCATGGAGGTGAAGGGAGAGCTGACACAGGCCAAGTTCAGGCTTACTGCAAGTCACAGTCAGATCTTCCATTAGCCTTCTCCCCTCCCCCTTTCCAACTGGAACTCTCCTTGAGTTTGAAAAGATCCTATTAAACATTTTCCAGAGGGCCTTACAGAGGATACATTATTTTGATGGATGCTGGGGCTAAAGGAGGAGGATTTCTAAGTACAGTGAAATAATGGAGTTTGTTCTAATGGGTTTAAGAGATGCCCGGGGGCACCAAGTAAGTTCCTTCTCTGCAAATCAAAAACACTGAAGACCAGAAAATGGAGCCGAACAACTGAACGCCAGGAAGCGGGGAAATCGGGCTCTATTTAACTGCTGCTCTTGGTTACAGCCAACTTCAGGCTGCTTGGAAAAACAGCACACACACATATCACTGGCACAAACTTAACAGGAGGAAACAAAGAGACAACAGGGGTCAAACTGGGGGTGGCAAGTAGGAGAAGGATGCAAGGCTGGGTCCCCACCCCCTACCAGAGAGTCGGATCAATTATCCTTGAATACTAACAAGATTTCTGATTAAAGAACTGCTGCTATGCAATAGAAACAGAAAGCTCCAGCAGCTGGGAGGGGCTGTCAGGCAGTAACAAAGAGACACAGAAGACTATGCCCTGCTAGGGCATACTGAGGAAGTCACCATGCTGGTAGCCAGGAGAGGGGTCTTCCCTGCCTGGAGTCATGATAACGTCTCACTGCTGGTAGATTTAACACCAAGCAGAAAATTCCACCTTGACACTACAGAACATGGGGGCTGTTTTCAGGCAAATATGTTATCTACTGGAAGCTTTGCTGGACAACAGCTCTTTACAAAACCTCATCAGTACAGGAAGGTGAATTTATTCTAACCCTAACCCATTCAAGCTAAAAATCTGGTGCTTTTTACTTCTGAGTGCTGCAACACCAGAAAGTTGCTATCAACATACAACAGCTTGAGAAACAAGATCTGTGCTGTCTTTGGTCATACACTTTTTGACAAAACTGCAACTGGCAGTGCAAACACTGAATATCTACATTACATCTACATTACTGTCTGTTAGTCTTAATGGTTTGTGACTTGTTGACTGGTGGCTAATACCAGAAGAACCTAATCACCTAAGAACATCATGACAGACAAAGCTTCTGTTACTACTTTTCAACCCACAGGTGTTACACCAGAATGCTTAATGTATCTCATACCATCAGAATTGGGCACATGATACTTCAATTCCCTTTTATTCTTTGTCTTCTATATTAAATTACCTAATTCCGTGATATGAGGAATTTCAGTCATTCACAATTCAGCACTACAAAATTCAACAAACATCAGCTCTATTTGATGTTAATAAAGTCTTTATGAAAACTTATTTTCCTGCCCTTACACAGTGAGTCTCCTTTCATCTAGGGTCACAACAGCCAAGGAGATCTGCTGCTCACAAAAAGAATGATTGCAGATCAAGAGTCCCCCAGACTAAATGCAAAGGCTGGAACACTTCAGCATCTAACAGACAGTTCTGCACAAGAGAGGCAAAGAAAACATGCCTGGAAAGCTGAAAAACCTGAACATGAATTCACTCACAACAGGAGGGCAGTCAAATACTCCCAGGTAACATTCCCAGAGCAACCAGATATACAGCATGAATAAACCACAAGTCTACAGAATAACAAGCCCCTGCATCCATACGCTTACTATCTTTAGTACAGGGAAATGGAAATCTACAGACAGAAGAAAGAAGAGATTCAGGGAGCATTACAGTGCCCAGTTTTCACACAGTAGAGACAACAAAATCCCATAAAAGAGTAATACCTAACCCAACAGCAATGGCAAAGAATCATTGACACCACAGACACAAAAGTAAGACCCGTGGATGACAATTATATTTAGTGTTTTCTGCCATGATTTGTGTGAAACGCAGCTGCTAAATACAGTATGGCACTTAAAGGAGTTGGTTTGTTGTATGCCAGAGCTCCAGTTCTGGATGTTTTATCAGGTAAAGCCAGACATCTTAAAAGATGGTCAGTTTAAGTCTACATATATACCACCTGACCATGTAAACCCATATAAGAAAACATCACAAATAGCTAAGCCAGAAATAACAGAGGACTAGAGAAATTAAGTATCCACCTTTCCTTTACATTTCTTTTAATAACACTTTATTTACCAATTCACCCTTTCCAACAGAGTCAGTAAAATTTCTGTGGTTTTATCATCTTTTGACCATCAGCAAGAGCAATATAAATTATTAAAAAGAGAAATATTCACAAGCAGCAAAGGAATTCAATGAAGCTGCAGATCATGCACTTACTATATAAACCTATTTTTAAAACCTTGACTGGTTTTTAAGATAATATCTCTTTATCAGCTTTTATAAGTGTTATGAAGCATACATTCTATTGTGTTCGACGGTAAGTTGCATTCTAGGGCAAATGGAGTTGGCCTTGGGCAAGACAATTTCTACTTCACTTCCCACATTTACAAAACAAGGATAATATTTGCCTATTTCACAAGAGTGCATGAAGATTCAAGAGCACTATCAGACTACAGATCATTCTCATAGAATTAATGTTTTAACTATTTTTTAATGTTAATTTCACTAGTCTGGAGAGCATTTACAAGTAAAAACAAAATACAAATCACTTTGATTTCTCTTCTAGTTAACATACAGCACGTACTGTTTTCTGGTTTGAACTACAAACAACTGGATAATGTTTGCATCTAAACACTTTTTACTTCTGTAATTTCAAGGAATACAATGTAGAAAAACAACTACCAGTTTTCTGCAATCACATTTTGTGGCCCACAGGAAGAGAATATCCCTCTTCAAGGTTCACAAGACATTCTGGAAATGCAAACACTTTATGCAACTAGGCACCTATTAATTTTCTTGCTGCACACACCCACACTCCCAAGATACAAGAAGAGTTTCTCTACTGCAGAAAACAGTACTATAGCACACAACTGAAAGCTTCTAGAAAGATAATATAAAATTGCTTATATACACACTAAATAAAACAATAATGCTAACTTCATATTGGAAGATTTATGCCATATGCTTTTCCACTATGTTTTAGTAGACAGAATTGTCAAAAGCGAAACAAAAAAAACATCACTCGTTACTGCCTGCAGCATGTTGCTCCTCATTTTAGAAATATAGGGAATGCTACTCAGTGTCATCATCACTTTGGGGAAAAAAAAAAAAAAAAGTCAAGATAATTCAGGGTGATCAAGAGATCTGTGAATATCATCTAAATTGATGATTCAGCAAACCCTGGCACTCTCAGCACACCCAGGAAGGACAACATTATCAGCTCCAAGTTGACAGTAAGAAAATAGGTGCTTTGCACTTGGCTAATAGCTTCAGAACCAACAGCAATGCCAAGCACAGGCAGTTGGAACTGCGATTCCCACTGCAAAATATACTTCCACAAAAGTAACACATTCAGGTTTCCAACTACAAAACATAGTCAAGATGTTTCAGAAGTGAAGCTCTGATATTAGCTATGTATTTTTCTGGCAGAGCTCCAGAAGCCAAAACAGCAAACACAACAGCCAGACGGGTTCTGTGACATTCTGTATTTATACTAACACAGACCACCTTAACACCAGGTCCTTCTTTGCTCCAGCCACCAGCAGTGCAGGAAATTAGCATTAAATTCCCTCTCTACACCTGTTTTTACCTGCAATGCACTTTTCCAAGAGCTCAAGATACTTGCAGACCTCTTTTGTTGGTTTGGTTTGGGGATTTTTTGGCTTCTCCAGTTTTATCTGCCACTATCCACTACAAAAGAGTCAAAGGTCAGTCTTGCAGACTTGTTTGCTTTACGCTCTCCTGCACTGAGGCAGAGCAGTAAATGACCAAATGTTTCTAACAGCTTACCTGTTTGGCATCACAACTTCCGTGAATGCTTTCTGACAGTAAAGCTGCACACCACCCCTGCAGGTACTTCTAAGGGACAACTTTGAAAATTTTCTAGCTAAGTGAAAGAACACTGACTCATCACAAATTCTGGCATTTTCTCTGCTGCCTCCATCCTGATCTCTCCTCATGTTTTTCCTTGCTTCAAATAGGAAAAAGATTGCTCAGGAATTGTGTCCTTATTGCAGAATTGTGTCCTTATTTCCTCATATTTTGATGAAGGAAAGAGGATATTCACTTCTGGAACCAGCTGGCACATCCAATCATAAACTTATAGTCATCTGACAAGAGGATACACAAAAGTGCACTGATGGGAAAACTACTTGAAAGAGAAACATGCTGCCATAAAAAAGCATCCTAGACACATCAAGGAACAACCACCTACTAACAAACTTGCATTTTACAATCAGACATCCCCCACATGGCTGTTAACAGCCCAGACACATTAACTAGGAACACCTGGGTAACAGCCAAAATAAAACACATCCAGATCTGTATCTACACTAAGATCTATCTTTTAGATCCTTCTCACTCCTAGAGGGCAGTTAAGTATCTGTGTGGCATTTGGGAACTCAAGAGCACTTCTGGCTCCTAAAAAGCAGGCTTTCTGATATGCAGAACTACAGCCCTCTCTAGTCAGTCTATCCAAGCTGGCTTAGCACATTCTTCAAAGCTGCCTGCAATTAGTTTTTTTGTTAGAAGAGAAATAATATTACTTGAAACCCAAACTTCCTATGATTGTGCCCCAGGGGCAATACTTGTAGAATGATAGAGGTCAGCAGCACTACTGCAAATGCTTCCTGTAATTTCAGAGTAGCACAGGAGAAAACGGATGGGTGAAATTATACAGCAGCTGCCAAAGCAGTGAAGGGAAAGAAATGAGGTACGTATCTCCTCTCCACACCCCTCCCCCAAAAGCCTTGTAACTCTTTATAAATAATTCTGCGAACCGTTTAGATGTTTTCTTCTCCACCGGGCGCACTTGTAAAAATCAAGAACCACAGCACAAGACGAAGAAACAGCAGATGTCAGTTGATAGAGCAACCACGAAGCTAAAGTTTTCATGGCGAGACTTCAAGAGACTACCTCCCGGCGCGCTAAGAGCGCAGTGAAACCCTCCCCTCATCACTATTTTTGGTACTCCAGCTCCGGCCCCGCCGTGCCAGGGCGCTGCGGGAGGACTCCCAGTCCCCGCCGAGACGAGGCAGGTAGCCCGGGGCGCCACCGCGGAGCCGAGCTGTACCTTTAAGGGGCCCGTCGCGGCGGGTGCGCGGCTGCATTCCTGCTCCGGAGCGGCGGCTGTCCCGACACGCCGGGCACGGCAGCCTGCGAGGCAACCTGCGCGCCCGCCCCGGCCCGGCCCGCCGCTCGCACCGCGGGAACAAAGCCCGCGCCCGCCGCCGCCAAACTTCCGCGGGGGGCAGCGGCCGCGTGGGCGCCCCCAGGGCAGCGCCTCTCCGCGCCCCGCGCTCCGGCCTGCCGGGGCATTTCGCCGGCTCCAGCCCGCCGCGACACGGCGAAGGCGAGAGCCCCTCGTCCGGGCGCGGGACGGGGCGCGGACAAAGCGCGGCGGGGCGGCGCAGGGCAGGGCTCCCCGCCCCGCGGGCAGGTGAGCGGCGCGGCCGGCAGGGCTCTGTGCCCGGGCACGGTTCTCCGCCGCCGAGCCCGGGACGGCAGCTGGGCCCCCCGCGCTGCCGCGGGGCAGAGCGTGCCGCGGCAGCAGCTTACCTCTGGAGCGGAGCAGCGCTCCCAGCAGCACCAGCAGGAGCTGCGGAGGCGCGGGCAGGAGACAACCCCCGCCGCGCCGCCTCATGGTGGCAGCTCCCCGGCCCCGTGCCCGGGCCGCCCGCAGCAGCGTCGCGGGCTCCTCCTGCGCGGAGCACCCCGGCACGACCGCCGCTCGCTCCGTCCGCAGCCGCGGCACTCCGGGACCGGGGGCTCCTTCCACTCTCCGCCCGCCCAGGCCCGGCCCCGAAGGAGGAGCTCCGCCGGGGCAGCCCCCGCCCCGCTCTCCCCAGCGCCGAGGCACTTCGCAAACTTTCGGCGCGGCAGAGGCGGTCCCGCGGCGAGGCGCGCACCTCCTTTCCTCACCCCGAGGGGCCGTCGCCCGTCACCGCAGCGGGACCCTTGGGCTCGCCCAGAGCCCTCAGCCTCCGGTACAGCTCCCTCACCGCTGGCGGGGAAGCCCTTCCTAAAGCGGCTCGGGGCCGTCGGTGTCGTGTCTCCCTGTCCCAACTCCCGCAGCATCGCCAAGTAACATTGCTCCGGGCTCACGGCTGCCCGCAGCAGGGATGCCCGCTACCCTCCGGTCCCAGCGCGTTGCCACCGCTTCCCGACTTGTGCCAGCTTGCTGTACCCAGGACAAATCGCAGAGCCCTTTTCCCCGTCCCGTCCCCGTTTGCCAAACTCCCTTCGAAAAGGAAACGTTCACGAGCCCTTTGGCCAGCATGCATGTTGCTACCTATGAGAAACATCTGATTTTTCCCTCAGTTCGTGACAATATTCTGCTATTTTGTGTTTTTCTAATAGCCGCGGTGTCCGAAGGTAGCTAACTATGTATGAATCTCACGTACCCTACAAAAAGATTTAGGGTCGTTTCCTGCAGGAGTAGAAATGAACTCTTGGACAATTGGCTTATGCTCTGTGCTGCATTAAAAAGCAGACGGGCTTTCACTGGAGGTCGCCCTTAGAGCCAGTTTTATGATCTTTTTGGTATGATTTGACGTTTTAATGCATAGGGTTGACAATGCAAGGAACTGTTAAATAATTAATCTCAGTTGATTTCAAAGTATTAACTTGAACAGAAAGCTGACTCAGATAGTCCAAATTCTGGACCACAGAGGAAGATGAGAATTTTGTCAAATTGACACCAAAGGGCCAGTAATAGAAATAGTGTTATTTAAAGCCTTCCCATAGATGACTCCAGAGGAAGCTGCAATTAATCCCATCTCTTAAACAGTCACAAGAGTAAGAAAATGGCACAGCATGTGATTGAATTATGCCATTCCTATTAATTAAGTGTAAAATGGTGAAGACAAGGAGTATTATTAAAAACGTCAACATAAAATTAAAACAGGGACTGAGTCTTGACAAATTGTGCTCAGTGAAAAGAGAAAATAATCCAACACAGCTTCACTGAGGAGAACTCCCAAGAGCAGTAATACCACAAGAAACAGTAAGCAGCAAACCATGTTTAAATTCTTCTGTACATGGCCACCAAAATTTTTAAAAAGCAGACTTTTTCTTTATATGCAGAACCACTGCCTCAAGATAGGAATAGATCCATGTTAGTGCAAGATAGGCAATATGTGCAAAGTTGCAGAAGATAACAACAAATACAGGTAGTCAAGAGGGACTGTTGAGGTGAAGAGATTAAAAAATTTCTCTATTTTAATATTGCATTGGAGTCAGTGACAGACTGAGGTACAGAAAGTATATGCCATTATGGTAAAGTAATAAACTCCAAGATATCAGAGTTTAAGATGACAGAAGGGGAAGAATTCTGAATAGTGGGTTAAAGTTAAGAGAAAACAATAACCTCACACTGAACAGCTGACTGACTAGAATGCAGAACCCTCACTGTATCTCCCTAAAATACAGAGCAACATAACCAAAATTCATTGAAGTTTATATTCTTATTAAGGCTAGATCATCAGGTAGTATAACACAGAGGAGTCCTTCTGACTTCAGGCTCACAGAAGCTTTCAGAAGTTTAGGTGCTGAAGTACTGAGTGTGATAAAGCACAGACAAGAACTTGATAATTATCTACTTAGATCATGGAACACTCAGCTGTTAAGATGAGTATTTCCCTGTGTTTGAAACAAAAGCCTCTTGAAAAATATTGTCCCAAATACAAATAAATTCACTTGTTAGCTCTTCAGTTCTTCTCTCCCCAGACAACAGATGTTTTTACCCACTCTGTTAAAGTGTGTTTACCAGTCTTCTGCATCCTGCACTGTATTCTGGCAAATCACTTTCCTCTCTAAGCTCAACTTCCTTAAACTGTATCTCTGTCTTATTAGTAATTTTGAAATGCCCTGGTGAAATGTTAAAGAAGCACATAGTATTATCTTTCCCAAAAATCTCCTAAATAGGTTGTAATTGAACAGATGAACATTTATATTATAAACTTCTCAATTACCTACATGTTGATAAATACTTTGATTGAATATAGCCCTGATTACATGTGGGATCTTTGAGGAATAATTGTAAAGTAGATTTATGCAGTGTAAAATGGATATTTATGGTAAAAGCAGAATAGTTGCTAAATAAGACTTGTAAAATTTAACCATATGCTTTGGTCTTGCCTCTTTCAGACCAAATAACTTTAGGATTATGGAAATATCAGAAAACACTTCAACCCATGCACAACGTAGGTAATTGCTTCTACCCACACCTATGAGGGAGGAGCACCATGAAGTAACCTGCAATAATTTATAGATCACTGATAAGTGATATATAACGCAAGTGTTGTGAGACAGATGAGAAAGAAGTAATTAAAATGTAATTAACAATTAATATATATGACAACATGCCCAAACAAAAAAACTCAACCAGTCACTATAAATGGAACAGGAAGAAGATTGTTATCCTAATAACCATTTTGGGATATAATTCAGATACACCCCCTCCAAAAAGAAACATTAGAGAAATAAACCAATCCAATGATAGAAAATAAGTGTTCTGAAATAAAACTAATAGTTTGCTTCATTTTCAGGGTGATTTTAAATAACAAACCTGTGTCAGAAAAAAGACAACCAAGAACATGGTGTCATTGGAAAAAGAAGAAAGGGACCAGAATGAGGTAGGATTATTAGGGAAAATACACTTTATCTATTTTGAAACTGCAAAGATCTTAATAGGTTTAAAGAAAGAAAGGGGGAAACAAAGAAAAAAATGTCTAAGTCTCACCTATCAAGGTATTTTTAAAGGGCTCAAATGAGCTTTTCCTTGTGAAGATGCTTTTCCACACCTCAAGTTTCGTAGAAGAGAACAACACATTGAATAGTTTAATTGTTGTGTTCAGAAAGGTTTGGAGCAATCATGTTCTAAATACTTGAGATAGAGTTAATTAATTTACTAGAATGAAAAACACATGAAAAATTAGTAAAATGCATTTGTGCTAAACCAAGTTCCCTTTTTTAAGTCATGTAAAACTTGCTGTGTGACCAGAAGGCAACACACATGATACACCTTGTATGGCTTTTGGCATCATCTCACAAGACACTTCCATAGAACAACATTTTAAATATAGATATGGGAAGATGTGCAAGCATCTGATAGAAGGAAACCACAGTGGTCATTAGTCATTATTTCAAAAGGCAAAGGCACTTCAGATCTGTTTCAAGATATGTCCTGAGTTCTGTTCTTTCTACTATGTTCACTGACAACTTAAATGATGCAATACTTAGGCTTGTAAAATCTGTGCTACAACAACTGATAATTTCAAAACAAAGGCAAAGGGCTGGAAACACTAGGAAGGATGAGATCAGACACACCAAATCCTACTGACAAATTGGTCAGGTTGTCCAAAAACCAACAAGGAAAAATACAGTAGTTAGAAACATATTATTCTTTGTAAACAGAATGAAAAATGAATAAACTGCAAGGAATTTTAGGCTAGACGGGTACAGCATCTTAGGATAACAAGCAGTATAAAACACCAGTGCAGCAGCACTGCCAGGAATGTGTTGAATTCTGGAACACCTTAACAGGTGTGTCACATATGAGACAATTTGATTTCTTAAATTCGCATAATACTGAAGCCCCAGTTGGATACTGTGTCTGGTCCTGCCTGAACACCATAGAAATATAAAAACTGCTGGAGAGAAACAAGAAAATAACAAGAACAAGAAATGTGTAAATCAAGACCTTTGAGAAAAAAGCGGAAAGAATTAGGTATGCCTAGTCAAGAAATAAAAGCTTCAAGCCAGATGCAGCTTTCTGATATTTATTACAGCTAATTACAGAGATGTTGATCAGCCATCCTCTATGGCTCCAGTAGAAAGACATGAAAGAGTCAACTTTATTTGCAACAAGAAGTACTTAAAAGATTTTTCTGATCAGCATTCCATCTGAGGATTTTTCAACAACGGAGCAGTTTGACGTGGGGGACTGTGGATCTTCCACTGGATTTTTATTAGAACACAATTTGATAAGCATGCTGGTACTGGCCTTGATATGTTTAGTCTTGATGCAGTACAGACTGGATGAGGTGATATTTTGGAACCCCTATCGAATTTAGGTTCTACAATGGAAATTCTAAACTGGAAAGATAATTACAAACTCTGCACTCTGACCAAATTCTGTTTTACTAGTGACCTCCACTAAATAAACAGAAAAGACAGGAAAGCACCAAAACGTTCCCAACAGGGCTCTAAGTTTAAGATAAAACTATAGGTATTAGACCATGAGATTTTCCAGTGGCCCTTTTAATTTCTTTAGTTATTTCACTGGTACATTACCCACACCAGTTCCCTCTTCCATACCACCAGTGAACTAAAGAGGTGGTAGCTTGGGTTGCCAGGTAAGTTAAAAGTCAGATTTTACCCATACATAGGACAGTTGGGTGTCCAACTTCACTGATGTAAAGAAATAGTTTAATTTTCCAAAGAGCTGAGGGATTGACAGCTTTTGCATCTTTTGGTTACCTAGTTTGTAAATTATGGTCTCCATGTTAAATACATTAAATGAAATTTAAACATTCATTTATATTTTATATGATCACCTTTTCCTTTGCTGCCTTTCCTTAAGTTTTCTAAGTACTGGCACTACTACTGTGTACCCAGAGATGCTTGTAGGTGTCATAAACATTCAAATACTGTCACCATTGTCCCCTTTGATGTTTCTCAAGTTACTGCTCACTTATTCTTAATAAAACTAGATGCCATCTTCTGCAGTGTTACCACAATTGTTTTCATTCTCAAAAATATAAAATTCAGGTTAGCAGATGAGAATTTAGGTGTTACTTAATTTTCTTGACCTTTCATTTAACTGCTGCTTTCTAAGCATTCCCAACTGCACATTTGTTTTGGGAAACTTTATGATCATCTCATGGACTACTATTAATTCTACTTTGCAGTGCAAACCAGCAAAACTAAAGATTACATTAAATGGCTACATTCAAAAGCTGAGATGTAAAGAATCTTGCAAAAGGTCCTTTGTAATGTCATGTCCAAAGTACAGATTCATCTAACCCACCCCTTTTCGTGTGTGTATCTAGAAGATGGGACAAAAAACAACTTCCAAGGCCCTTTAATCTTCTACTCTAGGAAAAAAAAAAAAAAAAAAAAAAAGAAGAAAAGGACCCAAAACCATAAGTAAATTAGCTCTCAAAATAGGAATAGGAAAAATAGGAAAAAATAGGAAAAAACCAAATAGACCAAACCAAATGTTTTCTCTAAGATGGTAGCTCTTCCTGTGTTTTTGAAAGCTGGTTCTGCTCCTTCTTTTGCTGGTTCCCTAACATCCTCTATGTAAAAATGATGCAAATAAACACCCTCTTCTATTCCTGATGAGACTCCTCCCTGCAGTGAAATGGCAACTATCCAGGCCTTGCACAATGTCTGCATTGCAAAGGTAGCCTATGGCCTACCCTTAGGAACTGCACAGCTTAATACCTTGACTCTGGCACAGAAAAAAAGGAAAAGAGGAAGAGTTTAAAAGGGAAATGTTCTCTCAAAAGCCAGCAAAAGAAGAATTCAGTTTGAGGATAGAAGCCTAGCCACCTTTATTCCCCAAACACATTCAAATGGATAAGTAGCAAGTTGTGTCTCCTAAATTAATTTTTGACTCCACAGAGAAGTATTTTGTAAAGAACTAGGACCTGTGTCTTTCTTTGACTTCCAGCTATTAATGTAGTTTGCCATCAATAGTCTCTGTACTCACACAAGGAGTTTGTGGTAAAAATCAATCATACAATCAGGAAGAAAGGTGACCTTATATCTCAGTATGTGGAATATCTTCGATGAGCTGACTTTTCCTTTCTTAAAAAACCTAGAATACATAAATTGGGCCTGTAAAGAAACAAGCAGTCATGGGAATAGATGTGAAAGACATAAACATCTTTCTCTCAGCTCACACACCTTTCTTGTTTGCAGAAGCCACTATGGAGATATAAAAATGTAGACAGAATGATAAAGAGAGTTTTCTTTTTTGAAGATGATTCACTTCTCATACTTTATTGGCATGATAGGTCTGGCAAGTACTGCCAACACAAACAAGATATAACCCTTGAGTGTTTCTGATAAGATGTCAACCATCTGCTTTCCTATCAGGTGGCTGAATCAGAGATACCGCTTAACATATCTCTCTCTGTCATACTAGCTCTTGAAAAATGGGAGTGAGGGAACAAATTAATTGCTCCCTATGAGCACTGGGTGAGACCTGAATAAAAGCACAGGTGGGAGCAAGATCCAGACTTGCACACCCCCTTTACCTGAGTCACCCACATGTACGCACACACATCCAACCTCCCAGCCACATATACTTGTGTCCATTTCATTGCAAGTTTAGGATTTTAGAAACTTGACTACTTAACATGATATTAGCATTCTAAGAGTTTAAGGTAATCTGAATTTGTGTATTGCATTTCCATTTGTGCTTCATTCTATGTCAGAGTTGTTGGACACTCTATCAGAGATTTGAGTGAGCAAAACCCAACACTATTAATGCACAGGGAAGACCATGTCATAGGGACTATAGCTTTCTCTTGTTTCTGTTTCACATAACTCAGAGCACACTGAGTATGCTTAGTAAATATTAGAAATGGACTGTAGCCACAGAATTTGAAACTCAGATCCACATCTAAACTTTATATATTCAAGGGACACCTCTTCCTTCACTAACACAGTGTAAAATTTAACACTTAATGTTAGAGTCTTAAGGATGTTTTCTTAATAACTAATGTTATTATCAGATTCAAATGCAGAATGGTCAATCTATTTTCTTGTGGTATAGAAACTAGAATGATGAAGTTAACAAAGCAAAAGAAAAATTAAAAAACATTCCTCAGATAAAAATTAATTAGGTCTTAATTTTCTACTATATTCTGAAAAATGTTCCATGCTTCCTCTGGTCTGTTTAGAATTAATTGCCATAATCTTCATTTACTGTTTCAGTCTCAGTTGGCTTATATTCTCCCTCAGTAAGTGATTTGCTTCTCTTCCTAAGTACTCCAACAGACATATCATTGTTTGATCTCTATCTTCTCCTCTAGTGACTCCATAAAGGTGTTACTCTTGAAAACACTTATGCATTATGTAGCAAAAAGGAAAAAAAAACATTCATCACTATGTCCTCTTATACCATGGAGTGAATCACCAGGCTATGGATGTGTGCTTTTGCTGGAAAAATATTTTGACTGCAACTCCTGTACAGTGGCAGGGTTCTGCAGTGCTGTCTTCCAAATGCCCTTTTGTGTAGCTAACAGACTTAGAATTTAGCAAGAATTCCACTATTTTAATGAATCTGTGATCTCCACTTTCTTCCATTTTATTGGTTTTTTCCCTTGATTCCATCATTTGCTTTTCTATGCAGATGTTATAAGATAAAATATTTTCAGAGTACTTTGCATGTGATTAATCTCTGTTCTGCACACAGAAAGTTATGCACCTTTCCCATAAGAGCTGGCCACTGCAGCCATCACAGGGCTTCACTTCATCCCCAGACACAACAGCTCACTCCCACTTAGATCTGCCTGCTCTCTTGCACACACACACAGAACCATTTACTTATTATAATTTTCTCACACAGACACCTTGTCTAATGGATAACAGAGTCTGGCAGCTTATGTTTGCAAGGAACCTTCGATAAGTAGAAACAAAGAATGAAAATTTCTGGCCTTTATGGGTTACCCCCCAGGATGAGCTAAGCCTTGGCTGTCAGAAATGCTTCCCATGCCAGAATTTCATAGTGATATTTATTTTTACCAGGCATTTTAGACTTTTTGTTTGGCATGAGAGATCCTGCAAACTCTGCCAGAAATGGCTGTTTTTCTTCCCTGCATCATTAGTGGGGCGGCATTCCAACAGAGAAGGGTCACTCACTTGGTACTTAAGTACTTTTAAAGATGTCCTTTCCTTCCTGATGAGATAATGGGAACAAAAACTGGAGGAGAGTCTTTCAACAGTTTGTTCTTACAAAAAAAGCCAACTTTGTTTACTAAACACTAAACTCAAAATCAGAATTTGGACATTGCATTTAATACATGCCAGGAATCTATTATACAACTTACAGCTACCATTGATTTGAAAACGAACATGTGGCCTCCCTGAGCCACAGGATCTGTCATACTTCTATTCCCTTTTCTCATAAGCACATTGTGCAGAATTCAAAAGTACTCCTATGGTTGAGGAGTAGAAGACTATTTCAAGAGGTATTTTTCTCCCCACCTACTTTTATTTAAAATACAAGGATCTTGGAGCTTGTTTAGACCTAAATCAACATCAACAATACAGACAGATCTCAAAATCAGATCAGATCTCTCTTTACTTTCTTTCTGTCCACTAGTTCAAGAGGGAAAATAAAATCTTAGCAATTCAGATTAAAATGAAGTTAAACTAGGAAATAAAATAAAAATTATGATGGCATCATGTTCACAGCACAGTTTCCTGTATGCTTATGATATTTTACTAGTTAAGTATATTCCTGACTTAAGACTTCCTGGTACAATTACTGGTGTCACAGTTAAGCTCTGTAATGGTACAAATGCTGGCTACTTAAGAGAGCTGCTGATGTTACCTATCACTAGCTGAAAAACATGTTGTTTCCAGAATTCATCTTGTGGCAGACGCTAGGAGAGAGAAACTTAGTGAATCTTATTTCTCTGAAGATCTTAAAGAATAGTGTAAGTCCAACCTGCTTGTCTAGGTTTTACCTGAAAAGGTAAACCAGAATTAATACCGCATTATTTGGGAAAAACAATTCATTTATTTGTGAAAAACCACTGTGCTATAGATGAACTAAGGAAAATATAGGCTGGATATTAGGAAGAAGTTTTTTACAGAACGGGTAATAAAGTTCTGGAATGGTCTGCCTGGGGAGGTGGTGGAGTCACCATCCCTGGATGTGTTTAAGAAAAGACTGGATATGGCACTCAGTGCCATGGTTTAGTTGATGTGTTAAGGCATGGGTTGGACTTGATGATCTTTAAGGTCTCTTCCAACCTAGTGATTCTGTGAATTCTGTGAATCTTGTGAACCAAATAATTCATTCGGTTTGAGAAGGCTCAGATTAGGAGAAGCACTAGAAGTACTGGATCTTTTTCTGTAAATGATTCTTGAGGAACCAACAATATAAAAACATGGATTTCATCACATAATTTCACTGTGGTTTTGGCTGACCATTTTATTTAAGATAATCTTATTTTTAGTGTATGTGTTTAGAGAGTTTGATCATAATCCATATAAATAATTATTAAATCAAAAATTTAATGAGAGGTTTTTATAGGTTTGCAACTGACTCATGAATTAATCATCCAGCTTCAGTGCCATTGATTTTTAAAATTACTTACAAAATAGAATTCTAATTTCACTAACAAGATTCCCAATAATTTACATAAATAATAGCATGTGAAATTCTTATTCTCCATTTCTTCAGATCTCTCCTCAAAACTTATCTCTGCTACTGTACCCAAAATAATAGATTATCAATAAAGATTGACAGTTATTTAAGTCAATGTTTTTTTCCTCACAGTATAATTTGTTTTTCATGTGTCATGTCTTTTTGTTATCACACCTGCAATTTTATTAATTATTATGTACAAGGAAAAACTCATCTGGAAAATACGTGGGAAGCCTCAAAGAACACAAAGCACTATCAAAGTAAAAAAATCTGAGTTCTGCACAAGACAGGCTCTTAGCTAACTATGTTTTAAAACAGGATAAAGCTTTGGATGCTCAAAGGATAAACAAGAAAGGCTAGAGACATTTTCTTAGTGCTTCTGTGAAACTGTCTTACATTGATTTCACAGTCAGATGGAACAATGCAGAAGACTGCCCAGAGCTTAGTTCTTGTACATTGTAGCAACAGCATTTACATTAGTCACTTGAAGAAAAAAAACTTTGTTTCTTCTAAGGCACCTAACAGGCTGTATTGTAACTACTGTAGTAGTAATTGTTAAAATTCTAAGCAAATTAAATATTTCATTCCAAGAAAAATTAAAGAAGCCAGGCAAAGTGACTCAATCTGTTTAAAACAAGGCATTTCCTCTGGAATTTTTTTCTTGCTATCTAGTCCTGTTTATTATTCTATATAATACTCTCTGAAAGAGGAGCTGTTTCTCAGGAGAACTTTGTCTAATAAAAGGAAAATATTTTAGTTCCACATTGATAGTATAATTCAGGAAGATGAACATAAAATCAGCAGAGAGTAAGCAAAGCAATTAATATAGTAGGGGCAAAGTATGTGTTTCTGGAGGAAAACAGAAACCTGATTTTAGCTAAGTTGTTGAGAAACACTTACAAAACTTACACAGGAAAGATTTTTAGTCCATGCATCTTAACATAATAAAGACATTTTATTTCATAATGAAATTTAAATTACACAACTAACTATTTTCAAACTTGTGGTCATGGACTCTTGGACATGGACTCACTGGACATAGCCCAGTTTACTAAACATATGATTTCTGAAACTCTTCTTAAACCACACTTCAAAGTGAATTAAGCTAAATCAGATCAAGATCACGTTAACTCTGAAAGAGGGTGTGCACAAAATGTACCAATGTAATGCAACTGATCCTCCTTGAAAAACTGATTTGGATGCCCAAATGTCCTTGGTAAACAAAATGCAGAACAGAGAGATGTCAGAATATGTAGTATTCAAAACTGGACTTTAAAGGCCTCTTGTAAATCAGTGCTCTAGCTAGCTACTAATCAAGGCTAAACTCTGGTTTACAGAAATGGTTTAAACAACAAAAAGAAAAGTGCACAACCTGTGGAAGGCTCCTACCAGCTCAGCTGGAAGAGACCAGCATTACAGAAGAGGCTTTTAAACAGTGACACTGCTTATGTGTGTAACAACATAATCCTGTGTTTCCTCATTCTGCTTGAATCCACTTCCTTTCTAAATTCTGCTGAATTTCTGTGCTCAAAAATATCTTGTATCAATGTATTCTGTGATCTAACTGTATCTATTACTAAGAAAATCCCATATTTAAATTTCTAGCCTATAACAGAATGCACAAAATGTCAAACTGAACAAACTGGAGTATTGAATGAGTTTCACTGTAGCACAAATAATTTTAGGTAACATCATTTCATATGTTATGCTTATCCTCTTTAAGGCAATCTTACATTTTTTCAATCATTCTTCATGCTGGAGTGTTTCATTGTCTGCTCCCTAAACTATTCTCTCTGCCCATCTTTGAAACATTTCTATCTAAGCCATATGCTTTTAAAGACAGAACACAAGACAAAGGAGTAGTCCAGGCAATCTTATGTGGGATATTAACAGCTAAGCTGTAACATCTTGTTTGCCCTTTTTAAATGCGGCTGTCCTTTAAATATAGATTAAAGCTGAGTTACCAATGCCTCCGCATTTTCCTCTAGTGGAATGAAGGCAGATCATATGCATGTACAAATAGTTGATTTAATTTCTGTTATTTTGCATTTATCATTAAAAACATGGACAACATCTGCAGTCCTTTTTTGTTGGTTTGTTTGAGGTTTTTTTGTAATACCTCCAGGATTACATCCTGGGCTGGTATTTTTTCTAATGGTAATGAAAGAAACTGCGAAGTAATTTGGGAATTTTAGCCACATCAGCTTCTGGGAAAGAGGAGTCCAGCAGGCTTGCTTCCAGCCACATGAAGAGCTCTGCCACTCCTACATCCCTGGTACAACGGCCATTCCCAGACAAGCTCCCAGCCAAGAACAGAAGGAGCCCTGCGACTCAGGACTTTTCTGCTCATTTCTACTTGAATCTACAGAAGGGACAATTCCTGAGGCTCCCTATACCTACCTCTCCTGAGCACAAGGGATGCAGAAATTCCAGCTCTGGGACAGTATGGACAGAAGGACATGACCCTACAGGATCTCCTTGGTCACACCTTCAGTTCCTTGCTCTCTGGAACAAAGCTGCTACACATTGACTTCATTAACCCAGGGAAGTGGTCAGCAAGACCTGGGAAGTTCAAGAAGCATCTGAACAATGCTCTCAGGCTCATGGAATGATTGCTGGGGTGTCCTGCGCAGGGCCAGGAGCTGGACTCGACGATTCTGCTGCGTCCCTTACAATTCAGCATATTGTATGATTTTAGCTTATTACAATTCACCTTCAAATCAAGGTCTCTCCCTCACAGCTGTAGTCCTAAATAACCCGTAGTAGTAGACACCTTAAATTAGACAACTTGAATCTCATCAGAATGACTTTACACGCGCCTCTTTTGCTATTTCGGCTCTTCGGCAGAGCCTGATCGCTCTCTCCTCTCCGAGGTGTCCCTCGGCCCTGGAGCAGCTGCCCGGGGCATGCCCTCCGCGGCCTCCGCGCAGCGCCCTGCCCACGGCGCTGCCAGCAGGCTCCAGGCGCAGTCCCTGCCCCGGGCTCTCTCGCAGCCTTGCCCCAGCCCCTGAGGGCACGGGCGGTGGGGCGGCCGGGCGGCTGTGGGCGCGGAACTGTGGCGGCGAGGGGCGTGTTCCCAGCCGGGGCGGGCGGCCGAGCAGCGCCGGGAGCGTCGGGCGCCTTGGAAACGGGCGGAAGCCGGGAAGGAGCGGCAGGAGGAGGATGCTGAGCCCCGAGCGGCTCTCGCTGCCCGGGCCCGAGTACCTGGGTGAGGAGCGGCGGGGCGGGGCGGGGCGGGTTCTCTCCCGCTGGTGTGCTGCGGCCCGGCATGGGGAGGGCTCGGCGGGGCCGGAGTGGCTGCGGCCCGGCCCGTCCTTCCCGGGGACCGCGGTGAGCGGCCCCAGGCTGGGCCGGGCTGAGGGGGCTCGCAGTGGCTCCGTGTCCGCCGTGGCTGGGGAGCGGGCAGCAGCGGGCCGTGACAGAGCGGGGCTGTGGGCGCTGAGGTGGGCGGGCTGCAGAGCCCTCTCGGGCACGGGGAGCGTCCCGCCGGTGCCCAGAGGTGCTGTGTCCGCGAGCGGCCGGCGGGGCTGAGCTGCCGTCTCCTTCCTTCCTCCGCTGTCCGCTGTGGCGATGTGAGTACCAGAGAGCGGCGTCCAGCCTTTCCGTGATAGACTTCACCCATTACCAACCTGTTTTGCTCACAGATCTATGTGAGCATCCTTATTTTATTCTCGTTTCCCAACAATGGGAAGGAGAGCTGGTTCGAATGTTAGCTTTTGTTCTGAAATAAGGTAGCATCGATAATGTTTCCCTACATAAAATGAGAATCTTTTAACCTGTGGAGCAGCTACTCCTTTGAAGACTACATCCTTTTAAAGCTGCCTGTAATGGCTTGATGTTCCAGGAGGCTAAGGAGCAAAGTGATTTGATGTTAATGTGTCAAGTAAAAATAATTAGGATGGAATAAAGTCAATATGACTTCATTTAATTGCTGGAGAGGAGGTGAATTACGAGTAGTAAGCGTTTGGATTGTATTCAAGAGAGTGTTTGTGAAGTGAAACTCTTCAGCCATTACTTCCTAGGCCCAGGAGACTGTTTGGTAATAACTCTTATAAAGGTATACATAATTTTCTATGGTTTTCTTGTACAAAGGAAGGTCGGAAATGGATTGGACTGCTTTGTGCTGCTTGTTCCATCATGATTTTGCCATTTCTGTAAGTCAAAATGGAACAAGAGTACAGAAACACTGCTGTAAATGGAAAACCTGTCTAGCAGGGGGTACTAGACTGAAAGACTTTTGTTTAACCATTTAAGCAAAGGAGTGATCTAAGTCATCTTAGAGTAGAATCTCACTGTGCTGTTGCTGCTAGGCTGCTGTTAGGGTGCTTTGTGCATACCTGCATAACTGCAATGCTGTTCTGTGTCAAGGAAACTCAAGGCAGAAATAGGTTTATTTACTGCTCTATTCAGGGTGACTCTCATGGGACTCACCTTGCTGAAGCTGTTATTGCTGATTTCAGTTGTGGAGCTTTGGGTGTTTGAGAACAACATCACAGTGCCACACAGACACACTAGACACACACCCTTTGGGTTTGTGCTGTTCTGTCACACTACTTCAGCATTTTTAACCTACATGCTAATAGAGTAGTTCATAACTTTCCAGAGTGGCTCTAGGTTGAAACATGTAAAATTTATTTTTCTTAATGAGCCAACTTGATTTCAGGTTCTTGTAATTGTTTTTAATGAAGTAGGCACTTTTAATTGTGTGAAACTTGTCAGTAAGGATTGAATCACTCAATATAGGAAGCAGACTAAAAATACTTAAAGTGTGAAAATAATCCAGTTTTCTGTTGCACATCTGAAGGTAAGACATGAAATGTACAAGAGAGATTTCTTACATGTACAAGATTGTGAGGTGCAAGCAGCTTTACTAGTCACTTAAGTGAGCCTGCTTTTATCTCTGTTCCACATGGTGATTTTGAATTCCCTTTTCATTTTGTACAACTTTCTAAATTATTCTGACATTGGGGCCAGAAAAAGACATGTGACCATATTAGGGTGAGCAATAACTTGTATAAGTCTGTTCTGTTCATTACTTAGTATCCCTTGGGTTTAGATTGCAGTTTCTGTTGTCTATTAGAGGGGGAAGCATATTCTTATTAGCTATAAATGTTTCCAAAACCAGTGTTTCTGCCTTCTGAGACTTTGTAACTTGCCAAACTGCTCACAGATCCTAAGGAATTTAGTGTGTATTAGCAGTAGGATCGTGGTTAAAAACCAAAACAAAACAACCCCCCACTACCCCTCCTTCCACCCCAAACAAACACACCTCCCTACATGTTTTTCTAAGTTGCATTTCTGTTTTCTACATTGGCAAGACCTCAAGGTCTTGTTAATACAGTTGTCTGAAGTGGGGTTTTAAGGAGCTGTGATAAATTTCACTTTCTATAATTTCGTTCTGGAGTTGTGTTGCCCTAGCTTGCCACTTAAGGTATTCTCTGACTCTCACAAACCAGATGACCCTGCCATTTCTGAGCTGGAATGGGTAACTCACCCAGGCCCTTCTTCCCCTCTTCTCTTTCTCATTATTAAAACCCTGCCAATATGTAAATTGAGCAGCCAGAATAACATAATGTGCTACTTCCTGTGTTATTCCCTGCTCTATTTGAGATAATTCTTTCACAACCAGTTAGAATGCTAAGAGGGAAATAAAAGCAGTTTTGAGTTAAAATAGAAATGAACAGGGAGAGGATTAAGTAGTCACTTAATATGAAAAATAATTGCAAAGGTTTGTTATGCCAAAATTCCTGGAATTTGAAAATCAGGGCAACATGTCTCATGCCACAATGAGACAGTAAGTAGAAGAAAAGAGATAACCATTACTTAGGGAATAGGAATGGAGATGAGGTTTGCAGAACTGGCAGGAAGGCTACAGTGAAGATGATGTTGTTACAAACAGGACATTATAAACAGTAGTTTCACAGAATAAACAGCATCTATTGTTTGGGTATAGTGATGATAATGTGTTTCTCATTTGATGGATGAGACTGGACCTACAGTAGGCAAAATGAGGCATATTTGAGACGTATTTGAGGCATATTTTTCATGGCTTTCTCATTATGGTTTAATAACTGGTGATTGCTCAGTTATTTATAGCAGGCAGTGGAGCACTTAGGGTATTGTTCTGCTCATGCAGCTGTCTCTGAAGTTTCATGTTGTATTACTTCCCTGCTCCCAGTTCCCAGTTCTGTTATGCAGAAAAAGCAGTAGAGTACTGCAAATTTCCAAACTTCTGTTTTCTGTGTGTTCTCCTGCCTTCTGCTACCCAGCTCCAGGTTGTTGTTTCTTGTCCTTCTTTGCCAATATAAGGTATGTAAGAATGCAAATACTCTGCTAGGAAAGTGCCTTATCAGTAAAGCATAGGCCTATCAAGTGCCAGAAGCACAGTTGTGTTTCCTCATCTCTCTCAAAAGGTCTCGGGTTTAATGAGTATACATTTAATGATTAGAAAGAGTATACATTCTTTTACAAAACTGAGTAGCTCCCAACAGAGAAGCTCAGTTGTGTGAAGACTTTGCTGAAACCTAAGGCTTACACTTCTGAACAGTTATGAGAAATATTGATCTGAAAGTGCAAGTACAATCATTTCCTTTAACAGCATAATCAACACATAGGCTACATTGTTATCCAGACACATCAGCTGACACTGGTTCTCCTCTTAGTATAGACATTTGGTGAACTTCTGTGAATCACTGTGGCTGAAAGATCTCGTGGTCTAGAAAAAGAGAAGAGAATGCCTTTTTAAAAATTTTATTTCTTGCTCTGTTGTACAGGTAGGAGAACTGTAATGTAGATTGAATATCGTGTGTAAGATTTTGTGTATAGAAATGTTAGTTAAATTTGAATCTTCCTAGACTCAGTCTAGTACTTTGTCCAAAAGATGGAGATTTCACCACCATACTGCTGTTGCACCACAGGATTTTCACCTTAACTTGAAAGGTACAGGTGAAATCTGATCCGGAATTAGGTAGAGTTCCAGAACTGGAGAGTATAGTCCTTTGCATGTTTCCCTCTGAGCATGAATAGGTAGGGAACCATTAGGCTACTTAATGCCTTATAACAAACTGCAATGACAATTTCTTCCACAATTAATCATTTTAGATTTAAACAAAAACCTCCAAAAACCCCAACAAAACAAAAAAAAGAAAAGATAGCTCAATGATTTGCTTTGGTGAGGGGGTGGTTTCTAGCAGCTTCATGACAACTTGCAGGAAGCAGTCTGCTGCAAGGACTTGCACAATTAAGTCAGTCTGTGTGCAGTATTATGCTCATTGTTTGAACCAAATTCTCAGCTATAGTCAAGACTAAATTATAAATGGAAATGTTTGTTAAATTTGTTGTTGAAAATGGTTTTGAAAATTTGATCATATGAAATGTGCTGTAGTTGCGGTGTGTGACCCCTTGGCATGTGCTGCTGAGTAACAGCACATCTCATGTTGTGTGATACCTCTGGTATGACAAGGTCTACTTGTACTTATATGTTCTGTCCTTCAGAAAACATTTTGCTTTTGAGGGTTAATAGGAAATTACACTGTGAAGCTATGCAAAGCTGGAAGGAACTATGACAGTACAGAAATGTAGCATTTAGGTTAATTGTTTTGTTCACTTACTTCTCTTTCTCAGGCCATTTCTTAGCAACATCTGAAGAGATTATGTCCTTAATGATATCTGAAAAGATTATAATGAGCATCCTGAAAAACCGTTAATGCTGGAAACATTTCCAGAGTTGATGTGATTTTGTTGATGCAGTTTATATCCTTACTATTTCTCTCTTGCATCATTTTTTGCATGAAATTGATTTTATGTTACTATGGATGTATCTTTCCAATGTGTGTAAGAAGGTAGTCCTTAGTTAAGCTCCAGTTTAGAACAAATACCAAAAGGGTATTTAGCTATTACCTTATGCTCTCAGAGTATATATTCTCAGAGACTAAAAATGCCAGAAATACTCCAGGTCCATTAAAACTTGTTATGCTCTCGAGCTTCTGATAACTGAAATGAATCAGAACGTTAATTGCATCAAGTAGTGTGTATTTTCAGCACTTCAGCTGAGGAGGAGGCAAATAAGTAAGAAAAGCTGGTCTTATCCAGGAATTCCCACTCCTGATTTTTCAGCATATTCAGTTATGCCAGGAATGACCCCAGCTTAAAGCCCCCTTGTGTGCATGCAGAACAAATTGCTTTGATAGGCAGCTCCTGTTTCAGAAGTCATGTCTCCTGAAGACTTAAGCAATCATATAACCACTTGGATATACATATAACCATTACATATACACGGTATCATGACTTAAAGGTGACATCTGTTTCCTTCCTTCCTCCTGAATTTCTGGCTCTGAGAATTTCAGTGCATATATTCGGTTTTGTGCTGTGATATTATTTGCATTAAATTTTCCTTCAAGACTTTTCAAGTATCAATGCTTGTTCTTACAATATGTGTAATCAAACCTACAAAGTAGTGGATTGTTTATTCTCATCAGAAGATTGAAACAAGTAATTTGGTAACTTATAAAAAGACTATTTTTACTATTTTAAATACATATGCAAAATTATTTGGTGTGGTTATGGCCAAATGGAATTAGTTGTGATTGTCTAATCTGCTTTGGAGAAATCCATATAGATTGTGGGTGTAATCCTCATTATGCCTTGTACTTGTATGACTTGGTCTGACCATGCTTGAATTGAACAGCCACTGCTCGGCCCTGAATTGGGTTCTGAGCCAAAAGTGCATTCATTCCAAAATTCATTTTAAACATTGGGCTTGTGTGTGATGGTGGGGTGTGAGCACATGAGTATCACAGGCTGTTCTCTTAAGTGCTGCAGGGGGCAGCTTTGGAGGAGCTGTACATGCTGCTACTGATTGGACTGAGGCTCCACGTATAACATCACTGCTAGTGACTTAGTGATAAGAATTGAGATCTTCTGTGCAAAGGTATTTACTTACATCAGGTTATGTGCTGCCTGAAAAGTCCTCAGTGAACTTTGTCAGATTCCTTTGTGAAAGTCAACTGTTAGTTTTTAAATCTGACAGCAAAGAGTGTGGCACCTACCAAATGAGTGTGGCAGGCATGCTGGCTTCCTGTCTAGGGTAGTTGCCTGGGATTTCAGAGTTGAGAATTTTTGTTATATTTACAGAATGTGGGTTGCATCAGAAAGTTCTGTGTGAGTAGGGAACTTCCATTGCAATAAACCTGAAACAAACAAATGCTGAGGATGATGTCCTGATGTAACACCTCCTGTGTGGAAACTGCAGTATACTGGAGCTCTGTCAGGAAGAAAAGTAGTAGAGATAGAAAGCTGTAATAGCACAGTGAGTATTTAGGCTTTACTTTCTGACTGGGACTTGCTGCCTTGTTATTGCAAAGAGGGCCTCAAAATATGAGCAACCAGTACATCATTATCCCTGAATTTTCAAAAACTATTAAAATGTATGAATCATCTCATTTATTTTGCCTAGAACTCCACAGATTTTTGACTATGCTTGCATAAACAGTTAATGTTCCAGTATGGTTCCAGAGTTTGTTATGGAAAGTACCATTTGTATAAATTAAGGAACTACTCTTTTGCTATAACCAGACTCCTGGCACTTTATTTTGCCTCTCTGACCTGCTAAAACCTGTCTGCAAATTACATTTTGTTCTATGACTTTCCTGTATAGCGTAGCATTAGTTGGGTTATAAAATATATTACTTGCATCGTTCCATGGAACTGGGCAGTCAGAGAACAGGAAGCCAGAGCTGGAATTTGGTTTGGCAGTGTGAACTGTGCTACCTGGAAAGAGCACAGCAGCCAAAGGGACAAAGAGGGAGACTTCTCAAGGAGATTTCGAGTGCTATTTTCTTTTCATTTCTCTGCTCATAGTTTTCTTCCCTTCCCCACACCTCTACCCACTCTTCTGGGAAGTAGGTATAGAGGCTCTTTGCCAGGATCCTTAGGCTATGCAACAAAAAATTTAAGAGAAATACCCTTTTACAAGCAATTGTATTCAATAGTGACCTATATATTTTTGTGTACATTTTGAAAGATCTAAAATTCTGTGTTGAAAGTTAATTTATTCTCCAGGAGCAGATTCAAAGGTATTTATTACAGAGGTCAGCTACATTGTGCTGTGTAGCACTGTGGGACCATGCCTGTCTATTCCCAAAGGCTTTTAGGGGAGGTTTATGACTCCAAGGAGAAATATGGTTCATTGATAAGGACTGTTCTATGAAAGGAGTGTATACTTCCCCACAAAGTGTTGAGAATGGTTTTGCAGTTGAGCTGAAGTTTATTGCAGGCTGAGATGAATGGAAGTTTGTCTGCTAGTACCATTTCCTGGCATAATCTGGTTCATGTGACACCTCAAGAGGTGCCTTGGGAGACAATTGCTGAGTGTGACATGGACTGCTTCATGAGGAGGGAGGAAGGATGGGCTGAAGTAAAGTTACCCAGTTGTTGCTATCTTGAGCCTATGACTGAGCTGCACGGACTCATTCTTCCCTCGGGGGACACAGGTGCGCAGAGCTATTTTTCTTTAATCACTCACATAAATTAAATTTATTCCTTTGCATTAAAATAATTAAATAAAGCTACGCCCTATATCTTTTAGTGCCAGATAATATCTTTAAACCTTTGGCTCACCATTTTGCTATCAGCTGCAAGGTATTTTCCAGGGTGTGCTTAACCAATTTTACTATTGTCCTGAAAAGTGTTCTAGGCAGAGAAATCCCCTGATAGCAATCAATATTCATGCATACTTTTAATCACTGTATCCACTGGGAATAATCATTTCCGGGCCTCTCTTGAAGTCCACCTGCCCCACACTAAGATGAAAGGGCCTTCCATGCTGTGTATCAAGTGGCACAGGCTTGATGCTTACCAGGATATTAAACACAAATTAAAATGGTTTGGAGAATATTGATGTGGGTCTGAGGTTGGCCAGTTGCTGGTAGGGGGTGATTCTGCCAAGTCTGGAGCAGATTGGCAAGGAGCAAGAACAACCCTTGCCTTTCCTATATTCCCTAAGGCTTTTCTCCTGCTCTTTTAGGACACGACACTACTTGCAAAGTTACAGTAGGATACATGTTTAGGATGGAGGTGTGTGGTTTGGGAACAGGGTTTGTGTGCTTTCCAGGTTAGGAATGATTTTCCTGGGTTCGTTGTAACTTGTCTTCTGATTGTTGAACTTGTAGATTTGGAAAGTCTACTGCTTGCTAGCTGGCACATCACTTCAGACTCAGCTCTTTGTTGCTCCAACTTGGTTTCTAGCCAAAAACATCAAAAGGACTCAGTGGTAAATCTGTGCTGCTTCCTCCCTGGCAAATGCTTGTTTTGTACAGTCTGCCCCCTGTAGAAGCAGCAAAACAGTTTGTGTTGCACCAAACTGTCTTTACTCAGGAGTCTTGTAAGTGAGTGTCATTCTGTGGCGAGGTATTGGCAGATCCACCATTTCTGAAATTCTCCTGTGTTTGGCCTAGGCAGTTATTTGAGACCAGCTGCTGAGCAATATAAATCTCTCTTGGCATTCAGACCTGTTCCCCACCTGCCACATTCACTGATGCTTGTTTGGAAACAGATGTACTTTTATTTGCACCTTCAGGAGGAAACCTTTTCAAAACAACCTTAAAGCTACTTGGCTTTGGTATAGAGGGAAGAGTAAAGAACACTTAAAGCTCTGCAACAGTCCCATCAAAACAGCATTGACAATCTCTATAGGAACGATGGCTCAGAACAGAGATCAAGAACTCCTCTTGAGTAAGCATTTTCCAGTGAAACTGCCTCACAACTCCTTATCTTTCTTCAATACCAAAATCTCAGGGGATTCTAAAAAAGTCAGTGCTGTTAATGACTAACTCTGTGTAGCCAGGAAGGAAAGCAGGATTTAGGTGATGAATTTTGCTATCCATTTCTGGGAGAAAGAAACTTCCACTCACTAAATGAGGAAGCAGGTGCTTGATGTCTTGTGTAGGGCACACAGCTGGACTTGTCTGGCTCTGGAAGGTCCCTTATAGTCTAACTTCTGTCTCTTACTCTTTTTTATTTGCAGCTCAGCGACATGTCCTCACATACATGGAAGATGCAGTGAGCCAGCTGCTGGAGAACAGAGAAGATATTAGTCAGTATGGCATTGCCAGGTTCTTCACTGAATAGTAAGTACATCAGGATGCTGCCAATAGGGCCAGCCTGAGGGGAGCTTTTGGAAACAGACAGAATATGTGGAGAATGGAGCTGGACATGTGCTGGTTATGTTGGGAATGCTGGATTATACTGGGTTAGTCAAGGGCTGCCTGAGCTTGTTTTGGAAATGTACGTGGGTTTTGAACAGTTCAGTACCTCTTCTATTACAAACATTCGTGTGAAGCAGTCACTCTGGGGAACAGTGATTTTAAAACCATGGAAAACCAAATTCTGCTTCTCTTGGTCAGGACTGTTAGTATCAAACTGCTTGAGAAATACTGAAGCAAACTGTTTCACAGACTGCTGCTGGTTTCAGCAGCACTCATTCTTCCTTTTCCTGAGTATTAATTTGAATTGTTTGTCTCCTTGTGTGATTGCTGTCCTGTTCAATGCTTTAATAGGATGCCTCTTCTTCCCTTAAAACTTGCATAAGTCCTTAAATACTGGATGTAAGCACTATCTCTTCTTACTAATTTGCAAGAAAATTCTTGAGCGAAAAACTGTGTACTTTCTGTCCACAGAAAATAATACTGACATTAGTCAGCTGAGCACATAGTTGGAAAACAAGAGCTTAAGATAAAGAGCAGGATTACAATGACCTCCACCCAGCAACAGGATTTCTTTACTGGAATTGAAGGCAAGGTGGCTGCTGAAATCGTCATTGAGGCATCTCTGCAGATTATTGCATCTAATTTCAAACTGACTCTTCTGTGCCTTTTCTAAACTTCTGATAATATATACTTCAAAAATTGAATGGTGAGCAAGAGGTTGTTCACACAATGAAACTGTTGAAAGTGCTCTGTAGTATTTCTTGATCTCGATGTGATAACCATTTTCTTTGCACTTCCTATTCCTCTTCTACCTTTAAAAGAATAAGTAGTGATCCAAGACCATTATAAAGAACAAAACCATCACCATAGAGCAAAACCCTCAGACTGACTTAGGTGCTGGAGATCTTGTTTTTCCCATTTATTCTCAGAGATATGATTTTTACAATGTTTTCTTGTTCACAGTGAGTGTCCTTTGGAGTTTCTGATTTAATGAAAGATAGGAAAAGGATTCATTTTCATTCATTCTGTAATATAGAATAGTAGTTATCTTTTTTTTTGTTTTTTCTTTTATAAAATATCTGGAGTTTAGCAGATGAAACTGTGTCCCCATACCAAAGCACAAACAAGCTTAGTAATTTTGAGAGATGTGAAGATTTGAAATGTGAGATTCTCCATTTAAAGTGGAGAATGAATGATAGCCAATATGGGTGTAGAATGCAAAGTTTCACATTATGAAAATGTCATATGTTCTGGCTCCCAGGGCTTGGTGGTGTGCCCTCACTGTCCAAGAGATTCATCCACTCAACTATCAACATTTGTTCCAGCTGTGCTTTGAAGGCTACACTTCTTTCCCAAGCAAATAAACTTGATCCTCAGTCTCAGCATCTTCAAACTCAAAGATAACTTATGAGATTCCAGAAGGTTTGTGGGCCCAGTGTTTTCCATAATCCATGTTTTTCTGAAGGAGAGTATTGGAATGTGCATGTTTTGAAGTGATTTGAGTTGAAGGGACTTGGTTTTAGGACATCCAGTTTTTAAAATTGTCCTTTCCCTATTTATGCCAACTTAAAATTAGACACCAAGCCCAGGGTTTAGAAAGCTAGCAGGCAGGCCCAAACAAGTAACTTTTTTTTTTTTTTTAATGTTTATGGGGTAAAAGAATGACTTCTGTAACTTTTCAGAAATTGAAATTAGTCTGTCAAGGACAGGTGTTAGATATTTTCCAAACTCCTCTCAGAGGGCATACTTCTCAATGCAGTGGTGTTCCAGGGACCTCTCTGCTGGATTCACTGCTGAATAGCAACCTGATGGCATTTCTGTCATGCATTGCAATGCCCCATTTTACCATAAGTCAATTCAAGTCTTTGAGCCAGTTACAATAACTTTTTTTTTTTTTGTAATTAAGAAAGTCTTAAGACTAAGTCTTTGTCTAAGAACTAAATCTTAAGTCTAAGAATTTTGTTGAGACTTAGCATACCTCAGTGAAATTTCAGAATTGAAAATTATGCAGTCATTTAGTTCTGTATGGATCAAGCAGTGTTTTGCTGGCAATTAGTATTTCAGTTGTTTCTAAGAAATGTATTTCACTGCTATCCACCATCTAGCACTTTGATTGCTGATTGCAGAGGACTGACCTTGATCGCTACAGTTTTCCTTCCAGAATAGTTTTAATCTTCAAGGATAGTTTTTTCTCCCACTTTATTTCAGTGTTCATTTGTCCCAGTCATGTGGACATCTGCTTTCAATCCTGGGAGTACCTTGAGGCTTCCCTCATCTGGCTCACTCCTGACCCTTACAGGAACAGGGATCAATCACCCCACTGCCAATTAATCCACATCTTTTAGTTAAACAAGTAAAATTATGCCTCTCTTAGGACTAATCTTAATTTTATAGATATACTGAAATGCTACTGGTATTTGTTCATTACAAGCCTGAGAAATCTCAGCTCTGCTCTTGAATCTTCATGAAATGCAGACTCTTGAAAACCCTCTGTGTAATTACACACTAATGCTGCTTTGCTTCTTCCAGCCTGATGTCTGTGCCAACATATCTTAAAGGAACATGTTCCCCCTATACATTATTTATCATCCTGTTTTCTTGATCTTTCCTATACTGAAGAAAAACAGGGCCCTCATGCTAATGCATTTGATCACGCAGAGGAAATGTGCATAGCATCCCACTTTATATTTTCTGGGCTCTTAAAAGGAGTCTGTGTGTCTTTTTTTTTTTTTTTTTTTTTTCATTTCAGCTTAAAGAACCGGCAAAAGAAAAAAGAAGATGAAGAGACTTCCTACTAGTGCGTTTTACTTTTCTTGTAGGCTAACCCTTTGCCTGAAACTTTCTCTTACAGCATGCAGGTAGATGTGCTGCTCTGTTCAAGACTCTTTGGAAAGCTCAGAAATAAGAACCAGTTGTAACTTACCTTGGTTAGGAAACTGTTTTTTCCATAACTTTAATTGTTTGTTTGATAAATCAAACGCAAGTGAACTGGAGACAAGGGAATGGACTTTTTTTTTTTTTTTTTTTTTTTTTTTTTTTTTTTTTTGTGTCTATATTATTGTCACAAAACACTTATTTTCTTTTGTTTCTGGTGAAATGTCTCCTGACCACCTGCTAGCTGGAGCATGACTGAGAAAAAACTCTTGCTTTTAGCTTGCAGATGTAGCACTGCTTCCACTGGACTCTGCAAGCTGATGTCTGAGATCTTTTTCTGTAAAGAGTGTTTCTGTCTGCGATCCCCTTTCCCTGTAAAGAATGTTTCTGCTGGCTCTAACTTGAACGCCCCTGCTGGATCTTATGTGACAGTTTAACAGTATTTATCTGAGAAGGTATCCGTGATGTGTGTGACAGGGTTGAGGGTCAGATACTGCTTTTAGATCTGTTGTGTGCCTGGCAATTCAAAATACCAGCTCAGCACTGTGTAGAGCCCTGTTTTACAGGAAGGAACATTTGCTTTGTTCCTAGTAACAAGACTGACAGTGCTATATAGTTTGGGATCCTTGGGAAGGAAGATGTTATCACGGTGAGAAGTATCAACTTCTAGCAATGAAAGTACCTCATTTTCTCTTGCTCTCTGGATTGGCTGGAATGATTTGTTCAACTCTTTCCTTAGGGACAAATATGATACTGCTCCTTTGGCTTTCTCTGGCAATAGACACAGGCTTTGGTATCAGACAAACTTTTGGCTTGTTCAGTCCTTTATTGCTGTACAACATTACAGAAATAAATCTGTAAACTAAACAATGTCCTCCTCTTTAAAAATGTCTCAATACCCTTGGGGGAGGAGGGCAGGGGGGAAGGGCCAGGAACAGGACAGATGGGATGCCCATGAGAACTAAGCCACTCACTGAAGGCAACCTTAATTGGCAACTGGAAATAAGCTGAATTATCTGATTATGAAAAGGAGAGATTATTAGAGCTAGCTTAGAGCCATCAATTTTCTTTTTTCTTTGCATCTGTGTATGTAGGCCTTATCACCGTCATCATCTTGCTGTCATCTGCTCTGCATCTTTCCCCTTTTCAGAGTAACTTGTTTTGTCTTGTTTGCAAGGATAGTGTAAGCTCTTCAAGACAGAAATGATATTGTACTGCATGTACTTTACAGCACCTAGCATTGTAGAATGTCGACTCTATACTTTGTACAATTACAGTACAAACAGCAAAAACAGTAGTGAGAAGGTCCTTAGGGCTTTGACAAGTTGTGCCAGATTCCCTTTCTGAGAGATGAAGCCATTCATTAGAATTTCTCTGTACAACTGTTTGGGGGAGGGGCATTGGTTGTTGGGGTTTTTTAGTGTTAGTTCTTTGTGTTTTGGGCAAATCAGTAGTATTTGTGAGGTATTAATACTTTTAGGATATTATCTACAATATTGATAGTCTCTCTGATATAATCTTCTGAGCAATTGCAAAAAAACCCACAACATTTCATGTATTCTTTAAATACTCCTGATTCCTACATGTTTCCTCTATGGAGAGAAAAAGATAAAATGATGCCACTCAATGCAAGACTGCACTGAGCCATGTGATCGGTATCAAGCTGCTGCTGTCAGTGACCTAGCTGTGCAGCAGCCCTTTGGGCTGAAAATCTCAGCTGGCATAATGTGCTTGATGGTTCCTGACAGGCTTTTACTTGGGATTCCTTGACCCCTAGGGCACTGCGTAAGACTGCTGTCTGCCTCTCCTTTGCTCTGCAGTTATCAGTGGAAAGAGAGTGAATACATGAACTCAGACACAGCACTTGTGCCAGAAGCTCTGAGGAGGTTTTGCAGCTAATGTGAATAAGTTGCTGTGAAAGAAACATTTTGAAAGTGTCTCTCCACAGACTACATGGATTTGCAGGACTGAATTTGTTGATAAATCTTTCTGGGGAATCTACAGTAATAGCATATTTCTCCACTAAGAGTGTTGCTAATGGACACAAAGCCTTTTTGTTAGTCCCTTTGTTGCCTTCCAGTCTCACCTCTACAGAGAAGCATTGTCAGAAGGGCAAACTCTCTTTCTTGTAATTGAATTTCCCCAGCCCACCTTAGAAATGGGATTTCAGTACCTCCTGCCCACTGCGCATGGGGTATGTGTTTTGTGTGAGAGCTGTGGAAGATCTGGGGTTGTGGATAACTCTATATGAGATTTAAATTATGTGAATTTTGTCTGGAACCTGTATATCTGTCACCCTATGATTTCATTATTGAATTGCTTTATGGTAGAAACAGCGCTGGGATTTTGATATGACAGCCAGGATCTATGAACTCCTGATTTTCCCAGAGTCGTTTCTCTGTAACAAACATTGCAACAAGTCCCAACCTGACAAATATGCTGATTGGGATAACTGCTGTTGAGTAAACAGCTGGGAAAAATGCATATATTAATCTCAATAACACACTTAATTCCCACTGTAGTTTGTACATGTTGCCAATATATTAGAAAATGTAGTATTTTCTTACCTTATTCTTGAGAATCTTACAGATGAGTGGATATCCAGATGTGTCCTTTGCAAAGAAATACAAGGGGGATAAAAAGGTAAAAAATCCTTTTGGTAAACAGGACTGTCTTGGAAGAATTGTAGCAAAGCAGTAACAGGATTGAACTTAAAAGAAAACATTTACCTGTGATGCTCTATGTGGTAATATACTCCACGTAAGAAACTTCTCATTCTGTTTTGGCAACAAAAGAATCTGCAGGATTTGCCAAAGCATATGAATGTTAATACTTGATATCAGCATCTTGTCAGCACATGGTACTTATCCATGATAACTCTGCATTTATATACTGACTTGACCTGCACTGCGCTCTTGCTCTTTGAAGAGAGGTAATGACAATTTCCGTGTGCAGTGTGATCAGATTATGATGCTGCTGGTATAGATTCACAGGAGTAGCAGTGCAGTCTTGGCCCACTTCTTTCCTATTCCTTCACATCATGGAAATTACATATTTACTTGTGGTCTTTTTCAGAATAGCTGCAGCAGGAGTTGGCTGACTATGGAGACCTTATGTAATTGGGTCTATTTTATTTTTTCTTACAGCCTTGAAGGTTGAAATCCAACACATCTGCCATGAAATTGAGCTTCCTTTAGGTTAAAGCCAACTGCATACAGGCGGTGTGGATAGCTAATAAAACTGGAAAGAAATTTCCCAAAAGCCAGAGTCCAGGAATGTGGCAAATGGTACAAGCATCAAGACAATATACATCTAAGTTAACTTTGTGCCTTTTCTCTGTGCTAGAGTTGAATGTACTATCCTCTCTCTAGCTTTAGTTTTTAACTCTAGTAAAACTCTCATTTATGCTTCCAATTTTTTTATTGCTTTTCATCATAGTTGATGATATTACTAGTACAGATTTGGAGAAGTATATGATCCCAGCTGGGAGTTAAGATCAGACTTTGGTAACTTCAAATGTATGAACTTATACAGGCTGGGGGATGAACAGACTGAGAGCAGACCTGCCAAGAAGGCCTTGGGAATACTGGTGCATGAGAGGCTGGACTTGAGCTGGCAATGTGCATGACACCCTTCCTGGGATGCCACAGAGCCTTCTGTTTAGTTTTACTTTCTCCATCAGTCTGGAAATTTTTTTAAAATCTGTGATATTGGCTGGTTCCTGCCCTGTTCTTGCATTTCTTATCATGCATCTCTGTTGTGATTTTGTTTCTATCCTTACAGAAGTGAAAGGGCCCTCAAGTCAGAACTGGGGAGCTCTGGAAATCTTATGTTGTCCATCTTTCACTGAGAAAAGGTCTGTAGTAGAGTTGGCCATGATGCAAATTAGATATTCAATGCTGATATAACTGTTTGACAAACAACTTTCTCCATCATTCTGGAAAATTGCTCTGTTGTGCTTGCTGAGTCACCGTTGGAATATGTAGGAAAAGATGAGAAACATAAATAGTGATATATCCACCACAGATGTAGTGGGACTACTTACAGTCTTTTGCATACGATCTGCAATGTGTATATAAAGCAGTAATCTCACCTCATGCTTGGTCAAATGCTTGAAAGATTGGATTTCCTGCAGTTTCTCTAAGTGTTTTGAAGGAAACTGTTTTAGTTATGGGAAATTGGGAACTGAAATTGGGAACTGTTTTAGTTATGGGAAATTGGGAACTGAAATGCACACAAGAATTGGAAAACATAGCATAGACATGTTGGTATTGGTATGCAGTATTCGTTCCCATATTATGTGTGGGGGTATAAAAATTATTCTTAAGCGGGAAAGGCATAGTTTTATAATTTTCTGTTAGTAATATTTTCTTTTTAACATACTATTTCCTCCAATAAAGCTTTTGATATCTCAAGCAGTAAGAGCACCACTGTTGGATACATGGCAGCTTCATGAATAGCAATACCTCTCTCTGTGTTACTAACTCACATGGTTTAGTTCTTGTTTTAATGAAGCACTTTGGCATGGGTCTAGCTACTTCATGTATATAGGAGATCAGTTTTAGAGTTCTTGGCTTACATCTGTCTAAACCTATAAGGCTTCTTATTAAATTGGAATCAGGTACTGTAAGTTTAAGGAACACTTTATTTTTTCCCAGAAATATCTTTAAGAAAAGATGGGTCAGAATTGAAGTTGCGGTTCGGGTTTTTTGTTGTTGATTTGGGGTTTTTTCTCAGTTTTGTGTTGCTAGAAGGACTTTTGTGTTTATTCTTAGGCTGCAAAATGTTGAGGCATCACAGAAAACCTTGAGGAACATTTCTAATTGCTGTGCTAAGAATATATGTGTTCTCTTGTGGACAAGACGAACAAATGGAAAATTTTTCCTAAATTAGATGTGCCAAACTCTAAAAATCAGCAGATGTTTGCAGCAATGGGATCTGATAAGATCCCATAATAGGATTCCTTATCCTTTACAGGATAAAATCCCTTAACTATGTCTGCATCTCCATGAATATCAAACACCAAAAGTCTTGCAAGCCTGGAAAATGCATTTTTAAAATGTGGTTTATCTTCCTTTTCTTTAAAAACAAAACTAAACAATAGCAAAAAAAGCAAAAAGTCTAGTTTCCAGAAATCTGCATGTCTTCAGAGAACCTGAGATTTTCTGTGTAGTGCTGTGTTGAAACCATACAGATCCCAGAATATATTAGCTTTAGTGAGTTGCAATAACCACATCCTGCAAATTTAATGTTATTGCGTATCTTCAAGTGAATTAAACAGACTGTAGCTGGTCAACACTGTAGCCAAGCAGTTGTAGTGAGCACAAAGTGGTTTAGCTAAGCAATCTCCAAATGCAGAGTTAGCATTAATGTCAAATGATGTAACTTCATCTATATTAGGGAAGTTTGGCAAGGTTCATTTGTTGCCATGATGAAAATATTGGAAGCTGCTAAGTCCTTGATGTGCTATGGTTCTTGCCAAGGCAACTGAATTGGATGACAGAGTACCAGTTGTAAATTTCTTCTTCTGAAATTCTCCAGTCAAACGAAGGCTGAAATGAACAAATACAGAATCTGTTTGCATGGCACCAGTATTGAATCTCTTTGGAACAGGAATTCAGTTATATTTCAGTGTTTCCTGTGTCATCACAGTCATAACATGATTGGGCTGCTACCTTTTAAAATAACTAAAAGTCTAGTTTATAAATGTGGAACTGTCTTACAACAGGAGAATTCATGCAGAATGAGGCAAGCAGGCCCTTGCTTGTACTTATGCTTGGGCCTCAACTTTCTGAGAAGTCAATTTGCCTTTACATGGCATTTTACTTTGATCTCAGGAGTTCAAGATGGATGCAGTTCCTCAATAATTTTCAAATCCATACTCCTCCTTTGGTGGATATTGATGCTTTGGTATCAAAATCCATCTTCATCTGATGTCAATTCCATAGCTACTTTCTGAACTGTTAGACAAGAGGAAATCAGAGTGCTACCTTGCATGGCTTGTGTTTTTAACAGTGTTTTTCATCTTTGTGCCACCTTCTCACCCTTGCCACAGGTTCATGGTATGGTTTCTATGGCATCTTGAAGCTAGTGAATGAATTCCACAACACGACAGGGAGGACAGAAATACTCATTGGTTAATAAAGGAAGCCAAAGAATAGAGATCATGGCTGTATGATAATGAAGCTAACAGAGGACTTGCATCTCCCATACCCTCAGAATATAGAGAGTTATAGAGCAGTTTGGAAGGAATTTTCTTCTTGCCCCAAAATGTCAAGTTGGACTAGTTTGAACAAATACTGAATAGATTAGTTGGAGAGTTATCAGTTTTCCTTATGTAGTTATAATTCTGGATTGATTTATTATTTATGTATTTAGTTTAGGTTTTGGGAGAAAAAAAAGCAGGTTTTTTTGAGGGAAGCTGGGTAGCAACTTGCAGTCATCTCCATAAAAGCTAGTTATAATGGTGTTCATGCAGCCGTTCCTGTGGTGTGCAACTTACACAGTTTCCTACTGTAAAAAATAAATCTCTGTTTATACCAGCAAGACCTCTCCAGACTCACTGAAACACCGAGTAGTCTGAAATTGCACCTGATCAGACTGAAAGAGCTGGTCATGGGTGATTGATGCTTATCTGTGAAGGCTTCTTTACTTTTCCCTTAAGCACCTTGGAGGGCTTCTGCAGGGCTATTTATGGTCTTTCATTGTATGCCCTTTCCCGTCTTCCTGAATACTAGGCTTCCCAGCTCATAATTCTAAGAAGAAGCTTTATTTCACAGTAGAAAGGGGCCCCAATATGTGGCCTATTATATCCATATCAGCTTGCTTACCCTTTTCAAACAGCTATTGTGTTTTAATAGGGCCCTGCCTGGCAGGGGGAGTCCTTAATTCCTGCTATGTAAGAATGGTCAGCTTGAGTTACAGCAAACTGCAGGATGCTGCTCTGATCAAAAGACCTCTGTTTGTAAAGATTCCCACGTCCCCACCCCTCCCCATTTGCCTTTTAATTTTTTTTTTTATTTTTTTTTTTTAATCCTGGGCTACTAATTCAACACAGTACGGTCATTTTAGCTTGGGATTTGCAAGCCTTGAGGTGTTAAATTACTGACCTAGCATATGAAAAATTAAGGGAGAGGGACTCTAAAAAAGATAAAGGCTTTCTGGGTAATAACAAGCAAGCACAACAACTCCTTTAATCCTTTCCTTCTCCAGAATCTCTAAACTGGTCTCAGAGGGTTTGATTTGCTACAAAGAAAGCTTATATAAGAAAGCTTGTTCGCTGCCTACTCTGAGCTGTGTCACAGGTGCTGTGGTTAATTTCCTTCATCCCAGTACATGGGATAATCTCTCTACCACCTGTATTGTCTGCCATGAATACAGCGATTCCTAGCCTATATCAAGAAGTCTGAACACACATCGTTAAAATTTGTCACTCCTTTCCCCCTTTCTACATCCTTCAGCTGAAGTAAACTTGAGTGCATGAGACAGAAAGGATCTCAAAAGATCCAGTCTCTCTACTGGCAGTGTTATATCACCCAATCTTGCCAAAATTTTTTAATGTTAATGATTTCCTATCTGCCTAGTTGTTAAAAAAACCAATTATTTTCCCTTAAAGCCAGTCATCAGGAATAACTTTTAGCATCTGTTTTGTCTTAACACATTCACAAGGAAATGCCTAAAAAGCATGCTAATTTCGTTAGAGGAGGATGGTGGTTTCCTTGAGGCTGACCTCAGTGTCCCAAGTTCTAAGATCTGTGGAATTTAAAAAAGCACTTGAAACAATGGCTTCGAATTGAGGAATGCTCGTAGTCCTACACTGCTTTCCAAGAGGGATAGCTAAAAAAGCAGTCCAACAATTCATCTGAATGTTGCAAATACTGTAGTATACTTAAACCAAGAGGTGAAGAATAAAATTATCTTAAACTAAATTCGTACAGCAGTAATTTAATCACTACAACAGTGATTTTTAATTTTTTTTTTAACCAGTTATGCCTCCAGTTTTAAGTGTTCCCTCTCAGGGTTCCTTCTAGGCAAGGTAAACCTCACTTTACTATCTCAGAGCATAGTCTTGGGCTAAGTGCAGTTGGTCATTTGGGGATGCTTTATTGTTGTGGATGAGTTATTTAACAATAGAAATTGCCTGTTTTGTAAAGCCTTTTGTATTTCAGTATTTTCTATTGCTAGAGCTAGTTCTTTGTTACCCATTGTAGCATAGTCTCTAATCCTAATACCCCTGGTTATCCCTACTTACTGTGCTTTAGTTCACACAATGAAGCAGTCTTGGAGCTCTGGGTTCCTTTCAGATGGAGCTCAACTGGAAGATGTGTTCCTTCTGCAAATGAGCATTCAGTCAATGGGGTTAGATTAGAAGTAGTCCAGGGCATGTGTCAAGAAAAAACAAATCCTGGGATGCCCATGATGTTGACATCAAATCCTCCTCACTGTTTTTCTCTACAGACCTTTCGGTCAGTCTAAACATAGCCGCTGACAGCAACTTTGCATTTGAGACGACCTTATTTTTGCTTGAGACACTCAACTGTGTTTTAATGACTTAGACACTTGTGTAGCTGGCAAGAGAAGGGTGTGGGGGGGATGTGTGTGTAAGTGGTTCATGCTCAAGAAGCCTTCAAAATTTTTTCTTCATCATGCTCTTGATAGAAAATTCAAGCAATAATGCTGTCAATTAAGGAAAAATGGTCATTGTTCCTTTATTTCTATTTGGTAGAAGAGGGGTCCTGTGAGCTTGTTCAGTTCTTTGCATGGTAACCAAAGGTGGCACCTGCTAGGGGGACAGCAGAGTCCTGGCAAGCTCTTTCATCCTTCTCGAGGACTTGGGACTCTGCATTGTGCGTATTTGGCTTTGCCCGAGTTCAGCAGGCAGAGGCTAACTGCTGTAATGGGTTTCAATTGAGATGTTACCATAGCATCCTGGGACTTTTACAATCTATTTAGAAGTCCAAAGGTTTGAAAAGAGTGCTTGAAAGTTTCTGGACTCTGGCAGGTTGCCGAAATGTAAATACACAAAAGACAAAGCCTTATGAAAGCTGCTCTGTTCAGAGAAGCAGCACCTGAGTGCTAGCATTCCCAGCACAGCCATTTTTGAGAGCTGGGGCTCTCTTTTATCACAGTCTCCTCCCAAATCTTTTTTCTTCCCCTCACGTGTATGTGCCATCCCAAGAATAGCCTGGGTGTGCTGCAAGATGCAGCCCTCTCAGCAGTGGTGTTGGAGGAGACTGTTCTGGGGTTTGGCTGCTCTGGGGCACGGGAAGGAAAGGAGTGAGAAAGCATCCTGAAGCCCCTACTGTAAGAATTTCTTTAGATATCCCCATCAGCTGAGAACCTTGCTCTATTCTTCTCTCGTCTTTCTTCAGGATTTTCTCACAAGTGAATGGAAAAAGCTGTTTTGTTAACAGAGTATCCAGTTGCCTAACAATTCTTGTGTGAAATATGAGTGCTCACAGTAAACTGGTGTTAAATGATGAACGTTCAATTCAACTTGTAGTCTTGGTTTCAGCAAGACAAATAAAATCACATCATTAGTAACTGTTGTTACTCTTCTAATTTGCCTACTCTGTTTACTGGTAATGTGGAGGACTAAAGCAATCATTAGGTTTGCAATAGGAGGCTTGGAGACTAGCACAGTTGTTGAAAGCTTTCTTCTGGAAGGAATCGCTTGCAGATGGCTGTACTTTAAATGCCTAAAAGGGGGAAAAAAAAGAAGTTAACCAGCGAAGTGAAAAATTATTTTCCCTGCTTCTGGGTTCTCAAACCCATTTCTAAATGATTGAGGACAAAGTAATAACTTATTGAGGTACCCTGTTTTTTTCCTAAGTCTTTCTTCTTCAAATGTGCTGAAAAGCTCTGGCCATTTAATTTTGCTAACAGTATGAGCTGTTCAGTGAGAGGAGGACAGATAGAGGGAAGACTGAGCAATCCTAAGGGAAGAATCTCAGCAGCTGTTCAACTTGCTGAGAATGATTTAGCTTAATGATTAAGTTTGTTCCTTTATTGTTGATATCTTGCTTAAGCCATTCCTCTGAGTGCAGCTTATTTAATTTTCGTATTCAAAGGGAATTGGAAAAAATATCTGTTGGCATGTATAAAAATCAAGGAAAGGTGTTGATCATATGCCCTACCTACTGTTGGAATACCTGTAACAACTTTGGATTGCCATAATTTTTTTTTCTTCTAGAAATGTTTACCTGTAAGATTGCCACATTAATGGTAACTTCATCTCTGGGAAGCTGTTAAAAAAAAAAGTTGGCCAAATTATTTTGGTACTGCCCATCTACCTGTGATATAGAAATTTCAATATATATAGTTTATTCAAAATATATAGTGTTCCTGTCCCTTGTAGTGATCTTGACCCTGTCATAATAGATCTGATATTGGGCTGCTTGCTGGATATCTCCATCATGGGCTGGCTCCTTTGAGATGAACTTTTACAACTTATACAAAGGAATGTATAAAGTAGGGTGTCTGAAATGTAGCATCTTAACTGGGATAAAATTCTGACTCCCAGGCTTGCAATCTTGAACTTTTGGGGGAAAATCCTTGCATTGTATAGTTAAACAAAATCCTCCTTTACTCAACTAGCTGGCGGCACTTGGCTGTCAGCACATCCAGGTGTGCTGATGTTCCAGCATATCCACCCACTCTTTTAACTGAGTAAGCAACAAATGATATCATACCCTTCTACCTGGTAGGTTTAAAGCCATCCGATGCTGAAAATGCAAGTGACTAGAGTTTTTGCTTATTAGAAATAAGGAGTAATATAGTAGGGCTGTCTGCTGTGAATTAATAGTATGTTAGCTTCATGTCTGGACCTTTCCGTTACAATTGTGCCAGGATCTGCTTCCAAAATTTGCATGTTCTGTAGATGTTCTGAGCAGCATAATTTGGTGCATTTAATTGTATCATTGTGCCTTCATTTTCTTTCTCTTCCAAAATGTCTCCCTTATGTGTGTTATCTTTCTGAAAGCTGCCTTTCTCTATTACACCAAGTCTCTTCTTTTTCATCTGTATCCTTCTTTTCTCCATCAGTCTGTCAAATCATTCGTGAAACAATGCAGATCAGAAATGAAAGAAGTTGTACAGGCTGTGGTTTGGGATGAGAAGATCTGAAATACCATTTCCAGCTTTGTCACAGGCATCTTGTGGGACTTTATGCAAGTTACTTTACCTTACTCTGAACTTCTTCATTGTAAGGCAGTGAGCGACAGCACTTTGTAATGAATACTCTTTACTTGCAATGATAGTCATGTAATTTTGGCATATTTTGATCCAGCACATGATTTATTTATTTACTTTAATCTCTTGGGACAATGGTTGTACTTTACTTTGCATGAATAAGGTTTCATAAATATGAAATACTGTATTTGTCCACGATAGTTACAGGAAGAATATTCCTGATTCCAGGATTCTTAATCATAAGGTGATTGTACTTATTTCAGTTACATTTCCTTTTGGGTAGGGGGGCTAGAAACTGTGTTCTGTACTACCTTTCAACACATGACAACATATTATGTTTGCTCACATATGTTTGAGAACCAGGATATTAAAAATGAGAAATGATGATTCCTTTTGTAAAAATTTAATGGCTTCTCTCCACACATGTACCCACACACACCCACACCCAGTTGTTACATGACTTTTTAAATTTTGCTCAAATCTGTGTGGTATAATTCTCTTTCAAATGTGAGACCCTTTTCTGTGTTATGAAGGATAAGGTGAATTAAAGACTTTATATTAAAAGAGGTGATTTAAAATTGCGAACTGAGAGGGTTCACAATGACCATTGGATTTTGTCTGTTTCGGAGATGCTACCTATGGAGAGGATCTGCTGTGATGAAAGTAAACTTGTATCTTTTCATTAATTCTCATCTATGAGGGAGAGTTAAGCTGCTGTCCCAAGTGAATGTTTTAATGATCTCTCTGGAGTGTTTCAAAGCTTTGTCCCACTTGCATGATGCCAAGTGAAATGCACAAAATCTATCTTTGAGGCAACCCTGTCATTATACCTTTTGGTATATAATGTTTGTATTTGCATTTCTTTTGTTCTTGTATGTTGAGCTTTACCATGCCCAAAGGAGAACCTCTTGCACTTCAGAGAAACCTTTGTAAGACAAATGTTTGCTGTAATAAGTTAGCCTAAAGTGCTTACAACTCATATTTTAGAAATTTATACTAAAATACAAAAACATGAATGTGGAATTGAAGATTTATCATAATGACCAACTACTCTTTTCAAAATGCATTAGTGCAAATTGTTCTTTAGTGAGTGTCAATCAGCTTTTCATCACAACTGCAGTACATTTTATACATCCAATAGTCAATTTTCAGTAACCTATGAATGATACCTTGAGGCTTCTCTTAAAGAGGATTTTTTTTTTTTTGTGGCTTTAAAGAAAACTGTAATGAAAACAGCAGTAAAGTTCAAAGGTACTAAAAGAAAGGGCATCTTCTGGTCAAATAAACAACAGTTGCTCTTGGCAAGCCATTTTCCAATGGATTGTTTTCAAATAAGTGGGTCTTGGACACTCCTTGCTGGGATTCTTTAGAATGAATTTTACTTTCACAAACCTCTAATTCCTATAATTAAATTTCAATGTGTGGTTTTTGCAAATAGTCTTCTCTCTAGAGAGAAGATGGGTATAAACTTGGAGATTTGGTTTCACAAAATGTAATGGCCAGTGGTTTTCTTGCTGCTGTACTAGTTGTTCCCAGAATATTCATGTTGGTTGAGCTTTCTAACATTCTTGTTTTGACTTCCTGTCCACAGTTTTAACAGCGTGCGGCAAGGAACACACATCTTGTTCCGTGAGTTCAGCTTTGTCCAAGCGACCCCTCATAACAGGGCGTCTTTTCTTCGGACCTTCTGGAGGTGTTTCCGAACCGTGGGGAAAAATGGAGGCAAGTATTCCAGCATCTGCTGCTGTCCTGTTACCTTGACGTGAAAATCGTTAGCAGGGCTATTAATGCACTACAAATACTGACCCTTCACATTGCGTTCTAATATCCTAACATTAATAATGGGGATACAACGTCAAATTTCCCTGTGGAACAGTTAAAAATGGCTCCCAGAATATAGCAGTGTAGAAGCACCTTGTTGCCATTCTGTTACAGAACAGCATGTTAAGCAACAATAGATCAGAGGGAGCACCCTGTGGGCCTGCACATTGAGATGGATAGGAAAAAATATGTGCTGGATGTTGGTGGCTGGGACCATAATTCTAGAAGGTTAGAATATTGGGTGTGGAGCATAAGGGAAGGGGATGCTGAGATTCTCAGCCAGCTGGGCTCCTGAGTGCTTTCACTAGGAGCCTGCAGGAGGCTGGTTCATAGTGGTGTGGGGCAGTTAACACTGCCACCTGAGCGGTGCCTGAATAGTCCTGCTGTAGCTAGGTGATGCTGCAGAATCCTGATGGCTGTGGAAGAGGGACCACTGACAGCTGTGTGACCTCTTCCCCAGCCCTACCCACAAGGAAAAAGCTCCAGGGCCAAAATAAATGCTCAGCACTGTGCTATCATGTCTAGCTATTCTTATATTGCACTTGGTATATTAGGTATTACAGAACTGGCCAGAGTTCAAAATAAACTCCTGTAACTACATGCAACTAAAATTATGTTTTGTTTTACTTTTTAATTTAGTATTTTAAGCAAATACACTGAAAGTTGCTGTACAAATATGAATGTTGGTGGGTGTTTTTTTTTTACTATAAGCCTCATTTTTTTAAAGCTGTTCAGACTCATTTCTTCTTGCAGGAAAGACTAGAACCAGCTCTTAAATATATAGATAAAACCTTGCCTTCTGGCTAAGCTTTGCAACACTTCTGCTTTTGATGAACAGAGTTTGCCAGACCGTGAATAAAGACTTTTTTGACGTATGCCATCTAGATCTTTGGCAATTAAGCAATCATAGTTAAACATGACAAAATTTGTAGTAAGCTGCTGAAGTAACTGACTATGCTATCTGGAACACCTTCTTCCCAGTGAGAGTTACTTTGTTATGTTATAAATAATTTACTTTAGTTCAGGGACGATATTTTAAAGATTTGAGGCAAATTATATGATACTAATTTAAGAGTATGCAGTAAGGACACACCTGTTTTGAGATCAGGTCATAGTCAGGAAAAGTAAAATGTAGACTCCTCAAACATATTTCTATAGAGGAGTTAGAGATAATAGTGAAGAAGTCATCCACCAGAACTGCAGCTGTTAGTGGTAAACCATATTGAAAAATTGAGAAGAAGCTCTCTGATGCAAAGTGTCTACTGTGATACTTCCAGTGCAAGTTTTCATCAGGCTTCATTTACCCAGCACCAACCTCAGCCAGATGAAGGGCACCTGGATTTGTTGAAAAGAATGGACAAGTTTTAACTTTGTAATATCTCCTTTCTCTTTAACTTTTAGTAGTTTTATGTGAGTATGGAAAAGGCCATAAAAGAAAGTGTAATCACCAAGGTACTTTGAAGAGAAAGGGTAACAAGCACAGGAACAAAAGCTCAGATGAATGTTGCTAAGCTCTGGTTGTGGCCTCAAAGGAGTTCAGTGTGTATTTTTCTAACTTTGAAGTCCACTAGCTTCACTTTTTAGTCTGAGTAAATATTACGTTTAACTGTATATTTATACATCTACATACATTTTCTTTTTACACTAATCAGAGACAGAAATGCATCACTTTGGATAAATTACTGTCAATATTTTGACCCATGTAGTCCAATTTCTGTGGTTCTCTAGTCATAATTATAGACTAGAATCTTGATATTTTTGATTTCAGTTTTGCTTGCTATGGAATTTTTTTTTGCTATACCTGTGTGTAGAGGAACTTATAACATTCATGGCCACTTAAGAATTAAACTCATTTACTGAGAAGCTGAACCTGTGCAATGTGGTGTGTGAAATATGGTCATTACCACACTCAGGCATAGAGTAGACCTAGATGTTTTTTCTTAGCTGTGTTTTCATGGGAAACCTATGCTGAAGCAGACTCCTGGAAGGTCCACTCCTGTGGACCCACGGAGAGAGGAACCCATGCTGGAGCAGCTTTGCTGGCAGGACTTGTGACTCCATGGGGGACTCAAGCTGGTGCAGTGCATTCCTGCAGGACTGTACCCCATGGAAGGGACCTACTTTGAGCAGTTTGTGATGAGCTGCAGCCCTTGGGAGGGTATTATGCTGCAGAAGTTGTGGAGGAGTGTCTGTGGAATGCCTTATTGGAGCTGGAAAAGAGAGCAAGGAGATAGGAATGGCAGAGACAATGTGTGACAAACTTCCTGGTCTCCCTGTGTCACTTGGTGGAGGGAAGGTGAGGTGAGCCAGAAAAAAGGGAGAGCTGAGTGGAAGGTTTAAGATTTGATTTTATTTCTTACTATCCTACTCTGATTTAATTGGTAATAAATACAATTTCATTTCCCCAAGTTGAGTCTATTTTGCCTGCGATAGTAACTGGTCAGTGATGTCTCCCTGTCCTACTCTTGCCCCGTGAGCATTTCATTATATTTTCTTTTGATTGTCCAGTTGAGGGGGGAGAGTGACAGAGCAGTTTTGGTGGGCACCTGGTTAGGGTCAAACCACCACAAGGAGGTAAGTGAGTTATGGAGTGCTGGTAAGAAATTCTGCTTATGGTTATATGCTATGCAACAGAGCATGGGACAAACAACCTGCTGTTTCTGAAATAAGCAGCAATATAGCTTGGGCTAACATAGGAATACTGCTTTTGAGACCTGAACTGGAATTTATGCATTTGATGCCCTGTCTGAGGTGTATGAAGTGTTATTCATCAAATGGCCACTTTATGTCAATAGAATTTCTGTGTGCAGAAGAGGATGAAAATATACCCTTTGTTTTCTACAGCATGATTCTTATCTGCCCCAGTTTTCTCTCTGGGTTTACTTCTGTGCAGGGATTGCTCCATTCTTTGTTGTTGATTTATGTCTGTGAAGAACTATGAAAGCATTTTTTGTCTTCCTTTGTCAGAAGTAGTACATTCACTAACTTCCATGTCTTCTAGGTTGTTCTTGGTTTTATTTATTCCTTTATCATAAAAGTGTTTACTGTTGTTTTCCCCTCTCTCAATTACTTTACATTTCATTCCAGATTTGAATTTCATGTTTTAGGAGTGGGTGGTGGCTTTTTCTTAATTTTCTCCATCTGTGAAGGGTATCCCTGATAAACTACATAAATACCAACCCTACGAGTATCCTCATAAGTCCACCTAATAAATAACTTACATCAAAGCTTGTACCCTGGCTGGAGGGAAGCAAGGGAGAATATTAAAGATGTAAGATGATGTGATTTCCAAGCTTATACAAACTCACAAAACCCCCCATCTTTTCACTTCTGAGTGTGTAATTGGGATTTTAGAAAAGTAGACAAAATCTCACAAATAAGTAAGTGATTGCTTAATCTGGCTGGTAGCTGTTCCTCCTTGATGCAGGGAAATTTACTGCTTTCTCTGTCAGTCTTGTCCATGCCTTGGAATGTGCATGTCATACACCCAAGCAGATGCATCGAGCCATGAGTTCTCCAATGGCCAATAACAGAGAAATCCGTCTGACACAACCAGTGCTTAAATGTAACAATCTGTGTGTGTGCAGTACCATGTATACAATAACTGAAATGCACTAACATTACTGTTTCTCTTGGGAAATTGCTGTAGATGTTACTTTTCTGCATAATTCCTTATCCTTTTGAATTACTGAGAAATAGCTCTTCATGGAGAAATATAGCAGATTTTATGTTATTTTTCTACTATGTTAGCTCTGTTACTTGATGTGTTCCGGTTACCTTGACTTTTTAAAATCCTTTTGTTTGGAGACTAGATTTATTTTTTCTTTTGTCTCTGAATAATAAGGGAAATTTACTAGATTCAATAAATGTGATAGTGACACTTCGAAAAGTAAAGAAAAGTTTGTTGGGGGGGGGGGCTGTTTGTTTGTTTATTTTTTCTTAAGAGGATTTCTTTTTGGTGATATGCTGGATCCATTTTACAGGATTTTCCAGCAGTTTTAGAAGCTTAGTAAGTTGCAGAGTTCTATTTTCAAGTATGCATAAGCATATCTGGGATTCCACGCATTGGGAATATGATACCAGGACTAGAAGGAAACAGATGAATGTGATCCAATGTCAAGAAACTGAGGTTTCTTGGTGAAAAAAACTTCACAGAATTTCTTGTGATAGCATCATAGTATATGCTGAGTTGGAAGGGACCCATCATGATCGCTGAATCCATGTTCCTAGCCCTGCACAAGACAACCCCAAGAATCACACCATGTGCCTCAGAGCGTTTTTCAGATGCTTCTTAAACTCTGTCAGGCTGCTGCTGTTACTGCTTCCCTGGGGAGCCTGTTCCAGTGCCCAACCACCCTCTGGCTGAAGAACCCTTTTCCTGATATCCAGCCTAAGCTTCCCCTGACTCAGCTTCATGTCTTCCTCATGTCTTCCTCGACTCTTGTCTCTGGTCATGAGAGAGAAGAGATCAGTGCTTACCCCTCTCCTTCCCCTTGTGAGGATGCTGAAGACCACAATGAGGTTTCCCCTCAGTGTCTTCTCCAGGCTGAACAGAGCAAGTGACCTCAGCAACTCCTCAACTGACTTTCCCTCCAGACCCTTCACCATTGTTGTAGCCCTCCTTTGAACAATCTATAATAATTTCATGTCTTTCTTATATTGTGGCACCCAAAACTCTCCCCAGAACTCGAAGTAAGGCTGCCCCAGTGCAGAGCAGAGCAGGACAATCCCTTTCCTTGCCCAGCTGGTGCTGCTGATACTTGGCCTTCCTGGCTGCCAGGGCACTGCTGACTCATAATCCGCTGTCAACCAGGACCCCCATGTCCCTTTCCTGTGGCAGTGCCCTCCAGCCTCTTGTTCCCCAGTCTGTCCAGCACCCCAGGACACGCTTGGCCTTCCTGGCTGCCAGGGCACTGCTGACTCATAATCTGCTGGACTCATAAACCAGGACCCCCATGTCCCTTTCCTGTGGCACTGCCCTCCAGCCTCTTGTTCCCCATTCTGTCCACATATCCAGGGTTGCCCCATCCCAGGTGCAGAATCAGGCACCTGTCCTTGTTAAACTTCATATGGTTGGTGAATGCCCAGCCCTCTGATTTGTTGGAGTCTCTCTGCAGGGCCTTTCTGCCCTTGAGAAAACGACTCCACCCAGTTTACTGTCGTTGACAAACTTACTTAGTATTCCTTTGAGTCCCACATCTAGGTCATTTATGAAGATGTTGAGAACTGGGCATAAGATGGAGGCCTGTGGAACCCCACTAGTGAGAGGTCACCAGTGAGTCTGTTACCCCATTCACTATATCCCTTTGTGCCCTGTTTTTAACTTGTACCAATGATATGCAACACTCACAGAGGTGGTTACAGGACAGCTTCTGTTTGTTGAAGCATAATGATCAGTTAGCAACAGATTTCTCCCAGAGGAAGGCAGAATGGCCAGAAGTCTTGTTTTCCCTCTGCTTGTGCTTAAATTGACCTCTTGGAATCTATCTGACCTGCTCTTTTGAATTGTCTGTTCCTCAGGACTCTTTAATTAAAACTGTGCTTTCTCAGTTTAAACGGCCCCTGCAGAGTTCTGCTGTGAAGCCTCATAAGGTCAACATATGCCTCTCCCAACCCCCATTGCTTTCATGTCTTGTTGGTTCTCTGTTTTTAATTAAAAAGATTTTTCCTTAAATGCTTTCCAGCCAATTAGAGAAATTTTGCACTGAGAAACTTGTTCCAGGCCTGATGTACTGAGAAGTGAACAGAAAGCTCAGTCAGAACCATTGGCACTTCTTTTCTAGAGCCCCAGCTTTCTTTGGTGCTTTTCAACAGCTTTTCTCCTTTTTCTTTCTCTGCACCTCCCCCCACTCGCAGTTTAGAACTGCTTCCAGCAAAAATAGCTGTTGTTTGATACCTTAGATTTAGCACTGAAATGTAAAACTCCTGCAGAAAGTATGTTAGGCTATATTGCTTGAGAATCCTTTTTGCAGACACTTGCCTCCCCTTCTGACAAAAGGTACTGTTACTATTGATATTGAAATAAAATCTTATAAAAAGATCAGGTTTCTTTCGCATTCATCACATGGTGTGATGGCTACCTCTTTGCTTCTGCACACTTGAGTTAGGAAATTGGAAGCCTAGCTGTCTCTGGAGCTTGTGGAAAGGGAGGTTGACCACAACCAAGCACACAAGCTATGTCATGAAATGAGAAGGGTGGTAAGCCTCTATGACTAATTCTACTTGAGTTTGCCAGGAAGGCTAGATTCCTTGCAAAAATTAAATAAATGTCTTATCTATATAATTCCTGTAACTTGGAGATGGAGAAGAGCTAAATGGACCACTGTTCTCCTAGCTCAGTTTTGGAAGATGCTATTTTAATGCATTTTTGCTGACAAGATTACTTTCCTGAGGTTACAAAATCCCTTCCTTCACTAGTGTCATTCTAATGCTTCCGTATGTTATTCTTTATATTAAATTACCCTGCCTTTTTTACTCCCATCTTTGTAAGCTTTTAGACTATCTCCATTTTTTGCTTAGCCAATCTCTCCTAAGTGAGATGTTTAGAACAATACAGTGATGATCACAGTAAATATCAGAATCTTTTTTCCTTTCCTTTTTGTTACTACAACCAAATCAGATTTTTATACCATGTTATTGTAGGAAATCTTTTATGAATCAGTGAGGTCTCACAGCACATCCTAAAGATAAGTTAGCTGTGTTTTCTGGAAATTCATTCTGCAGGGAAATAGCCTTGGCTGAAATGATTGATCTCTAACCTTACTCACATCATAGTTCCTTTGCGCTATGGTTACAGCTGTTGCTATTTATGATTTATCAATGTAGCTCTGCCTGGAAGCACTCATGACTCTGGAGTATCAGGACAAAGGATTTCTGACGCTGGGGGAAAATAAGTAGAGGATTACATTTTAGAGATGGTGAGATATGTCTACAAGCCATTGTACGTTAAAACGTCTGCATTGCATAGATCTAAAATGCTTTGCAGTAATCATTTGTAGAAGTGGGTCAGTGATGGAGTCTTCAGCTACTCTCTCCCTGAATTCAGTTCATGCCATTCTGTCAAGGCAGTTTGTGAAATGAAATGTAGTACACTGAAAATCCTTCTTGTCTAATCTGGTTTGGGGTTTATTTTTCACCCCAGTATTATATTTCCTTTTCAACTGTCTCTGAGCAGACATCAGCTCTTCTTAATGTTCAAATGTTTTTTTCAATTTTGTATACCACATGTATATCTCTCTAGATTTTTTTTTTTAACTAGTAAATGTTTCTGTTTGTTTTCTAATGTTTTCTGGCAATTTTGTGTCTTTTGACACTTCTTCACTGGTTGTGTCATTGGCAAATTAAATTAATGTGTTCTTTACTTTTTGTCCCAGTTGAGAAAAACATTTAAATAAGCAGTGATTGTTGCATTCTGCTAAGCAATTATCCAAAATTCAACTGGTAATTATTATTACTATTTGCTTTGCAGTCTTCTGGCAAGTTTCCCACCCCTATGACAGCATTCCTATTCAAACTAACTGAAATGGATTTTTTTAATTAAGACTTTTTTAGATTCCAATGTAGTCTTGAAGAGTTAGTATTACAAATTGTGGGGAAGTTCCCTGGAACAAAACTGGTTCTAGATTGTTTGATCTGACCTGGGATTCTGAATGCTCCATGTTTCTTATATTAAATAAACTTGGTCTTTCTCTTCTCTCACTTGTGACATCTCTTGAAAGATGATCTGCACACTTCATATGCCTAGGCGATCATCTAGTAGAATGTCTATGAAGCCTTAGTTTCATTAATTAGTATGTTTCATACTATTGCTGATGTGTTCTTCAGCAAGAGGTAGAGAAAGTAGATGAAAATCTTGTTTCATCTCCATTCCTTATACTGTGACTTTCTGCAAAAAGGTTTTATGAGAAGGGTCTCTGTGAAGTCTCCACATCTGCTTTCAGCCCACTGTTGGCTCTTAGTCTGCCCTGAGAGGTGAAAGTGCCTAAACTGAGGAACGCATTATCTTCATCCCTTCTCTGTGAACTCTAAAGCATACTTCTGCCCATGCTATTGGCTTCAGGTGTGTGTCTGTGCTGTGTAATGCAACCTTTACATAGAAAACTAAGCTTGGGGTTTGTATTTGCATATGGTACAATTCCACACTATCTCAAGATACTAGCTTAGGACCTGGAAGTTGCAGAGCTGTTTTGCTCTGACAGCAGCCTGAGCCTAGTTAATCTGTCTCAGCAGATCAGCGGACATAAGGGGAGTGTTGTTATGGTATGTCTGTGCTCATTTCTGTGGAATAAGCTCTAGCATCTCTGTGTTGAGCTGCTGTGAGCAGTGTAGATGCAATCTGAGGAAGAAGACTGTGAAGGAGGAATGTGTGTTCAGCATGAACAGAAGAGTAAGGACTCTCCTTCACACATGTAATTAAGTCTTTGACTTAGCCTTGGTACTAGGAGTTATCATTTTAAATGAAGAGATAGCTACCTTTTTGTCTAGCTGCACAAAAAATCTCTGAACAAATAATTTTGTGTCTCTATCATCCTGGGTTCTTCTTCAGCTTTTCTCTTTCATGATCTTATTATTTATAGTTTCCATCACCACATATTCACTTCCTAGCTTTCCTAAATTAACTCAGCTGATTTTTACAGTGTGCTCCTGACTCTACAATATGTATCTCTCACTGGATTGAGCAGATCTGACCTATATCTAGAAGTTTTTTTTCTGTTTGTTCTTTGGGAATTTGCACAACTACAGTTTCTGGCCCCCTGTTCTTCTGCTTAATCTGTTATACTCTCAAAAGCTTTATATTCAGTTATTTTGATAAAATAAGCTTGAGAATGCCATTTATTTCTTTTGAGGAACTGATTTTCCCTTGTGTTGTTAAAAGGACTGACTGAATTTCTGTTTCTGTAACGATATTACTGAACTCTTCCAGTAAGCCTTTTCTTGTTAGGCAAGATAATTCGACCCTAGAAACTTTAAACCTTTCAGGGAAGTCTCTACTTTGCACTTTGTTTGCAGGCCGTGGTTCCATTCAGTATGTCCATGTTTGACTAAAGTGTGATGTTGAATTAAGTACAGAAATTCTTGCATCCTTTTAAAGTTGCCTTACCTCAGTAAACATCTTGAAGTCTGGTTTAAATGAGTATGATCAGGTATAAAGTTGTTGTATATGATGAAAAGGATTGTTGGCTTACACTTTGTTATGCCTCTTTCAAGGATCCTAGATGAGTATCAGTGGAAGTGATCTGCATGCATGATTAGTACTTTGATATGCTACTACTACTCTGTGGAATGGGGATAAGTATTACTATGGAAAACCTGTAATCTGCAAATGAGTTATGAAATGTAGTCAGTAATATTTATAAGTTAAGCTTGATCCATTTTGAATTTGTCAGAGGACATGTCTGTGGTAATGTGCAGTCTGTGATACCTTCCTTCATAAGCTGATCTGAGAGTGATTTGCATTCTGTGATCCTACTAAGCATGAATCTCATAACTTCTGTTGGAAAAGTGGAGCTTTCTTTATCTTTGATGAAGACATACTTAAATATCCATCACTTCTTGACCCCTTTTTCTCTTAGAGCCATATCCCATAGGATTCTTCCAAAGAGATCTCTGAAGTCATTGAAGTCTGTTCTCCTGAAATCCAGGGCTCTGGTCCTTCTAATTGCCAGGCAGATACATTTCTGAAACTTTTATAAAATGGTTTTTCAGGTATAAAGAAAAACACCTTAGAAATGCTTCAGGCACAGGAAAAGCTTACACAGAAGTTCACACTTTCCTAGACTGCAATGTCAGTTAGCCAAAACCCAAAAATCCATAGGATAAAAGCATTGCTAATTCTAGTGCTCACATAGATACTTGTCAAATCCTGTCTTCTCTGAGGTTTTCCTGCATTAAGGTTCAGACCCAGAAATAGTCAAAATTTACATCAGCTAATTTAATTAATTTGTACAGATTCTCCAGTAGAACTTGGGTAACATTTGTAATGCAGTAACCTGGTGTTTCTCAGTAGAAGAAACCATAGCATCAAGGGGGGCTGGAGCGTACATGGAGTGCACAATAAACCTAAAGGAAACTGAACATTTGAAAAGAATTTTTTTTCTGTTGGAAATGCAAATATGTGAGGTTTCAAAGCATTACTAGTGTCCATTTTCATAGAGGGTAGGGAGAGATGTCAGGAAAGGCAATATTGTCCTGAATAGAATTTTAACTCTTCCTCTTTAATTCCTTTGTGTTGTAGGACAAACTCATTGAGAACTATCTTCATCCCCTTCTCTAGTCAGCTCTTTACCTGCTCTTTTTTTTTTTTTTTTTTTTTATTATTTATCTCTGTTTTGATAATCTATTTGTCAAATATTTGTTTCCTTCCAGCTATGGTATCTGCTTATCTGTTACTGCTTTTGTTCCTACTCTTTCTGCTGGAGTTAAGGTATTGCAAAGTGCTCATCTACTCTTTGGTCAAATTCCCCTTATATAATTACCAGAATAACTTCAACATTTTCTGAAGAGAAGTGAAGCTGTCAGTTCTTTTTGTGTGGAGTTGTCTCTTCATCGCTATCTGATATCAGAAACAAAGCTTTTTCTTTATTTCCTCTTTCTCATCCCCATTCCCCATGCTGCTATTAGGTATTTCTTCATTCTGCGGGCAGAGGCAGAAGGATAGGTGTGCTGTGAAAAGTTACCATGCAAAGCAAATGCTAGTTAACATGATTAGGATAAACAGCAGTTAATACTGCAGCTTATTCCTGAAATAATTTAATTTTTTCTGTCTACTTTGATTGGAAACTTCTCTTATCAAACCCTTTAAATGACTGAGCAAGTGTAATTGTCCTTAAGGTGCTGAGAAGTGCATAATGGCTTTCTTCTGTGATGGACAGGACCTCAAATGTGATGTCTTAATTTCAGAATGATGATTATCCATAACACATTTCTGTACCTACTCTCTAAGGATCTCCAGGTATTTTTCAGACATTAAGGACTGAAGCTTCCCAAAATTCTTCACAATACTATTTTCACTTAACACTTCCAGAAAGTGAGACAGGGAAATGAAGTAATTAGCTGAAGTTTGCATAGTCAGAGTTCAAGATGTTTGGCCTTTTGATATATTACTTCAATTTTATATACTAAAGTTGTATTTTTTACAGATACATGACTGCTTTACTGTGAAACAAGTAGGAAAACACACATATGTTAGTATGAAGCAACATTGCATAAATTGTAAGAATCTTTCATCTTTTTTTGTTTTCCAAATGTTTTGAGAGTACTCGTCTTACTCAGAATAGTAGATCACTGTACATGAGCCGTGTGGGATGATGGAGGATGTATTTGTAGTTGTTTTCAAGTTTGATGTTACAGCCCCCTTTGCTACATGCTTTTTTCAACAAAGTCTTTAGAGCAAGATAGAAATCTATTTAATTAACACAGGCCATTGAGTTCATCATCTCTGTTGTAGAACCACATGCTCAGTATTATTTTCCTGACAATTCTTTGCTCTTCAGGAGGGGAGGGTTATTTCATGTGTGTGCAATACCTGTCTGAAAGTGGCTTGGCTCATAAGCAGTCTGGTGCTTAGCTGGTAACTATATCACTTAGAAAACCAATCCTGGTGTACAGAAGTTGCTGGCTTCTAAAGTAAAATTGGCAAGAGATTATCCTTTTTGAAGAAGCTCAAAATAGAAACTACTTTATATGCTGAAGTATATTCTTTATTCATCTTCCCTTATTGTAAATTCAAACTATTTCCCTTTTATACAGAGGTTGCAGTCTTTTGTTGTTTTTGCTTAGCTTCAAAGTACTAGCTAGTAGAGTCTTGTTCAAGCATGTTGTCCTTCAAGGGACCGACCACCTTATAAAATAGCAGACAGTTCTTTCCCCTTAGGTCCAGTCTACTAGGCAAGTCGCGCACAGTGTCTAGTGAAAGATTTCTTAAACACATCTGTTCTGTGAAAGGCCATCTTCTGAGTTCTTTCATTTAAAGAGTAAAACAACAAAGCTTAGAACCTGATCTGCCTATGTCATATCTTGCTATTATCTGGAAAAACAGGCTTAAAAGCTGAACTCTGGGTCTCAAACCCAGCAAAGTGGGATTTTGGCATTTGCTCTGAAGAGGCTGCTCCATGGGAAAGTTGAGTATGTGCATGTTGTAGCTAAAGCCAAAACTAAAGGATACCTGCTGGAGCTTGTCTCTTGTTGCAGGCTGTGTCCATCACGTCTTGTCCTGTGAGTATATAAGTTTGATGCCCAAACTTGAAATCTAATACATTTCTTTGGCAGTCAGTCTGATCCATAGGGTAATTTTGAATAGTTCAGATGGGCTTCTGGTCACTATCCTTCTCCTGTTGTTTACACTAGGAGTTTAGTAGAACAGCCTTTTCATTGAGGCTCTAAGTTTGAAGTTTGAGGAGAGGCAACATAAAAATTGCATTTCACTCTGCATTTCAAACATTTTCTGTTTTCTAGATCAGTACATTAAACCCTTGACAAAATGTGCCTTTCTAATGATGCTGTGTTCATTTATTCTGGCACTCTATATTCTTAAATAAAGAATCATGAATAAAGTTCATGAATACATTTTAGAAAAGTTTTTATTCCATTCTGGTTTTTGTCCCTTATAAATCTTCCCCAGCTTTTGTATCTAAAGTATCCCCTAAGCAAAGCAAAGGGAAGTGAATACTGTATTAAATCCTACTAGACTAGTAGAGTTAAGAAACAAATCAACGGTTGCTGAAATTGAATTTGTAATCTCTAAGTATTTCCTTTGAACACCAGATAAGATATCTTGCAGAACTAATATTAAAGAAAAAAAGTCTAGTAAAGTGCTTTTTATCTGTTTCTTGGTAAGTAAATATTGCTAGCTTTAGCAGATTGTGTTGGGTTGACCTTAACTGGATGCTATGTACCCACCAAGACTGCTTTCTCACTTCCCCTCCTTGGCTGAAGAATCAAGAGAAACATATAACTAAAGGCTTTCAGGTCAAGATGACCATGGGGAGAGATCATTCACCAGTTACTGTCACGGGCAAAACTGACACAATTTGTGAAAATTAATTGAATTTATTACCAATGAAATCAAGAGGAGGATAAAGAGAAAACCAGATCTTAAAAACACCTTCTAGCAAACCCTCCTTTCTTCCTAGGCTCAACCTCACTTTGGATTTCCGTACCTCCATGCCCACCAGAGCTACAGGGGTATTTCTGCTCCAGTGTCTGGAGCACTTCCTGCCCCTCCTTGTGCACTGACCTTTGTGTGAGAGCTGTTTCTCTCACACAGTCTCACTTCTCTCTCCAGCTGCAGCTCTGCAGTTTGGTGTTTTTTACCCCTTCTTAAATATGTTATCCCAGAGGCACTACCACAAGTCACAGCCTTGGCCATGTTGATCTTGGTTCGAGCTGGCATTGGCTCTGTCACACCTGGGGGTGAAGCTTCTTAAAACTTCTCACACAAACCCTCCCTGCATCTTCATGCACTACCAAAACCTTGCCACACTAATCCAATACACAGATGCAGGGTTACTAAGGGAAGCGGTTTTTAAAGAAATAATACAGCTACTGAAAACTTTGTTTGTTATTTCTTTTGTCTTTCTCTGTTAGAAAAATGGAACATCCACAGGGATGTATCTGGAACATCCCTATACACACATAGAGCCTGGAGCTTTGTTTTGCAAGGTCTTATGCTGATTTAAAATGAATTTAGTTAGTTCTTGTGTACTCAAAACATTATTTCTGATAATAGGCATGCTTTGGATGTATGTAAAGGCAATTCCTAGTTAGACAGCTGATACTGAATAGGGGTTTTAACTTTTTTTTCTTGGTGCCAAGTAGAAGACATCAGCATTTTCCTCTGCTCTCTGCTGTCCTTGTTGTACTTAGATTGCTGGAGCAAATATGGGATAAGCAAGGAAATTCAAACTGGCAACTCCTGCATCCTAATCCTGTTAATCTGTATCTTTGGTAAATCCCTTAATCTTACTGTACCTTCATTTTTCTATTTATAGCCTGGAGTTACACCTGTTGGATTAATTAATCTTTGGACATACAAGTGTTGGCTGAATTGGTAAAACTGAGAGTATTTAGCTATCTGTATAGATTAAATTGGACAGAATCAAGGCCTTTAAAACTTTTACTTTCTTGTTAGTGATAATTAGCTAATGTTAGACAAATGCATGCAAACTTGCAGCTTCTTTCCATTAAAATAATGTAATTCTTTTTTGAATACAGAAAAAAGAGTGAGTAAAACATTCTAAGCATTTGAAATGTAAAAACTTTAACATAAAAAAGCCTTTAGTATCAGTCTTTCTTCTCTTCTTTCTGCACCCCCTCCCCCAGTTCAGACTCAAAGTTTTTTCCTATGGGAATTTTCCTGCCTTTTAACCATTCTTAGGATGATATTAAAATCAGTTCTGGAGGAAGGCAGGAAAGGCTTTGTGATAGATAGAACTGGATTTCAAGAGTTATATCTAGTCATTTGAAAACTAACCAAACCTGCAGAGAGTAAATATGAAAGCGGCGGCTCTGTTTGTTGTGGTTTGGTTGCACAGGATTGTCACACACAATGTACAGAATCATCTTGAAATCTTTAAGACCTGGAACAGTTTCAGAAGAGTTTGAGGTGTACCATTCTTCTTAGCCCAATTGTTAACATTTGCTCCTTTGCCTTTTCTTGCTCTGTGTTTGAGCATTCAGTAAATGTTGAATAAAAAATTAAGTGTGGTCAAATACATCCCATACTTAATTTGTGGATACTTGTTTGTTTCTAATTGGTACAAACTGAACATATAAAAAAAGTAAAAATTCAGATTAGGAAAGAGTCATCATACAAGCAAATGTGTCTTAATAACCTTTTCTTTTTGTGAGCATTTTTTATGTAATGGAGATACAGGTAGAGAAGAATTTTACTTTTCACTCACTTATGACTACTCTGTAGGGCAGAGACCTCACTGTTATGTCAGTTGTAAACAATGGCTCTAAGGTATTTTTAGAAGAAACTTAAGTGTTAAGTTAATCTAATATTTTAAACAGCCTCAAAACAATGGATATTTGCTTGCTACTAAGTTAACTCACCTTAAAAAATTATTTGTCTTTTAAGATCTTTTACATGCACCATAGCGAAAGGAATTTATGTAATTCCTAAAGTTACACAGTAGTGTTCATTTTGAAACTGGAGTGTGGTGGTCATTGTAGAGGAGCCTGAATCCTTAAGGAGTTAACTGTGTCATCAAACATATTTATCACAACCTAGAACATGATTGTTCAAGTTATAGCCAGAAGTTATTCTAAAATCTTGTTTTCAGACTATAGTAGCTTTTTGAGGAAATACAAGCAAAAATAAATAAATACAGGAAAAAAAAATAAAATAGATTGTACCTCTGCAGAAGAGATGATTTGAAGAAAGTTTTCTTCAAAATACTGCAGTTTTCAGTTATTGAGGTATCCAGAAGTGACTTTTCTGTTCTTCAAGAACCTTGTTCAGATCACTTTGAACTTAAAATGGTTTCAAGGTAAATGCAGATTTGACAGATATTATTATCTATTGTATTTTCAGGGTTCCCAGATGAAGGAATGATGAACCTGCCTCCATGTTCTTAGAAGGCTAATTTATTATTTTATGATCTATATTACATTAAAGAATACTATACCAAAGAATATAAAAAGGATACAGAAAGCTAAAAGATAGTAAAAAAACTTGTGACTCTCTTTCCAGAGTCCAACACAGCTTGACCCTGATTGGCCAATAAGTCAAAATAATTCACATGAAACCAATGAAACAATCACCTGTTGCATAAACAATCTCCAATCACATTCCAAAGCACCAAAACACAGGAGAAGCAAATGAGATAATATTGTTTTCCTTTTTCTCTGAGGCTTCTCAGCTTCCCAGGAGAGAAATCCTGGCCGCAGGGATTTTTCCGAAAATATGACTGCCACAATTATCCTTGAGCCTTAAAGAAAAAATAGCATTTTATTTGTCTTCTGTGATGATTTTGAGGAGAAACAAAGGTAAATAAGCAAAAGTAACCACACTGAGAAAGAATTGTTAATGAAAACATCCCACAGAACATACCTTCAATTAAGCCTCTGAGACTGATTCCCATCTGATGTAATTGGAAGTGCAATGCAGAACTTCTTGGGACTTGAATGCAGGCAGAGCAGCATGTAGGCTGCTAATTTTTCTGCACAAGAATGTATTTTCCCTTTGCTAACAGGGGAATTCTCCAGATACACTCAGTACAGTGTTCTTCTATCATTTCCCTACTTACACTGCATTTTTTAAAGCTTATTTTTAACTCAGATCACTTTCATAACTGGATTTCTCTGAAATCTTGATACTGGTTTATCTCAGTGGGATGATCTGGGAATCAATTTGATGACTTTTCATAGAATTCAATTTCAGCTTTAAGCGAACTACTTCAAATTCTGCTAGAGGTAATATATTTGAAAATTGTTGCAGAATTTGTTCTCCCATTTCTGCATGTGTAACTATATAATTTTTTTCTAGTTAAATTAAGGTACAAGTGAGAACCTGGAGGGATACTGTATTCTGTAGTTTTAGCCTGGTCTGGATGGTACCTCTACAAAATATCCCTTGGTTATTTTCTACATTTTAGCATGTGACTTCTATGCCTGAGAGTCAGAAGATATCTAGGAACCAATAAACATTGTGATAGTTCAATTGCTTTGTACATGCACATTGTTGCAGGCTTTAGATTCACTGAATAGACAAATTTTGATGAAACTACTGCATGCAATTCCCTTCCTTCCAAGTAGCATCAAGTGATTTGGAAAGGGCCACAAACACCATGACAGGAGCTTGCAAGACAATAAAAGAAATGCAAATTAATTCACTGGATTTGAAGGAGTTTCAAAGTTCCAAAGGATTTTAAATTTTTGCTTGTTGAAAAGTCCCAATTTCACAGTGTTTTACCTGAGTCACAGGTGAGTTTGAAGAAGCTGCCCAGTAAGTATGTTGTCTGTATAGGCTTTGTCTAATATGGAGGCGATGGTGTTGTAATAGAGATGTGTTTAGGGAGCGGGATGAAGCATGATGTATTGCATTATTTGTTAATGTAGCCATTTTGATTAGAAGTGCATAAGAAGGTTAGGGCACAGAGGAGCACCTGTTCCCTGGCCACTGAGTATCAAAGTGTATGCCTTTTGTTGATGAAACAGCAGAGTATCTGTGTCTGAGTTCAAACATCTGAAAAACTGGCAGCTGGGTTTTCTCCACATAAAATTGCAAGCATTCTTTTCATATCATACTATCCTCCTGTGCATTCCCTCTCATTTGCTTCAGTCCCTCCCTGAAATCTTCTATTTTGAGGGCAGAGTCTGCCAAAGATGGATTAGCAAGAAAAGCAAATTCTCCCTCTGAAGAGCTGGTGTCACTCATTAGCATGTGAGAAGGGTGATTGTAAATAAACAACAAATTATTTTGAGTTCTGTGTAGTATTAATTCTAGTAATGTGTACAAGGACATGCTGCTGACTGGATAAGGTAGAGATACCATTATTGTTTATAAAGAACTTATTCCTGTACCCAGTTAAATGCTTGGCACTTTATCCCAGCTGCCTTATTGTAAGAAGAACACTGACGCTATCCTTATCTTAGCATTACCTCTAGCAACCTTGGTTTTATTCAGTTGATGTTACCAAGTGAAAGAGAACCAAGAAAGTACATGTGTGTGTCCTGTGGAGTTGTCCAATATTCAGTTAAGTGTTGTCAGTAATGCATGTTATGATCCCACGCTGTATCTTTAATATAAATAAAGGAAATACACAGGACTGTATGTTCCACCCCACAGTGCAAATAGGTTGCCCAGGAATACTTGCAAGTTAACCTGTTCTTTTAGAAATTGTACTTAAATTACATTGCTTCCAAGGTAATGATTCTTTCTTCACAGTCATTTTTAAAAATGGCTTTCAAACCAAACCACCATGCTTCATGTGGCTATGAAACATTTATAGTTGGTTTATTCTACTTTGCACTGGGAAAAGGCTCAGCATTTAAGATAGCCTAGTGATTCAGTTTCTTGTGGTAAGAGCTAGACAGGAAAAAGTGACCTATTCTGGTCATATGCCTAAGATAAATTGGAAACTGAAGATGTTGTCTTCTCAGAATTGAATGCATCTGAGACTTTACTAATGCCTTAATTAAATCTGCAGTACCATGTCAGCATAACCTGGTCTAATTGCTGGCTAGTGAGGTACTGCCTCCTTGCATCCTTCTCATGGCAGCTCCAGCACTTGTTCCATCTTGTGCTGATCTGTCTCAGCATGCTAAACTGGCAGCAAACTATTCAGTACTTCTGCTGCTTGAGTTAGTTTTCTCCCAGCACAGCACATTGAAATGCGCCAGTGCGAGGTCACAGGGAGGTGGAGTGCAGAGTGTGGTACTCTGCACCCATGGCTGAACTCAAACTGCCAACAGTTCCTGAGTGCAAAAATCCCATCATTGAAAACCTGACCTTAGAATACAGATTACATTGCTTTGTATTGATCGTTAGCCTAGTCTAATTAGCTAATGTACTGAATGTATTAATATTTTGCTCTAAAACCTCCTTTAGAGAGTAATACACTAGTTGCGTTTATAGCCAGAAAGTGCCATTAGGCCATGAAGTTTGACCTGTATAGCACATCATTAAACTTCACTTAGTAACACCAGTATTGAGCCAAAACACTTTTGTCTGACTGAAAAATAATTTGCATATCTTCCAGAAGGGCATTCAGGTTTGATTAAGTCATGTGAGCCTGAAGGGGCCGAAGGGCCCCTGGGAAAAATAGCAGGAGGAAGCAGTCAGCTGCCGGTGCTGCCAGAGCAATTAGGCTGGCCTGCAGCCCGGTGCCCATGAAGTACTGGGTTTTCATGGGAAGGAGGGCTCCTGCAAACTGCCTGCTCTCAGACACCTTCCTCAGGCAGGCTGAGCCATGTGTAGTTGTTCTGCAGACATGCAGTAGGGTGGCCTTGTGCTCACCCCACACTGCTGCTGCTGAGAGGACAGTTGCTTGTGAAGATAGGAGGGCCAAGTGAGAAACTGTCCTGATAGGGGAGGAAGGTTTATTGGTAACTTGTGTGTTTTGTTGGAGGTCAGAATTTACTGACTTACTTGATTTTGAACTGAAACATCTCTTTGGGTGCCTGTAAAAGCAGATTCCTGAGTACACTACTGCAATCTCAACTTGTGGCAGTCTTTTAATAGTGTGATTATCTTTACCTGATTCTTTTTTTTTTTTTTTTTTTTTTACTTTATGAAAATTAAGGGGTTTTAAGTGTTTTAATCATATGTTAAAGTCAATTCCTTATTCTTGCTTTTGACAAGCTAAGTAAATTATCATCTTGAGCCTCTCTCTGTGAGGCATGTTTTGTAAGCACGTGATCATTCCCGTAGCACTTCTGACTCCTTTTCAATTCAACCATCATTCCAAAGTTGTAGATATTACAGATTGGTCAAGTCCTGGTAACTGAGTCTCTCTACTTGACATTGCTGTGTTTACTCATCTCAGGACCATATTATTCTCCTAATTGCATTTTTCTGAGCATTTCTGGTGACCACCATTTTCACCTGTCTTTGTTGTTAACTATGTATGCAGGTGGAGCCCTCCGCATGCTTTGCTTCTGTATAGAGTGTTTCATGTATGAGGCTCTAAGCTTCATGTGAGCTGACTATGCCCATGAGGTTTCACCATGTTACTACTCACTCCTTTAAAATGTTTAGTTTCCTCAGTTTGTATATGGCTCACAAATGTTACACTTAATTATTTTTCTCTTCTAGGCCATTAATTGAAAAACTGCTTTAAAATATAGAACTGAGGAGGTATTCTTGGGGATCCCAAGAGAAGTACATCTTCTAAGTAGTGATTCCTTATTTAGAGATGTAACAGTTAATGTAGTTAGCTGTTGTTTTGAGTAATTCAAAATTTTTAATCACAGCGCTGTTTGTATGAAGGGTAATATCTCAGGAAACCTAACTGGTTTTTGATGCTTTTTTACACTTAGACTTGTGTTCCCTTTGAAAAGATTGCTTAATTCACCAAGAAACCCTTCTTCATATTTGATAGCTATCAGTTATTTACTGATAAAATGCAGTATTTCCTGTTTGACTATTTTGTTTGGAAGTGCTATCAGGGTGGCCGTGGTACAGATGCCCAAGTTATCTCAACTGGTGGCAGTACTTCAAGTGTTATTTTGACCCCATCCTTGCTCTCATCAGTGTACTGTGTGCTCTTGTTGGGTAAGCCCTTCACTCAGAGTAAACCCCAGTCTTAGAATTTTTAAGTGCTGAAGTAACTTTAGCTTTTTTCTAGTCCTGTAAATTTTCCCAGGTGTTTCAGGCTTTGAAAATCACTTCTCAGTAGTGCTGAGAGCTTGTCAGCCAGCCCTCTTGAAAATTCTCACTGAAATTATGAACATCTGCTTTTAATTTTTTAATATGTTAAGTACCACTCCACTACTGACATCCTCGCAAATTATCACTGGAATGGAAAATGTTTTGGATTCTGCAGAAAAAGAAGGATGATATGTATCAGATTAAATACAGCACATGCTTTTTTGAACACTACTTTTTTTCCCCCCATATAGCAAAATGTCAAGAGGACTATCATTACTACAGTTTTCTCCTGATATGCATATCATTATCTCTCTCTTTTTTCCCCTGACTTTTTTTTACCAGTTTCATTTTGTTTCTCTTCCCAGTTTTCTATAAATTTCTGGCTTCTCAATATTATTTTCTGCTGTCAGATGCTTTATATTTTTTTTTTTACATGGGTTTATTTATTTTTATACTGCTTAGGAATCTATGAAAGATATTTATGCTAATATTAGAAGAATTTTACTTGAATCTTTGACTTGTAATATATCAGAAAGGTAGTTAAAATATTGTCAATGTTTGGCAGAGAACTTATCTCTCCCACTATCTGAATTTCATCTTGAGTAGGTTGTGCACCTTTTGAAAAGGAATATATCACAGAATATGTGGAGTTGCAAGGGACACATAAGGATCATTGAGCCCAAATCCTGGCCCTGCGCAGGATCAGCCCCAGAGTCACGCCATGTGCCCAAACAACTCTAGAACTCTGTCAGGCTGGTGCTGTGACCACTTCCCTGAGAGCCTGTGCCACTGCCCAACCACCCTCTGGGTGAAGAACCTTTTCCTAATATCCAACTTAAACCTCCCCTAACAAAACTTTAGGCCATTCTCATGGATCCTGTCTCTGGTCAGCACAGAGATCAGTGCCTGTCTCTCCTCTTCCCCTCACAAGGAAATGTGTGATATTTCGTCCAAGTAAAGTATAATACAAAAATGTGTCAATGAAGATGTTTGGCAGCACTGTGACAATGCAATTGGTATGAAGTATGTAAGAATAATAAATATTACAAAGAAACTAGGAGAAAATCTGTAATAGAATAAGGCTTCAAAATAGTGTTTGCATAATAGAGGAAGTGTTGATATAATTTATACAGACTTGAGGTAGTTTTCTGCACATTCCTGATTTTAGCATTTTTTGACATTTACAATGTTGTATTACTGTCATGTCTTCAAAGGGCTTTTCCTTGAGTTTTTTTCTTTTTTTTTTCTTTTATTTTTTTTTTTTTTTAGATAAACAGATAGTTATATTACTGAAATAATTGATGAATACTAACAGCCTTCTTACTCCATGTACTGGCATGTATTCCATGTGCTGAACAAATTCCATAGCAGGTGTTTCTTCTTCGTTCATTTTATAACTTGTGCATAAAATCAGGTAACAGCTTGGACAAAACCTTGTTCTATTATTTGCATGACTTCCAAAACACCTGAAGGAGTAAACAGGGGAAAATTTCAGTTTCAGATACAGGAATTTGTAACATAAGATGAAAAATTCAGTGCTTAGGCAATGCCATAAAGTTTCTAAAAGGGTTAGTTTCTGTAAATGGATTTATCTCTGCTCATCCTTATTTTATTCTATTGAGTGGAAAGATAGATTTTTTTTAAACTGTGAAGATCCTAAAGCAGGTTTTTCAGTTTACTCAAGTCAGAGTGGTTTGCTGTAGTGATGTTTGCCATTTAAAAAGCTGAATAGTAAGTCTTCTAAATGATAGAAGCTGACAACAAAGGCAAAATAAGCCTTATGTTGGCATGTCAATTCAACTGTGGGTGGATTTTCAGAATTTTGAACTCTTTAGCTATTAATAACCCACTCTTTGCAGAGAAATCTAATCTGGTAATTTCAAAATTAATTATCACACTTTCAACCACTTGATAGTCATGAGTAACTCTTGAAGAAAAATCCACCCAAACCAACAAACTCCAAAACTTCAAAAGGATATGTACTCCCATTACTAGTAAAGAAAATTAACTTGTCTGGAATACCTTAAGGCAAACATAGCACTTTTGAAGAAGATGCACCTTTCCAAGTCAAATACATAAACGCATAAGAGGGGGTGGAACTAGCTGCACTAATGACTTTATTGCCCAGAGCAAGGGATGTTCCAGTGTTCTTAAATAAATGCAGTCTCTGATGCTACAAAATAGAGGCTCATACACCACTGCTGAGTGCTAAAGTGACTGGTTAAAGATTTATTTGTCCTTAATTAAATGACCTTACATTTCTTTGCATGGTGGCTACTGGAGGATATAATTGGAGGCACCTGACACTTATTCACTAACTTTAGTTTGAGATTTTACTCTTGTAAGAGATGTTTCAGTAGATAAATTCAGAATGATTTATCCCTTTAATGCTCTAGCTTTAATAACCATAAGCTATTTCCTTAATGATTTAGAATTGTGTGATGTAGGAGATAGTTAAGCTTACTCTCCAGGAGATTAATTTCCTGCTTTTGCACTGGCACTGACTTTTTTTTTTTTTTTTAGCAGGAATATTATGGATTTCAGTCATGTTTATGGATTTCAGTCAATATACTATAATTTATAAAGCATTGTCTGTCACTCTCTTATGTGCTTTGGTGACAGGGGCATTTTGTGGATTGCATTCTGAGGAAGGTGATGCATTGCTTTCAGACAGTGGAGAAAAGAGTTTACCTGGCAGTCCTGTGGCCAGCTGTGCTGCCAGGTGACTTGCAAGGAAACTGCTTCTGCCCAAGGAAGACAACTGAGTCAGTGGCCAGATAAAGACTGTTAGTTTGGCACTGGTGAGAGAAGGAGTAGTCCTTGCCTTCCTCTCTACTGATTTTCTTACCTTTCTTTGTGGGGGTGCAGTTGGCTGTGTGGTGAGGACAGCACAGAGCTGATCAAAACAAAAAATAACCTGTAAAAAAGAAATTTCAGTTTAATTAGTATTTGTCCTGATTGTAATGAGGATGTATAGGCAGCTGTGCTGGAATAATGGAGAGGATGGGAATGAAATGTAAAGGAGAATAAGACTTCCCTTTGCAGTAGAAGACCCTGTATAAAATCTATGTTTATATTACAGCTTTGTCTGATGGTGTTATAAAGGGCCTGCTAGGCCAGACCTGCTCTTAACACCATTGAACTTCTCTTCCTCAGAAAACAATTTATATATAACTTCAGAGCTCTTGTTTACAATTGTAGCATAAGCTATCAACAGCTTGTTGAATTTGTCTTGTCTGGCTTTAACTGCATGTGGAAGAGTGGGAGTCAAAGCACAAAGATGACTCATTTATTGGCTCATATAACATTTTCCTGAAAACATCCTGGTTGCAGGTATTTCTAGTGTTTTCCTGAATTTTCCATGTAAAAAGTATTATGGATGCCTACCTGACAGATATACAGATATTAACTCCTCTATGGTATAGGTCCTGGCATTTTTTCAGTTTATTGTTCTTCTGTTCATCCCAAAGTTGTCAGAATATTTTTTCTATTTTTTCCAAAAGCTCACTGGTACTACAGCCAATGAAGTAGCTTTATTCTTTTTCTTAACTTTCTGATGTATATTATAATTTGCTATACATACAGAAAAGAGTTTGAACAAAACTGTGCATGTTTTATTCAGACCATAGATGTAATGAAGTTGCTTTGACAAGCAACTTTAATATATCTCTGCCCTTCTCAAACTGTGAAAAAGGCTCTAGGGGAACCAAGAATGTTTGCCAAAACTGCTTAGCCAAGTGCCTAAACATATCCTCCAACCACACTCAGAGTGCTTGAGCACAGCAGACTCAGACTGAGTCACTGACAGTGTTTCTAGAATAATTCTGTTTCAGATGTTAAAATTAGTGGATGGATAATGAAAGCACCTCTGCTGACTGGAAGTGCATTAGAATAACAGAGCAAAACACACCATTGCAGACAGTCAGGAGACTAACATTAATCAAGGTGTTCACCTGTATTTTGTATTGAAGCTTCCCAAAACAAACAAAACCGCTGAAAACATTGTTCAGGCTATTACCAGTGGTTCCTTAGTCTTAACAGTACCAGCTCAATTCAGAGCTGGTTAGCCTGAGGATTCTTTCTCTTTACTAAGTAGTGCTATCTCTAGCACTCATCTTCTGAACATGTCCACTTGTATTAAAGTGTCTTTGTGTGGCAATACTTGAAAGCCCTCCTTCAGAATTTGTTGTGCCCTGTGTTTTAACTGAGCAGTTTATATTAAAACCATTTCTGCTTCCCTTGCCTATTCTCTTCTTCCCCTCTTCTCTACCCTTCTTTTTCCTGAGTAACTGTAGGGTGAGAAAAGAAGCAGTTTTGCATTTCAGTACACTTAATGTAGCCAAGAGGTTTGTTCATTGCTGCTTTGTACTTTCAGGCAAATGAGAAAATTTAGATTAATAGGTTGTTTATTCTTTTGCATGTTCCTCAAATCAAAGGCACTGGATTGCATTATTAAAGCAGTTTTGTGTGGCAGGCTTGGAACTGTCCTCACTGAGCTGTACATGAAGAAAAACTATTGCTTTTCATCCCCCACTCATTATGCAGATTGGCACAGGAACACTGTTAAATGTGGTATCATGTACTATCACTTAAAGACCTTCCTTCTGTACAGCTAATGTTGGGTTCCAATTTCCAATTTCACAGGATGATCTTGGAACAGACAAGGAAAACCCTAGAAATAGAAACATGTATGTCCTTAAATTTTAAAAATTTAAATACTAACCAGTTTAATAACAGAGTTGTTTTTTTTTTTTTTTCAGAACACTAGTGACTGTCTGCTTTGCTGTGCTTTTAAATCTCTTCATTGATTATTCAGTTAATTTGTTTCTCATCCGTTCTGTTAGCAATAATGCTTAATTTAGGCTTTCAGCAATAATCTACCCAGCCACATTAATGAAGAAAATTTTCAGCATTTTGAGTCCAGACCCATAATGGAAGGATCTAGCTAATGTTGGGTAGCTGACTTAAATGTATGACTCTGTCCTGTGGATGTTCTATACTGAACAGGCAGCAGTGTATCTCTGGGTTTCTGAACACATTAGGTACTCTAATTCCTTTTTCATTCTGTGACAGCAGAATCTCTCCTGACCCAAGGCCTCCTGTTTTCAAAGTCAAAAGTCTGGGGGACATAGTTTAAGAGTAGAGAAGGCAATTGTGCCTCTCTTAAGTAAATAGGAGAAAACAAGTTTCTTTGCCTTATTGCTCTACTTCAGCTCTAGCTAATGTTCAGAGCAAGACAGCACTGCATCCATCGTCTTATGAAATGGCAAGGCTTCTACTGTGTGCAACACACAGGTATGGCCGGGTGCACAGTGGGAAATGAGCAGTGTCACAGTTACCAGACTGGCTGGACCTCTGACCTTTCCTTGTGTAATACCAGGTATTCTTCTTCAGTGTCAGACCTGATGCAGGATGAAGCAATTATGATTTTTCGTGTTGTCTGCTGCATTCCTGATTCTGCAGTCCCTTTTCCTAAATCAGAATCCTCTAGCTGGTGTGACTGAAATGTACGTTCTCTTTGAGATACCAGTGCTAGGTTCTCCAAGTCTCCCTAGAGAACAGTGTTGAAATCGAACATTATGTAGACTTGTTTATAAGGTACACTGTCATCTTCCACCTGAGGATCATGTAGAATTTCTCCACCACTTTCTTATTTCACTTTGCTGTGTTAGTTAATATTTGTATCGCAGATCACTGGGTTTTCCCTGTCAGGTAGCCATTTTCTTACTCCAAGGGATTTCTAGCTTTTTGAGGAGTTGAGAGTGCCAGTACTTTGGTTTTTTTTGGGATTGGTTTGTTTGTTTTCTACCTCTGCATAGAAAAGTGATGTGGCTTTTCTAGCTAAAACATGTGAATGTACTAGTGTCTTGTAACTGCTATAGACACTGGGAATAGTATCAGTTTTGGTCCTTTTATAACTTTTCAATTCTCTACATTGCTCATTCATGCCATGTTTTCTATTCCCTTCAATGCTGGTAGGCCATGATAGCCAAGTTTGTAAAAGAATTGCAGATCCCTATTTATAATGTTACATATTAACTTTTAACCTGTTATAAAATGCCTAAACATGAATAATTAGACCACTACGTTCTTCTCCTGTGTTCCTACGTAGGGGAGAAAATGTGACTAGATCCCAAATATCCTATGTGCAGCTATGTGTTTCATCTGTGACAAATATCATAAATACTTTTTCTCTTTCTGCTTAAATATTCTAGATACTATTTTGACTGCTTAAATTTACTCCTTAATTCTTTTTTTTTTTCCTTACAGCTTTTGAACATTTTCTAATCAGACATCACTGTTTGGTGGTATATCATTATCATTAATCTTGTGTTGGTGACCAGTAGTATTCACACTTAGAAATACTAAAATACTGAAAAGAAGAAGAATATGTTATACTTACTTCATCTAGTCAAAACTCTTCTGTTCCTATTCCTATTTTGTGTCTGAAGGCACATTACTGCAGCAACAAATTTGCTCCTGCATCTCCACATATTCCTGCTATAGCAGGACATATAAAGACACTTCTAGCAGTTGGATGGTTTTCTTTTTGTTTCCTAAATGGTATAATAGAAAGTATTTTCAGTGCTTCCTTTTTAATATCTAGAATAGTTAACATTTTTTACTCAGACATTGAAATTAGAATCTAATCTGTCTAACTCTAGAAGCTTTCAACTCCACATTGTATTAATGGAAAGACTTTAGAGTGATACAGCAGTTCAAAAAGAAAAGGAACTCAAAGAAAAGCTAGTTAAATTTCCAAATAATTAATGGATTTGTTATTTCAAACCTTAACTGCAAAGCAAGTAATGATCATTTTCCTTTTGCTGTGGCAGTGGCTGCAGAACTGTGTGTCCCTCATTCAGCAAAAGTCTGTTCTGGTCACAGCTGTGTATACAAAGCTGCAAGTGAAAATGAGATGTACACATAAAGGCTCTCAGTCTATTTCCCTCTGTGGCACTCATCTGTTTGTTCTTTACCAAACCCCAGAAAACATCCTCCTAAAAGGAAAGCACAAAAGTAAATAGTGAGAAGATTTGTTTTTTCCCTTGATAAACATGTCATGCAAAGTGACTTTCCAAACATATCCCATTTAGTAGAGATAATTTAGAAATCTTGAACTTCATCATTGTTTGTTGCCTACAAGCAGGAATCCTAAAGGCCTCTATTCTTCCTGTTTCCAATTCCAGGATCAGTTAAGTCTTGTTTTGGCACATGGACCCATGTTCTCCAATCCAAATAGTCACTTTATTTTTCTAATAACTGAGGAACTGTCTCTTGTATTTGTCTGCTGAACATCTCTAAGGATTCTTAGAGATGGGGTATTTTTTGCTTTCCTTTTGGATCCACTATGTGTTAATAATTTCATTTAATCTTGAATCTCTTAAGAGCCAGCACTACTAGTTTTTGAGTCCTTAGTACTGCATGTAGGCAGAGACTTGGCACAGCAAAGGCTGAAACAGATCCAGACAGAAGATAACTCACGTGAAAGACAACTGAAAGGATGGATGTTACCTTTAAAAGTGGCATGAAAGTGAGACGAGTATGATTTAATACATTAGTATAGAATCCCCCTTTTTACCATCCACTTCACATGAAGTACTACTAAAATACAGCTACATCTGATGCAGTGAATTGAGATAGAGTTCTTTTGCCAGAAACACCAGGAAGCAATTTTTTTCCCATCAGGGCAGTATTAAGAAATATTTCTAATTGCAGGGAGCGAATAGGACCTCAGCTTTCAAGCTTTGCTTTGAAAGATGCAGCACATTTCCTTTGAGTCAAGAACACATGCTGAAATACATTCTATTTAAGTGCTTCTTACAGCTATATTGCTGTACAATTTGTGCCATCTGATTTTCAGACTTGCTCCATAAGTCTTAAGATCGAATGGGAAAAAAAGGGCAGATATTGCAGGAAATAAAAGGAACATGTGTGTTCTAAGTCTTCAGTGGCTGGAGATGCTTAAAGAGCAGCTTTCATCTCACTCCTCCTCTGAGGGTTTACCATACTTGCATTTCCATGATGGTTTTTTTGCTGAACAGTCAGGATATTGTTGCATGGCAGATGAAAAAAATGTAAGTGAAACCACAAAGAGTACAGTTGTGTTAGAGCAATGTAGCTGAGGTCCCAGCTGCTAGTAGAGGTTAATACTGTGTTACTCACTGTGGATGGCCCATCTCACTGACTGTTGCTATTAATGGGTTAGTCAGCAGTAACTGTGGGGTTTTAGTACTCCTGCCATCTTCTGTTCCAAATAAGGTCAGTCCTACATCTTTTAGAGATGGTGTTTTGTTTCTCTTTTTTTTTTTTTTTTTGTTGCTGTCTTCTTAGTAGCCTGCATCACACCAGCAATCCATCCAAGATTCTACAGAAAATTGATCATGCTTCCTTTAGGAGAAATCACTTGCATATCATATCTAGTAAAAATCATTTGCTCACTATGCTAAGTTATCATCCCACAACTAATCAGTTAAGTGATATTCCTTTTTATTGCTCCTGCTAGAAAGATCCTTACAAAGATCTTGAAGAGTCTGACCTCGTTATGAGGCTGAAAAAGATTACACAACCGAATTCTGTTTTCAGTTTTAACAAGCCAGGATTACAGTATGGATTCCTCTCTACACTTGTCTTCCAGTAGATGGCCTTTTATTCCCCTCTAGAAAGCACTGTACAACAAGAAGAAAGTGTCCTTTTCTCTTTCTGCAACAACTTGCTCTTTTGTCTAGTTTCTTACACTTCTCTGATTACCATAATATATGCATAGCATCAGTGTTAGGGCATAATGCTTGAATATTTAGGACATTTTCCTGAACTTTCTTCCAGCAAAATATTCTTAACTTGTGGTTCATGGTACATGGTCCAAGGAAGTTTATTTAGCTGTAAAATAGGTGGCATTTAAGTTAAACTTTGACAAAGATGCATTATGTCCATAACAAACTTTCAGGATTAATGGAAAAGTTTAGAACTTTCTTAAAGAAACATTAAAAAAAGAAAATTATTGGTTTGATTTTTTTAGAAATTAATATTTATGTTAAATTTTTATTAACTAAAAATATTTCTCCATGTGAAATACAGAGAAAACTAACATTCTCTCTCTTTTCAATCTTAAAAATACCAACTTTTTTTTGACACATAGCTCACTAGAGTATTGTAAGAGTTAAAATCAAGGGACATTACAGAATCTTAGCCAAAAGCATACCCTTAAAAGGGGCAGTTGGATGCCTTGTTTCAGGTTTCTCTTAGTGCATTCATTCTGTTCTGTATTCAGACCAGTTCTGTAGTGGTGGTCATTTACAATCATTAATCTAGCTCATTGATATTGTAATGGGCTCCAAGTATTCTCTGTGAAGTTTACATGCTCCACTGCATTTCCTTCTAAATAACTAATGATGACTTCTTCAGTCTTGTCATTAACCAGATTACCTTTCTCCAGCCCGTTGTCTTATAGATGTGCTTTGTTTGAGGTTCATTTTCTTTTTAAGTTTTCACACTCATAAAAGAGACTCAACATTGGTGTGTTTAAGAGCATTTTACATGACTGAACAACACTGCCTAAGCATAGGTCCAGATACCGTACTTATTTTTATGAATAGAGACTTCAGCTATTGACTTGGAGGCTCCTAAAAACAATGCCCTTTCCTTTCAGACTGTTGTTTTAGGCACTGTAATTTGTGAAAGTAAATTGGAGAAAACTAGCCCACAGTCTGGGTACTTGGGATTATACTGCATAGCCTGTGTGTAAACCTCTAGTAAATATACTGGGCAGTAAAGTCAAAGAATGGCCAGACCTGCTGGTGGCTTTCAATTCTTGGAAGAAGCATGTTTATCTCAGGTAGTCATATGGTTCCAGGTGAACACAAGTGCACAGAGAAAGATGTTCTAGATCCCTCAGTGCTTAGTGGATCACAACCAGGTTCTTGAGTTTCAACCACAGTGAGGTGACTGCTTTGTGTAGTTGCACACTAGTGTCACCCTTGGTGGTATGTGGAGTGCTCCATTCTTCTCATGCCTGAACTTGTCTCCTTCATGGCTGGGCTCATGATGGATGTGTATCAGAGAAGCAGTGTCAGAGTGCCTCCTGTGATGACAACTCTTGGTGCAGGTGCAGTTAACTGTTCAAAACTTTGCAGTGGATTAGCTAAGAGTTGATGTGGAGCAGGGTCAGGAAGACACACAAGGCTATCCCTAGTCATGATACAAATTATTTGTCTCTCTTCCATTGGGTGCTTGTAGCAGCTGTGCTGTTCTTTGAATGCTTCTTCCAAAGAAGTCACTAAAAGAGGAAAGTCCAAAACATTTCTATTTTATTCATTGTTCTGAGAAAATTGTTGACTGTTGCACCTCGTGCTTTTACCTGCCACCTTGTACCATATGAACACATATTTGAAAATACCTGATTCTACCAGAACTGGTTCATTGGAACCTTTCACTGATGTTTCCTGGAAAAGTTGTCTAGAAAGAAGCTGGAAATCAAGGAAATCTTTGATCTTACATTGCTACAGCAATCTTCAGCATTTCCACAGTTCATTGTGTGTCCTCCTTGGACACACAAACTCTGCCTCCTCTTTCTTTTAGGTCAATGTCATAGCTTTCTTCGGCTCCCTGACCCTGTGTGCATGACACAGATGAGCTGTCTGCCAGCTAACTGTATTTCTAAAGCAGAAAGGAAATACCAAACACTAATTGAAGACTGGCCATATTGTCACTAGTCCTAGTACACATCCGAGGGAGGATATGTAAGGTCCTGCATTGAATGAAATACAGCTGCATACCACCTGCCCATTTACTCTGCCCATCTCGTGATGTGTAGCCATGAATTCTTCAGTTGTTTTGAAGATCTTAAGCTTAATGACAACTTGTTTTCTTGAGTAGAGGCTGATCCACATCTTGTCTAAAGATTACTGCTGTTGTTTAAGAGCTTGGGGAAATGTTGATGGTCCCTTTCAGTGAAGTGTTGCTGGCATTCCTGTACTTCACTATTAAGAGTGCTGTGGGTCCTGTTTCAAGTGGTTGAGCAGTCTGCCCCCCAGATGGCCAGAACTTCAACAGGAGTGTTTTCTCCTTATTGTTTACAAGACCAATTAGCTCTGGCATTGGATTGATTATTTTCTACACAAGTGACTGAAAACTGCTCAAAGTGAGGAAAAGTCAGCTGTTGAACAAGATAAAAGCAGGCTAAATCGCCTATAGCTGGGGAGATCTGCTAGTTATGTCTTTAGTAACATTAAAGTGGAAGGAAAAAATAATTTCTTAGTGGACACATACAAAAAATGTCAAATGTTATGGCATTTCAGTTATAAGTTACTTTCACTCTAAATGGTACCTTACTTCTAGTTTTCTAGTTTAGCTGTCTTAAAAGCCATTTATCTGTCTTGTGTTGTTTTGGTCTGGGTTTGCTATGCCTTTGCAACATGATACATTCTCATATTGTAGTCCACAAAACTAGGCCTGTATCCTTTAGAGAAAGCTAAATGTCATCAGAGATCATACTCAATGAGCTGAACATATCTTTAGGATTATATGTGCTTTGGAATATGCATAGATTTATCTTTGTAAATGTTAAAGAACATTGCATGGAGAAAATTGGGTGTCCATTTAAGTCACCATCTGGTTCCTGTATGCAACTATGTACTGGAAAATTTAAACCAGACTCTTTTGTTTGTCATCTTCTATCTTCTTTTTCTGCTTCTGGAAATATTGCCAGAAGTTGTGGCTGCTTCTCCTTTCTTATTGTTTGCTGTTCTTGCACTTTAGGAACTCTGAATTCTTTAAGCCCAAACTACATTCAAAGTCCCACTCTAGACTTAGAACAAGAAATTAAAGAGTTAACATTGTCTTTAGTGTTGGATTAGGTATAGTGTTTAGGTTCCTAAAGGGAAAAGATCAAACTTCAGTCAAGTTTCAGATCTTTTGTGGGTTCAGGAACATCACACTGTACCAGTTAAACTCTTTGAGTATTGGAATGTTTTTTCTACAACCATGAGGGCTGAAAACTTTCTCTATGTTTCTAATGAAAGTTTGAATTTTTCAGTTTGTGGATGTGCCATGTTAGCCACATAAGCACGCCAAATGATAGCCTTGGACTGTACCTTTGGCACAGCTCATGGTGCCCTGAGTAGCAGTCACTCAAAGCTGAAGTAATGCTGCCACATGAAACACTTCATACTAAAGGGTAATTATGGGGCATTTGAAAGAGACTAGAGGATGATTAACATTTGTAAAAACAGAAAGAATCTGGATTCTGGGGATAGAATTGGAGCAGTTCTGTATAAATTCATTTTCTGTTTTTGTTAATCTGGTGAGTGGTTTATTGATAAAAGGGCTCAAGATCAAAGTTCAGGAAATCAATCACACCATCTAGAAGATTTAACTCTTTTAAAAACCTTTAGCTTGCTCAAAGTAGGGCGCTACAAGCTCTGCCCATAATGGACCCATTTCTCTGTTCATATGAACTGTCTGGGCTACCTCCAGTACAAGTGACTTCATTCTTCATATCAGCTGCAGCTGAGTCTTTTCCTTCTTACCCAAGTACTTCAAAACTGGCTTTCTGCTCAATCACAATGCTAATCCTCTTCCTTGTTCTCTCTTGCAGCACTCCCCCAACAAATCTTTTTAGGTCAGTCTGCTTAGCTCTCCACTATACTCGTCCTGAGTCAGACATAGGTTGTTCCAGGCAAATCTCACTAAATCTCTTTCATTCTTTGTTTTTTCACATCATAAACTGGCTGTTTTTATCTGTTGTCAACAGGAGTCACCTAAGTCTGCTGTTTGCAGTCATGTGCCTTTTGTAGAGTGCAAAACATCTTGTTTGTGAAGATTGCTCACATGCAGCAGCTCTCTTCCCTCATGTCTGGCAGGATTTTGCTCATATTCTCACAGATTAGGAGAGGCAATCCAGGGTGCAGCCAGTTGCTGAAGGTACCTTTCTATCTGAGCCAAACTGTAGTTATTCTGTGCATTCTTCAGTTACCCTGCCTGCTTCTGCTGTCATGTCATGTCAGACACAAAGGCTTCTGGGATGTTTTCCTGAGCACCCATATGGGATCCCATATGGGAGGACCTAAACAGTATCAGTGGAAAGAGTAGGTCTGAGTAAGCTGAATTCATCTGCCTGCTTGTTTAGTAAGGATGCAAAAAGTTCTGTCTTAAATGTGTCTGATACCAGAGTGTTCAGAAACCATCACAGCAGGCAGGGTGCAAGTACAGCAGGTAAAGCTGAATCTGCTTTTGATTAGGAGCATCACTAATCTTAGGACATTGCCTTGCATACATCTTGAACTTTAAGGATTAACACGTCTTAAGCAGGGAACTACTTAAGCCTATCTAGCAGTTTTTCTCTGCTGAGGAGGAGTGAATCTGCTGCCCTTATGCACCTCCTTCCCTCTTCCCTGCACCTGGCTGTGCTGTTCCACAGCTTGCTGTGCATGAGCTTTCATCACATATTTCTGAGAGCCAATGCAATTCACTAGCCCAGGAGAAAAGTTGAATTTTCTCAGCAAGAGTCCTGCTGAGTGGCAGAGCTGGTATGAGGGGTGGTTCAGAGCCATGTGGCCACCAGCAAGTGATGCCTGTCCCTTTCAGCAGGAGTAAAAGTTTAGTTGGCTTAGGTGCGTGTTGAACTTCATCATCAGGAAGACAGAGTTAATGCATCCAGTTGTTAAAATAAGAAAATACATGCTAGTAATTTATAAAATGTAGAGAATATAGAAATAATATATGCTAGTATATAATGAGATTGAGCCAGACCTTGGCCTAAAGCCACAGTATTAAAAGCTACTTATGCCCAAGACTCCATGTAAGGAACAGGTTTTTATGTTGATCCATGGTACAAATTTTACCATTTTCCTCTTTAAACTATTCACTAGAAAATCTTCCTTTAAAAAAATAAATTGTTTTTTATCTAACCTGGCATCAATCTTTGGCTTTTAGAGCATTTTCCTATTGCTTAGAAGTAACAAGTGGGTCTCTCTCAGTTTTCTTCTGATTTTCCTACACTCTTTGGACTATGATTTAATGATTGTAGAAACTGTCCATACACTTCAAGAGCAAAATGAATCCTGCTGTGCATGTCTTACAAGAATATGCTCAGTCCTATCCAAGGATTAATTTCCTTAGAATTCTTGGCTTTTTGATTGTTATTAGCATGGAGGAAATAAGGCCATAGGTATCCTGTGAACAAGGCATGTGCAGGTTTAGCCTACTAGCCAGATGATACTTGTGAAGTTGCAGTATTATCAATGCTCATGTTTATGTTCACTTTTTTGTAAAATTGTAGTTCTTGTAGGCAGCATGAGAACACGTAGACTTTTATTTTGGGGGGCTTTTGGGTTTTTCGTTGTTTTCTACAAGGTTGCAATCCTTCATGGATATAGAGAGAATCCTAAATATGTGGTACTTACACCAGAAACACTAAAAAACTAAAGGCCAGCAAAGAGTCTTCCAACTCTTTGGAAAAAAAAAATAAATTAGGCTGTTCTCTGTTGTATTTGCAGGAGACTGATTTACTGCTCTATGCCTTTATGACTCTAGAATGACTTCATGACTGTGGTAGAAAAACAACCTGTGGAAATTGTGTGTCCTACCATAATTCAAAGGGGACAGCTACATTGCTCACGGCTCCAGTCTGCTTGGGTACTGGTTGTACATAAAAAATTGTGGGAATAGGGAACTTTAATGTATATTCATCAAGGCAATCCTTGTGTTTCTGGGAAGCTAATAATGTGACTTTTTGGGACAGATTTCATACACCAGCTGCAGTAAGTATTCTCCTACTGCTTTGGGCATTTTTATAGCTGTCACAATGTTGTGACAACGTTGTAGATAGCTACTTCTTGTGTTGAAAGCAGCCTAGATACAGCAGCAATGACTGCAATTCAGGCTAAGTCCTAAATATTTATTGGCTTCCTGGGTAGATTTTACAGCCTTCACTGAGCCACAGGCATCTATGTCTAGGCTGCTGTCACTATGGAAGATAACCGATTTTAAGATAATTCAGGTGTGTCTACACTTCACACACAACACTGACAGCAGCATTAACATATCATTTAGTATTCCTGGAGTTTGCATCACTCCAGGTTGTGTGCCATCTGTAAGCCACATACAAACCAGAAACAGCTTTAATATGTGCTTTAAAAGCCAGGGCAGTACAAAGCAGCTGCCTCCATGTTTCTCAAGGTAGACCATTTTTATCCAGAAAATGGTACCTCCTTAGACTGTACCACATGGACAAAATTCTTTCTCCTCTATATCTCTGCAACATGAAAAACAGTCTGCCTCAGGCATTACAAGACAATAAACTGCTCACAGTACAATCCAATCTGTAGAAAAGGGGATTTTGCTAGTGGCATGGTCTCAGTAGCAGTACAAGCTAGGCAAGAATTATGCTGAATGGTCAAATACTTCCTGTTAAGCTCCTTCTTAGTGACCTGTTGTTTTAAAATGACTTTGGAATTTGTTATTGGCTCTTTTTTAGTAGAAGAGTGAAGTGTTAGTTCAGCTGTAAATGAACGTGATTAACATGGAGACTGCAACCTCCATCCTTACGCGTATGGTTATGAGCAAGTTTGTTCCACTGCAAGGGCATGGTAGAGTGTGTATATCTCACTGCCCTGTGCTGTGGGGTCAGATTTAAACACTCCATGATTTGCTTCATTTGTTACTGGAACTTGAGATGCAGTAATTTGTGGTAGCAACCAAAGTGGCAGTTGTGGATTCCAGTTTTCACTCATTCTGACTGGTACCTTCATTCTTTTCTTTCTTTCTTCATCATGCAACATTGAACTCTATTTACTCAGCTGTGGCCTGGAGACAGGAAGGAGCAACGTGGTCATGCACCAAAACTGCCCTTGTTTATTCCCAGCAGCTCTTGGCAGACAATGTGGTACATGGGCAAATGTAATTTTCTGCATGGTCTTCACTGACCTTGCTGTAGGGCGTAGCAAAACAGTGATCACAGCAAACTGAAGATACCTCCTAAGGTCTGTGGTGATCCCACTTCCTGTATAAAAGGTACCCAACTATAGTCTGAAAAATTGGTATGATTTGTTGGTCAGGCGCCTGGGGTGTCTACAGGCTGAGTTGTGTTACAGCCTAAAAAAGTCTCCCTGTGTGCTTCACTGAATAATTTGGTGCTATTTCCCCAGGCATTAGAAACAAAGTGTTTCTTTAGAGCAGGAACTTCTCTGCACCACTTCAACTTTATGGGCAGTTTCTAGTCTAAATGGACCATTTGCCCAAAGATTGAAACTGTAATTAATTCCACTTTTACTGACAACAAACTTAATTCTCTAATGTGCTGGTTTGGAGTGGATCTCTGCCACCCTTTCCCAAATTCTTTCTGATCAGACTTCTGCTTTTATTCTACATTGTTTTGTTGTTTTATGGTAGAGGTGAAAGGATGATGCTGTGGTTTGGTAAGAAGACAGAGAAGAAAAAGACAGCATGAATTATTATAAGTTTTTGGACTATGTTATTTCTGCCAAGTGAGAGATCTCTATTTATGCCTCAAAACTAATGCTCTCTTAGGACCCAGTTACCTTCTCAAGCTGCTTTTGTCTATCAATCAGACAGGGACTGAGAAAAAAGTGCAACTTTCTTTGGAAACCTCATTCTTAAAAAAAAAAAAAAACCAAAAACAAACAAACAAAAAAACCCAAACCAAAACAAAAAAAAACAAACAACAAAAAAAAACCAACCTCAAACTCCTTTACCTTCAGGAGAAAAGAGACTAAAAACCTAAATTATTGAAAAAGGTTATAGCTGATTAAAGCAGGCAGATTATCCTCCTAGAGCCTGTCTGTTCTGAATGCAGGAAGGATGCTTTGTATATTGCTGGACACCACACTGTGGAAATCTAAAAGGGATCAAGGCAGAGGAACAGATGTAACTGGGCTAAGTAGGGAAAGAAGTAGAGGGTAAGGTGAACAGATTTAACTTTAGATAAATGTAGTTATCTGTTAAGTAGATTGAATAAGATACAGTATGAAGAAATGGTTATTATGATGGTCTGTTGACAAATGAAAGAAAAAATAATAACAAGCAAAAGGTGTAAGGATGCATAAATAGGAATTTTAATTTAAGCAAATAAAAAATGGAAATTGAGTATTGCATAAAGTTTCCAATTGGTGTGATTCCTTCAGACCAACATCTAGACTTTTTAGCAAAGATCAGAAATTTATTGCCCAGCATTATTCAAAGCTAGATTTAGAAATCCTTGAAGAGTAAGAGGTCCATACTATCTGTTCACTTGTGAGAAAGTATCTGTTTCAATGATATGCCCAAGTTCTCTGTTTTCTTGTAACCTGCTTCCTGTGCTGGGCCTGTGGAAAATCACAGAATCACAGAATGGGTAACTGACCACAGTGGGTCATTTGGTCCAACCTTCCTTCCTGCTCTATCAAGTTCATCCTAGAGCACATGACACAGAATTACATCCAGATGGTTCTTGAGTATCTCCAGTGAGAGAGACTCCTCAACCTTGTTAGACAACCTAGTGTATGGTCACTCCCACAGTAAAGAAGTTCTTCCTCATATCCATGTGGAAATTCCTATGCATCTGTTTCCGCCTATTGCTTCTGGTCCTATTGCTTGGCACCATCAAAAAGAGCCTGGCTCCATCCTCTTGACACCCTCCGTTCAGATACTGATAGACATTGATGAGGTTCCCTCTCAGTTGTCTCTTCTCAAGGTGAGCAGGCCCAAGTCACTCAGCCTGTGCTTGTAAGAGATATTCTGCAGACCCTTAATAACATTTGTAACACTCCACTGGACCTGCTTCAGGAGCTCCATGTCTCTCTTGTCCTGAGGATCTCAGAACTGGACACAGTGCTTCTCATGTGGCCTCACCAGGGCTGAGTAGAGGGGCAGGACCACCTCCCTGGACCTGCTGGCAATGCTCTTCCCCAGGATACCATTGGCCTTCTTGGCCACAAGGGCACTGCTGGCTCAGGGACAGCTTGTTGTCCATCAGGACCCCCAGGTCCTTCTCCACAGAGTTGCTTTCCAGCAGATCAGCCCTCAGCTTGTGCTGGTGCACAGGGTTGTTCTTTCCCAGGTGCAGGACCCTCCACTTGCCTTTGTTAAATTTCAGTTGGTTCCTCTCTGCCCATCTCTTCAACCTGTGGAAGTCTTTCTGAATGGCAGCCCAGGTGGCCAAGAAGGCCAATGGCATCCTGGCCTGTATCAGCAGTAGTGTGGCCAGCAGGACCTGGGCAGCGATTGTCCCCCTGTGCTCAGCAGTGGTGAGGCCACACCTTGAACTCTGCATCCAGTTTTGGGTCCCTCACTACAAGAAAGACATTGAGGTGCTGGAGTCCAGAGAAGGGCAATGGAGCTGGTGAAGGCTCTGGAGCACGAGTCTTAGGAGAAATAGCTGAGGGAGCTGGGGTTGTTTAGCCTGGAGAAAAGGAGGCTCAGGGGAAACATTACTGCTCTCTACATTTACCTGAAAAGAGGTTGTAGGGAGATGGGGGTCAGTCTCTCCTTCCAAGTTACGCAGTTAGAGAAAACAGCCTCCAGTTGCACCAGGAAAAGTTTAGATTGGATATTAGGAAAAATTTCTTCCCTGAAAGTGTGTTCAAGCATTGCAATGCCTCCCCCCACCCCGCTTCCCCCCGAGGGAAGTGATGGAATCACCATCCTTGGAAGTGTTCAAAAAACATGTAGATGTGATGCTTAGGGGTGTGGTTCAATGGTGGCCTTGGCAGTGTTGGCTAATGGTTGGACCTTGCTGATTCTGTGATTCTAAGTTGTGGCTGTCATCTGAAACAAGGTTAATTATTTGGATAAGAGCCTAATAAAGGCTAATGTGTTTGTGGCAAAAGAACTTATGCTCTGTACCTCAGTCCCGCTGCCAGTGCCCTTGAGATCCCCTCCCTGACTACTGCTTGGCTCTATTTCCACCTCTGGCTCTTTCTTCCATACTTTGCATTCTTCTCTATATAGAAGTACTGCAAAATTGCTGCTGTTCAGCTAGTCTTCTTCTTAACTCCAGTCCACAGCCTTTTGGACTGTGAACATGCAATCATGTAGGGCTTTTTGACATCAGGATGTTTCCATTCCCTTGGGATCCCTAAGCTTCCCTAAGAGTCACCTCTTTTAGACTCCTTCTGCTGAGCCACAGAGTTCTTTCTTGACCAGTCTTTCACAAAGCTGCTCTCTAAAACATGAATCATTTGATTGGTTTTCTTGTGTTTTTTGGATCTTTGTTCTATGCTTCCTATAATACAGTGACCAGATTTGTACACATTATTCCAAAAGAGACCATCCAGCTGCCTTACTGAATGCCAAAGTAATAACGTCTGTGGTTTATACTCTGCAGCCTTCCATACACAACCCAAAAACCTTGTTTGCCTTTGTTACTGCTGCCAGATGTTCTGTGGATGATTTTCAAGTGTATTGTGGGGAATGTCACTATGCCAGTGAATTTCAGCAAATTTAAGCAACTTTGAAATTATTCCTTTTTCCACATGGTTATATTCAAGTCAAACCAAACTGTGTTCTCACTTGAAACTGCCCTGTTTTGGTTACCCCTTTTTCACACTGGATCACTCACTACCTGTTACCAGTTTCTCTGCAGGAGCCTGTATAATAGGATTTCCCCTTCATCAGGCCTCTTTCAGATGGTGCTGGAAACTCCATCTAAAGAGCCCAGCTCTGAAAGTCTAGGGAACAGTTATATTGTCTTTAATACTCAGACTAATGAACTGGGAGTAAAGGGAATATGAGACTTTTTTCCTAGAGAGGAAGCAAGGGGAGGGAACAGTCTATAAAAGAATTACAATGTTCTCACCTCTCTTTTCCTGCAGATTTGCTGACAGCACAGGAATACCACTGCCTGCTGCAGTTGCTCTGCCCTGACTTCCCAATGGAACTCACTCAGAAAGCAGCAAGGTGGGTCCTTATTCTCTCTTTAAAGGCAAGATTAGTCCTACATGCTTGGACTTAGGAACTAGACCTGTGGGTAAAGGTAGGAACAGGGATTTTAAGGTTTTGGGGAAAAGAGTCTCCATCTTCTGAGGTTAAGAACAGGGCGTTTCTCTAGCAGTGGGAAAGAGTATATATTTAAGATATACAAAGACTGAAATATCAATGCAGAATGCTGCTGTTGGCTCTATGTTTAGATGAGTTGCAGATAAAAGAATGTTAGCCAATATGTTTTTAACTGACATGTTTTTTAAACTCAATTCCAAATACTGTTTACCATTCTAAAATGTGTTCCCCCTTGACCCAGCTTCTATGGCTGATCACATTTAAAACACACTAACCTCTGAAAGATTGCCAGTGTTTTAAAGTATGTTTGGTAAGAACATGGCAGCTAATGTGTTTGAAATTTTATTTTAATCTAGACAAGGCAAAAAGCAGATAATTGGCTCAGGGCATTGATAATGTGATATGGAGTATTTTACTGATTGTGCTTGCTGATTCCAGTCCAGCCCAGGCAGCTGATTATTAACCATCTGATATGGAAAATGTAATAAGGTACACACATCTGTTCAGTTGCTTGTCCCCCAGTGCCAGACTAAGAAAGAACACTAGCCCTGTAGCAGAGATCTATCTGCCACTTCCTTTCATGGAGGTACACAAGCACCAGTCCCATGTGCTGGTGTGTATTTCATGGGGCTCCAGCTGAACTGAGCAGGAATTTGTGATGGTGCATGCAATGAAGGAGACTTCAGCATATCTACACATGTTGTGATGTTTGTGTCAAGGAATTTAGTCCACAAGGCTGCTGTAAACTAGAGGCCCCATTCAGGGGCCTGCTGCACTGTTGTGCATGTGTTGTAGAGACAGACAAGCTGGCTTTGGGAGCAGGTGTTGGAGAGATATGAGATCTCTGTCAGAGGCTCAGGTGGGGGTGACCTCACTCCTACTTTTGGCTGGCTAGAGATTTACTTGCGCATTGCTAGCTCTGTAACAAGCTAATCTAATTGAACAATTTTAATAAAACTTGTCATATTTCTAAACCATTTTTCTCTTTGCTTACGACTGTTGCTCACACTCTTGTCCTTTTTCTGGTCTACACTTCCCATTGTCCTCCTTGCTCTCTGCCTCTTAGAAGGGTGAGCTCTGCAGACTTTCTTACAGCACCAGTTGACCTAGTGTTTGCAAAACATGGGTGTCACATGCAAACCTAGAAACATTGTTCCTTCTTCAGTCTGCAGGCCCCCAACGGTTTTGCTGCTAATTTTTTTCAGAAAATAATTAAATGAAGTAGCAGCAGGAGTAGCCATTACATTCAGTGTTACAACCAGGACCTGCATTGGTACTGTAGGGAACAGGGCAGTCAGAGCTATAGCCTCAGTGCTGCATGACTGAGATGATCTCACAGCACAGTGCAGTCCATTCATGCAGGAGCTGTTGCTATGCTCTGATAACAAACAGTGGGACTAAGATCAGGATATGTCAGAACATTAGAATGGAGGCTACAACAATATAGGTTTTATTCACGTGACATCAGAGAGCTCTATTTTCCTGTTCCTGCTGCAGAAGTCATACCCAAAAAATGAACTAGGATATCTGTGTCTGTGAGATTTCTTGGATTTTTTTTTTTCAAATGGTTATGGCCATTAGCAGATTAAAGACTTTAATCTACAGAGATACCTTTGATCTTCAGAGACACCTTTTGGCTTTCTGAGTCTTGAAATTGCAGGACAGAAAATTAAGGAATTATTTTCTGGTTTGATGCCATGATTTTAAGATCTGTACCTGAGCACTGATTTTTCTATTTTAAAAGAAACACAAGGAACTCGCTGCCCACATTTGAGTAGTGACAGACCAGTAGTTCACAGCTCCTATGCTATGTGTTTTATTTTGTATGTGAGCTCATGTTGCACTGATCAGTACTAATGGAACTAGGGCTTGCAATTCAGTACTTGTGTTAAAAGATTGCCTAAGAGTGCAGATTGTTTTGTATGTTTCGCTTATTTTTGCCTCCATGTCTCAGTAAATAAACCAAGTCTCTGAAAACTCGTTTGAGCCAGCCTGGCTTTAAGACAGATTGTGTCTTCAATGGTAGCAGAAAATGGTAAAAGTCTTTGCAACTTGCCTGGTCTAGAGTTTGTCCTGGGAACATCCTGTCTAGTCTGGATTTCTGAGATTTTAACCACAATCAGGAGACCATAAAGTGTCCCCACTGGCACAATAGTAAGGCTTTCCTGCCAACCAAATCCACTTGAACCCTGAAAAACCACCATACTGTCTACCAGAATGCCTCAAGTGTAGGCATTTTTTTTCAGTCCTTTCCAAAGTTCCTCCTTGATTTTCATTATTCACTGAGTGCCATCTACTAACTTCTTAAATACATCTGTGGCCTCAGGATTTAAAGTCTAATTTGGACAACAAAAAAATATCCCTTGAAATATGAGATACCTTATGAGATACCTGATGAATTCTTTTGAGTTTCAGTTCATACTTTCAGATTTTGTCCTCAATTTTGGTCCTGCTGTCTAGGTTACAGTCCATAGCTAGTTTTCCTTCTTGCCAGATATTTCAAGAAAGAGGTGCAGATATGTTGCATATGATGCTCTCTCAGCTTCTTTGAGTGCTTAGTCAGCTGGCTATGTGCGGAAATTGCCAGCTGCAGTCAGTCTCCTCATAAATGATTGTATTGGATTTAAAGACTTCTCAACATTTCTGGCGGGCAAACCCCTGGGCCAAGTAGAGTCAGTAACCCAGCACCAGAGTGCACCTGCTTCTATTTAGATGCTCCTCCATCACATATGTGCTGTTCAGGCTTCCTCAGAGGCTCCTTGCTGTCTTTAACAGCAAAAAACTGTCCAGCAAATTCTCATACTTCTGCATACTTTCTCATGCTCTCCTCTAAGTAAGAGGCTGGAACTTGTTGCTGCAGAGTACTGCCGTTGACCAGAGTTTTAGATTTAACAAGTGAAATGGGTTTCTTGTTAGGAAGGTGATGTAATATTGTCTCTCTGCATAACAAATATGTAAAACCACTCCCCACTGTTGTTTTCCTGTGTCTTTGAGACGAAAGCTTTGGTGCTTTGAAGGTATCAGGGAGACAGACCATCATTTCAAAGGAGGGAGTGCAGCTCATCAGTGATGTGGCCAATTGCATTTCCAGTGCTTAAATAGTGGTTGGAAATGCCAGTGGCTGAGCAGTTTTGCCTGAGATGAAGATGCTCTGCCTGCCAGCTTCAAAGCCATTTCCTTGATGTGGCCACTGACAATCTCAGTAACATGCTTATTAGTGAGAATTAAGAACTGAAGCTACTGCTTCTTTAGACAGGAGGAGAGGAGGCTTCTGGAATGTAATAAATAAATCAGAAGCACTTTGACATCTTCAAAGGGTTTTGTTTTAAATACTGGCTTTTCTCCTGGGGACCCTCTTAGCCCCAGTCTTTCTTCTTTGAGATAATTAATTCAAGCTGCTCTACATGTTTGATTTTGCCACAGTGAACAGAACTGGTCTGAGTGGCAGGGAAGTCTTGCAAGATCCTATGTTCTTCTAGGTCAGCCTCCCACACAGCTCCCTGAAGTCTTTTGCATGAGACAGAACAGTATTTCTCCAGCAATGTGTTGAGACAATTGATGTTGCATGAGTTGGTGTGCAGATTGTATCTGGCCCTGTGTTGAAAAGGGTGCTATTGGATGACCCATACTTTGGCTGTAATGAGCTGACAATCCCCATATGGCACAGCATGCCAGATGCTGACTATACAGGTTAAGTAGACCTAGATGCAGTTGAAAAGAAATACCAATTGCCTTTCTTTAGCATTACCTTAATACTCTGGGTTTTTTCCCATCAAATTAGAGTATTTTCTTCTGTTTTACAGTCTAAGCTGTCATTGATTAGATGAGTTTGATTTTCCCACTTCAGAGACTGACCTTTTTATCCTTAAGTAGTGGTGGCAGTGACCAGAGTATTGTTTTTGTTTTCATTTTTGCCCTGAAATCCGCACATGTTTTCCCTGAAAGGAAGAGCTGGACTTCGCTATCACTTATATTTCATGTTTATGGCCTGTGGCTGGTATTTTCCATATTTAAGAAATATGCTTCAAAATAGGGATGCATGTAGCTCCCTACATGCACCTACAACTTAGCAGGGACAAAGAAGACTGACCCTGGCCCAAGAAGTCTTCAATTGCCATGAAATTTGACTTGATAGTCAAATAACAGACCTAATATGAAAAGAGACAGATTCTTTCATTGGGAAAGGAGGATAGGATGTTCACAAAGTGCAGTTAGGAAGCTGAATGTTGGTGCAATGTTATTTCCTCTGTAATCAAGTAGAGTTTGAGTATAGATAGTGAGTTGCAATTGTTGTGACCTTTATGAATCTGAAATATGTGCCAGTTTGATGAAGTCTGATATGCAGAGGAATAGCATGAGTCTCATTCTGCTTACACCAGTTACTACTTGTGTAATTGTCCTGTCTGTAGTCATATTTTGTCAGAAGCTGGACTTTGATGATCCTTGTTGATCTCTTCTAACTCAGAATATTCTACAATTCTGTATAACCATGTGAACCAGCCTCGCAGTTTTTGTACCAGTGTTTGTTCCATCATGTCAACCAGGCTGTGAATGTCACACTGCCCTGTTCACACTGTAGCTGAAGTGTGTGACTGACATTCAGGATCTTCGCCTTGCTTCAGGTTCTTAAGCTGCCTTCAGTTGATATTAGGGCATCCGCATCCATGCAGCAATGGGTGTTCCCATTTCTCTCTCCAACTTCTTATACTGGGCCACTAGCAATCCTCAGTTGCCCATAGTTCCTTAGCTGCCCTTTCTCAAGGTCTGGGGTTCCTGGTTACAGACTTTAGTTTTTTTGTAAATGCTAAACTGTTTCTCTCATCTTATCATAGGATTGTGCTGATGGATGATGCAATGGACTGCCTGATGTCTTTTTCTGATTTCCTCTTTGCTTTCCAGATCCAGTTCTACTACTCAGGTAAATTCCGGGAAGCTGTTGACTTCTCCCACTTGTAGCATTACAACTTTACAGCTTCCCAATCTTTGCACTTTTTGAAACTTGAAAGGATATGTTTTTTTCACAGAAAATATATAGCTAATGGACTCTACTGATGAAAAGTATCACAGATGTCAAGATATTAGGAGATTTAATGAGGAGATTCCAAATTGTTGTGAATAACGACACACCCGCAACTGCTGTCTGATGAATTTATTTGTCTTGGCCTTGAGACATGAATTTCCAGCTTTATCTAGACTATGTTAACAGCTAACAATTAGCTTTTACTAGGAATATTTTTTCCCTTTCTTTAAGGAAATTATTCAATCCTGCTGGATACAGCATAGGAAAAGTCCACCAGCTGGTGCCTTTAAAGGAAAAGCAGCTGGACAAATTGATATAATTCTTCCCCTTAATATTTGCTCAACTATGAGCTGGTTCCAGCTCAGAGAGTTTCTGAACTGGGTATGATTCCCATGGGTTTAGGAACCCTCAGTGGACTCCACTCCCAAGAACTTCTCTAGCCTCCCCTTGAAATCACATACGTGTAACCTCCATAACTTTTGGCGAAGAATTGCACAGGTTTGGCACCTGTCCTGTGAAGAACCACCTCTTTTGTTTGATTTGAGACCCCCTAGTTGGAAAGCAAAAGGAACAGATAATTCATATGAACAGTCTTCATATTGTTGGTCATTTATTGTATTCTATCCCACTTTCTCAGTCTGAGTTTTAACTAGATAGGATACTCCTGAAATTCTTGGCAGGAAAAGTACAAATCAAATAATATTGGTTTGTGTGTGTGTATTTCCTCATGCTCACCCACACATATACATCTGTAAAATCCCCAGGTATTTTTAAACTTCAGGAGACAAGGTGGAGAAACTTGGATGAGCATTCAGGTGCTTGTCCTCTATGGGGAGACTGCTTTAAAATACATTGTCCTGTCACCCTAGCCCCTCTAAATTGTGATTGAGGAATGAGAATCTCATTCAGGACAGAAAGAGGTTGAATAGATATTAGATATGCTCCCAAGCACTGGCTAGCGTGCCACTTTCTCATCTCCTGGCACACAGCACCTTCTAACATAAAGCTCATGGATTTCTGTCGCTCACACTGAAATGGCTCCCTCTGATGGACGTAGCTCACAATTGGCCTCGACCAGGCAAAACGGGCCATGTTTGGATACACAGAAACACTGGCTAGAAGCTGTTGCGAGCATAGTCTGTGGTCAGAGTAAACTTGGGTGGCCTTCTGATCTGATCCAACCTGTGAGTTCCCATCTTTCTAGCAGTTACGAGTCTGCTGCTATCCCTAATACAGAAATCTCTTTTTCTCAATACTTCTCTGTATATACCTCCCTTGTAACTCTGCTGTACATATCACAACTTTTTCCATTACGCGTTATTCTAAAAAAACAGTTCAAAATGGTGATTTTGAATTGGGCAGAACCAGGCTTGTAATGCCTTTATTCAGGGACAGAAAATGTGTTTGGAAAGTTTTCTCTGATATAACAAATATTTCCATGGAGCTGCAGAACCTCAGCACAGCCTCAGGGCCTGCTGACATCCTGACTTTCCTCTCCACCCACCACATGCACAGCATTGCACTTCCATTCACTTGGAACCTAAATGCCACTGGAGTCCTGGCAGGCTCATTCTTGTGTACACACTCTGAGAGATCCCATCCCTGTCCTGTTCACCCAGGCACAGTGCACACACGCAGCCTGTCATACACTCTCCCACCAACCCACACACATGCAAACCACTCCAAATGGAATCTAGATTTGTAAACTGCTGACCACATCCATAAACAAACTTGTTTAAAATTAGACTCCTGCAGTAAACAGTGGGTAGTATGAGGAGCCTGGGGAGAGGCTTTCTGCCAACTCTAGCCCTGACCTGCCCTGGCCCTTCTTCTAGATCCTGTGTTATATTTACTTTGGAGCAGTATGGAGGCAAGCTGATATACAGCCTGGAGCCCTAATTAACATGCTCCCTTTTCTCCTATTGCAGTTCAATGTAGTTTGCTCCCAACTTGGATGAGTTCTAAATCAGTGGCAAGAGGTGGAGAAAGAAAACATTTTAGACTTCACAAACTATTTTTATGTTTTACATTAGCTTTCATGCTTCACTGTTTTATAGTGTGCTAGCTAGCCTTTGCTCCCTTGAGATGAATCTTCTCAACAGAGTGAGTGACATCTCATAATCATCCTAATAAGAAGAAGATAGCAACTTCTATGGAAATGACTGTATGGGCATACATAATATCTGTTCTGAACATGCAGGATGCTGTAGAGTTGTGTTTATTTTCAGTTAGTGCTATGTACAACACAGAACAACGCTTTAAGCCACAGTCTGGTAGGTGAGGAGGATGCTTTGCTGGTTACAGCGCTGAGTTTTAAACAGCTTTCTGTTCTTTTAGAGTTCCTGGAAAGTGTGGCTGCCATTTATCAAGATCTGCTGGCTGGTAAGAATCCAAATACTGTGATTGTGCCAACATCATCCTCTGGGCAACATCGGCAGCGCCAGCCCCCAAATGACTGCAACCCACTCGAAGGAGTAGAGGCATCTCTCTTCTACCAGTGCCTGGAGTCCTTGTGTGACAGATCAAAATACAGGTATGAATGGAGTCTAAAATACAAATTTAAGGTCTCTGTCTCTGGAGACCCTTGGTAAGGTTGGAGCTGTGAAGAAAGAGAGGCCTTTGAACAAGCTGATATTCCCACATGGCTCTCACTGAAGAAGCACAAAGGGAAACATCATAGCTGAACAGCTTTAACTGAATGAGAGAAACAATTTCATGGGCCAAAGAAATGTAGGGTTTGAACTGATTCAAGTAATAGATGGATTTGGGTCTCTGCTCTCCATCTCATTTCTGCATTGACACTTTCATCAAGGAGAGATCCATCATGAGTTTGCTAGAGGGGATAAACAAGTGCAGTTGCATACTTGGGAGTTGAAAGAGCCCTCTGGGTGGATGGAGTATGAAGCCTTAGTACCTAGGTGAGTTCACACAGTCATCTGTACCCAAGCCTATGTTGGAGCTGGTTTCCAGCTACAGATCCAGGCACAAAACTAGCTAGTTCAGCAGAGGATGGAGCAACTCCAGACTTTACTGTATAGCTTTGACAGACACTTTGATCATATTTTCACTATCTGCAAGAAACTTCGCCCTCCTAGAAGGTCATGGTCTAGAAACACAAAATAACTCAGGACAATAACTCATAACAAATTCCACCTGATTTCTACTTTGGGTTTCAAAATCCAGATTTGTGATCCACAAAATTACTGCTGAACTGCTGTCCAGTGCTATAGATATCTAAGCATGGAGTTGATGGGTTTTTTTTGTTCTTTTAAACAACAAAAGCTCTACAGTCCCTGTATGTCCTGAGAACTTCAGATGGGAAGAGTACTGTGGGACCATCTGGTAGGCCAGGCTTTGCACAGCACTATGAGGGGAGCCATTCCCAACCTTTCATGCAGTAGGTCAATACTCAGGCTTTGGTAACCACTGCTGCCTGAGAGATTACTAGCCCACCCCCACATCTCCCAGGGGTACCACTACACCACTGACCGTTCAACACTTCCTCTTGATGAGGCAGTTTGATTTTGCATTAAATCCTTCAAGGAGTATTGGTCAAGAGCAAGCATCACCATGAAGATACTGCTTAGAACTCAGGACCAGGGGTTAAGATGAGTGTAGAAGAAGGGGATATGCTAATTTAGTCCTCACCTAAATAGTGTTCTCTGACACATTTAGGCTATCATTGGAGAGGTTTTCTTGCTCCTTGGATGACCATCACTGATAATAATGTGATAACAGCATTACTGAAAGTGTTCAAAAATGTGTAGATGTGGCAGTTAGGAACATGGTTTAGTGGTGAACACAGCAGTGCTTCATTAACCAATGGACTCAGTGGTCTTAGTTTTCCAAACTTAACACTTCTATGAAATTTTATTGACTTTTTAAAGCAAGCATTTCCCAGAGGATTTTTCCCAGAGGAAAAAACATGCTAAGAGTTGGAATGTGTATGCCTCTGAGTGAATCTAGGCTTTTCTTACTGTCCTTGGAATGGAGACAAGTAAGACTGCTCCTAGGAATGTCCCCCAACTCAAAGATCTTGCTTAGCAAATGGGGAGCAGATCCAGTGCTCAATAAGCAAGTGTGTGGCTCTTCATTTTAAACTGAGTCAGGGCAACCTTACAGTGTTAGAACAGGTGAAAGGGTTTATTTCTCAATCTTAAGCTGAGTCTTAGAAAAAAAGGTTATAATTTAGAAGACAAGATGATCTCTGTTTCTCTTTTCCTAGCTGTCCACCTTCTGCTCTTGTGAAGGAAATGCTGAGCAGTGTGCAGAGAATGACCTTCTATGGATTCCTTATGGCTCTTGCAAAGGATCAGGGCATCAATCGAGCCCTAGGTAAGACTTCTCTAAATGACACAGCTCTTGATTTTCAGTCATTCTGTATTTCTGTGGAATTTCATTTGTATTTATAATGCACATTTTACACTGTCAGGAAGAGAGTGAGGTGAAGTTTTTTTTTTTTTGTTGATGGATTAACTTTAAAAATAACACTGTGCCTTACTGTCTGCCTGAAGCTGTGGAGCTTCCTCAAGGCTTACTGAGTTGAGGTGTCATCCTATGTTTTAGCCCTTTGTGCTCATGCAGATTTTAAATGGCTGCTCTTATCTGTAAGGAAAGAAGGTACACCTAATGGAAAACCTCTGCTGTCTCCTTGGCTGAAAGGCTGAAAGCCCAGTGCTTCCCAGCTCTTCCCCAACTTCCCTCAAGGTGGTGTGATCTTGCTAGTAGCTATCTGTGGCCTGCTGAAAATCTGATCATAAAACATAAACTGCTACAAAAATCTGTACCACGCTGCTGTGGGAACCACAGGGCTTAGCACCCAGTATCTCACTGCTTGTGTCTATGTTGTGCTGGTTTGGAGCAGGGAAGCAGTGTTACATTGGCTAAGGACAGTATGTAATCCATCCATAATTCACCCACAGTTTCGTATTTCCCCCATATGCCTTGCTTGTGCTCTTCCTCCTCCTACAAAGATGAACAGAAATGGCTTTTTTGTTTGACAAGATGGTATCCAGGAGATAAATTTAAATGGCAGGAGCAGGGAGGGAGGGCTGTGTGTGGGGGTGTTCCCAAACACTCATCTCCATTCAGCAAATCACTTGGCCATTAAGAGTAGATCACTGTCTCTGTCTTTGGGTAAGCGTCCTCTTCCTCTTCTGGGTCTGAGTATCTGCCAGTCCCTAATTGCAAAGACAAAACTCAGTGAAAAGGTGTACCTTGCCTGAGGGCTCCTTCTTTTGCACAGGTGTGTGTCATAGTACAGTAAAAGTGTGTCTTCCCTGGCTGAGCCCCTTCTTACAGCAAACCATTTAAGCTGCAAATGTTCCTCTGGGGCAGGGCAGATTATGTATCAAAGGTGCATGAATACACCCCTGCAATCCCCTCTGAAAACAGGCTTAGAAAGCAGTGTATTCACTGGGAGGAAGGTGATGCCTGGATGGCAGCAAGCAAAATCTTTTTTTTCCTTTGCCCTATGAAATCTACTTCTAGTCAAGCATAAAGCAAACAGATGAAAAGAAAAAAAAAAATCCTGCCCACAGCTTCCATTGTGCCATCTACAAAGTGAGTGGGTTTTTGTTTCCATTAATGTAGGCCTGTCCTCTGGCCCTCTTCCAGCCTCCTGCTGAGGCCTCTCTCAGAGGAGGGGCAGCAACCACAAGTCTGACAGGTGCTAGCATTTTTGGCAAGGAAAGGAGGATTCTTTTCCTGGTGTCTTTTAATCTCTCCTGAAGGGTGATTTCAATAGTCTTTGGTCTGTAGGGGATCACAAGCTCCCCCAAACCCTTCAGCGAGAGCAGTTTCAGGCAAAGGAGGTTTTGGTCTCACAAAGCCAGCAGCTCCTCTTGAGGGATGGGGATAGAATTAAAGCAGCTTGTTCAGGCTGGGACAGTGCCATTGAGTGTGCCAGGCAGACTGGAATTTGCAGTGTATCTCCAATGTCAATGTTGATTTGTGAATTCTTCAAGTGCCATTTATCAACTCTTCCAAGTAAATCTGGTGCCCTAAAGATTTTCCTGTAGACTCTGCAACTACAGAAATAAGTTAAGCTTTAGTTGTTTATTCTTTTAATTGAGTACACAAAAAGAAGCAGACTGGGACACTTCTGTGAATCTACTGACACTGTTTTGCAGTGCCAGACTTTCCTCCTCATTTACAGGAGGAGTAGACCAGAACCCAAATAAATGGGGGAATTGGTTCTGGTCTAAACTTACTCTAGTTTTCAGGAACTCATTGCTACATTTTTGATGACTGCTGCCAGCCTGCCTCTGTGGGACAGGGCTCTCCAGCCTCTCCTGCAAGAGCAAGGTTACAGAGCCAGCAAACATACTTGTGTTCCCACAAGGAATTCAAAGCCCCTTCCCAAAGGTATTGAGTGTAGCATCCAGGTCTCCTGAAAAACCTTAGAAAGAGCATTCCTCACTGTACTGTTGGTATAGATTATCAAATAGGTTTTTTGTCCTGGTGTGCAGTGGTACTCTCTATCAGGCTCTGGTAGACAATCTTTGTGCTGTTCTCTGTTATTTCTGTGCTGGGTGATCACACTCTCCCATGACCCCTATACCAGGAGTTTATTAAAGAATTAGGAAAGAGGGCTTTCCTAAGAGCCCCATCTTCCTTTCTGGCTCTGCTAAGGACAGTGTTTTCTGAGAAGAGCAAGGATTATCAATCAGCTGTTCCAGTCCTGAACTACATCATGTCCTTCATCTGGAGTAGGGTTTCTAAAGTGAAAAGGAGCATGTTGATCTTACACTGAGAGGGTACCCAAGCACTGGCCCAGACTTTCATGCTCACACCCAGACAGCAAGCAATGCTGGAGCACAGTTCATCCACATTTAACTCCTGTAGGCAATGTGCAAGAGTCAGGCCTGACTTTCCCGAGTTGCAAGGAAAGCAAAAGCCTTAAATCTGTGGAATGTTTTGATCCCCAAGATCAATACACCACAAGAAAGGCAGGTGGCACAAAAACATAAATAACCCTAGGTGGTATAGTGCATGTTTCAGGCTGTGGCACTGACAACACCACATATATTACATCTGGTACTGGTGACTATACTGGGCAATGAACAGAGGCCCAAAGTTGACAGACTTCCATCTCCCTGACAGTCAGTTCTCTAATTTTGTACAGTGAATGAAAACTGCCAATCCTCAGGGCTGTAGTGGGGCTACTGAAGCTGCCTCCAATTTAGTCTGAGCTCAGCTATAGCATGTATGAAAGACACAGAAAATAGATCATCATTCTTTATGTGTCTATGATCCTCAACATTGTGTCCATCTCTCTAAGAGGTATAGGGAAAAGTGTTTTCTGTCTTGCAGGCCAGATTTTGGATGCTGCTATAGCTTGAACACTTCTCTTGAAGAATGAATAGCCTAACTCTAATGCTTTCATTGGTTGTTTTTTTTGTTTCCCAGGGGCTCTTCCAGATAAAGGAGACTTGTTTCTGGACCCTGCCATGGATGAGGAAATTGAGAAATTGTAAGTGGAATTGCCTAAACTAGGAGGTAAATCAACACATTAAAGGTAGCATGCTAAAGAAGAGTGGAATAAAGTACTGTCCTATTCCTCTGCTCTACTACAAAACAATAGAGGAGCTAAAGGAGCAACCTGAAAAGGAAGAGCTTCTTTCTTTGTGGTGCCTCAGTGCAGTTAACAAAATCCTTACAAAAGTCTTCAGAAGCAGAGGGGAAGAGTGTGACTCAAATAGGGATCTAGAGGAAGCAGCAATCTCTAACGAACAGGGAAATTTTGTTTGGATGGTGAAAAGTAGGAGTGTTGGAAGGAACGAGATCAGCCCAGAAGATATGTTTAAATAGAAGATTCAATTCAACTCAAAAAGTGAGTCTGGGAGATACAATGTGTTCCCCCTCTAGGCCATGAACATCTTTCCATCCCTATGCTAGTTTCAAGTCTTTCTCCCACAGCACTCCAAGAGTGCTGCAGTAGAAGTTTCTGCAACATGCTGCCTAGCATATTTCTTTTCTCTTTCAGGGTAGCGCAGGTTTCGGGGCTTTCTGTCTCTGGTCCTGCCAGCTCCAGTGCAGACACAGCAAATATGCCCGTTCGTAACTCACCCAGGATTAACTCACCTTGGAAACCTCTACATCATCGTCGAAAAATGGATGCTGAGAGTGAAGGCTCCAATGAAGAGACAGACTCCTCTGAAAACTGAAGGTTGTGAGGGTGGGGACCATTCCCATCTTGGGCTTCTCCAGAACCCACTGGAGGAACAGCACCTCCTCCCAGAGCATCTGCTCTAACAGTGGGTTCTGTCTACATCAGCAGTGTGTGTGTGGCTGTGCTAATCCCCAGTGCTGGGTTCACCCATCTTTTCCCAGCAACAACTTGCCTTTTTCTTAGCTCTTAGCTAACAAATCCGTGCAGGAATAGCGCCTCTGCAGAAGCTATTTACAGCTACAGTTATGCTTCCCTCTGCTGGCAGGCAAGACAAGCCAGCGGCCACCAGCTCTGCCACCGCTTGGAACCAGCCGGGTACGCTCTCACCGGGGCTCCCTCCCAGTTCCAGTTCAGCAGGTGCTGAAGCGGCAGGAGCGCTAGTACAGGCTGCTTGCCAGTGATTTGTTGTGTAGCTCTGCTCAGATTTGGCCCAGATAACTGAGTGGTTAAATCGCCAGCAGCAGCTCTGCACTTGTGTTCCATTATTATTCCCAGTAAAGCTGCATCTGCATATGATCAAAGGTAAGGAAATTCCTAAAGTTCCTAAAAAAGGGAAGCTTAGATATTGCCATGCAACCAGTCTCTGCTTTGTGCTTTCTCCTCCATGTGTCCAAGACTTGCCAAAGCAAATGCAGCAAATAAGCTAGATTGCAGTAAGTACTGCATGGTGCTGTCTGGCTTCGCTGCTGTACTAAGTGCCCTTCTGTGAGGTCTCCCCATCCCTCCAACAGCATATTATGGTAATTTAGAAAAGTGAATGTCAGAAGATTTGGAAAAGAGGGATAGGGTTGTTAAATTCCTTGGCTACAGGTCATATGGCTTGCAAGAATATAGAGCACCTACTGGGGCTAGGGGGAAACGGAAGCAGTCATCAAATGAGATCAAGCTGGGGTTTTTTGTAAATATTGGTATTGTTGGAGCAGCAGTGTAGCCCTTAAAACTACAAAAATAAGTAGCATCACACTGCATTAATGGCAACCAACTCAGCAGTTTAAGTCTCCACAGACCCAAAGGCTTTGTCTAGCCCAGCTCCTGTGCCCCAGCTTGCATGGACTAGTTATTTCAGGGGAACCTTCAGTTTCTCATGCTTTTTTGGAGCCTCCTCGCTCCTCCTGGTCATAAAGTGCTACAGCACGGGCCACCAGGAGCTGGTAACCCAAAGCTTGTAGTAGGGTGCCAGCAGGGTTATTTATTTATTGTAAGTTAAATTATTTATTATCTGTGCATTCTCTCCCAGCTTGGTGAGTGGCTGTGACAGCCTGGCAATAAAGCATGCTGTGTCAGGCCTCTGCTGCATCTGGGTTCTCGGGTCTTCTGGGCTGCCGCTGCCCCAGCCACTCCTCAGGGGGCGGTATCTGGTGGGCAGGACCAGTGCAGGGCCCCGGCATCTTCCAGGGCCCCAGGAACCCCTCCCCTCAGCAGGGGAAGGTGCCGGCCCCACCCCTGAGTGCCTGGACCGCCACCACCCTGCAGCCGAGGCAGCCACACCACTGCTCCCTGCAGCCCCAGCCTGCTGTGGATATTGTGACATTGACACAACTGCGTCAGAGCACAGAGACAAAGAAGAACAAGACCCGACTTTTCCCCCCTCGTGCCCCACCAAAGTGAAACATCAGCACAGAGCAGCTGAGTAGCTGCCGCAGCCCCTCAACTGGTCAAGAGAGGTGAAACCCATGCAAGCCTCTTCCCAGTTGCAGGCAGAAGGCTCCAGAACAAACAGCCCCAGCCTCTCCTTTGCTAACAGTGTGCAAATAGCCCTTTCCCACCCTTCTTCTTACTACCTAGTCCTCACCACCACAGTCCAAGGAAGAGAAAAGCACTCTTGTTAAAACCAGAGACTAAGCTGAACAGGACTAGAAGTCCTCACAGCTGCACCTCATGGTTAAGTCAGAGGCTCAGTACTTTGATCTGATCCAAACCTGGGCAACAAAATAAACCAGGGATCCAGTGAATTTCTTTACTTCTTTACCTGGGCCATTTTTGCTGATGATGTAGTTAGAAGCTAAAAAAATAATCTTTGATTTGATTTTTTTTTCTCCCGCATTCATATATGTTGGTTTAGAAGACAGTAAAAAGGACTAGATCACGGTAAAAGGCAAACCCTGCAAATACAGAGGACTCCACAGCACCATGGATTGGGAGCAGTGATCAGAACAAAAAACAGTCATGTCACATGATGTTCAGAAAAATAGCATTCCCCTTTTCTCTGTTACTTGGTGAGCTAAGGTATGGGCCAAAGAAGGACAGGAGCACTGATGAGGGCAGCCCAGGAGTTCCTGTCATATCTTTTACATCAATGAGGTTAACCCTGTAAGAAGGCCTGTCTCCACTGGCTAGTAGATAGCAGTGGGTATGAGGGCACACTGAATTTTAATAGAGTGGAATCCAGAGATATTCAGAAAGCATCCTGGGCACAGCCATGTCCTGACCCCCTCCGCTTACCTTCTCCCCTCCCCACCCAACCCAGACAAATAAGACAATCCTGTGGAGTTTACTCCAGGCAAAGGTGGCATCAGTGCCTCTTGCTGGCTTCCCCTTGCAGTCCCTGGGTCATCAATATGAACCATAACGATCCTAAGGAGGAAACAGACAGAGACACCTTGCTACAACACCTTTTTGCAAAATCCAGAGACAGATAACAAGAAACTGGGAGGTCTGGTATTTTAATGCAGTGTGAATTTATCTAGACAGGACACTGTACAAAGGCAGAAGGTAAAATGACCTTGACTTCTAAAATTCTGCCTGGAATTTGTGGGAGAAGGTGTATCTGACATGACAAAGTGTCCTGTGCAGCAGGAGGGTAAGGCTGGCCACGTAGAGTTCACTGGCCCCCTGCAATTGCTCAGCTATTGTACTGCAGTCAACAGCTACAAAAGACAGGGACTTGCCACATAATTTGGGTAGATAGTGATAATTCCAATGAAAGCCAGGTTATGGTGAAAGTCCCTGAACATAACAACAGTCTTTCTCAAGTTGCCATAATGTAACTCACCTGAAGGGAGTTCATCACCCCATTGGCCAGGACAGCCATCTTGCCAGCAACTGATTTCACTCCTTGCTTGAATTGTGCAATGTCAGCTGCAGGCAGGACATTTCCAATAGACACACCACCTACAAGAACCAGGATGAGTTAGCCCAGAGTCCCTAAGCTCCAGAAAGCACCCTCATCCCCTCCAGTTTAGGTCTTCCAAAGCTGCCCCCTTCCTCAACCCAGTGAGTGCTAACAAACCTGAGTGCACATTGTCAGCCTCTCCAAACAGGTCTGCAGAGCTGATGGCGCTGCTGCCTGAGAGCTGCTGCAGTCGGGATCTGGCTTCATACTGCAGCAGAAAACAAAACAAAAAGGTTATATAGGAAGGGAACAAAGCAGGCCCTGAGCAAACAGGAGGAGGTAAAGCCAGAGCTGTACCAGTGTAAGCACTGCAGAATGCATCTACCTCAGCATCTGCCTCTCGCCCAAAAAACATATCTGAAGAGATGGCTTTAGCCCCAGCAAACTTCTGCCGAGCTTCATTGGATTCCACCATGGATGGCCTGTTCTCCATCTCCCGCCTACTGGTGGGTCTGAGGAAACAAGGAGACATCTCAGATTAAGCTCCCCAACACAGTAAAGAATCAAGACTTCTGTCTCAGACCCCATCTAATCAAAGGCAAGTAGGTCATCCTTAAGTGTTAGTTGAATTGCAGCTCTCCTCTCCCCATCTCAGGACAGTCAGCACTCAGTGACCACAAAGGCTGTATAAACTTAGAGACATGAAAGGCAAAGAAGTATCCAAGGCCCTTTCACTCGAGGCCCTTTTTCTTGGGCTTGTCTGTGCCTGTGCAAGTAATTTTCTGCAGCACAAGGCTCCTGCTACAGCAGCATCTATGCCACAGCTCCCACACTTATCCTCTGTCCCCTACGCAAGGGCACAAGGTACACTAGCAGTGGCAAGCACTTTACCTCTCTGAAACCGGCCGAATGCTGGAAACAGTCACCTCCGGTTCCTCCTCTCTGTCCACGCCCCATGAAGAGTCCGTTTCCCATCGTGAGCCAAATGCGTCTTCGAATGAGAAGGGACTGTATTTGTACCTAGGTACCAAAAGTAGGTAATTTACACCAGACATAAAATTCAGGAATAAGCAAAAACTACACTAAAGCTAAGTCTTACTTGGGGGGTCCAGATGTGAAGCTTCCACCATCTTCCAACAAGTCCAATTGGGAGCGGGAAGATTTTGCTACCAGCGGTGTCTCTTGCTCAATTACTTGCATCTCAGACATCACCGAGTGTGAAACAGAACTAGCACAACAAACAGGCAGAGTCAGCGCTGATGGGTCTGACAGCATCCAGTCCCTACAACCAGTCTGCCTCAAAACTGAATCTGGCTTTCACGGGCAGGGCAGGTGACACAAGTTTTGAGGGAGAGTTGGGGGAAGTCAGCCCTCTTCATCACTTATCTATGCTCCTTCAGAAGTCTTGAGCTACCTTTGTAAAGGAAGGATTCTGCAGGGGGACACCTATCAAGCAGCTGGGCTCTAGTGCTAGACACTGACAGGCCACACATATCTGTGGAACAGCTCAAATGAGAACTAGAACCTTTGAACTGAGTCCCTATTCTTTCCGGGGCCTGAAGCATTTTCAGTCAGAGAACAGCATATGAGCACTTTAACTCATCTCCTTATCTAATACAAGAGCAAACTACTGACTTCAAGAAACTTCTCCAGAGCAGGGTACTTCCAAGACACCTGTATATACTATGCCAACTACAGCCAAGTACCTTCTGGACACCAATCCCATGCCCAGCCTCTCTGCTTGTTCTCGTTTCTTCCCTTCAAGGTTCTGGAGTTTCTTCTCTTCCTTCTTCCGATCAAGCTGCAGTTCCTGATAAGCCAGTCGCATTGAGGTGACTCTGAGGGAAAGAGCCATGGTGAGTGCCAGCACATTACCCTCCCTCGCTGCCCATGTGGTAGAAGAACAAGTGATTAAGTAACCCCAACCAGCCTTCAAAACAGCCACTTTCACAACAGCTCTGCCAAAAATCCTTGCACAAAAGCTATTGCTTGTTTTGCCATCTCCTCCACTGGGATTCAATTCTTCTTTGGCTAACCATTATTTCCTTACTGTAAGCATCACAGTGTCTATCTTCTTGCCACCTCTGCACCCAGAATGATTCATCCAGTTCAGCTTTTGGCTTTTCTAGTCATGTCCAAAGGTGAATAGAAAAACACAATACAGAAGTATCTGCTCCCTACACTCTTCCAGGAATGCTAATTTGCATAAAATACAGCAGTATAACTTGTGCCCTGCTGCAAGGGCCATAGTGGCATATAGCTACTGCTCTTCCTCTCATGCAGTATGTTCTGTAGTCACATTTGGTGGTCCCAGGGTGAACAGCATTAACCTCACACTACTTCTGCATTAGGTGTGCAAGGTACTCATCCAAACAGGGCACTTACATGGACTCCTCAGCTTGTTTCCTGGACTCCACTGCCTGCTGCTCCCTCAGCTGTTCTGCCACCTGGGCTTGCCGCTCAATCTCACTGAAGCTCTGGCTGCTGACCTTCTGGGCTCCAAGACCTTTTTTTGCACCCAGCTTAAAAACAAGAACAAAATCCTGTGAATTCTTCATCCTAGATTGTTCATGGTAGAAGAAAACCTGAATCCTACTTCTTGCTTCACCAATGAGGCCTTCAGTTTCCCTGTGTAGTCACAGCCTACAGACCCAAAAGAGTATGCAACACAGTATGGAAGAACATCCAAGAGTTAATCCATCAGTGGCCAACACTTAAGAGATCAACCACATATGCTTCAGACCACAACCAGTAATGATAGGTTTTTTTTGCAATAATATACAGGCTGCTTAAGGTCTCCTTTCCCCAAAGCAGATCTCTACAGCTTTGTTAAGCAGAAAGCAAGAATCTGGGAAAGGACAGCAGAAATGCAACACCTTCCCTCCATAATAGAGCTAAGACATACCCCTTTCTTGGCCGCTCCTGGCTTCTTCTTTCCAATGAGGGAGGATTTAAGTTCTGCAAAAGGAGGGAAGCAGCAAATAAGCAGAAGGGAATCAATTTAAGAGGCAAAAATTAGACAGCAACCCACATGAACATCCACCACAGTCCAGCTGCAGTAGCGTCCAGGGCACACCATGCATCCTCACATCAAAAGCCTGGGTGGGTAATTTCACCCAGGCAAGAAAGATGCACGTAGAAGCTCCACAGCTGAAGAATGGTAGCCTAAAGAAGCATGTCCATTTCTGGAGCAACTTATAATTGATTTAAGAACTGTGAATAACTCCTCTGAGTGTTATGCAGCAGGTATCAGGGTAGTTAGAGAAAGACTAGGTTTATCCCATACACAAATTCAAGAAAATGCAGCTTCAGAGGCATGTGAAGGTCCGAGCCTCATCAATGCCTTAAGGACAAAGCAGCAAGAACTCTGAAGTTGTGTTTACGTGAACATACAAAAACAAATGGACCTAAAGTGCAGCAAGCTATAAAAGCAACAGGTCCCCCAACACCTTGCACTTGTCCCTCTTGAGGGCATGCCACACTTGTAAAACCAGACAAGGGCCAGCCAAGCAGCAGATGTCTGGGGAAAAGTCTAAGAACAAAGCAGAGAGGGACTACCCAAAACATTTTTCAGCTTCCTATAGCTAAATCCAAAATCTTTTACTGCCCTTTTTGGGCTTTTCTTTTGCATGTGTGTGTGTCTCCTGACTTTCTACAGCCACATGACTTTTGTTAGCCCATAAATTATTCTTGAGACATTTTCTTTTTTCTAATCTTATGACAAGTCTTTTTAAAAAAGGGGATTCAAAATATTCACACTATCTGAAACTGTTTTCCGCTCGCTGTTCCTAACACTTGATTCGAGGTTGTTTGGGTTTATGTTTGGAGATTTTTATATTTCAGGAAACATTTAACAGAAACGTTAATATGGTCTCTTTACAGATACAACATATCTGGTTTAGATCTTAATACAACAATATAAGCTTTGTCTTGTTCTCTCCCTCTAAGCACAGGAAGCTAAAGTTAGAACTGAAGGCAGAATCTCAGGAGGGGCAAGCAGAGCTGTCACAAGCAGCCAGCGCAGGCCAGCTGTTAGCCAGTTACCTCCAGCAGGAGCGGCCCCTTGTGTTGACAGATACATGGACATGTCTGAGGAAGAGACGTAAAACATGGGGAATGAACAGACACTTGAGGACACAGGCTTTCCACCCAGAATGAACCCACTGTGGGCTAGGAGCATGCTCTCAGTAAGGGAAGAAGCTCCAGCTAGATGTTCTGTGTGCAGCCGGGACAGTAATGGCACGGGAGAATCAGACAGAAATCCCTATTATTCTGAAAGCTAAAAATTCATTTGCCTCCAAAGGTTGTGGGGAAACAAACAAACAAACAAAAAAAACCAGACACGTGGCCCTGATCACCCAAGTTCTAGATATGCAAGTGCCAAGTTTTGTCCAAATCTCAAAACCAGGAAAACATGCTTTTGGGAGAGCAACAGCTTTGAACTCAATTATCCAAACGAGGAGGAAACCTCCAGAAAACTGTGACTTGGTTTTGGGTTTCAGGAACATCCTAAGTACTGGCTCAACAGGGAGATAAGCTTGTTTAGACATTCTTGAAACTGGCTCATTGCTTCCAGCCTCACTGAGCTTACTCCTAAGCAGTAGGTATAAGAGCAAGACTGATCTGAGATTGAAGAGTCTTACCTAGAGGAGCCTTAGGAGATGTGCTCAACAAGTCAATAGATGGACCTTGGCTGGGATCTGCGGGCAGAAAACCAGAAAAGAACACTCAGCAGATTGATTCTCAACCCTCTTCTTTTCAGCATGTTCACACTTCCACTACATCTCTCCTAGCTCCTCTGCCCCCACAAATAAATCCAGTTACAGCTTGAAATATGCAATTTCCCAAGCAAACAACTTTATGTCTCCACAGAGCAAATTATTCCTTCTGCAAATTATTCCTTCTGTGTTATTCTCTTAACACAGTACAAGAAAGTAAACACTCTGCAGGGAAATATACAAAGCTGTTTCAAATTACAGTTGTGCCCCCAGGTTCTTGGTTTCCTTGTCCTTCACCCTAGAAATTTTTCTGTCCTATGTCATTTTCAGACCCACCAAATTCAAGGGGTAGAGAAGACTGTTTAGACAAATAATGTCTGAAAGCAGGAAAATGGGGCAGCTAATCCCCAAAACAGTTTTGTGTACATTTCAGGAAAAGTGAAGAACTGAGCCAAACTGAACAGTGTTTTTAGAAGTCTCCACTAATTTAACTAAACATCATAAGAGTGTGCAGAACTTCCACTCCTTCAGGCCTGAACCAAAGGATAAGTTCAGCCCTTCCAACAGTGGTACAGAACTGTATTCTCCTGGAAATGAAGGCAGGTTCTTGGAAAAATTATTCAGTAAGAACTCGAAACTTCACTACCTTCTGATGACTTTGCTGCTTTTTCCATCTCTGGAGAAGACTGTGCAGGATTCTGGCTGGCATCTGCTACATCCCAGGTACTGGAAGACTGCAAGGAGATACTAATTCCAGTTATTTCCAGAAGATGAATGAACCAAACAATCCTGAATTTACTACAGGTAGTGATCTGTATTCAATTTTAGGCCAAAGGAAACTTATTCCAAACTTCAGACTATGCCTTCCTTGAACATAACACATGGACAAATCCACATTCCCTTAGCAGGGACAAAAATGAAAAAAATAAAAAGGAAGCTAAGCTGAATGTAAGGCCAGGAGGAATGACAGAATCATTTGACAAGCTCGCTAATGTGAGGACTTCCCAGGTGAAAGAAAATTAGTTTAAATCTGGGAGAAAGTGTGAATGAGTTTTCCTGGAAAAAATTAATCTCCACTTCCACTGTCTCTATTTGCCATACAGCCAATTCTTGCATTACCTGAGAAAGTCTGCCTGGCATGGTGCAGTTGCCCAAATCCAGTTTAGCAGGGTCTATGCACTGAAAAGTTTCTTCTAAACCAGAAGTTCAAAGTAATAGCTAGTCCTTGCTTTAACTGTACAAAGAAACTAAGCATTAACACAGCACACAAAGCATCTTCCAGGGCACAGGTTTTAGCTTTGAGTTCTTGAAGCTAAAGATGGTTTCAAAAACAAAGGACATGGATATTACAGGGACTGTTCAGACCTGTGACTGTGTCCCAGGCAGATGACTGAATGTGACTTCCTCCACATTCCTACCAATTAATTATACAATTCAGAGTCCTTCTAAGCCAAGTGGGACTGCTCCTGGCTGAACATCTGGCTATTGGAGAGCTATTAAGGCTGCCTGGTTTAGGCAGCTCTTCTCACCTGTGTGTGCTCCATGAAGAAATCAGCATCACTCTTCTCAGGGGAGTGCCCAGGGGCTCCACTCAGTCCATCTATAAGCAACTAAAGAGAGGAGAAGGAAAAAAGAAGGCACCCTACAAGACTCAGCATCCAGCACTATCCATCTAGCACTGCAGAGCTCTCAGACTTACCTCAGTGCCATACTTGGCCATGGCAGCACTTGCCAGCTGCCGGATCTTCTCCCTGTACATCTGGGCAGCTCGACTGTTATATTTAGCATTGGCATCTGTGGTGGTGCAGCCATGCTGGCGGAAGAAAGCAGTCTGAAAAGAGAGGAATATTCAGTCTCCTGACTGCTAGATCATACTCAAGCAAGCACTAGACAAACTAAACAGAAAAAGAAAACTTCCCAGAGACAGAGGATGAAAAGCTGAGAACACAGCATAAGCCAACCATTCACTGATCAGCTTTCTAGAGAAGTCTCACTCCAGGGGCCTATGAAAATCATCCGCCTTCTCTACAGAGAGATGATTCTGAGTCACAAAGCTGAGCATGAGCTTTCAAACTGATCAGTGTTATTAACTTCTATCATTTAAGAAGGCTATGCCTCTCATTTAAATGAGGTGCAAAAAAAGAGAGACCTGAACATCAGAAAACAATACATGCAAAGGTCACAGTCTGACTTCCAAGCACACTTGACAAATTCCCCCATTTATTACACATTCAGGTCAGACTGGTACCAAGAAAGCCACACAAAGGAAAAAAAAAAAAAAAACCAAGAAAGAGAGGATGTGGATTAGCAAGAGGGAAAGCAAGCAAAATGCCTACAGAGGCTCCTCACCGCGTTGGCATTACTGCCCACTTGCATACATCTCAGCTGGAACCAGTTCCAGTTAGAATCCAACTCTGTGGACCTGTATGAGAACCAATAATTTCTATTAATAAAGACCAGGCAAACCAAATGCAAAACCAAGCTCTGGCCTAAAATGCTGAGATATCTCACTACTGTTCCACAGTGTAGGAGGCAAAGGTGGAAAGAATATGTTGGGAATTTCTTTGCCCCTCTAAAAAATTAATTTCAACTTTTAAAGTGAGGAAAAATACCAGCTTTTATCCAAATTTTGAGGATCTCTCCCTTGTACTGCTTGTTTGGAGGGCGGAGCTTGAGCTAGGACAGCACAGCCAAGAACTTTCGTTCTACATGTGATCTCGCCACAACATGAGAGACTCATATTCAGCCCGTCCCACAGGTTAGGCCAAAACACGTGACAAAGCAACTGAGAATACATCCAAGTAAAGCTAAGGGACACAGAGTGTCTCATACCAGTTACTCAATTTCTCTCGTAGCAAGTAAAGGTCACAGTTCTCTTAACTTAAAATGCTAATTTTCACAAGTACTGAAAACAAGAAGTAGGCTGAAAAGCCAACACCATCTTCCCCATTAGGCTGATACCAAAAAGACTGAACAATATTCCTCTTTTTGCCTTGCTCAGCATTACAAAAAATTACGTACACCACACTGCTGCCTTACTGGCAAGATTCACACACCACACTCTCGTCTCTTCCTACAATGCCAAGTCTAGATAGCGTTTCTGCAAGGTTAGCGAAAGTAACATGTCGACATTCCACCTGAGGTGCTTTGGAAACTCCATTCTGGAAGTGCTGAGTGGCCCGGACCCTCCTGCGAGCAAGCCTCATCAACCCCGAGGTGATGGCTCGGCGGTGAGCCTTCCCTCCCAGTCCCTGCGCGCTCGCACCCAAGGCGGGCTGGCTGCCCCAGGCCTGCCGGCGGCACCGCGCTCCCCACGCACCTGATGAAGCTGAGGTGTACGCCCAGGGACCGGTGCACGCCGGAGCAGTCGATGCACAGGAAGACCCCGTAGGTGATACTGGCCCAGCTCGGGTTCTTGGCGCCGCAGTCGAAGCACGACTAAAGCGAAGGCAGAGGGACAGCCAGGTTGAAGCGACGGCTCTGCCGCTCCGTCACGCCCTGCCACAGCTCGGCGGCCCCGCCGCTCTGCCCAGGCGCTCCCCAAGGGCCCCTGCCCGGCCGCCCCAACAGCCGCCGCTGCGCGGCCCGGGGCCCACCGGGGCCCAGTCGGAGCGCAGGCCGCGGCCGCGGAGCGACAGCCCGGCACGGACAGTCCGGCGGACCCCGGCCGCTCCCCGCTACCTTGTTGGCCGGCGCTGCCCGAAGCCGCTTGAAGAGGGTCTGAATCTCCGTCTTGCTCGGCTCCGCCGCCATGATCTCTCCTTCCCAGACACCCCCGCGGGGACGGCAGCCGGCCGGGCCCAATCGGCGCCGCGGCCGCTGTAGAGTCGCGCTGGGCCGGCCCCCCCGCCGCGTCCGTGGGTGTGGAGGGCGAGAAGCGAGCCAGGTCCCTCTTTCCCTCCGGTGCCGGGATGTGGGGCAGCGTTAGATCCGGGTCACCGCGGCCGCTGCGCCGGCTGTCGGCCGGACGCCTCGTGGGGGTCACGGCATCGCCCTGCGCACATCGGACGTTGCACGCCCGGGACCCCCGTGAGCTCGGAGCGCTTCCCTCAGAGCCAGCGCTGCTGGGGAGCCCTGCTGGCTGTGCCGCAGGGCTGTGCTTTTGGGGCCGCTGCGGGCCGGACCGACAGAAGGGAGCTTTAGAATAGCAACGGGACAGTGCCTGCCCTGGGCCATCTGCTACCGGGGAAAAAGCTCAGAGCAGCGTTTACAGGCTCCAGCAGCCGGCCTCAGGGCGCCCGGCCTGGTACACCGGCACAAACGATCGGTGGTTTGGAAATGATTTACAGAACCACAGAATGCCCTGAGTTGGAAGGCACCCACATAGATCATCGAGTCCAGCTCTTGGCCCTGCACAGGATATCTCTAAGAGTCACGCCATGTGCCTGAGAACACTGTCATAACATTTCTTGAGCTCTGCCAAGCTTGTGCTGTGACCGCTTCCCTGGGCAGCCTGTTCCAGTGCCCAAACACCCTCTGGGTGATGAACTCTTCTCTAATATCAAACCTAAATCTCCACTGACAACCCTAGGCTGATTGGTCATTAAAGAGAAGAGATCAGTACCTGCCCCTATGCTTTCCCTCGTGAGGGTATTGAAGACCATGATCAGGGATGAGGTCTCTTCAGTTTCCTCCAGGCTGGAAGACCAAGTGACTTCATCCACACCTGGTATGGCTTCCCCTTCAGACTCTTCTCCATCTTCATAGCCCCGATTTAATCAGGGGAGACCTCTCAAGAAGCTATTACTTGACTGTGCAGTAATCAAGCCATCATGGCATCATGAGGCAGTAATCAAGGTAGGGAAGTTGTTATTTCAGAGCAAAAATTATGTCAGGACCCTTAATACTGCTTTGTTACCTACCTAGAAACAGTGGGGTATTGGCTAGAAAGTCATTCAGTTACAATGCAAGAAAAATAGAAAAATATGGTTGTGCTGTGAACTAGAAGTCAATGGCATATAGTCCACTTCATGCTTTAGCCAAATTAAAACAAACCAAACAAACAAAACAAAAACAAAAAAACCCACCAAAACCAAAAACAAAACAAAACAAAAAAACACTTAAGGAGGATGAGAACAACAACAAAAGGCAATCAGTAGCATGGTACTACAGAGATGGAATGCATTGGGATTTCCTTACCTCTGAAAAGAGGTTGTTCTGCAGCACCATCTTGTCACTAAAAGAAACTCTTAAATGTACTAATATCTGGACAAGACAATTTTCAGTTTAAACTTTCTTCACTCATTTCCACAGATGTTAAGGTAGACAATAGAATCCCTTGCAATGGGAACCTAGGAGCCATGGTCTTAGGAAGATTCATAAAGTATTGGGTCATAGAGATGCAATCAGGAGCAACAGAGTTTTCAAGGGGGAAAAAAAAAGCCCTGCAGAAAAACCCTGCAGGGTCTGGTGTTCTGGGAATCAGCAAAGCTCCAACTGTATGATCACAGTGAGACCTGATATGGTAGGCACATGCAGTAAGATGAGAGGCTTCTGGCTGACACATCTGATTGAAGCTGCTGTGAGATGAGTTTCTGAGCTGGATAGTGAAGCCTGATCTAGCCTGACAGACTTCTTGGCAGCAGTCTTCAGTACTCCCTGGTTTCTGTTGCTTTTATTCGATTACCTTAATTGTGCCTATATGAAATTTCTGGGATTACACACACACATGTGCTGGGGAAGCAATGCAGGTAAAAGTAACTGATGGCATTTTCCTCACAGCTATTTTTAAACAGGTTGAGTTCCCTGATGCCATTCATGGTGCAGCTGTCCTGGCAGTCATACCAGGAGAGCTGATGTCAGGGTGCAGTAAGGGCTGGCTGCACACTAGGACAAGGAGAGCTGTGAGGGGCTGTTCCTGAGGCCAGCAGCCAGGGCCCTCATGGGGCATGGCGCATTCCCACAGTACCTGACCACAGAGAGCCGGGCAGGCCTGGCATAGCATCTGGATTTGACCCAGAACTGAGATAGCTGGACAAGCTCATGGTGATGAGGTTGCTTGCAGTCAGACTGGGTCAGGATCAGGCCCAGTGGTTGCCAGGTGTGTTTGTGGTGATAAGGCAAGGCAAACCTGAGGTCAGGCTGATGAACCAGCCTACAGGTAAAGATCAACAAAGCACAGCCAGAGAGCACTCCTCTAACATAGCTCAGACAGGGCCTGGGAACCCTGGGCTGAGCTTAAATGCAAACACACCCTCCCCAAGCCCCATGGGCAGGGGGCTTTGGGCAGAGCTACAGGTGAGGCTGCTTTGGACAGTGAAGGTCTGTTAGTGCATTCAGGGCCCTGACAGGTGAAGCTACAGAAGGGCAGGAGAGGGAGTCTCTGGTACCAGCTTGTGTAAGCTGCATCTTGTGTAGAGGAGGAAGTTCAGATGATGAGAGTGCATTGGGAGTGTTTGTGTTCATGTTGGCTGGAGTTGCCTCAGCCTGAGCTGTTTGCTCCTGCCCTGTCATCATCAGTTATGTGGTGCTGCTCCCCTTTTCTGCTTGTTTCTTTCTTGTGTTTGAGAATGGGATGGGCATCAGTCAGCAGGCAGTGAGCAATTGTATTGTGCATCACTTGTTCTTCTTGGGTTTAATTCCTTTTTTCCTATTATTATTATATGTTACTTTATTTCATTTATTAAACTGTTCTTATCTCCACCCACCAATTTTATCTTTTTCCAATTCCCTTCCACATCCCAGTGGGTGGTGTGGGGTGGGTGGAGTGAGCTGTGTAATGCTTGGATGAAGGGTTAAATCATGACAGGGAGAAATGGCACATGCTCAGGAGGGGCCAAGGCAGCCTCAGAGGCCAGTAGGTCAGTGTCACACTTTGTCTCTGGTGGTCTGTGCTAGGAGACATGGGGAGCTACAGTGCCAGCTCCTCTCCTCCATGGAGGAAGCAGGGTTTCTGTTCACTGCATTGTGTCCTCGGAATGCTTGCTAAAGCAGGGTTGCTTCAGCTTCTCTACCTCAGCATGGTCCCTTGCAGGTCTTCAAACCCATGCTGGTTGCTCCAGATCCTGGCAAGGCTGCTGATCCTGTCCATCAGTTTTGCATAAAAACAGCAGGGAGAGCATGCTGCTGCTCTGAGAAATAATCAGTTTTTTGTTGCCTTTGTTAGTACAGGAAAGACCTCCTGCTGCTGACTGTTCCCTGTGAATGAGTGCTGTCACTGCACTGTTCTTGCTATTTCCTGCATCTGTTTCTTTTGCATCTCATGTGCTTTAGTGCTGAATTTCTGAGCGCCAAGCTGGCAGCCTGCTCTTTGGCTCTCAGCTTCCCTATCCATCTACATCCCAACTGACATCTACCTCTTTCCTCCTGACTGCTGTGACACCAGACCCTGATGTAGCCTTCTAATCAGAGATCACCCTCTGTTATCTACATTTGCCAATAAAAGATAGTTCCCAGCATTATCCAAGACAGCAAAGGAAAGCAAATGATGATGGCCAGGCATGATCTTGGGAGTCTGCCATACCACCAGGGACACATTTTCAATGCAGAAGTCTGGTTATCTGAGGGCATGAGGTTACTGTGAAAGAGCTGGAGAGATTCAGGAGGAAAGTGCTGTGATGGGGATAAAACATGCCCTGCACTTTCAGATCTGAGCCAAAGGTAAAAGTGCTTCTCTGTGAGTCTGTCCAAAAGCAGGGTGGTAGAGGGAAAAGGGGACCTTGCTCTTTTCTCACTGCCCAGCAAAGAACATGGGTGATAGGACTGTGCAGGAGAGACATGAGGTGGCTGAGTCTTCCTCTCCTATTCAGACCCATTGGCCTCTCACACTTGCTGAATGAGAAGTTTTGGGAAAGGAGCTGGCAAATTCAGTAAACTACCCAATAAGTAACAGGGAGATGTAGTTTCTCATGGCTCAGTGTTGAGTGGTGGGGTACCAGAAATCTACAATGATGCCTTGGGCAAAGCAGCAATTCCTAACAAAAATGGTTTTTTAAAATTTTTTTTCCTCCTCTCTTACTAAGCAGTTCACAGACACTAACCAATCTACATGATTTCCCTTGTGGATAGCCAGTAACTCTGGGAGAAATCTCTGCTCAGTATTTCAGGGCAGCCTGGCTATTTTCAGTAGTGGAAGGAGCAAACATAGCCATGAATGGAGGAGAGGAAAATTGAGTAGAAAGCATTCTCCTTCTCACTACAACAAGGGACAGGTTCTCAGCAGGTGTGCTCCTTCCCAGCTAAAAGGGACAGTAAGAGGATGCTCCTAATTATCTGTGATTTCAGGGATCATATGGAAAACTTATCCTTGGATTAGGTTAGGTTTCTGTCAAGTCAGCAAAGTGCCCTGCCATGTATTCACTTGGATTGATGCAAGGGAAGCAGCTGGCTGAGGGTTGTGGCTGACCAGGCTGCCAGTGTGCTGGACTGGGTGTAATTAGTAGCTGCCTTCCTAGGAAAAAGTATAGCACCAAGACAGGCAGTCATGTCACTCACTGGCTCCATGCAGTGCTTCCAGCAAGATCTAAGATAAGGAGCTAATACAGTATGTGTACAGTGAATAAAGTTTACAATTTACACAATTTTACTGCAGTCTTGCAAATGTTGAGGTTTGGAGAAAAGCCAGCAAAGGTTGAAGGAACACAACTTAAGGAACACAACAGATGGGTAACACTGAGAAGTGTAGTCATGGATGGCTTGTTCTGATTTGGGGTTGTGTTGCAGCACGTGCTGTCACTTGCACCCACTCTGGGAAGTGGCAGCTGTGGGCTGAGTTGTGTCCCGAGCCGTGCTCAAACAGCACTTCTCATTGCATTGCTGAGCTCATCTTGGGCTTGTGCAAGCGCTGAATAAGTAAGGCAAGGGCTAGGAAGTCTAGGCTAGGAGAAGAGAGGACTGTCCCTTTCAGCTGTGCCAGACAGCCTTGCTGGGCTGCCAGACAAAACTGCTGCAGTTTGATGGAAAGGCTGATGGGAGTATAGAGCCAGGGCAGGAGTGTGCTGCTTCTGAGTAGTTGTTAAGTGAATGTCTGTATGTATATACATGTGTATCTTCAGGGTTTTGTTACTCCATTTCCAATATTACAATTAAATGTTGATTTGCAAATGTCTGGTAATATTACCTCTGGCCTGGCAGGTGGTTTGGACCTGGGAAGCTTTAGATATACCCCAAAGTAGGGGTATGCCAACTGATGTGGTCTGGTGTTTCCTGGATCTGAGGACTAATTTTAGATCTTGCTGTGATGGTCTGTTTGGAGATGTTAGAGGTGTCCCTGCTGGAAGCAGGCTGTTTGGCAGGGGACAATCACTCAAGTGAGGGAAGACATACACATCACACCACATAGAAGCAAGGTGAAAAAGTGAGAAATGAGTAGATCCTGAACTCCCTTCTTTCAGGGGCACTTGCCTGAGGTCAGAACCAGCAGGGCTGTCCACCCATCAGACATGACTCTTCCAAATTTTCCAGTAGGTGTGTAATCTCTCTTCCCTGCAGATCACCCACTCAGGAGTTTTCTAAATAAACTGAATCCCTCTAGTACAGGAATTAGTTGTCTGCAGCCCCTACGAGCATTGGGAGTGTGCCTTAAGCACAAGATAGTGACCCATGAAAGAAAGGCAGGCAAAGCTGACCAGAAGACAAGGTAATAAGCAAGGCAAAATGAGAAAGCTCTTTTGAAAACAAAGGATTCTCAGAGCAGAATCACCACTGTCTAACAGGTCACTAGGACTGAAGGATTTGGGTGCAGGAGGAGTAGGTAGCAGTACTTCAACTCCATAGGGGGCTGCAATGTGTAGAGGGAATGCAGAGCCACTGGTGAAACAAACATCCATAGAATTGTGGACACAGCATTCCTTAGGAACTGCCTGGCAGCTGTGATGAAGCCCTGAAGAGAATTTGAGAAAAAGGGCTACTGTGGTTACAGCTGGGGTCTGTGACTGTGTTTGGGTGTCAGCCTCCTGCTGGAAGCAGGAGCAATAGACTCAGGAAGGAGGTAGTGAAGTCCAAGGGGGAGAGTGGAGGACCTGGAAGAAGACTTCCAACTGCTTGGACAGAAAGGAAATGCAGGGAGGAAGGGACCACAGGATGTGTAATTAGGACCCAGTGAAAGTGCTGAAACTGAAGAGGAGAGCTTATGGACTCCCTCACTAAAGGGGAAGAAGTGTTGAGTAGCACTACACTGCCTGTTGAGGTGTCTCAAGCTGCAGCTGTAATTGTCTTAAGCTGAGAGACTAACAAACCAGAAAACAGGGTTACTGAATGATGAAAAACAGGAGGACATGGCCAAAAAATTGATGTGGTGAAAGCAGCTGAGGTGATTTGGCCTGAAATTTCGTTTGTAGAAGTTCACTGGAGCCATGTTGCTTAGTCGAGATGTTCTAAAGATAACTAACCAGTTTCTTCCAGTTACAGAATCTACTTCACCCACCACCCCCTTCCCCTCCCTTTCAGCAAGGATTTGTTCATCATCTCATATTAATCCTCTTTGATCTGCTAAGAACCTAGATAGCTTCGTAAAGTCTCACTCCCTCGCAGCCCTGAGTTTGTCAGCTCCTTGTAGCGTGGCCCTGGGCAGTGCTTCATCACATGGTTACAAGTTTTTTGTTCTCCTTTTTTGGTTTTGGTGCAAGGTGCCTTTGAAGACACTTTGCCTTGTATCATGCTACCTTACTATTGTTTATTTTGCACAGCCTTTGCTGCCAGCCTGCAGTGGGTATTTCCCAAACACATTTCCATGGGTCAAGATGGGGTTTGTGGCATTGGCTTTGTCTAACGTTCAGCCCCATGATCTGTCAGCAGCTGGTCTCAGTGCAGTTACCCTAGAAATTATCACCTAGGGGTCTAAGTGGAGCGTTCAAGCCCATTTTGACTGCAACATCAGCTTTCTTCACAAGCAGAAGGGATTTCAGCAGCCTGTGTCCCTAAGCATAATGCCAGCAGCTCACAAATGCAACCAAGGCAGCTCCAGTTCACACAGAGCCTGCAGGCGGGGGATGACAGAGCTGAGCTGCACAGCCTCACAGCTGTGGCCTTGGGCTGGACCTGCAAACAGAGAAGGAGCAGTAGGACAGTTTTTAACAGCACCGACGGGTCTCTTTGCAGGATTGCCACACACTTGCACCTGCCTCAGTGCTTAGTGCCAAGCAAAACAGCCACAAGGACACAGGGGATGGGAAGTGGGATGGAAAGTAAACTGAAGCAGCAATGGCCCCAAGCTCCAGGCAGGGCTGTGGGAGTGTCACCCAGAGCTAGAGGCTAACCACAACTCAGCTGCCATCCCACAGCACGGCTGGCCCGTGGGCTCTGTGACCCAGATTTTGCCTACAGGGCAAAACCATTATTGAAGTTAGGCAAGCTCAGCTGCTACTTTGGGGAAATGGGTGTGATCTGTCATAGATAATCTTTAACTTCCTCTTCCTACAAAATTCATCAACAGGAAATCCAAGCTTTGCATGATAGTTCCAAAATTCTTTTCCAGGAAGATAGCAAAACCAAATGAATTATCTGCTAACCACAGGTGTATGGGCTTTCCACAAGGAATGGCTTTATTAAAAAATAAAATATGACTAGATAATTATTCACTGTGTTGCCCATCAGGCACAGAGGTGCATTTGTATTTTTTTTACAAAAACCATGGGAGAAGAACAGGCTTCACTGGCCTTCTGGAATTCAGGCACAGCAATTAGTTTCTGTGTACATGTCTCTGTTCACACGCAAAACTTTTGGCATGGCATGGAAGTTTCAACTAGAACCTTTGTGGTTAACAAAACCTCATTTGCTTCTGTGGAAAACCAAGTATCCAGGCAGAGCTATTACTTTAATACAAGATCATTAGATGTGGGTTGGTGTGGGGTTGTTTTTTCTTCCTTCCTTCCAGCTAGATCTTTACTACACAGGCTCTTTTACTAATCCAAATGGTTTTGGGTAGCCAGGACTAAGTGCCATGCGTGTTTCTGAGGTATAGCCCAGCCAAACAATTTTTCATTCTCAATGTATTGTCTGCTGTCCATTACTTCAACTCTTGGCAGGAATTTCTGATGTGCAAACAGTCCTTAGAGAACTTGTTCACATAAGGCACAGTATGTCACAAATTCTGGAAACCTTCAAGCAGCCCACTATAATCAGGTGGTCATGTTTTCCTAGGACAAACAAGTCTGTTCAGACTTTGTCCTGTGGAATTTCAGGTTGTTTGTACTGTAACCAGAGGTTCTGTTCACTGGACATTTCTGTCCTTTAGCATGTTATGGCCACACCTACCTCCATCCCTAATTACAGCCAGACTAGAACTCAAATAGGAGTTGAAAGTCAATTTTCCATGTCATCCTCTGTAGCTCCATTCTTCCATTTTTTGACCTTACATGAAAGTCTATCATTAGGGTTTGAAATATGCAGGTTAATCAGGGAAACTTCAATATTGTTTATAGGACATCTCAGGTAATTTTTGCGCTGTTTTAATCTCAGTTCTCTCAGAAGCCTGACAGGCACGGCTCTCTTCACATTCATGTGTGCTAGGACAAAGGAGCAACAAATCATTCCATTGTGGGTCAGCAAGGGAACACTTGCAATTACTGTACAACACTAATTATATTTTTACCTGGGACACAGAACTGAAAGCAGACTGATCTTTAAATAAGTCCAAGTGCTTATACACCAACACCTCTAATTACACGGCATAATCTTAGGGGCATTTTCAGATACTGAACCTAGAATGCTAATTAAATTCCTAGCTAAATCCAGGCATTTTTAATGTCTGTTGCTTAGATATTTAATTGCCTTTTGGAAATACTTTCTCTTTTATTGAGAAATGACATAATAGACTCTGAGCAAAATGCTTTAGCCTTTTTCTTTTGGTTTGCACCCCTCTTCCCCATTCATGAAGTACATTGATAGGGGTATTTAAAGCAAAACCTTCCAACTGTTTCTGTGGTCTCACAAAAGCACTAAATAACATTAGTCTCCCATCTCTTTGTCCATGGCAGACTACCTTTCAAGGCATCCAGTATGCTGTAAAAGGTTAATTTCTGTTGCAGTGAGATATTTGTGATACTTTGATCTTCATAAATTAACAGTGTTTGAGTATGTCTACTCCCTCCTCTGTTTCAGTCTACATTTTGGTTTACTAGCTGCTGTTAACACAATACTGGCCATTTAATCCCAATCTTCCCCCATGACTTCAGCCTTTCCTATGTGTGTAGCACCCTTTTTCCAAGCAGCTCTGAAGCAGTTCACCCCAAGTGGTTGGTGGAGGCTTGACTGAGTTTTGTGAGTCTGACTGAGCCAGGTCACTCACACTTGCTAGGCCAGAGTAAGAATGTCACTACAGAAGGTTACTACAAACTCAGAATGATTTCAACAGCAGTTTCAAGCAGATGTACTAAGTAAGCTGTTTTTAAGCAACTGCTTGTTTGCCTTTTTTCCTCTGGCAATGGGAGCTTTTCCAGTTTTTTGTTCCCTCAAGCTCTTGGGCTAATCAGTCCCTATGTTGGAATACGCAGAGCACTAGGATCAGGATGCCAGGTCTTCCCAGCAGCCTCACAGGCTTTCAAAGGCATGAGGACAGGTGATAAAGATGTTGGATACATCCTCCCTGCTGAATGGCACTTAACAACTGGGCATAAGTGCACTTGCAGCAATTCAGGACAAAAAGGGGGGTTACCCCTCTATAAGTAATTTGTGCTAGCCAGCAGGCAACTTCCACAGTGCAACCCTCATCACAGTGCAGGGGTCTTTGGCAAAGCAGGGAGTGCACTTATTGCCCTGTGTAAGTCAAGAAGATACTGAAAAGGAAAAAAAGAGGATCTCTGCTGTGCACTAAGTACTCTTGGACAGAGGTGTAGCCAAAATAATCTAGATGCATTAAAATCCCCAACATACACAAGTGAATTTAGGAATCCTAAGCAAAACAGCACTGGAACATGGCTGTCATTTTGTTAAAACCAGCCTTCAGCATGTGTGAAAGTCCATTTTAGCTCAGGGAGCATTCAATCAACTCCAACTTGCTGCACAACAGGTCTGTTCAGAACTCATTAGCCTGAACAGCCACACCATGCAAGACAGAAGCTTCTTTCTCCTGTGCCTCAGCTATACTTGCATTCCTGGGGTTATCCCAATAAAAATGAGGGCAGTGAAAAGGGGTGTTCAGGTTGTAGCTGTGTAACTTTTACCAGCTGCCGTATCAGGGAAGCCAACAAGCTTGCCAGTGAGGGATACTGAAAACTTATAAAATACACGGGAGAATAAAGAGCTTTCTGCCAGTCAGTTTGATGGAGCTAAAAAGGGGAAACAATAGTAGAAGTTCCCTATTACCCTGCATATGAAAAATTCATTGAACTGGAAGCCTGGAGGCAGGGCAGACCTCAACACCCAATGTACTATGGATGCATGTGCACTGAAGTCAAGGAAGTATGCTTTCTCTTTTTTATAGAGCTCCCTGAAAACACTTACCTCCTTTCACTGAGTACAAGTCAAAAGGATCTGTTTCTTTCCGCACTCCTACACTACTGTAGTGCCCAGAAAAGTCTTTATTCATCCTTGTTTATTTTTTAGAAAATCCCTACAGATCTAGATGTTTAAAATGAAGCATTAGTTACATGGAATATGTGCCTTTAAAGTCCAGAAGCTGCTGGATATACTGCAAAGGTGGGTTGGGGCCAGGAGTGACCCAATGACCTCTGCAGGAGATGCTGGTATGGCTGTGAGGCACTGGTGGGGCAGCAGCAATCATGATCCAACCTTCTCAACGTAATTAGCAGGATACAGTCCAACTTGACCAGTGAGAAGTCGGCCCTTGCACCAGCCCTGCTCATCTTCCTCACTAATCTTCATTAGTTCTTCACCTAAAAGTAAGAACAGTCATTAGGAGGCAGCCTTGAGAAAGGTAGCGTGGCATTTTACCCACCTAGGATGACTTGATAAAAAACAAGACTATTAGTCTCAATCATGACACTCTTCTCCTCTTATCAACACCCTTATCATAATGCAGTTTAATCAAAGCCAGAATCACTGATCTCTTCAGTATTTATACTCAGTACTATCACCTCAGCCAAGGAACTTAAACAGACCGTTGCTTCTTCTATTCAGTATCAGAAATCTTTTGTGCCCTGTAGTTCTGCCTGCTTTTCTCTCCCTAAGGAACATTCTTACAAACCAAGGTGATCAGACAGATCTGTGACACTTTTTTCTTAGTGGCTCCTCTGATAGGCAAGTGGGAAGGAAATACAAGAAGCTGCTAAGCTCTGGCTGTTAGGATCCAAAATGCCTATTCCATGATGGAGTGTCTGGTTTGGCCAGTAAGGCATGAGATCAACTGATTTCTCATACTATGTCCAGTAAAGACTTTTAACATTCCCACATCTACTTTGGGAAGGGGCAGAAAGATCCCCTCCTCGACCAGTAGAAGGTCATACTTCTGCCAGAGAGGGAGGTCTGACTGTATCAATAGGCACATCCCACATTGGCAGAGGCTCAGAAAGTCACTGCTGTTAAGCTGAAGCCTTAATGGTATGTGTTGCTCAGAGCAGATTCAAAAAGGAGATGACTACAGCTAACAAGTCATACCGCATTTCATCTGCTGAGTGGAAAGAAAGAACAAAGTCAAGTCTAGAGCACCCACATTGCAGGATATTTTAAAGCAAGTTAGTGTTAGGAAGTTTACTTGTATGGTAACACTGCAGCACAGATATTGGCCTCAGGCACAAGGCCCTGCTACTGAAGGACTTCAGTGACTTCCAGTGGGTGTGTTTTGGAGAGCTATAGCACAGAGATACCATGTAAAACTCAAAACAAGCAAGATAGAGACACTCCCAAGATCACAATGTCCACTTGAAGATGAGAGGAGGGCACATGCAAACTTAAATTTAACTAAAGGAAGAAAAGGGGACACGTCTGTTTGCTCCAGTGCTCAGTCCTCTGCCACAAGCCAGGATCTCCACTCTTGAGATACCCCTTTTGAGCAACAGTTTGCATAGCTGCTTTTTGCCAGCTGACCTCTGCCTTCGGTAGTACATGTCAGTCAGGTGAGCTTCTCCCAAAATATCTATCTTCACATTATTTGAAAGGACAATCCAGAACACCCATGTAATTTTTATATCAATAGTGCAAGGGAGAAACACCTAAAGGTTCAAGACACAATTCAGAATAAAAGCCCTAAGAAGAGGCAGGGGTCTGCTCTCCCTGCACTCTGACCAAGGCCTAGACAGTCTCTTGCCATGCAGCATCACTACCTTTTGGTCTAGAAAAAACTGAATTTCCCACTGTGTCATCCACCTCGAAGGAGCTGGCAGTGGTCAGATCAAGGGAAGAATAAAGGTCAGTTTTCAAGTGGACATCCAATTCTTACAGAGTGTTTCAATCATTCAGTGAGCCCAAGTGAGGACAGTGGAAGGTTAGTAAGAGATTAGTGCTTCTGTACCTGCTTTAAAGCTCAGCTCGTCAGCCTCCTGTCCTGTGTAATCATAGAGTGCTCGTACCCGTACACCTGGTACCTTTAGGTCTTCCTCATGCCCGTTGGCATCCAGGCACTTCTTGGGAGTGTCCTCATCTGACCACTCCGAAATGTCTTCCTTCCCTCCGCTGTGTGCGTGGAAGGTGAGAGGGGACAAGATGGTTGTTAATAGACTGATCTTTCACCAACCTCCTCCTGAATCATGCACCACCCTGACTCCCCCTGAGACTGCTCTGCTATAGGACAGGGTGCAAGAGGCCCCAGAAGTCAAGCAAGGGTGAACACGGAAGAGAGATCCCAGGGGATACTAGATTTTGTTGAAAGCACCCTAGCATTGGAACCCTGAGGGCCAGGAGGATAACTCACTGTCTTAAGTATTTTTATACACACACACTTCATGACCTCCTCCTACTCCAACAGACCTTCTCATACAAGGAAGGCCAGTCCTAACTGCAGAGCCCATCTGCATCCAGAGTTATTCCAGCCAAGAATAAGACAGAGAGGAAAAGCTGTGTTTTGCATCCTGAAGAGATGTCTGGAATTATGTTTTCCAAGTCAGGGACAAGAGCAGAGGGGAAGAGCAGCAGAGGACAGACACCTGGAACCCAAAAAGCCCTGCAAAGGCTATGTTCCATACTAACTTCACATGGGTTGGTGCCTTCAGGGTGTCATAGAAGAGGCTGTTCTGCTCCTCTTGATAGGAAAACCTGTAGATTGGTAAATAGGGCCCTTGAATCCAATTGACTGTGAAATACAGTAGTGGCCTTGAAAAATCTCTAGATCCCCATTTTTCTCTGCTCAGTTCACTTTGGCCAGCATCTACCTTTTAAAGCAGGACAGCTACTGTAACAGTAGAATGAGTCTGTTCTGCTTCTCCCTATTCTCCAGGCTTGCCTCCTGGCAAGGGAAGCAAACTTGTCAGGTGCTGCTCAGCACCATACCAGGGAAAAGCAGTAAGAATTTGTTACCTTCATTTAAGAAACCACACAACCCCCAACTTTTCTCACCCTGTCTGGGAGAAGAACTGGGGAAATGCATGCCAGAATTAGACAGCAATAGTCAGACTGGGCTAAATCTTGTCACTAGAAGGCTCTTTACCAGGAAAGCACTTTGTGAAGCAGAATGTGCTAGACAAAAAAACCCCAAAAAAACCAACAAAACAAACTCAAAACCAAACAGCTATCCTAAACAGAATTTTCTGCATGGCCTTTTCCAGAGTGCCACAGGTAAGGCCATGGGCAAGAGACAGGAAATTAAGGAAGAGATTACTCTTATTAATCCAACTCATTCATGACCCTAGGCAGGACTGTACTTTTCCTAACATGATGTATCCCAGACTTCAGCCTTTACCTTGTCTGCAGAGGGGTCTGTGAGACAACACCATCTCGTGTAGGCAAAATGCTGGTCAGTGTGACATCATCAGCCATCTTGCCACTCTTCTCCTTCTTGGTGATTTGCCTCTGTGTTTCAAGGGACCATTCCTGTCCAGGGAAAACCAGTAATACCATCAAAGCCACTCAGAAACGCTCTGTCCATCTTTTCTGCCCAACACAGAACAACAGAAGACCAGGTTGTACTTCAGTAGCAGCTGAAGTGGTCAGCTCAATAGCCTTGCTGGTATAGCAGGCTCATTTCTGTAGAATCCCAAGGTGCAACAAGAGAGGCTGTGAGAAAATAATCACAGAAAGCTGTCCCACAGCCCTGAGCACCACCTCCTCTTCTCTGACCTTGCAGCTGGCTGGCTGGAGTATAGCTTGGCAGCCTATGTGTGCCCCTTTGTGCAGCAGACAGCTTGCAACACAACAATTTCAGAAGATGCCAACATCCCGAGCCTGCTGAGCAAAGACATGGTCTTTCCAGGACCAGACTAGTAATGGCCAGTTTCAGCTGAGCAGTTAATAGTTTGGAAATAGCATTAACACACCCTAGAATGCTACCCCACCTCAAACTGAGGCCAATTCATCGCCATGCCCGGTCCATGAGTGTTGCGCCACCACTTCAGGTCCTCCTGGTTGTCTGCAGCCATGATGACTTGGTGGAGATCCCGATACAATGCATGAAAGCTACAACCAGAACAGACAGAACCAGCAGTAATCAAATCCCTCAGCAGTCTCCCAAAAGCCAAGTAGGAAGGAAGAGCTTAACCTCATGCACAATTACATAGCATCCTCAATCCCACAGGATTAAGAATGCTAGAGCAGCACCTATTCAGCCCCAGGAAAACACAGCCTCCCTTACTGGAGAGTAGCCTGGCAAACGGGACAGGCTTGTTTGGTGTGGCAGTGCCTAACAAGTGCCAGCACAGCTCATTAAGTGAGCACTGAAATAACTCGGCACATTCTTGCACGTGGACAGGGAGGTGGCTCAGATTTGTTGTCTCTACCATAAAAGGGGCACAGAAGATTTTTGGCTGCGCCTATTACCCCTGTGTAACCCCTGCTTAGGTCAACTCGTGGGCTTACAGGCATTACTTCACAAAAGGTCTCTCTACTAAGGGCAAAATAGGTGGAATAACCATCAATACTAGAAAGCAACAGAGCTACTACATTCCTTAGCCTGGGATTTCATATAGCAATATGAGGCTTTTCATAGGATAGAAGTGCACATACAGGACCATACTGGAGAGTAGTGAAAAAGGAAGGATTCAAAGGCAGAAAATCCCCTCTGGGGAGCCTGGCACTGCCTACAATCATAGACCCCCAACACTGGTCACTCTGAAGAGACCAAATGCCAGTTCTCATATACACCTGAAAGGGGAATAAGTGAGATCTGGCTGATGCAAGCAGCTTCCAGAGACACCAGAATTGGCACCCCTCACCAGAGCCTATGCGCTCCAGGCTGGCAGAATTGCCCTCTGCATCAGGGCCAGTACCTTTCACTGGTGGAGAGGTTGAGATGCTGGTGCAGATTCAGAAGCATCTCTTTAAAGAAGCACAATCGCTTGCGCTCTGCCTCCTGACAGCCCTCAAACACTTGCTCCATGTCCTCCATGTAGCGGGGATTGTAGCGATTCAATTCTTCCAACATCTTCTCATACTGATCCTTGCACTGTAGTAGGAACACAGCAATGGTGAGATGTGTTGCCCTGATGGCAAACAATTAACAACCCTCCCTACTCTGGCTTGGGACTGGTAAGTTTTTTCCCCCCTGCACTGTTGAACAAATACACCAAAGAAATCCCACAGCTGATGTCTCAGTCCACTGCTCTCCTAATATTCTTGCAAGTTTCCTGTTCTTCCTTACTACTCTCTTTCATACAGGACCTTCCACACTTTCCCTGTTGTGGACAGACAAATTACCTATTTTTGGTAGCCAAGTCTTCAGCTCTACAGGTTCCACTCCCTGCACCCTACACTTTTTTCCTTTCTTATTTTAAATTTATTTATAAATTAGGATCTTGCCTAACTCCAAGCACCAAGATCTTAGTTACTGAAGTCTAGCTCACTAAAACTTCAGATGATGGGAATTCACATCTTCTTACAGGCTTCAGCTGAGTCATTTCACTGAGGAACATTACCACCAATGCTTTTTCCTTGAAAGGAGTATCCTTGTGACCCCCATCCATACAACACACACACACACACACCTTCTCAGCCTCTTGAGTGCACTTCTCTACGCGCTCCTGCAACTTGCGCATCTGCTCCTGTGAGACAGACGAGTCTGCCTTGGCATGGTTCTCCCTTGTATGGGCTGTTTTCTCCTCCTTACGGGCTGCATGATAGTTTTTCTTAGAAGTCTCCACCTGCAGGAGAAGGGATGCAGAAAAAGCTGTGATCCTGCCCACAACAATCCTCCGATACTCAGAGGAGGCATGTTAGCATTTCTTAGAGTCTGCAGCAATGTAACAGGAATGCCAGTTCAGCATTTAGTAAACAATGCTTCAGTGGGAAGCTTCAAATGATCTCTTTTTCAGTGCTCACCTGCTGTGCAGGAATACAAAACCTGTTACCAAAGTCTTCCCATATGGGAAAAAACACAAGATATGGGATAAAACCACAAGAACATGAGATCCTCAAGAGATCCATGCCTCTCTGGGAATTCTCTGCTACTCTGGTTAACCTAGTTTGTTTGCCAGTGGCTCTTGAAATCATGCAGCCAGCTCAACTACCCTTATCTCTCTTTCCCCATTCACACTTTGCTTACATCTTTCATCTTCTTCACCCAGGGTTTCTGGGCCTTTCGGAAACCATCCTCTGCGTCCTTTGTTTCCTTGAAGCCTCCAATCATCTGCTTGTGGTAGGCCTCCTTCTGCCAGGCCTTGATTTTATCAGAATCTTCACCAGCCAGGTGGTTCCGGACAGCCAAGTGAATTTCACTCAGTTTGTCTGCAGCTGTCAGGAAGGCATGCCAGGCCTTTTCCAGAGTACCATACTGTGGACCTACAGGAACAAGCACCGGAGAGGCTCTTTTACCTACTGCCCACTGAAGGGAATACAGATTCTTTTCCTCTTACATACATCTACCAGTATGGAGTCACTTCCCTAACTCTACCCCATCAAACAAGTCAGCACTGACTGGTCTCCACAGCTCCACCAGGCAGCATCTTGACTGGCTGCTAGAGCTGGGTGAGATGGGCATTTCTTTGGGCAGCTTCAACTGTCCCAGACGGTGCCTGCTAGGAGAAGGTTTCTATAGGAAATTCTCTTCCCAAATCTGGCTTAGGCTTCACAGCAGAGAGCAACATTAATTCGTGACTAAGGCTAGGCTTCTGTTCCAGAGACCAGCAGGTCCTTTGGGACATCTGTCCCATTGTTTCCAGTCACTTTGTGAGACACTATCAGTTTGAGCACACTGCCACTAAATCACAGCATTAGTAGTTATTCTCAGACTGGAGGAGAAGACACTAAGCCGTTCTTAAAGGGGGGGTATCTCCAGCTTGAGATAAGACATGGACTGCCCAAGGACTTGCCAAACTAAGCACAAAGATTTTTTTTTTAAATAACCATGCACATGCGAAGAGAACACATCTCCAAGTGAATCAGAAGACTCACTACAAAAACAGGCAAATACACAAAATAGACACACAAGAAAGTTACCCCCATCCTGGGGAGGGGAAGCCTGTTCCTCAAGGAAACAGTGTCACCTCAGGAAGAGATAGCACACAAAGAGGGGAGTGCAATGATTGCTTCCTGTTCCCAGTCTGATATGCCAACTTTACCTCTCTCCACATTGGTCCTCCACTTACGGGACCATTCTGTTAGCTGCTGGGCATAGTTCTTCTCTATCTTGGCTCGCTCCTGGAAGCAGGAGATAAGGTCATTGCAGAGCCGGTAGCCATCATCCACACGTTTCACTGTCCGCTTGTAGTTTCCAGCCTGAAATGTCACACAGCATTGCTTATACCGTACTGACTTTCACATTCCTACAGTACACACAAGAGCAGGTCCATCATTGCACAGGGAGGGAACATGGGCCCTTCTGAAGGCAGCATCTGGGTTCACACCCTCCTCTGGCAGTCTCGGGCAGACACAGTACTGGAGGGAAGAAGCTGAGATGCTTTGCTTGCTTCTCTCACAGCTCAGATCAATGTCAGCTGAACAAGGAACTCTCATTCCACAGTATCTACGGAAGACTCACTACTCCCTGCAGTAACACACAGCATGACACTGAACCTTCCCACAGCTCCTCCCTTCCACTCCTCAAGGGCAACATGTCACCACAGACCTGGAACTCAACCCAATTCCACCAGTGGGTGGTAAGATGACACTCCTACCTCCCTCACACTCCAATTATCCTTTCTTACCTCCCAGAAACTGCCCCCAGGAGCCTCCCCACCAGCATCATCTTCTGATGACATCACCCTCTTTTTCTTGCAGCAGAGAATGTTTGCAGATTTCAGTTAACCTGAGAAGAGAGAAAAGTGATTTCCATCATAGCACTGGCTGAGCCTTTGCAGACAGCATAATTCTCCATTACTCTTGGAGCTGGAGGAGCCCAACTTGCTGCTCTGCAGTCAAGTACTGTCATCAGTGCCCCTCTAGCTGCAGATGGCAAGGTCCAGCAGAGATGCCCAGGGCTGAACTGGCCTTCTCCCTCCCTGCAGACAAGAGGCCTCCTTGGCAGGCCAGTAACACATTAGGAAAAAATGTTGTAGAAGACAATCTTGCCAAACCTTGGCTGTGCAGATATCAGACATGCTATGAATCCAACACTCTTCAGCAGCACCAAATACTTCTGCAGAGATTCTGTTCTTAACCAAAGCCCTCGAGAGGGTAAGAGAAACAGAGGTAGCTAAAGCTATTTAAAATCTGCCTTGAAAGACTTTAAATAAAGTCTTGTGTCAATGGCGATGACTCCAGCTTCCCAGTATGACTCAGGATTACAGGATTACAACAACTGACTGGGGAAAACAAGGCTGAGCAGTCAGCAGGCAGGCATGTCTTGAATGGGGAGGAGCCCTATAAGCTGCCCACCAGCTGAACTGGACTTGAGCAGAAGTACAGAAATGTGCTGGGACATACCCAGCCAAACGGCAGTGCAGCACATATGCCTGTTACCCAGCAGCACTGCTTCCCTAGAAACATTCCTGCACTGCTACTCTTTTCACTACACTCACTGCATTAGGCTCCAAATCTAGGCTGGAAGGTAAAAGGCTCCTCTCATTCTCTGCTGTCCAGAAGTTTTGCCCATTCCCTTGTGCTAGCCAGCACTGCCAGTTTGCTCCTGATGTGGTACTAAGCCATGAATTCCCTGGGGAGAGGTTCAGGGTTGTTCTTGTGCAAGAATGAGAGAAGGAGTAACAGGACCCAAGCCCAGTCACTTGCTGACAAACCCAGTTCTTTTCAGACAAGCCCAGGTTAATGCAGCATGCATGGCCTTTGCTGCCACTTCTCCTCTTGCACATTCCTGGTTATAAAAAGCTTTCCTCACACCCCAGAGAGGTATCTGCTCATTCTGCCAGCCCACAGAGCACACAGCAGAGAAGAAGATCAGGTCAAGAGTCCACATCTCCCACCTCATGCAAATCCTTCTTGGTGGCATGAGCTGTACAGTGAAGCGCCCCAACCCAGACTTCAGGAATTTCTGACATTTGGCTATGTTTGCCCAGTGTCATCCCATGGAGTGTCAGAAGTACATTAGTGCTGTTCCTCTGGCCTTCTTCAGAAGGCTGGAAATGCTGAATTCCAGTCACTGAAGCGAGTTGTTAAATGGGTATGACATTCAGGTACACAAACCTTGAAAAATTAATTTCTCCACCATGCCACCAGCTGTCCCTGTCCTCCCTCCTCACCATTTGTCATCTGACTGCAAACCATCTTACAGCCTCCAGGGCATGCAACTCTACTCCTGGCCCCAGTAACTACATACCTGAAAGCTGAAAGTGAGATGCCGCAGGGAGAGCACTGGGAAGCTGGCAAGTGAATCTCAAGCTCTTCAGACTCTGAAAAAAGACTGGAGGAGACAGAGATGGACACGGTCAGACACTCCTTTGCAGGGATGATGCCTGTTCTGATGCACACAAAGGGCTGTCCCTTTTCTACCAGCTACTTAGGAGGGGCACCCTCTGATATAGCAGCTGCACCCACTGTGCCTCCCGAGATGCCATGTTCCAGCACGTAGGAGAGATGCCAAATCCTTGTGTCACAAGATCTAACCCCAGAGAGAGTTAAAATAGAAACACTGGGGTGGCTGACAGCACTGTGCAGGAAAGGTAGCATCACAACAGCTGAGCACAGGGAATGGCTTGGGCCAGAAAGGCCTAAAATAAGCACCCAGGCACCCCACATGGGGCCTGGTCCCCCTCACTGGACAGTGTCCAGTTTAGCAAACCCCAGCGCCTTCATGCTCTTGCTGCATATACTTTTACACATAGTGGCCTTTGGGAGAAAGAGAGAAGGACACACACATACCTTCTCCAGTCTCTTTTAACTAAAGATGAAGATTTGTACACAAGTCAAAGAACTTGATAACTCTACATAAAGAAAAAAAGAAAAAGCCACCAAAACTCACCAGAATGCATATTCTGGTCTACAGTCCCTTTAGTACAAGAGCACCTAGCACTGCACTGGTAGGATGTGGCCATCTAGCAGGGGAGCTTTTTTGTTCCTTGCTTCCAGTAAGTTGTTCCTATCACATTCTCAGAAATACTTTATTTTGCTATATGGTACAGGTAATGGTGATCAGCTTTCCACAGAGCAAAGAGAAGTAAAAGGTCTGCAAAGGCTAAGAAAAGCCAGGGCAGAACAAGACATTTTTGTTTATCTCACATTTATATCCCTGGGGATTTACCTCAATCTAAAAAGTTCTTGTATTTAAAAAATAAAAAAACAAACCCATACAAAAATAACAAAACCCCCTCAACTACAGACAAGCAAAAAAAATCCCACCAATATGCACTCAGCTGAGGCTGGAAGATTGGGGCAGCTGAGAGTAGAAACTGCAAAATATGGAAGTGGGATTTTTAGCCAGATGGTAAGACCATTTTTGAGAAGAAATGAAAGAAGGTAGGGAAACGGAAGGAAAGAAAAGCAGACTAGGTTATTGCAAACCAATGACTTTTGGTGAAGAAGGGGAAGGCAAGAGGTTGAGGGGGAAGAGTTGTGACTCTGAATTGTCCAGGTCACTGGATAAAAGGTTAAGGCTTCTGAGTAGTCCCCGATAAAACCAGACTAAACATTCCTGAAATTGCTATGATTAAAAAAAACTTTGTGAAGGTATGTAAAAATGTATTTCAAACCCATCCTTTCTTTCTTTCTCCTGATGAAGACATAGATCAATGATACATGGCACATGAATGCTGTGTCACTTTTTCCACGCTACTCCCCCATCCCCACTTTATCAGGAAGCAATGAATCACAAACATGTCTTCCATCTCTAGTGTCCAATTTAGGCTGACTACACGGTACTAGAATTTGAGGGGTAAATGTGGAAAGCTGTTGTATGGCAGTATATGCTTGTTCATTTGAGGGACAGTCAGGCTAAGCAAACATCCCAAACCCTGAATCCATTCTTTCTGCAGTTTCCATGTTAGATTTTGAGTCACATCTGCTTGCTTTCTCAGGAGTCATCAACTCAAATAACCAGATTTACTATCACTAACAGGCTCTAAATATAATAGTAGCTGTGCTGGATCAGACTAAGGTTTATTATGGCCTCATAGCCTTTCTAGTCAGCAGCCAAAAGGAGATACCTTCCCTCACTTTGACTACAGAGCAAGAATACATGATGCCTCCCTGCATGCTCTCCAAGCCTCTAACCACTTGCTGACAGGAACTTCCCTGAGCTGGATGTGCCACCTATGAAAGAGCACTCAACAGATTTCTCTTCCATTAATTTCTTCAACCTGCTTTTGAATTCATATGATTTTTCAGCACCTGTGATTTCATGTATGCCACAGCTTAAGGCTTTACTGTAGTCATCAGCACAACAGCTGGGGGGAAAATACAATGAAGTGGTATAGTATTTCTGCAGGCTAATTTCCCTGACCTGAGTAGGCAGTCAGTTGAGTAGGTATTTCCATAGCAGTTGTACAGCCTTTATAAAAATCTAGAAAAATCCAGCTTGGTAGAAGCAAAAAGTCAAAGAACAAGAATGACCCTTTCCTGCTGGGTTTTTTCTGGACTTTACATACTTCATGAGCCCATGTCAGTCAGCAGATCAAACTGGATCTGCATGCAGACATAGGGAAGGTACTTAGTACTGCACAGAGGGGCTGAAAAGAACAGCTGCTGCTGTCACCCTGAGTGAGCCCTGAATGAGCAAGTAGATTGCCAGTCCACCCCTTCATGCCAGTCTATTCCTGAAATACCACATGGTGTGAGCCACTCAGTGTTTGAGACCAGGGAAAACACAAGTTTGACGGGAAAAGTAAATATATGTGCCAAAGCCTGGACGTTGTTTTACAGCAAAGTAAAGATGACAGGGATACCTCATGGACAGCCTGATTTAGCAAAAGCCACCAAATGATTCAGGAGGGCTGGCAGAGCCTGTACAGTATGAGCAACGTAGCTGGAGTTATATTGGATCAACTAGAGTTTTATGTGGGCCAGTACCACATACAAGACTCCTGATGCCACTGCCACCTCTGCTAAGAGGAGGCTATCTAGCACATCATATTTGCAAGGCAAAGGAATGTTCATGTGTACCTTCCCACCTTTATTTATCAGCTCTCACAGTTAAGAGTTACTTAAGACCTCACAGCAGCTCCTGCAAGAGGAGGTCTCTGAAGAAGAGGGAAAGAGTGATTACACTGCTGTTCATTTCACACCTGCAGAGGATTAGGGATAAAGGCATCACAGACACCACTACAACCAGCAACATCAGGCAAACTGAACCATGCAAATGACAGCTACAACTATTTCTGCTTGCTGTGTTAGAAAAGATACCTCCCTTCTTCTCCCACATACCTGCTCTCACTTAGGAGCCAACATAATTATTAGGCCACACCTGCTATCAGCTCCCTATTAAGTTATCAAAAAATGCTTCTTGCTCTTTAGCTGCAGAAAGATGGAATGGCTCATGACTGTCTCACTGATCCACTCAGGAAAATACCTGAGGGCTCATTGTGATAGAGCTGTTTCTACCTTTAAGCTATGTTGTTATGCTCACTTGTGATCCAGTCAGGGATGTGTCTGAGACCACAGAGCCCTGCCCTCAGACCAAGGTGTTAGGCTAAAACATTCCCTTTCAAAAACATGTGAAACCCACTACGCATTGTAGGGTGTGCCTTGTTGCTTCATGCTTTCACAGCATCTGTGCAACAGGGTCCTCATCCACAAAGAAAACTTCTAGATCCAAAAGTAATAATAGCTCTTGTCCATTGAAAGCTTTCCCTCAGGCAGGTAAACCACAGAAATTCTCTTCCATCTATACCACATTCCAGTACTTCCAGCCTCCAAATGCCCAAGGCACCTCTTCTATGCATTGCTTGACTGCCTCCTGAGAATGCTTATGAGCAACTGTTTTCCTAAGTTACCCAAAATCAAACCTCTGAACTCTACAAAGGCTCACAGGGCTGCAGCCCTGCAGGAATTCATCCACACACAAAAAAACTTGTAAATTGCACCAGACAAGGGTTTCTGCCCAACTCCTCTTCCCTTTCCCAACTACAGCAGCAAATGCTGGATACAGACACATGTAGGAACAAATTGAGTTACATTTATCTAGTAAGTGAGGCTTTGGTGAAGACACATTTTTATTGTGGATCAGTTTCTATATAGGTGCTAAAGCCAAGATAAGCAAAACTTGTAATCAGTAATAGGTTGATACTAACTAATTTCCACCTCAAGACAACTACCACCAGAAAGCAGGACTTTGATTCTTTCTGCAACCAATTTGTTTGATTCCCTGGTCATTTTTCTGTAGAGCACTCAGTGATCAAGGCATTCTTTTCCCTCCAAAAACACTGGCACTCTAGTATAGGTTGCAGATAAACGTTTCAATCTGAACAATCCAATTACACAAAAAGATGGCAGCCTCCCTTCCCTTACAGAATGACAAGCATGAAATCCCCCCTTTTTTTTTCTTTTTAACTTGTCAGAATGAAACTAGAGAGCTCAAGCCAGGAAGTTCCACATCACTCCAGCAGTGTAACAAACTCAATTGCTGTTGGTACAGCAGAGCTAGGAAGGTCCCCAACAGAGAGAATGAAATGGGGCATGGGACAGGGTGTCCTTTCCAGACTCCTCAGCTCTGGAACTGCACATCCAGTAGCTCTGCAGCAGTAACTGGGATGATGTCCAGTAATGTCCTCTCCACTGCCTTTATGAAGGAATTCTGGTATTTATAGGCATACTCACCTTTCTGAAGAGGAGACAGTTCTTGTCTACTGCTAGAAAGAATGCCAAGTAACACAAAGATCCCCCAAAACTTCCCTTAGAGGTATTTATCTTATTGCAGTGTCACGCCCTCAGCAGTCACCTGACTGGGAAAGGGACTAAGGCAGTGTTTCCCAGCTTCTCCCTAAGGACTGAAGCCTGCCAGAGCTGTCTAATACAGTTTCAAGCAAGATTTCAGCTCATTTCTCCAGCCAGGGAAAGGTCAGAGAGACACCAGGCAGAACAGTAACTACACACAGAGGTCACTTCAGCTCTGCACAAGCCTGTAACAGAAGCCCATCTCCCAGCCCATGATTCTCTAGAGATCATGTGGCTGTCCACTAGCAAAATTCTCAATGATTATACCAAAGTACTAAAACACAGACAAGATTGAAGGGCTGACCCCCTGAGTCCAGACCACAGCTTCTTTAGCTTAGTCTTCATATTCAGATCAAGTTAATGTACTGATGGCATTCTCCATGTGCCACCCCAAGCTGTTTTCAAAGGGTTCATGCAGAACTCAATCCTTTCTACTATTAGCTATTCCCTGTCAGCAGCCAAAGCTACAGGACAGGCTTCTACTAATACACTGCTGCTGATCTAGGGGTTAAGATTCCTGGCTGACATAGCTTTACCAGACAGAAACTGTTTTACCAAGAAAAGGAAAAATATCTGCTTGTATTTCCAATATGACATAGTGGATCTTTAATATTACAGGAACACAGATCTATTTTGGTTAACATGACAGTATGAGACAATGTTAATGAAGGAATGTAGTGAGCCATCAAGATGTGTTAAGTTTTTTTTCCCAGTTGTTTTTTTAATTAAAAAAAAAATTATCATCTCAAATACAGAGCTGAAGGAAAAAGCCAGCACCAAACCATTGCGTACCATACTCAAACAGCATGATAGGCTATGTTCATTTTTATTCCAAATGGTTGTTGGAATAATTTAAACATGTATGTTGTGTCTATGTGTTTAGCAGCTGCAGCTGAGAGCTTAGTAAGAAGCCACACATACAAGTTACCAGAAACAGCACTACTCTAGCTGCTTTCTTAGACCTGTTAACAGCATAATTCCTGTTTCACTCCTTAGTCACAGCATGCCCACTTTCCAGCTCTCACACTCCCTGTCTTACCACTGTCTCAGGGCAAGGTTTTAACCCAGGCAGATATGGAGAACCTGAAATTGCTACTCTCCCACTCCCTAGCCTCTTCACTTGGTTGCTTCTATGCTGGATATTTTCCAGGGTACTTCCTGCCCAGCTGCATCAGCCTCTGCAAGCAAACACCAAACCCATGCACTTCTCTTTTCATCAGATGGGACCCCAAATGACTGAAAGTTCTTTCTTCCTAAATCACTGATAAACAGGTGTTTAAAGCTCTAGTCAAAGCTAGTATATCCCTCCTCAACAGTATCAATTCACATTAAATGCAAACATTTTCTAGGATTTAATCTACATCTTACCTGGTAATGTTCTTTTCTGCACTTATTAACTGGTAAGATCAATAGTCCATTCTGTAACACAGTTGCCTGGCACATTGTAAAGGTAAGTTATTGTAGCAGCAGGTTGGACGAGTCTGTCCTCTCCAGCTAGGTTTGGAGTAAGGAGTTTGATTTGTTTGGATCTTTACATGAACAACACTGATCCAAACAGAATAAAATGCCCTGGACTCATCTAACCCTGAATCAAGAAGACACAAATAATGGGAAGTGGTGATCAGGAGCGTTTCCTGTGGTTGTGGGTAGGGGAGCAAACTCCAGTAAGTTCCTGCCACTGGAATATTCTCCTGTGATTGAATCACCTTGCAATGCCAAGAGCAGGGATCAAGTTTACATGAATGCATTAGGAAGTCTTAAGGAAGCAGACTGCACTCACTGTAATCAAACTTTGTGGGAGCCACAAGCCAGTTAGCTCCATTCTGACACTGTGCTTCTGGTGCTTTCTTGCTTCATTAGACTTCACAGCAGTCAGAAGTCTCCAGCCTTCTCTGCTCCCTTCTCCCACTTGGAAGCCACAGTGACTTTTTAACTCATCTGCAGTTCTGCAGCTTCTAGGTTTCCTTTACAACAATTATCTTTTCCACTGGCTGCTTTTTGAGAAAGGGGAATGGGAGATAAGAGTTGGAAGAAATTTATCCTTCAGATCCAGTGTATGACAATCATACGGCAAATTATTTTAAAGTACTGCATTTCTTTATCTATGGTTGCATCAAATAGGTTTCTGGTTTTACATGGTAAAAGGTGATTTACTAAAGCTGCTTATTATGTGAATACTTTCCTTCCAAATATTCATATAATGGAGACAAAAACATTAAAGATCATCCTCAAGGCATTTCTGAAGTTCATCCAGTTCCCTGTAGAGTTTCAAGTCCCAAACAGTCAGTAGAAGGGAGTGCAACCAACTCCTTGACTTGAGAGCTGAATAAGATAAAACTGATGCTAGGGCATCTCTCATGGTAAAGAAGAATGAGGTTAAAGCATCACACCCATTGCTTCTGTTCCAGGTGTGACCAGTTCCTCCACTTTGACAGCAAGGCTCTTTTTTCACCTTTTGTTACCAGAACTAGGTTTATTCTGCAGGAATATCTAAACAGCATAAAAACAACTGCAACTTTAAGGCAGATTTCAATACCATGTGAAATGGAAGGACTGTAGATTAGCTTTTACACAGAATCATTTTGCAACTTTTTTTATGGGACCAGGTGTGAAAAGAAAGCATAATTTGCTCTGTGGACTGGAGAGAACTTATATTCCCTTTGTAGCATCTCCTGGTTCAAGAACAGTTCGGCAGATCAGCCACTTTGGAGGTATTCCACTTCTAAACATATTCATACACCTTTCTGATAGATTTCCCAGAGATACACACAGGTAACAAGGTTGAAATAGGAAAGCCATTAGGAACTGGCCTGATTCATACTTCATTGAATCATAGAAGGGTTTGGGTTGGAAGGGACCACAAAGATCATCTAGTTCCATGGCCATCTCCATGGGCTTGGAAGCCACCCATTAGACCAGGTTGTTCAAAACTCCATCCAAACTGGCCTTGAACACTACCAGGGATGGGACATCCACAACTTCTCTGGGCAACCTGTTCTAGCAACCCTTTACTTAAAGAATTTCTTCATAACATCTAATCTAAATCTCTCCTCTAATTTAAAAGCATTCCCCGTTGTCTGATCACCATCTGCCCATGCAAGAAGTTGCTCTCTCTCTCTATATAAGCTCCTTTTAAGTACTGAAAGGCTGAAATTCTACTGAAAGGCCACAGATACTTCACACATTCTTCTTAAAGTTCATTGCCCTGCATGTCATGGAGCAACTTTTATCTGCTTTCATAGTATCTGCACAGAATCTGCTCCTTAGTATCAGTAGTGCCTCTTAAAATAAGTTTTTGGATCTCAGGCTGAAAAACAGAACTATTAACACTTCATAGCCTAAATTTTATTCAAAATACTTTAGGAGAACACAGGCAAACAGGGCAGTCAGCCCAAAGTGCACACGTGACAGGATAGATTTTAATGTTGAGCATCACTGGAATGTCATTTGCTTTCTCAGTCCACTGCCCAAAGGAATGATTTCAGTTTCTGCTACTCAGGATTCAACCTAACATGTGAGGAAAGAACACTGGAAGGCTTTAAAAAAAATAAAACCACAAGCACAACAAAGCAATCCAGTGAGCTTTATTTCCTGCGATGCTTCCTAAAGCAGCTCAAAACCCTATTTGTTTGCTTGCACTGGAGTAGAAGCCTGCTGGAGTCAACAGCAAGGTTTCCCATGGGTTACACAGCTCACCAGTCCTCATCCAAGGCAGAGCTGACTGAAAACCTCAAGAAGCAGAAGTAAATACCTGTAATCATTCAAGAAGTGAAATATGCTACATCTTCTCTCAATCCTCCATGAAGGCTTCTTGCCCTTGTCAGGAAACGCAGCAAGGCCACTTCAGAGCTCTGCACAGCAGTACTGCAGCTGGTGTGGCTCAACACCCTCAGGAGTGGGAGAGGTTTGGCTCAGCAGCAGGGGTACTGTACTAAGGGATGCCAGGAAGTTACTACCAACAACAAATCACCTCTAGGTGACTGAAAGAACTAGGTCCCTGAGAGCAGGAGGCAAGTACTGTATCTTCCTGCAGACAGGAGAGACACAGCTTGGGCAAGCTCACAGTAGGGACAGGACTGAGGAGGCTGAAGGCTTGCCAGCACTGTTAGTTATGGGTTGCCTGCAGCAATTCTAACTCCTCTAGCCTGGAAAAACATAGTTGCAATAAGCAGAGTCCTACCACAGTCACCTATTAAGAGAGCAGAAAATCCCATACAAACCTAATGCCTCTGGATCCAGGCCCCCGGTACCATGGAGATCCCTCACATGCCTTTTCAACAAACTACCGTGCCCAGTGACAATCACTACAAATTCCAACTATCCCAAGTCTGAAAGGCTCATTCCCATCGTCCCATTCACAGCAAGGAGAAACCAGTGAAGGCTCAAATGTGATTTGGATGCCAGTCACATTTACTGCCTTATAGCAGTGCCCAGCTTCAGCCCACATTTCAGCATGAAGGAACAGGAGACTGATGTACTGGTCATTAAAACAAAGCTGGATGATTACAGCAGAGGATGCACCAGGTTCTTTGCACAACATTTTCCTTTGTGCTGCTGGAAAAACTTGTGCCCAAACAGTCAAGAGTACATTTTGATGCTAAATTACAGTGATGACTGTGCTACAGGGTAGTGGCAAAAAGCTACCACTTGAACAGCTTCTTAACTGCTTCAAGGATGCCAAGTTATTTTGTAATTCTTCAAAGAGCAAAATCCTAAATTCTTCATGAAAACTTCCAGATACAGTAGTCACTGTTTTCTGACCCATCCACTGAAGTCTTAGACTGGAATATTAAGGCTTTTTTAAAATCTATCTGTCACCGTTGCCTCTCACAGAGTACCCTCTACACCCATCACACTAACTAGCGATAAAACAGCTTGCCTGATCACAAAGTCTGTTTTAAAAAGATAAGAGCTCCTTAAAGGGCTTAAACAGCTCTCATATTGTTCAGGCATTTCCCCATGAACTTTCAAGAGCAGCCCAAAGTCACAGATCACTGATCAGCTGATGGCAAAAATAGAGGCAGTTTATTAATGCTCACTGATCAAGAGTATAGCTTTTTCCACTAAGGCTACAAGCAGATACTTTTAGCTTTTGAGGTCCCCAGTTCAATCCCTGGATGCTAGCCATGACACAGACCAAATGGTTCAAACAACAACTGAATAATCTCCAGCCCTTGAGATGGCCAGAATAAAGAATATACAGTGTTTGCCATGCTTGCTGATAGCATGAGTTCTGACAGAAGCTCACATCACCCCGTTGTGGTGATAAAGGCATTCTGACAGCTTTGCATCTCCTAAGAAGTCCCATTATTGTATTACTGTATATATGTATTGTATCACATTATCGTAGTATGTATGTATATATAGACACATTATATATGTATATATATTATTGTATTTTATATATATATATATATATGCATGCATGTGTGTAAATATACATTGATCCTCTGATACATATTTATTTTCTTTTTGTTGGAAATTCATGATCATCCAGGGAAAGCCCAGAAGATTCAGGCTAGGTCTTGTAAAATTCACAAAAACCTAAAATGACTAAAAGCACCAGTCATTATCCTGTGAAGAAATTAATTTGGGTCCATAAAATTTTCACGCTTTTATGACTTGATTACAGTCTGCCAGTGACCTGCAGCATTTTGGCATAGTCCAGCCACACACAAGCCTATTGACTTGTTGACATTTGAAAATAGAGTTCCAGGTGGGCAGTTGTTCTCAGCCCTATACATAGGTGACACACTGAAGTTACTGCTTTTTGCAGCCTGAGAAGAAGACAGTCTTCACCTGAACAAGTGCAGGCAAGCCAGAGACGCTCAAACACACAGATCAGAAAAAACAAAAAAAATTTAAAAAGCCAGTAAAGCAATACAATGGACCAGGCACAAAATAGGGAAGGCAGCAGGCAGCTGATCAAGCTCACACATTCATTCTGTTCCAAGCTGCAAGTCAAAGGACAATCTAGTAAATATTTTGGGGAACTTCTAGAGAAATACCATTAATTACACAAAACACTATCAAAGCAGACTCCATCTCACACAAAGCACATTGTGGACTTCAGGGAAAGGTGAATCCTTACATGAAAGAATGTGCTCAGTTACGCAACTCATGGGGAGAAGCTCCACTTTGACTCCACCCAAAGACCAGCTCACACCTGGAGCACGGAGTATCTGGACCCTGTCATTTTAGCCCACACACTGCAGTTGTGCATTCTGCTCTCATTCCTTCCCGGGAATGACTTGAGTCACCCACTGCAAGGCTTAGTGACACTTCAGTTCCACGGTGGAGTGGGAGGCTCTGCTTGGGTTCTGTACTGCAATCAATTACCATCATATCAGAAATTTCTTCGTGCAAATTAGACCAGCAGCTGATTTGAAGGGGAGGGAAATTAATTTCTAGTTTCAGGAAATAGGGAGCACCAGTTCTATAAGGACTGTCAAAGAGGGAACAAAAAGGCCAGACTACTTCCTAGGGCCAGGAACAAGTGTCTGGTGGTGGTCAGCTAGCCTCGCCTGCCCCACCAAGCCCTGAGCCTTCTTGCATACCTGAAGAACTGAAGCAAGGAAAGAACACATAGTTGGCACAGAAAGTGGTGGAACAGGTTAATGCGTTTGGGCCACGCTAGCTTCACTTATCGATAGCTTTGCAGAGAGACCATGGAACCCTCCTCCCGTGCCCAGTGACAAATCAGACTGTCTTCTCAAGCACTGGATATTCAGGCCCACTAATACCCTCCCTGTTTATCAGCTTTCTCCTGCCCTAGGCTGGAGAGGACACGGTAACCCCAGCAGCCTGGCAGGGGCCCGGTGACACGGCCACAGGCAGCACCCCTGGTGCCTATCCCTCGCCCTCCCCTCCCTACTGTCGGCAGCCAGAAGGGAGAAAGAGGACGAACAAGGACAAAACTGTCCCATCCTGCCCAACTTCTCTATTCAGCTGCCCGGGGTCCGGCTCACAGACCAGCAACAAGGACGCCGGAGGCAAGGGACTGCAGCCCCGCGAGCACGGGCCCCGGCGCGGCCCCTTTCCCAGGGGGTCCTGGGAAGCCGCTTTATCCCCACTCTCCACAGCGCTGCCAGCGCCCGCGGCTCCGGTTTCAGAGTGGGAAGCTGCTCTGCGCGGATCCGGCACAAAGAGGCCCCTGTCCCCGCGGCGGAGCGGAGGCGCGGGCTCCAGAGGGAGGAAGGGGGAGCCTCAGCAGCCCCCAGTGACGGGGCGGCGGCAGCGGGCCGGCCCCGGGAGGCCGGCGGCGGGGCACCCGGCGAAGCTTAGGGACGCAAAGGGAGCGAAACTTTGGCAAGGGCTTCTCCAGCCCCTCGCGAACAACCCGCCGGGACCGCAGCCCTGCTGCCCTTCCCAGCCCCGCTCGCCGCCGCTCCCGCACCTACCGGGGGTCTCCGCTGCGCCTCCGGACAAACCGCACCGAGTCGCCTCCCAGTCCCCTCCTGCCCACAGCCAGCGCCCAGCCGGGTACCGCCTCCCCCACCCGCCCCCTTTCCATGAGGAAACTTTTCCCTCACAGTTGCCAGCGCGTCCCGAGACACGCTGCCCGCCGCGGGAAGGCGGCGCCGGGACCAGGACGGGCTCCGCCGCCAGGACCCCCGGCACCCCACGAGGCCCAGGTCCGAAAGGCGCCGGGCCCGGGGGAGCGGAGCCCACAGCAGTGACCCCGCCGCTTACCTCGCAGGCGGCGCGGCGCAGCAGGACAGGACAGGACACTCGGCGGGCAGCGGCCACCTGGGGGAGGGACCGGTTGAGCCCTCCCCCTATTTCAACCGCGGGACTCGGGGGTCCCGCCCCGCCTCCAGCAGCTCCCGCGGGGCGGGCCCAGGCTCGGGGTGCTCCGATGGCAGCGGCGGGGCAGCTTCGGCACAGCTCCCGCCTCCCCGCCCCCGCCGCCCGGCCCTTGATCCAATTAACGGGAGCGGGCTCTGCCCAGGCAGGTGGGGTTGGAGGAGGGTGCCGGGAGGCCAGCGCCGTCGTCGTTCCCCCCTACCTCCATATTGGGAAGGGCCTGCAGCCGTGGCGTGAGGAGGGGACTGGGGGAAGTCTGCCTGGCGGGGATCCCCCTCGTGGCGGGGGCGGGAGGGAGGCAGCTCTGGGAGGAGCTGCCCACTCTGCCCAGCCCTGGGTTTGGCTCCTGTACGTGAGTTCGTTCATCTTTGTGCTGTACTAGCCAGCTGACCTGCAGGGCCCGGAGCCGCCCTGGTGTTGGAGCAGGAGGTTCCCCAAGGCCGGCTTCCACCCAAGTGAAGTACTGTGGTCTCGCTTGTGAGAATGGCATGGTCACTCTCCCTGGGCCTAGAGGGTGGCATCACCTCAGTTTGCCATGACATCCGTATTTCTCTTTCAGCCCGATATTGCTAACTGTTTTCAGTCACTCTTCCATTCCTCTGAAAACTGCTATCTGAATAATCCGGACCTCATCTTTAAGTCTCCGAGTGCAGTTTCCCCTGGGGCAGGGCTTGTACAAGGAGCACTATGAGACCTTACTGGGCTGCCTGCTCTTGACTGCTTCCAAGTGACTTGGGACACAATTCCAAGGACCAGCTGTAGGTTTGTAGTGATGTTTATTCAATTGGTGGAAAAATGAAAGACTGAGAGCCTTGCAGAAGGAAGAGAGGAAAGAGTATGCCATAAATCTTCCACTTTTCTGGAGCAGTACTTGGGCATTTTTACAAGTGCCCTAAATTTCATAAGAGCCAGAAAATAACTGTGCTGATGCCCTTCACATACAGTGAAATTCTGTGTTAGAAAGTGGACATTAGAAACCATTCCTCTTAATTTCTTCTGCGACCAATCCTCTGTTCACTTTTACCAGCATAGGGTCCCTGGAAGGTAGACACCCATGACAGGTCATTGCCTATGGTGTCACCATGAGTATCCTTTAAAAAAGTGAAGAAAGATACTTATCTTGTCCTCAGAGTTAATCACAGTTGAGAGTATAAGCAACAACTTTGTCTTTTACTAAAACAAAACCGAACCCTATTCTTTGGCATAGATATTCCCTAATTCAATTAAGTTCTGAGGGTTTGATTTCCATTATCAAATTAATGTACATTAATGAAGGTCAAAAAAGGTAAACTCCTGTCATCCATTAATAGTCTATATCCAGTGTTTGCCCTGTGTTATGTTTGCATGCTGATTTCTGTATCAATATCCCATGTGCATCTAAGATAGCATGTCTAAGACAGATCTGCCCATGTGGGACTTGGCCACAACCAATGCTGGTTGCAAGGTGAGAGTATTAAATGCATGGCTGTTGCAATCCTGTCCCCCAAGGCTTGGGGAAGATAGGGTGCTCAGGTAAATGAGGTCATAATGATAGTGATATTTTTGTTCATTTTCCTGGTATGGGCAGCTTAGCAATGGTCATGGAAGAGAAGGAGGTCAAACAGCATGACACTTGCTCCTTCATCTCTAGGGTTTTATATTTTGTTTTACTTTTTCATGGAATATAGGCATGTTTTCATTTGCATGGCAAACTCTAGGAACTCTAATGATATATGCATCAGTATATATAATTTATATATTTGTATATGATTTATAAATTTGTATATAATTGTATATTTAGGTAAAGCAGCCAAAGTTATTCATGCTTTGGACAAAGATCCTGGAAACAAGGAGGCAGAACACCTAATGGTATTACTGATGAAGCTGATCTTAGTTACAATATAGCTTTCCAGACCTAGTGATGCGACAACTTGATTCTGTGAGAGGGAACCATGTCCTATAACTGAGGCAGAGCCTCAACATAATTGTAAATCTGAGAAAAGGCATAATGAAAAAAAGCTTAATATCCTGCCCATGCAGAATTCTACTCCTCTGACTTTGTTGCATACTGCAGTTTTAAGAGACTGTAAATACATGAAAAAATATTTTTTCAAATTAGTCTTTCTCTTGCTTGCTCAAAGTACCATCCAGACATTGAGCTATGGGACATCAAGCCAGTGGCATTCTTTCTGTGCATTAATTGTGTACTGTCTGCTGTTCTTGCCCTTAGTGAATAACAATTACAAAAATATCTCATGATTCTCTAGAGAGAAATCAAACTTGGTGTTAGTCATTGACACAAACACTCCATTTAGCATGTGATGTCATCTTGAGTACTGTGTGCAGTTCTGGGACTCAAAATTTAAGAATGGTGTTGAAGTCCTCACCTGTGTCCAGAGTTTGGCTTGTCTAGGTTGGAGAAAAGCAGGCTGAGGCGTGACCTCATGACTCCTTACAGCTTCCTGAGAAGGGTAAGTGGAGTGGGAGATGCTGATCTCTTCTCCTGGGATCCAGTGATAGGATGCATAGGAGTGGTTTGAAGCTGCACCAGGGGAGGCTTAAACTGGACATTAGGAAGCATTTCTTTACAGAGAGGGTAGTCAAACACTGGAACAATCTTCCTGAAGAGGCGGCGAATGCCCTAGGCTGTCAGTTTTTAAGAGGCATTTGGACAATGCCCTTAATACCACGCTTTGACTAGGTCAGCCCTGAAGTGGTCAGGCAGTTGGACTAGATGTTCACTGTAGGTCCCTTCCATAGGTAATAGCCTTTTCTACTCTTTTCTATTCCATTCAATTTCTAAAAAATGCTAACAGTGATAGCTCCAAGATGGAAATGTGTTGTTTACACTGTTTTTTTTGCTAATGGGTACAGTTCTAAGACAAATGCTGTGTATTACAAAAGTGCCTGATGAGACTTTAAGATCTGCTAATTCGTTTGATGTGTATGTCCAAAACCAGATTGTATTAGTGATTATCATTTTTGTGTATGGCATTCTGATACAGCAACTAATACAACTGTTCAGAGAAAGAGCATAGAGACTGAGTATTTGTTGTTTTTTCTGGGGAGTTCTTACGTGCATTTTCTAGTATGTGAGAAAATCCATAGGTAACTATATTTACAGCGCAAAAAATAGTAGCACTTGAAACCAAACCCTACAGAAATCATGGCTGTGTACAGCTACTTTAGAACCAGTGTTCATAGCCTCCTGTGTGGATGACTGTACCTTAATTACTCAGCATAGTTACTGGTAGGCCTGAAGCCAGGGACCTTACTGCTCCAAAGATGAGGAATAAGGTTCTCCACGGTATGTGGTCGGCAGACAGCAGCCTCTGCAGGTGCGGAGGGAAGTGCTGGTACCTCCCTCTGTCATGGTAAAGCTCTTCCTTCCCCATTCTTGTCAGCTTCGTCATGTAGGATCTGGTACTCTCTGAGCTGCTCTCGACAGGACTTTGTTATCAGCTTTTGAAGCGCCTTTTGTTGTTGATGGCGTTGATGCTATTGTTCTTGTTGTGTTCTAACACCCGGTGAATTTTCTTGTGGAAATGGTGGGTGGTTGTTTTTTTGATTGCCGTGTTTGGGGACCTTACCAAACAGCTTTAATAGGACAATTTGATGCTCTGCAAACAAATGAGGGGCATATGATTTTACGTGCTGCATCAAATAAACAAGAGGCAAAGACGGACCGCGCATTTCAGGCCGGCTTGGCCCTCGCAGCCGTCTCTCGCTCCCGGGGAGCCGGAGGTGCTGCACGTGCTGATGGCCGGGAAGGCCGGCAGGGGTAGGAGCGGTGCAGGCGGGCAAGGGCTAGACAAGCACGCCGAGCCGCCCCCGGCCTTCCCCTGTCGATGGCGCTGCCCCTGCCCCTCTGCGGCGAAGGCTGGCGGGGGCCGCCAAGGCCAGCGAACTCGGTGCCGCTCCAGGGGCAGGACCGAAGCCGCTGCCCCCCCGTTCCCGCCCTGGTTATGAAACCGCGGGGGAGGGGCCAGTGCCGGCCGCCGGCCGCGGCGGCGCCGGGAGAGCCGAGGCCGCGGGAGCGCAGGTGAGAGCGGGGTGGGCTTCCCGCCCAGGCCGCGGGGGCAGCGGGCCGCGCCAGGGGCTGCGGGGCGGCCCCGCGCCGGGCCCGGACGTGCCGGAAGAGGGGCGCAGCCTGGCCAAGAGCCTGCGCCGTGCCCGCCGAGCTGTATTTAACGTGGGCAGATATCCGTGACGGCCATTCAGGAATTCTAAACAAGCTCACCGAGGGCACAGGCTCAGCCTAGGGATGCTGTGCGGGAAGGCGCTGCGGCTGCGGAGCGCGTTTGGCGCACGGCCCGCTGGCGGCAGAGAAGGCCGTGGGAGGCCCATGCTTTTCCTCAGGGGCCTGGTGGCGTTGTGGCCGGCATAACATGGGACACGAGTGGCTGAATCCCACCGCCGTCAGAAGAGCAGTTCCCGTCTGGTTGCCAGGTAGTGTAGGAGCCCGATCCAAATACCAGGTGGCGGTTGTGAGGAAAAGTGGCCATTATGCAGGAAGTACCTTCTGAGCCCATTTGTTGCAAGGCCAGTCAGCCCTGGCCATCGTCATAAAAATTATGACCTTTTGCTTAGCTGAATCTAAAGAGCTCAGTGTGAGCTACCAGAAAAACAGTTAGGGTATTATGTGGTTTCACAGATGTACTTTATGCAGATCTTTGGGTTTCAGGCTTGAAAGTCTGGTAGAGGCACTTCTGTCAAAACATATTCTAGTGCTTTAGGATACGCTAATTTTCATATGTGAACAAAGAAGATTTTATTGAATAGTAAGTGATTTTATTCTTCAGTAGAGAACAACAAAAAGCTAGTGTCATCCCAATGAAAGAGGATACAGGTCTAATCACTACCTTCAGACTAACTGGGATATGTTCCATTCCACTTTTCCTCTCTGTCCTCTGGTTAGAAGTGTATGACAGTCTTACCTTCCATGCTTTGTTTGCTTTCAGTGGTCAGACAGAATGGCTCCAGTGAACCAGCCAAAGGACAAGAAGCGTGAGAGGACATGTCAGCATTGGCCAGAAGAGGCAAAATCAGCTGGGAAGAGGAAACGGGACTATGGAGAACGAGGGAATGAGAAACAAGAGAAGAAGTTGTTTGTGAGGAAAACATCTAAACCCTCAGGGAAAATCGGTAACATTTCCTCAGAATCTTATTCTTTCTTACCAGAATTACTGCAAATGACAGGCATTGACTAGTTGAAAAGGAAGAATGCCAAGAAGCATGTTCAGACATGAGTGTTCAGATGGGGTTAGATGTTGAAGTAATAGGCAGACTTGTGTTGGGGTATTACATCCTCCAAGTTTTTGTCGAGTGAGTGTGTGTGCATGAGACTCTGTACCCCTTGATAAAAGCCTGGAGCATTGAAGATGCTGTTACAGCTCATTTGAGGGTGGCCAAGTTTTATGGAGTTCCTGTATTACCTCTGCTTTGGTGTCAGACAGACCAGTCTTGGTAATACATTCTTACTCTCATGCAATTATGAATGCAGTTGTTAGTTTTAAGACTGGTATCCCACAGCATCCAGTTTGAACTGGTATTTGAGCCCCATTCTTCCCCTGTTCTAACTTTTGCTACAGTTAGTAGGAATACTTTCTACCTCTGTTCAGATCATAAAGGACAGAATTCCTTTAATTACTTCTCCTCATGTGAATTTTTTTCCTGTAGTGACTAACTTACGAAAAAGACCAAATCTTAAAGATTTGTGATGTAATGTGGAGTTGTGATTAATTTCTAATATACTGGAAAGTTTAATGCTTTGCATTTATTGAGGAAGTTTTCTAGACTTTATATACAGTAACTTCATAGAATCATTTAGGTTCAAAAAGACCTTTAAGATCATAGAATTCAACTGTTAACACAGCACTGCCAAATCCACTACTAAACCATGTCCTTAAATGCCACATTTACGCATTTTTAAAAATATCTTTAGGAATGGGGACTCATCCACTTCCCTGGGCAGCCTGTTCCAATGGTTGACAACTATTTCAGTCAAGAAATTTTTCATGATAGCCAGTCTAAACCTCTCCTGGTGTAAATAGAGACCCTTTTCTCCTTCCTATCACTTGTTACTTTGGAGAAGCGACCAACTCCCCTCTTGCTACAGCCTCCTTTCAGGTGGTTGTAGAGAGCAATATGGTCTCCCCTCCGCCTTCTTTTCTCAGATAAAACCTTTAATTCCATCCTTTAATTCCAGTGGTTTAGGAGAACACTAGGGTTACTGCCTTGTGTGGAGATACTCTGTGTTTTCCATACAATTTTGGCTTAAGGATCCAGAAATTACTGAAGTGTTTTTCAAAAGTCAGAGATACAGGGGTTGTATGATTTTGCACATTTCCATTGTGTGGTCTGTAAGTCCAAACTTGGGGGTTAGCAGGGTGAACAGTGACTGTGGAGGCAAAATGCTCTGTTTGAAAGGAGTTCTGTCTATAATTGCAGACAGTTAAAACATCTTCTGTAGTTAACGTAGCTACATGATTTTATTGTAACTTCATGACCTGATTTTTGTATTTGGTAAGCATCTGCCGTTCCTGTAAGATACTTCAGAGAAGTGAGGCTAATCATATTTTTTCCCTTAACCCTTTCTTAAGAAGATGAAGACCTTTGTATTTGAGCTTTCCCATTCTGTGTTCCAGTTTGAATGTGTTTGGAATTTTTTTTTCTCCTGATCCATATAGGGCAGTTTTCGTTTCTTACAATTAAACCACCTTTTTAGAGGGTTTCTTTCAGCTGATTCTAAAAAGGCCTGAAGCTTTGTTTCTTAATAAATGATCCTTCATTGTAAAATGGAATCTGAAAAAACCCCTCAATTTCTGTCACCTCTAAAGAAGGAACTGTGAATACCAATTCTTCAGTGAAAAAAAGGAGCTAGAATAGAAATATTTATGTACATATTTCAACAAGTGTGACAAGTGTTCTCACTATGTGAACAAATAAGTGTGCTTTTTTCCATCATTGCCTTAAAGAAAGATTTAATTTAGGTTCTAATCATATAGGATGATACACGTGTTTTCAGTCTTCTGTGTTTGTTTTTTTTTAATAAGTGTCCTTAAATGAAAATAGCATTTGTGTTTCTTAAGAAATGTGTTTGACATTTAGATTGCCTGGGGTGTTACAGACCATTGTTGTGGGAATGATTAGATCATAGACATGGGACTGAACAGATCTAATTTTACATAAAGGTCCCTGAAGACAAAAATTTGGAACGTCAACAAAATTTAGAAACAAGCTGTGCTCTCAGCAAAAATCACTCCAAACAGAAAGGTTTTCAGGCGGTGAGGCGTCAGCAGGTCTGTTATCAAAAATAAAACTCACAGTGCTGTAAGCAGACTGTATGGGCTACAGCATGAGCAGACAGAAAGTTCTGATTCACAGCAGGCTTTTCAGGAACTGTGTGGGAGCTCATGTTGCCATACTTGGGAAATTTTCAGGTGTTCCTGCTGATCACACATGTGACTCTTCTTTTGCTGTATTCAGGGGCTTACCACCTCCCATGGCATATTTCCAAGTTGCTGGTGCTTTGGATAGCAGCATTGTGTTTTGGGTATGAAACATTGAAATGTTATGTTGTTCAAGAGGTGCACCACCCGCCTGTGGCATTGCTTTAGTCCTTTTCTGTTATCTTTGATAAATCTGTGGGAAAGAGAAGGAAGGTTTAACAAGAGAAAGCATACACAAATCTCTGGCGGCCTATGGGATGCACGGGACTCCATAATTGCAGAAGCTGCTGCACCTTAGATGTGTAAGAATTATTTAGAAGCTTTTATCTTGTGGCTGAAGCTTTTCATGGATGTAGCAGAAAATGCAGATATTTTCTTATATTTTTTATACTGAATGAGCAAGACAGGTGTTGCTAATCAGTAAGTTTTACTCTTTTCCTCACTGGCAGGTTGCAGTGGAGCTGGATTTGTGATGAGAAACAAGAGAGTCCTCTCCTCTCAGCTGGAGCGGCGATGCAGCATTGTTCATTATGTCTACCAGAAAATGCTGGGAGGCTCCATTCAGGCACAGCTCAGGCAGGTGAGGAGTGTATCCTTCAGGACCTGTTGGACATCTCAGCTCCCTACATCAAAAGAACTTCAACACAAGCAGAGGAACTTTAAGGAGCCTAAAAAGTTCCCCACATACACAGTTTGTGGCTCCAAGTCTGGTGCACCCTTACGTTTCTTAATTCTGTAAAATGCAAGAGCTGAGATGGCTTTTCCTTTTGGTTGACCCAGCCCTGCCAATTTTTATCCTTTGTTAATTCCGTATTTCCTTGAATCATATTTAAACTTGTCCACTCTCCCAGCTGAGTTATTGCACAGTGATACTTTCACCTGCCGATCTGACTGTTTTGTGATACTGTTCTTGTATCCACTCTACTTTGTCAGTCTTGTCAGGTTAAGTGTTGATTTTTTTCCTCTTCACAGACATAGTCTTCAAGTCCATAACGTTTATTGTTTCATAGAGCCAAGTGCCTTTCATTTGAAAATTAATTCTTCCTGTAACATCCATAGGTGGGAAGCACCTGGGCAAGCTTTGTTGTTAAGATTTTGTGTCAACATATTAACATTAATGACAATTAGAAATTGTCGGCATTCCTCATTCAGAGAATCTCAGGGATGCCTGCAAAAGTCATGATTTTCTTTACCTTCTTAACAGAGACTGGAGCTGGCTTTTCTGCATTCTCTTTCCTCATACTGCCTCTTTCGAAGAGCAAGTCCCTTTGACAGGAGAGTGACATGTCTGGAATGGCACCCAACCCACCCCAGTACGCTAGCTGTCGGTTCCAAAGGTGGAGACATCATCCTTTGGGACTGTGAAGTACTTGATAAAACCTGCTTCATAAAGGGGGTAAGCCTCTGTATGTGAGGAATGGGTGGGAGGGAAAACTGGAGTACTATGAAATACTACAGATAGAAACTGAGGTTTGTTGTGAGAAGCACATAAGGGTCTTGGGTTTCAGAGTAGCTAGTTATGGGTGGGACTGAGATGCAGCAGCATGTCTGTTCCCAAGTCCCAGACTGTTTTAGCACTGGGGAGAGCTGAGGCATGGTGATTAAGTTCATAATGAAGCAGCACTTGGTCTGTGCTGAGTGGAAAAATAATACAGCAACTGGCAAAACCAAGGCATGCCAGAAACAAGTAGGCAGAGAGAGTTTGTCTGGTTTAGGTTTCGATCTTTCTCTGCTCATCTTTTATTGTGGCAGATGAAGAAACATCTTTGGGGAGAAACAAGGTACCTTTATGTCAAGTGAGAAACTAAGATAGAATGAATGGTGTGTATGTATGGCATACCCACTCATTGCTGTATTCAGCCATTTCCATTCCAGCTGAGGATCAAAGACTGTACCTTTTATCACCCTTCTAAGTTAAGACAGATACACATTGAGAGGTCTATCCTCCAGAAATTCCAGAGTCACTTTTCTCTTTTTGTAAGTAGTGTGGTGCCAGACAGCAAGGGAGTACCTTGCCTGGGGACTGAAGGAATTCAGATTTGTCCTCCAGGAGGGCAGCTCCTGGTTTAGACAACTGTCATGTCAGAGACATGGTTGTCTTTCCTGCTTAGAGGACTGTGGTGTGTTTCACTGTTACTGTTAAAGACATAGCAGTGCCTGCAGACTTAGAGAACACACTTTTCTCCTTCCCCATCACTCAGTGGATTTTTCTTTTGTTCATCCCCTTCCTTGTAGATGGGAGCTGGAGGGGCCATCACAGCAATGAAGTTTAACCCTTTTAACCCTAGTCAGCTGTACACTGCGTCAGTTGCCGGCACTACCACCCTGCAGGATTTTAATGGCCATACTGTCCGGGTCTTCACCAGCACCGAGGACTGGGAGTAAGAATACAGTAATGCTTTGGGCCTCTGTGTCCTGCTGGCAGAAAGCACTACAGAGAGCAAGAGAAACAGAAAAGAGATATGTTTGTCTCTAATATGTGAGAGCTGGGCTTCCTCTTCCCAATATGGGGTAGTGGGTAGGAAAGAGCTTTTCACTAATGGGGAGGGACTCTTTGATGCTGCTTACTTCCTGTTTTATGTGAGTGAGTGGGGATCCAGTGGATTTCCTTACTTGTCTGTTCTTAACACATCAGAAAGCTCTGTGCCCTGGGGACTGTCTAACCTCTTCATCTGCTAGCAGTGCTGCTTGTTGTCAGGTGGTTTTTACAGGACAGTTCATAGTTCTCTCCATGCTTCTCCACAAAGACCACTGACTTCAAGCAGTGCCTGCCATTAGGGTCATGCCAGTTCGTCCCACCAAGCTTCTGGTGCTTGTCTAAAATACCAAAATTAAGAGTCTGGGTTCCTTCAGTAGTGAGTGAAAAGAGGAGATGAATTGCTAGAAGCAGCTCTCAGAATTATCTTCTCAAGACTGTTTTTTTGTCTGTGGACTCATGAGGAAGCCTGAGATCTTCAATTAGTTACTTGAGTTGTGTGCTTGAAGGTAAGTGAGAGAATTTGAGTTAGCTTTCACTTTACTTTCCCCCACCTAATTCTTTCTGAGTGCAGCTTTCATGATTACTTTCACCTGCAAGCTTATAATAGGGCAGAAGGTGAACCCAAGTCATGCTGGGATGACTGGTGGGGTAAGAGGAGAGATAAACTGCATCCTGAGACCTAAGTAGTTGTTCTGTGAGCAGCAGATGGAGTGCACATGAGTACCAGAGAGTTTGGGGACTCCCAGGTAGCACTCTTTTCTTCTTTGTGTAGGGTTTCCACTTTTGCTGAGTAGATGAGCTAGAGGAAAACAACATAACAACAATGACAATACAACATAACACAGAACATAACATTCCTGCCATAGGGTTTGCATAAGTAAGATTTGCACTTGGCTTTTCCTGCTTGTTGGTACCTTGAGAAAGACCAGATACAGCACTGGAAGCAGCCTGTAGGGAGCTAGTCAATGTAGCCTCTGTAAGAAAAGCTTGGTGCTGGGCTATGAGACTTTACATGGTTCATGCAGAGAATGGTGCTGGTGTTGCTTGTGATCTCCTAAGCATGGTCTGAGCCAGGTAGTTCACTGCAGATTAGTCCTACGTCCATAATAGAAGCAGCAGTCCTTGCTGCTAATGAGGTTTGCAGCCCAAACTTTGAAGGCTCAGAATGTGTGTGCTTGGATTTGAAACAGGTTAGAAAAAAAGAGTTCTTGTGTATGTGCTCTGCCAGAAAGCAGTGCTTGTACCTAGAGAAACTGACAGTGTGTACCAGGAGGTGACTGTTGAATGAAGATTTTCACTTTCACTCTAACCTTGATGTCTCTTGGCTTTGTGTGTATTTCAGAAAGGGCCAGGAGATTCTCTCGGAGACATCAAGTTCAGTCCTTATGAGGCAGAGAAGCTTTATGTGGCATCAGGTGATGGCACCCTAAGTCTGCAGGATCTTGAGGGCAGAGCGGTGCAGGTGATCTCTCGTGCCCTGGACTGTGGCCATGAGCATCATAATGTTTGGTGAGAAGAGGGCACTGCAAGGTTAATTCTCTGTTCCTTGGGGTTAATGCTATGTTGCTTCTTCATCTCTGCCAGTGTTAGGAGACTCTTGGTATGAACTGGTCCCCTGGGGGAGCTTGGAGCTAGAGTCCTGGTTGCTAGGCAGCCACAGGGCACTTAACATAGGCTTTTACATTAGCTGAGCATGCTGCCCACATCTTCCCATGTTACTTTCTGGTGATGCCATCTCCTATCTTGCAGATACTGACAGCTTTTCACTTTATGAAGTGTGAGGTGAGAAGAGCAGGGTAACTTCCTTCTCTTTATTGTTGTCAGTAGTCTGTTGTCATTGGCAGCTCAGGGAGCATAAGGAAAGCCATGCAACATTCCTGCACAATCTGAGTTTCAGTTTATTGAGTTTACCCCGTGGCCCTTTTGCAGACTTCAGGCTCACCATGTTAATTTCCATGGCCTTGAATTGTTAGAATAATGTATCTTGCAAGTGAAGCTTTTGCAACAAGTTCCCAAAGGACCCCAGCTTTATTCTCACCACCCTTCTTCTGGGAGAGCTGGCATTAAGACATATGTCTTGATAAGTTAAGTTTCTATTCAGTTTTGTTTCCTGAAGCATGAAGTTGAGACGGTTTAATGTGCAACTTCTCAGTCCAAAGCTTCTGTCTTTACTGCTGCTTCAGTGTTTTGTGGAAAATATAATTTGAAAGCTGTTTCTCCACATTTGTCGAAGTCCCAAGGATGTTCTGATCTTTCCCAAGGTATTTTCATGTTCAGGCACCAAGTGGTTCTTCAGCCTTGATTATGTTCCACTGTTGCAATGTGTTACACTCCACCTAATAAGCACTTCAAAATGACTTTGAAGGTGTTTCACATTCAGTCACAGACAAAGCATTACTGATAAGCTGTCCTTCTTCCTGATACTCAGGCCCATACCGCCAGGCAGGAGATTGCAGTTACAATCTGTTGCAGTCTCCCTTGTCAGGGAGGAGATGTGAACTAGAACTCCACTGTCTTCACTTTCTTGTAGGGACAGCACTGATTTTTGTCTTTCACTCTAGTTGCTGGTACTGCAGTGTGGACGTTTCTGCAAGCTGCCGTGCAGTGGTGACAGGTGATAATGTGGGCAACGTGGTCCTGCTCAGCACTTCTGGTGAAGAGGTTTGTATGGCTCCATGCAGCATCTCCTCTACAGGAATTTTCATGGCTTATGAGCTTTCCTACTCTACAGGGATTCTGCAAACAGGAGCAAGTGACTTGCAGCTCAGGAGATGAGTTCACTTATTGTCTAGGTGGTGAGAAATCTTCCACCTCTGCTACCCAGTAGACATTTTACTTTGTTGAGTATAATGGTAATAATTTCTAAAAAAGAAATTATTACCTGTCACATGCTGCCCCTTCCTTCAGAGTATTTGCTACTAGCCAGAGTAATTATAGGGTAACCTAAAGATGTGTGCACCCTCTGCCAACAACCTTCACACTTCCATAAACTTAGTGCCCTGATGGGAGTCATTTAGGAGGTACTGCTTTGCTGTGCACCCTTCCATGACCTGAGAGTAGGCACGGAGCAGTAGTGCAGTGAATATTGGGATGGAAATTGCACTCCTGCTGTTGGACACGAGAGGGCAGGCAGAGGCAGACTCTGAGTCTGGAGCGAAAGAGGAGAGAATAGTTGGAGTGGGCCCTGCTTCAGGAGCCTGCTGTACTGTCACACTGGCACTGTCCTCTCTCCTGCATGTAAGGGTAATATCTGTAAAAATTTGCCACCCAGTGATCTGTGGCCAGAGGCAGCTGTGGAAAGTAGTGGGCAGAGTCAGAAGTGCTCCAAGTGACTTGTCCTTATTCAGTGTTAGTTGCTGACTTAGGTTTTTTCCCCCTGAAAGAATGTGACAGTCTTTTCTGCAGTAGGGAGATATCCATTCTAGAGAGGATAGGCCAGCTTCAGCCTTTAGATTAGAGATAACCTTCTGACTTTGTATAGAAATTTATTCATGGCTGCCTTGTGTTTAGTTGTTGTTGTTGTTTATTGAAATATTTGTTCTACCCTCATGTTTCTTTGGTGACATGTTTCTAGAAGCCAATTATTATCTTCTCTCACTTTTTTTACTTAAAGGAAAGTTTTTTGATTTTCCACACAAAGCAGTTCCTTCCATCTTGTTATCAGGGCAGCAGATTTTCTCTACCCGTTCCAGTTTGTTTAAATCGTTCTCCTAGTGAAAGGCTGGCACTGCTTAAGGTCTTCAGATATGATCTTGCTTAGTACAGTGTCACTAGTACTTCCCTCCCTGAAGGCCTGGGCTTGTGTTTTCTTTTCTTATAGCTGTAATAAACTGTCAGATCAGAGTTTTTCTAGAATGAAATAATTATTTCCTAAGGTCATTCTTTTCCTTTCTTGTTTCGAGTGAATACACTCTTGGTGTATTGTAGAAGATTTGTTACTCTGTAAATGGGAGACCTCTTTACTTGGCACTAGTAGATTATAATTTCATTTCTTGATTCCAGATCTTGATTTTTTTTTTCTACATGATTTTCTGTTTGCTGCAGGTCTGGAAGCTGAAATTGCACAAGAAGAAAGTGACTCATGTAGAGTTTAACTCCCGATGTGAGTGGATGTTTGCCACAGCATCTGTGGATCAGACGGTCAAAATCTGGGACCTCAGAAACATCAAAAACAAAACAAACTTTCTTCATCTGCTTCCACATGAGAAACCTGTCAATGCAGGTGAGTTAAGGATTTCATTTCATATTCCATTGCACTGGATTTCTACAGAGAGTCCACGCGGCTCAGCTTTTATTGTGGTGGCAGCGTTAGGTTTTGCTCAGATTCAAAGTTGCATGGTAATTAAAGCAAGGAAGCTGTTGGGAATGTGTGGCCAGAGGCAGGGAGGTGGCTAGGGCAGCTGCAGCACCTTCTTAAGACTTGCCATACAAACTGTGACACTGTACCTTAAAAGTGAGTTTGAAAGCAGCAGTGGCTGAGATTAGAAAACAGAATTTATTGGGGCAATCCCTTTAATAAGAGCAGAAAATGGAACTCAAACCTCTGTTTCTTGGGTGCAACTTTACCAGTTGATGGAAGTCCAAACTGCAGGTGTTCATCTCATTATTCCACTGTCTTTCCACTTGAATGAGCAAGTCTTTTTCTTTGCAATGTTTCCTCCTGTGATTCTGAAATGAGAATAAATTTTCTTCTTAGGTAACCCAGCACGGTAAGTTTCAGCTTTCTTTTTGTAAGAGTTTTGAGTTTGTTTGAGACAGGTAGTCTGTCTTGTCCAAGTCTTACCTATTGGGACATACAGCCATATTAACATCTTAATTAAAGAACTATTGATGGATTTTCAGTCAGCAAAATGAGACACTTACATTTCTTGTCAGTCACAGAATTGTGATCTTAACTTTGCCTTATTGTCCCGCTTTCCTAGCTTACTTCAGCCCAACACATGGTGCCAAGCTTCTGAGCACAGATCAGCACAATGAAATCAGGGTTTACTCATCTTCAGACTGGACCAAACCACAGCATCTGATTCCACATCCACACAGACAATTTCAGCACCTCACACCTATTAAGGTGAGTTAAGTCTAAGAGAAGCATCATGCTTGGTGCTAGCAGCCATCTGCAAATCAAAAATGGTCTGATTTCTGGTCAAGATATTACACTGGTGGGTGGATATTTACACTGCTGCAACTCCCAGTGGAGCAGTGTTCTCAGGCTGTGGTGGGATATAATAAGAGTTGTTCCCAGTGTCAGTTGTCTGGATTGTGTCAGTGCTGAGCTGTGTCCCTTTCTCTAAGCTCTCCATGACTCTGTTTCCTGATCAGGCAACGTGGCATCCTCGCTATGACCTCATTGTCGTAGGTCGCTACCCAGACCCCAAGTTCCCCGGGTACACGCTGAACGAGCTGCGCACTGTGGATGTGTTTGATGGAAACACCGGCGAGATGGTTTGTCAGCTCTACGATCCAAATGCTTCTGGGATCATCTCGGTGAGCCGAGTGCTGCAGCTGAAAGGGCTGTCAATAACACTGCTCTGTCTCTGGGAAAGAGGCACGGCTTAGGGACCAGATCCACATCCAGTTTACTTGTGACAGACTCATGCTGTCATGGGATACGGCTGCCAGCATAAACTGCTGACTCAAGTGGGCTAGTCCATGGGCCTTTGTGGGGTTTTTGTGATACTCTTAGGGAACACTTGTTTTTCCAGATGGTTTGTTGCTGTCATATAAGCTGTGGTGCTCTTATGACTTACGTAAGCAGTGATGCTGTTACAGACTCTGTGTTTTCATTTTCAGCTCAATAAATTTAACCCTATGGGAGACACACTGGCTTCTGGCATGGGTAAGTAAAGAGAACCTGGGGCACTAAATGTGTGGGTTCTAGTCCCAGAAAAGGGCTGGCTTGTTACTCCGTGCCATCCATGAAGCAGTAGAAGAAAACAATGGAGGGGGGAAAGCCTTTTCCTGGTAGGCTGTGCTGTTTCCCTTTGTTTAGTTTATCTCATTTCCTAGGCTGCAGAGCCAAGTTTAATCAGCTTTTCACAGGCTGTGTGGGATTAAGTTAGCTGGCTATAGATTTAGGTCTTAGACCTGTGACAGATGACACTAGGAATTATGTATATTTCTTAGTTAGATCAGATTTCCATGGCTATGTGGACACAGCATCTGCAATAACTATTTTTGCGTCCTTTATACTTTGGAAATACCTTAGAAAAAGTCTTTTGAATTTCTGGCATTTAAGTGGCACAGCCTAAGGTATTACGACTGATGTAGAGTTTCTGATATACAGTATTTAATTTTTCTTTTCAGGCTTTAATATTCTGATCTGGAACCAGGAGGAGATGGCAGCCAAGAAGCATGAACATCTCTTGAAAGCCATGACAAACGAGATTGAACCATGAGAGAACACGGGATTGGAAGCTGGAGTTCATCCAGACATGGAGGGCAGAGGCAGGCAAACCCTGGCACAAGCAAACTAAAAAGCTAAGTTAATGTCTGGGGAGCTGTAAGAGATGAAAACAAAAAGCAGTGATTCTAAACTGCAGGGAAGGAAGTAAAAAGAGAAGGATCTAGAGAACTGCTTTAGTATTTTGTTCCTTTCTGAATCCCAGCATACAAACTCAGTTGTTGGCAACGGGCAGTATAAGCCATACGGGGAATTAGACTTCGTCCTTCCTCCCCAGATCTGATGTTGCTTCCCTGATCCTCTTGGCCTCCCTTTCTAGAAAGTTGTGTCAGTACTTGGTTCCTCCAGGTGGAGTTACTACTCGTTTTCTGAGGCACTAGGAAAACTTCAAAGATGTTCCCAGATCTTGCTGAAGTTACTGCTTTCAGCCTACCATATCTGTTTGTCATCACTTGTCAGAGGCTCCCATTTCCTGTAGTCTGCAGTGGAGCAGCTCATGACAGGGTCCCCAGCCTGTTCTAGCCCAGCCAAGCTGAGAAACCATTTGCTAACAGGACTGACATCCTGAAAAGATAAAATGTTCACAGGGGTGAATTCATGGATAGCTTGGGTATCTTAGGAAATACCAAGCTCTCCCATATGCAAGCTTGGAAAATGTGTTGGTCAAGACATCAGGCTTAGCCTGTTCTTTGCTTGCAGCTGTTTAACTGAACCACAAAGAACAGGATGCCAGAGGTCTCTATCATTGATTGCAAGGACAGTATGGCGCTGGGCACCTACTGATTCTGTAGTTTCTATTTTCAGAGTTCTAGGCTGTTTCTTGTCAATGATTAGGCATTTTTTTTCACCTATACCTATGTGCTTCAGAATGTTTGATAACAGTGTTATAAAACAGAAATGAGGGATTTCTTCCAAATACCCCTGCTCAGAGCCAAATCTCAAGATTGTTGTTAAAGGGTTAAGTTTTGCTTTTTCTACTTTGTTTACAAGGCTGCTGCTGTCCCAGAGGTTGATGGGATGGGATGGGCTCCAGGCCTGTGCAGATTCTCCACATTCACGTTTGTAGTTTTGCAATATTAATATCAATAAAATTTTGTACTAAACTAAAATTCTTTGATAGAGTGGCTGCTTTGAGGATACTACTGAACTGCTTTTGTAGGGGAGAAGTTTTCTACAGGAGGGCTGAGATGTAGTACTGGGTCTGCAGCAGACCCCTCCAAGTTGGACAGCATTCATCATCAGCTGTATCCCTGAATAGCTGCTGCAGTCAAATCCAGTTTATGTCAAATCTCCCCGTGTGATGTGTGGGATTGTGAAACAGGGAATTCCTTTAGGGGGGTATGCTGCTTTCCAACACTGAGCACACTGGTGCTAACCCTGTGAACTCCTAGAGAAGAAGAGTATAGTTCAGTGCGAAATTGATTTTAATAATGAAATGTATTGGAACAAGTACAGAAAGTCATTCACAGTCAAAATGACTAAATCATCATAAAAACTTTTCTGTGTATGTGCAAAATTTGGTGCCTTTAAAAATAACAGGTCCTCTTAAATGCACTTTCTATTACCTCTTTCTTGTGCCTGTTCTCACAGGCAGTAGCTTTTTCTTTATGACTGTTCTGCTGTGTAGGAGACCTAATCTGTATCTTCAGAGGACAAAAAGGTGAGGAAGATGCTGAGAACAGCAAGCTGCTTCTGCTAATTTAGGGTTCCCATGCTGGCAGATGCTGATTACCGTGTGGAGAAAAGTCCCCATGGTACTCCTTAGGGGGAACAAAAGGAAATGTTTGTAACCTAAGAACTGGCTTCTGCATCCAAGAGGGGAAGGGAACTGCCCCAGAAAGGGAAGTAAAAGTAGGAAGTGAATGTGCAGTATCACCACGTGAAGAGCCTGTGCTTCTGGTGCCTGCTGCAGTCTCTCATTTTCTGCCAAAAACTACAAGGCAGGTAGTGAGCACTTGGTGTGAAGGCCTGTGCAGCAGCTGCAATATGCAGAGAGGCCAGGCCGGAGAAAGAATCACACTTTGGGCAAAATGCCCAAGTGTGTCAAATAAAGGAATCCACACTCACCTGCCAACTCTGATCCTTAATGTTTGTTGTCCATCCAGTAGGGAAGATAGGAAGAAAAACTATAGAACTTTGCATTTAATCTAGTCTTAGGTGAATAGCTCTGCTACATCTCCTAATTACAGCATAAGAACATTCTGCTAGTAAAGCATATTCCTTGGGTTGAAATCTGGATTACCTAGAGTACTGGATACTCCCTTTAACAGGTCCTTGAAGTTCAGATGTGGGAAGTAAAATTTAAACTTGGGATCTTTAGACAGAAACCAAGTTTCTTATCTAGAGGGACTTTCCTTTCTAGAGCCAACATTGCATAAGAAATGGAGTGTGAGTTTCTTCGGTCACAGGAATTGCTCTCTCTCATGAGAGAGTTTTTTTTGGGTTTACTCTGATTCTACTCTGAGCGAAATCCTAGGATTGACTGAAAACTAAGTTTTCAGGCTTGTCCTGATTTCAGTACAGTCCTCTCTTGACCCACAGTGTGAAGAGAGGAAAAAAAGCCAGTTGCCAGCAGCAACTACTTGACAGCAACCTCAAGAAACACTTTACATGTCTCCCATCATCTGCAGCAGTTCCCTCTGCATGGACAGTAGATGACTCTTGGTGCATTGTTGGTGAGGTGCACCCCCAGCTCAAGTCCAGCCTTTCTACCATCAGCAGCCCTATGGTGTGAGGGAAAAGCACTCAAAGCAGGTTGACCCTGAAGAGAAATGCAGCTGGATGTGGCAGCTGCTGCAGGCCCAAGCTTCTCTGCCACAGTCATGGTGAGTGGTAACGTTTACAGTCACTTTAAAGGAGGAAAATTGAAACTGGCCATGTTGGGAATCGCAGACTGAGTAAGCTGTATGAGGACCAGGGCACCACACAGTATATTGGCTTCAAAATTAAGGTGGCATTTCCTTAGAGTAGCTCAGTTCTTTTTCTCGGTTATTTCTAAAGGACGTCACCTTTAGAAAGTATCCAGAAATCAAGTGCAGTTCTGTTCTGGGAAGTAAAGGCCAAAATTGAAGAATGCTGAGTAACTGAAGGTGCCCAATCATCCTTAGGGGCAACACAGCTCCTTCCTACTGCCTGGGAAGGAGTTGAAGCAACTGTCAGGCTTGCTCTTCTCCTTCATTGGAAACGTGCCGGTACCCAGGGGGCTGAGACTGTATGCGAAAGAGTACAGTCAAGAGGAGAATAATAAGGAGAAGGAGAATGGATCCACACACAGCCAAACCCACAAAGAGTTCTGTAAGGGAGAAAATAAATGGTCAGCATGGTATCATTCAGACTTTCCCCTTCTGCCACACTCTGGTCAAATCTGGGCTCACCTGTGTCATGCATGCTGCTTGACACCTTGCATTCTTGCTCCCAGTCCTGGGGAACAACAGGATCTGTGAGTTCTAAGAATCTCTGCAATGGGCATTTAGGCTGACAGCCAGGGATTGTCAGTGGGAAGGGTTCCTTCCCACTCTCATTCCGGTAAAACATCTCCACAGAGAAGTTACTGAAAACGAAACAGAGCAAGGTGTTTTTTTTTTTCCTCTAGTTGAAGTCATCCCTTCCCAAAAACTAAGTGTGCACACCCTTTCCTTTATTATAGTGATAAGTTTTCCTCATGAGTCTTCCACTAGGAGCCAGGATTGCATGCCCCAGGAGTGGAGCCTAGCCTAGGTATCTAACCCTCGAGGTGAAATCACAGCAGATGTCTTTACTGCAGCCCTCACCCATCATCCTCTTGGTACAGTTCAAATAAATGACATGAGGCGTATGGTGCTTGGATCTTGTTGTAGACATCTAGAGCCATCTGCAGTGCCACAAGTGTGGTGTCATGCTGAGAAAGAGGGAAAAAAACCAAATCAGTCACCCTTAGGGATGTGGCACCGCAGCTCAGACTACACCAGTAATGGACAAGGCAGTGCTGAGGGGATGTCACCTTTGTAACTTCCATCTGGAAAATGGGAGAGGAACTGTACTGCTAGAACAGTGGTCTGTGATGGTGCCAGAGAAGGGGAGGAAGTGAAACACCCAGATATATACTGCACTGTTTTTCTGAGAATTAATCTCTAGAGAGCAATTTGGAAGAAATGCTTGACTTTCCAGGCAGTAGGCTGCTGGAAAGGGGAGACAACTGTATCCACACTTCTGAAACATCATATTTGAGTAACATCAACCCATCTAGCAAATAAATAGTGGCTCTCCAAAGTCTGCCAGTCTTGTTCATGAGCCTAAGCTAACAGGAGTAAGGACACATTGAGAATTTTCCTCAGGGATCCCACAAGAACAATGCCAGATACTGCATCTCCCACCCAGTCAGAGGCAAAGATGCATGTCCTGATCACTGCACGGGCTGTAGGGAAGCTAGAAGGGGTTAAAACTATCACCAAGCCCCAATCCCCTGTAAGCAGAAGGAGATGGCTAAAAGCCGGTTCCAGCTCTAACTTACTGCTGAATAGGCAAGTAGTTTTAAGTTCTGATGGGCAGAAGCATTTGCTGCTTTGGTTAGATTTTTCCTTATGTGATCCAGCAGGACCCCTGAGGAAAGAGAACAGCTGGTAAGAGGCAAAAGCTAGACAGAGCAGCACAAGGCTCCCTCCCAGGTGCACTCACCGCCTTGCAGACGAGCTTTTTCTATCTGATTGTGGATCCCAAATAGAAATTCAAAACCAAAGTCTTTTAGTTCCTTCAAATGAGCCATGACTTCTGGAGTCACCCATCCAGGCAAATCCATTTTGTGTGCTTGCTAGAAAGAGAAACAGAATATTTGTGTGCAGGTAGCACAGGTCGCAGATTAAACAGAGAAGGGGAGGGTGTCTGGAGACCTGCCCATACTGCTGCTGCTTTTCTACACTATTTTAAATATGCAATATGCCCCTTTCCTATTTGTGCTTCTGACCTCACACTGCTATGCTGCATACAAAGAATATATGTGTGTTTTGATGTTGTTCCAAAAAATAGTAATGAGAATAAAGACTGCAACCTAGGAGCTACATTTCTGTGAAAGCACAGCTGGAGTGCAAGGTTATGTTGTAATTGATACAGTAATCTTACGGCATTAACTTTATATGTGGCTAATTCTGCCCTGCAGATGGCATGCAGTCAAAGAAAAAAACCAGATAAGCGAGTGAACTCAAGAGTTTCTGGTGTACCTGCACCTGTTTCCCTGGAGGCTCTGAGGGCCACTGAAAGACACTAGACAAAGTTAGCAAGTGCTCTGTGGACAGAACAGTGGGATGCACCACTGACAAAGCCGTGTATTCAAACCCAGGAGCCCAAGAACTGGAAACCAAGAGAAGAACTTGCTTTGCAGCCAACCCATTATATGAAAGGATTAGTTATAATGGCAGACAAACAGCAGTTGTGGTTTCCCAGCATTACTGAGAACAATTTTCTTTGCCACATCCCATTAGACTTCCAGAAGTTGAGGCTGAATATCCTTAAGGGCCCATTCTGTCTGAGTGGTTCAGAGAAATTCCATCAGCAGCTTAGGTATTTAGTTAGTTCTTCATTAATTTACAAAGAGAATAGCCGGTAAGTTCAGCTATTTCTTGGACTTTTTTATTGTCTCCATTCACACAACAGAATGACTCTACTGGCTCAGGTGAGAAAAACAATCCTCTTCAGGGCACTTTTTGTATGACTTACTAAAAAGGAGGAAGACCAAAGAAGCTGAAGAGACCAATCAGCATGAGGGTACAGTTCTGAGTGAGAAACACTCTTTCCTTAACAACATTCTGGTTTTGCTTTGGGACTGTGGGCTGTTCTCCAAGTTCTTGGGGATTATAGTGGTTGTCAACTCGCCTTCCAGGCCCAATCTGCAGACTCATTAAGTGACTCTTGAAAATGAAGAAGATCTGAAGTTCTTGAACTCTCTGACCAAAGGATATTTTTTTACCAATAGAAGTTGATTCACTGTGATTGTTACAAGACAGGAATTGAGGTTTGTGATACAAAGGGCAGATTCACATAGTACAATGCAGCTCTGGACTGGAATATTCTCAGTTTGTAGCAACCCAGGCTGCTACTTTACATAGAAAAGTGCAATTCCCTGCTGATTTATCTTTTACACCCCTAAAATAGTGCACACCACTGTACACCACTGCCAGCAAGCGAAGCAGTCTTGCACACTCACAGAATTAGTGTGACACAGTGTCAAAATGCTTTGGTTTTCTGTGTCCATAATTCAATAATTCGCTAGTTTGACATGACAGACCGTACTGTACAGTTATATACTGAGAAACCTGTGTGTAACAACTTTAAGTATCCTGGATATGTGACCTTTAGTTTAGCATTACCACAGCATAGCTAACCCAATTTTTGTTTAAGTCTTCATGAGATGCCCTTTTAACAGAAATCAACTCAAATACTGAGTTTGGTGCCCCCATCCCAAATGGTAAAGGGTAACATCTGTCTCTAGAGTCTTTCTCTGACAAAGGAAAATATGTCAAAAACAGATGTGAGTGAACCCCACTTAACTTAGGATAGCATTATTTTCTTTTAAATAGGACATTAAAATAAGCACAGAAAGAAATATGATTGATTTGAAGAACCAGATGTAGCACCAGGAATAGTCTTAATTAAGGTCCCAACTTAAATAATAAATTTAATGTTTCTTCAGTTTGCAGAGATCTCATTTCTACCGAATTGGACTTAGGCTTGTCAACAGACAATCTAAAGATTTCAGATTGCAGTCATTTTCTAGTGACTTTCAAGAGATACATATAATGCAGGTGGGACTTTTTCTGATTCTGACATGATATATATCTGAGCTACAGAGTGGGAGGTTATAGGGTGCAAAAATAGGTAATTCTTGGCACATGCCTCTAGTGAGTGGGAACTGTTATTACTGTGAAATTAGAACATTACTTCTAATTGTAGGGTGAAAAGTTGTTTCATGGGATTTTGTAAAATAATTTCCACCAAACTCACTGAATCCTAGAGACCAGATTCCAGTGAGTGTAAGATGATGGCCAGACTTACTTCACAGAACAGCGTGTCATACACACTCCATACACTCTCGAGAGAGATATCCCGGATCCCAGTCTCCTTTGCCACCATCTGCAGGAATTGCTGTAGGTTGGAGAAAAGAGAAAGGTCTTCAATTTTCTAAGCTCATACTGTATTATGTGCATTGGTATCCCTTCCCTTTTCTCAGAACTTTGATTATACAGAGGTGATAACTACAAGCCTAGAACCACCTTACCTCATGTAAACAATCACTTACCCAATTCTCTTTGGTCTTATTTATGTATTCTGCTGAGTGCCGTGTTTCAGTCTGTAGCTGTTCATACCGTGGACAAGGGGTCAAAGGGAACTTCAGTAGCTGGGCAGAGACAAGAGCAGCCAGGTCACCAAGAATGCTGGAGTACAGAATTTGCAGTAAACGTGCACAACTGTAATGGAACCCTGACTGCATCTACAAACAGCCTCAAGTACTGCCTGCTGACATACTCCTGATCATGTGTGGTCTGCTCAGGTGTTGCACCTGACATGCTGACTGAACCCAGCCCCTGAATTCTCTCATCTTTTTCTGAAAATACGAAAACCTCTGCAAGATAGGTCCCAGAAATTCAAGACACTCTGAATCAAGACTATAGCAAACACTTTTGGACACTACACTACTTGAGTGGTCAATACATGTCTTTGAGATGAACTTACCCTTTCGTCAGACTCAGGGACTGTGTGCACAGGGATAGGCTGCCAGGAGATGTTAGGGTTGAACATCTCTTGTCCTCCTGGGGGATAGAGGCCTGCCAGATTGGCCTCTGCACTCATCAGTGTCCGATCACAGTCTGTGCTGCGGATGAAGATCTGCCAGGACAGGGACAGTGCACTGTTACTAACGCTCTGCAAGTGGTGATGCTCAGGCACAGATGATGCACTCGCCCAGGAACACTGCCAAGTGCCCTGCAGCTGCTCACGGACAGCAGGGGAATAGGAGTCAAAGGGACAGAGCCTGCTGATCTTGGCCTGGACAAAACTGTAAGGACACACACAAAGACAATCTGCTGTCTAATACTGGAGCTGTCTGGTCTGGATCAATGGGATACCCAGGCGCAGTGTGCAGAGGTTAGAGACAGAAAGGAGTCTGAGTCTGAGGAAGGGTCAGGGAAGAGGAAGACAAAGATGCAGGAAACTATGGGTACAGATAGGAAATGTGCTATATTTGCACAGCAGGACTGAGGCAAACTCCTGCATTCTGCTGTCAGTTCTAGGAATGACTGACTGTGCTCAGGAAGAGAAATGGCTTCTTCAAGCCTCAGTTTTTCCATCTGAGAAACAAAGACAAGAGTGATCTGACTAACAGAAGAGTAAACAAAAATAGGGAGGGCTGGGGTTTTATTTGATCATTGTGGGCTCTTGGGATTAATGGGCCAAGACTTGACCATTCTAGAGCTCAGAAGAGAGAGTTCTGAGCCAGAAAAAAGGAGAAATGAGAAAAATACAGCAATGTTCAGAAGGTAAAAATGGCAAAACTTTAGTATTCTTGTATCTGTGTAAGGAAAACAGTTAAGGGGAAACTAGAGAAACCAGTGATAAAACAAGAGGACCAACAGGAAATCATAAAAGAATGTCCCAGGAAACAGCATGTGTGATCTGAAACAAGAACAAAAAGCCTGAAGAATGAAATGTAAAGACTATGATTTTTTAAGTGTTAGGACAGAAACATAAAATATATATACTCTGTATAATCTCTCTCATGTGAAGTGTACCTCAGAAACTTTACATTCACAAGAAAAAACCCAACTGGTCTTTTCTCTGACATCAATGTCTGCCCACTTTTACCTCTTAACAGTGGCTTGAAAAAACTGACCCTGTACTCATTAGACAGGTTTGCTTTTATCCTTGGTAAGCTCTGAAGAAATGAGATATTTTAAAAGATAAGGACGTAATTCTAGAAGTATCATAAAAACCCCAAGCAATTAAGCCCTGAGTGTACATGCTTTCTTCAGCACCTTTTGCCAGGCTCCAGCTTGTCGCTGAGTCAGGTGACAGACGGTCATATGGTGTCACCCAGAGGCAACACTTCTTACAAGGGAGGTTGCTCAACTTGAGCAAGGGTTCAGGCTTGGTTAGCAGAACAGCTTTTGTTTGCACATTTTGGTTTGTTTTTCTTTCTCAAGCCAGAGAAGGAAAAGAGTTCCAACTTGCAGAAGCTGTATAAGAGTGAAGTATGTTTGGAAAAGAAATACTGAGGATAGTTAAAGGATCTGTGTTTGAGCCAATGCTGGAAGTTTTGTTGATGAAGTAAATGTCAAGGAAGGGATGTAATCTGAACTGTGACAAGCTGGGTTCTTACTGGGAAGCCCTAGAAGGGGAGAAACAAGGAAAAGTGTATGGGATTTTTAGTATGCCCCATCTGTTCAATCAGCTTAATTGAGCTCAGATAAAATAACTGAAGTGGTGCAGAGTCTTTAGTAGGAGAAGGGGTCTTGGCTGCCTGCTGTCCATCTGAACCAGCCTCTCATCTGGACACCTGTTCAGTTGATTCAGTACCAGCTGATTATTAGCAGAGGTACTTGGGAGGATTTTTGATTTCCTTACTTTTTTTTTAATATTTTATAATTTTGTCTGTGCTTAGTACATGGCTCCACAAGGGTTCTGTGACTTCTTCCAAAAGAAACCTACCAGTTTCTCAAGAACTATTATAAAATGTGAGGACATCCTAATGAGAGAGAGGGGAATTAATGGCTTTGGGCAACTGTCAATACTTTACAGTTGAAAGGAAATGAGAGGGTCATTGCTGGTCAGTAACTACTACTAATATCTACAGGCTCTGGTAAGATTGTACCTCAAGTGCACTGGGGAGGGCAGGGCCAACACGGGCTGCATTCTTGTGAGCTATTGTAACAGGAAAAAAAAATCTCATAAGCTCGAGTAAGAAACAAATACCAGCTACAACAAGCATTGCTGTTTAGCTCCCTAGATTTCAGAGTGAGTGGCTCGAACAGTCTCATAACTCTGGCTGGATTTGCCTTCACACCCTGCGGCCAGACTCAGCACAGAGCCTGCCTTGGGCCCTTCTTCTTCTTCTTCTTCTTGCAGTGGGAACGGGCTAAGGAACGAAAGTACCTGGAGACGAGTCCCGGCGCCGGCGTTTCCCTTCCCAAAGGAGCCACCCGCAGCCCTAGCCCGCGCGGCGGCCCGGGCCCACCGTGGGGCGGCCGAGAGCGCCGCTCCCCGAGCCGGAGGCTGGCACTGACCTCCTGCCGCCGGTACGTGTCGCTGAGGAAGTCGCGGTAGCGCCGCCGCAGGGCCTGGCCCAGCTCCCACTGCTGCCGCATCCCCACCTGCAACGGCACCGGGCGTCACCGGCGGTCCGGACCCCGGCCCGGCCCCCGCCGCCCGCCCCGCCTCGCACCGCACCTGCGTGAGCTGCCCGAATCCCTGGGGCCAGGCGCTCTCCTGGTACGGGTCCCGCGGGAAGGCCTTGATGGGCGAGCGGTCTCCGTGCCGGTACACCTGCGGGCGGCATCGCGTCACGACGGCCCTGCCCGGCCGGCCCGGCTCGGCTCCCCCCGCGTCCCCCCGTCCCCCTCACCAGCGTCACGAAGCGGAGGCTGCGGGCCCGGGCGGGCAGCGGCTGCAGGCACAGCGCCAGGAGCAGCAGGACGGCACCGCCCCGCCCGCCCGCCATGGCGCTCGCACACCGCCCGGAACCGAGCGCCGCCGGCCGCCGGCCTGCGCGGACGGCGTTTCGCAGCGCACAGCCCCGGCCGCGCTCCCGGCGCTGCGCCCGCCCCCGAGGAGGAGGATCCCGGCGGCGGGACAGCCCCGCTCAGCCCCCCGAGCAGCCGCGTCGGGCCCGCCGCGCTGGAGGCGCTGAGCTCCGCTGTCAGCCCTGCGGAGGCTTCGCCCCGGGCTGCAGCCGCGGAAGCGCTCGGTAGGAGCGGCGGGAATGAGGGCGCAGCGCTGTCACCCCCGCCGCAGCTTCGCTCTAGGACACGAGGTTTCACAGTGTTCTGGCGCTGTGCTCCTGGGTAAACTCGTGGGCAGAAGTAGGGAAGGCGGCCTGGCACGCGCTGCCCGGCAGCTGGGAGTCGCTCATCGTCGCATCCCTCGGGTCAGCCTGAGCATGCCCGTGTGGAATGGAAAGCTGCAGAGAGTCTGCGCGGCGTTGCCGGGTTTTGCCCAGTTTTGCTTGTTCTTTACGAAACTTGGTCGAATTAGACGAGTGTGAGACGAAACGCGGCTTCTGTTGCCGCCTGTGCATCCGCTGGATCGCTGGCCGAGGATCTCGTAGGTGCCGTGTAGAGGGAAAAATCATAGGCAGTTAAATGACTTTAGTGCTACTTCGTGTTTGTCTCCACGCAGAAGTGCATAGAGGGAGGTGAATGAGGTTCTCAGCTATCTCTTTTTTAAGAAAAGAAGGAAACATGACTCTCGCGTTTGCAAAGAAGTCTTGGAGTCATGAAGCACAGCCGCTCATAACCCAGCTCTACCTGTTTATTTGCTTAAAACCTTCCGTAGTTTGCAGGGTTAGAAAGGTGTGTATAACGGCTCAATAAGGGTGCCAAATTGTGGAGCAGGGGGGTTATTTCAGGGCAGGGTTGGTGCAATACACGAGGCTCAGCTGGACGGAAAAACGTGTTCAATTTGCTCATGCTCGAATGCTTAGTGAATTTAAATTGAATTCTGTTTCCTATCTCTAGGACAGCACGAAGACGCGTTCTTTTTTTTTTTTTTTTTTTTTTTTTTTTTTTTACCTGTTTACCGATACCGCACCACTGAGGAAGTTCTTGGCGAGTGCTGGAAGAACAAGGTTCTCTGCGGAGGGAGAACGCGGTCTGTTCCTGCGGCACCTGCTTTGGGATTGTGCTATTGTTGCTGCTGGTTTGGTTCCGCTGCTGCGGGCTGAGCTGAGGATGGGCAGGCGGCGAGGCCGGCGGGCGCGGCGCGGGAGGGTCTTCGGGGCCCCCGTGCGGTCTCATCGCCGGGAATCACCCGCGCCCGGAGCCTTCGGGACCCGCGGGGGCGGAGCGGGGCGGGCGGCGCCTGCACGTGATCCGAGCCCGCGTGACATCACGGCAGCTCCGCCGCGGCGCCGGGAAGAACGCCGGCAAGAGTGCCTGGAGCAGCGCCGGGCCGGGCCGGGCCGCCCCTCCCGCCTTCGGCTCGGGCACCTGTGCTACGGGGGGCGGCGGCCGGGCATCGCCGGGAGCCGCGGCCCGCGCCGGTAACTTTTCACGCCGCTCTGGGGGCGGTGGCGTCTCCTTCTCGCCGCCCGCGGGGCCGTGACTCACGGCGGGGTACGTGGACGCGCTGTCCCGCCCCGCGGCCTGCGCCTGCCCGAGCGCCGCAGCGTTCCCTGCGACCCGGAGCCGGCGGCGCAGCGCCGCCCGCCCGCGTCGTGCTGCCGGCCAGGCCGGACCGGGCGGCTCTGGAAGGTGCTGGAAGGAAGAGGGACGGCGGTGGCCGGTCCCGCTGAGGCACCGGTGGCCTGGCTGGGTGCGGGCCGGGCTGGCGGAGTCACCCGAGAGGGGCCCGGCGGACGGGAGGGAAGGGGTCCCTGTGTCGGCCTGGGTCCGGAGCCCAGCGCCGGCCGTAATGCGCGGTGTCTGCCCGCCGGCACTGAGCGGTCGCGCTGTCGGAGAGTCCCTTTGCTAAGGGGGTCGGAGGCGTCTGGGGAGCGGTGTCAGTTTCTCGTGGCTGTTGTCGGGCATCTGAAGAGCCCGGGTTTCTGTCCGCTGTCTCCGGACGTGCTGTGAGGAGATGTTTACTTGCTTTGTGGTGACTTGTTAGCTTTCCTCTCTGCTCAGCTTGAAGTTCTCTGTGTCATTCACCTGTTGCATCTTGTCAACCCAGGTCGCGAGTTTTCTAGGACAGAAACTTGTCTGTTCGGCTGTTAGTTTGCATGGTGCTGTTGAAAGGTAACTTCACTTACACTGATGGTTACTCTTCACTGTGCTCTTTCACTGCCGCTTATGTTGCTGAAGTCCACAGACCTGTCAAGACAGGATTTCGTTATGGGCTGGAACCAAACCTTGGATCACCAGTGAAAGACAAATACTCTGTCTCCTGAAAATTCCTTCCCTTCTTTTCATTTTCCTAAAGGGACAGCTGGGCTCTTCCCTGTAAGGCTTTTTTGAGGGAGTCTCCAACACTGAGTCACGTTTCTGACTAACAATTTGGATCACTGTGTGTCAGACAGTTTCTGGCTATGACTGCGGGTTATGTTTGTCTGTAGGGAAGAGTCCTCTCGGATCTGCTTCATGTTCCAAGGTACATGAAGTTGATCTGCTGTTCCTGGGTGTCAGAGAGAAGGCTATGCCTGAGGACAGACAAAAGAAAACAGAAAACCTGGTTTTTATTTCCTTTACTGAGTGGTGGGCTTTTTTTTTTTTTTTTTAATTGAGTCTGAATCAAGACATAACCCCCTTGCTGAAATAGCAAAACATTCCTTTTATTTTAATTATGGAAACAAAAACTGTTTGAAAACTTCAGCCAGTTGTTACTGAGCTCTACCCTTCTATGATTAGGGTTGTGGAAAGAGGACATTGGATGTGGTACACATTGTGCCAGGACCAGGTGGAGATTGTCCTTGGTACACTTCTTTGTCATTGCACCTGTGGCATATTCACCAGAAGATACTGCTGCTGCAAGGCTTGTGAGGGCAGACAGGCTGTGTGGCTTCCTGGTGTGACCCCTTTTTGAAATCCAGCACTTGCAGTGATACTTCTTTCTCATACATGAATATGCCCATGCATTCTTTTTCATACAGGAAGGCCAGCTTTTGCAGGAGAAAAAACAGGGTGAAAATATTTAACAACTTTCTCCCAGACCCCCAAAATAAAAGGTGGAGAAAATAAACCTAAACCAGCCTGAGGGAGGATAGAAAATGGGTCATTGTAGAGCTGCATGGGAGTTCTGTAGCTGCCAGAGAAAACTTGCAGCTACTCCTGTTGTGAAGGGATGCAGGGAGAAGTACCACAGCAGGGACTATGTGTATATAAATTGCCTAATCTGAAAAAATAGGGACAGGAAACTTTATCACAGAATTATTGTGTCCTGGCAGTGTGCCTGGGGTTGCTCTCGCTTGCTGTTTCCAGTTACTGCTGCTGCAGCTCCCTGTGCCTTGTCAGCACGTTTTCCTTACCAGCTGGCTGTGCAGGGAGGCAGGGAAGGCTACGCAGGACAGGCGTGCGGCCCTACAAATACAGAGCAGGAGTTTGCTGCCTTGTCCCTGTCTTACACCTGCAGGAAGAGTCGTGTTTCCAGTGTGGTAAAGTGTATTTGATTGCTGTGACTTTCTTTTCCTTTCTCTCGGGTTAGTCCTCTCAACCTGGCATGCTTGTTCTGAGGCAAACAGAAGGAATTTTGCTGTTGTTGAATGTTAGATCAAGTGGTGATGGTCTCACATCTTAGAAGTATGTCTCTTGTATTTAGATCTGGCCTGTGTTTGTATGGCTGCCAAGACTGACAGTTTTCAAAATTTCAGGTTTTGAATTTAAAAATCTTTAACTGTTGCTGTTTTTCAGAAGTTGTGATTCCATCTGTCTAAGGAAGAGTATAGAATATAATGTGCTTTGTCTTGGGTGCATTGAAGGATGATCCTGCTTTCTGCTCTGGAAGCAGCTGCTGTGAAAGTCTCATTGTTGCAGATGTGTGGGTCTTTGCATGTTGAATAAGGGAAGCTTATCAGATTGTTTGTCACTCTCCCTCTTTTCCCTCCCCCACCAAGTAATGAGATTCACACACCTGACAGCCTTGGAGAAAAGTCAGTCTTCCAGAACTGTCATAGGTGTTCCTGCCCATTGCTGTGGGTGTTGAACCTACTTGATTTTTTAGGTCCATTCGAAACCATTTTATGATTCTATACAAAGATACCTTGTTTCATTGGGGGAGAATGTTCTGCTGATCTTCTGTAGGATGTATTAACTTGTTTTCCTTACAGCATAATAACTCAGGAAGGCAGAGTCACATTCTCTTGGCTGTGGAAACTGTCTCGGTGTGAAGGAACTTCATCTTAGGAGGGAATTCAGGGGAGTGCTTCCTTCTGATAGGTACAGGTCTGCATTAAGGCTTATAGACAGGTTGAACTTGGTCATTAGATCATACTTCTGCCAGTATACAAGTACTGTGTTTGACTTAGCATTTTCATTGTAGTTACTTCAGGTTTGAGAGATGTGTTTAATATTGTTTAAATAAAAACAGGCTGTCCATGTTCAGTCGGACTTTAAAAATATATTACTTAGAAATGGTACAATGGCTTCTTTTAGCATTCCTGTGTCAGTTTTGCTCTGTGACTTCCTGTGACCAAATACTTTTTTTTTTCCATATTTGGAACATAAAAAAATTTCTTTCTGTGTTCCCACTGAAAGGGAGACATCCCTAAAGCTAGTGTAACTTGTACTTTTATATCTGGAGATCTCAAAACCAGATTTCCTGTAAAGCAAAAATACTTGCTTTATGGAGTGTCAAAAAGAAAATGTTAAGGTGATTTACATTTTGGTGTAATATTATAAATCACTTTGAAGTATGCACTGTCAAACTCTTAACAATCTTATTTGGGGAGGACAAAGGTTAACTAAGGTAGTGCACAGAGGAGAGCAGAGCTTTGCAGATTTTCCCAGTAGGGTTTAAGGAAGGGGGAAAAAAAAAGTTTATTTAGTGGGAAGTTGGTGAAGAAGTGAAGAGAAAATGTTAGAGAATGAGAAATCTAATTCTTGTTTTGAGCAGACCGAAACTAGTGCCTATAAGGATTAGGTAGGAGAACTATCTTGTGGGATGTGAGAATTGAAGCAATTTAAAAGCCATGTTGCAGAGTCAGGTGTTAGGTGAGTATCAGACTGATTGCTAAAGCACATGACTGACAAGAGAGTAGGTGTCTCCTGGCATATAAGGCTTTCTAGTTTGTGTTAAGAATTAAAAAATATTGTCACATATGCTCACAAAATTTCTTGAAACCAATAGGGTATGGAAGTCCTATCCTCTCTCCCTCCAGGGAGCAAGGCAGTGTTGGCCCACTGGTTCTCCTGCAGCTATGAGGCAAACAAGGTCAATTGGTTTAAATCAAGGCTTCCCACTTGCTGGTAGAAATCATTATTAAAGTTAGTGATTTAAATAATTCATTTAAAGTTTGTTTTGCATTTGGTAATTTCTTAAAAAGGCAGCTTTAGTCTAATCAGTTAGGCTCATCTCTTACTGCTTCTTGCCAAACAGGATGATACAGTGTATCTGCATACATCTATTTATGCTATTATATCACAGTAAATGTTTACATTACAAAACGGCCAGTTGTAATTACTGGGTGAATTTCTTTCCTCATGACTTGTACAAAACTGCATTTGAATAAAAAGGTCAAATGAAATATGCACTTTTTTATACTTATACTATAATCACACAAATCATGCACTGGATATGTAAGAGAAAATACGCTTGCTGGAGTGTGCTGTTAAATAACTGATTCTGTCAGGGTAGTCTTACCTGTATTTAGCAGAATGAAGTGGTTAGTTTTGGTAATTGTCTCTTTCCAGATCTTAGAATGAGCATAACTCATCGTTCCTTGTCTTGTTTTCATTTGGAGATTCTAAGAGAGAGGTGCCTTCCACCCATTTTATACTGCCTGCACCAACTTTGAGTGAACTGAACTAATTTAATAAGTGAATTGAAGAAACTAATCTCTCTGCCTTTTAAAGAAATAATTATTTTGTACTGGCTCTGTGGACTTCATGACTTTCTCGAGTTTAGGAGTTAGACTTTTTAAACATTCTTCAGTAGCCATGTCCTGCTTGAATAGAGCCTGCGTGTGTTTGTTTAAATGGTTGTTTTAGATTTCATCATAAATTGCCATTGACTTAGAAAATAAATTAACAAGTGTGATCATGAAAACTGTGTGTAAAACCAATTCAAAGGAAAATGTTTGGAGTTTAAGTAGTCTCATCTAGAGCTCTTATGAAATGAGGACAAACAGGTAGGCTTCTGTAATAGCTCTGCAGTATGTCTTGGTTGCCACGGACATACACGCAGAAATGTGCCAGCCCTCAAAGGACTCCACATGCCTTGCCAGAGATTTTTGCTGGAGGATTTCACAGAGATGCACACGTAGTGGCTTTTTGCACGTCTGCCAGCAGAAGCTCACATGCAGCTTTGTGTGGGCACATGAACTTGCACTGGAACAGCTTTTGGGACTTGCTGTGGTGGTGCATGCCTTGACATGCAGGCACGCATGCACACTCGGAGTCCTGTGGGCAGCCCTCAGCAGCATGCATTGGCTTGCATGAAAAGTGCCACCAAGGCAGGGCAGCTCAGCTCAGCCAGCTGCAAGCTCCAAGAGTAGATGGTGAAGCTGTCACCTGGCCCTCAAACAACAACTTTGTGATTCCAGTCTTCTGATTGACTGCTTCCCACCTTTGGCCATTGTGTGCAGGAAAGGAATAATATGTTGATTTATGTGAAAGGGCTAGGAAGAAGTTCGAAAGATGGCTTTTGTGTTTGCAGCTGGTGAGATGGACATTCTCAGGCATCTGCATGTCTGGACAGGAAGCCAGGTATGGCTATGATATGATAGGTAAGGATATGATTTAAGGGCCATATAGCATGAGGACGGGCAAGGATTGCACTAATGCGCCTTTAAGGAAGGTGTCAGAACCCCTTCCTTAGCAAAGGAAGAGGGAACTTCTGTTGTGAGGGGTGTTCTAAAATGAAAAATAAAAATTTAAAATGTAAGATATAGAATAACTATAGATCATACAAGGTAGCCTCTGTTATCACTATGTGTCTGAAAAGCAGGGACATAACTTTATGGCCTGTATGGGACTGAAGAAAAATTTTTCCTTGGTCTGCAGAAAGCTCCCAAGCTGCTATTTGTTCTTGTAGAAATTTGGAGTGGAGGAAGGAGAAACCTTTGCCTGAAGAACATGTTAATTTTCTCCCTGTCGGTTGTACTTTGAGGGCATTTTTTAAAGAGCTGCTTTTAAGCAGCAGACTGGGGGTGAAGATTGAAGAAAAAAAACAAGAAGAGACTGCAGGCTTTTTTCTCCCTTCTTTCAGTGTCATCTTCCACTGCTACTCCCTGATACTTGCTCTGGGTGGTGCCTTTAGCAGTGTCCCAGAATCAGTGGGCCATCCACACCCTTCTTCCTTGACACAAGGATCAAAATAAGAAATGGAGCCATTTGTTGGCTTAGTCCCATCGCTTACTCCCACACGCTAGTACACGTGCTGCATTTTGCAGCCTTGATCTTGGATTTGCACTTATTTCTGAGAAGTCAGGGTTATTGGAGTGCTCTGATAGGATAACACATGCTGGCTTCCTGCAGACCCTGCTGGAGCATCAGTCTTTGCAGGATTGCTGGCTTCTCATTTGTCCTTGGGCCGTGTGTGGATGGCTCCCTTCTTGTGGCAGGGTTGTGCCAGAGTTGGGTGTAGACTGCACTCCTTGCAGCAGGATGCTTGTGACAAACTCAGGTGGTCTGATGGTTACGTTCTTTTGCATTTTTCTGTTAAAACCTTTGTGCAGACTTTCAGTCTGTTCTGAGTTGTTACTGGGGCAATAGGAAAGCATGGTCTCTTAGCACCTCTGGTCTCTCTATACCTTGATAGCACACTTTGTGCATGCATAAGGGTGAGGCCTCGTGGGCGCTTGGAGACAACCTTGAGGAGAGTTGGTGGCTCTGTTTTCCCATCTGGTGGGTGTGCCGGCAGCGCAGCCGTTTCACTGGCTGGGGTTTGAGCGGTGGATTCTGTCCGGCTCTGGACTGTTTTCGAGCTGAGTATTTGTGGTGATGTCAGGCAGTGTGAGAAGGGAACATGACTTGGCAGGACAAAGTCTGCAGAAAGTTCAGCTCCACATTTGGCCAAGGGCCTCGAAGGCAATGAGATTGACACACACATTCTGCTACACAGCCTGTCACACGCCCTCTCACATGCTCCCTTCCTGTCACACAGATCTCTTTATCTCATTTTCAGACCTTTAACCCTTCCCTCCTAGCTTCTGCTTGGTGGGTTTACAAAACTCAGAGAAGTCGTCCTTATTTTGTTGATACTGTACATTGTAAGAGTTCAGTTGCAATGACCCCCAAAGCAGAAATAGCCTATACAGGCCAGAATCCAGAAGAGTGGTCAAAAGCAGGGCAAGTTTACTTTGCAGCAGAGCTCTTAATAGTCCTTTATTCTGACCTGCCCCCCTCTGCCAGTCTTCACTGTGTTTCTTGGCAGCTCTTCTGATCTCCTTCATTGCTCTGCTGCAGTCTTCTGGCTGATCTGTGCTTGGATATGTACATCTGCAACCCTGCCTCTCTCCTCCTGCTCTTCTAAGAGCAGTATTAGCAAAACCCAACAAAATAGATCCCTGATGATCCTTGAGTGGGGAATAGACTACCAGTCAGGCTTACTCTGAAGCAGTTTAAAACTCTGTTACAGTATCCCTCTGATGTGTTCTTTGTATGGGTATTTCAGTAGTACTGTAATTTCTTCCTGACCTCTGTGCTACATCTAGGGATGATCCTTCTATGAATGGGAATCGGTGCTTTTCCCCTACTGCCCTGAAGGGAATCTTAATGAGTTTCCTGCGTGTTTTGCAATCCAGTACTGTATTTCTGGTTTGCCTGTGAGCGGTAGTATTTGTTTTGATTGATGCTTTTGGGTTGGATACAAAGTGTTTTATAGAGACATTATTAAGAGGTTGCTTCCCAGAAGCAATCTTGTATCAGTTATGGTGATGTGCAGTAGGCTGATGGAAGTACTCCTGGGGTGGGAGGAAAGGAGGAAGTCAGTAAAATGAACAAACAGTTTTACTGTAAGCAGCCTTCCCCTTCTGTTCTTTCCTCTTTTGCTTCTCTTCTTCGTGTCCTCTAATTTCATAGCTGGTAAAGGATGGAGAAGACCAGTTTGAAAGAGAATGTAGTCTGGCAAGGGATAGGAGTTGAGAGCATTTAAGTTCTCTTGTTTATCTTTTTGGCTTTGCCATGACATATGCTATGGCTTTATATGTCTTTTGTCATCTTGTCTTCCTGATAAAATGGTGCAGCTGCTTATTTTTTGCTTTTGTCTGTTAGTAGCTCAGTGCACTTAGTGGACTGTGCCATGTTCCTGCTCAGAGGAGTCAACAGCAGTTTGAGGTTCTGTGTTGAAGAGATGCACTGAGACAGCCTGGGGAGCTGAGGAGATTTCCATTGATAAAAAGTGCTTGGCTAGAATAGGCATGGATCATGAAATACTGTTCTCTTACTGCATAGTTGAGATGAAATAATTTTTTAAGGAAACAGTAAAACAACCCCAGTATGTTGTGGGATTATTTATCACTATCATTTTCTCTCTGCAGAAAAAAGGCCTGCAGTGCTCTTTTCTAGACATAATCTTATTGGTCCTCTTATTCCTTATGGACTAGGTTTAGTCCTTTTCCCTGGCATTTCCACTACCAGGATGTTATTTTGGGTATTTTCTTTTTCCTTAAAGTTCTGATCTCTTGCTTCAGATTGGAAATAACATTGAGGTGACTTCTCAAATCTGCTGTGAATTAGAGTCATGTTTCCCTGAAGCGGGGTTATAACTTCTGTGGGGACTAGGTCATGAAGGAGGACTATAGGATCCGTGGTAGAGTTTTTGTTCTATAATATGTGCTCCCAGAAAAGAACACAATAATTGAAGAGAGACCTTCTCTAATTCTCCCCACTCCCTTCCAACTTCTATGCAAGCCCCGTTCAAAAAAACCCAGCTTTTTGGACCTAGTTGGTTATTTTCATTGCTTCTGATCTTGGTGACGCTATTACTTCTTGTCTCTTAAACTCTGTTCTCTGGGAAGACAAAGGAAGCCCTGGGTTATAAAACTGTTGCTTCAAAGAATGCCTGACTGTTATGTTTTGCATAGCTATGTATAATTGTGCAGAACAAGATATTGATGGCTGAGTAAATATAGAGAAGGCATCCAGAAAGGAACTGAGTCTGTGGTCCTGTTTTTCTTGATGTCATGCAGTGGCATTTATAAAGAAACAGAGGTGGTAGGGTCAGATTGCATTTTTGGCCTTCAAGTAGGATGTGATGAGCTATTGCTGCATGAAGAGTGTGTAAGAGCTGGTCAGCCGCAGGATTAATGAGCTGCAGACACCTCAACTTTAGTTTTCCAAACTGAAGGGGGATTTTGTTAGCAGATTATTTTATAGTAGGAAGTTGGGGGTTTTTTTGTTGGTTTTTTTTTGTTGTTGTTTTTTTTTGTTTGTTTGTTTTGTTGATGATGTGTGTATCTGGTGTTGTGGTTAGAAATGTGAAGGAATTTCACTATTAGCCATTACAGGGACCCTAGAAAGAAAAACAGACATGTAAACCAAAACCATGTCTGCATAGATACATGTGCAAGGGGAAGAAAAAGGCTTACTGCTAGGATAGCTAAATTTGCTTGGAGAAATTGAGTGCTACTGGCAAAAGAATGTTGTTTCCAATTTAAAGTGAGTTTCCATAGGGAAAAATTGCTATTACAGTTGATGCTGACACATTCTGTGGACAAGGACCCAGGCTGGATTCCCTCCCTTTTGCTTCCCCCCCACAAGTGGCACAGAGCTGCCCTTTGCTTTGTGCTAGCAGGAGGGGGCAGCTGCTCTGAGTGTTTCATCCTCCTGGGAGGAGCACAGATGGAATTTTTCCAGTAGGAAGCCCCTATCAGAGACTCAGTTGTGCTTCCTGCCATCTGAAGGTCGGTGCTGATAGTGGTATTGAGCTGTCAGTGAGCTGGAGTCGTGGCCAGACACGGGATTATTGCAGTTCAGCTACAAACAGCAAGTTCTGCTCATGTTCATCCCTGTGAGTGCTGCAGAAGTTGGTGTCCCTCTGAAGTGACTCCGCTTTGTCCCCTGTCCATGCTGAGAAACTGGCTACACAGCTCATCTGGCCAGACAGAACTGAGGAGGGATGATTTGTCGTTTTACAGGATGGCTTGGAGGGGAGGATGGAGGGATGCTGCTGCTGTCACATCTTCCTTGCTGTAAGCCTGTGCATGCCCTGGTTTTGGCCATTCCTGAGGTGGCTATACTCTAGGTTAGCCAGAAGCTTGAAAGCTGAGGTGACAGTAGAAAGCCTAGAAGGGGTTAGAGATTTTTTTTTTATCCAGATGAGCGTTGTGTTGCTTTCCAGAGTTCAAAGGAACTTGTGTCAATGGCCTTTTAAAGGAATTTCGTGGCAGCAAGGTGGCTACATCACTCCTGATATGACTTGCTATTAATTTCCAGTTCATTAACCAGGGAAAAGTCTTCTCTTCTTACCATAATCCCTTCTTCCCTCTCCTTGTTTCTCTCCCCTCTCTCCCTTCCCTCTTCTCACTCTTCCCCTATCCACTTGTCTGCCTCTTTCTGTCTCCTGTTTTCAGAGGGAGTAATATTTCCTTGCAAACAGGAAGAGAGGCGGGAGCAGCCCTGTGTGCAGTGTGAATGAACTCTAATAACCTCATCTCCTTTCTGCTCCACTCAGTTGCAGAACCAAGGACATCTGGCAATTGGAAGAGAGGGAGGGAGGAAAAATAAAGGCACAGTCCATTTCATGATCTTACCCACCCTGAAAGTAGTCACATGTATGCTTTCTTTTCCCCTTGCTCCTTGTGTTGACATGGCTCTCTTTAATCAGACAGAAACCAAGAGTTGAAGGGAAAGGGCAAACCCAAAACCACAGCCTTTGCCAGGCAAGGTTTAATGAGAGGCAGGTGAGAGAGCAGGGAGCACCTGCTTCTGGATGAGGCCTTTGAGCAGGAAGGCTGACTTGCAAAACAGTTGCTGTTGGGGGTGGGCTTTGCAGAGCCTCTAGTTCCCTGGGTGGGACTGGAGTCAGCACATTCTGTCGTCATCTGATTTAAAATTTGGGAAGCCGTGTTTCCAAAATGAGGGAGTCCACAGGTTCTGCAGGAAAGAAACAAATATTGTACTCTGCAGATCGTGGACAAGGAGCAGGTTTTGGTTTTTTTTTGACTTTTTATGGAGCAAAGGAGAAGTACTTTGGGCTTATTCTGCCCTGTTTTATTGCATTGTGTTTAGTCATACAGCTGTGCCTTCAGATTCTAATTCACTTTGCTAACCCATTTGTTCACTTATTTCAGTCCTACATTCCTTCTTGCCTTATGTAGGGTGAAACTGGCTTGGAACTCCTGTTGCTACCATTGTTTGTTTATAATAGACACTTCACCCACAGAATAGCTAAGTCATATTAAGTTCAGATTCATAAATATCCATAGAGCTCTTTGTATTTTGGTTGTAATTATATGGTCTAATTCTAAAAGGAAAATTATGGAGACTTCCAGTCTCCCAGAGTTCAGCTTTAGGGTGTTTTTCTGTAATAGCCAGACTTTTCCCTTCTCAGTGTTCTTTTAGACATACTGTCTTTCAGAGTAATACCTTCCATGAAACCATAGTTACACCTTTCTTCTCTTCCCAGTACTCTTTCAACCAAGTGACATACATTTGTTTATTTTAATCTTTTCAGTTGTTAGTCACTTCTGCTGTTGTTCTCTGAGCTTTGTGGTGGTTTCCATGCCTTACCTGGGTAGGAGACAGTGTGCCTTGTGTTGAGACCAAACGAGACCCAGTGAGACCTGGATGCTGAAGTGAGCCCACTTCAAAGGGAGAGACAAATGCTTGGGCAAAGACCATGCCAGCAATCAGCAAAGTTATGGGTAATAAAGGAGTTGGTCAGTAGCAGGGGTAAAACCCAAAGTAAGGCAGGGGACAGGGGGTAAAGGAGTACCCAAATACCCAAAGTGAGGCAGGCTTTGGAACTGAGCTAGGGAGGGAGAGGTGGCAACTGAGACCCTTAATTTGAGGGCAAGAGACTGGAATCAGCTGCGCAGCTGGGAGTGACTTGTAGGGCTCTTCTGCATAATTGTCAATGGTGGCAACAACTTAAAAGGCTTACAAAGCAGAGCTACAATCTTGGACAGCTGCTCATGGTCAGCTGAAGATTAGCTGGACAGCAAATGAAAGCAATTGGGAGGCTGTAGCTTTTCTTTATCAGCTTGGGACTGACAGTGGCTTGCAAACTCTTTCAAGTTTGTGGTTGCCTTTATGCTTCTGGGAGATCAAAATGGATAATGTGATTTCAAACTCTGTCTCTGCAGTTCTCTTAGAGAGGGATTTACAGCAGGAGCACTGAACTTTTTTCCATTCTTTGTAGACATACTGTTCAAAATCATTCTTTACAGTATCCTGTTGCACTGCTTTTCACATTTTGCATTTTTGTGATTTGTCTCTCCCAATTGTCAATCTGAAGTTATTATTTTTCCATGTGAGCTTTTACAGTTTTCACATGTAATATTACTTCATTTTCAAAGCAACAGATGCATTTTCTGTCTTGAAAGGTACAAGGTGTCTTTTTCAACTTTTTCCTAATTGAAACGTGTCATATGTATACTTTTTCCTCACTCATAGACCTGCTATCTGTTTCAGCATTTTTTGAGAAATGTGACGATGCAGAGGAAAGGAAGAAGAATGAGCCAACATGAGCTGGGAATAATCTTTGTTTATCTGAAACAGCTACGAGGTAGTACCAAGATCCTATGGAAGATTGAAAATACTCTGGCTGCTACACCAGGCACAGTATAGGAAAAGCATTAGGTCACAAAATATGGTTACTCTGTATGAAAGGATTGGAGCAGTGGTGCCTCTCAAGGGGCTTAGTTCTCTGCTGATGCTGTAGAGTCCTGTGAAATCTCAGTCTAACTGGTGTTGTTTTCTTTTCTTGGCCATTTAGATCTGCAGCCAGCATTTGATAGCCAAGGCAGCATTATCACTGTGTGAGTTGTGCATTTAGGTTTCAGCAGAGGTCATTATGCACTGCTGTGGGCCCAGCTTTCAGAGGTAAATGCTAGCAGCCAGTGGGAATCTATACTGCATGTCAGAGAACACCTAGAAGCCAAAATGCCAAATTATATCCCTGCTTTAGTTACCTCTGAAAGATAGCCCTTCCTGTCAGATGTATTTGTTCACCAACAGCCTATTAAGGCCCATGCACAGAGGTGCCATCCTGTTGACACACAATGAGCACAGTCATGTTTAGCATATGTATGCAAACATGAGGTCTCTTTTGCTGATGCTGACACGCTGCAGAGTGCCTGCTTATGATTCATTACAGAACTGAAGCATAGCTATATATGTTTGCCTTGGCAGAAACTGTAGGATATTGTAATTTACAGGGCCAGGACTGAGATGAGTAAATCCTGTTTTGAAGGATCACAGAGACTTGAACAAACTTCATAAAAAGCTCCTTTTTCCTCTGAGCACCCATTATTTGGAGGTAAAGGGCTTGTTGTACTGTTCCTCTGATTGTTCATGTGTTACACAATATAGTTTCTTCAGGGATGTGCTTGCATCTGATCTGGTTCCTGATCCTTAAACTCCTCACAGAAAGTGCCAAACTAAGAACACTAGGAAGAGGACAGCACCCTTTAGCAGAAGGGTCACACTAACTGCATTTGACTCGTTTGGTTTCTATATATTCTGTGCTGCCCAATGGTGTCTCCTTTGCTTGTCCTCAGTGAATGTGGGGCAATGGTTTGGTATATTCTGTAGCTTAGTCTGTTGATGATGGGTCAGATCAAAGTCTTCCTGAAGAATGTGTAAGTGTTTCAGCTGGCTTAGAGGAGGACTCAGCTGAGGGAATGGAATGAGATTGTTTCTGACATTTAGCATGAGGTGCAAGACCCAGGGCTGCCATCTTTAGTCTCTTTGTTGTAAGAGACCATCAGTATCTGAGTCGTTCTGTTTTCTCAAAAAAAAGGAGAGATGGAAGAAATGGAGTAGGGCAAAGCTGATGGCGACACATTTCAGAAGTGTTTAGTGTTACATTTGAGACATGGGTGGCAAGGGCTAGCAGAAATTTGTTTCCCTCAGCCTTTCATCTCCACGTGTTTCTTCACTGGAGTTTATCTGTCCATCAGGTTACTCTCTTCAAGATGCTGCGTTTAGGAGAAGTGATTGCTTCATCTTTTGTCACATGGCCAGTCCTGGTTTCTGAAACTGAAGGAGTTGAGACAGACAGTGGGAGGCAGCACAGCTGACTGTGTCAAGAAGACAGTGTTCCCTCTTGCAGTTATGGCTTGCATCATCTTTTTGCATTTTTGGTTGAAGTGGTGGTACAGATTGGAAGGTGTGAATCTCCAATAACGTGATTATTAGTACAGAACTTGGCAAGATTTTTAGTCATGTAAAAACAATCCTCATGCATTTCTGTGAAAACTAAGCCTCAGGCCTCGTCATACAGCCTCTCACTTGTGTGCATGCAAGGAAAATGCTCAGTTGGTTTCTTTACCTAGCACCAGAGTGCTGCTGTTTGTGGTTAGGTCAGTTTCCCACAGCCTGCAAGTGCTATTATTGCACCTATAAAAGAAAAAAATGCTGTGTCTTAGGAGCAGAGAAGACAATTAACCTTTTCTATCTGGCCCATTCTGTTTTGGGAAGGTTGGAGGCTGGTGCATGAAGCAAGAACACATTGGGTAGGTCTACAGTGCAGAAAGTGGCTTCTCTGTTGCTGTGTCCTGGATGTGCACATGGGTTTATATTCCCTTCTCTCTTGGTAGCTTGCAGTCTCTCAGACACTCCCCTTTGGTCTCCAGATGTCCTGCTGACAGCAAGTTTCACTCTTGCAATGTCAGTCATTGTGCAGATCACACAGTTCTGAAATCCCATCAGACTGTACTCTTCTCTTGTTTTCTGGAATAAGTTTCAGTTGAGGCAGGGATGCACTAAGAATGGGTCACTGTACTGGAGGCCTGGGTCTGAGCACTGTTACTCAGTCCCTCAGATGGGTGATCAAACCCTTCCTTTGAAAAATTGCTGCAGTAGTGCTGCTGGTGATTCATTCTGCACAATAATTAATCTTTGAGTGAGTCTTTTGCGTGGTTTAAAGGAATGTGGAGATGCAGAGGCTTACTCTTAGCTTTCTTGTTTCATGCCCAAACATGTCCAGAGACATCTGTGTCAGCATCAGTGAGGAGCTTACATAGGACTAGGAATACAAATTGCGTTTGGATTTATTGCAATAAAGTTCCCATCTCCATCTGATGCTCTGTGCTGCTTCCACAAGGTTTTCAGATTCTGCAAGATTTCCTGGGAAGACTTTTTAAAAGAAGTTGAATGTGGTAGTCACATTGTTCTTTTGAGGACCATGAGTTTCTTCAAGTTGGTTGCTATCACACTGGTTAGGTTGTACTCTCCCATAGTAGGACTTCCTTCTGTCTGTACGTTTAGGTTTCATATTTGCTGTCACTGCTTTTATCCTAGATAGTCTGTTTCTTCAGCTCCCTTAGAGAAGGGAACTCTGAATTCCTGATGCAGTCTGAGGCTATGTTTACAGATGTCACGTGAATTAATGTGCCCTGTGGGTTTTAACACCTGCATCCACAGTGTAATTGGAGATGACAGGATCTCAGCAGGCCTGACAATGTGACTTGCTTTTATACTTGATGCCTGTTTCAGAGTTCTGGGAGGGGGTTCTTTTTTGGAAGCATTGCTTTGATCTTTGTTTTTGACATTCTGAGAAAAGTTGTGTGGTCTGGTCCAAATACCCAGAGGGAAGAAGGGACCTGGGACAGTGGTTTTCTGCCTCTTCATGGTGAGCACTACAGTGTGTGAGGCATGCCCCTGCTTGCCTGATGCTCTTGTGTCTGGACTGTTTCAGAGCTTTGTCACCTCCTGTCTTTCAGGGACTGACAGGCTTCCAATCCTGAACTCAATCAGTCAAACTGGTACAGGCCTTTCACGTAGTTGCTTTTTAAATCAGTTAATCTCTTTAGCTTGCATTGGTAAAGCACTGAGTTAAGATCAACTGACGTTCAATCAGCTTAGGGGTGTTTACATTAGCAATTTACATCAGTTTCACTGAATCTGTGCGATCAGCCGAGTAGGGTCCTTTCTATGCAGGTGGGGCTTTTCAGAAAAAGTGGTTGGATTTGCTTTCCAGTTTCAGGTTCTGTAGTGGAGTTAGGGCTGTGTAACGAAGATGCTTTTCAGTATGGTTTCTAGGTTCCACAAAAGGGTGGTGGTGAATCCGTTTGCTGAGAATGGCATCATGGCCATTTCCCATAGGAAGGATGCTGGCTTTCAGTTTCTTACTGTAGGCGAGGGGAGGATTTGTCATCCTTACCTTTGACGCATCATCAACCTTTGTCAGTCTTTGGCTACTGATACGAAGAGGGAAATTCAATATTTTGTAGTCTGCTAAATAATTGTATGAAAAATCTCTTCCCATTTTCTATATGCTCTGCAATACATGCACCAAAATTCAGGGCAGCTAGCAGCACTGATCTATTTGTTACTGGAAGCTTTAACAAAGGCCGCTTGTTATAATGTCAGGAATTTCCCTCTTACACACTTGGAGAGATCAGGGATGAAGTGCACTGGTAGTGTTGGCAGTAATGAAGACTTGTCTTGCTTTGATAAATCTGTTGGCAATGAAAGAATAGCTTTGCACCTGGATATGCTAGTCTTGTACCTTTTACCACAGTTAGTTAAAATATTGTGCTTTTAAGAGTAGAAACATTGATGAAACAAAGCTAATTATGGAAATGAAATCTTGAAGCTTGCTTGTGATACAGCTTGTAATAGATTTTGGAAGTTAATAGTCTCAATAGTTGAACTCTTGCCTCTTTTGCATCTGTTTGTTTTTTTCCACAGGTACTTCCTGACATTCAGTAGTAGAGAGAAACTAAGGACTTTGAAGATAGATGTCTGTGGCCCCTTGCTTGGCAGAAACAATGCTGCAGCGATGAGATTATAGTGAGCCCTTCCTGTGTGGCTTCCATGGGTCCCACTCAACTCAGCACACAGGATCATGGGAAGAGGGTGGCAAGTGTATTTGAAATGGAGGAGGAAGGGATTGCACTCTTCCCTGGCTCAGAGAACCCCCCTGAGCATGCAGGTATGCAAAAATTCTCACTAAATCTATACAAGGTAAAGGCTATCCATTCTTTCAGCTGTAAGCAGAATTGATACTTGGCAAAATTTTAGGACAAGTTCTGCTGTGCTTGAGACACTCAGAGATGATGTCTAAGAATACAGACAGTTATTGATAGCTGCAGACTGGGTTTATCTAAGTGATAAATGCATTGAATATTTTGCTTATTTGACCTTCTAGAGACTAGGTCCATGGCAGTAAGATAAAGTTTTTTTGGCCTTATCAAAAGGTGCTGAACAGTAAAGCTTTACTACAGGTGACAATCCAACAAGGGTAGGTGGTGCAAAGAAATTATAGGGTTTTGCAGGTTCGTGCAATGGGAAGACAGTAGGAGTTTCTCCATGTAATTCTTATGTTAACTGAGGATGAAGAGTATCAGACATAGAACTGAAATTCTGTAGTTAAAGCTGCTGCTTATAGCCACAATCCTACACTTTCAAACTCTAAGACAGTATAACATTTCTGGACAGTTAACATGAAAAAAAGGAACACATAAGTGCATAGGGTCATCATCTTAATGAAAATATGACAAATTATTGTGTTGTGTTTGCTCAGCAGTGAGGCAGTGGGCAGTCTTGGTATAAAATGAAGAGATAATCTGAACATTGAATGAGGACTCATCAGTAGAGTAGAAACAAAGAGAGTAGTTAAAAGGTGATGTGAGATTATCCAATAAAATGGGTCTGAGGACTTGAAAGAGTGATTGATAGATTGTTTCCTTATTAAAATGTAAGGAAAAAAGACACAAAATGTGGAAGATATTTATTAAATAAGGAATCTACTGAGGAAGGAGGACCCTAATGAGAGCTAAAGGTTCAGAGGTGACATTCATGCTTTCTTTATACGTCTTACATGATTTCTGTGTTATCTTTGACTACAGAAAATAACAATAATCATCTATGTAACTAAAATGCTTCCTGCTCAGAGATGGAAAATAATTTGCATAGATCAAAGAATAAGCCCATCTGTTTCAATAAAGCAGTTATAGAAAAGGTAATGAGAAATTTATGTAACGTCTTAAAGACAGCTAAGAAATCCAAAAGAGAGACAGATTTATCTGTGGAAATAATTGGAATACTCTGCTGTTTCTCAGAAGCATATGAACATCACTTGAGGCTTTAGCAAAGTTGTTACACTCGTTAGTCTGCCGCTACACGTGTTTATACTAAGTAATCTGAAATAACTGTAGGCATTGCATAATTTTTACTTAGTAGTGTGTGAAGAGAAATACAGTTGAACAAGAGAGGAGAATATCAGAAATTTAACCTTTTTGATGACATTTTCTTGCTGTCCAATCTGCAATGAGAAGTGCTGCCAAAATGAGTGACCTCCAGGCCTCTGTAAAGTCAGTGGGATTGAAAATCAACACCAAGATACTTATGGCTGAAAACTTGTATTGAGGAACACAAATAATAATGTCTGAGACTGACCTAAAACTGGTTACCATTTCAGGAACTTGAGCAGAATAGTAAATATAAACACAAGTAAGGATAGAAGTATTGGAAGAGTAAGTACAAAAATGAGACATGCAATGGTAGCCCTGATGCTGATCAAGAAATGCAGTAGCCTTTTTCTTCAAACTAAGCAGTAACTCCAGTGTAAAGGTTTTCCAGGCATATCTAAACATTATCTGGAGATTTATCAAGACATGCTGGTTGTAATCTTTATAACAGCTGCCATGAATCAATAATATCTGACACACAGAAAAATACCTGCACTATGAGCTGTGTAGAATATCGGATGTCAACACAGCTAGAATTAAATGGATGGAAAAGAGAGAGGGCTAATAGGGAGGGAATGCACATGTAATATTGGCAAGCATTTGACTGGAGTGCTTAAGGCAAGATGTGTTGAAGCAGACCAAAGATGTTTTCAAAATGCAGAGCCACTGATAAGATTAAATCTGTCAGAGTGATATAGGAAGAGTTGAGAGCTGCTGTACAGGACCATCTGAAATGTGAAGCAGTAGTGAAGGTCCCATGTTTGAGATACAGCAACAAGCTTTAGTAAAGGAACTGTTACTATGAGAGTGTTTAGGTTTTAGGAGGGGGGGGTGCTCTTCTTGAAGAGGAGATGCTGGCTTCAGGATTCCAAAGGCTCACAGAGCTTGTGAAGTGTACTGCTTGTGTGCCTATTGCAGCTAATGCCACAAGCTGCTGTCTTCTGTTTCAACAGTTTCCCCAAATGTTCAGTTACAGGGATTGTCTGCTCAGTCTGGTTTTTGTAGGGTCACAGTTTCAGCACTGGCTTTCTGTCACTACTGAATTGAGGAAACATTTTTCCTTATTCTTGTCCATATGTATGCCAGAAAATAGAAGTAAGAGAACTTGAGGTGAGTTCTGAAGAAATTTACTTTGTGCACCATCTTGGTTTTCAACCAAACTTTTTTGTAGATCTTTCTCACATTGGTAACGTAACTGTAATTGGAAAGTGCAGAACACTTGGCCTCAGCGTGTTTTGGCTCTTTCACTCTGTTTTTGAGAGGAACAAGTGTGAGGCTATATTTGTTTATATAGTTGAGGTGAAACCTTGTGGATTATGTCAGTAAGTTTGTTGCATAAGACTTGCTTGCCCAGAAGGGGTGTGTGGTTGGGAGATAGTGGGTTTGAGTGAGGATGTTGTTTGTCAGGAATGGGGCAGTCAGCTGCAAACATCACGCTTCCTTCATGTCTGTGAATTCTCTTTTCTTTTGTTTTTTTCTTTCCTCGCTACCATTCATTTTGGTAGAAAATCCCCCCTTGAAGCGGAAGAAGGGCCCAGCCCCTAAGATGCTGGGCAACGAAGTGTGCAGCGTGTGTGGGGACAAGGCCTCCGGCTTCCACTACAACGTGCTGAGCTGCGAAGGCTGCAAGGGCTTCTTCCGCCGCAGCGTCATCAAGGGCGCACAGTACGTCTGCAAGAACGGCGGCAAGTGCGAGATGGACATGTACATGCGCCGCAAGTGCCAGGAGTGCCGGCTGCGCAAGTGCCAGGAGGCCGGCATGCGGGAGCAGTGTGAGTGCGGGCACCGCGCACCGGGAGCTGGGATGGCAGGAGGGCTCTGGGGACCGTGGCTGTAAGGCAGGGGGCAGTGCGAGTGCTTGAAGCCATGCAGGCTGAATGTTGGAATGTGTGTGGGAAGTCACCGAAAGCTCAACAAGGATCACTTGGGGAGGTGAGGCTGTTAGTGGAACGTTAACACCCAGCCCTGCTTTATTCCTTGTAAGAACTCATGGAAAATACCAGCAGAGGAAAGACTCACATGTTCATCAGGGTGCTGTAAAGGGTGTCAAAGAACGTCAGGCTTGTGACCAGGACTGTAAGATGGGTCACCGTGCTCCTTGAACAACAGGCACTTTTCTTTGCTTCCTACTGTGAGCTTGCAAAAGAAGTCAAGGGCAGCACCACAGTACTGCAGCTGTGTTTGTGCATGAGCTGATCTCATTGCTCCTTTTAGTCATCTCTGCTATTTTTCTCACGCAAACCATAAGGCTGCTGTTTCTGAATATTCACCAGTATTTCTGCTTGCATGTCAGGAACAGCCCTCCTTGGCCAAGGCATCCAGGTTTCATCCCTTTGCTGGTCAAGACTGACTGAATGAATGCTCAGTTAAAGTTAGATCTGTGTGAAGTCTTTTTTTTTTTGACGTTCAGCACCCAGAACAGCTAGGAACAGCAGGTGTTTCAGAAACAAAAAACAGTTTTGCAAAAATTAAGTCCCAGTGAGCTAGGAGACATGCTGCTCAGTTTTTCAGCATGAAACACAGCACATCAGTATCTTTGTCTCACTGGTTTGTACCAGCATTACGTGTGCTGTCTTTACCACATTTCCCCATTCCCAAGAGCTACAAAACAGTTGTATTTGAAAAGCAATGCAGTAAGATCACCTGTTCACTTTGCTTCTCTTTTGTTGCAGGTAGATACAGAGAGCGTCAGTATGTTTCTGCATTTAGTCATTGTTTTGTGTTGAAGACAGCTCAGGAAAATTAGGTCAAATGGAATCTTGGTGTTATTATCAAGAACTTGGCAATACTTGTTGATGCTGTAATCCCCACTGCAAATTTGCCTTGTTAGTTTTGACATAAATGAAGGGCTTTTTCCTCCAGCTGTTTCACTTACAAGGTCATTCCAGAACTTCCTCCCTAGTAATTGCTGGAAACATTCTTCTAATTCCCAGACTGAAGTTATTCATGGCCAGTTTATTGTTCTTAAGCCAGTGTGAACCATGAGGTTAAATAATTCCTTCCTGACAAACCAAGTAAGTTAGATTGCTTTGAATTTAGCATGGTGTAGGAGCTTGCACATAGGCAGTTTTCAAGCCAAGTAGCATGTTACCAGATAAAAATTTTTTTGCGCATTGGAGTCCCAAGATGAGGGACTGTAATCACTTGGATCAATTACTTCCCTCCTTAAACTGACACTGTAAGTAGCATTCTCTAATCTTATAGATCCCCGTTATTTTGGTAATTGTATTGAATGCCCTTGCTGTTAGAATTGTATATTTTGTGCGTGGTGCATGTACTTGTGCACACATCCTCCCTGTTTGAAGTCAGGGATAAAGGTTACTCTCAGCTTGATTGTATTATGTTCTTTGTCTATCTTTCCGATCCCAAGAATGCTGTTTTACAGCAGCTCTCCAGTTCTTGTCTTTGTTTATTGTGATTCTGTTAAGAAGTGCAGTTATATACTTGTTCTGTTTTAGGCCTGCTTTTCTGTGTAGCAGCTATAGAATCATAGAATCATCAAGGTTGGAAGAGATCTTTTAAGGTCAAGTCCAAATGTCTACCCAGCAGTACCACTGTAACCCTTAAACCACTAAACCATATCACTGAGCACAGATCCAGGTGCCCTTTAAACACCTCCAGGGATGGTGACTCCATCACCTCCCAGGGCAACTTGTTCCCATGCATGCCCTAACATGGAAATTTCTTTTTTTTAGTACCTAATCTAAATCTCCTCTGTCTCAGTTTAAGGCCATTTCTTCTTGTCTTTTCACTGTGGCATGGCAGAAGAGACTAACCCCCCCACCTCATTACAACCTCCTTTGTTTTCTATGTTATCTATGCATAAAAAAAATTGGCCAGAGAATCTTTCAGCACTTTTAAAGTCTTATTTGTAAAGTCATGCTTTGTTTATTTATCTTTGTTCCTGAAGATACAGAGTGGTTTTTTTTTTCCAATCAGTTCGTTTTCTGCTTCCCTTCCCTCTAGAGTGTCAGTCACAGCACAGAGCCTGGTGCTGTCAGAGCCTTGCTGAGGCTGTGCTCAGTCCCACTGTCCTTGTCACCAACAAAGGTGTTAAACAGTGCTGGTCCCAGTACCCACCCCTGGGGAACAGCACTCGGCACTGGTCTCCACCTGGACATTGAGCCATGGGCCACAAACTCTTTGAATGTGACTATCCAACCAATCTTTTATCCTCCAAGTGATCCATCTGTCAAATCCATGCTATTCCAATTTAGAGGCAGCGATGCATCGCTCCTGAGTTTGGAGAAGGCGATCCTTGAATATTAACGAGCTTTCTTGGGCACCTCTTCCCTCTAGCACTTTATCTGATAGTACTCTACTGAGCAGATCCCTGAAGAGGCCAGAGTCTGCTCTCCTGAAGTCCAGGCCAGCCAACTTGCTGTGTACCCTCTCTCTATGATGCCAATATGATCACAGTCTTGCAGGTGTGTGCATGTCTCTAACTCCTCTTATTTATTCCCTATGCTGTGTGCGTTTGCATAGAGGCATTTAAGTTGGGCTCCCGGTGAACCTGACTTACTGGATGGAGTGGCAGGAATTCCACTGTTCTGCTCTTCAGGTGCTCTCCTGCTGACCTGCACACCCTCTTCAGGCTCTGAGCATGTCTTGCTGGCCCTGGCATCAAACTGAATTGGGAGAGGAAAGGGATGAATTAAGGTTCCTGTCCTTAGGCAGGAATTTTTTGTTTAAATCCCTCTTCACTTCTTGGCAAGCGTGTGAGAAAAGATGTGCTTCCCTTTCTCTGACAGAGGGATCCCATCAGCCCTCAGTAGAGCAGATGCCTTTGTGTTCTGTTCCTTAGAGTGTTACATCCAAATAACACCTCCCCTTTGACTTCACAACTGAAGGAGACTTGTAACCCTATTCCTGAAGGACCTGTGGTTGGTCCTCTGTACATTTATGCGAAGTTACTCTTCCATTATTCATCTTGGGGTGTGTTACTGCTCTAGAGTTTGCTGCAGATGGCCTGTATAGCAAATTATCCTTTCACTCTCAAACTCCACCCAGGACTGAGTCTGACCTTTGAAGAGGGTGAAATGACGTAAGCTGTTAAATTAACAATATTGAAAAAAGACCTAACAGTAGGATAATATGAAATAGGGTGGACACACTATGGCAAATGAAGGCAGCACCTGTTGTAACATAACACTTCAGGGAATTGCTTTATGGGGAAAGTCACTGCTGATTTTCTGAGTTCTGCAGGGCACCATGAGGGGAGCTTCTGCCTTTTGTGAACACTTTACATGACAGTATGATTAGAAGAAAGGCAATGAAACAACTTAAAGGAAGGAATAGAGGGAGAAACAAATAAGTATCACTGTCGGCTGTGTTGTGTACACTCTGCTGTGCCCGGTACAGGCAGCTCTGATCTCTGCCTCTCCATCCACAGCACATTACCGTGTGTTTAGTGTGGTTTCCATTGTGTTCCTATGACTGATCATGAGCTATTCCTGCTTTAGATGTTCTGTCTGAAGAACAGATTCGACTGAAGAAACTGAAGAAGCAGGAAGATGATCAGGCTCGGACAGTTGTGGTGCGTCCAAACCCTCCAAATCCGCCAAGCCCTTCCCACAAACTGACGCCGGAACAGCTGAGCATGATCAAAAAGCTCGTGGCCGCTCAGCAGCAGTGCAACCAGCGCTCCTTCACAGACAGGCTCAAAGTGACGGTAAAAGCTCTACCCGTGTACCCAAAATAAGAAAAAGTGAAGTTTGGGGAATTGCATTTTAGGTATAATATTTGGGAGAACGGAGTTACTTTAGGCATGGCATCTGTGGGATAAAGCTCTGTAAAGGATAGCAAAAGATGATGTTCTGAAGTTTTGTTTTCTTTCCTTGTTCTCTTAATCTTAACTTTCATCTTTGGCTTCATCTTCCACAAATATATGCTGTCTCTTCCCATTCCTACAGCCGTGGCCCCAGATTCCTGATCCAAATAACCGTGAAGCAAGGCAGCAGCGTTTTGCTCACTTCACAGAACTTGCAATTATCTCTGTGCAAGAGATCGTGGACTTTGCCAAGCAATTACCTGGCTTCCTGGAGCTCACCAGGGAAGATCAGATTGCTTTACTGAAGACATCTACCATAGAGGTGAGGGTTTGACTCCACTCCAGATCATAGTAGCAGAAGATGAAAGAATTTGGAGTTATCCCCTAGAGAACTAGTTCCATCCCTTTTCTGAGGATGGCAGACTTAGGGACCTCAGCTGTGGGACCATTACTGCAGTGCGAGGTTTTATTGGCAAGATGCCTGGTTATATACTGCAGTGCCTGGTTATACAGGAAGGGAATGAAGCAAGTGCCTTGGTAGTGGTAAGCAGGAATTTCCCGTTTCCCAGAAGGAAGACACCACAAAGGAGGGCAGCAGACTTTATCTTGGAATTTTTAAGCACTCTGAGAAACTGGAGTGGCTTTGTTTGGTGATTTTTTGTTTGTTTTTTTTTATTTCTAAAAGATGCTTCAACGGTCAGCAAAGTACTGTTAACTGTAAAGTTGTAAGATTTCTTCCTGCTTTCAAATCGAGTATATCTTATTGCTGTCCTCAGGTGATGTTGTTGGAGACGTCTCGGCGCTACAATCCAGAGATTGAGAGCATCACCTTTCTTAAGGACCTGAGCTATAATCGGGATGACTTCGCCAAAGCAGGTGGTGCATTAGACAGGTGTTTCTTCCTCCCCAGTGTCTTATGTTCTTACATATTTTGCTTTTTAATGTGGACAGCTGAAAGTTTGTGGTGGGAGGTTTAGAACAGGACCAAACCAATAGCCCCACAAACTATTTTTTTTTCCTTTTAATGTATGGTACCAGCTCATTTTATGTCTTTTTCTACATGCCAATTTGTTTGGGAAAGTCTGGACTCTTAAAGTGTGAAAATATTGCTGCAAGTGTCCACCTAGAACTAGCAGTTGCTGTGAAATGCCTTGCTTGTAGAAATGTGACATGGTGGTGGAGCTGTATCAGATCATACCAGTCCAAACCACAGTCTTCTCTCCTTTGCAAGTGTGTCACTTGCTAATCTGGTTGGATGCTTGGAGTGATGACATTACTATGATTACATTTTAGTTGGTACGAAGTTTGTGCACTGGGGATCCCCAGAGACCACTTTAGACACTAATATATGGTAACCTGTGATGTTGTGATCTCTGAAGTATTTTTCCAGCAGCTATGAGTGTTTGTTATTTCAGATGCATTAACAAGAAGTGTGTATCTTCAGCATTTCTGAAAACAAGACTTAAGCTGTGCTTCAGCTGATTTTTTTATTTTATTCCTTGATGAGCTATTTAACTTTTATACTTGAGTTGGCCTGTATATACAACTTTTCTTTATGACACTTCTCCTGATAGCCTTTTCTTCACGTTATTAGAAAGGCAAAAAGCAGGAATCCAGAAAGATTCCCTCCAGTTTGTTCTTCCTTCTCTGATGCATTTGTAATGCAGGAAATTAGAAACTTGGATGCTATTTTGGAGAAAAGGCCTGAAGTTTTCGGTGTGATTACATAGCACAAAGAGACAGATTTGACAGTGGTCTCTGTTATGGCAATAAATATCAGTGCATTTCTGTCTGACTGCATTTATCAAATGAGGTGATTGGAAGCCTAGGCCAGGCTCTGCCTCAGGTCTCCCAGTTCTTTGAGCTGAAGGAAATGGCATAGTTCAGAGTTCTTGGAACTGCGTATTTTCAGCTCATACATATTTTATATGAACCTGAAGAATGGAATTAAAGCTTTCTTTGAAATCATGAAGGCTACTGGTGTGAAGGAGGTGATGCTGTGAGAGTGGACAGTATAAATGTTGTGCTTGTGACCTTTTGATGTTTTGATGGACTTGTGTGATAGCAGATGTTGTATTCCTTTAGCTGTTGCTCAGTAATGTGCTTTGGGGCATTTACGGCTTTAGGAAAACCCAGAAATAGTGTCATTTTACAGATGGAACTTGACTCCTCAGCCACTGTTGTTGGTGCTCACCAGTAGTGGATGTAAAGGGAGGATTCATTAGGGCATAATGTAATGGTTTTTCCCTGCCTGTCTCTCCTCCCCACTCTCTGGTGTATAGCAGTGGATTTCTGGCAACCTTTTCCTTGAAAGGGAGGGGGAGAGAGGGGAGACAATTGTTACTGCCTCACCTTGTTCTCTTCTGTTTGTTGCAGGTCTGCAGTTTGAGTTCATTAACCCCATCTTTGAGTTCTCAAAGGGAATGAATGAGCTACAGCTTAATGATGCTGAATATGCACTTTTAATTGCCATCAATATTTTCTCTGCAGGTAAAAAGCCAGGAACATCTGAAGAGCTGCAGTAGTGAGTCAGAGGGCAAAGGAAGTAGAGTGAAAGGATGTTACAAGCAGAAAAGGAGTAATAGAGCGTGTATAGAGTCCAGTGATAAAGGGAGCATATTATTCATTATATTCTTAATTTTCTAGTGCCACTTCCAGAGGAAATTGAATTCCTTAATACTGGAAAAATGTGCAGAAAAGCCAGCCAATATTTATCTTCCTCATTTAGAAGTTGCTATTTTACTGCCCCCTTAATGTCCTTGGCAGCTCTCTGGTGTGATGCAGGTCCCACAGCATGAGTGACATCTAGTGGGCAAGCAAGCATACTCTGGACAAGAGGCAGTATTGCTCCGGGCCAGGACAGGGCTTTGCCAAGAAACCACCTCTACTCTTCTGTCTTGTGACCTGATTAATGACTGTTTTTCTTTGTTCCTGTTTCCTAACTGGCTCAACTACTGGAGAGACTTTCCCATTTGCTCTCGAATAGGTGGCTTCACATTTTTTTCTGGGACAGGAACATGAGGCCAAACAGCACTGTGTAAATGTGTTTGGTCTCTCCACCTCTATAGGAGTCGGATTGGACTCCCCATGTGCAGTGGACATCACTGAGAAAGAACAGTTATAAGCAACTGCCACAGCTACCACAGTTTCCTGGAAATGTCTCCCAGCTGTGCTGGGTGAATGTGAGATGAAGTTTTGGGAAGACACCATAGGAGGAAGCAGGGTTAGACAGAGATGTTAAATCCAGTGAAGCTGCCTGTGGCAATCTGCTTGCGTCTAATCTGCTTACTTCTAACCTGATTTTTGGCAGACCGACCGAATGTGCAGGACCAGTCCCTGGTGGAGAGGCTGCAGCACACCTATGTGGAAGCGCTTCATTCTTACATTTGCATCAACAGACCAAATGTAAGTGCCTGACCAGAGCATCTCCAGGGATGATGTAAGCAGATTTTGTATTTATGCAGGCAGAGTTCCTGCAGTATTGTCTCTAACAGGTCTCTTGCTGCCAGTACTGTCAGGCTTGTCCCTTCTGGGCTCTTTGATAGCAGCTGTAAATGCAGGGTTTGTGAGCTCTCACTATCTGCTGTTCTGTATCACGTTCCATAGTTTAGCCAGCATGGGAAGTCTGGAGTTTTGGGACATGATGTACTACTTGTGTTCTTTCATACTGCATCCTCCTGGAGAATGATGGGTCTAGAGGAAGTAAGGACTGTGATTACAGTGTAATGTAATAAGTTGTGGTAATTTTTTTTTTTTTAACTAAGTTTTAGGTGAATTTACTAACAGCTGTCTGTTTGGCCCTGCAGGACCGTTTGATGTTTCCACGGATGTTAATGAAGCTGGTCAGTCTTCGGACACTGAGCAGTGTCCACTCTGAACAGGTGTTTGCCCTTCGGCTGCAGGATAAGAAACTCCCGCCCCTGCTCTCAGAAATCTGGGATGTGCATGAGTGACTGCATGCTCCCAGGGCGCTGACATGCTGACATAATGCCATCTCCCAGCCTTTGCTAACGAGAAGCCAGCTTCCCCTCTCCAAAGCACTGAACCCTGGGCTGGGCATGCAGGGAGTAATGAGCCTGGGGTTTCAGTGTTGTCATGAGACTATGCAGGAGGCAGCTGGGCTAGATCAGATGGAGGGGTTGGTGTCGATGTAGTGCCCGTACCCCAAAGGAATAACGTGAAACATTCAAAAACGGTAGAAATGAAGATCTTTCCCCCTGCCCCTCAACTCCTTTTTCTTCAGAGTCTTTCTCTTCTCTAAGCATATGCTGAGGGTTTGCCCCATTGATCCTCTTCTTGCTGATTATGAAAATGAATTTGCAGGAATTTGCCAAAAGCTCTCAGTTGAGAGTAACCCAGCTCAAAAGGCTTCTGCAGGGTCCCCAGTGTACCTGGATCTGAGGAGCTCAGGGAAGTCAGTGTGGATGTTCTAGGGGTTTCACTGGGTTTCCTATAAATAAAATCTATTGAATGTGCTGCCCTTTACAATGATTCCAAGAGAAGTAGCTTTTATTTCTTTATTATGAGACTACATCTCTAGAGCTGCCCTTTATTCTGGTCCTCCTTTGGAAAAAGGATTCCTGTAATGTGTAGTGCCCTTTGTCTAACAAGGAGGTCCTCTGGGTAGGGAACATTGTGTATCAAAAAGATGTCAGGCATAAAGTAGTGGATTTTTTTTAATGTAATGCATCACGGTTTTATCTCATGGTGGTTCTCAGCTCACTTTACCTTTGATTTGCTAACTGCTGGACAACTTCAACACAAATCAGGGCATAGATTTTATCTTTAGGGGTGGAATAGAAGAAAGATAGGTGGGTAGGCCTGGTACCTAGGTAAGGTGGGTGTGGTGGAAGGATCTCAAAAACTTCCAAGAATCTGGAGCATGTGGTACGTGTTCCAAGGTGGGTGTGAAGATGTATTGACCAAGGAGAGAGGACACACTGCATTTAGTGAAATATGTGGGCATTGCATAAGCTGTGGGCTGTACGACTCTCAGATCACAGGCTGCAGGAATATTGGGTGTAATCAGATCCACTTGCATCGTCTTCCTTTTGCCAAAGTCTTTCCAAGGTACTTGCTCAAGGTTTCAGTGGTGATCACGGGATATGGAGGTCCCTCCTGTATGAGGAGTGCCAACTCCTTCAGAAGGACACTTGGGTCTTGTATCCTTTCTTCACTTTGGGCATTGTGAGATCCACACTGGATTTATGGCCCAAGTTTTAAGTATCCACATCCACAAGTATTCTAGGATTTACAGCAATATTTTGTCTGACAGAAGAGAAATATACTGTTATAAAACATGTTCCTTATTTTTAAAGAAAAAACATCTTATGGCTGATCTCAGAGATGTAACCTTAAGTATCCTGGTAGCTTGGTCTCATGAGTCTTCTCTGTCATAGGGGTCTATGTTTGCTTGCCCGGTGAGCATCCCAAGAGCATAGGTTCACATGGCTCGGGGTTTTTTTGTCTGTCTGTTTTTTGGTTCGTTTGTTGTTTTTTTTGGCTGTGTATCTGAGCGCTATGCCCGTGGTGAGGGTATTGTGTCCATTTTGCACTTGAGGTTGGTCCCCTGCCACTGGCCTTCACTCTGCACCTTTGTAAAGCACTTGTAACAATCTGTAAAATAATCTGTTGTTTTTTATAACTCATTGCAATTGCAAAAATTCTTGTTTAAATCTGTATTTTTAACTAATCTGTTTGAGAAATGTTAATGTTTATATAAAAGAATAAAGCCTAATACAGGATTTTGACATTCTCTGATGTGCTGTCATGAGACTGGAGGAGGGTAGAATAAGTTCTTGCTGTAACAAGCTCAAAGCTGATAAGAAATTATGAGTATATGTGTTGGGGGAGAAGCAAGAAGTGGCGAGAAAGAAATAGCAGTGCAACCCCAGGCAGTTTCTTTTGGCTTTTGGTATAAGATTTGTAGCTCAGCATGTGCCTTGCTGTGTGCCAGAGCTGGCAAATAGGTGAAGTGGAGTTAGTGTGTATCATGAAGACCATGCATTATGCATACACATCTCACCTTGATTTGTACAGCTGCACTCAGAATGTAACCCTTTTATTGTGCGTGCTCCTCTCCATTTCCTGCGTTTTGTGGCTCACCAAAATTGAAAGAGGAGTCCAGTGTACCCCAGCTGTCAAGTGGATTTCAGTAGGGCCTTACCTGACCCTGGTATGCTGCTCATTTTGGATGTACCCATAGGTGAAACACCAGGAGGAGCTGAACGTGTGCATTACCTCAGAGGGAGCGGCGGGATGGGGAAAGCAGAGAGCTGTCCAGCATTAGCTGCTTCTGAAGTGCTTGATAATGCCCTGCCCCGGTGGGAAAGGAAAGCAGTGATCAGTTCAGCAAGGTTCCACATCACAGGCTGTTCTGCTGAAGCCTCTGCATTACTCTGGAGTATCAAATTCAAATTGGAATCTGCTGAACCAGAGGAAGAAGGAATAGCAGTAGGCTTACAGGAGACTGGAACAGGGTAGGAGAGGGGGAGTAATGAGAAGAGCTCAAGAGCTCATCAGTGCTGGGTGGATTAGAGGGTGGCTGGGCCCTGCTGTCATCGAAAGAGCTGCAGCTTAACTTCCAGCTTTATATTCTTTGGGCTGCATCTCCTTAATTGGACGAGAAAAACTGCATGGGGATGCGAGGCATTCTCAAGGTATAACCTATAACATTGCTGTGGATGGCAGCGGTGAAAACAGTGATTTCTCTTGCCTCTGTGTAGTGGTTTCACCCAGACAGCAGCCAAACCCCACACAATCACTTGCTCACTCCCCAGCAGCAGGAATGGGGAGAGAATCAGAAGGGTAAAAGCCAGAAAAGTCATGGGTTGCGATAAAGACAGTTTAATAGGGAAAGCAAAAGCTGCACACACAAGCAAAGCAAAGCAAGGACTTCATTCACTGTTTTCTGTGGACAAATCACAGCAGGTGTTCAGCCATCTCCAGGGGAGTGGGGCCTTACCACATGGAATTGTGACTTGGGAAGACAAACACCATCACTCCAAACATTCCCCTCTTCCTCCTTCTTCCTCCCTTTATATATTTAGTTATATGGTCTGGAATATCCCTTTGGTCAGTTGGGGTCACCTGTCCTGTGTCTCCTCTCAATCTCCCGTGCACCCCCAGTTCCCTCACCACCATGGCAGCATGGAAAGCAGAACAGGTCTTGGCTCTGTGTGAGCCCTGCTCAGCAACAACAAAAACATCCCTGCATTATCAACCCTGTGCTCAGCACAAATCCGAAACATAGTCACTGTGAAGAAAATGAACTCTTCCAGCCCAAACAAGCACACTTTTCATTATCATGTAGTCAAATACGATCTTCTTGTTTCCATCTTCACATTCTCACTTTTTTTGAACATGCAAATCAGTATAGAACCTTTTTTTTTTTTTGTCTTTTCGAAGCTTCACAGGTTAGCCCATGGTGCTCAAGAAAGCGTGTGGGGGAAGAACCATCTGTGAGATTGGTGACCCTTTGTACTTTTATGTTTACAAAATGCACTCTAGGCCTGAGATTCAATCCTGCTGCTCTCTCTGCCTGATCTATTTCATATTAATTTGGCTGATTTGGCCACTGGAGAAATCTTGGGGTGCTTGGATTAAAATCCTGGGAGGTGTTCCTGGTTGGCTGTACTCTTATTCAACAGCTGTATCTGCTGTATCTGCTCAGGTTGCATTCAGATCAATGCGGAGGGAGGAAAAGTATTTCTAAAAACCCAATTCCTCTACAGTGGGTAAAGTAAAGATGACAAATATCTAACAGTGTTTCTCCATTTTGCACTCCAGATGTATAAAAACTGTGGGTTACTTGTGGTGCTTTTGGTTGCATTTTGGGTTTATTTTGGTAGTTTTGGTTTTGTTAACAAATGGATTTGTTTGAGCAGCATACTGGTTTTTAACAGCTTGGAAGGAGTTTAAAAAAAGCTGTATCTCCAGCTTTTAATAACCAAATTCTCTCGTAATCTTACGAAGCTACTAGCAAATCAGCAAGTATGTAGCTCAACACAGAGGGTGAAAGCACACGGCACTGTGTCTCCTTGCTGCAAGGCAGCGAGCTCTTGTCCGTGTGGAGCCGGGCTTTGCTGCGAGGCTGCAGCTGCTGCTTGCCAGGACCAATGCGACGCTTCAAGCGGCTGAACTCTTCCCGGTTCTCTCGACGCAGCCTGCACAGGCGAGCTGCCTCTCTCCACGCTCCCTGACATCCCGCCTCCAATCCCGCCTCCATTCCCGCCTGCTCCTCCGCGGCTGCAGCGCCCCCTGCGGGCGGCTGGCGGCGCGGCTCCCCCCGCCCGGGCTGCGAGTGGTTCGTTCCGCCCGCCCCCGCTGCCCCCTGCTCCAGCAGTGGCGCGCGCCGCCGCCTGCTCTCGATGCGGAACTGGGCGGGCGGCGCAGAGCGGCGGCGGCGGCGGCGGCGCAGGTGAGCGGGGAGCCCCGGGCGGGGCCCGGTGCCGGTGCCGCAGACGGCCGGGTGCGTGCACATGTCACAAGCCGAGCCTGTCTCACCGACCCTACGTGTGGGTCGGGCTGGGGAGCGCGGAGCGCGGCCGGTAGCGCTGCCCGCTGTGACCCGCACCCGGACAGCTGGCGGCGGGGCCCCCCCGCCCGCCCCCAGCGCTGCCGCAGCCTCCCGGCCGGGAGCGGTGGTGATGCTCGAGAGCGGCGAGCCCTTCCGCAAGGTCACGGCCGGCGGCGGACAGAGATCGTGTCCCGCCGCCGCCGGGAGCGGGGCCGGTTCGGCTCCATCGTCCCGGGGCGCGGTGGCGGCCGCGGCCGCGATGTCCCGCTGTGGCCGCGGGCTCAGCCGGCCGCTGTCGGAGCCGTCCCCGCGCGGGTCGGCAGCAGCCCCTGCGGGCTCGCTTGCGGGTTTCCCGGCGGGACTGGGCGGCTTTAGGAATAGCGGCGTGGCCGGCCGGGGAGGGGGCTCTGCCGCCGGCGGGGCTGTGGGCGCGGGGCCGGCGCCCTCGGTCCGGCCGCCCGGAGGCTTGTCCTCGCTCCCTGCCGGGTGGAAGCGGGCAGGACGGTGAGGGGAGGGAGAAGGGCGGCTCAGGGCGGACAGAACCCCTTGGAAAGGGTGAGGCGTGCAGCCATGTGAAAGGGTTGCTGCGGTAATGTGACTGGAAAGGAGCTTTTACTCCATGGTTTGTAAACAGCAGATCCTGTTACTCTGCAAGACAATAGAATAGGAAATCCACTTTATAGTGGGCAATTTCTTATGAAGTCGACTTTAAATCAAGAGCATTTTTCCCGCAGAAATGGTTGTCACCACCGTGTTGTGAAGCTCGCTTTAATTGTCAGGTGGAGGAGGGGAAGAAAGCTTGCTCTGTGTCACTGTTTGTGTGGAGCCACGATAAAGAAGTGTTCTGAGAAATGATAAGCTTTGAAGGAAACTGATTTGTTTCCCATCTTTCTTCTCTCGCTTTCCCCCTGGACTCCTTCGTATCCCACACTGTTTTCAGTCATAGGTGCAATAACATACGTTATAAATTTGCAGCCCCATGGAGATGGGGCAGAGCTGTGGTCTGGCAATATGTTATGCTCTCCCTAGACAAGCCAGCCATTTTCTCTATGCCCAGTGCTACTCTGGGTCAGCATTTCTGTTGGTGTGCTCTCAAGTGTCCTTGCTGTGCTCCTTGCACCATTGCTTATCTGCAAAAAGGATGCTACTTGTAGACACAAACAAGGGGAGGGAAGATTTATTATGGTGTCCTGAGGGTCACATAATCAAACCAAAGTCATCCAAATATAGGTTATTTGGGAAGTGTCTCTATTTTTGGACTTTATACTGCTTGGATGTAGGCAACTGTTTTGGATTGGGCACAAGAAACACTTGCTGTGTTCAGCACTAATGAAAAGCTGCAATCCTGACACATCCGAGAGAGCACTTCACATCCAACATAGCTAAAATGCAGTTTTTACAGGATCTAATCTGGCCATCCCCTCACAGCATGTTATGTAACACTGAACTGATAGATCATTCCATCTATAAAATACTATTTTTGCCTTACTGTTGTATTGTTAGAAAATGCACAGCTTTTGAACACAATTTAATAGACACTGTAATTAAATGCACACTTGTTAAGTATCTTACTGTGTGTTTAACACAATGCAAAATCATCAGCAAGTCTCTAGAATGCTTTTGTTTGGAGATTAATACAGCCTTTTCCTCACTAAAAGATCTTGTACTTGCCTGTCCAGTGGTGCTGCAGTTGTATCACAGGTCTGGACTCCTGTGTTCTTACCAAATTAACAGGTTTCAAGCTGAAAGCTTCAGAGTTCTATTGCATTGCTTTCCAAATTACTGCTTTTAAAACAATTTAAGTTTACTGGATGGGCAAAAAGGGAAAACAGTGTCTTCCCTTGAACGACTGTTGCCTACACAAAATGCATAACATGGCCAAGACACAGTTCTAGGATGTGTATTATATGCCAAAGCTGTGAAAGGTGGTGAACCAAAGGCTGTGTGGAAATCGTCAAAAAAAAAAAAAAAAAAAAAGAAAAGTCTTCTAGTTTAAAGTTTTCATGGAAAAACATAAATATATACTAGAGGGCAAACCTCTTCTTCAGTCATGGTACCATTCTGTAATTCTTTTGAAAGCAGACAGGGCATGTATGTAATGAATCACAGAATGTGCTGAGCTGGAAGGGACCCACCAGGATCATTGAATCCAGCTCCTGGCCCTTCACAGGACTGTCCCCAAGAGCCTGAGAGTATTGAGTCCAACTTCTGCCTGTTTTAGAAGGATTTGGAGGTCAGAGGAGTAAAAGTTTTGAGGATTTTTAGCAGTAATCCTTGCCCACCTAGCCAAAGTAGCTTTTTAGGGTTTAGAGCATCAGGACTGGTTGTTCAGTTGAAATGGTAGAAGCATCAGTGCATTTCAGGCCTAACTAGAACACTTGTTCATATTATCTTCCTGAATTAAATTAGTGTTGGCTTTGGTTTTATCTGCCTTGGGCTCAGGGGCATAGAGGCTCATAATTTATAGCTTTCCCCCTCTCAAGCCATATCAAATACTCAGGTTCTGTATAGACAGGATATACTAGGCATACCTCTGTCAAGATGTTCAGTCTGGTCTATTTAATATCTTCTGTGGTGAGCCAGTGGCGAAACCAAATATTTATGAAAACTTTGAGTATTAAATTAGAAAGTCACAAGTACTGCTAAATTCTAAGAGAATAAATTTCTTCAAAGTTTTGAATTTCCAGCATTCCAGCTAGTAGATTTTCTCTGATACTCCTTTCCAGATACATTTGTTAGAAGAATGGCTTTCTTTTTTGGGGGGAAAAATTGGTAGAGATTTAGTATGTGAGAGTGGATAACAAATGGTGTAAAATACTGCATCTTCGCTGTCATTTCACACTGTCATTTTTAAACTGGATTTGCCATCGTACTCACAAGATGGTAATTGATACTTTTATGTTAAAACTTAGTACAGAGGTGAATGGTTCACTTACTTTCCATTAGGAAGGAATTGGAGACAGGCAATGCATATGTTACAACCCAGATGAATTCCTGCAATGTCCTTTGGCCCTGTTGTGCCTGCATTTAAGATATACTGCATTAAATTTCCAGGCAGTTGACATAGTTGTTCAGTGCACTGGTGGAAAGTACAGATACAGCTTCTGATTAGGGATTTGCAGCAATGAGGAAAGGCTTTAGTAAAAAAGAATGAAAGAGCTTGATATGCAAGATTAATATCATGCCCCCAGTTTAAAGAACTTTCATCTATCTCAAGATATTAATTTTTGTGAAGTGAAAGCATTGTAAGTGACCTAATGAGAAACTAAGTGAAATAAAAATGAGCATCATGAGGCATCAATTAGAAGGGAATGTATTTTAGTGGGATAATCGGTTAATCTGTGGAATAATTGTGATATTTCTTTTGAGGACAGAACGCTTTGCTGCTTTTCCTTCTCTGCCTTGAGAGCTATGAAAAACTTCCACTGACCTACTGCTCATTCTCTGTGGCTGAACCTGTATAATTCAGCTGGTCTTTGCTCTGTTGTTTGAGCTGGAAAATAATTTTAGAGCAGCTAGATTCTCTGTCACTGGATCTCCTTAAACCTGTCAAAACAACATGGAAATTACTGTTGATTATTGACAAACATGTTCCTGATTTCTGTTTGGAACTAGAATAGCCAGCTGAAACCCCAAACCAAGCAAACTGAAGAGCTGACCCATGTACTGCCAGGAGCTCTGAAGTATCTTTACACTGGAGAACACCCAGTTGGGGAGGTTGTGCCTGCTGGTGCCCAGAAACCACTGAATTGTGAGAGGTTGTGTTCACTTTAGATCACTGCTACTAGCAGGACCCTTGCAGGGATTTAGAAATAAGAAGTGCTGCTTGCATATGCCTAAATTACCTAAGCTGAGGCAGTTCTCATGCTGTGATCCCAGACACTGCAGTTAAATGAGAGACTTGTGCTTCTGGGTTGCTGTGAGAAATAATGCATCAGAGTAGCAGCAAGGAACAAGGTTTTATGTTTTTCTGTTTCTTCTACTGCCTCCATTATGTCAGAGCAGCAGCTTTCCTCAAAACAGAGCGGGTCATCATGTTGCCTTTGAGGTATCTGGTCATGTTTTCAGATATAACCTTTTTGTTTTGTTTGTAACTAATCTCTAAACAGTTGTGACAATCAGGGAATTATCATTTGCTTTTTTATACAAGGGACAAAGATACATTACTGTCAAATTTGTTATCAGATGACCTCCAGGAACTGTGTGTTATCTTTTGGGCAGAGCAGCCTTTTATTTAATATCCTGTTACTTTGTCACATCAGTGCCCTGGTTGTGTCCTGCTTCCCATTATATTCTGACTGAATTTGCCAATGTCAATATAAAACTTTTGATCACCTTCTTGCCTGTAGCTTTGACACCAGCTTGCCTGGATCTCTTCTTGCCTGGGTATCCTGTCCTTGCTCTGGAAAGGCCTTGGTGACAGGAGATGAGGAGTTGTGCCTCTGCCTGTTTCCCTGTCATCAGCTAGCAGGAGGAGTGCTTTTTGTGATACAGATAATTAAGAATCAAAACCAGTACCCACCAAAATTTGCTGCAGCCACACACACTGAGCAGCTCTGCTGCCGTGTGTTTCCTCTTGATGAGCAGTTAAACTGCTCTGCTGGAGCCACGAGCTGGACACTCTGCTTCTGTCCTCCAGGCCACCTGGTTTCTCCCTTCTCTCTTGTTAGAAGTCTTAAGACATACCCAGCAGGGTGGTGTTTTCCCTCCTTCCTTTGCTGTGGTGACTGCCACTGCCAGTGTCTAGAAGGACCTCTCAGGAGCCCTTGCTCTGTTGTTGGCTGCCTCCAACAGTTGCTTGAGGCAGTTCCTGTCCCTTCTTCACTCTGAGCTTGCTTCCCCCAATGTTTACGTGTGGGTGAGTCTGCCAAACACATGCTTCTCACACCCCAGAGCTCTTGCAGAGAGAAAATGGGCTTGTCTCTTTTATTTCCTTTCAGTTTTGACCAGCTGGTACTATGATTTGTCACCAAAATTAATAGTAGGATCGGTTTGAGAGTAGGAATTTCTGATCTTCCACAGTGTTGATGAAGAGAAGGGGAAGGTGTGTAGAGGGAAGGAATAACAAGCAGGTGGCACAGGTGGGGAGACAGGCTGAGCGTTTCTAATACACAAGGCAAAACAGATGTGGGGCTCTGAGTTCTGAGGTGCTAACAACAGCCAAATGACTGGATTATTTAAAGTACTTTATTTTCTGGTTCACGTTATCCTGAACAATGTTTCAGTGTTTCCACACTGGTTGTGAGCATTCCCCCCACTCTGTCTTACAAATGGCTGTAATTTATTGTTGAGATCCCATTTGTCAGTGTGACCAATTTCCAGGAAAGAGTTGAATGTGCCTGTATCTGGTGGTGGTGATGCCATGAGTGATGTCTCCTGGCCCAGAGCTGCTCACTGTGGCTGGGGGAGGCGCCGTGGCAAGGGAAAGCACTGAATAATTTAGCAGTTGCAGCTGCATCCAGCAGTTCTCTCAAATGTCACACGCTTTGTTGTTGTCTTGTTAATTTTTTTATGGCTGTACATTTACACTATTTGGTTATTGGAAAAAAACCTTCTGGTGCCTGCATTATGGGAACTGTGGCCTACTGCTCAAATTCCCAGTAGAGGGCTGGGAATGGAAGCATCTTGTGGGTGCTGGGGTCTGGACTGCACTCAGAAGCAGCACCAGCGTTTCTCAGCTCAAAGCTAATGCCAAAAGCAGTTCTGGTTTGGAAAAAAATGTAATTCTGTGGTGGTTGCAGGTGGTGTGAGGCTAATTGGGCTTGGGGGCATTGTGTGGGCTTTGGTTTGCCCTTCCTTCCGCTCACCCCCACTCCTTGCAAAATGTTCAGGTGCAGATTTGAGGATCGGTGAAAAGCTGATGAGATAGAGAAAATTAGAAGGCTCTTGTATTTTGTGATGGTGGCGTTTCACAAGGAGGGGCAAAAAAGGACAGACTTCAAAAGAGTTGGCCTTGTGTTACTGTTCTCTCATGCAAATCTCCAGAGATTAATTTTGAATAAGAGATGAATTTAAATTCAAACAGTGTAGAGCAGGAGAACTGGCCAGATTGGGAGAGGGTTTTTATGCCAGCATTTTTCCTATGATTCTGTAGTGAGTGGTGCCCTGCACAATGATCCTGGCCAGGAAGGATCACGAGAGAGATGTTTCACACAGTAAAGGAGGGGAAGAGAATAAGGTCTTCAACCTAAATCGAAGCATGTGAAACGTCCTGTGGCTGAGGCTAAAATCTGTCATCTCCTTCCTGTTGAGAAGTAGAGTCCTATAAAAGGGTGTGTTTTTCCTGCATTAGTTAATTGTTGATGGTTTCCCCCAGGAGTGTAATGGAATAAAATGGATAACAGTATTTGCATACTGTTTTTCCTCACATACTTATCTCTTGTTGCTCATTCAAGCCCTGGTCTTGATTTTTCTTCATGGCTTTCAGGTACTGCTGGTGGGTGCAGCTGTGGCTCTGTGGGGCAGGTGCTGCTGGAACTCTCCTTAGCCTTTGCTGCTGCCTGCAAGTTCCTGTTAGGATTGTGTGTTTGTGTTAGCACACTCTGCACGTTCTTTTTGTGCCTGCACTGCATGTTTGTGCAAGCATCCTGTGGGTACCTGGGTAAGCGGATTTTGTCAGCTGCGGTTGGTAACTCAGCTTTCTGTGCACAAGAATGCCTCCTGATATTTGTAGTACTCGTGGATATGGCAAGCTCATGGGCTGGGAGGCGTTTGGCATGTTGCAGATACTGTGCTATCATCTGGCCTGGGGCATGCAGGTGCCAGGAGGGCTCTGTTTCAGCGCTGACTCCGGGCAGTCCGTGTGTCTGGGTGAAGCTTGTTGGTAGTGTGGGCAGTGCTGGGAGCTTTGGTGGTGGAGCAGAGGGGGTGGAGCGCCGCAGCTGCTCTATAAATATACCCGACAGGCTGAAATCTGGGGACTAAAAGATTGGGTTGCTATGGTGATTGATCTGAATCAGATTACCTGTGGGGCTGTTTTCACAGCATGTGCATGTGTGGTGACTGCGTGATCTTGCATGTACAGCAGGCTGCTTTAGCCAAGCTTTTGGCTGAAGCAGGGAGGAGAGAGGAAGCAACACTGAAGGGCTGACATATGGCAAGGACGGGGAAATCTGTCACTATAGCAACCGGGAACCTGAATCAGTCCAGCTTCACTCTGTGATACTGCAAAAAGGTTCCCATCTGTGTGCCATGATTCTTCTGTTTGTGGAGTAATTCTGGTCATTTTCAGTCTATCTGTCAGCACCCCTGCCCATGCTACTTCCATTTTGCTCTTGACAACTAATGTGGAAGCTAAAGATGCTTGGCTGTGTCAGTTCTGTTTTCAGAAGGCAAAGAGATAATATTACTAAGTAGGAAAGGAAGAAATCTTTTAATTATTATAATTATTGAGAAGGCCTTCAAAATAAGACTTCTTGTATTACCAAAACCTGTTTTCCTCATTCATTCTTTAATTTTCTTTTATCTGGTTTGTTCTGCCCTTTCCCTCAAGATTTATTGATAGATGGAAAGTGGAAATAGTTGGGGTGCATCTGCTGTTTTACCTGTAAATAACTTTTACTGATTGAAGTGATGCATGTGCTCCAGGGCGGATGCTTTTAGAATTTGCCGGCAGTCCTGCACTCTGCTGGGTGATTATTTATGCTTGGAACTATCCCCATGGCATTTTGCAGAACCACACCTATGTTATAGATTAGCCATACTAGATAAATATGTCATTGTCTGTTTAGGTATGCTTGCAATTCTTTGCAAATATCCTTTTTATTATTTTTTTTCCCCCTCCAGAGTGCAAGTATCTTCTTAGGAGTCACATTTTTGGCATGCACTGGTGCCTTGCCAAGGTGCATGGTAACACACAAAGCAGCTGCACCAGTATAGCAAGTCCATCCAGGTCAGATTTTAGAAATTGTCCCATGTTCTGTCAGGTTCTGGAGAACGGGAAGTGTTCTCATCTCTGCTGTTGTCTGTTTCTTGTGTTAGCAGAAACACCGTAGTATCTGGAAAATAGCAATAATGAGCTTCCTAGAATGTTGCATATTTTAAAGTATCAAACTATTTGCAGTGTTTTATATAGTTGTTAAGCAGAGGAAGTGAAAAATGGCTCATGTGAAAAGAATACTGCCTGTCTGCTTCTTTAAAAGTTTAGTACAAGCAAAAATAGCATTTGCTATATCAGAGATAATGTCTGGCATCATTTGAAACACACTTGGAAGAAGAACTAACCAAAATTTCAGTGGTAAAGATTCCATAAAGATTATTAAAATGTCTAAAGACAAAGCTACCATGAACAGTTCATACTGGGCTTCAAACCATGTTGTTTCCAGTTCAGCAGTGAGTTCAATGGAATTCCTACCCACACACGTGAGGTTGGCTCGTCCTGAGGTACTCACACCTATTTCTCATAGCTTAGCAGATAGGTCAGGGTGTGTGATGTGAGAAAAAGAAACATAAATCAACCCAAAGGTGGGCATTGAAACTCCTGGCCCTATTTGTATTTGTTTCAGCTCTCAGTTTAGTTCAATTGGTGAGCCTTGAGTTCACAGAAAACAATGCACTAAGGTCAGCCTTAGCGGCTATTAGAGCTGAACTCAGTACAGACTGTCTTGGTGAGAGTAAATAGAAATTCAGGATGTTCCAAGGAAACAAAAAATTTAGTTCTTTTTGGGTGTGACTGGAAATCTGGTTTTTCACAAGGTGAAATTTCAGTGAACCATAATTTATGTGGCTTCTGTCCTGTAATTTGTTCTGTCTCCTTCACAATTTCCTCTTTTTTCTCTTACAAATTAATGTCCCATATATGCTCACTCTTCAGTCAGTGTGCGAATTGAATTGTATGATGCTGATTTATATTCTAAAGGTATCCATGCACTGGTGAACTGTGCAGTATGATTATTTTACCAGGTAAAAGCTGGAGATAATGAAAGGAGAAGCCTTTCTGGTTCCATCTTAAAGCATGGAAGAGTTGTAAGGAAAGCAGGGCTTAGCACTTGTTGGAAATGAATCTGTTGTCTTTGTACCGTTTTTGCAAGCAATGATGTAAATACCTGCTGGGCATCATGCAGTTCAGTGTAAGCCTGGCCCATCAAAGCTGGCAGCCTCTGTGTGAGGAAAACAACTTGAGTGTGGTGGGTTGTCCTTGGCTGGATGCCACTTGTCCACCAAGCCACTCTATCACACCCCTGCTCAGCAGAACAGGGAGAGGAAAATAAGATGGAAAAAAACTTGTGGGTAAAAGCAAAGGCAGTTTAATAAAGCAAAGATTGCATTCATGGAAGCAAAGAAGCCCAAGAAATTTTATTATCCACTTCCCAGAAGCAAGTGCTGTCCAGCCATTTCCTGGGAAGCAGAGCTTCATATAAATGTTTTAAATAATGGATTCTCTGCCTTTCTCCTCTCTCTTAGGTTTTTCCTGAGCAGATGTCATATGGGATATCCTTCTGGTCAGTTGGGGTCAGCAGTCCTGGCTGTGTCCCCTACCAAGACTCCCCAGTAGTGCTGGGAGGAAGATGTTGGAGAGGCAGCCTTGATGCTGTGCCAGCACTGCTCAGCAGTAGCCAAAACACAGATGTGTTATCAGCATCTTTCCAGTTACCAGTACACAGCACATCACTGGGAGGGCTGCTGTGGGGAAAATGACCTCCATCTCAGCCAGACCCCATACAGTGACACTAGCTGAGTTAAGTTTGTTGTATCTAAGTGATTCTAGACTAAATTGCTTTGTTCTTCTAGATTTGTGTCTCGAATGAGAAGACTCTTAACAAAGATTGAGAGCTCCAAGGGATAGATGAAACAGGATAACTGCACATGTCATTACTCCTACCTCAACTTGGGACTAATGCAGGGCATGGCTCTGACACAGATGACTCTAAATTGATAGAAAGTATGCTGTGGTTCTTTCATTTCATATCATGTGCTGTGGTGCTTTTCATGAGTGTGTGTGTTTGTTTATATAGACTTTTATTTCTGGGAGGACTTTAAATTGCAGAATACCATGCAGATTGTCCTCTAAGAAGTTGTGCTACAACCTAAAATGTGGGTGTTTGGGGAATTTTGAAATGCAGAGTAATGCCAATAATAGAAGTGTTTGTTGTTTTGAACACTTTTTTCATGTCTTGAGTTGCTGGTAAGCCGTGGTTTTCTGCTGGTTCTTGCCTTTTGTCTTTGTGCCTAGGCTACAGTGCCAGCTTTTACTAGTGAGTATCGCTGACAGCTGCTACAGTGTGTGGGTAGTGTTAGTTCTCACCAACCCGTTCACCATCCATGTAAGTGCTTATTTCAATTTTGGTGTTGTCTGAGACATGATCTGTTGGTGCAGTATTTTCCTGTGGTGGGCATTCCCTTCTCTATTTTTCTTCTTTTCTAGAGTTGAAATAATAGGAAGTCTCTTCTCAAGTGCTGCTTGAGGGTTCAGCCTTCAAAGGGCTGGTTCCAATATGTTTGCAAAGAGAAAAGACTCTGCACAAGGCCTTTTCAGAGAAAGCAATGTAAAGTTAAAGCAGTTTGAGAGAGAGAAGAGGTTTTGGCATATCATCCATCTGAGAGTCAAGATAATCTCTTGGTTCAGGTCCAAATTCCAACATAAAAGAGGAAAAAATGAAGTATCTCTTGGTTGTTTGATCTATTTCTGTCCTAATGTACTTAGTCTCTAAAATCTAGGAGGATGATTAGAAGGATGATAGGAAATCTCTTAGGAAGAAACTACTTTACCTCTATATTGTCTGTAGAGGTGCTGTCTGTAGTTCTGTGATCATCTGTGTTCAGTCAAGTCTTCCAGATTCCCTTAACTGCTCTCTCCTACCTTTTCTTTGTGCCTGCACAAGCATTTGTGGGGTCACTTGATGAACCACGTGAAAAAAAAAAACCCTTGTAAAAACGAAAGCGGCAAGGGAGAGAAGGGGGGGCGTTAGGTTTAGTCTGTATCAGTTCCACAGTCTGTTTTGCCCTGTAGCTGCACAAATTCTTCTGCCAGCACAGAGAACGGAACGATACTGGCCTGAAAGGAAGCCTTTGGCAGATAGGGAGGGGGAGGCAGGACTGTTTGTGGTGCCTTGTACAGATCATCAACTGTGGTGTCTGACTCCAAGCAGGAGTAGGAAGATGAGTTCCAACAAATGCTGGTGCAATACTCTAAGTGCTGTCATCAGCCATTGCTAGACTCTGAAGAAGCCAGAGATTGAATAGAGGAATGCAGAAAACCTACCCTTGGTTCTAATTCTTCTACCTCTTGCTCCAATCCAACAATAAATCATCTTCCCAAAAAGAGCCTTTGTCCTCTTATGTCTGACTGAAACTGTTGTGTTGTTAAATATAGTAAATCAATAAAGGTGGCTCTGGAATCCCTGGCACACCATCTGCATCCATCTGGTCTCTCTGGTACTTGTGTTGCAATAGAAAGCAGAAATCGTGGAAAGTGCTCAGATCTTTTATTAAAAAATGGACAGAAACTTCAGTGTCTGATATCAGTGCATTGTAGCTTCAGCCATTCCAGAGATATGGTAAGCCCTGCATATATTCCTTTTATTTGTCTGCTCAGATATTCTTGAAATTTCATTATTTCTAAGACCTTCATAATGCATACCTTGCTAACTCCTTTGCAGAGCTGTGGGAAATATGTGTAAGGAATTGCAGTTGTAAGACAAACGCAAAAGTGTATTTTCTCCACCTTCACTGAGGGGTTGGGTAGCCTCTGTTTTTGAGGAAAAATATCTTTGGTTACCACTAAGTACAAGAATTTCCTCAAAGTCGTACTTCTAGGTTGCATTGCGATGACTTCTCGCTATGTCCCTGTCTGTGACTGAGCAGTTTGTTCTTTAATTCTGGGGAAAGCCATTTGGAAGGAAAACAGATAAAGTAGTTCTTCAGAATGGAGACAAAAAGGACCACTTGATATTCCAACTTCATCTTGTTCCTCTTGAGTTTTTCTGTGCCAAGATATTTGCAGAATATCAAGGATCAAGAGCTTTTCCAGGACAGATTCTACAATGTTTTCAATAATGTCATTAAAACCTAGGAACAGAAACTTTGCTTCCTGTGTCTGTATTTTCTCTGTTGTTCAGATAAGATAATTTACAACAATATTGCTGCTCAGAGAAGATAATTCATCTTATGATGAATCCTAAGTCTGTTACTTAGGACTCTACAGTAACTGTAGTTGAGGATCTACTAAAAACATGCCACAGTTTCACAAAATGTGGGGGTTTTTTATGTGTGAGGCTTTAAGTTTCTTTCAGTTTATTACTCCTTTAATAGTGCCTACTGACTAGTATGATTTTCCTTTTTTGTAAATTGCATTTGTGCTTTTTTGTTCTTACTGTTGTAATGTTTTTGTATTCTTACTGCTGTTTGGAGGGCTAATGAATAAAACTTCCCTGCTGTGTATATGATGTTTTTGCATCCTGCCTTAGGATGTAAGCATGAACTGAAATGGAAACTTTATTCTGAATATGTCCCAGAAAGCAATCAATTAATTTTTAAATATAAAATAATTCTTATTAAAAAATCCATTGGAGTACTCAGTAAACTTCTAGAATACTCTGAGCATCTCTGATTTTTTAGTTTCAGAGACCTTTCCATTTCAGGAAGTTTCTGTTTTCAGGTTGGTTTCAAACACTGTAGGGAACACTGTAATGTGGAACTGTATTCCTTTTTAAAACTTTTTTTTTTCTCCCTGTTCTTTCATGAATTCTGTGAACTATGAATGGTGGGATTGGAAAAAATTATTTTCTGGATATCTATTAAGCATAATTATTGACAAGTAGTAATGCTGCAGTATAATCTCAGTTTTACCAAGAGGATCTTTCTACCATGAAATACTCAGAGAAATTAGCTGCAGGAGGCATGGGTATCAAGAGTAAGGAGTGAAGTTAAACAAGACAAATGGAACTGAACGAAGTAAGTGAAAAACCCAGTATGCTTTACAAGATGCACTTTTGCTATTGTAAACTGCAACTCTGTAGAACTGCAGTTCTGTATCTCCACAGAAAGTGTTAGAGATCACAGTCTTTGGGAATTGTGGAGATCATTCCTGCTGACAGCCATTTGCAGGTTTGGGATGGTGGGATGCGTTTTATCAAATTGGATTTCTGGTGTTACCTCTTCTTTGGTTGTTCTGTTTATCCCACAGCTAAAGTTCAGGTTGTGGTTTTTTTTCCTTCAGTCTTGCCAGTTGAAGCTCCCTTCCCAAGGACTCTCGAGATCTTCTGGATTTGCCTAAGCAACACACAAACCATGTAATGAGTAGCTCTTTGCCAGTGGTAGGCAGCTTTGTTGGTCTGTGTTCTCCCTTAGAGCAGAATCATAACATCATTTACGTTGGAAAAGACCTCTAAGATGATTGACTCCAACCATTAATTCTTGAGATACTCTTGTACTTTTTTGTGTGTGTTTTTCATCCCTCTGCTTTTGTGGGCATATGGCTGTGTTTTTATACTCATGAAGATAGAGATTGTGGGTGACCATGACTGCACCGAACATTGAGGCTTTTTGGGAATGTAATTAAGGTCATTAAGTTGCTTGTCTGTATTGGATGTTCCTGGTTGTGCTTTTGACACTCTTGCTTTTCTTGGTTATAGATTGGACTTGGCAGACCGTTCCAAGCAGATTCTGTTCCCCAAGGCACTGATCACGGCTGATGGGATAACTGACCACTGGATCAATGAACAGGAATTCCTTGAGATGACATAGGGAGGGGCATCGAGGACAATGGTGCAGAAAAAGAAAATCTGCTCTCGGCTACTGGACTATCTTGTGATCATTGGAGCCAGGTAATGTGAAACAGTCTCAGCAGAGCTTTTGCTTGGGCAGTAGAGTGGGGATAAATAGCCTTGCATCCACTGATGAGGCCTTCCTGATGCTCAGGAAGTGCTGTCTGAAATGTGTGCAGAGTGCTCCCCTTAGGAGAGCACCTGCTTGAGCCAGGGCACTTCTTGAAAGATACTAGTATAGTCAGAGTTTTTTAACTTGTGGTCTTTAGACTTCTTTTCAAGGGTCTGAAGAGGGTGACTAAGAAAAGCTAGTTTAACTCTCTGGTAGTCTTTGTGTCTGAACTTTGCTTCTACTGGCATCAGGACAGAGGGATTCACAAACTGAAAAACACTAAAAGCTAAATAGAAGTAAAATACAAGTTTTCTACTCCTCTTATTACTAGTAATGTGCTAGTAGTAGAATAATACTACTTTTCTAGCTTTTGAAATGTAGTCTGTAAACACAGTTTAAAAAAAAATCTGAAACTTGATTACTTGGCCATTTCTCCCTCTAATACTTATTTATCCTCACAGGAATGACATGAATGCTTTCTGGTTTTAAAGTCTTATTAATAGATAAAATGTTATGCATATTTACTTAAAGCACATATGAAATGCAGGGCTGATGTGTTCTGTTTGTCAAACACAGAGGTGCTCAATAAATGTTTATTTTTTCCTTATTCAAAGTTTATGCAGCAGCTTTCTGCAAATTCTATGTAATGGTGTATCCCAAAGTCTGTTTTACTTTCATTTCTAAATATCAGTGGTTCATGGGCATCAACCTGTTGCTATCTCTTGCTTTCTTTTCAGAATACTTTGAATGTAGTATTTAAATAGGCTGAGTGGAGGAAATTACATAATCTTGACTTATGGTTATTTTATTATTGCATTTTATGGACCGAATACTGTAATAGTTTAAAACTTCTTGCTGTCTGTAGAAAAACAACCAAATTTTCTTAATTTTCTATACCAACTAGGAAGAGGAGGGAGAAATGTTAGCTGCCTCCTCCAGTGAAGCTTATAGTGTCTGGTGTTCTCACTTAGAAATTTGCTACTATCACTTCTGGACTCCTACAGTTCTCTTGCTTTTTGCCAGCCCGTGCTGGTTGGACTGCTTCTGCTGTCTTGTTTGGCACTTTGGTAAATGCCTGTGATGAAAGATGGAGCTGGCTGAAACATCCTCTCCTACAAAGCCCTTAGGAGGTCCATGTGGCTTTTACTGTTACATCTTGTTATCCACTGTGCACAAACAGCAATTATTTTTGGAACTGTTTGGTTCAAACTTTCTTAATGTCTGAGAAAACTCTGTCCTTGTAGCTAATATTACAGCAAAAGCACGAAGTGGTGATACGTGCACTCCTACTTTGTTGATGTCATTTTTTGGATCATTTGCTGCCAAATAGACTCTCTAAATAGTACCAGCATTATTTGACGTTTCTTTTTCAGCACATGATGCATTAGTTGTGTCCATTAACATATAAAAGATTTTAGTGTTTCTCTTTCTTTCATACAGTATTTCAGTATCTAACTTTACAGGCAGTATAAATCTTGTTACCAGTTTTATTATGAAAGCATATTTACTTGTTTTAAATAAAATATTAGTTTGGAAGAATTAGTCAGCAGAGCTATTTACACCAGTGATTTTCTTTTGTAAACTGCAAGCATTCTATTACTACTTGTTGGAATTTTTTCACATCTCTTATATGAGAAAAGCAAGTGTCATTTGTATTTTGAAATAGGCAAAAGCATAATATCTTGAAAGAATCTAGTGGAAAATTAGGAAACAACAGTATTGCCTTTCTGTCTTCATGTTTCTGTAGTGATTTGTAGTCCAAAGATTAGTGAGTCACAGTGGTAAATAGCTGTGCATATTACCATGCAGTTTTTATATAAATTACACTTTAAATCCCAATTTGAAAATCAAACACATGTGTTTGTGGTTGCTAGAACTTTTTAATGAAAGTGGTTTTAGGGTGACGTCCATATCCCTCCACTATTCATCTGAGTTCTTTCCTGTAAATTCTTGCTTTCTCAGTTAGGAATTTTCCTGGATTTGTCATTTAATTTTTCATTTTGTTCGTAAATGGCTGAAATCTAGGAGCTTTTCCTCTGTGTATTTGGGGAGGGACAATGTGTTTCCTAGTGAAGTGTTGCATAGAGACCTGTGCAGTTAAATTAATTATGAAAATCAAAGTCAGAGCAACATGACAATACAGTGTTCTCCTGGGAACAACATATTCCTGGAAGGCATTTTCTTAATCAGATTTGAACAGGCTCCTTGCTAATGATTGTATAGACTTAGACTTCTTTACTGAACCTTTCTGCCTTGTGCTAGTGAGTGAGCTTTGTGGCTAGTGACTGAGAAACTGCACTTGCCCTGGACAGTAGGGAAGAGAGGGAACAAAGATGAAGCTGAGTCCTCAGGCTCCTGACACATTAGTAGGAAGTTCCCAAAAATATTTATTATTGGTCATCTATGTATGTGGTTTTTTGTTTGCTTCTTTTGTAGGCACCCAAGCAGCGACAGTGTTGCTCAGACTCCTGAGCTGCTGCGGCGCTACCCTCTGGAAGACCACGCAGACTTTCCTCTGCCGCCCGATGTTGTGTTCTTCTGCCAGCCAGAAGGATGCCTGAGCGTGCGGCAGAAGCGCATGAGCTTCCGTGATGACACTTCCTTCGTGTTCACCCTCACAGACAAGGACACGGGGGTCACTCGCTATGGAATCTGCGTCAACTTCTACCGCTCCTTCCAGAAGCGAGTACCCAAGGAGAAGGGAGAAGGCACGGGGGGGCATCGAGCTCGAGAGGGACAGAAGGTCCCTAAATCTGGGGATGCATCAGCACCCCAGGAGGAAGCGGGCACCGAGAGTTCAGAGAGCGGTTCTTCACTGCAGGCTCCCAGTGCGGAGTCCACCCCTGATGTGAATCGATCCCCGCGCAGTAAGCGCCTGGCCAAGGGCAGCCATCGCTCTCGGAACAGCACTCTGACTTCTCTGTGCATCCTTAGTCATTATCCCTTCTTTTCCACCTTCCGTGAGTGTCTGTACACCCTCAAGAGACTTGTGGACTGCTGTAGTGAGAGACTGTTGGGCAAGAAGTTGGGGATTCCACGTGGGGTGCAGAGGTACGTTGAGAGGGGGAAGCACTTTTTCCTCCTACTGTTTGTGTTCAGTGCTGCAATGTATTTGCGCGGTAAATTGTGGCTGCAGATGTGGTTGCAGAAGCAGCCAAACACCAAAGATTGGCCTTTTTCACTGTTTTAACCCAGGTTCACAGGAGGAAAAGGAAATTTTTGTAATGATTTCTTTAAAACTTCTGTCTCTGATTCTGTTCTGATAAGATTTTCATTTTTGGTGCTCCTAAGGAGGCACTACCCTTCTGATGACTGAAGCTAAGTGCTCATGCTGCTACTGTTGCTTTGGCATTTCAGCTCTGTGGCAGTATATGTCAGGACTGATTCTCTGGGAAATTAGAAACAGCCAAGAAATAAGAGAGAATTTCTACTTGGGGCAGGAGGGAAATGACAAAAATGTGCTTAACAAACTTATGAAACAGTCTAAACTTCAGTGTGGGAGAGAAAAGACTAGAGAAGCAGGATCAGCTGAAATAGGTCAAAGTACAATATTTGCCACCCCTGATGTGAATCGATCCCCGCGCAGTAAGCGCCTGGCCAAGGGCAGCCATCGCTCTCGGAACAGCACTCTGACTTCTCTGTGCATCCTTAGTCATTATCCCTTCTTTTCCACCTTCCGTGAGTGTCTGTACACCCTCAAGAGACTTGTGGACTGCTGTAGTGAGAGACTGTTGGGCAAGAAGTTGGGGATTCCACGTGGGGTGCAGAGGTACGTTGAGAGGGGAAAGCACTTTTTCCTCCTACTGTTTGTGTTCAGTGCTGCAATGTATTTGCGCGGTAAATTGTGGCTGCAGATGTGGTTGCAGAAGCAGCCAAACACCAAAGATTGGCCTTTTTCACTGTTTTAACCCAGGTTCACAGGAGGAAAAGGAAATTTTTGTAATGATTTCTTTAAAACTTCTGTCTCTGATTCTGTAATCTGGTATGATTTTCATGTTTGGTGCTCCTAAGGAGGCACTACCCTTCTGATGACTGAAGCTAAGTGCTCATGCTGCTACTGTTGCTTTGGCATTTCAGCTCTGTGGCAGTATATGTCAGGACTGATTCTCTGGGAAATTAGAAACAGCCAAGAAATAAGAGAGAATTTCTACTTGGGGCAGGAGGGAAATGACAAAAATGTGCTTAACAAGCTTATGAAACAGTCTAAACTTCAGTGTGGGAGAGAAAAGACTAGAGAAGCAGGATCAGCTGAAATAGGTCAAAGTACAATATTTGAGGAGGAGTGGGAGGAGAGGTAGAAAACAAAGCAGTTGTCTAGGAAACATGGGAATGGTTGTTGGTAACAGCAAATTGACAGGAACTTGGTGTATATTTAATATAATGTAGGAAACCTAACGTCTGCTGTTGTTGTGAGTATGTAACAGAAGCTGTTGCACCGTAGGGTATGGAAGGAACAATGTCTTCATGTATTTCAGTCAAGGATGTGTATCTGCTGCTGTGCCTGACATCTCCCTTCCGGGATGGTGTTTTCCTTTCCAATGTGCTGACTGAATAGGAAAAGTATGAAATGAATCTCTGGAGAAGCAGGGGATTATCTCAAAGGTTTGAGGGACAGGACTGTGCGGTAGTACATAATGTGAGTTAAGTAGCTTGGTACACACCAAATTAAACTTGTCAAAAGCAAAAAATGGCAGGATTATAATTATTATAATTTTTATCTTTCTAAGCTCTTTACATTTTGCATGAAATGGAAAATGTGTCCTATTTATAGAGCAGTGGCCTACTTCTTGGGCTACTGCCCTGGAATAGTTCTAGGAGACTGTTCTGGGCTAGTATGACTGCTTTCTGCATTAGAAGATTTATCACTTGAATCCACTGATGGGGAATAAATTATTTTGTCAGAGCCACAGTTCTCCCCCCAGTGGAATGTTATTTTGTCACTTGGTTTAGCCTGATAATTATTGAGGAAAAAACACCCCACTGAATTTCATGATTTTCCTCAATTCAGTGACATGTGGCATATGAAAAATTTGCTCTTATTGGGCATAATTCTTAAAGAGAATAATTGAGTGATGGATGAGGATAGTAAGAAAAGGAATATTGAGCATACATCTCTGGGAAAAGTAAAGCAGCAGATTTTAATTACCATGTGGTTTTCTAGTGGTGACCTGGAAAAGTAGAATAGTTTTGAAGTGGTGGAAGAATAAAGGTGAAACTCAATCCTTACAGCTGACAAAAGGTGGAGCACACCTCCTAGCAGCCTAATGTCTTATGCATGGCAAGTAGCTGAAGGAACAGTGGAGGATTAGAAGCATCACAGTTCCTGAGAGGTGTATCATGTACTCAGTGTAATCTCAAATTGCCCTTATTTTGAGCCATCCAAAGGTCTCAAATTATTCTGTCTTTCTGAAGCCTCCAGTGTCACAATATTTTTTCCTTTTTGTTATTTTTTTTAAAGTTGTGAACTGTAAGATAGAGCCTCCAATTTGAACCCATAACTTTCTGGGGGATCTGTTACAGTAACTCAAGATATTTATCAGGCTGAAGTTATTTGGAGAATGAATACAGAAGGTTTGCAGCCTTCACTGTGCTGCAGGGTAAAGGGCTCAAGTGGACAAGACTCTGTGCTTCCCTTGTAAGACCCAGTTTTGAGTTGTGAAGCTCTGAAGGCCCTGAGCAATGCTGTACCTGCTTTTTGGCCAGGCTGTCTGTGAGCTGCAGGTTTGCAGATTGCCAGCTTAGGGTGTGGAGAACTTGCTGCTTGTTTTGCTAAGGTATCTAAATGTTTTCTACGCAGCTTTCGGAGATTTAGCTGAAATAGATCCATTTTTCCCATGAGTTATTCAGCTCTTAAGAATGATACATTGCAATTTAGGACAGAATGATGAAGGGTATTTTATCTGGGAGATCTTGGATGTGGCATATTTTTATTATCTCAGGTTTAATTCCTATTCTTGCAAAGATTTGTAGACTGGTAGAAGCAGAGTCTTGCAGTCAATTTGCTACAGTTCTGGATGAGGTAGGAGAGTATCCTGTGTGCCTGCTGGATTTCAAGTGTGAGGGTGATGAGAGTCCTTCAGAGATCTGGACCTGACTGAATCCTTTAAATGTGTGAATGAAGTCTGAAGTGACATACTTGTGTTGTTCCCTGCCACAGAAAAATTTATTCTTCCTCACATTGTGGGTTGTGTCAGTAAGCTTGAATGCCTGTCTTCCATTCCTTTGGGTGATCAAAGGTTTGTCAGTTGCCTCTTTTAATCCTTGGTGGATCTGCCTTTTCTCTGGAAGAGCCTTGCGGGATAGCTGTCAAGTAAGGTTCTTGGAGTGTTAACCTTGGCGTTCTCCCCATCCAGGGACACAATGTGGCGGATTTTCACAGGCTCCCTCCTGGTGGAAGAGAAGTCCAGCGCCTTGCTTCACGACTTGCGGGAGATTGAGGCTTGGATATACCGGCTGCTCCGCTCCCCGATGCCCGTTGCTGGGCAGAAGCGGGTGGATGTGGAAGTCTTGCCACACGAGCTGCAGCCAGCTTTGACCTTTGCTCTTCCTGATCCATCCCGCTTCACTTTGGTGGATTTTCCATTACATCTGCCTTTGGAATTGCTGGGAGTGGATGCCTGCCTGCAGGTGCTGACCTGCATCCTTCTGGAGCATAAGGTAAGAAGGGAAGATCATTGATCTTTGGTAAGTATGTAGGAAGTTCTGCCCTCTTCAAACCAGGGTAGGCTGGATGTGTAGAACAGCTACACTGCCTGGAATGAGTTTTGTCTGTGGAGGATGAGGGGAATAAATAGCTCCTTCTGAGGTTCCTGTTTTGAAAAGTTGTTCTCACTCAAAAAAACACCCAAAGCTTGTTTTCAGACAGATTAATGGAGGGTTACCCAGTTTACAGCCATCGAATTTGAGTCTGCAGAGATCACAAAATCTGTGGTCTTTGTATACACTTGAGGGGAGTCTTAGAAGTGAATGGTTGCTGCAGTGCTAATGGGAGTTTCTTTGGTTGCAGGTTGTATTGCAGTCCCGAGATTACAATGCACTTTCAATGTCTGTGATGGCCTTTGTGGCCATGATCTACCCATTGGAGTACATGTTCCCAGTGATCCCTCTGCTTCCCACCTGCATGGCCTCTGCAGAACAGGTACATATTTTTCCTGTATTGGTCTTTCACAAAAGAGGTTTCTATGATGTCTGAAATTCATATAGTTGTAGTTCTTTTTTCATTCACCATCTTCTCAGAGATTGTGTCAAAGTCTGCCTTGCAAAGAACATTGCTTGAGTGTGACTATTTAAATCATAGGTAACACCACTTATGTAGGATATCTTCAGAGCACGCTCAGTGAATAGAATGATTCAAAGCAGTAGTTCACAAAAAATGCACTGAAGGACCATAGATTGACAATATTATGATGATATTTACTCCCTCCCCCTCTAAACTGAGTATTAAAGTTTCTTGAGGAGAGTAATATTTAAGGATGCTTGAGGGCTCTTTAATTCAGAATTCAGAAACTCTTGCCTGCAATCTCAGAAATATGAAGTGTTGTTTAGCTTCAGCTGGGAGCCTGGGTTTTGCCAGTAGTCAGTTCTTTTCAGGGGCTCATTATTCTGTTTGGAAAGATAGAATTCAGGACATCTTACTACTTCAGTGCTATCCTGCAACTGATGCTGCACATTTGTTCTTGTGCCACTCCTTGGAGCTGGCCAACAGTTCTGTATTAAAAGAATAAATTAGCCTCCCAAGCCACTGGTCTCAAGCTGCTATGTTGATTTAAAACTTTTTCCTCTGCACATTGCCTTATCAGAAGCAACCTGAATTTCCCCATAAGTTTTCCACATACATCTGAAAAAAATGTGTCTATCTTGTACTTCTTAGAGATGCTATTATTTTGAAACCAAATTGCCACTACAAGCATAAGGATAAAGTCCTTGTATGTGCCTATTTACAATGGCACAGACTCAGTCTGAGCTGAGGATGTATTCATCCATGACTTCCTTTTTTTAAACTTAGGCTCTTACTCTGAATATTTTTTTTTGGACCATGATAGACATGGAAAGCTGTTTCCAAAGAGCTATGTAGACGTATAAATTATGTCCTGGGTGGGAGTGGGATATGTAACATGGGAGATAGAAGTGTATTTTCTCCTAGATGAAAAATGAGACTTTCTGAGCAGGAGCTTTTATTATTTTTTTCTTTTTATTTTTATTTTTTTTATGCTTCCATTGCGTGGTAGTAATTACTTATTTATCAATGCCTTTTATGTTGTCTACTCTGTTATAAACATACAGTAGTCAATAAATAAAGATTTGGGAAGAACATGTTGATATGAAATGCAGATCTTGTCCTTAGTAATGTCTGTCTTTCTCTCAGTTGCTTCTAGCCCCTACACCTTATATCATTGGTGTTCCAGCAAGTTTCTTCCTTTACAAACTAGATTTTAAAATGCCTGATGATGTATGGCTTATTGACCTGGATACCAATAGGGTAAGTGGCACCTATAAGAAGTTGTGGCTTTGTTTCCAGGAGCTGTGTTCTGTCACCAGTGTGCCCACTGAGAATTTAGTAATGCCTGGCCTCAGTCTGCCTTTGCCACTCCCATCTTAAACTTTAGGATTCCGTTCCTTGTTGTGTCTCAAGGTCCCCATGTCTTTTGCATTAGGCATCCTTTTTCAGTTAATTGACCTGGCTATATCATTAGAAGGTAAACCCTCAAGCAAATGATAGAACTTCCTTCTTGACTAATTGTCAGACTGGCTTATAGCCCTACCTAAGAAACCCAGTCTGTTAAGAAGCTTCCCACAGGTTGTCATTATTCAAGTGGGGCTAAGTATCTCACTTTCTACAAGGGTATGAGCAAGGGTAATTTAAGGAAGATGTGAATAACAACATCAACATGATGGAAAGTGTGGGTTGCTTCAAACCCACAAACTGTGGTAAATGATAAAGTAACTCCATTGTTTATTATATTGTAAACAATAACAACCTTAAAGAAGTGAAGCAAGCAGGTGTCTGTCTAAGACTGTGGGGGTTTTTTTTCTTATTTTACTTTTGTGTCTTTTAGTCTTGTTTTTGTGGTAAATGATAAAGTAACTCCATTGTTTATTATATTGTAAACAATAACAACCTTAAAGAAGTGAAGCAAGCAGGTGTCTGTCTAAGACTGTGGGGGTTTTTTTTCTTATTTTACTTTTGTGTCTTTTATTCCTCGATGTCTGGAGTACTGGAGATTTTGGGGATTCTGTTTTGGAAATGACTACAGCTGGGGAATTTTTAGTCTGTTGTGCTTAATTCCAGGTGATTGTTCCCACAAATGCAGAATCTTTGCCAGCACTGCCAGAACCAGAAGCTTCAGAGCTGAAAAAGCATCTGAAACAGGTAATATGCACTTTGGGGAAAGGACTCAGATGCAGCAGGGTGTAGCATATGTAGTGTTGCCCAGTCTTCTGCTAGAGTGGATAAGAATGCAAGTCAGTGAATGTAAAGCTGAAATGTCCCTGTGCACAACAGAGGTGGTTTCTTATTTTTACCATTGTTTGAGGCTAACTTGTTTCCAGTCGATACAGAAAGTTCCAGATTTCTCCTTTATGTTTGCCATGTGGGCTTTAAACTCTGACTTGATCCATCAAGCTATGATCATCTTTGTTTCCCCTCCATTCACAGATCTGTGTGTGAAGTGTCAGTCTCTCCTCTCAGGTCCTGCTAAGCCATTAATCAGCTTGGGTCATCCTGGCTGATCGTGTCAAGCAGGTTTTATCTCTTCATTTCTGTTTTCCTTATGCACGCTGCATGCAGTATCTAAAGGTAAAGTGTGTTACTAATGTGATGAGGTTTGCTCTTTCTCTTTCCTCATAGACCAGGAGAGCAAAGTGTGTAACCTCTCTGATATCCCAGTACCTGCTGTCAGCACAGATGGAAGTGATGTATTGCCTGGAGTTTTGTTAGATCAGCCTTCCCCCCACTGCTGCCTCACCCCCTTGCAATTTCAGGCACTACTTAGCAAAACTGTCTCACTAGTGCGAAGGCAAACTCAAGTATCAGAAGAATAAATTGCAATTATTTTTGAGGATATATTTAAAATTCTCAGAGTGTTTACCCAAATGCAGATTATGTCCCCTGTGTATTCCTATTGACATTGTCATGAAGGGTTTGCCATCCATTTGGCAAAGGAGTGCTGCTGGTACAAAGCAGACAAATTGTGGCCCACATTATTAAGGTTGACACTTCTGTGTGCCTTTGGTTCTTAGAGTCAATAAATGAATTTCAGGATATCTACTTTTAAACTGCTGTAGAAAGTTCTTAGCTGCATCATTAAGGACAACAGGCTTGCCTGTTTCCAAAGTGGCCAGATGAGAATGCTTGGGGGTGGGGCAGTTATCCCTCTTTCCTAAGATGTGTCTATTTTGTGGTCCGTTTTGTTTTCCTCTCATTTGTGATATTTGGTAGTAATAGATATTTTTTTTCCTTCCATCTGTTTCTCTGTGGTCATGTGTTCGTCTTGGCTCTGATGGGCTGCTGTGGTGTTGTCATATGATCTTCCATCTTGCCTCCAGTGTCTGGTTAGCATGACTGCAATCACTCAGAAACAGCTGCTCACTCCTGACAACAAGGTTCTTTATTTTATTCTTTTCCCCTCAATTTTCCATTTTACCCTTTTCCTTTGGAGTTTTTTTTTTGTTTGTTTGTTTGTTTTCTTTGTTTTGGTTTAATATATTTATTTTTTAAACGAAAAGATGAAGCCTCAGTGGGCAAATGGGAAAAATGAGGAAGATTTAGGATAGGTCTGGGTGTCCAGGACTGATTCACCACTTGTGCTGCTCCTTGAAGTTTTTATGAGGGTTGAAGAGGTAACTTTAGAGACAGATGAAGGCTTCATTCCAATGAAAAGTGGAGGTTTTCAGGGATACAAGCAGATGTTTATGTAGAGGTGTCTCCACATTTTCCTGGAACGTCAAATTACTGGTTGTATAGCCACTTTTAAGGGCAAGTTTCAAGGCCTCTAATTCCCAAGATGTATTCAAATTACACATTACAAGCAGTAGAGTTGTGCAGTGCCATACTACTAGTGATCCAGTTAGGACTATCTGTTTTCATGTCATGAATGATCTAGCAAAATGGAATTCTGTGCTACTCCTTGACTGGCTCCAGGACTGTTTCAGCACTGAGGAGATAATTTTGACAATCAGCATAAAGGAGGGCCTGGAGATACTTGTTGACTCAGCGTGGAGGTGGTTTAAGACAAATTAACGGAGCATGCATAATGGTTGCAATTGCCTAGAGGGCAGGGTAGCTCTGATCATCTGTTCCTTAAATAACTGTTCTTGCTGAATGTGTGCATAATGTCCTTCAATAGGCCCTGGCCAGCATGAGCCTGAATACTCAGCCCATTCTTAATCTAGAGAAGTTTCATGAGGGGCAGGAGGTGCCTCTGCTGCTGGGAAGACCACAGAATGATTTGCAGTCTACTCCCTCCACAGAATTCAACCCTTTGATCTATGGAAATGATGTGGACTCTGTTGATGTGGCTACCAGGTGAGGCTTAACAGGAAGGTGGCATTGAGTCTTCATAAAAGTTTGCACTTGAGGGCAGCACAAACATTTCGTGGGTGAAACAGCATCTGTCAGGTACTATTGTAGATTCTCCTTGACATCATGTGGGGGAAAAGAGCAGCAATTACAGTGTTTATCTCAGATCTATTACCTGCAGGAACATAACTGTGTATCTTGAGGGGGTGTTTTGCTTCTTGCATTTTCCTGTAGATCATCTACTTTACCTGGATTTATCACTCTGGTATTGTATCCTCAGCTTAAATCACAAGCTTTAACTGCAGAAAAAAAGGAAAAAAAAAGCTGGGGACTTAGTTGTTACCTCAGCTAGTAGAAACAAGAATGCTATCTTTCACTGAGTGGGTGTTCATGTTAAGATGGTATATTAGAACAAAGTGATTTCTTGAGTTTTGGTTCGTTTGGATTTTTCTTTTATTTTTTGCAAGACAGCTGTTTACTAAGAAGAGTTAGGTTACCATTCTTCAAAGGTTTGAAACATTGTCTATGGCATACCTTTTAAGGGCTCTCTTTCTTCTTTTTTGTTATGCTCTGTGTTTTTATCTAATGTGTTGTTCTCTGGTTTTTTTTAGGGTTGCTATGGTGAGATTCTTCAACTCACCAAATGTTTTGCAAGGTTTCCAAATGCACACTCGCACTCTTCGCCTCTTCCCACGGCCAGTGGTAGCCTTCCAGGCAAATTCTTTTCTTGCCTCTAGGCCGAAGCAAACACCTTTTGCAGATAAGCTTTCCAGAACACAGGCAGTAGAATACTTTGGAGAATGGTCACTCAACCCTACTAATTATGCTTTCCAAAGAATTCATAACAGTAAGTGTTAGTCTTGCTTTTCCTGCACTTGGATGTAATGCAGGAGCTTGAAAACCAGACATTCTAGGGAAGGATTTAATTTTATACCGTATTAGTCCTGCTGGGGAGGAAAATCTAGTTCAAGGAATATTTTTCTCTTTTTATGTATGGCCTCATGTGTTTCTCCCAAGTTAGCCCTGCTATTGGTGAGTTGCTCCTCCAATTAATTTTACCTCGTTTGATTATGGGGAAGTCTTGTAGGCTTCTCAAAGACTGTCCCTTTGTTCAAGATTTAGTAGAGGGTAGTGTCACTGTGAATGAAGTCTTTGACGCCAGTAAATGAGTTTGATTAATGCTCTCCTTGGTTTTTTGTGCAGACATGTTTGACCCAGCCCTAATTGGTGACAAACCCAAGTGGTATGCTCACCAGCTGCAGCCCATCCACTATCGAGTCTATGACAGCAATTCACAGCTGGCTGAAGCCCTGAATGTCCCTGCAGAGAAGGAAACAGATTCTGATCCCACTGATGACAGGTTAGTGGGGAACATGCCCGTAGTCACATGAGTTATTTCAGATTGTTGGACCTCTCCTACTTCTCATTTGCAGTCTTTTCCTGTAGTCTGCCAGGCTGTTGTTTCATTTCTTGTCTGGGCAGAAAACTGGCACTGAAGTAAATTTTCTCACTGCTCTGTTATCACAGCAAACCTCTTATCCCTTTGCTAGTGTATTCATTTAATGTGATTCTCCATACTTATTTTCCTGTTTTCTTTTGCTACCTTTATGCCACTTGACATTTGTCATTTCCTCACACCCTAATTGTCTTTTCTTCCATGCTGTTCTTTCTCTGTTTCTTCTTTCTTTCTGTTGCAGTAATGCAAATACTCCCACCCATCCTACCACGCTTCCAAATCTCTGTTCCCTATCCTTAGTTATGCAAAACTTGTTAGTACTACCCACTGTCTGTGGCCACCTTGTGTGTTTAGTAAAATGAAAGGAAACTTTATATAGTAGTTTTTGGCCGTATTTCTTGGAGTTTTGTGTCTAGTTTTCCTTTCATTCCTTCCTGATTTGTGAGATCTTTCAGCCTTGGGCTTGCATGTATTTTGCATTCTACACAGCACCTGTGGTCCTAACAGAATGGGATTTATCGCTAGTGCAAAAAGGAAATGCTTTTACTTGTCATTCCCAGTTCCCTTGAAGTTATCCTACATAAACACACACATTTTGTGAATTTATACACTATTCTCTACTCATGTTTAGTCTCATAACTTTGCTAAGAGATTTTAAATGTTTTTCCATAACTCTTCACATACCTGAAAGTTATGTTTTTTGCTCTTACCTTTCATGAAGTTGGCCTGTGAAATTTATTTGTAGCTACTATAATATGAGATTTTTAGGAGGTCCATGAAAACCGTGCTGATTCACATCTTCAGAGCATCAGAGCCTGCTGTTGCTTTGATGCTGCCACTCATCTCTCTCTCTCGCCTGTTGCGGCAGTGGCAGTGACAGCGTCGACTACGACGATTCAAGTTCCTCCTACTCCTCCCTCGGTGACTTTGTCAGTGAGATGATGAAATGTGACATTAATGGTGATACCCCAAGTGAGTAACTTTTGCTTTTACTTTCACAAGGTCCACGTAGGTTCCTTTTCCTAATTCATCTGAAGAACTTCGGGAAAAAGGCCTCCCCTAAGTCTCTGAATCAGAACAAAGTATTGTCCCATTGTGGTTTTGCTCTGAGGTAAAAGTGTGTGGGTAGACTGAGAAAAGACATTTCTCCTGCTTATAAACAACTTCCTCCAAACAACACTGTGAAGAGGAAGAACAGAAATAGATGCTGCTGAACAAAACTGGTTCACTAGATGTGGAAACAACCTGCTGCTGCTAGTAAATACTGTGCAATATGGACAGCAGAGTGTGAGCTCTCTCCTGCCCCTGCATATTGATTCTCAGTGCTAGTTTTGAAGTATTACTCTGTCCTAGTGGAGACAGAAAAATGCATTCTCTGTGGCTTACACGGAACCTGCATAAACACTCACTTTGTTCAGTAAACTAAATCTAGAAGTCCCAAAACATTTCCCATGTCCCAAGGAGAAGAGGTAATAATCATAAGCTGCAACAAGGAAACTCAGGTGTAAGTAAAAAAACTTAATGTTTATTGTAGTTGAATAGGTTCCCAGGATCACTGTAGAATGTCAAACCTTGGAAACTTTAATAACTCAGTGGGACAAAGCCCTGAGCAACCTGCTTTAATTTTGAAGGTGCTCCTGCTTTGAGGAGAGAATTAGAATGGATGCCCTCCAAAAGCCCTTTACAACCTAAATTTTTATACAAGTTTATTCTGTTGAGCAGTCTTCATCTTCTAGGAATATTTAGTTAGATGGGCAAAAGGCTGAGGAAGGCCATGTTGTTTAATGAATAATGATGTGTTTGCAGATGTTGACCCCCTGACTCATGCAGCCCTTGGTGATGCTAGTGAAGTGGAATTTGATGATTTTCAAGAATATTCAGGGGATCCCGATGAACAGACCATGGACAGTGAGAACTCCCAAGAGAATAACCAGCCTCGCTCAAGTTCCAGTACTACAGCCAGTAGCAGCCCCAGCACTGTCATCCATGGAGTGAATCATGTGTGTACTGAGATGAGTTCAGCCTCAAGATCAGCGTATTAGGATATAAAGAATGGGAGAATGCACGTGGTTCTTTCTGAGAAGGGCAAAAGCTAATAGGACTGTGACACCATGCACAGATTTAATTGCATGCTCACCCTGGACTTTCTGAGCAAGGTGGAGTTTGCTGGTACCCTCTTATGCTGGGATAGACCATTCCTGTACAAAGAGTTTCAGTGCATTGAAAAATGCAGCGTTAGCAGAGAGATATGGTCCAGGTTGAGACTGCAGGAATTGCTTTTACAGCATCTGGAAAGACGTGATATCTTTAGGGGAACAAGGAGTGGGGTGGGGAAACTCATGATTTTGTGATCTTTTAAGAAAAATGAGAACATGGTAATGGAAAGCTGTTATCCTGAGCTAACATTTACTAGTCAGAGCTGTTTTAAAGAGAAGTAAGTCCCCAGAACAATGCACAAATACTGCAGTGTGTATGAAATCCTAGTTTAGAGACACAGATAGTGAGGATGTGGTGGGGGCCCCATAGCAAACAGCAAGAACTGTGCAGATTTCCCAGTTTGAAATAATTGTTCTTGTCCTGCCCTTCAGTTGTATGTACCCCACATTAGCGAACAGATCAATGATTTGACTGGTCCACAGGAGGCAGCAGACTCAGCAGAAATAGAAGAGAAGTTGGCTGCTGGATTTTCAAACCATCTCTCTTCCTTGCCACTGCAACCAAGCTTTCCCAAGATAAGCTTGGATCGTCGTGAGAGTGACATCACAGCTGGCAGCATGAGCTCCTCAGAAGGGGTGGTGAGGAAGCGAGAGTATGACAATCCATACTTTGAACCACAGTATGGTTTTCCTACAGAGGATGAAGATGATGAGCAGGAAGAGAGCTACACCCCAAGATTTAACCAGAATCTAAATGGAAGCAGGTGAGTCCTCCTTGTCTCCTGCTCTTCTGTACAGCGCTTCTGGGGTTTCTGTCTGCTTCATGTAGTTTAACATTCATGCACTCAAATGTCTTTGGCTACTGAGATGTGTTCTTGGTCACTTTCATTTAATATTGAAGTGCTGTCAACCCTTCTGGTTTGAATAAAAACCTTTGCTTAGTCCCTCAGTTCCTTACTTTTATGTAAGCAGTAGAAGCTATGAGAATTAACAATTCTTTCTAGAACATTCTAGTATATCATGTACTGATTTCTGGAAACTGTTTCAGTAAATCTTTGTCTTTTGGGGAAAAGATACTGCAGTGATTGGTGGCAATGGGTTTTCTTGTTACTCCTTTCAAACCCTTTCACCTGCTAGTCTGCCAACGCCCTTTTGTAGACAAGTTTTCAGCAGGCCCTGAAAAGCTATAAAAGCCTGCATGTAAAGATGTTTCAGTTCTCTCTTTTTTTTTTTTTTTTTTTTTTTTTTCCCTTTTCCTTGTTTGTTTGGGTGTTTTTTTTTCTTTTCCAGAGGATGGAGGTAGTGTGGTGGAAACTGGAGGGAGTGAGACCAACATGAGTCTACCACAACCATACGATGTATTGATTTGGGGCGGGAAGGGGGAATGTTAATAACAGATGTACTTAATTTCTTTAAAGGTCTCAGAAGTTACTTCGGCCAAACAGTTTAAAACTGGCCAGTGATTCTGATGCAGATTCAGATTCCAGGGCCAGCTCCCCAAACTCTACCATCTCCAACAACAGCAGTGAAGGTTTTGGGGGCATCATGTCTTTTGCAAGTATGTATGATGCATTAATTAAGCTAGTTTTATTTATTATATCAGAGTGTACAGAGAGATGGAATAGAGAGATGGCTAGTCAAGAGAATGAGTTGGTTGTCAAATTGTTACCAGCTCTCCAGCAGTCATGGTGGCTTACTGACAACTGCTGACGGCAGTGCTTTATATATTCTTCAGTAAGAAGGACTTTGGTTTTGCGGTTAGGCCCTTGAGTTGTGTGGTGCTTTAGGGCACAGATCAGAAATTTCTTCAGTTTTATTTAAACAAAGCATTGTGTAATTTTATGAAATGGATAAAATAATCTTACAGTAATATGGCTTCCATGCTGCCATGTTGTGTGCTTAGGTGCAAAATTCAATTCCTTGACTGCCGACTTTCAATTAAGTTTTTATTAAAAAGAACGTGGGTGTGAAACATGAATCTGGAATCTCTTAATGAGTGACAGAAGGCATGGCCACTTGAGTCTTGCACTACAATAAAAAGCAGTGAAAGAAGTTTGTAGCACTGGGAAAAATATATTAAATGTTTCTGGTAAGATGACTGTTGCTAAAATAAGTGTACAAAAAAACAAAGAACCAAAGCAAATTGAAATAATATGTTGGCACTTTAAATTAATAATTTGAAGTGTTAATCAGTATATCTAAATGTGGTGCTTTCAGGCTGTCTACAGGCTTAAGCAGATGATGATGCATAATTGTGTCCTTAAGATCTGCTTGTACCAGGAAGAATGTATGTTTTTTTCCTAATAAATGGAAAGCTTCTATTTCAAAGCATGGTTCCTTGGCAGATTTACAGTGTTTCACAAGACACAGTGCACAGTCCTCACTTCAGGGTTACATGTTTTGCAGATCTTCTGTCATCCTGTTTTCTCATGTGGCTCAGCCATTCATTTGCTCCCAAAAACAGGATCAAACTAGAAGGTAGACCTAAGGTGATGTGATCTAAGTACAGGAAGACAGGAGGATTTTGCTGTTACATTAGAGCCTTGAAGATCCAACATCAATTGTTGTAACGCGAAGCTACGACTTACGTTTTTGTACTGTTTAGAATAATCTGATTACAGATATGGTTGCAATGTAAATGAGGTCATGTTATGGTTGTGAGACTTTTGGGTAATAAGGAAGAACTTAATGATTAAGGATCTGAAATAAGATGGCGAATTACAGGATCTTTGGCTGTGTGCAGTGAGCAGTAGACATTAATTGTTTTTGTCTTCTGTCATAGGCAGCCTGTACAGAAACCACAGCACAAGTTTCAGTCTGTCCAACTTAGCCCTACCAACCAAAGTTGGGAGAGATAAGAATACTCCCTTTCCCAGCCTGAAAGGTAATGATTTTTCCCTTTGTCTTCTACAGCCTTTTCAGTTCTTGTGACTTGGCAATCTGAGGTCCTACCCCTAACAGGAATCCTGGGAGTGATGTCTTTTGGTCATTTGGGTAGTACCTGTGTTAAGGAGCAAGACAGTAAATTGTTGTGATATTTCTCAGTCAGTCTTTCTCCCAACAACTCTTGGGATGGGAGAGTGTCCAGTCTAGTCTGAGTTAACAGACAGAAAACAAAACCAACATTCACAGTGTATTTTGTTTAGTTTTATTTTTGAGTACTTAGTATAAAGAATGGGAACTAAGAGGTAGATCCTGCTTTTGTACTGCCACTATCTTCATGCTTAGCCTTAGGTAATTTATAAGAGTGATGATGCTGCATTTGTAAATGGGGGTAATGCCAACCTCCCATGGAGACTGCAGATTATGTGAGTTTCAAAAGTGTTTATCATCTTTTCAGATTGCTAAATAGAAAATCAGATTACAACCATGCTTTCAGTTCTATGAGAGTGAAGATCAATCCCTAGCATATGTGCACAATCTTCTCAATCTTTTCATTAGAACATCTCCTGTTTGCAGTGTCACTAGATAATATATCTGAATGGGCACTAGAGAAATGCCCCTCACACCATGGGTGTTAGACAGCCTGGTCATCCTTGTACCAAATGTAATATCACAGGGGTGACTGAGCTTGCACTGGTGTCGTAGTGTTGAGACCTTTTCAGATGCTACACCGAGGAGAGGTTTTATTTTGCCTTTCGAGTTATTCTATCTGATTAGAACTTACTGCTTTTGTTTTAATGTGTTGATTTTTTTTTCATTTATTTTTTCCTCCTCATCACTTTTATCGGTAAAGATTACTTTAATCTGGAATTGGGAAGGGATGTGGATGAAGGTTGGTATGACGTTTTGCTGACCTTTGACCTTGTAGAAACAAAGACCAAAAGGTGGATTTTGTGTTTCTGCTTTGGACTTTGTTTTTGAGACAAGTAATCATTCCCTGTGTGTAAAATGAGGAGTAACAGGACTGGTAGGGTGAAAACACTAGCAGAGACTCTGCACAGCTGTTTTTGACAACCTTTTACCAGTTGGTTATGTTTTTGTGTCCAGTTGTACTGGATAAGAAACATGCTTTGTGTCAGGGCTGTTTCCATGGGTAAACTTAATGACTGATTCCATGCATTGGAAGAAAACAGTGATGGGGTTTGCCATTCTTCATTCATGCTTTGTGCCTCATCTTCTGCACTTTGGTGTTCTTTTCTTGACTATTTTAATCCTGTAGGGCCTTTAATGTTACTGTGCAGATATGAGGATGGGATTTCCATGGAGTAGCTCAGTCTGTTTTATGCATGTGCGAGTGTGTGTGTGTGTGTGTGGTCATTTACATGTGCATGCTGGCTCACTGGGATTCCCACTGGGCACTTCAGTGGTTGTTAGATGCTTTTGTCTCTGTTGTAGAGATACAAAGTTGCTGTATTAACTTGTTCTTGCCAAGTGTGTGTTTCTAACTGTAATGGGAAATGATGCTGGGACTCCATTTCATTGCTGCTGTTTGACCACGTTCCATTTTCCTTTTTAATTTTTATTTCATGTGCATCCATTGATTTTTTTCATTGGTGATGCAGATGGTTTTTGTAGTGCCATTCAAATACAATATGTGCAATAATGTCCTTGAAGATGCAATACACTGGTTCCACGATGCCAAATTTCAAGTTGAGCACTTTCTCTTAAGATAAGTTATTCTGGCCCTTGTGGTCTTGGGCTTTCAAACATCCTTCCTGCTCTAGTGTCATTTGGGTTTTATTATGAGGGAGGGCTGGGAAGAAGCTGGTAGTTGGATTCTTTTGATGCTGACAGTGGGGAGTGTAGATATTTCAATACACTACTAATTGTATATTTTGTGTCCCAGTATTTGGGTTAAATACTATAATGGAGATTATTACTGAAGCTGGCCCAGTAAGCAATGAAGGTGGGTTCCCTACAGCATGAGCTGTGCATGATGTAACAATTTCCAGCATTCCCTGTGCCTGACTTCGGGCTACCTTTCTCGCTGGGTAACCAGTACCACATGATCTATACTAGTCACCCTCAATGCATTATGCTTTTACATATAGTGACTAATTTGAAGATGGTTCTTGTTGTGGAACTGCATGCAGAGCAGCCAAACTTTTCCTGTCTCTCACCTCCTGCTCCCATTACCATCTCTTTTTCTCTCTGCATTACTCCCATTACTGTTTTCTGCCGATGTGTGATGCTAGAATATGATATACGCTGCTGCTTTTTTGGAGTTTCCATTTTGTTTGAAGTCTGTTACCTGTAATTCGAATAGGTGTGTTAGCCAACTTTAGTGTTGCTTGTTACTGTCCTGGGATCACTTTGTTTTCTTCCCTCCTTTTCCTCTCATTCTGTTTCCTCTCCTCTTTAGGAAACAGACGGGCCCTTGTTGATCAGAAGTCTTCAGTCATAAAGCACAGCCCAACAGTGAAAAGAGAGTCTCCATCACCTCAGGGACGATCTAGCAATTCCAGGTAATATTTTTTCCTGCTTTTTAAGTATACAGTGTAGTTTGAGTGGCCTCATACCTGTCCAATGTTTTCTCAGAAGCCTAGCTGTTGAAAACTAAATAGTACTTTCCTGTTGCCCTAGACCTGGACATGTTATTGAGTAAGAAGATTTGGTACGGATGTCTTACAGTTAATAGTGCACATGCTTGTTTTTCTGTACTCCAAAATGTATCCTCCTTCTGTCTGAGATCCAAAATGTTCTAAGCTTCTACTTTAACTCAATAGTTATTCTTTGTAGTTGAGTGTTCTGGACAAGGTGATCTAGCCCATTAGAGTTTTAATGCACCATACAGGGGATCAACTGAGTCCAACGAAGAAGTCTGATTCCATAAAGTGCTTTCCTCAGCCTTGGGAAGGGACTCAGAATGGTGCAAGTAAACATTACCTGACCTGTGCCTGTGCTTTCTCCTCCCTTTGTTATGTAGCAGTCATGGGTAGAGTGAATTTATTTTGATCTAGTGGCTTTGGGGGACAAGTAAGAACAATAACTGTAGTTCAGACTGGGGAATGACTAGGTTCAGACTAGGGTGCAGTTCAGACTAGGTTGCACAGTAGTTTCCTTCTTCTTACCTTTCCCTCTGTGGCAAAAGAAGCTGAGCAAACATGCCACACGAAACATGTGCCAAAGCTGCTGCAGTAATGCATTAGTAGTGCTGCACTTCCTCTTTCAAAGAAAGCCTACAGCTCAGACTGGGGGCTCTGGAAGAAGGTTGAGGCATAAAGGATTCCTATGGATTCTGAGGGGTGCTGTGAAAGTGAAGGGTAGAGTGTTACCTCGAGGAGCTAGAGGAAAGCCTGATTATGGCTTTTTGTAGGAAATAAAGGACAAAATAAAGTATTTGATACTGCACCTGTGGAACAGAGCTTGAGCTGTGTGCAGTTACGTTAGCAGCAGGCAGAGCTGCATGTCAACTACTGTTGATAGGGAAGGTACTTCTGTGTGTGCCCGGGCCATATCTCTCTTCCCATGCAAGGCAAAGTAAGCAGAGGTTAACTAACTTTTGCCTGCTTTCTCTTAAATGTATCAGTGAGAACCAGCAATTCCTGAAGGAGGTGGTACACAATGTTCTTGATGGGCAAGGCGTTGGCTGGTTGAACATGAAGAGAGTCCGGCGTCTGCTGGAGAGTGAGCAGCTCCGTGTCTTTGTCCTGAGCAAGCTGAATCGCACGATCCAGTCCGAGGAGGATGCTCGACAGGATGTCATACAGGACGTGGTCAGTGCTGAACTCAGCAGGGTGCTCACACTGGGTGTCTGCTGAGGCTCAATTCACAGGAAGTTTTTGTCAATTGCAAAAAGCTGGTTACAGAACTTTTAGAAATTATGTTCTTGACTTACTTTCTTGCTAATAACAGCACTAATGGGGCTTTCATTGCAGGAGATCAGCCGCAAGGTTTATAAAGGCATGCTGGACCTGCTGAAGTGCACTGTGTTGAGCTTGGAGCAGTCATATGCAAATGCTGGCCTGGGAGGCATGGCCAGTGTTTTTGGCCTGCTAGAGATAGCACATACTCACTACTATAATAAAGGTAGGAAAAATGTTCATGAGAATACAGTGTTCATGAACCAAACAAGATTGGGAAGGTAGCTGGTTTTGTGCCTTTTGATATTTCAGGGCTTTTCCAACACTTCCAAAATGGTGAGAATTGTACCATTGTTACTGAAGCCTTATAAAGCTTGAAGCCTGTTTTGTGTTTCTTACACACATGTTACTGGACCTAAGCAAAATAATGGCCATACTGATCTTTAATTGAAAATGGAAACACTGCAGTAAGATGCAAAACCTGGCACTTCTACAGCTGAAGTGGGAAGTGTGGGAATGGGGACCTTCAGCTAAACCTGTCCCAGCCACAGTCTTGAAAAGTTGTTGCAGGCAACCTCAGTAGGGAGGGAGATACTTGTAATGTGGAACCATACAAAACTTGCATCTCACCAACCACGTTGCGCTACACAATTATTCTCGTACAACTAAATACTCTTAGAGGAGAAAGTCTGAAAATATCTCTTTATTTTTCAGCTGTTTCTTAAGAATCTGATTCTTAATGCAAAATAAGAAAATGCATGCTAAGGAAGAAAGCAAAAGATGACAAAAAGATAAACTTCTTCTTAGTATCTGATTTTTCTGTAATCTCAAATGATGAAAAGTTACTTATTTCATTGTAGCAGAGGAGTAGCATCTACTAAACCCTTTATAGTTGGTGTTCTGGGTCTTGTATCAGGAATTTTTTTATGTGTTGGCTTAGGTACACCCTGTGTTCCTTTCCAGTCGTTGTTAGAATGCTAAGGAAGGGTAAGGAAGGCTGTGCTAATGGAACAGTCCTGAATGTGGAGAATGGGCTGATCTTGGTAATTACAAGCTTTTAGTCTGACACTGATTTCTAAAGAAAATTGGAGTGGCTGATGTAAAACTCAGTAGTTTTAGAGTGAAGACCAAATGATGTAATTTGATGGTAGGTAGAGTTTTCCCAGTGCACTAATTGTGGTCATGACGGACAAAATTTGGTGCAAACCTTTAAAGACTCTTCTCATTATTGCATAACATCTTAATTTGCAGTAAAATTTTAACTTTTTAACTGTTAAGTGTGTTTTACTTGTTTTCAGTTAGTTGAAGTTAGTATTTATTTCTAGAAATGTTTTGTAGAGATTAGTCCTTATGTTGGTATTATTTAACATATAGGAATAAACTAGTAATCCTACAGGACATGATGGATATTGCTTATTTGTCTAGAGTAAGCTAAGTCTTAATAAAGCATGGTTGTGATTAGGTTATTATAATATGGTCAAACTGAGGACTTGTTTCTAGGAACAAGGATAGTTGACAATAATAGTAGGATTGGGAGTTATATCCTAGGAAGCAGTCTCCTGCTGCTGTACATGAACTTCCCACTATTTACTGTGTCTGTAAAAACTGGGCAGGGGGGCACTGTGTGTCTGTGAATACACATTTGGAATGCAGCTACTGTATAGTATCTTGGTATATCAGTAACAAGACCCACAACTGAGGTAGTGCTCCCACTTCTGGTATTCACATCTTGCAAAGCTGAGGAGGTTTCTGAAAGATCTGCAAGGAATTGGGGAAACACTTTTGCTCTAAAGGATGGAATTGTTCATTCTGTTGAGTGTTAGGTGTTGATTCTTTTCAATTACTGTCTAAATAGAAAGGTTTTACTGATAGCAGAATCTTAAATCCATTGAACAAAGGTATCACCAGATCTAGTGGTATGACAGTTAGATTCATCAGGTATTGAAATAGTTTGTGCAGGAGGCCCTTTATGGAAAACCTGGTTTTAATTATTCTTTTCTGAAGGTTTTGCTGTAGTTCAAACTGTGGGGTTTGATACAGAGAAATAATCCAAACTGCCTTAGGGACATATGGTTGTAGGAAGTCTCAGAGATTTATGGAAGAGCTATAGCTGATTGGTATTTTTTGGTTGGTTTTTTTTTCCCCCCTATTTAGATACTAGGAAATGAAGTTTTGACTATTAGATTCATCAGGTATTGAAATAGTTCGTGCAGGAGGCCCTTTATGGAAAACCTGGTTTTAATTATTCTTTTCTGAAGGTTTTGCTGTAGTTCAAACTGTGGGGTTTGATACAGAGAAATAATCCAAACTGCCTTAGGGACATATGGTTGTAGGAAGTCTCAGAGATTTATGATTTTTACCAATCAGCTATAGCTGATTGGTATTTTTTGGTTGGTTTTTTTTTCCCCCCTAACTGAAGTTTCATTTAGTGTTACCCATGAAACTGAATGCATTTGTCATTTTTGCACTGAGTGGAACTTGCTTATTTTCTACAAATTGTATTCTTGGTAGTTTAGGCAGAGTTGTTTAATTTTTCGCAATTTGGCAGAGGAGATGCTACAGTTACTGTGTCAGAGAAAATTCCTAGGTTTCAGATATACAGAAATGAGATACTTGAGTATCCCTAAAACTCTGGGTTTCTCCTCTACTATTTCCACCAGTATGTCGGACTATCAGCAAGCCATGTTGGCCTGTGGGAACAAATGTGGCACTGAGCTGTTTCAGTGCCAGGCTTAATGATTTAGGTGAGACCATCTGTCTCATCTTTCTTGTCCTGCTCTCATTTTCTTTTTCCTTAGGCTTCTTTCTATTTATTTATTTATTTATTTTCTATCAACACTGTTCTTTTAATTTAAAGAACCAGAAAAGAGAAAACGAAGTCCTACAGATGGATCTGTCACTCCAGTTGGCAAGGATCCTGCATCATCCCCAAGAGTGGAGCCAAAACCTGCGATGCAGCTGCCGGTACCTCAGCTAATGCCAAAGCCACCGAGCCCTGCAGGCAAAGGGCCAAGGGAGTTTGACACAAGAAGTCTAAAGGAAGAAAATTTTATTGCTTCCATTGGTGTGTATTGAGGTGCATGTGAAGTGCAGGGGGGACTTCTGGTTTGGCATTAGGTTCTATTTGCATTCTCTTCATTTTAACACACTACATTGCTACTATAACATGCTTCATTTACACCTTGGATCACAAGGAACAATCGTATGTGTTTTCACCCTACTCTTGGATAAACTATCCACCGCAATTTTCTCCCAGAAGCTATCTAATCTTAATTGTTTCTATATTTCATTACACCTTAAACAGCCTTATTTTTTGTTCTGTGATTGCTGTTTTCAAGCAACGGGAAATGGCAAAAGAGGAACAGGGGCAGCAGGACTTCAGAAAGGGCAGCTGTGGCAGGGAAATGTGAAACAAAGGTTTTCTGTCATTGCTGGCTGCTGTGAATAATGTATCCTGATGTAAGTGGGATCCAAAATCTGCTGTTTGTTAACAACAAAATTTCCAAAAGGATTTTAGTTACAGTTTCAGTGAACAGGAGTGATGGATTTTCCTTCTATGCAATAGCAAATAGAATGTGTGCATCTGCTAGGCTGGTCACTGGAGATTTTCCTGTCTTACTCTTAGATGGCCTAGCTTTTCCCTATGTCATGGGAAAAAGTTTGAAATAGGGCTTTCAGAACTGTTTTATTTAGAAAGGGCTTTACAGACTTTTTTGGTGGAGGAGAAAGAAAAAAATTACTTTGGTTGGATCCTCTGGGCTGTGGGTTGTAAACATGAGAAGTACCATCAGCATATGAGAAATTTTTTCTCAACTGCAAAATTATGTCGTGTTAAATTATAGACATTGCTTCTTGCAGCCTGTTTAAAATAACATTTTCATAAATCACTGTGTGAAAGATTAATCTTCTGAAAGTGTGGTGCTGTGAGGATTTGTATGTAGTTTGTGGCATAAGACAAGGGAATGTGTGTGTTGAGCAGCCAAGTGACAGGAGTACAGACATGCATTCTTATACACACATAATAATTGCAGGCTGGGTGCAGTCGAGTCCTGAACTGATACTGAACCCCTCTGACTTGACTGGCTTTCTGTTTAAAGAGGTAATCTATGGAGGCAGTTGCTCAGACACTGGTCTTGCACTCTGTTTGAAAAGCTGTCAGGAGGTTGAAAGAGTTGCAGATTCAGATGTCCAGCATTTTAGTTAGTTGTTTGGTTTGGTCTGGGTACTTTTCTCTTCTACTTTTCTATAGAAGAGGAAAAGGAAAGTATGCTTCTGGCACAACTAAGAATAAACCGGGCTCTAGGACAGTGTTCTTTTAAAAAATGAAGAGAGATCTTTTGATGAGGTTGCTAAGATTGCTTCTTTCCCTTTAATGAAATTAAAGCCTCATAGAAGTGGAAATCATAGATATCAGATAGTTCCTGTTTGTGAAGCATCATAAGAAGTGCTTTTCAAAAGAAGTGCTATGCAATATGCCATGTTAGCTGCTGTTGCCAGAATATAAGCCTTAAACAATTCACAGTCTTCAAGGATGGGCAAAGGTACATCCTCGTTGGTGGTTCTGATGCTATGATGGTTTCCACTTGTCTTTTATGGAGCTAAATTACAAGAAGAATATGGTTTTACCTAGACTGGCAAAGATCAAAAGACTTGAATGTTTTTTTTGAAGCCTTTTTTTCTAACTGCTTTTGTCTTTCACCACAAAACATGAACTGGTATGCAAGTCACTTTTTAGGAAATTGCTGTAAAAACAGTGTAGTCTCCATGTTCATCTGACTCGTGTGATCTAGAAGTAAAGGATGTTTCTCTTGTGTTGCAGAGAGATAATTCAATGCTGCTTGCCTGTTATATTTTCTTTATATTCTGTCATAGAAACTTCAGAACAAGACAGCTTCGGATATACAGGGCTGGTGTTAGTCATGGCTTAGCTGTGAAATGCAGGTGTTCTCATTCAAACTAATTTATTTAGGGAAGAGCATTTGGTAAACATTTACATCTTGCTGAAATAAGGTATTTGTAAGCAGTTCCATTTAAATATGGGGAAAAAAAGTTTTTATATGAAGGTGATCCAACACTAGAACAACTAGGTTGCCTGGAAAGGTGGTAGATTCTCCATCTGTGGAGAAAGTGAATACCTGAATGGACATGGTACTGTGGCAGGCAGCTTTAGTTGATCCTGCTTTAAGCAGGGAGTTGGACTAGGTGATGTTCTCAGGTCCCTTTGAACTTCAGCAGTTCTGTGATTCTGTGAAGTTTGGAAGGTACTTACAGCCTCAGGTTGCAGATACATAAATACAACTTTGAATTAATCTCGTGGTATTGTATGGATGAAATGAAAATTGGGCTGCTACCCTTTTTACCTAGATACAGGAGGAAATACTAGAATGAGAAGTCTTCAGAAGGATGGAGCAAAATAATGTACAGTTGTGTTTGCAGTAGTCATGTAAAGTATGTTAGTGTGGTGATTAAACTGCATCTCAAATCTGGAGCTGAATCTATGGTAGCTGAACCTGTGGAGTTTTCTGGTACTACAGGAACAACGGCCGTAAAGTTCATAGGTTTTCCTATTTCTGAGGTGAAGTAGGATGGATTTTTACTATCTGAGCTTTGATCTCGACTGTGCTTGATACCTAATTCCTACCTAGAAAATTCAGTATGAAGATGATGCTTCTGGTACTCACCAATTGCTTACTTCTGAGGTTCTTGTCTTCCAGGGTTTATCACCTGTAGTGTAGGTCATCACCTGTAGTGTAGGTCTTTTTGTTAGGACACTCGTGGCTTTTAAGTTGATAATTAATTTACCCCTTTATGTTAGTGATAAGTTTGGTTTATTGCATACTTTCCATAACTGTTAATGAAAATGTCAGTACTTACTTAAGTTTCCATTACTAGTTTTTAAATAATTTTATAATCCGGTCAGATCACTTTATTTTGGCTGGTTTTTTTTCAACAGAAAAGATTGTGCTACATACTTAATGCCCATCAGGTCCTTTTTGGACCTGCTGTCTTGTTTAGTTCAGGGTCATGTAACAAAGCCACAGGTGTAGTATTTTATGCCCTGTGAGTTTATTCAAAGTTTTGTTTTTCTTCTTTGACTAAGTAATTGACAGTAAAATCTAGTCTGTTTTTAATGTGCTAGGGTATACTCTACACTAAATTAACAGACAGGTCAGCTAAAAGTAAGTTAATGGCAGGTGTTGTAGCTTTCAGACTGGTGATTTTTAAAGTAAAGCCATATAGACTGAGCATGGAAGAGGCCAGATGTTTTCAAAGCCCCTTAACAAACAAATTCAGTCCATCTTAGAGATTGTTATCTCTGTCAGTGTATGCTTAGTTTGATAAGCCTGTAGGATGTTGTTTGGATCCCTCAGCAGTTTTATCTTACCCATCTGTCTATGAAAGTTGAAGGAACATCCATCAATCACGAAGCAGATCTAGAAATTGGTAGGCTAGAAGCCATCTTTCTAGCTTTTTCTACCTTGTTGCATGTCTTACTCCTTATGTCTTCTTTCATAATCCTTTGAAGCCTTGCTTCACAGTTGTAACCTATCCTTTTAAATTGTTTTTTCAGTGGACATTTTACTCAATACAACTTATTTAGAGCCTGTCTTGCCCTTATTTTTGCTATTTGCAGGGTGGAATGGGTTTCTAACACATTTAAGTGACCTTTCAGTTGCTCAGAAAGTTTTCTTAAAGAGCAGTAAAAGAACATTTTACTTCTTTTTCCTTCCATTTGCCACTTTTCTAAGAGGATCTTCCTCTGTAGCATCTCCAACTTAAATGGTGCTAGTGAGAGAGGACAGTGCCTAACACCTAGAGTCAGCTCACCATGTCAGGTTGTAATGTTTCCTTTGGCCAAAGGGCCAGCACCTGGAATGATCTGATGTTTCTGAGCGGAAAAGGTGACTGCATTTCAGAGTTGAACAATGTGAGTGATAGAAAAGTGCAAGTGTCTCGTGACTGTTTTGTCCCAGGGCTAAGTTTCAAATTCAGTTTTAAGGACACTTCAGACTGTTTTGCTGGTTTGTGCATTGTATAGTCTCTTAAAGAATTCATCGACTTTATTAGAGTGCTGTGACTTTGAGTTCTGGAAGTTGGAGTGAAGCATGTCTGATATCTTGCTTATTTTCAATTCTTCATCATTTTCTGTTCTCTGTGGGAGCAAGTGGATGCAGAGAAGTTCAGCTCTTTGCATATAGGACAGGTTCATAGGCAGAGCCAGACATTTATGGAGAATGTTGTCAGGTCAAAAATAACGTGTAAACTTTATGATAATATGTAAGACATAATATTGATTAAATGTTGTGTTAACCTACACTTTAATATTTTTGGAATTGTTGCTGTTGTTTTTTGTGTCTTCCTCCTTTCAGTGATATAAACTAGAGACATTAAAATGTTTCTGTTTATTAGAACTTCTGTGATGCCTGCGTTTTACAGGAGTAAATATCTGACAGTCTTAAATCCCTTTCTTAGTAAAGGTGATTAATTATTTGTTCATAAGAGCTGTTTTTCCTTAGTTGATTAACTGCTGTCGAAGTGTAGCCCGAGGAGGGGAGGGGGGATGCACCACCATCACTGTATGAAGTCATCTCTAATGTCTGAATACTGTTACTAAGAGATGATGCAGTGCTCAATACCTAACACTGATTTCTTTTAAACTGGTGTTAATTAACCCTTCACTCAGTAGTTGTCATAAAAGTATTCATTTTTTTGCCCTTTTTTTTTTTTTTTTGTTTTGTTTTTTGTTTGTTTTTGGTTTTTTTGTTTGGTTGGTTTTTTTTTTTGTTTGGTTTGGTTTGGTTTTTTTTGAGGTGAAGGGGTGGGGGTTTTTTTTGAAATTTTTTTCCCCATTTTCACCTGTCTGACCAGCTGCTGACTCTTTCTCTTTCTCTCCTGCTTTCAATGCATCTTGGGTAGAATTGTGGAACAAGCACCAGGAAGTGAAAAAGCAAAAATCTTTGGAAAAAACGAGTAAGGAAATTTAAAAAAAAATGTAGAAACTGACTCCTCCAGCCTCCCCATAACTGCCAACTCCCCAGGTTCAGGGTGAGCTTGCATCTCTGGCACACAGGTTTTATACTCACAAGAACAAAATCTATCAAGAAAGTCTCCATTAACGGACCAAACAGATCTGTTTGCCCTGAGGAAATTCTGTTCAAATGTCTCTTTCTTTTTTTTTTTCTTTCTTTTTCCTCCCCCAGTTGTTGCCTTCAGAGAAGAGGAAGCAGGTGTTCTGCATCCTCACTAATCAGATAAATATGAAAGAATTTTGAGATACTCCATCTCCTTCCTTAAAAGTTAAAACTTTTTTAACAAGTTGTTTACATTGATATATTGATTGATTAAATGTTACTGGAATGAAGAATTCCTACTTGTTCAAGCTGTGGGATGGTGAATTTTGTTAACTGGCATCAACTATGAACAGTCAGTCTGCAACAAGAAATACTTCTGAGGGGGAGAGAGAAGGTGTATGTGAATAACTGTATTTAGTGATGGCTTCTAGAAAATAGCCTCATAATAAGGAATCAACCTCATTTTGTTTTTCATATCCCTTGGTGAAGAAAGAGTGAAATAGTTTGAGGCTGTTGCAGAGTCTAAATAATAGTCTAAATCTAAACAAATCTGAACATCTGTTAAAATATGATAATGAATAAAATATTGAATGTGAATACTCTGCAGGTGCAATACCAGGTTTTGCTCTTTTGGTTGTCACTGTTGTAAATAGGGACATATGACTTAAGGGCAACAGCCAATGTATAACAACCATGCTGTGGTAGGTGTTTCTTAACCATAAGCTTAGTTTGTACTTCGCAGAGCTGATGCTACCTATTTTACAGACTGGAAATTGGGAAGGATTAATACCTGAGATGAATGAGTGAAGATTCCTAACATTCTGATTAGGCCTGGGTTTGCTTACATTAGTTTTAGGCAGATCAGTTAAATACTTCTGTTAAGTACAGATTGGGATGTGGAGTTAGTTCAAAGAGAATGTGGTGACTCTGCAGTACAGCTTACTGTCCTTCAGTTGTGAATTGCTACCTGCTGAGGTAGGAGTGTGTGAGACAGACACACAGCACATGCACACACCTGCCCTCCCAAACGGAGCCTTTCAGGTAGGTGCCTGCATTGGGAGGGATAAATAGAAGTTTTAGTGTTCCATGTGTATTAGAAATATGGCTCCATAAAGAAGGGAAAGGGAGGTTTTTAAGTGCCTGTAAATTGACAGTGACAACAATGTAGTTGTGGCTGTTGTGCTCCTTAAACTCAGTTGCAGGCCTCAAATATCTGAACTGCTTCAGTCAATTTCAATTCCTTTAAAAGTCAAACTGCCAGAAACATATCTGAATTATGTGTTGGGACGGGAAACTCCTAAATTGCTTAAAACACACAGCTGAAATTTTGTGTTATTTGCTGTAATAATAAGATATAAAACTTTTGGCTGTATCAGAGCTAGAAATGATGACCACTTGAATGAGTGGATATAGACCTCTAGAAGTGAGCTATGTGTATTTCAGTGAAAAATAATATTCCAAATTCTTAGAAAATATTTTTTTAGTTATTTTCTTCATCAATTCTGTTTATGCTTTCTCTTTCTTAGAGTCTTTGAGGAGTTGATTTACAGTAACTAAGGCATTTGGGTCTAGAGGCAAAATACTATAGCAAGCGAAGAATGCTTTCTGTAAACACTTCACAGGAAGAACTGATGGTTGAGTAGTAAGCTAGTATGGTCTGCACAGCCCGCTTATGGCTTTGCTATTCATGAGTTTACATATCATCTCAAACTCACTCCCACAAATCTTTGTATATTATCCTTCTCTCTCTCTCTCCTCCCTTCTCTTTTTCTTACCTTTTCACTATCTTATCCTCTCTAATATTACATGTAATACAAACATGTTCATAATTCCCAGGTTGTTGTGATCAGTGGTTACATAGGTAGTGGCATTGTTTGTTTAGGGATACTGGCTATAACATGGGTATAGAATGCAAATATTCCAGCAGCTGATCATGTCTTCCTGTTACTGAATAGTTGGCAGATATGGCTATGGCAGCAGTATTGCATTCAGTCTCTTCCCCTTTCTGAGAGTATTAACATCCTGTGCACCGCCTATAACACACTCTTTTCTTGCATTGTTATTTACTTCATTCAGTGCTTATCCAAATTTCTTTTCAGGCTCTACCTCTCCATCATTCTCTTTTCCTTCTGCCATCCCATCTGAGGACAATAGATGATACAATTGTAGAAGTGCATGGGAAATTGAACACAAAGTTCTTTATCCTTTCTTTCCCTTTTTTGTTTTTTTGGATTGTTGGGTTAATGAATGCATGACTTTAAAAGCTTGCTGATTTCCTCTCTCTCTCCTGCCTATGTGATTGCCAACTCTGGAGAGCCATTTGTTAATGTAATTGGGGAATGTTGTGAAGTACAGCATCATACAAGTTTAATCTTTGAAAGTATTATTGGGTAACACCAATTGTCGCTGTTTATTTGCTTGTCATGTGTTGCCTGATTTTTGCCTAGATAATTGCAGTGGGCAACCAAAAAACTCAGTCCAGGACTTTGAGCAATTTAGCTGTTCAAAAAAGGATTCTGACTTTTAAGTAAATAGGTATTCTTTTTTATTACCAAGAATTAAAGGAAGTGGCTTCCTAGAGTTGAATGTCAACTGCTCTGCATGTGTTATTGTAACTGGAAGCTACTTGACTGTCGTCTGTCCTCTTATCTCTCTTGAATGGCTAAGAAAGGTACTGTTTAATTATAGTCACTCCCGGACTTTGGAATATTTGAAATTCAAACTAATGTTTGAAGACTAGCACATGTGTTCTGCTGGCCTTGTTGTTTTCAGTACCAAGGAATAATAAAATATGCATTAAAAATCAAAGAAATGAGAAAGCAAATCTGTTTTCTTGGTACTGTTCCTGCTTCCAGTCTGTCATCTGCTTTCTCCTATGCTGTTTTTTCTTGGTACAGTAATTATTTACTCTTTCCTTTGTTCAGGACCAGAAGGTGTGAAACAGTTTGATTTGGGAGAAACAGATGAGAAGAAATCCCAAATCAGTGCAGACAGTGGCCTCAGTTTGGCCTCAGGTTCTCAGGTCAGTGGCTCCTATGCTTGCTTTATTTATGTGGTAAGAGATAGGATTCTTCTATTGACTGCTTACTTATGGGAAGACTTCTAAGGTTTGAGTATTCCCTCAAACCAAATGAGAGGCTAATTTGGTAAAATTCCTTTGCCCCTTTCTCTAGGGCATTGGTCTTTGTAAACTCAATTACAGGACACCATGGTCTTTTGACACTCAGACAGTAGTTTCTATCTGATTGGCTAAATAAACTAAGGAAGCATAAGGCATGGGATTCAAGAGCCCAGAAGAATGGGAAGTGATGTTCTCTCCTTATGGTAAAAACTAATGTGACTCTTCTTGTCCTTTATATGTTTTGACTGCAGAAGAGTGATTTTGACTCTATTCCCAGTGGAGGACCAGCAGTTATGGTCCGAAGTACAAGCCAAGATTCTGAAGTCAGCACTGTGGTAGGATATGCCCAGAGTGAAATCTGGATGTGATTGACTGCTTGTTAAAGTGGGAAAGGGCATTTTGTGCCTACATTTTGTGTGGTGTGGCAGCAGAGTGTCACACATGCATCTTGTACTCCATGAGTTGTCTCTCCAGAGCCTCTGAGTGGGCAGCAAGCATGTGTGTGTGCCAGAACATACATAGTGCTTGCTTTATGAGCACATTACAGCCTTCATATATGGTGCTCATTGCTGCTATGCATTCCTACATATTGGTGTATGTATGGAACTGGTGGATTGCAACAGTTCTATAAATATGTCTTAGTTTTGTATAAACTATCTATAAAAAATAAAAGTTTTAAAATGTAACCTGAGATCAAAGAAGGCAGGTTGTTTGATGCATTAAAAATGAGAGGAAATTCTCTGATGTATTATCTGTTGAAGGTAATGGCTTTATTTTTCTCCACAGGTTAGTAACAGTTCTGGAGAGACATTGGGAGCAGACAGTGACTTGAGTAGCAATGCTGGTGATGGCCCAAGTGTGGAAAATGGTGGCAATTTAGCAGGATCCAGAGGCACTGTGTCAGACAGTGAAATTGAGACAAACTCTGCTACTAGCTCTATCTTTGTAAGGGCATTGCAGACTTAATTTTTTTTTTCTTTTTAATCTTGTACAGTAATATTTCAATGTGTGTGCCTGATTCAATGTGTGTGCCTGATTTCAATGTGTGTGCCTGATTCTAAGGCTTAATCAGCAATGAGGTACAATATTACAATGTCAAAGATATAGTTTTGTCTGGATCCAGATACCTTTCTTCATCTACTCTGCAATAAATGTTTTTTTGAAAGTAGTAGAATCACATCTTGCACCACTTTAGAGACTCTAGCAATGTTTAATATTAATTCAATGTTTCTCTCAACCAAATGGACATTTGGTGGGCATTATTTGTCCTTAACTAAAATGAAAATTCCCTGTTTCTTAGGAGAAGCTGATTGAGTAAAGGAGTGATCCATGTTAGTTTTAGCAGCTGTTCTGTTTCTTTAAAGTATTACTTAATCCTATTTGAAGTGTAATCATAACTTTTAAATATATTAGCCTAGTTGGAAGGTCTGTATGCAGCAAAACCCAAATAATTTGTGAGCGCTTCATTTTGTAAAGTCCTTGATTATTGTGCATAACCTCTAATATGCATCTTACCAAGAAAATAATGATACACTTGTTTTGGCTAAATCAAGCTCTCAGTGAAATAAGAAAACAACTTGCAGTGCCTTAAGATTGGTCTCACTGTGTTCACTATTTTATAATCCTGATAAGATTGTAAAAGCCTTTACAGGGCTTCTTCTTCTAATGTTAAGAAAGAAACAAAACCATTGTGTTTCATGGCAGATTTCTACAAAAAGCATGAAAATTATTTAACCACATCTGCTTCCTTAGTTGGAAGTGGGTGTCCTCTCAGTTACTGAAGAGTCAGACTTCTTTTAACATTTATTTTTCTGTGTTTTTCTACTAAACTAAATAGAATAGAACTGAATAGAAATTAAATAGAATTCTAAGAAACCTCGCAAGAGATTTACAACAAAGATGATGGGTGTATATGAAGTGCAGTGAATTCAAATATTTCACCATAGTTTACCTGGTGTAGAGAAATAAATGGGCCAGCTTTGTTGTCACAGTTCCTGCTGGCTGGTCGTCCCAGCTCTCACTCTTCAGGCCAGATGAGATGTAATGATTTGCTTAATGTCACACCTTTATGAATGCATAAGTTTGAAATAGGGGGGATGACAGAAGAGTTTCTTTCCTTCAGTCTGGGGCTTGTGTTTTGCCTCAGTTTTCCTTCAGGGAAGCATTGTGCCTCCTCTGTGTTTTGATTTCTCTGTTTGTCTTTCTTAGATTTTTCTTTGGCTGACTCTGTGTTAAAGTGTATTCCGCTGCTCTTTGAACAAAGCAATTGTTTTGTGAATGTTTGCAGGAGAAGCTTTTTTGAAGTATAGCTTGAAAACTTGCATCTGTTAAACCCAACAGCACAAGAGAGATGCCTGCAAGGTGCAGAGTTAAATTGCCAATTCCTCTTGTATTATTTTCAGGCCAAGTCTCACAACCTGAAGCAGAGTGTGAAGGATAGCAAAGGGAGTACTCCAGGGAGAGGTCCAGAGGATGGGAGCCAGCGTGTCTATCTGTATGAAGGACTTTTGGGTAAGCTACTTTTATTTGTGGGGAGGGAATCTTTCAGGTTGAAGTTCAGGTGAAATCATGTCTAGGACAGACTGGAATTTTCACTTCCCCGACACTGTTTTTAACCTCTAGCTGTTGTCCGTGCTGGTAGAATAGGAAGGCACATCAGACCATTCAGAGTAAAGCCAAAGTTTTGTTGGGGAAATTAAGTAAGAGGAGATTGGTGTGAGTGGTGTAGTTTGCATAAAATTAAGTGTGTCCGAATCTCTTGCTCTTCTTGAATATGAATTCTTTAAACACGGTGAAGAAAGGGAGAAGGAAGTTAGCTATGTATGGAAAGCTAAAATATATCCCTGATCTTGAGAAAATATCATTCGCCTTAAGTCACTGAACAGAGGGCTAAACTCAGAATACTAAAGGGTTTTAAGTATATCCCTTGAACTAGTACATTGGCTATTTTGTATTTTGTCTGGACTTGCTGTTAATCAAAAGCTCTCTCTTCCTGTGTTTTTCATCCTTCCCATTTATCGTTCCTACCTGCTTGGAATGGTGCAGGTAGGGATAAAGGATCTGTCTGGGACCAGTTAGAGGATGCTGCAATGGAAACCTTCTCTCTGAGTAATAATCTTATCTTTCCACTTCTCTGTGTGTTTGCTGTGATCTGTGTCTGTCTGAGATATTCCTGTCTCTTTTGGGCAGTGTTAACAGTGTATGGAAGAAGCTGTACTCCTTAAAAAATAGAGATGAGAGGTACTTTACTGTAAGGGATTAAAAATATTGTGCCGTTAATTAGAATGAGAGATTTGTCTTGTCTTTTCTTTTAAACTTTTCTTCAGTTGTGATATTGCTTGTGGTTTACAAGTAACCTTTTTTTATTTAATATAGTTTCATTGTGTGTTGGCTTATGGTATTTTCAAGGAGTGGGAATGAACAGGAATTAACCATAAAGTATCTGACTGGAATAAACGGAATAAATGCTCAATTTTTTATACATTGCATAGGCAAAGAGCGTTCAACTTTGTGGGACCAGATGCAGTTCTGGGAAGATGCTTTCTTGGATGCTGTGATGTTAGAGAGAGAAGGAATGGGGATGGACCAGGGACCTCAGGAGATGATTGACAGGTGAATTCTTCAGTAGACCTTTTTCCTCCTCATTGTTTCACCTGGGGTTCAAATAGTAAAAATAGTAGGGAAAAAATTATTTTAGTTCTGCTTAACATGCTATTATCACTTTGTAAACCTTGTTACTATACCTGACTATTCCAAAGGGAGTCTCTTCTCTCTCTGCTGGTCAGTAGCTCCTGATATTGAAATACTTGTCTTTAGTTATGACATATGCATTTTTTAACTCTTGTGGTGAGATATTTCCAGAGAAATGGGTAATGTAAGCGTAAGAACAATATGAATGGATGGAATAGACTAGATCATTAGTAAAGCAAGAGATTTCTGTGGCAGGATGGCCATATTCTGGAATAATAGTGTGTTGACATACAGTGAAAAAATTAAGTAGCTCCAGAAATGGCATTTTGAGCCTTCTCAAAATGCAAAGTAACTTAAAGGTGTTTTCACAGCTTGTAGTTAAACAAAAAAACCCATGAGGAAACCACTCTCTAGAAATATCTGTGTGGTTGCCTAAGGCTTGACTGTTTCTAAGATGTCAATCTTGACTCACTTCCTCTTCCTCCCCCCAGCTCTGTTAACAGCTGATCATTCGGTGTTCATGTCTACCACCTGCAGCTCTACTCCCTCCATCCATGCTATCATGGAACATGAAATTTGGTAGCCAAAATAAGAACTAGTTTGGGGTGATAGTTTCAAAACTGTTGTTCCAGAAACTGCCTACCTTACTTGAAAAAGAGAGTGCCTGGTGCACTTCCTTCATCAGCTTTCTTCTGCCTTGCAGCTGTATTTAAGCTCTAATGTGGGATAGCTCTTGTGCTGTGTTATGTGTTCCTCTTCTGACAGTTGTAATTGTCATGGAGCTGCCACTGCAGAGAACAGGAAATGGATGATAAGCCCAGCAGACCACTAACAAATTTCCCACTGAACAGATGTTATTTGCTTCAACTAGTTAATAATTAAGGGAAATGTTCAATTACTGATGACAGTTTTTTACTGGAAAATGCACACTTGACTTAGTGTTTTTAGGGGTTTTATTTGCTGTATGCTTTGCAAACAGTGCTGTGTCCTCTGCCAGTGCTTTAGTGAAGTGGATGAAGAATGCCTGTGTGTCTGTTTCAGATGTAGCTCTTCTTGCAGGTATCTTTCCCTGGGAGAGCACGATCGAAAGCGTTTGGAGGATGATGAGGATCGCTTGTTGGCTACACTGCTGCACAATATGATTGCTTATATGCTTATGATAAAGGTGATTTCTTGTTCTTTTTAATAGATTGCTACTCAGATTTTCATTTGTGTTGAAACCATACATCTCTGCTAATGAAACTCAGAGCTGTGAATAATAAAGGCAGTTTCTAGTAGAAACTGGAAAGTTGGAGGGCTTTCTGTTACCAGACAGATTAATTTATTTGGGAAGGGAAGCATAATCCTGCAAAGCCAACACCTTGGTACTTTAATTTATTTTCTTGTTTTGCATAGCAGAGCCTAGTAGGTTTTAATTTTAAAATATATTGAAAAATACAATGCTTTCTTTCAAGCACAAAGAATTCAGCACAAAGAATTCTTCTGAATTTAGTGAAACAGACTGAGTTTGTTTTATATACTCCTCAACATTAAGGTCATAATGCAAATGTGTTAGAAAACATGTTTGATCCAGCTTGAAATCAGCATTCAAACATGTCTTTGAATCCTTTAGTATCAATGGCTGGCATTCATACTCACCTTTTGAAATGGAACCTAAGGCAGAAATATTTTGCTTCTGAGCTTGCCTGCAGCTCATCATCAGGAAGAGCCTTTTGCTGTTTGAAGGCTCTCTGGGAGTGCGTGTTAGAGCCACAGCCTAGTGACCAAGAAACACATGGTGAAAGAACGAGAACTCTGAAAGATACCATGTTGTGTTGAGGGCTCCACAGCTTCATAACTTGAGTCTGTGCAGAGGAGGAGGTGGAGGAGCTGGTCTGGCCAGTGAGACTCAGAAGTGGTAACATGGAGAACTGAGGCTTCTAATGTCAGTAGTTGGAAGTGGTGGGTAGTGGAACTGCAGCTTGTGCACATGGGCAGGCAGGAAATCTGTTGTGCACAGCATCACGTGCACAGGAGCTGGAAAAAGTGGGGAATGTGCAATGTGGTCCTGTGCTGCTGATTAAAGAGGTCCTGGCATCAGTGAATTGGATGTAAATTGTTTTGCTTCTTAGCAATGGAAACCAAGATATGTTTGGGAGATTGGAGTTGTCTGCTGTGAATAGAATATGCAACTGTCTGTATATCTGCTTTCTAGGTGAACAAGAATGATATTAGGAAAAAAGTGCGTCGTCTAATGGGAAAATCACATATTGGATTGGTGCATAGCCAGCAAATAAATGATATTCTAGACAAACTTGCCAATCTGGTAAGTAAAACAGATATCACAGTGATGAGTGATATACCTCTGGGATCTACAGTGGAGGAAATAAATTGCCTGAAAAGTCTTATGTATATTCTCTGCAACACTAATTTTAAAATATTAAAAATAATTAATTGAATTTTTGAATGCTACTCTTCAGAAGTATAGAGTAAAGACTGTGACTATATGAGCCTGTTTATAATGTTTTAATGTTACACAATTATCAGAGCTGCAATACAAATATCTATTAACATGACACTTATGTACCACAGTTCTGTGCAACATCAATGTTTTCTTAATAACTTTTGTTGGCAGGAACCTTTATGATTACTAAGACCGTAAGAAGTGTTTAGTTTTCCATCAGTTTCCAGGCCACTATAAGACTTATAGCAACCAGTTTCTGTACAAAACTGTTCCCAGTATTCATAGAGAAAAAACCTAATGTCCTCTAATGGTCAATAAGAATATAAGCTAAATCTTCAGTTAGTAAATCTAGCCAGTTTTTAACACAATCATCACCAGTGGGAACACAAGTTAGGCTCTTTTAAAGGTAATTTCTACCTTTGGAACTTACTTTTCTGCACAGAAAAGACACAAAATTATCTTATAATTAATTGGGAAAAATCAGACCAGTTTACTGCAATGATACCAGAGCTCAGACACCTCACTTTCCCATACTGAGTATGGTACTATGTGAATACTGTATGCTGTCATAACTCTCCCAATCACACTTTTTGAAACCAAACTCACTAGAGTATCTTGCTTACAGCTATGTCCAAAATTGTCTCCAATGAGCTCATTAAATTCTGTTAAAAATTCTTCTTCCTTTCATTTGTGTCACTGAATTTTTTTTGGTTTTTTCCCCAATGTTCATTCATGATTGCATGTGGGTTTTTTTCTAGAATGGACGGGAACTCCCTGTGAGACCCAGTGGCAGCCGCCATATCAAGAAGCAGACTTTTGTAGTACATGCTGGGACAGACACAACAGGAGACATATTTTTCATGGAGGTAGAGACAAGAATAATACTAATGCAACCAGTAGCAGAAGAAATAAGAGAAACAGCATTAAAAATCTTACATAATATTTTGTGCTCCTAGGTATGTGATGATTGTATTGTGCTGAGAAGCAACATTGGAACTGTGTATGAACGTTGGTGGTATGAGAAACTCATCAACATGACTTACTGTCCCAAAACAAAAGTGCTTTGCCTCTGGCGCAGGAATGGTCAGGAGACACAACTGAACAAGTTCTACACAAAGAAGGTTTGTATCTTGTCTAATATACACAATACTGCAGGAATAACTGCACAGAAAAAAACAAATCCTTTGTGTGTCATATTCTATGTTTAATCAAAAAATAGCACTCTCTTTCCAGCACTGGTTACTGGACTGCAGTGGCTGTTCAGCAACACTGACATCTGAAGCTGGCATTGTGCCCTGTCATTTACTTGAAAACAGTTGTCCACCAGAAAGTAATTTAAGAAATGACATGTAGCTTTTTTGTTGGAAGAAGGAAAACATCAGTATTACTACACACTGTGTGAGCTTGCAGGCTTGTGAAGATAGGAAAAATACTACAGAGGATTTGTGGACAAAACCTAAATAAAACTATGCCCTAGGAGTTAATGGTGTAATTTTTGATCTTAGAGTCGTAGAATGGCTTGTGTTGGAGAGGACTTTTAAGATCACCTGCTTTGAACCCCGCACTGCCATGGGGCACCGTCCATTAGTCCCTCTGTCCATGTCACTGACCCAGTACTGACACCCAAGGAACATCACTTGTCACCGTTTTCCACTTGGATGCTGAGCCATTGATCTCCACTCTTTTGTTTGTCCATCCATCAAATTTGTTTCTTTCTAGTACAGAGTAGCTCAGCCTTCTCTGTGTCCTGTATCTTGAGCTATAGAAAAATAGAAGATTTTCTGAAATTTAGCTCTGAGATTATGGCTTAATCTCAGAGTTGAAGGAAGATGAAGAGAAGAATATGCCATAAGGAAATTGATATGAATAACGTAATTATGTGCTTGACTAGCAATATTGATTGCTGGAAGCTGAAAGAAAGAGAGGGATTATTTTGATGCTTATTCTACAGTAAGAAACTGCATAGGCTTGGTTAGAATGTGCCAATGCATGAACTCTTCGCTAGCTTTTGTGGTTAAATGCAATGAAATAGTTTCTCTATCATCTTGGAAAAAAAAATATAAATACTAACTAGTAATTAGGTGTGCTTGAGCTTGTATAGACTTTTGGTTGTTAGGCATCACATGGGGCTTGTTCTTTTAATAGAATCTTAGAATCTTGCTGTTCTTTCCCTCCCTTAGTGATTTGGAGAAATAACATTGCATTACTCTTCTTATCTTTTATCTCTTAGTGCCGGGAACTGTACTACTGTGTAAAAGACAGTATGGAGCGAGCAGCAGCAAGGCAGCAAAGCATTAAACCAGGTACAAGATTTTAAATGTTGGGAACATTCGTTGTTTAATCTACAATCAGCAAATTTTTTTATTAATAACTCCTTTGAACATAATCTCCTTTTACTTGGAAATCTTGGGGTAGCTTTGTGCATCCATGTGCAAGTAGCAGACTGTTGTCTTTAGCAAGAGTGAATTGGAAAGGTATTTTAAGAGTTGGGCAATAATGTAGTATTCAAAATATGTTTGAAAAGTGTTTGCATTGTGTTAAAAGCCATTCCCCAGAGCTCGGTGGTTCTGCAAAAAATGATAATTTTTCAAAAATAATTTTAAGAACACACTTTTTAGCTGAATTGAGTAATGCAAAAGAAAGTAGATGAAAATGTCTGGATTATTTACCTATTAGTAACCTCCATTAAATGATTATTTAAATAATGTTTTGACATTTTAATTGCTTAAAACAATACCATGCAATGCTGCTCACAAATACAAGCCTCCTTTGTGCTGCTTATGTATCTGTACTTAAGACTATGCTCTCTATGGTATTATGTGATGGCAGGGTCTTACTATGCAGAAATGAGATGTGGCATTTAAAGCAAACACACAATACCCCAATATGACATACAATAAATACAGGATGAACTGACATTGATGTTACCAGAACGAAATTCATTACAATTTGTAAAATTCTAGTGGTTCTCAGAAAGCTGTCATTAGTGAGTGGACTCACGGAAGTGGTCTCTACTGTCCTTAGTAGTGTCCTTTTGCTATGCACATCAATAGGAATTATGTTTTTACTATTTTGTATTCCCCTTCCACATACCATGACTCTGCTGACTGCTTTCTGCACTCTCTCTCTCTCTCTCTCTCTGAATTTATGTTTATGTTTGTTTTTGTTTTGGATTTTTTTTGTCTTTATTAACATCACAGGCCCTGAGTTGGGTGGTGAGTTCCCTGTGCAGGATATGAAAACCGGTGAAGGAGGTCTTCTTCAGGTCACACTGGAAGGAATTAACCTGAAATTTATGCATAGTCAGGTATGAGGGAAATCTATGAGAAGACTGAGCATGAAGCTTCCTGCAGCATGCCTGTATAGGTGTTTCCTCTTGCCAGAGTATCAGTAAGGACAGGGGATAGCTTGATGTGGGTAAAAAACCTTAGATATATTTACACTCAAACCCACAAGCATGTATCAATATGTATATGTAAAAACACACTGAAATTAAATATCCTCAGGAAAACTATAATCTGCTAAAGAAAGATGTTGATAGATCTTTCAGCTTCTTGTTTCTTGTGGTCTGAATTGTCTAAGCAGAATACAAACGTTAGCCTGTATTAAGGAACAGAAAAAGTGATCAATAATAATCTAAGCTGCTATAATGCATCACACTGTGAACAAATCCTCATTGCATAAGCAGTCAGCCTTAAAGATACAGTGTTTGAGTATTACAGGTACAGAAGGCAACCTTCTGCATTGTATTTAATCTATCGTATTTTAAAATTTTAGACATTATCTAGAAGTTTGTATGAAAATAAAATAGGAAACTGGCTCTTGATGTAATTCCCAAAAAATAAGAAAAAAGTACTTATTCCTTTTTCCTTCGAAATAGCAGATATTGTGGGCATAGAGGAAACAAGTAGAATTGTCATTTTCTTCCTTTCTATGGATGTTGTTTCTGTTGCTTCCTTTGATCCTTGTTTTTTATTTTGCTTTATGTTTTTTTGTTTTGCATATATTAAATGCATGCTGTGCTAGACAGTAGAATCAATTTTTAGGGGAGAAGGGAGGGTGTGTGTATGTGTGTGTGAGAGAGAGAGAGAGAGAAAGAAAGAAAATCTTCTGTCAGTTCTCTGTGGAGTGTTTTTTCCTTTCCTCTTGACTAGACTTTTCTCCCCACACAAGCTTTGTTTTTCTTTGAGGATACATCAGTGTAGATCCCGCTGGAAGTGCACGTGCATCTCAAACACACATGCTCAGAACCTTTAATACTTCTCCCAAGGTCACAGCAGCACCATGTGGCACTTTGAGTTCATATGTGCCAGTATAAGGAGTGGAGAGTTGTGAACCTCCCTCAGTTTCCTTGCTGTCTCTTACAAGGATAGAACCTGGATTATGTCCAACCTGCTGTAGAGTTTCAGACCTGCTCCGTGATGGAACACTCTACTTGACTAAGTTACAGATTTTTTTTTTTTCATTGGGTGTGCTGAAATACAAAGAACTGTAAGAGGAAGTTATTGCTTGTACAGAATGAATTTCCATCGTTCTTGAAAATGACAGGTCTAAAGCCTTTGAAAATTAAGCCCTGGTCTCAAAGCAACACTTTGATATCTTTATAGGTGGATATAATAGAAATTAATTTGTCCTAAGGTAAGGACACAAAATAGGAATGTTCTGTTTGCTACTTCGCCCAGAAGTCAAAAAAGTTCTGCTCAAGCTGCTCATCTCTGTGGAGATGACTCCGTTTCATAAATGAAAAGGCAGGCAAATTCACATTTGCAGTGAGAAAAGACGTATGAAAAGATAGCCACGTCAGCAGCAGCATGGTTTCTTAAGTGTAGCAGGCATCTTCACAAGACAACGACACTCAGTATTAAGTACATAGTGAGCACACATGTATTTGTGCAAAAGAAAAACTCCGGATGCAAGCCTTTTTTTTTTTTTTTTCCTGAAAGGCTGAAATGACATTCAGAAAGAACTTTAGGGAAACCTTGTACTGATTTTTGTATGGGACTGTCTGGAGCATTACTTTAATTTTGTAGAGCAGGTACTGAGACCTGTGCTACTACCAGAACTCATAGAATACCAGCTTTATCATATCCTTCCTTAGAGAGAATGGTGTTTTAATTTGCTATCTGTCATGAAGATTCCTATCTTTTTTCTGGAAAAAAGTCTGTACAGGTCAGACCCAGGACATATGCCGGCAATCTCCCTCACCTGAAGGATTATTCCTTCTCTTCATCACCTTTCCAATGAAGCTATTGCCAGATGAGTTGCCATTACTTAAGATGGATATTGAAACAAGTGCAGTTCTGGAAAATACACTGCATTTATTCAATATGTTTAATTATTGGTCTGTTAGATTATATTACTATCTTACCAGGGCATTCAGTACCATTTAGGGGATCCAAGATATATAACCTTGTTTTCCTTCTCAAAGCAAAGTGTCTAGACAGATATCAAACATGTATCATTGGAGGGTATCTGTAGAATGGACAACTGTAGCAGTTACATAAAGGACTCATACTAGTTGCACTATGCAAAAAAAAAAAAACAACCAAAAAACAAACAAACAAACAAAAAAAAACCAAAAAAAAAAAAAAAAAAACAAACCAAAAAACAAAAAAACAAAACAAAAAAAAACCCCTCCAGTTTCATAATCTTTGGAGCTAAAGGATGTTGGCATTCTTATTCTGACACTCATCAACCAGTCTGTTTTCTTAATAAAAGGTCTGCTATTCTGGATGATTTTTTTTTTTTCAATTCTTGTATACATTGTGTGAATTGCTCCCTAAGGTGGCTGATTTCAGAATATTTATATAAGCATCATTAAAACCAGAATCTTACAGCTGTTTTTCAGTGGTGAAAATGGCATTTTCTATTTCTGTTGAGTTTGAATGGGGATATTGACCAGAAAAAGCCTACAGCCTACAGGATCTCATCAGGCCCAGCTTTCTCTTCATCTTCCTCTCCTTACTTAATATGAAGGCTCTATTCTTGGCTATCTTTCCAAGTATTCTTTTCAGTATTGTGGCTGACTAGTATAAGGGATTTCTATTGCTCTGCTTGATTGGACATCATAGAATTCATTTACAACGTAGGAAGAGGGGTTTCCACTTTTTAAAAGAAAAATATACATGGAGTCTGTGTTCAGAAGACTGAACATACTGCTTCAGTGTGAAGCTTGCTGTTATGAAGCTGTTTTTGAAGGCTCTTCATTTGCGGTGTGTGTACTTTCTTACCGTCTTGTGAATTCCTTAGGCAATGTCTCAGATGCACGGTGGGACAACCTGTTATTGACATGTGAGAGTTGTCTTTAGTGTTCACAGATTGTCTCACCATGCTGCAGCACATGTAAGTTTAAGAATAAAAAGTGTTGAAGTCTGTCTGTGCCTAGCAGGTTAGAGGATGTCCTTTAGAATAGGGAGGAATTAAATGTACCTGTGGCATTGGCAGATAATTCTGAGTTCACATCTACAAACTCTGTTGTAATATTGGGACTCAGTAGCCTGTGCCCGTTGCAAATTTGTCTGTGTAAAAATAGACGGAAGCTTAATAAATGCATAAGGCACATGCCCATCTACAGTAGGATCCACACTGAATGCTCTGTCTTGAGGAACCACAGTTTCCCTAGGGTAAGTAACTGCTATTTCCTTTATGTGTGTTTTCTGATGGAGTGAGAGGAGAGCATCTCTGTCCCTTAAACAACATAGCAAGAAATTGCCCTTTAACTCATATCTTCTGAAAATGGATTGTAATTGTGACAAACTTGATGCAAACTTTCATCTTGCTCATGGGTCTTGTGGAAATGCAGCACTCCATAACACTAACTCAGACTGTGAGCACCTGGGGCAGTCAAGTCTCTTAGGCAGTTTTACTCTTCCCAGATAAAATGGACAGTGTTTTGCTTTAGCGTTTCTATTGAGTTTCTGAATTTTTGTAATTCAGACTATTAGCAAAAACTTTTCACAGAAAAGATTACAGAATAAACAGAGCTAAGTGCAGTAAAGAAAGTATTCTGTTATTGATTTGTTTATTCTGTAAGCATGCCTCAAAAAATAAAGTGTTTTGGCCAAGTAAACTGATACAGAATATGAATGAAAACAGGCAAACAAACAAAAAAAAAAAAAGATGGGATTAAGTCTCCTTTCCCTTGAGTGCTTAAACATAAGCAGAAATAAAGATTTTTGGTTAAGTAAGTGGAAGTTTTGAGTTTTTATGCTGAACAAAAAATATCTCAGGTCTGTTGGTTAGTTCTCTACCAATAAAAATAATAATAAAATACCTTGAAAATCAGCATGTCTTATCTCAGATGTACAGTGGATTTACTGATCTCTCTTGATACAATAAGTCTCTTCAAAAAACTCCACAACAATTTCTAGTGTTGACATCCTTTGTCTTTCATGCATAGCATATAATGCATGACTACATTGGTGCTGCTAATATGGCATTCAAGAGGGTTGCAGAGTTTTACTTTCCCTTCTTTCCAAGACAATGAAGTTTCTCCAGTACCATTTTAAAAAAAGGTCCTGAGATCATGGTGTCCTAAGGGTGTAGGCACTTGAAGTATCAAACCACACTATTGTAATAGTTTTTAAAAGACCTCTCTAAGGTGTTTTGCATAGACAATCTGAATGTTAGGGCAGTGTTACTCTTAGTGTTTCTCTTGCCTTGAAAAGCAAGTCTATTAAAACTGGGATATGGATTAGAGTCTTTATAGCACTTGCTACAGCTTCTTGTGCTGTGTACTGACTTTGACCCTTCTGGACATGTGCATATAAGAAGGGTCTGTTTTGTATCTTCAAATAGATTGGATTTAAACAAACTCATTATGCAAAGAGAACTTGTTTATTCATGCAGTCTTGGTATCTACGTTCTGGACTGAAAAACCTCGTTGTGTAGTTCAACTGCTTTTGTCTTTTGGGGTGCATGTAAAACATGACTTAAAGGCAGGTTTATTTTATAAATGACTTGCTCAACTGGCAGAGCCATATGTGAAGTGAGCAAAACAGAGAAGGATCCAAACTCTCCCATCCTGCTTCAAGCAGAAAACTGGTACTGACTGTTAAAAGGAGATGGTTCCAAGAGTAACTCTGAAGATCATATGTCATAAACTCTAGTTACATGGCAGAACTGTCAGGGAAAAGAAAGGTTAGTGGTTCCTCACTGGATTCAATTTGACTACGTGGTAGGTTAGGAGGATCAGTGTCAGGGTGGGAAGTATAGTGCCCCTTACCTGCCCTCTGTGCTGGAGGAGGATGCATGGAGGGGCAGAAACTACCTGGGATGGATCAGAGGCTACAAATAGTGCCAAATTTGGGAGCCAGCTTTATTCTCGTCCCCCTCTTTTGCTGTATTTCAGGTGTGTTGGTATTCTTTTTGCAATAACTCATTTGAGTGCCTGAAGGGGTAGCAATGTTGGATATGTCAGAGTTACTAACTCCTTCGTTTCTCTTCCATGCTTTCTCCTCCTGCAAGGAGCGGAAGGTACTTCATCTTCTGCTGTCTTCGCTTCTTAGCACTTTTAAGTTTTTTGTTGATTTCTAGCATTGTGGCAAGTTTGTCTTCTGAATATTTATTTCACCCTTTATTTATATATTAAACTGTAAATGAACTGGTAGTGTATGCTATCAAACTTCAGGTTGTACCTGTTGTGATGATGTTTTTGTTTAGTTTTGATTTTTGGTTTCAAAAAAACTCCAAACTCAACTAATTTTATGTTACTTTTCCTCCTGTTTTTGTAGGTTTTCATAGAGCTGAATCACATTAAAAAGTGCAATACAGTGCGAGGAGTCTTTGTCCTGGAGGAATTTGGTAATTACATTATTTTGATATTAGGTCTATACTCACATGGCAGTAACTCAAATTTCCAGTCTTCAGATTCAGAGTTGCACTGCAATTTCAAAGATGGGAGAGAATGTAGATTGCCTATAAGGAGTTGCCTGAGAGATAGGTGACTTTACATAAAAATTTCCACATTAATTTTTATAATATTAAGACTTGTGATCTAGGTGCTTTTTATTATTAGACAGAGCAAAGGTTCTGAGTCATCTGAAACAAACAAAAACCAAATGTGGGTGTGTGTGAGAATTGGCTTGGTATGTTCCTTTTTCATCTGAGAAGCCACATTTTTAAAGCAGGATTTAAAGCTGATCTTTCTCAACACACCACACTTTCATTACAAAGAATTACTGTTAATTGCAAAGCTTTCTTTTTGCTCTAATGTAGTCTAATTTTTCTTGAATGGAGCAGAAACTGTTTTGTCAAGTTGTACTTTATTTATCCTGTGATTCTTATTTTGGAGCATGAGTGGAAAAGTAAAGGTTGAGGAGAACAGAGAGTTTGTGCTGTTTTAGTCAGTTATTGCTATTGCATATCTGCCTACACCAGAGTCTGGGGAAAATTTCAGGTTACTCTTCAGTGTTAGTGTCAGTCACAATATTAACAAGGGTCTGAAAAATACAAGTGACTTCAGAGGCAGCTCTCTGGAAGGGTGATCCACGTACTTCTGAAGCCCAAGCTGGTTTATTCTTCCAGCCATCTTTGAGGCATTTGTTTAGGTCTTAGGAGTATGTATGAAACATAGAAAAAGGAGCTGAAATTTAATTCCATATAGATCAGCATGCATTCTTTGGCCATTAAACAGAATCTGCATCAGCAGCTCCCATTACCAAGACTGTCATTGTTCTTTGGTACTGTAAACAGAATGTTCTGGCTGAGGGCTTCTCTCTTGAATTATAGAAGACTCATAACATGAAATTATAGAAATCTCATTAACATGAGATTTCTGAAATTAATGTCTTTGTCCATGAGAATGTATTGTCTCCTTTGGGTGACACAAAAGTTCTGAGTGATAAAACCATTCTGGCTGCTGCAGTTTGCCTGTTGTTTACCATAAATCTCTCAGGTGTTTCAGATTTAAATTGGTGAACAATTTTTTTTCCATTTTTTGAAAATGTTGTTCATGGTTCATATGATCAGATCTGTATATTTAAACCATGAACAGTTTCTAAGAGCTTAGATGTTCATAAGTTTTGTTCAATTTCTGTTCCTTTGATAGCATGTTTTCATACTGATGGGCACGATTGATTTTATTACTTACAGAAATTTCTGAAGTCAGTAAAAGATTATTGATGGGTTTTACAAGATGAGAATTCAGAAGCCATAAAATTAGCTTAAAGAATGGCTTCAGCTTCTGAAATCTTTACTTAAAAGAAATTATTTGGATCAGAAATTATTTTGGCTCCTTTTTTTAGGTTTTATGCAAAGAACTTATTTTAATAGTTTGTTTATATTGCACAAGAAGAAAGACAGTGTTTGACTTGGTTATTTCTAGTTAATTTGTATGGGTGACTCTGTAACAGAGCATTTAGCCCCTAAATAATATCTGTAATAAACATAAGAAAAAGTACTTCTTATTTCTTTACAAAAGATTTTGTAATCAAGGGCCTATTGCAAAAGCTAAAATTGTCATATGGAACTTATAAAAGGGTAATTTTAAGAAGTAATGAAAAATAAACTGTGAGTTGAAATCTACAAGCAAAAACTGAGAAATTAAACCACTTGAGTTAAAAATGTCCTCTCTCACAAAATAGAGGTCACAGACAAGAACCAAATTAGATGTACCAAATGAGATTGACAATTTTCCCATGCAGCTAATACGTAGGAAAAAAAAAAAAAAGGAGGATGTTGCAGGGGAGTTAACTTTTCTTCTTATGCTGAGATTAGAGTCTACCTCACCGCTGTTTTTTAAAAAGGTGAGAGGATATGACAATCTGTCCTGTTCAAGAGAAATGAAAATGTTTGGTAGTAGTAGACTAAAAGCATTCATCAAAAACTTACTTCAGAAGAATGAAGTCATTTGGTGTTAAATGTTTTAAACCTTGCCATCAGATTTATTATAGTAGGAGCATATTGAAGTAGTAGATGCTCTTAGAAAGGTAGAGTTTGGTGAGTGTGCATACTCCAGTCTGATGGGAAGTACTTCAATGCAAGATTTTGATTTTACCAAGCATGAGTGCTCCAAATTAGTGACAGCATGGGAGGAAATGAAAGGTCTGTTTGTGTAAATGCTGGGTTTAGATGGCAGCATCACAGCTGGACTTGTGGTTTCAGAGCAGGATGCAAGCAGAATTGTGTCCCACAAATGAAAGTGTAAACTTAAGTAAGTGAGGAAAAGTAAGGTTCTTCCCTCTGGAATTTGAGTTACTGCTGTGTACTTGTGCTTTACTTTCTTGTGGCCCCTTCACCGCCGCTGCTATGAAAACCTTCATTCTCCAGCAGGTAAAGTGATCTCCCCTAAACTCATTTTGTGGTAGCACCATATTTTAATTTACAGGACCAAAGGCTGCAGGATGTTGCCTAATTTACTCCCTTCATCCACTCAGTTCAAGAGCATCAGGAATAACTTTTAATGTTAGAAGAAAAGTGCTAATCTTTCAGTTTGAGGCTTGAATCTTTGAAAGCTTGGGTCTTTTCTTTGGGTTTTTTTCTTGTTGTGGTGGGGGGGGTCTTTTTTTATTTTGTGGGAGGACAGTTTCTTTTTTCCTTTCTTCCTTTTTTCTTTGTATTCTGCAGTAGTAGTGCTTTGACTTCTGTGTTTGTAAATGCAAACCCACTCTTCTTAATCTTCCTAACTCAGTCCTCTCAGGAGAATTTTCTGCATTGGAAGGACTGTGAAGGAGTATTTTATTTAAAGACAAGGCAACTTACTGTGGAGAGACAGTACCTTGCCTAGCTGCTCTCCTCTTCCCTCTCTTCCTATTCTCAGTTATGATACAGGACTTTACAGCTTCCCTTCTCTCCTTCCCTCGTGGCACAAGGTCCTTACAGCTTTCCCTTCCTGCTTTTTGAAGAGTATATGAACAATTGTATGTTATCCAGTGGGCAGTGAGACTTACACAGCTGTAAAAGTCCTACCCTATTTGGCTGTGCACCAGCCTCACTCCCACCTTTATCCCCTGGTGACATGGAGTTAATTTGGAACATCTGGTGCCAACGGGTAAGGTAGCTTGGATGTGCACCTCCTTATCTCCCCAGCTTTAGTCTCTGGTATCACTGGGGCAGTGCAGCCTGGGTGTGCACTTCCCTTGTTTCTCAGCCCTTCATGCATCTGCCAACTCCAAGGAGAGTGAGAGTTGAAAAATTAAACAAAAATATTACTTTTTATCATGATATTCTGTACTTTTCAATAGATTATTTTCAAGAATGACAGTACCATGACATATGAGAATTAGTAGGTACTGGTTTATATTTTGAGAACTTTCTCAAACCCAGTCTGCACTGCCTACTCTTGGCCCCTTAGAGTGTGATCCGTCTCCCTCTCCAGCGTTTAGCTGTGTCATACCATAGTTGAAGAGATGACATCTGCATGGATAGGTTTTGTTGTGGACTTTTCCTGGTTCTTCATACTGAACTCATCTGCCTTTGTTTCTTTTCTTGTCACTAGTACTATGTGTAATAAAACATTTATCCTTCCTCTATGAACCTGGAATGATTTGGTTTTGCATAATTTCTGTACTGCTTCTTCTAAATTCTTTTGTTGTGACACAGAAATTTCATGGCAAATTCCAGCTATTCTGGAAGGGAAGTACTCAGAGTTGGTCTTGGTATTCCCCTGATACGGACATTTTAAATTTGCCAGTTGAATGTTCTAGTGTGGTCTTTGTTCTCTTCTGGTGATTTCCCGTGGTATCTGTTCACAACATTTGCAGACCAAGTGTGGGCCAAAGGCACAGTTCAGATGCACTGCACACAAACAGGCTGGTTACAGTTTGCTTTTTTAGGCATTCTACAATGAGAGAAAAAGACAAATTTCCTTTACTTATGTTGTGCCAGTTTTCTTTCTATCAGTTTGAGGCAGTGCAATGGAACAAGGGCAGATTTTCTGGATAATAGATTTTTTTTAATCAATGCCCTAATCTTCTTTCTGTGTAAAGATTTCTATAAACCAACCAGCTTGGTATTTTAGGAATATGTGTCACTGAACTCAGCATTTTATTTTAAGGCAACTCATTCAAAAACTATGAATGTTTTCAGGGAGTATGTCAAGTAAATACCATCACACACATCCTATACAGGAGAAAGAGTATCTTGAGAAACTTTAGAGCTGGAAAACAGTCTTCAAGTTGAGAAAAAATTCTCCCTCAGCTCCTCTTTTTTCCCCTTGGATTTCACTAGCTTACTATACAGTATACAGTGTCCAACAGTTCTTTTGAAATCTCTTGCTCAGCAGAGAAGATCTCAAGGGTAAAATCTTTGGGACTCGTATAGTGACAAATTCCTGTGGAATTTTTGAGTCATGTTTTATTGTAGTAGGCATTAGGTATAGTTTGTCATTAAGAATATTTTTTCATTATTTTTACTGTCTAGCAGGAATAAGTAATATGAGAAAAGCCAGAGTCTCTTAAGAACCATCGAATATCTGCTGTGCCAAACAGAGGCAGTGAAAATTTTTGCTAGCTTGAGTAATTTATTGTGACATTACCAGTGTCTTCCAAGGATATATGTAATGTAAATGAAAAGAAGTATGTAGAAGTGAGGGATAGTGAAGTGCCCTGTTACCTGCACCTGCTGTCTGTCTGCCTCCCTTCCCTTTCCCATGGGAACATTGTGCTATTTCTTCCCCATTTGCCTCTCGTTTTTTGAACTTTTTGTTTTGTCTCTTGCCCGTCCGGTTTTAGTTCCTGAAACTAAAGAAGTGGTGAGCCACAAGTACAAGACGCCAATGGTGAGTCTACTGTGATGCCTCTGGTGGTTCTCTAGAGGATGTATCTTTACATTTTCATGTGGAGAAAAGAATTACATTGAGACTTCAGGATTTACAGTGAAACACCAGCTGCTCTTTATGACGTTTTCAGTAGGGGGAGACAGGAAAAGCAGTGCTTGTTGGATCTATGAAATTAGAGGAACTCACCAGTAGTGAGTTCTAACACTACTAATTTCAGTAGTTTTTCCTTTTTTAAGACCGATAAAGATGAAAGGTTGCCAATTTGACATTGAACTTCAGCACAATAGGAACTGGTGGAACTGTTAATTTTAAGACAGTGAAGAGCACAACCCTTACTCCATAGAAGCGATGGAAAGGGAAACTACTTGCTAAGAATAAAATGTTAACAGTTTGCAAAAAATTCCCATCTCCTCATGAGCAATGACTTGTGAGAGAACAGTAAAAGTATTGATTCCTGCTGTATAGATGAGTTCATGTTCTGGAATAATATTCAGTTCTTATAACATTTTTTGTGAACACCAACAGTTGATAATGATACTTAGCACTTTTATACATGATCAGGCTTATGTGCACTCATGAGGAAGAAACAGGAACCAATGATTATCATCAGAAGAGAAATTTCAGTTTATGTCTGATGTGCAGTGTGCACATTTGGTGATTTCATGGAAATGCAGTCCATCAAGAGGAGAGAGAGCAAAATCATTTGAAGAAGCTGGAAATGTTTTAGAACAAAATGCTTAGAATATATGGAGTTTAAGAAGCAAATAGCTGTATCTGTTAGTAAGAAAAGCCAGTTTAATGGAAAAAAGAGTATTTTATGGAAGTGTTTTAGCTTGTACTGTAATACAGCAAAACATGTTGTCTTGCTTATTACCTTTACAGAAAATTTAAGTGTCAGTTTAAAGGACAAGAATTTTTAAAATCATCAGAACAGCTGGTATTAGAACTGGTATATAATTTAAGTCTAAGTCTTACCTTCACTGAATTGAGCTGCCAGTCACATGATAAAAGAGGATTTTTGGTTAAATAATAGCACAGTTAATCAGTTAAATAATCGTGAAACTGCGTAGAGCTATGTGAAACCCTCTCTTTAGTTAGCTCTTTCAGCCCCTCCCAGAAAGTACCTTGTGATTTCATGCAACAGACCAAAAGCAAATATGCAGAATAGTTTTTCCAAAGCCAGTTGGCCAACTTTCTAGATTAGCATACTGTTCTTAAAAATTATTAAATCATACTGTTAAGCAGCTATCATTTTTATCCCAAAGGAATTTTTTAGTTCGTTATATGGCTCTTCTCTTTCCGTCTCAGTTAGAAGGTGGTAGGGGACACATTTTCCTGATTTTGTCTGTAGCCAGAGTAGTTGTCCCATGAAGGAAGACATGCAGGAAAATAAAAGTGTGCAATGGATTTTGTAAAACACTTAATCTGAATTTCAGTGTCTCTTCTAAATTCTTGTAGGCTCATGAGATCTGCTACTCCGTGCTGTGTCTCTTCTCTTATGTGGCTGCAATTCGTGGAAAAGAGGCAGAAAACAAAAGCAAACCACCTCGACCAGTTTCCAGTTGATCAGGATACTTGGAAATATCTACCCTTTGGCACACTGATATGCAGTACTCCCAGTTTTACTGCAGTTATTGGAGCTCACTTTCTGTCCTTTCTGAGAACTTGATTATTTATGTATGACCCTGCAAGTCTTTCCCCATAGAAAAACCTAAGCCTTCCCTGTTCAGTCTCCTTCTGAATTCATCCTTAATGGAGTTTTTAAATGAGCTTTTAATCAGACAGTTTTGAGCATCTGCATCCAGCTGTGAGTGATTTACTCTGGTTATTCCTTTGAAATTCCTTTTTTGTTGAGTTTGGTTGTTTTTTGTTCTAGTGATACTTGTTACAATTTGATCACTTCACAACTGCAGGCTTCTGCTTTCAGATTCTCTGGTATGTGCACAGTGGAAGCAGCCTGGTCCTGTATGTTGTTTCAATGTTGTGTTTTTGTTGTTTTCCTTCTGTGTTGTTCATTTTAAATTACCAACACGGCGTTCCTGTCGCACAGTTCTACAGTCCCTTTTGGTAGAGGTGAACAATTTAGCTGTCATCGTCTTAAAATATCATGTGACAGTTGAAGTTTGGTTATTTAATTGGTCTATCTGTGGGGATGGCTCTTCTCAAGCGGAGAGAGAAACTTTGAAGGTAGTATAGTGTAAAAAACCTCAACACTTTATGGGTTCTGTGGATTTTCAAATGGGATTTTAGATAACATTGGTAGCTACTCCAGCAGTAGAGTTCACAGATGAAAATAAGCACTCCCTAAAGCAGTTAATCACAGGGATTAGAAAATGAACAAGGCAGTGTAAAACTTGGAAACATTGTTGGCAGAAGCACAGTACAGAGATCTGCAGAATGTGTTCAGAAGCCCAGAGGATTTTGCTGTCTCCAAATTTTTTAAACTATTGCTTTTTATTTTGTTTTCAATCTGTACCTGTATATGAAGGGATCTTGAAAATATTGTGTTTATGTATAATGAAACTCACGTAGTTAAAACTATCCATCACATTCCTTATTTTAAACAGGCTGGATATGAATGGGTTTTTTGCATCCTCTTTTTGTTTGAACTGTACTGCACTTGTCTGGAAAGCTCTTAGGATGCTGGAAGGTGAGACTGTCTAGAGAAAATAATGTTACATGTAAAATACCAGGAAAAATTGCTCTGACACAAACTGATGTATTGTATGTTTTGACATAGAATCCTGACTAAATGCACCCAGAAATAACCCTTGGTCAGGGTATCTACCATTTAAAATGGAATATACTAGTATGGGTGAGGATGATGTAAATATTATAGTATCACATCTATTTATAGAAACTGTACAGCTCTCTGAATGTGAAAATAAAATGTCATTCAACCAGCAACTAGTTTTCATCCTCCTGTGCTTTTCTATCATTTGTTATTCTGAAACAAATGTAATTATATACAAAACACATCACACACATACATGAAGTAGTGGAAAACACTCTGTATGGACTAAATCTAAATTTCTTTCCACATAAGCAGCTTTAAATGATGTGGGGGTTTTTTTCTTCTAAAACAACATCTGTGTCATTTGTCTTTAAAACAAAAGTGTTTGAAAAACATGAATAGGGAAAACAGACACATCTGAAATATGGAAATTTCTTTTGCAAGCTTGCAAGTAGAAGTGGTACGTAAACGATCTTTCATCCTTTCCTAACACAAAAGCAAAACTGAAATTGGCAAATAATGAAATTAACCTGGTCTGAATTAATTTCCTTTCTTTTGTCTTTTGAGACCGTAAATTTTCTTACAGCAATATCTGAATTTTTAGTATTTGTAGTTTTCTTCATGCTATTGTATTTCAAGTACAGTTAAGACTGAAAGCACTTTGATCTACAATAGAGGTTCCATTTATGCAATGCTGGGTCCCACTGAGGTAGGCAATTTCAGTTTTTAGGTTGTCATTATGTTAGTAGGCCTATTAACATAATCAACTTAAAATTATAGGGGGAAGTTTATTAAATGCACAACATCATTTACTATATACAGCTCCTTTTTAAATTACATAAGCTGCTGTCTGCTTTAGGTTGATGAGAAACATCAGTGCAGAATAAGACTTTTAAAGGACCTGATAATAAAAATGGCCCTCTGTCCCTTTTGTTAGAATTTGTTTTGACAAACAAGTGTGGCTAAATATAGAGCTTGCTGTTCCATGGCTGGGATGAATCAGTAACAAGCTCAGCGACTGCTCTGACATTGGGCTTCTGCTCTTTAGGTGAGACTTGGCTTCAAAACTGAGGACATTTTTGAAATACATGAAATGTTTTGCATACTTGATGTTTTGGGTGTTGCATATTCATCTGAGCCAAAGATGTGCTGTGCAGTTTCCACCACTAAATGCCCGGTGCTGCTCTCTGGGCATTTGCTCTCTGCCAAATGCAAATGCAAGCTGGATTTTAAATTGTTACAAAAACGTAAATCTTTGGAATACAGTGTTCAATCCTTTCCACTCCATCACTCTACTTAGAGGTAGATAAACTTTATTTTGGAGGAAAAAAATTGTCACAGTGATTTGTGAGTGTTTTTAGTTATGTCCCTCTCATTTTGATATTTAGGTTACATTTCTTTGGCAATAGGTAAGAACATAGAGGCCTCTGAACCTTCCAGAACCTAATGGGAGGCTAACAGACTAATTAGGCTAACAGACTAACTATAAATCGTTCTAGAAATTTCCTGACACAAAAATAATAATTCCTACGTTTTTACCACTAGGAGGAGCCTGTGTCTTAGTTTTTAAAAATTTCAAAATTGCAACCTTTTTATTTTAACTCTTATTTCCAAGGCTCTTACGCAAATATGACAAAGAACATAAACTTGCCTTAGAACTTCCTTATGGCTGAACAGGTTTCTTTTCTTGCTAAAATTTCTTGTTCAAGGAAGTTGGTTTTCAAAGTGGTGGTTATAAAGTATTCTCTGGAAATGCTGGAATTTGTGAGTAGTCTTCCTGGCAGTTTTCAAATTGGAACTTACGTTACTAAGTTATCTGTATTCTGCTTATCAGATCTTCATTGTGATGTTCCAAAAATGCTCTTGTTTTATTTGTGAATGCAGTGTCCACTTCTACTACGAATGGGTCCACATTTTAAAGGTTAAAAATTTAAGCATCAGTGAGTGTCACGACACTGGAACTTATTAAGTGATATTTGTTAAAGGTATATCTGGAAAAAGCATTTTGAAGGTCTGTTGAGGGAAAGAGCTCATTATTTTAAGAAACCTGTTGTAAAAATTTCCAACACCCTGATTCCTAACTTTGGATAATCCCTACCATCCTACTTTAACACTATCAGGATAGCAGAGTAAGATGAAATATTCATCTGGGTATTAAGAAGGGAAATTGCTAGTAAATGTGTCATTAAGAATTGCAATTCCAACTCAAGTTCTAGCTTAATAATCAAAGTGGATGGGAAAACTGGCTGTGATTATAAGCCTTAGGAGCCTTTACGTAGCAAAAATATTGAAAGTATTTCTAGAATGATGCTGCTTATGCCAGAAGAGGGCTTTTGGCTCACACAGTGTGTTTCTAATAAGGCTGCAGTTGTCTGCAATGGTAACAAATCAGCTCTTGCCCCAGTGTCAGGCACAGGCTCCTGTTATCACTGAATTCAGAACTAGGCAGGAAATAGAAGCTAAGCTTCTCACAAAGAGCAATATTTACATCCCAGTTCCCCTCAGTTGCCAAAGGGATGAAAGTCAGATGATGATGCCTCTAAGGCAAGATCTTCCTTCTGGGAAAAAACTGGTTTCTGCTTAACTCTGACTCCAGTGGTACTTACAAACTCCAAGTCTTTACTCTTAGACAAGCCAAGTGTTGAAAAAAAAATCTCAGAGCTCCAGAAGAAGTGGGAATTGGGACCAAGAAGCAGCAGCTTTGTGCAAAGGACCTTGTCATACAAAATGCAGTGCCAAAGAGCTTCTTGCTGTTCCAGAAGTCACAATTCAGCCAGAGACATCTGCTTGTCACAAAGGCAGGACACTCCCAGGCAGCTGAGTGGTGACTTTGTGCTGGTGGTAAAGGCTTCACACAGAGCCCTACCCTGTGACACCCTTGGAAGATGTTCAGTGTGACCAACAGATTTGAGATTCTACAGCCATTCCCTGTCACCATGATATTTTATGAAAAATCCTTTGCTAGGATTTTTCTCCTAGCTGAGAAGCCTCAGAAAATAAATGTAAACAATTAACTATCTGGTGGCTGTGGAATGTGGTCTGGACATTGTTTACCAACAGGTGCATCTTAGATTGGTCCATGTGGATTGTTTTCACTTGATGAGCAATCACAGCCACCTGTGTCCAGGCTGTGAGCAGTCACAAGATTTTGTTATTCATTCCATTCCCGATCTTTCTAGCCTTCTGATGAATCATTTTCTCTCTATTCTTTCAGTATAGTTTTAATGTATCATTTTAAGATAATATATATCATAATATAATAAACCAGCCTTTTGAAACATGGAGTCAAGATTCACGTCTCCACACATGGGGTATCCACCACAATTCCCAGTGTGGCTGTTTCACTAAAATAGTGGAAATGTGATGAAGCTTTAAATAGTAGGTATGTGGTCCCTCTTTCCAGCATTGTGTCTGAAGGTTTAAAAGCTTGATGTTGGTAACAAGGGAGGTTTGAGTGCAGTTGAGTACATGACAGGCTTGGAGGTACTGTGCTCAGGCAGGTACTGTACTCAGACATGATAAAAATGATATCATTTATACCAAGGTTAGTAAAATTGTAAATTAACTTTCTGTTTACAGAAAGTTAACTTACAATTAAGTTTCAAAACATTGTGTACAATGTTTTGAAACTTCTGCAGCATAGTAGTTCTAGCACTGATTGATTTTGTTTTGTCCAACAAAGAAGCATATATATGTCAGCCAAGGGCAAACAGTCCTGCTTCTATTTGCACCAGTTACTATAGTAATAATCATGATTTAGGAACCTACAGAGAAATAGAAATCCCCATCTCCCAAAATAGCTCTATATAAAAAGGAACAAACAGTGTCAGGAAAAACACCGGTACCACTCTAAATAGTTGCTTCCTTCAAGTATGTGAAAACTCTGGTTCTGTATTCTCATTCTTTGCTCTCATTTTTTGCCTTTTCAGTTTCTCATACTAAGTCCAGTGAGTACAAGTCTATCCATAGTGCTCTGGGTATCAAAGAACTCTCCTTCTCTTTTTACACATTGCCCTGCTTGGATTCCTCACTGTTTCCTCACACATCCTTGGATTACACTCTCTTCAGCCAGTCAGGCTCAACTCTGCACCTCAATTTTCCATCAGATCATCTCCATCTGTTTCCCTTTGTAGCTTTTCTATACATTCTTCTTGCCTCTGTGGCCATCATCACCTGCCAGCCTCTTTGCCCAGGCACTTCAGACTTATGCTTTTCCCAGTCACCTGCTCGACCAGTCCCTGCCCCTTTCCAGCATCCTGTCACAGCCTCTCATCCCTCTCTCCTGTCTTACCAAGTGCTCTGTCATCTTTCATTCTCAGCCTTATTCCATGCTTTCTCCTCTTGCATTTAAATCAAGTTATTTTTGGTGGAGTGCTGAAGAGTGCTGTAGAGGGAAGGGAAGAGGTTTCCAGTCTTAGTGCTGCTGTTCTGTGATAGCTTCCAGCAGCAGCTCTTCCCTACACTGCTTGTTAGAAATGGCTCAGCCATTTAATCTGATATTAAAAAGAAATAAATTTGTGTAAACCAGATTTGTAGCCTAAAAAGTTTAATAAATTGTTAATGTTTTTCAGTACTGTAGGAAACAAAAATCATAAGAGCAAATACTATGCTTTTAAATACACAGTCCAGTTATTTACAAGTCCCATTTTCAGGTAGAAATTTTTGAGGACTTTCCTATGATCAAAATCTACTATACTTGGGGTTTTCTTTTCAGGCATCACATGAAATGAGCTCACCTACAGAGAAGAAGAGAAGCTTGGATTTTTTTGCCATTTTTTTCCTGGGTACATGAAACTATAAGTAAGTAACAAAAGTGTATTTGAGAGTTATATTGATATTTAGTCTTTTTGTGATCATAATTTCCCAGAATATATCTGGATTTCTGGGGCAGTTGTTAGCGTTATGACAGGTACCAAGGAAATGCAACCTTATTGAATGTTAAAGTGTATCCATACACAATTTGGGTTCATGTGTTTGGGTCCCACAATTTATACTTCCAAGCAAAACAGTGGAATCTATGTATATTGTTTATGTTTGCTAAATGCGTTGTATAGAACACAAAATCACGTTCAAACTATTATCCATTGATAAGAAAAAGGGAGTGCACTTAACACATATTTTTGTTATACATTTGAATATCCACTGATGTTTTATATATTTTAGATTCACCACTTTTTTAGATTATTTGTCTTTGGTACAGCTGTGCTCATACACACTTACTGACTGAAATGTGTTCATAACTATGACAGTTATCTGGAATTTCAGGGCTGGTTATTGTCAGTGTTTCTGTCTGGCACAGACAGCAGATGCTTGACTATTTTTTCCATATCTGGACCTAATAAGTGAGGCTGTTCTTATCTGTTTCTTTTAAACTTTCACGAGTTCATGCTGTTCAGGATGTGTTGCTTATGCAGACTGCTGTGGGGACTCTGCCCAATGACAAGTAAAGGATATCTCTATGACAGCTTTTGTTTCCCTAAAATAGAGTTCTCTTCTTGGTAAGCACTTGAAAGGTATCAGTGGGGCTATTTTTAATCTCAGCAGACTGTTCTTATAAAATTCATTTGTAAGGAGACAGGAACAGCTTGTAGTTCTAAACCTGCTCTGGGATGACATGTTAGTGACAAACTTCCCTCCTAAATACATACAAGGATTTTGTTTCATAGGAATTCTGTGATCAAAGCAGCATAAACGATTTTTTTAGACTTCCAGAAAAGTCTTTTCTCTTGCTACTGTCCTTTGAATGGCCATTGTATGAGTCCATTAAGGAAAAAGTTCTACCAAATAATATTTTCTTGTATTTTGATTCATTCTACTCAAATGTAGATCCCTCTTGAAATAGAACAACAGTCCTTTCTCATAAGGGATGAAACCTGCAGGTGAGATGTACTGAGGCTATCTTTAAATGTCTGGCATGTTCTGCATTGAAAAATTTGTTAAAATAATATATAGGAATGTCTTGATCTCTCACTGTAATTTTCAACAAGCAGGACTGAATTTTTATATATAATTTGATATAGTAAGCCTAGAAAAATCTGAAAGAGTTGGTAAAGATAACTGTTCCATCTTACAGAGAGAAAGAGGACGATAATCTCAAGACAGGTGAGGCACTTTTCATGAACATTTTGTTGGGACAGTTTGAACTCAATTTAATTTGCATGTTACCCCACTATATCACAGACTTATCAGTCTTCCAATTTCTTTTTTTTTTTTTTTTACCCCACTATATCATAAGTACTGTAGCTTAGGTAGCAAAGCTGCTTAGGAATAATAGAATAATAGAACATTTTGGGTTGAAAGGGACCTTTGAAGGTCATCTAGATACTTAGGTCATGGAAACATTGGTGACAACACACACTGATGGAAACATAGCTTCATATTACACAAGTTACCCTTCCTTGGACACACGAGTATTCACCTGCACTGTGGATGGTATAAAATATATATTAGGAGTTGGCATCCTTTCTGCAAGAGTAGCTTTAGTACTAGAGCATGTACTTGGATTTACAGTGACTTGGGAATGAAATACTCCTGAGATTTTTATTAACCAGTCAGAAAACTAAGACTCAGGAATGAAACAACAGTCACTTTTATTCTGCAGGTATCACCACAGATAAGCCTGCTAGTTTTAAAGTAATAGTTGTGGATCTATGAGAGCAGAATACAGAACAGGCTGCAACCTGAGAAGCTCTGCCAAACAGTCACTGTCATGACTGCTGTGTGGACATAACTGTAATTTCCTTCTTTAGCTTCAACTGATCCACTTGTTATTTGTTAATAGGAAAAAAATAATTATCTCCATGGGGGACCATCCGTTAACTCCCACACAGCCTTTGACAGCTTCTGTATAAGCCTGCTGAAGAGGAAAAGGAGGAAACCCAGCAGCTTTACCTTAATCTGCTATGCTCGCACCAAATTTTAAAGAGATTTTCTTCAGGCCTTGCAGCCCTGAGCAATAATCTCTCAGAGCAAGAGCTGACAAGTGGGTGAGGGAGATCCTGGCACTGAAGGGGAAAGCTGGTGGTGCAGCAAGAGAGAGCTCTTCGGCTCTTTTCTTTGTTATTTTAGAAGTAATGGTCAATCATTAACTCATTTTGCTATTACTGTTTGCTCAGAGAATAATGATCAGGATTTGAGGACTAAGGGAATTTCAAGGAAACAAGATACTCAGATAAGGTTTGTTTGCATTTGACAGTTTAATTCCAGCTGGTGGCTTTTATGAAGAGTATTACATGAAGCTACCCATTGCCAGGAGTAAGTAATATTGTTTACTTAGAGTATTTACACAGCAGTGCTGAAAACACAAATGAAACAGAAGAATTGATGCTGTGGTGTGAAATGTGTGTTGTCCTAGGCTAAATTGTCAGCAGAGGGTTTGTTTGGCAGGTAATGCCACCCTGAGACAACTGGGCTGGTAGGAGTACTGGAAGTGCTTCTTCTTGTCATAATATTTCAGAGTTGATGTTTCTTACCTGAAGCAAAGCACTGGGTTTTAGTAATGCTCTGCAATAGCCCTGTGCTTCAAATGAGTCTTACATATGTTAATTCAAAGCATCCAAGTATCTCCATCAGGTACATAGTTCATAGTCTGAAGGAAAGGCATGTACACTGAACAGGCAGCCAGCAGCCTCAATTGATAGGATTTAAATGGAAATTGTGGAAGCATCAAAACTTACAGTCAGTTTCACAGTCCAACTGGATGGAAATAATCAGCCTGAAGAGGTTATGTTTGTCTAAGTTACATATATTTTTCACATGGAAGGGTCTTTTTACTGGAGCAATAACAGATTTTTTTTGTCTTGATGGAGAAAACTACTGGAAGAACTTCAGTAGGACTGCTGTTTTTGAAAGCAGAAGGGACTTAATGTGCTAAAAGAGGATGCTGCTAGGTATTAAATTTTAAATTTTATGACCTATGTTAATTCTTTCTTTTACTATTGAACAAACCTTGCACACTTCTAACAGTACTAAACAACTACAAGGTAGGAATATTTACCATGACATTTAGAGATAAGGCAGATTTTACTTCAGAGGAGATCTCACGCAGGAAATGATAGTGTAGACTGTCTTTCATCAAGTAGTCTTTCAGGTGGGGGAAAAATTGGAGATACTTTGTTGTTCTTAACCAGGTAGGTTTGGGAGAAGCTTCTCAGTGTATATGGTTTTAATCAGATTGGGATGAAGGTTATTTACTTAATAATTTGTTTATCGCCAGCATGGAATTAGTGGGCAATTAGTGACTCTACTTTTAGGATCTCTGTCAGCCACTGAACAGATAAATGACAAAGGTATATGCTGGCAAAACATCAATAAACACCTACTATTTTCTGAAGACCTTTCTCGGAATAATTACAGGAAATTGGGACTTTGCAGGTGCACCTCCCCCCTCCCTTTTCCTCTTTTCAGTGTGAAGAGTGGTTAGCGTTTGGGACTCAGAATTCTTAATTTTATGAAGAGTTTTTAGAAACGTAGTTAGAGTTAGTGCTTCTCTTTTGTAATGCTTTGGATTTGCCTTTGACTCATTGTCATTGGAAGTTTCGGAAATCAAAACTAATTTGTGTTTTTCGAGTGCAGTATTCTTATAAGGCCCTATGAAATTAGGCTCCAAGTCTTGCAATTCCGTCACTGCTTTGCAATATGCATTGTCCCACAGATGCTGAGATGGTCCTCTTGGTCCACTGCCTTCTGGTCACAGGTTCTTTAGTATATGGATCATCTCTGTCTTTTATTTGTGGTATGTGCCTTTTTTAAAAAAAATAATAGCATTGCTCAGAAAATGTAAGCACAAAACAATGGAAACCTGGCTGAATATTTTCCTTTTAAAATTTTATTTATTTCCTGAATAACAACAGTGTGCAACAGACAAGTGTTAACTAGAATAAGTTTGCTTTGGTTTTAGAGGGTATGCTTTTTTGTTCTGATATCATAATGAAATAATTAAAATACACATCTCATGACCATCAGTGCTTTTATTATGAAGATGCATTTGCTTGGTTAATACAACTAACACGCTGTGTCAGATATGCTTTGCCATCCCAAGTGGCATGTTGGAGGCAGGGGAGGAGTGTTACTTCAGCTCCTTTGTGTAGCTTCTTCCAAAAGGCAATGCTGCCTGGATTAATATCATCTTCCTGCCATCTCCTGTGATCACTGAAATGTAATTCCCAGCCAGAAACTATCAACTACCTCAGGAAAAAACCTACCCCAAATACTCTTCAAACTTGTAGGTGAGAAGCTAGAAATGCTATTGTGTCATTTGCTTAAGACAAAATCATCTGCAAAAATGTCTACATATCACTCATAGCCTTTCACAAACCCTCAGGAAGAGTTGTGACAGTGAATTTATCACATTCATTCCAAGCTTCTGCTTTAAAGTTTTTTATTTACGTGCAAATAGTCTCCCTTGCTAGAATTTTCACTATTTCATCTGATGTGCAAAATTATCCTTGTAGATTCATATGATGTCTCTGATTGGTAAAAAAAGAATCTAATAACTGGAATTCTATGCTGGTGTCTTTTTAAAAGCTAGAAAACAAGTAGTGAGTAATTATCAAAGGAATTATTTTCTATAAAAAGCAGAACAGTAGCTATAGCCAGTGGTTCCCAAATGGTGTGGTTTGGACACAGTTCTGCTCGAGAGCACAGCAGTGGATATTTCAAGCACTCACTGACAGTGAAAACAGTAGGAATGAAAGTTACATTCTGTTGTACAGAGACAAGTATAATGATTATATACTGCAAATAATATCTTACTGATTCATTATTCTGAGCTACTTGTTTCTTACAAAGAATGTCAGAGCTCTGCAAAGTGAAAATGGAGTGACCGATAGAATTGGGGGATTTATGCTTGCTTCAGACATTAGGAAATGACTAGGGTTTTTTCAGTTTTACACGATTTTACAATTTTTTTTTAAACATCTTTTATATATGTAATGGGGGAGAAGTTTTATCTTGATTTCTTTTGATTTCTTGTCATATGGAGACAAGGGCAATCTAACTACAACAGATATATGAAAAGAGGAAATATTCAACACACCGAGTAAGCAGGACATTACAAGACACTGCTGCCTCCTTGTACATGTGTATTAAGTGATTGCTAAGATGAGCAGGACTCCTAAATGAGCAGAATTTGGGCTTCATTAATCTCATCACTTTTCTTCTTTTCAAGTTCCACTGTAATGCTGAGACAGAAAATGGAGAGAAGGATTTATTGTCAAATACATTACCTGCCTGCTGTTATACTGCTTCATTCTTTTAAAGTCTAAAATGTACATTACACATCTAGATGCATTTAAATGTTAACTATACTTTCTTTGTTGAAGCAATGTTATTGATATTAGATATCCCTACTTTAATAAATAAAGTCTCTTAGAGGGAGTTCTTGTAGAGAATTAAGAAAAAATGATTAACAAAGTATTCTGTTATTCTTACAGAATTTTACACTGGCACAGTGTGTTAAAGGTGGAGACCCATGAAATACTGACTACTGAAAAAACAAACAGAAATCAAAACAAACACCCATATTCCACCATTATAAACATTCTAAATAGTCTCTACCATGAATATCTAATGATTGTTTATTCACGGACCAAATAGCCATTACTCATTTATCCAGCTGAATTATTTTTATTCTTACCTTGACTTGCAGATCAACTGAGATTCAGAGTTTTACTGAGGTGCTGGAGAATGAAAAAAAGTTTAAGATGTTAGCAGACATTAAATAATGCTAATTTTAAATTGAGACTTGGTACTGAAAGTGAAATATGGACACTCTCTACTAGTTGCTTTTATCTGATGATTCTAGGAAGATTTAATGTTCCTAAAGCAAGGTTCAAATGATGATAAAATTAATCTGTGAGCCCTGAGGGTATTGGCAGCCAGCACTGCAAGGTGTACTGTATGCACGTTCCTGATTTAGCACTGAGTCAAATATTCAGCTTGGTGCTGTGTAGAAATACCTTCAGTCTTGCTGTGCTGAAAATGGATTTCCATCAATTACTGTTATGTAGGTCACTTTTGCAGCTTTTGCTGGGTTTGAGCACTTAAAGTAATGCTACATACATTTATATTGATAAATTGATACTTTGCTGGCAGCTTTACAAAAAATATTTAATATTTGATTTTTTAAAATTGTGTTATAAACATGTGATTTTTGTTCCTGGTCCTTTGACAAACAAAATAATTTGTTACTGTTCCAGAAATGTTTGTGATGTAGCATGCACTACCTTTTAAATATGTTGAATAGCCAATGACTTGACTTAAAACCTTCAGTTATGGAATAAGCACAAAGTGTAATGAAATTATCCTTAATGCAGTGGTTGTAGATAGAACTCCCTTCCACTGCTAATTATCTGCTCTAGAAATAGGAAGTCAGAAGCGCAATAATTGTACACCATCAGACCTGTATTACCCAGCAAGTAACCTAATTCTATCATAATGCTTCAGAATGAAAAAACAATCTTGCTGATGCACATAATTAACAAACTTTTTATAGACCACCCAAAAATCAGATAAAGGGTAACTATGATTTTATTTCCTTTTAACTACCCATTACTCTCTCTTCATTACAGTGTTAGGGTTACCCACAGGGTTCCTCTGATTACCTCTGACATCCAGCCTGCACTCTATTTCAGCTTCACCACACTCATTCACAGCTTTGCAGGTGTAAATGCCTCCGTCAAAGGGAGTGGGTTTTCGGATCTCCAGGGTCAGCACCCCCTGCTTACTGAACATGCGGTACTTGGCATCCCCAGAGAGATCCATTTTGTTTTTGAACCAGAATATCTTTGGCTGAAAAACAAAAAAGAAGATTTTTTTAAAATAGAAGGTAGAAAATGGAAGATTTACACCTGATCTTGCAGCCTCAATGTAGCCATCAAAGGCTAAATAGTATTATGAGGACTATTTACAAAGCATTGTTAATAATTTTTCAAGGAACATCTCATTCAGTACAAATTCATGAAACCAATAACTCAAAAGTTCAGTATTTTTGTTAACTCAAAAATAGCATATAGAAAATGTAGGGTTTTGCCCTGCTTTATTGCAATTAAAAAAAGCAACCCAACCCCTATTAACTGTCTACAAATTCATTCATTTAGGAGTTATTTAGTTGTGCTTATTTAAATGTATTTGAATGCTGCAAGTGTCTTACAGAAGGGGAATTAAATGTCACACATTATTACAACAGAAGTGTCATAAAAGTCCGCAGGTGCAGGGTGGCCAAATGAGGATGCCAAAGTTTTGTCCAGCAAAGGATTTTCCAAACTCTCTAGCGTGCCTTCAGAAACTTCAGGAATTTAAAAATGAAGTTCCTGTTGGCTTCTGCTGTGGAATGAAGTGGTTGCTTCTATACCAGTTCAAGCTTCTATGTTTTGTTTCCAGTCCCTGAAAATGTGCCTTTAATTTTTATAAAGGAAATTTTGAAAAATCAGATATTCTGCTTTTGTTTATTTCAAGCTCATTAGTACATACAATGAAGAAACAAAGTCTTTAAAGAATAGAAAACCAAGCTTTACATTTATCTGTTTTTCTTTCAGACATTAATGTCTTCTGTTTCTTCATCTCTAAACCCCAAAACTACTGCACTGTTTTTACAGAGTGCACTCAAATCTGTGGAATCACTTTTGTCTTTGACCCGTGGTCTTTCCATCCAGTGCATCCCACCTGCCACTTGCTTAATTTTCTTGACAGATCTCTGCTGGAATTTTTCCTGCCTTAACATTTTTCCCTTGTTTCTCTATAGCTTCTTTATCTTTCTGGGTGTATTTTTCTTATTATACTTCATTACTGGCAGGGCATGAGTACTGTCTCTGCTTGCAGTGGTAATTTTTCCATGCCATACAGATCATCCTGAGGTGTGCTTGAGAATCTACAATCACTGAGAGCTGGGAAATTTTCATCCACATAAGGTAATGAGAGCTTTTGCAGAGTATTGCTGCAGGTACTGAAACATTTTATCAAGGTTAATTTGGGCAATGGAAGTACAAAAACATATCTGGAAAAGCTGCTTTAAGAGCATTAGGTGTACTGAAGGTTGAGGACTACTTGGATCCTTCAGGCTAACGTGAAGGAGGAGCTAGCATGCCTGCATTCCAAAGCCTTCCATTACTGCACAAGAACAGCTGTAAAATTGAGAGGGTTTTTTAAGAATCTTCTTAAAACCATGGAAACAGAATGAAGTGGATGCAGATGCACAAAAATGTCAGTTAGCCAAGAGGGAATATTGTCAATAACACTGTCATTTCTAAGCTGAGGCAGCTACTGAAAGATGGATTTTGCCTGTGGTTGCTGGTGTTTATTCTGTAATGTTCTTGTTTTTTTTTTTAAGCTGTTTACACTGATATGCTTCCTTTTTACTTTTCAATTTTGTCTGCAGCTCGTTCTTCATCCAGTGAACTGCAGCAAATGATTTTTTTTAAATTTGGACTGAGTGATTGTTACATGTTTTGCTCTGCAGCAATCAGATCCTTTCACAGGTATGAGGTAGTGAAAGAAGCTGAAAATAAGCAGCCAGACATGAAGGGATTGTGCTAATTTAAATTTAGGACAAGATTATGTCATAATATGGTAAATTCCTTTACTGCCGACAAAAATCTTATTTCCCTTTTCTGAGAAGTCTAAATTTAGCTCCTAGCTGATACAGTTTTTACTGTTTGTTCCCGATTAACAAAATAGTACATCTCTATGTACTCTTTGATGGGACTTTCATAAATATATTTAGAATGAGAAAATATTCCTGTGAGATTAAAAACCCAAACCAACAAAACCCCCACAAAAAAACTTCACACGAGACCAGGCCTTATTCTAGTTAGTTTTGCAAAATAGCTCAGACTGTCAAAAACTTATGTGGATGCATTGGTGTGACAGAAAAAACTGCTGTTCCTCTGCGTCATTTGGTTAGTGGAACAGTAGATGACATTCAGCTGATGTTTTCTTCAAAGTCTGGAGAGAGCAGAGTACAGATTGTGAGCAGACCATTTTGTTGTTGTTTGCCTCCTCCAGGAGGAGGTTTTGTGCAGATGTGCTGCATTTCCAGGGGTGTGGTGCCCCCACAAGCAGTGAGCGCGCTTCCCTCTGTCCCCCTGACTGTGCTGCCCCCCGGCTGTGCGCTCTCCCCCTCTGCAGCCCCAGGTGTGAGCGAGGTGGGATGAGCAGGTGCCTCTGCTGCCCTTCTGCGAGCCGTGCCACGCTCAGCCGCCCTGAACCGGCAGCAATTCTTGCCTGGCTGCAGCAGTCTCAGTGCCAGTGGTGACAGTACCTTGGGGATTCCTCTGACAGCACAGCTGAGCGTGGTGTTGTACCCTGCGATCACGGAGCGGTTCACCAAAGGGTGCGTGAATTTGGGAGCTTCGGAGAAGTCGTGTTCTTTGTAACAAGGGGGTTTGTAAATGGTGCCTGCAGTTCAAAGAGACAAAATAGTAAGAACCGTGTTGGCTGCAGTTCTGCTGACTTGTGTACAATCTGTCTGTGATTTATTTTGTCTGTATGATTTTAAGAAGCTTCAAAGCTTTTGGCATTTGTGATATAAAAAGTCTTTAAATACATTTAATTCTAAAACACATCTCATGTTTAATGTGTTAGTTAAGGTAAAAGGTCCCGGCAATCACGAGTTTTCAGCTTCTGTTAAAAATAATATGTGTGCAGGGAAAGTCTTCACCACAGACATCTTCAACTTTTAACCACAAAATATAAATATAATCCCCCTGCTGTATTATTTACTTCAGACAATATAGTTTAGGAAAACTGTGTGATTACATATTTTTTAACTAACTGTTGCACTAGTACAGGAGATCTTCCTAGATAAAGGCTCTTAATGCTAAAATTCTTTATAAATGCTAGTTACTAAATAATGAAAATATCTTTAGGGGTGCAGCTAGTAAAACTCTATTTTCCGTTTGCCACTGTATTACTTCTGGTACTTAGTGGCTGTTGTGATCTTTGGTTTGAATAATATGTTACCTGTTTTTTGGATGTGAGCAGGATTTTTGGTGGTTGCAGCAGTTTCACTCAATCCACACAAATTTTCACTGAAGATTCGAAAAAAATACTCATTTCCCATAATCAGGTCTGACACTATACAGTTTGTGCGACGATAGTGATCAAAAACCGTGTACCATTCCTGGAACAAAACTGCACTGTTTAGAAGGATGTTATGGAAGGTCAGACTGGTGCTACTTTTGGTATGGAGAGAATTTTTTTTGCTCCAAAGAAACGACAGGCAGAGAGGTATTTAACACTAACCTGTGAAATGGATATTACGTTGCTCCCTGTGAAGATCAGCTGATCTATTTTCTTACTTTTATATTCTGGCAGTGTGATAGGCATGTGAATGCTTCTATTTAGAGAAAAACAATTCCCTCAACTCTCTACCGTATTTTAGCCATACTCATATCTGGGGAATCTGGTACAAAATGTGTACTCAGAATGCGACTGCTTAATGGGGTCTTCCATGAGAAAGATATTTTCCAGTTTGACAGGCATTCATACCTCTCCCAGTACATACCCTGGTATGCCTGGCATCTCACTTCAAGTCTAACTCTTCCTCCCTCCCCTTAAAATTTTTGCTGCATTTATGAAAAGTATAATTGCAAATAGAAAGTATAATTCCACCTTCTAAGGAGAGCTGTCTATGCAGTCATCACCTGAGATGGCACAGGCTTGTTCTCTTCCATTTTCTACTGAGCATTTTATTTAATCTTTCACCTTTTGGGGGTTTTTAGATTCTATTTTTCAATGTTTAATTGCCTCTGAGATGCCATAGGACACCTTGGACACACAAATGAGAGTTATGAACTCAGTCATTTCCCTCAAATCTGTGTTTCCAGAGCAAGTACTGATCTAACTCCCTTCAGAGCCACCATAAACCCAGCCAAGTTCTTACCATTGTTTTTTTGTCAGCTTTCTGAACTGTGTAGCCCAAGATCTGAGCATTGCCATCGTCCTGGGGAGGTGTCCACTCCAGGGCTGCATTAAATCCCCAAACATCTACAAGCTTTATATTCTGAGGAGGACCAGGCTTGTCTGCAGAGGAGACATAAGAAAACACCTTAGCTTTTAGTTCAAGATCCAAGAGCTTTGTCATTTCCCCATGCAGGGAAAAAAAAAAAAAATAGAACCTGATAGCAATCTGTAACACTCCATAGCAACACACTTCATTTATGTGAAGTTAAAACTGTAAACAAGAACATTGGGAAATTTTCAAATACCCTTTGAATATTCTTTTGGGAGGCCTGAATCCTACAGAGAAATAGAAAACACACTAGAATTAGTAACATCTTCAAAATGGAATAAGAATTTTGTGTTGTTTGGATGGATGTGATTAACTCTTTAACTGCAGTTTTATTACTTACTTTGTTACCTCAGTGCCATTTCTTGGCCATTTATCTACATTGCTGTAACAACCAGGGCAGTGGGTATGTGCCTTCCAGCTGAGGAAGGCCAGCCATTTGGGAACACACCTTTTCCCTCTTGGCTCAGTGCTTGTTAGCTTGCCCACTAGGTGATTGCTCTGTAATAACTAGAAAAAGAACAAACTCTCAAAGAGATAGAGAAATCTGTGTCCTTTTAAAGATACATGGAAATATAGAGAAAAACAACATAGTATGAAATGATAATAATTTTATTTTTTTCTTTTTGAGGATCATTTGTATTTATACCATGTTGTTTAGTCAAGTGCTGTAAGGTTTAGATTAGATTTATTAAATAATATTTCTGTCTTTTTTAATTTGAGGACACCAGTTCACCTTTTTGATGTTAGATTGTTGCACCCATTTATGGGGCCTGCTGGGGACAGCTAGATAGTTCATCTTGTTATTGAGTGAAAAATAGTTCAAGATCATTCTAGACAGCTGAAGGGAAACTGTCTCCCCATTGTGTAGATAAGCTGGAAAAATTAAGAAAATGGTAAGAATCTGATGGATGTAGGTTTGAGATGAGCAGAGCACAGAGGAATGTAATTATAGGTGGCTTGTAATTTAATTCCTTAAAGAAGGATATGCAAACCAGTAATAAATCAGTCTTTGTTATTAGGGGAACTGTGACTTTCTACATCAAAGCATAATGTGCTAATTCTCTTTTCACTGACAAACTTTGGAATTGAAAACTGCGTTATAATTAGGTTTGACCCCTCCTGTCCTCCTTCAAAGTGGTGCCTACTAGAACACTGCATGATGTCTGATAAGGGATGTGGAATGCATGACTCTCTTTGCATTTATCATCCTCTTTCTGCCTATCTTAACTAGCATTTCAGAGAAAAACCTGCCATCTTCTTGTTTCTCAGCAGCCACCAACCAGGTAAAGCCTTCTTACCTCTCCTTCTCTGTTTCTGAAGTAGGGAGTGACAATATGTTGTCAAATGAACAACATTGCTTATGGGGATGTGGAAATGGATTTGTTGTTAACTTGAATCACAACTTAGAAGAAAAAAAAAACCCTAGTTGCTTTGTTAGATATGTATTTAACTGATATTAAATACTATATTATTCTGATTTAAGAGAAAAATTTTTCATACTACATACCTGTCTGCATATGTGTGAAGAACAACCTTAAAAAAGGCAGAGATGGCTAAATTTGCTACATAGGTTTTTGTGATATGTATTTCATTATACAGAAATCAATTATTCTGATTTAAGAGAAGAATTTTTCATACTACATACCTGTCTGCGTATGTGTGAAGAACAACCTTAAAAAAGGCAGAAATAGCTAAATTTGCTACATGGGTTTTGGTGTACTTGATCTTTGTGGTTCAGTGGGGTAATGCAATCTGCAAGATCTATCCAAAATTTCTTCGTAGAATATTTATTTCTCAGTAATAACCAGTTCATCTCTAGCTTGTGGATAGAGGATGGGAAAAGTTAAATTTACTGATGCTTCTGACCCAAATTATTTTTTCCTGTAGGGCACTGTGTCAGAGTGGGGATTTATATTCTGAGGAAGTATTCTGTCTTACTCTCAGCACAAGCTCAGCTGAGGAGTTTTGCAAACTAATGAAATTTATACAATGGGAAGAAGAGATAAAGTGTGAATTATCTTTCAAAGATAAATTATAATTTATATTTTCAAATAATACATAGTGAGAAAAAGAATTATTTCCAGTTAAAAAATAAAGTATAGAACTGAGGTTTGCTTTGGTCAATAGAAGTCATGATGAAAGACATGATTTATTGATTCATATAGAGAGTGAAAGAAGTTGAGGGAACCATATTCTCCAGAGATTGGAGATATTTTCATTATCTTAGAACTTTCTAGAAGTAATAAATACTCTATTCCAATAGAAATGTGCATATTTTTTCCATCTATAGAGTAAATTACAACAAGAGTTTTGGCAATGAGGGAAGGTGATGGCAGTAACAGAGTTGTTTCCTCTTGTTTGGAGCTGATCTGACTCATCACCGCAGCAGAGCTTTTGGCTGCCTGCACTCTAGCCTTAACCCAAAAAAAGATAGCACAAGCATTACTTCTTCATCAAGGAGACTTTTGCCAAGGGAAGTTAGCTGATGAAAAGACCCCTCAAAAGATCACTGATTGACTTGTGTCTCTGAAAGCCAGGCTGGCTTTTCAGCCTGCTGTTCTACAGCACCTAAAGCACCACGAGGAGTGTAGAAAGAGTGCCTGAATCACCCATATTTCTGTCATGCCAAGAGAATAGAAAATCTGGGGAACAAAAAGTGCAGTTAACAGAACTGAGAAAAGGTAGTTCTGATGACAGAATAACAGAATCAAGCATCAGAGTAGATGCTCTGATTGCAGAAGTATCTGCATCTATTACAAGCCATTTCTCTTCTTGGTCATGAATTAAGGAAATACACGTATTCCCATTGATTTCACCAAACTGCCCAAGAAGTACAAAATTAATGCCTGTCCTCCAACTCTTACCTGTGTGATAAGATTAGTTCTTTTTTTCAATCAATCATTTTCTGTATGGTATAACTCTCTGGCAATGGTAGATGGATGTGTTTTTGTGACTTTCTACACAAACAATAGGCAGAAGATACTTGGTGCTATGGCCTAAGAGCAATGGCCAGAATCAAGAGTCACTAACCAGTTTTAGACAGATAATTTAGACTGTAGGGTGCACTACTCCCGTGAGTCAGAGAATGGCTTGGGTTGGAAGGGACCTCAATATAATATATTTCAGTTTTAACCCCATGCCCTGGGCAGGGACACCTTCCAGCAGACGAGATTGCTCAGAGCCCCATCCAGCCTGGCCCTGAACACCATCAGGCATGGGGCGTCCACACCTTCCTGGGCACTCTTGGGATTATTTTGGTTTAGCTGCCATTTACTTATTTTGTTCTTGCAGAACTGGAGTCATCCTCTTGAGCAGAAGCAGCTGCTGGAATTAAGACATATTTGCTCCAATTTTTAATGCTGTTCTTGTTTGCTGTTGGCACCATTGCATACCCATTCGTTCTGCCAACATAATAAAACCTTAAGCATAGCAAAGTCAGCATTTTTAATTCCAAAACATTAGGAGTTGAGCCAAAACACATATTCTAAAAATGTATTGATACACTGGAAGAAATTTGGGATAACATTGTGAAAGTGTGGGAAAAAGAAATAAAAACAGTTATCAAGAATGTTAAAAAGAGTGGTAATGAGGAGAAATAGAAAAACCCTGGCTAAACATTAATGAAATCTGAATAGGCAAGATCTCAGAATGTCTCTCAAATAATCCCAACAGAAGTTATAGAAACTTTGGCAATGCATTCCTTTAAAATGACATTAGAGAAGAGACTGGAAATTGCATAATAGAGAATAAGCCCCAGACTAACTAGACACACTTAACAGAGGAAAACATTAAATGTAAATTTTTCAAATTCACAGGACTGTGCCTTCTAGTTTTTGGAACTGTTGAGGTATATTATGGTAATGAGTTTATCTTCCTATCCTTATCTAATGAAAAAACCCAATGGAATACATCCATTCCAAGGTTCATATTTCCTTCCTTGAGTACAATATGGCTATGCCTAAGAACACCAGAACTCTGAAATTCTGTCTTTCTCGGAGTAATAGAAAGGAGACTGATAAGGATCATCAAAGATGGCATCTGTTTGAAAATAATCAAAATGAAGAGAGTAAAACTTGAGAAAATTAACTGAGGCAAGTGGGACTGAAGGCTATAAAATCATGAGTAACATGGAAAAGCTGAATGATTACTCGTGTTTTTTTTCGGATACAAAACTGGATGTCAAATGAGATTGTCAGGAGACAGACTCAAATCAAAACAAATAGGTATATCTACTGTACTTAAAATGAAATTCCTCATAAAAGGATGTTTGGGTTCTCAAACTAGACCTGGATTAAAATACAGACTGGACAAAATGAGGCAAGAAAAAGATCACTAAAAAACTGCGGAACACACAGAATATTCCTCACCCTCTGAAGGTCTCTAGGACACAGATAATTTCAAGGTGGGAAAATGTAGTAGGAAAATAAGATCACATACTAGCCCTGCTCTTTGTCCTACCCTCTGCAACCAACCATTGGAAGAAAAGGGATTCTGAGGTAGCTGGATCTTTGGGTTGCTTCAGTCTGGCCATTATTTTGATTTGCATGATCTGCTTAATTCTGATGTCGTCAGGGTCTTACCTATGATTTGTATTGTTATTGTAACTTTATCAGACATGTTTTCTATCTGAAGAGTGACTTCATATGCTCCCGAGTGATGAAGCTCTGCTTTTCTGATGAAAAGGATGGTGTCCGTGCTGCTGTTCCGAATTCCCACATCTTTGGAGTCTAGACTTTGACCATCTTTCAGCCAAGTAATTTTGGGTCTTGGTTTACCCTAAATAGAGACAAAAAAAAAATTTTATGGCTTTAGTATTTCCATTCTGCTCTAAGTGATAAATCTAGAAGGTTTAATATAATACACAGAGTTGAGATAGTAAACTCCATAAATACTTTACAATTTTTGTTTTCTTCCAGACAAATATTTGCTACCATCTGTGTCGTTTAGTGACACCATGCTCTGAGGATGCCATTTAGTTAGAGACTGAAATGACAGAGAACAAATTCAGAAATACTATACTGTGCTGGGCTGGTACCCTTTACCAGGCATCAGAGTGGCCAACAGGTGATCTGACTTGTTCTGATTGTTATTAGCAGAACCCTTACACACCTGAGGACTTTATTAGCTCTGCTCCCCTTCTCTTCTCTTCTCTTCCTTAAAATGTTTGCTGCTCTGTCCTCTGGCCTTTTAAAGATTCTTTTAATCTTGTGGATGGGATGTGAAATTTACTGTGTAATTCTTTCTGCACTGCAAAATTATTTTGGTGACTGTCAACGTAAGCAGTCAGGGTTGCTACACCCATGGAAGATGGCATTGTGGAATCAGCGAGATACCAGTGGTGTGCATCGCTCTCATCCAGCCATTTCCAGGAAAATGGTAAGTACTATTTAGCTCTTCAAAAGTTATTGGGGTGCTGCTTCCACAGTACAACTCCAAACAAGGAATCCCAAGAAAACAGCAAATGGCCATAACATATTTATTAAGTGTATTAATAGTTAATCCAACAGCAAATAACTCAGTGGGGGTTTTTAAGTTTCTGGCAGATTACCAAGGTGAAAGAGAGCAGCACAGGCCTGGAGTAGTTCATTCAGATGGGTGGGAAGGGAAGGTGGGACCTTGCAGGGCAGCAGTCAGCTCTGCTCAGGCAGCCCTGAACTGCAGCCTAAGGCACTGAAATGGGGACTCTCCCTCAGGTAAAGAGCAGAGAAAGCAGCTCTGGAAGGTTCCTCAATCCATTGGAAAGACTCTTTCTCATTCTGAAAGACTCCTTTAGCCTACAGAGGGAGATTAAGATACTCAGAGTCTTGGTTTTGGTGCCTAACTGTAGACAGAATAATAATGAATCTTTGCGCATTTTTACACCTTTATTTCAGGTTTGTCTGGTATTTGCTCAGAAGGTCTGTTCAGTCTTTTTTTTTTTTTTTTCTAGAGGTATTAGGAAAAAAACTTCACCTTTTATAAGAGTCAGGCCAAGATCTGTCCAAAATGATACTAAAGGATGTCTAGAACACCTAGAAATTGCTACTTGTTCATTGATGCTCTTTTCTCTAACTCATCGGATGTATTGTAGTTTATTTTACATGAGGGCTGATATATACACCTTGAATGAGCAATGGTTTTGGATCTTGCATTCTGTCTCTCTGGTAAATTACTTTCCTACAGCTTTCTGCCAAGGAGCATAGTTAAGAGCACCTCAGGCCTGCAGCACTGAAATAATAGATACAAGAGAGTTTTGTCCTGTTCTAGTGTACCTGTACCCTGGTCTCATTTCAGTGAACCCTCACAAAAACCTGTTAGAGCAAGAAATGGCTTCCTCTCTTCAGCTATAGTATATAGTAGAAATTCTGGAATAAGTGAAAGGGTTTGGGTTGTTTTGTGTTTTATTTTCCATAGCTGTGTCTTATTATTGGTGAACAGCCCAAGAACTGACTCTATTTTACTTCCCACATATGCCTGTATTTTAAAGTGATATGAAGATCCTCCTTGAAAAATTTGGCTAGGGAATGCTTTGAAAATAAAAAAAAATCTGCCTAAATAGTATAGTTCTATGGGCATTTATTTAAATTTCTACTTTGTCAAGACAAATACTTGGCAGGTTTTCAGACTGATTACAAGGTTGTTGCTGCTGGTGTTCTAGTATGCTTGATCAGATATGTTCACTCACAGCTTCTTCTTTTTTGAGGTGCTGTGAGAGCCAGTGTTCAAAGATTGCAAGTGTTCAAAGTGTTGGTTTTCATATACTCTTATATTTATAGACTGTGAAAAGCATAATCAGATAGAAAGCATGTTCCTAATACATATGTCAGAGGATTGGATTTCTGCAATGTGTAATAGATAATCTGAGAGAGAACAGTGAGTGACAGAGTAGCTAAATAGCACCAGAGAAACTTAGGGAGTTCACAGCCAGGGAAGAATGAATTTAAATGCTCTTAGATATTTATATTCACACATTTATGATGGACAAAAAGACTGCTCAGTACTACTGTGAATTTTATCCACTAATAGCACATAATACCCCTCCAATCACATGCCACAAAGTTAATTTTGAAGCAAGAATGTGTTGATTCTCTTCCTTTCACCAGAATATTCCACCTGCTTAATGCACTCAACCAAAAAAACGTTAGTAACAATGTTTTACTTTCTTTTTGGGACATTTTGATCTAAAGGTTTAAATAGATCTGCCAGTAGCATTAAACCCAGGATACCTTGACAATGTATTTCACAGAATTTACTGTAGTGAGCACAGAGGTCACTGGAAAGGTTGCAGAGGCTGTGAATAGTAGAAGACACTGGCTTCCACGTTCACCAGATACTAGATTCTGTATTTACTTACAGTCTTCTTCTGCAATAGAAATGGCCAGTGACTTAAAATTTTTCAAAATGTGAAGTGAAAAGTTCTTCTTGATTTGCTTTTTTTGAAAGGTCATCAGTGTTACATATTCTAAATAGCTGTAGCCACAATTCTTAATACTGTGAGAGCTGCAGTTCAACACTATGACAAATTTAATTCACTCAAAAAATACTAATTGAATTGAATTCTGGCTTTGTTCTCGGAGTAAAATCTGGTGTTGCTGGATAGATTTTAGCATTTTTTGTTAGCACTACCCTTTAGGAGACAAGAACTTATACCAACACATGATTTGTCAGTCAGCTACTCAAATCACTTTTCAATCAGTTGGTTCAATTTGGCCAAATTTTCCAAAGCACTCGAAATCTCAAAGATTAGCTTAGTACAGTTCTGTGAAAAATTGATCTGTGGGTGAAATGCCAAAACCTCAGTTAGTGTCCCCACTGAGAAAAGTCAGGGAAAGCTCAGTCTTTTAACTATTTTGTTTGGCAACAGCTGAATGGTGAGGCAGGGTTAAGTGAAGCTCTGGATTAGCTGCCACATGCACTTATCCTGGCCAGGGAGCTGAGGACGTGTCAGCGAGGGGAGGAGGGCCCAGAACTGGCAAATCTCTGGGAATATGGCAGTGAGGCTGCTCCCAGCAGAGGAGGTGCTGCATGTGCTGGGACAGGGCTGGGATGGGGCTGTCATGGTTTAGCACCTCCCTTCCTGGCAGAGTCTTCTGGCGAGCAGAGGCAGCCTCGACTCTGTGTATGCACTGCTCTCAGCAATTGCTAAAATACCCCAAAATTATCAATACTCTTTCCAGCACTAATTCAGAACATGACCCCATAGTAAGTTCCATGAAGAAAATTAACTGCCCAGTCAAAACCAGCACAAGGGGACACAAGACACAAATCTCTAAAATGCTAAACTTTATTCCCCTGCTTATAGGACAGCTTGTCAAATTTGTGCAATTTTTCTTCAACTTGGACATCAAAGCAGGAAAAATATTTGTTTATTTTAGGGGTTTTAAAAAATAATTACATAACTCAGAACTAGCAGATGTACAAGTCTTGAATTTTGTGTGTGGCTAGACATCAGTAAAAAAGGAACTTTAACAATTTTGGACATAAGAAATGTGAAAGAAAAAAAAAATGCCTTATGATTATGCTGAAATAATTCAAGCATGCAATTCAAGAAGGTTATCCATTCATGGGCATGCAATTGCGTACTAATGAGATGTATCTCTGTGAAAAAAGCAACTTTTCATGAGACCCAGTAACCATAGTGCAAAAAAACATGTACCTTTAAGTTTACATAAATTTTGCTCTAACAATTTTTTTTCCTGCCGGTGCTGCTCAAACAAAAGAATGCAGGTAATGTGTGCATATTTGTCTCCCTCGTGGAAAAAAAATTTTGCATATCTCCAGCACCTTTTATATAAGAATTTCAAAGCTCTTCTCTAGTAATAGGATTAGATTTCTAGAAATGTCAATTCTGGACAGTAGAGAAATTTCAGTGTCTTAAAATTTTAACTGAGGACTTAATTAAGTGATATATCTGTTATTACTGAGGATATCTTTATCAGAGCCAGAGTCTGTAATTTACAATTTCTTTTGCTATTTCTCCCTTAGGAAACCATTTCCTTACACACACTAATTCCTGCACTCTGTTGGTGTTATAGTCTTGCATCTGAAAAAAGGCATGTGGGGTTTTAGAAACGGTCAGGTCTGTACAGCTCTAGAAAATGCCAAGATGAGGTAACTGGTCAGGTCAGTCTTTGTGTATATTTTAGCAATTTTGTGCAGGCCTTAGTGAAGTGTAGTTACATACATGCACCCTTGATTACCCTCAGCATGCTCTGGTTTTTACACCTTCATGCACAGTAATGCCCAAGCAGGTCTTTGTACACACACTCAGGTTCTGCACCCCAGGGCCAACTGGGGTCTTGTCTTTATGTGCAAACTCTGATTTTTGCAATCAGCCTTTCAGAATTTAACATACACACTTTTGCCAAAGAAGTTGCCCAGTGGCATCATATGGCTTGGTTCCAGAAGAGTAATTAGCTGGATTCTTACACTTTTGTCTACTGCTCTCTAAGGTGCCTCCTGTGCTCACTCAGTAAGCAGGAATGGGCTGGCACTTACTTAGACCACTTTTTTCTTCTTCCCCAAAAGGTGAGATTAAGGAAGAAACTCTGACTGTAAAAAAAACAATTACTGAAAAAAAAGAGTGATTCCCTCCCCTTCTCAAATTTTTGAGAGGGTTTCATGATTCATCATAAGCCATACTTATGTAATTCTGCTTAGGCAGTGAGGTAATGGGAACTTGCATTACGGAAACTGCTTTAGGTAAGAAACCATAAAAAACCATGACAAAATGGAAGCTGATACATACCTGAAAAGGGATCACAATATTGATTGTTTCACCCACTTTCTTCACCAGAGTCTGTCTGAGGTGGCGTGGCAGCCAGAATTTGGGACGCTCTGCAGTTAAGCATTAGCACACTAAATACAAAACTTTTGATGATATGCAACATTATTTATAGCAAAAATAAGGGAATGGATAACTTTAAACATAAGAAAATTGTGGAAACACTGTTTATACTTTTAGGGACTACCTCAGTCTCTCAGTAGTTTCAAATGTATTTGTCTACTGGATAAAAAGTTAATATTAAGTCTCAGTTATATATTTACATCTGAGCATGTTTTCAGTGACAGCAGCATTATGAAAATGTGTCACATCTGAAATGCCAAATTTAGGTGGCTTCTGTTGGATGTGAGTCTTCTATGTGGACTTTGTTTCTTTGGAGAAATTCTTCAGTTCATTAGAAAGGATGGGACAAGGGATGTATTGGAGTAAAAGAGTGATGATAGATTATGATTATCCTTTGCTATATTGATACTGCAGCACTTCGTAAATTGCCACTGGGAAGTATTTATGGACATACTCTGAAAGCACTGATGGATTCCTTTATCATGCTACAGTCATTCAGTTTGAGTTCTTTCTTTGAGATGGGTGTAGTGGAATCTCTTTGTAGCATCTTACTTTCACTAACAAATAAGGACATTACTGCATTTTTTTTTCATTGGCCTCTGCTTTCCTCTACTTCACTGGAAAGCTTTCTAGGCTCTCGTTTTATCCTTAGTCTTTCCCCTATTATTTACAGAGGGAATTTCTTAACATACAGTTGGAGTATCTGTGTTCATGACCATTTGGTATTGAGATGCATTAAACTTTGTTTTATTTACATTGGCTCAATTTACTGCCAGCGAGACTCTGGCAGACACTTTGTGTGAGCCAAGGTTGAGGAATCCACTATTAGCAGCTCTTGATGTCTTTTGGACTCCAGTCAAATGAATTTTAATCTACTGCTGTTGGGTGATACACAGGGTGGTAACTAATAATCTGTAATAATTAATAACAATGAAGGAAATAGATCTCTTGCCATAGCCAACACAGTCATTTTGCAGTAATATAGCAGCTTTTCAAGCAGAGAGGTAAATATTACATAAATGTTTCTTAAATGCTGACAGTGCCATTGCAAGAGGTGAAATGTCCATCTTTTGAAAGTAAGAAGTAGAATTTTATTTTAAGAGCTATGCTTTACAAATATAAGACCTGGGTGCTGTAGAGATGTTCTCAGAGTTAGAAGACACTGAGCACCTAATCAAAGTGGAAGAGCATTTTGTGTGTTATTCTCAGATAAAGGCAGAATTTATTCAGTATAGATACTCACGCAGGATCTCTTGAACAGTAACTGGCTCTTTTATTGTTGCTGCTGCACTCTCACCAGCCAGGTTTACAGCCTTGATACGGAAATAAAGTTTGTCCCCCGTGACCAGATCTTTAATCAGTGCAGACGTGCGCTCAGTTAGGCCAGGAAGAGCAGGAATCCATTCTGTAGCTACAAGTACAGTATTTGCATATTGCAATAATACATTATTTTTCCAAACTGAGGCCTTGTTTGCAATTGAAAGTAAATTTCTGTTAGGGTAAAATGAACTCAAGTTACAGCACCATACTTAAAAGGGAATAAAATAAGCTGGAAGAAGAACTCTGGATCAAGGAGATGTGTTTACATGTGGAGTTAAGCAATCTCTACACTTTGTTACTCAAAATAGCTAAGGATAAGGGATCATCTTTGGGTAGTTCCTTTGCATTTTGTTTTATGGAGATTAGAGCTGTGGGACTTCTTGACGTTTATTTTATTACATGGGAATGGGCAGAATTTTGGAAGTAGTTTTAGCAAGAAAGTGAAGCCTTAATTTAAATTTTTTTCTTGGAGTAAATATACCTTCTGTGACTGTCCAAACAGATCAGTGAGAGCCACATATGCTGAAAACAATAATAGAGCACATAACTGTTGGAATTTATTGTTTAATTCTCAATTGACACAGTAGAACAGAATTCTTAGTGCTTCCTTGTTATAAAGCACAGAAATATGACTGATAAAATAATTCTGCTGTGACAATGACATAGAGATTCTGGTAATTCTATAGTGATGTCTCATTAAGGACTGTAAATTATTTCTGCATAAATTATGCCCTGTAAACCCCCTAGTTTAGATTATTTGGCAATTGAGCCTAGTGTCAGGGGGAAATGTCAATATTGAAGTGACTATAAATTTGTTGTTGGACTTTTATGATGTAAATATGATGTTGTAACAGCACAGAACATTGAATTTTGTAGATATGGTGCTGTTACACTCTCTATTACCAGTAATAGTATTAAATGAGATAAGGTAATGGTTACTTTAAAGTTTGACTGATGTTGCCACAATCATGTTGTTTTATGTGTTTTAAGGAATATGCAATTCATGAATGATACAGAAGTATAGGAGTGACTACAGAACAGTAACGATATTTTTGTATTACTAATGTTTATTAAAACTTATGATGATTGTGAAGATGACATTATGGATGTGACTTACATGGTTTTACAGTCACATTGTAGTGGGTATGGTGATGGTTGGAAAGGATGGTAGACATAGATTAGAGTTAAAATTTGGTCATGCTGGACATGGTTAGGTTGTTGGTAGTGTGTTGAGGTGAAGTTATTGCAATTGTAGCATTTTTTAAATGCTCTGTTGCTGCTGCCTAGTACTCATGGTTACTTACATCCATCTTTGCAGTATTCCACCATGTAACCATCCAAACCCCCGGCTCCAATCCGCTCAGGGGGCCTCCACTTCAAGGAAACAGTGCTGTCAGAAACATCCTCCACTGTGAAGTGGGTTGGTTCACTTGGAGGAGCTGTAAGGAAATGCAGACAAGTAGATTCTGAGAAATAGCAATACAACTATGAGAATTCAAAGGCTGTACAAGGAGCGATTAACCACTGATTTATGTACCACTGTCTATATTAATAAAATAAATCTATCTGAAGCTTACTTGTAAGTGTAACACCTATTACATCATTTAATAAAGATGCAGCATAAGATTTCCCTAATAGGAAGGGGAACAAGAGGTTAAGATAGTAGTCCCTATTTACAGATGCTCACTGATGAAAAGCCACTAAAGAAAAGAAGACTTGTAGAAGGGAGTCCAATTGTCATCGTAAGTCTGTAGAGAAGTTTAGAAATTAAATGCATACCTTTTATATTCTGTACTTATACCCTGATTGTGACTGGACAAAATTCGCATGGTCAGAGGAGCAAACTGACAGTGGCTAAATTTCACTTCACTCACACAGTGAAGAAAATGACCAAAAGTTATGACTGCATGTTTACAGAAACATTGCTTCTGATTTGTGCATTTGTAACAGAGATACTTGAGAAAAATATTTTGGGGATAAAAAATTATGGTTTAGATACAGCTTTTTCGTATCTCTTCAGAACAGTTATGTCATGGCTTTTTATAAACCCAGAGTTCAGAAAGACCACTAGCTAGATTCAGTCTTCTGCAGCCTGACTATGTTCCACTAATTTAAAAATATTCAAGAAAAGCCTTTACTAGAGGATCCAAAATACACATAAATGTTACTGTGAAATAATTTATACCAAAAAACAAACAGAAAACAACTTTTTCAAAATAACATTTGGGGTGCAGGACCACAAAATTTAGTATACATACCATAAGAGCAGTCGTGTATGTTTGGTATGTTTGGCATAATCTGTATATATGCGTATTATAAACTGAAGATTTACTGAATATATATAATAGATTTTACAAGGTAAGTTAAATACAGGTTCACAAATTGTGGAACTAATTTAAATCAGTCTTAGTTCTCAAAGTTATTGTAAAAGAAAAAAACAACCCAAAAAATATCACCTAATTTCATTTCTGTAACTGTCAAAAATTTTCGTATTCACATGGTAGCAAGGACAGCACACAGGAGGAAATGCAATTGGGAGCATACACAACACAGTACACGATCAAAACCCCAAACCTCTTCTCTGAAGAAGTAAGTGTGAACTTTATCCTTAATCAAGTAAAACTCTGCCTATCCCATGAAAACTTTGGACCTTTTTTTTCAGTAGCTCCGCTTGATGGTTCTTGTTTGACCTCTTTTGTTGCAGACCAGCCGTTGTGAGTTTGAAATCCAGAATTAAGAGACCCTTCTTGCAGTTCAGCCTTCCCTTCTGACTCCTTCACTGCATCATCTGCTTTTACATGATCTCCATCAGCAGGCTGTCCCCCTTCGCTGTTATTTGTAGACTTAGAAACTCTAGTCATTTTAATCTCCAGCTGTTTGTATTTTTGTGGGTCTTCTCCCTAAAAGTCTTAGCAGGCAGGCTTCCTGAGGACTCCTTTAGTTTGCTCCTTGCTCAGGGACTGCAGGAGACACTGCGCTGCTGTGTTGGGAAGGATTATTTATAGAAAATCATTCCTCAAATATTTTCTTAATCATCTATCCTTTTAGCTGTGGAGAGGGCTGGGATTAAGGGAGCACTGGACGGGATACTGTGATATTTGCACCCATAAGGGAATGGGAGAAGCTGAGAGGGACAGGGAAATCTCTGTCAATTAGTTCTCCTCCTTTCCAGATCCAGCTTGACTCTCACACTTCTAATTATAACAACTAAAAATTCATCAGCAATTTCATGAAACTGGAACCTCTGTGCTCTTCAGGAAGAGGAATGAGAGATAGAGGGACATTACAAAGAAAAGGTTGATTAAATATAGAATATAGAAGTGGCTGATAGCCTCTTTCCTGACACATTCTTTTTAGCTGTGAGAGCGGTTGAAGAGAAGAGATCGAAATTGTCCTGTCTTGGTTTTATCCTAGAAATACCACGGAGTTTCCAAACTCACCAATTGGCATGAAGGGTTGCGAGGCAGGGCTTGGCCGGGACATGCCAATAGAATTCACAGCATAGATCCGCATCTCATAAACCACTCCTTCAATCATCCGCTTGGCCTCGTAGGTTAGCTCTTTTAAAAGGTCAAAGTTCAGTCGCATCCATCGATAGCTCTTCTTCTTCTTTCTCTCTAAAATATAGCCTGGAAAGGACAGCTGTTATGATGTGAAAGAACTGGAAATTGCTTTCTCACATGCAGGGAAAAACATCCTTTTAAGCGAAGGAGATGTTTCCTTGAAATGTCTAAGACGTGGTATAGAGTTAAAAAATTATTTTTTTTATTCAGCTTCAGTTCAGTAATCTTGACTAACAGCCTAAATCCCCCACCTAGAATTAATTGGATAAACAGTTTGAAAATTCCTTTTAAAAAAAATTAATGTTTTATCAAAGAACTGATGCTAGATCTCTGTGTTCTTTGCAAAGTGGTGGAAATGCAGAATGCTTCCCAGACAATGCAGCTCCCAGCTTGCTTCAGCCCTACAGTGAGTGAGACAGGGGCACTGACCATTTTTCTTGCTCTGATTTCCTTGAGAAGGAAAGAGAGCCTGTATGATAACAGAGAACACAGAGAGCCGGGTGCACTGCAGACCAAATCTCCAGTACAGTTTAAGGTGTCATCTCTATGCCTGGAACCCAGGTCTTAGCACTTCTACAGAGCATCCATAGCCTTTACTACACTACCATGCTGTTTTCCAGAATGACTAAGTGAGGCTGGATTATCAGTATAAAATATAAACTTCTCATTTCCCAAAACTGGGAATGGAATCTGTGATTCTTAATGCTTAATATGGAGGATGGTTGTATATCACATTGGAAACATAGATGTCAAATATTTTCCAGCTGACCTGCTACAAAGGACTACTGAACTGTGTCTTTCTATTTAGCTATATTAAATTTCTGCGGTTTCTCTGTGTTGCAGATAGAGTGGTTGGATGTGATTTCAAACAAATTTTGCTATGAAACGGTTCATTTTTTAACTATAGAAAGAATATCAGAGAATAGTCATGTGCACATGCCGTGTATCTGAGTGTGTTTTGTGGCTGTGCTCCTGCCCATGGAGTGCAGAGGCCTGTACAGATGGCTGTAACAGGGGGCAGCTGCAATAGTGTAAGTCCGTAGCAAGGACTTGCTATTGAGCCATGCAGGAGAGTGATTCAGTCCCTGCTGCTCACCAAGGTCATGGCTATCAAACTTGCAGAGATCCCTTTGGTATACCTGGGAAGGATGATTCACCCTTAAGGTGTCTCCAGGGATAAGGAGAATGACAGGCACATTTGATTTGCTGGCATGCTGTAGGCACAGACACCATGCAGCCTTTCCTGTCAATGCTGAAATGCAAGAAGAGCATGGGAGTCTGCAGAATGTTCTGGGAAAAGAACAGTGATGGTATCTTTAAGCTGACAGGTTGTATCATCACTTTAAATGCATAAAGATGTACTCCTGGCATATTGTTTTCACTAGCTTTCAGACTTAAATGCTGAAAGCGACGAACCTATGGTTCTTTCAGTATGTTCCTGTTTTTTTCTCTGTTCAGCAGGGTCTAGGAGACTGAGAGAAGATTCATCAACTCAGTTTCTGGGGTTTTTTGCTGTTATAGATAACCAGTGTTAAGCACATAAGAGTCAAAATGAAGAGGTTTGCAATTAAAAAAAAAAAAAAGGCAGAAAGGAGGTAAAATGGCAATGCTGGTTGTATTGGTGACATTTGGTAAAGCAGATTATTTCCCCAAATGCACCAATGTGTGAGAGTTAAAGATACTCTTTTAGTAATACAAAAAGCACACAAAACCCCAGGAAAGGTGAAGATGGGGTGTGAATTTCTTTTTTATATCTGTTGGATACAGCTAATAAAGACTGTATCTGACTGCCTACAAAGCCATCTGTAACAATATGAAGACAGATGAGAATGAATATGCCTTTTCCCCCCTGCCTCCTTAACTTGCTTTTAAAGCTCTTTTTGAATGGGTAGTGCTGCATCTTGGCTTTTCCTCTCCCCCTGCTGCAGGTGTTTTATTGGAGCTCTAGCAGTAGTGCAGCCCTGTGCTACCTGAAGGAACCTCCTCAGGTAGTGCCAGGGCTTCTTACTGGAACATCAACAAAATCCTTCCTTTGACAGTGAAAACAAAGTAAAGAACTTTTCAAAATATGTGCCCTGAAAACCCTACAAAATAAAATCATAGGCTTTGTATAGTCAGTGAGGTGGAGGTTGCCTGTGGTAAGGGCACAACTACTGGTAAATGGTACATGGTAAATGTCTTTGCACATAATATTTTGACTTCTTGCTTGCTGCCTGTCAAAACTGATGAAACCACAAAGCACTGGCCCAGCAATACCTTGTTTATTCCTGCACAGGTAGATTCTTTGATTTAAGTGAAACATTTTGTGGCAATGAATGAAGTCCAAACATCCAAATGCAAATACAAACTTCTCTATTCCATACTATTCAGGGGATTAAAAGAATTTTAGACATTTCTAGCTCTGGCATCACCTGGGAGTCCATATAGCTTTCAATGTATATTTTTTTCAAAGAAACTCAAGCTCCAGAGATTTTTATTAAACAAATTGCTAGATATGGACTCCAGAGGAATTTTTCCCCCTAAAATTGGTCAAGACCCTGCATTATTTTGTATTATTTCTGAGGATCACAGAGATTTTTTTCTAAAACTCACCATGCTCTGTGCAGAACTTAACACGGTGTCAGCGATAATCTTGATTGTGCCTGCTCATTTCCTGCATCACATGATAACTTTGAACTCTAGTTTTTAGTACCGACTTTAAGGTCACTAAAATGATTGAAACTATTTTATGACCCATTGCTTTATATGAAGTAAAATTATGAAGTAGTTTTCCACTATAAAACATATATTGCATGAGTGCCTGAGATGGCAGATGTCTGGAGTTGATGACTGAGGTGGCCACAGATCTGTTTGGATATTCCTAGGTAAGCACAAAGGCCTGTATACTGACTTAAAATTTCAGTCTTGAATGAGGATAGTTCGCTTTAGCTATTTTTCTTCTCACCTTTTCGTGCTTCGAGAACTTGTTTGCTGAAACACTTCTCTGACTCAAATCGCACAGGCAGGGGGCACTCTCTGCTCAGACTTGGAGGGCCAGACCCTGGGCCGGTTTGAAGGTTCAGTGCATCACAGTAGCTCCTACCTGGGGTCAGCCTTCCTTATGTTTGAACAGAGAATCCTTCTGCGCCATTTCAAAGGAACAGCACAAAATGTATGCCAGGCTGCAGGGGACTTCATGTCTTTGGACTCTTACCTAGTACAGGTTGCCCACCATCATATTTAGGGGGTTGCCAATGCACAGTACAGTAATCTTCTCCAATGTTGCTGATTGTGGGAGCTTCTGGAGGGTCAGGAACATCTGAAGAAAGGGTGAGAATGAATGAGAGTTTTTATTGTTTCAATTTCTTTATGCAAGTAAATTAAATATTTTTAACACTTTTTTTTTCCTGTGTGGTATTGATGTAGTGGTGTCCCCCAGGAATCAGTGTTGAGCCCAGTCCTGTTTAATATCTTTAGCAAATTCATGGATGACACCAAGTTGGGTCAGAGTGTTGATTTGCCAGGGGGCAGGAGGGCTCTGCAGAGGGACCGGGACAGGCTGGATCATGGGCTAGGGCCAATGGCACAATGTTCAACAGCATCGAGTGCTGGGTGCTGCACTTTGGCAACAACACCCTCCTCCAGCACTACGGGCTGCAGGAAGAGTGTCTGGAAAGTGGTCCAGTGGAAAAGGACCTGGGGGTGCTGGTGAACCATGGCTGAACGTGAGCCAGCAGTGCCCAGGTGGCCAAGAAGGCCAATGCCATCCTGGCCTGGATCAGCAACAGTGTGGTCAGCAGGACCAGGGCAGGGATTGTCCAGCTGTACTTGGCACTGGTGATGCCACACCTCGAGTGCTGTGTCTGGTTTTGGGCCCCTCACTACAAGAAGGACACAGAGGGGCTGGAGCACATCCAGAGAAGGGCAGTGGAGCTGGGGAAGGTTCTGGAGCACAAGTCCTGTGAGGAGCAGCTGAGGGAGCTGGGGGTGTTTAACCTGGAGAAAAGGAGGCTCAGGGTGACCTTATTGCTCTCTACACCTCCCTGAAAGGAGGGTGTGGCCAGGAGGGTTTTGGCCACTTCTCCCAGGCAACCAGAGACAGGGTGAGAGGACCCAGGCTTAAGCTGGACCAGGAGAGGTTTAGGTTAGACATTAGGAAGAAATTCTTCACAGAAAGCATGATTCGATTTTGGAATGGGCCACCCAGGGAGTCGCCAGCCCTGGAGGTGTTTATGTAAAGACTAGATGTGGCAGTCAGTGCCTGATCTAGTTGACATGGTGGGGTTGGACTTGATGAGGTCAGAAATCTTTTCCAGCCAAATTTATTATCTGATTCTGTGATACAGCTTTGTCAGATAGCAACAATAGGTACAACCAGAATGTATTAACTTAGTCTAAAGGGAATCCTGCTCTTTGATGCTTCTTTGTTAGGCTGATTTCCTTTAAATATCATTGATTATTCAGCTCCCTTTTTCTTCCCAGACATAATAAAATTTTTGCAAAAATGTAAGGTAATTCTGTTCTGTAAGATGAGACTTGCTCCAGGGTTTCCTATTTTCTCTGGAATAAATTTTATAAAATACTACTGCATGTCTCACATATTATGTCACTTTAGATATATTAATAGTAAATATCCTGATTTAATATTTATAAAAGATGGAAGAAAACTTAGTATTTACCAAGCAATTCTAAATTTTAATACTGTAGGTGAAAGTAATTTTCTTTTATCATTTCTGATTTGCTTATAACTTGTTCTTTTGTTATGTGTGTCAGGGTATCAGCAAATTAAATATTATGAAAAATTTATAAAACTGACTGACTCAAAATTACATCCCTCCCAGGTCTTTTGTGACTCATTGAAGAGTCTGTCAATCTGTTCATCTTCTATCAGATACATTATGTTTCTTTATTCCATTAACCATTTACTGCTTATGGAAGGAAATAATCTCTGCTTAAAAACATAACCCACGACAAAATGAATAAAAGCTTTTCTTATTTCTGACAAGCATGAAGCATGTACTTCAGAATGGATTGACATCTGTAAAATGATAGAATCACCTGAACCAGGGAATACATTGATTACTACTGGGAGTTCTTCTCTTTTCACCTCTGAAAAAATACTTCTGCTGAATTTATGGTTGATAATGTTCCTCTCTTTATGACCCTTTCCCATTTTTGTAAACCTAAAGTCAGAACTTGTATCAGAGAGACTTTTAGACTTTTTGAGAAGGGTGAGTTTCAGCAGACTCAAGATTCTTTCATGCTCTGGGTGTTTCTTTCCTTCACTTACCAATAACTTTGACTGTGATATCAGCCTTATCTTCTCCAACTGGATTCTTAAGTATAACTCTGTAAACTCCCTCATCCTCTTTTTCTGCCCCTTCAATGATGAAGACACAATGGTCTTCATGCATCTCCACACGGACTCTGCCTTCAGATTCAACCAGGAGCTGTGGGCAGTGAAAGGGACAGATAAAATCATTGCAGGTTGTGCCAGGGACAGCCTGATGAGTCTGTAAGCTGGTGAAAAACTACAAATGATTGAATATTGCAATATTTATTGAAAAGCCATAAAATGTTTTAAGTTCTTTTTGTGTGTAGAAGAGAGAAAATATAGACTGGTTGGCTCACATAAATAACATTTGGGAAAATTGGTTCTGGAAGTCTGTAGTTTGTTGGGATTCACCACTAGTTACACAAACTCAGTTATTTTTCTAAGTTACTGAGGACTTCCAGAAATTCCTACCTAGAACAGCTGCTAGCATCACTGTGAAGAGTTTAAGGGATAACAGTTGGCTACTGGCTAAATTAAAATAAGATTCTTGTAACTGTTAATGGCATCAGTGTGATTTCTGCCACTCAATAATGTTATATGGGGAAACTTTCTACTTTTTGCTAAAATCTAAACAAAATGACCACAATTTAATTGGACATATGTAATACACTTCTTTCTTCCTTATGTGCCAATGTATCTTTAGATTTAGAACAGGAGTCACTAGAAAGAATACATGTCCAAATAGTGATTAGTGCAATGGGATCCTGACCCTGAAAATGGTTTATTGCTGTATAATAACTGTAAAATGTTTTTTACTCTATCAAGAGAGAAGTAATTTATGTGAGAAATGGAAGTTGCTGCAAAGTGAGTCCAGTTTCACTTCTTTATTGTCCATCCACTCTCTTGACCTGCTTTCACCTTTCCATGTGTCCTGTAAGATTTTGTTCTAGACATTATTGAAGCTTACAGGTTACTGAGGGAAAAAATCACCACAAATAAATCTAAAAGAGTTTTCAAATAACTGCTTTGATTCCTTGTAACCCAGTCACCATGTGATGGTGATTAGAAAGACTTTCTCAATCAGCTTCTTAGTCTAAAATTGTTCACCAGATCTCTTGTGCCCAGCAGGTGTCTGGTTAATTACCACTGTGAGGCAGGATAGCGGGCTTGATGTGCTGTTTGATTTTTAATATCTACTGACTTAAATGTTATTTCCTTTTGAGTATGACCTTTTATCTGGAAAACACTAAGAATACTTGTGTGGTTGCATAAATAATAAGGAACTTACCTTATTATCAGTATTTAAATCACTGCTGTTTTCTGAGGGAGTCATGGAATCATCGTTGTTGCGAAGTAGGTCGTTTCTCTAGATAAGCAAAGAAACCACAAAAAGTCAGCTGAGGCTGAGCAGAGCAGTAAAGCTGTTTCTGCAAGACAGAGAAGAGTCTGTTAGGGGGGTTGAATATGAAGGTGGGAGAAAAGTAAAGTTAGGCAGCAAGCAGAGCTGGAAAGGAAAGCTACCAAAACCAAAGTAAAAAACAGAAGTGGAAAAAAGTATCAGAATGCGGTGAATTAAGGGAAGGATAAGTCAGCAAACTCAGGTCTGCAGCTTAGCAAAGGGAGAAGAATGACATTCCTGCAGTATTATTGTAACAGGTTGTGAGCCTGTCTGTGTCCTCTGGTACTAGTTACTCTAGATGTGTAGGTACAAAAATAAGGATTACTTCTCTCTGTAATGTGGGATAATAAATTGATGTAAATATTTTAATATCAGAAATAGTAAGGTCTGTAACACTCATTGAACAACATCTTTTGAAGCTGTGCTACTCTTTGTTTGGAATTTCATTCGTAAGTATATTTTACACAACCTTCAATCAAGACTGGCTGCTTTTCCTCATAGGTTGAGCTCTCACACCTCAGAAGTAACACTGTATAGAGGTTTGTCTGATACCAAATTGTCATTTTATCAGGAACTTCTGTAGAGGTGAGTCAGTTTCTTGGCTTTTTATAAATTTGTTTCCATACTATTTCTGCATTGAAGGAAAAAAGCTCTGAGTGCTATTAGATATGCTAACCTGAACAAGAATGTGGCATAATAATGAAGAAATGGGAGATTGGGGGAATTAACATAATTGGCAATATTATTTTTTCTGTATCTACACATATGGATGTGTAATGATGCTGGAGAATGCTATGCAAAATATTTCTGTTTTGTGCTAGTTATAGCTCAAAAGCCCACAGATGGTGAGGGGTGGGGGTATTTTGAGATACCCAGAAAGAAAGCTCACTTAACATTTTAAGTCTAGCTTCTAAATTCTTTCTCTGATGTTTTGTAATTGCTTTGATAAGGTAAATAGCAAAGTTCCTCTATTTTTATTATATGAAATTCAGTTTTATGCCACTAGTCTGCTAAGATGACATTTACTTCACAAATGGTAGAATCCTTGATAAAGACTAAAAAAAGAAGCTGCCACCTCCAAAAAATGTTCGTTCTATCAGGTGAAGGTGATGAGGATGACTCATAATTTATTTATTTTTCTCTATTTATTTTTATGGTATCCTTCTATCTGCATCTACATATGTCTACTCATATATAGTCAGCTTCTTCTTTCGGACTGAAAAACCAGGGAACAGTTCATAAAAAGGAACAGTTCAGGATGAATCACAAAGCCAGCTATGTCCCAAGCAGCTGCAGTCCAGGTATTTATTTTTTTTTCTTGAGGTTTAAAAACATAAAATTGAAAGGAAGATGAAAATACTTGAAAATAACTGTAAAGCAAAGTAATATTTGAGAAGAAAAAATAAATTTGCTGTTGTGACTTGCCTCAAACACTGTGTCAGGTTGCACATTACCTTGTTTACTTTCTGCCAAATGACAGTGGGTGTTGGATCTCCTGATACAGGAACATCCAATCTCAGTTTGTTCCCAGCCACCACGACAATAGTGTCAGGGGATTGGCCCAGACAGTCAAGGTGGATTTTAGGGGGTTCTACAGTAAAGATGGAGAAGATAAGTTTTAAATATAGTTTGAGTAATCTGAATGGAAAATGAAAAAAAAAAAAAAAAAGAATATTCATGCATTAAATCAAAAATGAAAAAAAATTCCGCCTACTTTGCTATTGAAAGCATTTTTACTTGCATATGACTAGTGACTGCTGTTCTTACCTTCTCTTGGTACAAAATCAATCTTGACCTCTGGGAGGGGAAAGAAAAGAGGAGACAGGGAAGAAGAAATAGATCAGAAAACAGAATTTACATAGCACTGCACAAAGTAATTTAAAAACTGATTGAAATTTCATAAGGTATATTAATCAGCAGATTTATACAATAAATTAAAAAACAGGCTCTGTAAACCCATGTGATAATGGTAATGCAAAATAACAGGGAAAAGCAATGTGCCTACACTGAGGTATTAGAAAAGAGATCAGCATTCTCTTTCCTGGTATAACCATGATTAATGTCACCATTTTATCCCTGTGGAATTCCCATTACATGTTCTAAAATAACTTACCCAAAAACTGAAGCTTGGCAGAAAGGTTATAAGCAAATCCTTGAGGAATGAAGGAATAATCAGCCTCGTCCTCTGGTGTTACATCCTCAATAGTTAGCTTATGGATTCTGGAAACATGAACAAATATATTGCACTCCCTTACCTTGCCTCCCCAGGAGAAACAGGGCTCGAGAGAGAGAGAGACAAGGTGCAGGCTGTAGGATACTAACAGAAATTATTATTTCTTCTTCCCTTGCCATGACACAAGGCAACAACCACCAGGGCTGTGGACTGCTCTGCTTTCAGTATTAAAGCCAATCCATATCAGTACATTGTCTATGAATGGATTTTTTTTGTCAAGGTAGATAGTTTGAAGAGAGGAAGCATTTTCCTTGCTCCAGTCCAGCCATTTGCTATTACAAGGGCAGTTGTAACACTGCTGACTGATTTCATTTAATCCAATTGTGAAACAGTAACTCTGACTAAACAAACTAAAAAGTGATTCTCCATTCCTGTATTATTTTAAGTTCAAAACAGAATGCAGAAAAGAGTACCAGGAAGGACTTCACCTGGTATTTAGTGCTGAATCTTCTTGGTCTCCATTTCCATTAGTAGCTAGCCTGCTAGGAAACTTGAGCACAGAATTACACAACCGTATATGTTAATAAAAATTCTAATTTTTCGGTAGGGTTTACTCACACATACTATCTTAACACTACTGTTAGTTTTAAAGTTCTCAACAATGTGTTTTGAGTACCAAAACTCCACGTAATCCTAATGAAAACTAAGATTTACTTTTGCTGATATACCGCCGAGGACCTATATATAAAATGCACCAACTCAGAAAGACTGCACACATGCCAAAACAAGTCTATCACTAAATGTTGGTTACATATGAAAAGTTTTTAACCTTTTTACCTGTTAGCTGGAGCCAGGACAAAATCTCCCTTTATATTCTTAACCCCTGAGATAACAATTCTTATGGATTGCACTGCAATTCCCAAGCCTGTAGCTGCTTTCTGAAAAAAGACTGACCTGCCGATATGGGAGATTTTTATCCTCTCATCTGGGACCACCTCCTTTCCGTTTTTCAGCCAGATTCCTTTCACATTTTCATCTGAAACTTCACACTTGAAGACTGCCTGGTCACGTGCCTTCACTGTCAGGTCTGCAATGCTCTGATAAACTTCCAGCTTTTTCTCTGATATCACGAGAATAATTGATACACACATCAAAAATCAGAATAGCTCTGTAAGTAGATGATGTGGATTTACTGAGTAGAAAAGGCAAAGGCTGAACAAGCTGTCTATGGAAGAAGGAAATATGAAGGGAAATAGACAGCCTGCAGGGCTTTAGCAGGACTGATAGCTAAGCACCTGTTGTTGTCAGAGTATCTGTTATATCCGGCACACAGGTCTGAGCTCCCCTTGAAGCCTTTATTATCAAACCTATGCCCCTTATTGCATCTCCTTTTCCCCTGTCAGGGGGATTATGCTAAAACTCCGCGCTATCTGGAGAAGGTTACCTTCAGCCTGCTCTCATTTTTCAGCTTCTCTGGTTCTGGGATATTCCCTGTGCCTACCTTGCACAATCAGTTCAGCGACTGATACCCCACCATTGGTCTTCACAGTGTAGTGTCCGCTGTCCTCCTTGGTTGACTCATTAATAATAAGATACTGTTTTTTTCCATCTTTCTTGAATCGGTATTTAAATGTTTCTTCTCGTGTCAGTTCAATTCCATCCTTTTCCCTGAAATACCAAATAGTGTTGAGTCATTTTTCTTATGGTTGAAAGAGGAGAGTAAGGGTCAGCTCAATGTTACTAGGGATTGGAAGACACAAGGTGAATCCAACCTTTGTAGCATTTCAACTTAGCAAAAAAGGGATTGTTGCGCAAATGTCAGTGCAACCAGAATGCCTCTATCTTGACCGTTAATTTTCCCTAGGTATTTGCCTTCTCTTTCAAGAGAATTCACCACAAGTAATTACTTGATTTTTTTCTATTTATATGCTATAGATAAACACGAAAATATGGTAAATGCTGTAGGACATAAAGGGTTGAAAACACACAACACCAGCAGGGAATTTACTGTCTTAAAAACAGCCATAAATTAAATGGCACTTGATGGGATATTAAGAGCTTTAATTTTCCTGATGTGACATATAATTGTTATAAATCCATGATTTGTGGGAATCAGAAAAAGGATAAAATTTTAGGATGGCTTCAAATGAATTTTGGATTTTGTAGCTCTTTCCATTCAAGGATGCCACAGTAGACTTAAGACTTTACTAAATTAAGCTTCACCATCTAGCCCAGGAGGAAATTTAATTATTGTAATTTCCAGTCATCATGAAGGGAAATGCACAGGGAGGACTCACGCTGTTTAATCAAGGTCATACAAAAATACATAAGGTGTTTCAAGGGTTTCCTGTTCCTAATCCTAAATAACATAAACAGAAAATACTTGTAACTTCTTCAATTTACTAATTTTGTAGCATTACATTTTGTTATTACTTGAATATATTTCTGTTTTGTTACTTGAATGCTGCTGCAGTTTGTAAATTAAAAAGGTTTTCTATTTGATAGTTGGTTGCATGGAAAAGTAAATAGAAAATATGTGTGGTTTTAATAGAGTGAAAATATTCTTTCTACTTTTTTGTCATTTCCCTTATTTGTGACTTTGTGACCAGTGACTCAGTGACTATTCGGTTTAACAAATGAGCTTACAGAACAGCAAACTGAAATGCTACTTGGGACACATTAAAATACTATGGCTCTGTTTTCTAAGTAGAGGTATACAAGAAAACATTTTACCTCTGTCAGAGTCTGCTAAAGTAAATCACAAGATCAAAACTTCAAGCAGAGACAAGGATCCTACAACTTGTGACAGATGTTCCTGATGCGCCTGCATCTCAGAATACCGACAGGCGCCTCCCTCAAGACTGTTTGTTACAGCAGAGCTCTCTGGAACTTAGAGCTGGTTTAGGGAAGGACTGGCCTCCCTCCTAGGGCACAGAACAGCGCTAGTGAGGGAGGAAGCAGAGGACGCCTTTAACAGCCACTTGAAACACAGCACTTGGTATTATTGTCAGGATAATGTTTCCTTTTCTTTCCTCTTCATTACTCTTCAGACAAGAGTCTGAGACAACGTGTAAGATGATCTCTTAGGGCTGTTGTGATTCATGCAAATTAGTTCTGGAACAAGTGCTACAATGCATTACAGAAACCTTTGCTGAATTGCTGAAAACGGGCTTTTATCCCAAAGTTCAGCATGCTGCTGTCACTAAATGCAAAGCCAAGCATACACACTGTGCCTAGACTTTTGGAGCTGAACTTTTAAATTTAATTTTCCCTGGTCTATTTTGATACAGGGCTCATGAAAAATATCTGAATGTTCCATTAATCTATTGGTAAGAAAGAGCTCTTTTGCAATCTTGACTAAATAGTCTTTTTGTAATGATTAGTGTCTTAAATCCCTAGGAGGGGAATACTGTCTTTAACTTGTGTTTGTTTTGCTGACTGGCACATTGCTGATCCTGTGGATGAGTAGAGAGTTTGCAGAGGGGTATAGTGACAAATAGAGACTGTAAACCTCGAAATAGAACTCCAGGTAGCATTTGGCTTAAAATAATACTCTGCTGCTGTGAAAAGCAGAAAACCTCTATAAGGTAATATTACAGGCCTTCTTTTGGCAATTGGAACTATAAGATAGAAGAATCTGTTGATATTAAAGTGTAAGTGAAACATTATATAGAGTCATAGAAATGTTGGTTTACAGAACACCATAGGTCATTGGCCCAGCCTCACGTTTGAAGCAGAACTAGCGCAGTAATAGCCAGGTCAGCTGTGGTTTAGTCTTTCCGAGTCCCAAACATCTGCAAGATCAAATATCTGTTCTCAACTTCACCACTCAATTCCTCTTTGTCTGGAAATGCATTCCTATTTCCTGTTTGGATTCTGAGGATTAATTGGTTAATGTCTTCTGAGATATCACTGATGGAGGTGCTATGTGATAATTGGGACACACAGATTTTTTGCTATAAATATACATTACCATGGTATCTTTTGATTTGGAGCTGATAAGATGGTACATCCAGCATTCAGAGATGGAAAAATTAGATCAAAACTATGTACTTTGTCTTTTTCTTCAAGTATTATCTTGTTTCCAAGACCATCTGAAGTTTCGAAAAACCTTTTCCATAGTACTGCAAGAGTTGTAATAATGTGAAAACTTCCAAGAGAACATTAATTTCTGATTGCTCTGAAGAGACCCACATAATGAATTCTCCCTGCCCTAGTCTAATGGCTGTGCCTCACCCTTATTTCTGCCTCGTGCAAGTCACATAATTGCCTTTGTTCATGTGCTTGTGGATTTGTATCCTGGGTTTAAAGACTTAAGAACTATAACAGGTGCTCTGAGTTAGTGCCTGTTACTTGGCTTAAACTGTTGATAATTTCCCTAATGAGCCATAAAACTGGAACTCTTTCTCCACACTGTGTTTCAAGTTTTCCCTGGACACTTCTCTCTGCGGTCCAAAATGTTCCCTTTTGTTGCCAAAGAGTTATTTGTTGACAGAGTCTCACATAACAAAACCAGCAAAACACAGTGTGAATGTCTAACCGCTCAGTTTTCCATTGCAATGATTTGATGAGTTTCTCTGACCACTTGCTGCATTGCAGACTGAGACAGCTGCTGCTTTGCCCTTGTCACATCAAATGCCCATCCCACAGATAACAGCTCTGCGAGATGTATGGGAGTTGTTCAAAGGCACAGGATCAAAGTGTGGCAGCTGCACTGTGTTCTGAGAGGGACAGATCTGGTTGTCCCTGTCTCTTGTGACCAGGCATCTGCAGGCAGTTCCTGAACAATAGAATGTGTGTCCCTGTGCTTGTGGCTTTAATAGTGTAATGCACACCCTGTACTAGCTCTTGGACTCCATTTACATTCTCAGTTCCTTCCTTTGGGACAGCAGATCATTAGTTGGCACTTTCCAGGAATGTAATGGGCATTGTGGGAATGCTTGATAACCATGTGCCTGAAGCTGTTAACAAGCACAAGGGAATTTCATCTGGTAGAGAAATGAAGTGAGAAATGAAGTGCGCGTGAGACGTGGCATATGAGCCCTGCTTGTCATGCCTGCCCAAGCAGCATGCACCTTCCAGATCCTGCTCAGCTGGAATGCCCAAGAAAACAGGATCCATGGTCTAAGTGTCATCTTAATCTGTCTCGCTGCATCAGCATAATGACCAGCTTTGCAGGATCACCACAGATGTGTTCCCTCCGTGTCTCAAGAGACACTAAGTTTTTTACCTAAGAAAAAATACTTCAGAAACCCAAATGCCCCACTGCAGCTGAGAAGATTTCAAAAAGTACAGAGAACTCGCCACAATACAGATCTGGTTAGTCTGGGCAATCCTTAGACATTACTGAAGTGTAAACACTGAGCAAGAAATTCTAGAGACACCATAAAATATCTATACTTAATCTGGAGTTTTGTGTCATATTTTTGCTTCTCGGTTCCTCCTCAATATTTGACATATAGGAGGAGGGACAATCTTTTCATGAAAACAGTTATGTAGGATGTGTTCTCCCTTTTTATTCCACACCTCCTGGTATGTTCCATGGAGGAAGATGGTTTCATGTTGGTTTGGTTTGCTTTGGTTTTTTCCTTCTATTCCCTTACCATTTCACAGTAGCTCCTTCCTCAGACACTTCACACTCGAACTCCACTCTCTCTCCAACCATCACCATCTGGTCCTCCAGTGGATGAGTGATCAGGATCGGAGGTTCTGAAAATAAAGAGAATTTTATTAAAAGAGTATTCTGAAATGCTGGAGACCATAGGTAGATTTCACCACTCTCTACTCCACAGGAAGAGTCCCTGGACAAATAAATGGTGATGATCTCTGTCTTAGAACTTAAGATTGACTATGCCAGATCACCCTATCAGAGTTTTCAAATGACATTTTTCATTAACTGGAATAAAAATATAGGATTAAACAGTTTTCATATATATTCTTAATTTCTAAACAGGAGGCACTACTTTTCTGTACTATTTGATCTGCTTGTAGAGCTTGGGGCACGCTCTTGTCTTGAGCAGAATCAGATTTTTAAAGTAAGTTTCTAGCCCCATTGTTGAGATGTAAATAACTTTCCAAATGAGAATTAATGATAACTATCACTGTTCTGCTTTCCTGGTTACTGTTAGACAAAATTTTCCTCAATTTAACTGTAAGAAAAATACCTACTTCAATAGATCTCAGAATTTGTTAATATGTTTAAGAGTTTTCTTTCCTGTAAGATAAATATGAGAGTAGAGAAGACAGTAATTCAATGCTAAATGTTAGGGAAGATCTCTTGCCTTTTGCTACCATTGCTCACCTTTTACAAATAATTCTGTGAAGCTCTTCTCATCCCCTACCACACATTCATATGCTGCATCGTCAGCCAGAGAGCAGTGATTTATGGTCAGTATTCTCTTATTTCCAACTGCCTCAAAAATATATCTGAAAAGAGAATATAAATGTAATTATCAAGGAAAAACCCTTCTGGACCCAGTCTCCTGCCTGGAAGAAAAAAAAGATTCCTTCTATTTTTCCGATAACAGTGGCAAGATTTGTAAGGACTCAAGCCCAATAGGCCTGTCCTGGTGCAGTGAACAGCAGCAATGTTTGAGAAACTAGCTTAGGAAATTATGGGGAATGTTCCTCCAAGGGTGAGATGTGATCCTGTGAATGGTGTTGGATGCTCTCCTAAGATCTAGCATGATTACCATTAAAAATGGCTTCAGCACAAAATCACTGAAAATTTGTTTTACATACAAGTTACACGGAGGTATATTCCAGATCAGGAGAAAGTACATTTGAACCCTGGATATACCCATCAAGAGCAGAATATAATCTCAGGACTTACTTGCTAAGTTGGTAGATGAAGGCATCCAGTCCCACATGTAGATGTATAGAGCAGAGGGAAGAAAAAAGAAAAAGTTATGACAGCAGCAAACTGACTCTGAGCCATAGCACTACACAGATTCATTCTCAGCTCCTATTTCTCCCTGTTTATTCCTTTCTTTCTAAGAAAAGCTAGATTTTTCACTTTGTCCAAGCCATAGCTCATTCCTTTTTGGATTTCTCATATTTCTAGTTTACCTGCCACTCACTTGGATCTCCTGTCCGTTCTTCAGCCATTTCACATCAGCATCTGGATTGGCAACTTCAACCATTAATTTAATCTTTTGCCCCTTGTCTACTTGGTAAGCTGGATCCAGTTTCTTGAGGAATGCTATGATAAAGAATGATTTCAAAAAGAAAACCGTATCATTTTTATACTTTTTTTTTTTAATTCTGGGTAATGAAACAAATCTTGATTCCCTTTCATGTTGTTTACCATCATCTTAAACATGTTTCCCAGTTTCTGCATCCCTGTTTGAATTTTTACCCCTTCTGTCTGCTCTTCATCCTGTACCGTTTTTCCTTAATGTAGGACGACAAGCATGTGTTGCAAACCAAAATAAGCAAAGTAGAATAGTCTAAATAAGATGTGAATATGTACTTCAGCACATCCTAAACAGAGTTACATCTGCTCATGTAGGAAAATTATACTTGTTCTTCTCAGTACTGATGAATGCAGACTGTTTGCCTTCTCTGCCTTTTAAAAAAGTCAGTTATAATTAGATAATTAATACTTCACAGGACTCGGAAAGGCTCAAGAATTCCAAAGGTATCACACCAATGAAAATTAAATTGTTTAAATATATCACTGTTGCTTGACATACTGACTGACTGGGGTGGGGGGCAAGTAGGGGATGTTGTTTTATGTTCAGGGAAATATAAGGGGCCAATCTTGTGGCACTGGTGAAGTGAGCATGTTCAGTATGTCCAGAGTTTCAGAGCAAGGTAGCTCTGAGAGTATTGGGCATAGCTGCAATCTTTGGTAATTGGTATTTCATACGTGAAGGCTGGGTAATAACTGGAACAGGAAATTACTATTTCTTATGATCTTGTATCTCACTGCTGTAAAGAAGATATGAACACTATATTTGGAAGAAAAGCATCTCACCAACCTGTGCTTTTTTTCTCTTCCTTCTTTATGCGTTTGAGGCGTTTCAGCATCCCACGCAAATCTGTGATACCATACTGGAAAGCAATTTTCTCATATTCCGTAGGAGGAGCTTTCCTCAGGATATCCCAGACATCAACATCAGATTGTGATTCAGATTTTCCTTCACCTCTGCAGAAAGGGATTAGAGTATCTGAGTGCTACTATTAAGAGTATTTGAAGAAAGCTGTAGGGTTGGCAGCTACATATTGTCTTCATGAAGCCATTTCTTAAAAAATAATTAACAGTCTAACTTTTTACTATATTATTATGCAAAATAATGAAAAAAATACCCTGGTGACTAATTTTAATTTTATTTTTCTATATAGTGATTAAAATTGAATTCTGTCCTGAAGAGTTTATTTCTAACAACCGAAACTAATACATTTTAAATTCCTTTAATGATGGGTAATGCAAACATAAGGAAACTTATTTTCTTGTCATGGTTGATGAAAAAAACATGAAACATGGCAAAGCCAGGAACTGAATTTATATGCTGCCAACAGCTTAGAAAAAGGCACTTGGTTTATGTAGATAAGAGGCATATCCTTTTCTACTCAGGACAATTTTTATCTTCACTAAAAAGAATCACAGGTTATTAAAGTTTATCATCTGCTGTGAAGAAAATTGTTGTCTGTAGTAATCTATAAAACATAAAGAGACTGGTGAGTAGAAACAAACAAGACAGTATTTACAATGAATGGCTTATTTTATATTTTAGCCAAAGAACTAATGATTATGAAAGAATGAATGTTTGGTTTAGTAAAACTAGGGGAAAATTTGGCTGTCTGTCTTTGGGTGAGATTTTTTTTTATCTGTCATCATATCTTTGTTTGAAAGGTCATAAATAGAAAAAGAGATTGGCATGACCTTACCGGTTGGAAGGGCGCAGGAAGCTGCTGTACTCCAGAAGGACACCGAGAACCATGTGGGAAAACACACAGCATCCCAGGGGGCAAGAAAAAGAGCATCGTGTGTCAGTACAAAAGAGCCATGAATCTCATCTTCACCCTTAGCAGAGCATGTCCGTGCTTCAGTAGCAGGGACATGAAGGAATTCATGCAAATGCTCTGAAAAGGGCTTGAGGGAAATGCTGATCCATACTGAAATCAAACTCTCTCCCACACTTTGTATGTGCAGTTCCACTGTGGGATTTTTATCCTAAGTGCAAACACTTCTGTTTATTCCTACTTACGGCTGATCACCTCCCAAGGAAACAAATAACTACTTCCCCCTGCCATCATGGAGTTTTTGCCTTCACAGTTTGCATTTTAGTAAATAGAGAAATGATGGAAGAAGTAGCATTTTTTAAAAAATGTTAAAAAATTCTTAGAAGAAAGAAGTTCCTGTGACTGTTGTTTCTGGCTATCACCAGCACCAAGAAGATTCTGGTGCAGCAGAACACACCCTTTTATTAAAGTCATGTTCAGTGGTAAACCCCAACAAGAAGATGAGTTATGCAACAGGTGAGGCAGAGAAAAGTGGAATGTTATTGGGTGTGTTTCCATTTTTTGCAGGAAAATAACAGTCCAATTAGTCTGTGAGAAACAGTGCTACTTAACAGTACTACTGCAGTCAGTCCAGACAGCAGATATAACCAAACATTTCTGGTACTCCTTTCATTGCCAAAAAAGTGCCTGCCTGCAAGAGGAGCAGTGTGTTTATTAAAGTGCTCCAGTCCAAGCTTGGAATTTCCAGCACCTTGTAGCTCTCGAACAGAAAGGAAGCAAGAAAGGGGGTTTCTGCTCAGTGAGGCTGAGCTGCAATACGGTCGGCAATGTCTCGTATCTCCAAAGTGGTTTAGCACTCGCTAAGCCCTCAGCCCTCACCAGCACTCACTGAATTGATAGAAGGAGCTGAAGTTTGGAGTGCCTATGATAAGAGCAGCACACTGGGTATTTGCTTTGCCATAACACTGCATCTGCATCACCAAAAAATTTTACCAGGGTTCCTCTTCTACATACCTATCATTTAGTTTGAGGCTGCTACAAATAGTTTCTAGTTTTGCTTAGCAGGAGACAGGCAAACTGAACTGATTTGCAACATAGATCAAGATTATAGATCAAGATTTTTTTTACATAAGCAGTTCTTGGGCTTGTTGCCCTGATCATGTCAAGGAGTGGCTTTCAAATATTTCTAAATACATGTAAGTTAAAATATATAAGTATTAAATAGTAAGTACTATATAAAACTAAGGGCAAATAATTTTCTAATGTGTTTCTAATTCTTTGTACTAGTACAGTCAAACTTCTGTTGAGAAACTGTATCTAAAAAATATAAAATCATAGGAAATAAGGAAGACTTAAGAGATTCAAATATTTTCATCTTCCTTAAGACATTATATAAATATTGGTAGTTTCTCTATCTGCCTACTTATAGGCTTGTCTGTATATACACACTCTATATCTGAAAATTTGCAGGTGGGACCATTCATGGAGATTTCATGGAGAAATATTTTGTGTGAGTTATTTTTAAGTACATAATGAGAAAAATCTTCCAATTTCAAAGGAGTCCCAAAGGAGTCGAATATCTCTCACTACTGAGAAGACTTCCCTAGTTTTTGCTTTAGCTTTTCCATTACTCAGTGTCATCCCATTGTTTTATCTTGCAATACTGTTCTGGTGTATGCAATATAAGAAGTTTGAACATAAGAAAGAATATAATCTCTTCCTAGGAAATACTAATTGTTTAAAATTAAAATAAAAGGCTTTTGAGTTTCATGCAAAATGGGACTAAAAGCTAGAGGCTGTAATTTCTGTTTAGCTGAGTTCTGGAAATGGAAAGAATAAAAGTGTTTCCCTTTGATCAAAATTTTCTCCATCCCAGCAGTCCTTTTCACTATTTTGCATTTGATAAAATATTCTCTTTGATCCCAGAAAGACACAGAGTTTGCCCGGAGAAGCTGTACTCCTCCACTACCAACAGGAACTAAGCAGTGTATGAAAAGTAGGAGAGCACTTGGATTCATTAGGTTTCTGCCCCTCCTCTGCTCTTCTCCCTGATGCTGGGGATCCTTATTCCCAGAGATCACCTCATAGGTTAGCTATGCACTTGGGGGCATCAAGATGCAGCTCAGTGAAGCTGCTGTAAATGGAATATGCAGCTGATATGTTTTAAACGTATATGGAGGGGTTAAAAATAGTTTTGTACATCCCAGAAATGGTTCCTTCCTATCCAGTTACTGTCAACAGATTGGACCCTGTCAGCTGTCACCTCCTTCAAGGTCTCTGCTCACTATCCCATTTAATAGTCCTGTGACAGCTGTTCCCTTCCTCTTCCCAATGACCTCTCCTTGGCCCATGACATCTGTATGTCAACACCAGTTAATTAAATTACAGTGATAGGAGATACAGTGTTAAATGAAGCTCTTTATTGTAGTGAAGCTATTTGTTATAGAATGATCATTACCTGTGGATCGAGGGACAATTGTAAAATGGTGTAAGAAAGCAGCAATGGTAAAAGAATAATTCTTGATTCTGTTTGAGTCTGCATAGCTCTTGAGAGTTCCCCAGCATGAGATCCCTTTTCCTGTTCTGTTTTAGTGAAGAATTATTTCATTCCATTATGAGATTTTATGCCTATCAGTTCTCATTAATATAAGTGGTCTTCAGCCTGAGGTGTGCAAAGACTGAAGAGTCCACAAATTACTTCTGAAGTGGCTGTGAAAAACAACTATAAGCAGTGAATTTATGTTCTTAAATTCACTAGGCAGAGATTTGCTAAGTCAAGGGATGGCAGAAACACTGTTAAAATGCAGTGAAATTTATAAGCTTCTTTTATGAAATCACATTTCTAGTCTAATAAATAACAAATAGTTATATCAATAAATTTAACATTTCTGTAAATTCTGAAGATTGTTACTGCTTTTTTGAGTTTGATTATTGCTCAAAACTATTTATGAAACAAAAGAGAAAGGCACGAGGAGAGGGGCTCTTAGCACCTCATTCCAGCTGGAGACCCTGTATGAAATGATGCAAATATTTTCATGCTGGTTTTCATTTATTTCAAATTTTATAAAGAAGACAAGCAATTGCTTTATGCCTTACGTCTTCTATGGAAACTAGAGTCTGTTTACAACAATTTGGGTTCATGGTGGAACAAGAAACTTAGATATCCATGTCAGCTAGAGAAAGTTTGCTAGGTGTCTTTTCTGTCTGATCTGTCTGTCCCCCTGAAGTGTTCTGCTTTTGGTGTTACTGCAAAGCCGGGATTCACCCATGAACTGATGCCCTGCATGCAGTGTGACACAGGGGCTGTGCAGCATGTGGCCTGGTTTGCCCCACTGAGGTTTGGGTGAATTAACCTGAGGCCATTGTGGCTTTATTGCCTTCTGTAGGAAGTTACTTAATTTTTCAGCATGATCTTGTACTCTTTGTGAGGATAAAACAGTTTTTATAAATAGTGATACCACTGCCTGAGCAGAGACTGAACACAGATTCACAACACTCATCCAAGTAGTTGATTGTGAAAACTTAAACTAAGAGAGTTTAGACTTGCAAAACATGAACCTAAGTGACAAGTTTTTATATAGTTTCAGGTGCTGGAAAGACAGAGTGAGTGGCCAGGGTCAGTGAACAGAAAGAAGCAAGCAAAACTTCATTACCTGTTTGATAGGCAACAATATTATGCAAATGATTTTTCTGATTCTAAATACTGTGACAACAGGTATACAAAGCAGCAGGTTATTGAGAAAATCTGGAAATTCAAGGAAGTTTTAGAACTGGTTGCATGAAAGAAAGTGATGGTTAAAACCAAAACACATTCAGAGAAATACATTGATTGTATGAAATTTTCTTAATTTTAAACTTAAAACTGTTTAAAAGATTTTCTGTCTCAGAAATTAGCAGTCAATAATTTTCTTTCACACTATACAATTTTTATCGTGTTCTACATGTAAAGAAGACAATGATGCATGCATGCATTATTTCAAACCAAAAGGTTCTTATATTCAGTCTGACCCATGCATTTATAATACAATTAAAGAGAAAGCTTACTCTCTGTTGGCAACAGTGGAATCCAAAGCATTCAGATTAAGAGTTTGGTAAAAAGAGAAGAGCATAAGTAAACAGGTTATGAAAATAGATGCATCAAGGAAAGATGAGAATTAGAGAAGAAATTACAGGGGAAAAAAAAGTGAAAGTAAAAGTAACAGAAAGAAATATGAATTACAACTGGAAGACTAAAACATTTGTCATATTTATGCAACATAGAATATCTATATAATAGATAAGATATAGTTGAACAGTGTAATAGTTACATTTAGGTATCTAACAAAAAATGTTGGTTCTTAATAGAGCAGCATTATAAATAGGCATTTTAATCCCCCCCTTGCCTCCATGAAAAGAGCTGCTGGAAACATGTAATTACCTGAGTACAGGCCTTTTCTATCTTGGGAAAGATTATTTTTTTTCTTTTTTATTTCCCCCTGTATAAACCTAGCAGAAATGCAGCAAATGCTGTGTATTTCAGGAAGTAGCCATAATTACCTGTCATGTTTCTTCCATTTAGAGCTGCTTTAGGAAAATGACAAGGATTCTGAGTTTGTGAAACTTTCACTTATTCCAGTTCTGGTATTTCAGAGTTGTTCAACAGAAGCCTTATTTCTCTAAGTCTGTGGATTTTTTTACTCACCTTTTTTTCAGTAGGGAGCTGAAATTAAACTCTGCCCCATCATCATGTCCCTCGGTACTGTACAGTAATAGAAAGCCATAATTAGTTTCAGAAGGAAATGCGAATAGCTTGTGAGACTATAACATTATATAGATGACATATTTTTGTAGGGGAATAGTAGATGGGTTTATAATTAATTAGAATGTGCATTGACATGGAAAGTGATTTAAGCAGGCTCTGTGTTCATATTAATTTGCATTTAGGTTTAAAAATAAGTGTAATGAAATTGTATTTTTTCTGTGCCGATTGGGCATGAAGTTGTACGGGGTATTAATTTGGTCATCATATTGATTTGCAATGTATTCGTTATCACAGAGGTGTTGCAGAAGCTTCCCTCTTTCCTCTGTCTTTCAGGAGTGTGTTTATTGTTTACAGTTGGAGCAGTTTCTTGAGGCTCTTTGTGTTACCAGAATTCATCACACTGAAAAAAAAAGTGTCACATCATTGGTGCCTGGGAGAGTTGAAGGAGGAATTCTGTGATCTGCCTTTCAGTTGGATGTGCCTTTGCTCAACAAGCATCATGGCAAGCAGTGTTGTGGTGAGTTGGTCTGTGAAAACAAGAAGCACCAGGCAGGAGATTTTTGATGTGTAGTTCTGCCCATTGCATATGCTGAACTCAGATGCAATGCACAATGTTATTTTTGGTGTTCTGATCCAGTGGGTTTTAGCTGTGCTTCTGAACATATGTAATACTGACCTACTCTGGAAACAGCATAAAGTCACTACAATAACTTCTTTAGATTTAATTCCTTAAAAAAGGTCATCTTTGCATTCAGAGAGGATTTAGAAAGCCCAAATGTATTTTCTTCATCTCAGCCAGTCTACTATCATCAATGACCAGCTGCTCTTTAACATCTCTGCTGTCTTGAGTGAAAGAATCTGGTGATTACATCTCACAGCATTAATAGTCTTCCAGAAGTAACACCTTGCATTTCATTATTGTTTCGTAAGCAGAATTTTTTCTTTCTAGTTGTACTGGTGGTAGTTGTTGACCATAATGCTGCCTCTGTCCACACACTGTCCTTCAGAAAAAAACCGGTCTGTCTATAGAATGTAAATCAAAGTGTTGGGAAAACTCAGTGTTGCAGGAACAAGAATTTTTAGAAATAAGAAAACAGCCTCAACAGAAAAATGATGGGCAGTACTGTTATTTTAACAGTACTGTTAAAAAAAAAAAAAAAAAAAAAAGAAGAAACAAGTGCAAGCTTCTTGTGCTGCTGAACAATATAAGGTTAAAGAACAATTTAGAGTCTGTGTAATTTGAAATATGCTGTGAGAAGAGACTTTTTAAAGAAAATACTGGTTTTACATCTTGGATTACTTTCAGAATAGTACAGTACTGGAAAGGATAATTTCCTGGGTATGAGGCTCAGACAGAGAGGTGTGGTTTTGGCCCTATTTTCACAAGAATTTGCATGTTTGCAGGCATAAAATGTACATAAAAATAACTATTGTAATCCCAAATTTGGAAAGGATTTCCTGTGAGCAAATATTCAGTAAATCAGGTCTACAGCTAGGAGAATAACTATTCACCTTATTGTTTCATAAGTGGTAGTTAAAGTTTCAGGAAAGGACAGCAATCAAGGTTTAGCTTTTTTGAAGAATAAGACTAATAATTGCTTTAACATGCATATAGTTAAATCTAATCTCAGAACTCCTGTTTTTGCTATAGTAGAAAACATTAGGAGCAAAAGGCATAGAGTGAAAAATTTAATGATAATATGATAAGGAGTGTGCCAGGAAACAACAGATTTTCAGTTGTGTTGGTACATTTCTGTGAGCAACAGCAAGTTTAGTCAAAATGTGCTCAGTAGAGAGGAAAATATGTAAAACAGAGAGGGCAGACATGCATATGATTTAAAGTTACTTTTTTTCTTCTGACAAGGGTGAGATGTCACTTGCCAAACACATGCTCTTTCTCTGGATGAATCTGCCTCTCACTGAACTACCAAGCTACTCCTTTATTTATCTGTTTTTATCTATCCTTTTATATTCTTATGTTTTATCTTTTTAATTTTTCTTTTTTTTTGTCTTACATTACTTCTTATTTGTATGTATTGAGCTCATATAAATACTACAGATTACAAACAGTGATTTATTTAAAATTTAAGCTGCATCTTAATTCTGTGGGCTTGTTTTTTGTTTTTTTTTTTTCTTTTCTTAAGCAGAGAGAGACAGTTCATTGTAAGACTTGAGTTTGTCTGCTGACACAGTCAGTGACTACCTGAGAAAAGCTGAAGTCATCCGTCTCCCCCCTCCTGCTAGGCTCCTGAGTGAGGGTATCAAAGACAAAGCTTCAGATTTAAACAGTTCAGTTCAAAATCTGGCTTCATTCTTACAGGAGAAACTGACAATCTGAACAGCCTGAAGCTGCTCACACTGCACTCCTTTCCAACTGATTTGGAATTCTTTTAATTGTGCTAAGAAAAAGAGAAACTCTCCTTTCACTGCAGTGAAACAACACAATGCAGTGAGTGGCCACTATTTCACAGTGAGGCTGGTGAGCAACCTACAGATGGACTTAACTGTAGACAAATTCTGCTAGCCTTGTTTGATTCTTTGTGATAAATGTTAGAAAAATTCTCATCTAAAAATAGGGCTTATAGAGAAATACTCAAAGAGTTGCCACAGATGATTTGTGTCCTTTAGAGAAATAGATGTCAAAATATTCTTGTTCTTGTAACTTTTCAAAAATACATACAAAAACTAAAATAGAAACTTATTTATTGTTGCATTACAGAAAAAGAGAGCACATATTAATGTATAACACTAGAAAAAATCCAACCAATTTTGTGAATCTTTCATTAAGAGAGATATCAGAAAGTATTGATATACTCTCTCCATGGGGGGAGATTGGTCTTTTCAACATCAGCCTTTAATATCTAAGACTATGTATAGTTGAGTTTTCACCACTCACAATGTCATTGTCTTCATTCAACTAATACAGGTATAGACCATGAAAACAGACACAATCAGAATGCTTGCAGACCTGGAAAAAAGATGCTGAAGTTCCTGTTACAATTATACACATTATGGATGGCCTAATTGAAGGCAAGCGTGATTATTACACTAGCACAAAGTCCAAACTCTCTTAGGTGATTTCCAGAAGTTCTGTAGTATTTTAATAGTAGAAATATTTTCTTAGTAGACGTCTGTATCTTTGTGTTTGTTTGTACAACAGCTTTGCTTTTAGCTAGTTTTATCTGGGAAAGTAATGAATTCCACAAGGATGTGCAGCCTGATCTAGACAGGTTTCTGCTGTGCGTACTCACGTGCGGCGAAAGGCAGCTCGAATGTCCAAGTCTCCACTTGCAGGTGCTTCTGATGTGACAAAAAGTAATGAAGAAAAATGGGAAAGCAAGTCAACAAAATGCAAAAATACACAGCTATTTCTAAACTTTTCCTTTGCCGACATTTTTAGAAATAAATTCTTGTATTGTAAATTGTGATTAATTGCCTATGAAAGATTAACACATCATCTTTAAACATGTATCGCTAATTAGCATTCAACATCCAGTGTTTTTTTGATAACTTATTTCTGTCTTGTGTTTCATAATAACCTGGAGCCTGATGGACTATTTTACCTCTTGCTTGTCAATTCTCCTGCTGCAAAATTTTAATTTCAATAGTGTCTTCACAGAGTATTTAAACCCTAATGAGAATATGACTGGATATCCACTGAATACTATTATTAATAATAAATTATAATCTATCCTCTGACAGCAGAGGTAAATTCCTGGAACTATGTAGGAACTATTCTGTACCTCTGTACAGAAACTTAATTGAGGATGTTGTATAGAGACTATTTTATTACATTATTGGCATAAATTGGTGTGCTGCTGCTGCTGAGAGAAAAACTGTTCTCAGTTGCTGCTCTGAAGTCTTATGAGTCCTGTCTAGTGAAACTACCAAAATTAACACTGATGATCAAATAACTTAATAAACTTTTGTCTTAACATTAGGTTCACTGGTAGCTGGACACAAGTTAATGTTGCAGCCTCTTCAACAGAATTGCTGAAACCAGAAATGGTCCAAACATTCAGCTCTTTCAGGCAGTCCGTGCTTATACTCTTTTACTTAAACTTTTCTACACTTAAGGCAAATTGATGTTGAAAAGTACTTCCTTTTCAATTTTTATAAACTTTTCAGTATAGCACTTGTGAGGGTGGCACCTTGCATTAAGTAAAATGAATCATCTGCTCTTAAAGCAATTTTATCTCACAAGGTGCTTCTGTATGAGTTGAATTTATTTATATAGGAAGGAAAAAGGAATTTGCAATAGTGTCACATGTCTAAATCTATCTTTTTCAAATATCCATTTTTAGTACTGAACTTTTGCCAAAATAAGAATGAAGTTCTATTCTAGTGGAATTAAACTTCATGAAAGAATGAATCTGAAACCAGAATAAAGCCAGAGAAAAGGTGGCCAGTTTTGCATCTTTGTGTGTGCTTTCTTTAAGAGCATGACAGTTCTGACCAGAGTGACAACAAAATGGTATTTCTAATGATCCCAATCCCATTGTCTTCTCTAGATCTTCAGGTCTATACTTCATATTTGTGCTTGTCTAGTAACTATTATGTACCAGAAAGAATTGGTGGTGGACAGGAAAAAAAAATACCGGGGCGAGAAGATAAAAGAATAATAGATGGAAGGAATTCACCTTACCATTGACTGTCAGGCTGAAGTTAGAGCTATCAAACTTGTCCTTGGTAGACACCTCACATCTGTACCCTCCTGCAAAAGTCATGTTCGCTTCTATGATTTCCATTTCAAAGGTGTACACCTAGAAGAGACACCAATGATACAATAATTAAGTTAGAAAATGAAATGGTGAAACCTGAGAGAGCGAATTCACGAAGAGAAATAGACAAAGCATGAACTAAGTCTTTGTGTCCTTTTAGAACTAAGAACCTCGTGAGTGTCCAACTCATTACTGTAACAAAAAATTACCTATAATCCCCACTTCAGTAGAAACAGCTGCAGAGTGCTGTCAGTACAGGTATTCCTGAGGATACAAAGATAGCAAACTCTGCTGGGGCATACACTAATTGCATGTGCATTGGAAAGCAATAAAGCTTTCACTAAGCAGTTTTAGCCTCTTCCCAGACCGTATGCAGAGCACGCCAGAATTCAGTGAAAGGAGTGGCTCATGTGGGCGAGCCTGTCCAGTTCCATCCAGGAGAGGGTGGTAGTGGCTCATGTACCACAGAGGAAGCAAAGTCGTGGCACAGACTCGTGTTCCTGCTCAGGTACCTTTGGACAAATTTCTTGGAAAAAATGGGTCTTATTCAGTTATTTAAAGCAGTCTAGACAAGCCAAGAGAGCAATCAATTCCAGCACTAATAGCAGAATGATTGACCTATTAAGACCGAGATAGACTATGCTTAAATAGCGGTCTGATTGTTTTCTCTTAAATATGCCAAGTTTCTTGAGGGGAAGATGAAGGGAATCTTGCAGTAGAACGTGCAAAACTACTCCCCCAGACCTCCAGATATTTTCTCATTTCACCATAGATAAAGTATGCAAGAGTCTGTATGTAGAGCTTGTCTCTTGTTGGTGTGGTTGAAACACAGACTTCTGTGGATAAGTACAGCTTTGTGTGTTGCTTTGGGTACCTTAACATCAAAACAGTCATATTTTAGTTTATATTTTCTTAAGAGTAAAGATTAGTACCTAGAAGACTGAGAACCCTACTCTGCTAGTTGTACCTTTGTGTTTCGATCATAGCTGTCATGTAGCTGGAGATGTTGCCCCACTTTGCTTCCCAGGTCCATCCACTTTCCTTTGAACCATTTCACTGATGGCTTCTTCAGCAGGCTCTCACCTGCAACTTTGGCAGTGAACGTGATGTTTCCACCTTGTAGGAGAAGTAGATTAAAGTAAGATTATCAGTTATGTTTACCTGTTGTATCACTGCTGTCATTCTATACTTGGAGAGCTAATAGTCAAGCAACAGGTACAGTTTACAAACTTCACTTGACTAATATTTTGCACTCACCAACAGTAACTTCTCCATCCTGTGGTCGTGCCACAAAGAGCCCAATGGGGTCCAGAGGTTCTTCTGGTTGTGTCTCAGCAGATGAAACTGCAATAAACATCATAGTTACTATTTAGATATTTTTTGCATCAAACTATATAGAGAACTAGTTAATTAATTTAAAGATTTCTCAGTAGATTTCTTCTGCCTCTGAGATTCCTTATTCTTTATGGTCTGCTTTCATCTACTGTCTATATCTCACACTAAGAAGTGCCTGTGGATGTTCTTCCCTTCTGCTAATGAACCAGACTTGATGTCAACGTTAATTCTCTGTTACCTTCTGTGTTTTGGCTGCTTTCTGCTGGTGGAGCAGGTGACTCTGAGGCAGCTGGGGCTGGAGCAGCTTCTGCAGGAGTGATTGTCTCACTCTTTTCTGGAAATGAATGTAAGCCAAGGTTAGAGAAAGTCTATTTCCTCTTTCTTTTTGAAGAAATTTTGCAAAAGAACAGGCTTTAATATATTTTAGGAAATGCAGAGAAATTAGCTGTTGTTTCCTAGAGCTTAGAGGATGTGCTGGAAGCAGAAGGGGCCCACTGAAGCTGGATGATGAGGCTTTTTCTTTTGCTGAGCTCAGAAAGAACTGATGCCTGGTTTTTAAAATTCTATAGTCTTGATATGTAAAAACTTGTCAGGTGATGAATAATGCTATTATTTGTTGCAAATGTCAGTAAACTAAAGTAACTACTGTCAGTTTCTAAACAGAAAAGGTAATGAAAAAGGATGTAATTCTTATATTCGTAAACAGTTTGCTTATTCATGAGATTTTGTTTAATGATGCTGTTGGAATGTAATATTACAAAGGCTATTGTTGTCTGCAGCTTGGAAAAAGCTCTAGACACTGCTAGTAAACAATATGGATTAAGTATTTTAAAAATCCATCTGTAATGTCTTCCCCTGGCTTATGGAAATTTGTATCCTCTCAATTAAACCATGACCTCAGAGACAAATTTAGGCAAATGCATTTGGCACAATGGAGAAGACAGAATTGTCTGAAAATGGAGTAGGAGTGAGCAACTGGAGCAGATGGAGGGAGGTAGAATTTCTTGAAATAGATCAGTTGCAGCAAGATATTTTTTCTCTGTAGGTAGTGGGGCCACTTCCAAATAATAATGGGCAATCCATTTCCTCTGTAACATTACAAACTCTACTCCACTGTGCTCCATAGCATTATTTGCAAGTTTTCTGCCTATAGCAGCCTCAACATGGAACTAACCTGAAAGGCAATGAGGAAAAATGTAATGAGTACAATATGGACCAGTTTGCTTTCAGTATGAGATAGTCAGCAGGACCACATTTCTGCATGCTCTGACAGCTGTCAAGTTGTCCTAATCCATACCAGGATTTTCCCTTACACATAATCTGCCATGCCCTGTCTTTGCATACGGAACAGGGCATTTTGAAGCATGTTAAATATTCCTCCATTTTTTTTTTTAGCTGACCAGAAGGTCTCACAAGGTCTCATCATGATGCTAGAACAAACAGTGATAGCAAAGAAACAGAAAGTATATAAACAATCTGAGTTTGAGGCTTTTCACCAAGTTAAAAAGCAAAATGTCAAATACCAGAAGTGGTAAATGGATACAGTTTTGGAGGGGAAAAAGGGATATGGAAGGTCAAAATGTTTCAAAAAATGAGTGATTTCATCTATCCTAAGCATCTTCAGGTACTTTTTCATGAGAAAATTCCAGGAAATTTGACTCTTTAAATTTATTCCCAGGAAAAGCTTGAGAAAGTTTTTGAAACTTCCACATAACTGAGACAATTTTGGGGAATGTATGAGCTTCTAGAAATATTACAGTATAACTTGTGTTTTGTCAATTGCTACAATTTTGTATTTAAATTAAATTATTATAAGAAAATTCCACTTCTAAGATCAGGCATCTTAGTTTAGGTCAGGGTGAGGGTTAGATTAGCTTTGCTTTGCTTTTCAGTAGCTAAGTGTAAAAGCGTGACAGAACTCTAAAGAATTGACATTTCCCCTATTATCTCTTCTCTGTGGACTTCTGACACCTGGAAAGAGGTGTCTCAGCCGCTGGAAATGTATTCCTCAGCTTAATATGAATGAACAGTTTCAAATAATTGGGCAAAACAGAGGTATTGCTGGTAGAGAAATTTTACAGTGTTACAGTAGGCTAATTTCCATGGGCTTTATCTGTGAAAGTTCATGTGGGACTGGAAATACTGATGAAACCAGAATTGCATAGCAAATGATGTACCTGCTTCCTTGACCTTGAGTTCAAATTTGACCTTGGAACTTCCAGCTATTACAGCATATGTCACATCATCTTCTTTTCCTACATTATTGATTGTCAGTGAATGCTTGTTGCCTTCTGTCTTGATGACATATTTTTCACTTTCAGTAATTTCTGTGCCAGCTCGCTGCCATTTCACCTTGATGCCAGACTTTTCTGTCTCTGCTTCAAACACAGCTGTGTTTCCGGCTGTCACCTCTGTTGTCTTTGGCTTCTTGGTAAATGCAGAAACTAAAAAAAGAGAGAGGGCTCACTAAAATCTGTTTTGCAGTTGTGGCATATCTGGTGTAGTCAGCTGTTGTGGCTGCAGCAGCTGTCTCCTTTCTCTCCCATCTGCCCATGCAAGTTATAAATTACAACACTTTCCACAGAGAAGTTGTGGAATTGCCTTTGAGTTTATCAAGTTCTGTGTATGACTGAGACATCATATCACCTCCACATTGTCATGAAATAAAGTGGATTTTCACCTCACTTTCTGTCTTCCTCTTTCTTTTTCCCCATATTGAGCACTGATTTTTCATAAGTGAATGTTTTGGTTGATGACAAGATGTCATGGAATGTATTCTTACATATCTAGCTGTTTACATTAATTTGCCATGCACTTTCATCTAGAATTATTAATTTTGTCCTAAAAGCTTCTTAATACGGTTGTTACAGAGGATCAGGATCTGTTCTTCCACAACACTGCAGTTTGTGCAGTAACCTGTGCCCTAATACACCACAAGGAATTAAAGGCTCATCTTTAGTCCTTCTGTTTTGACTGATCAAGGCTTTAGTGGAAAGGAATTCACATTCCTGTGATGACCCTTGTAATTCATTCCAGCTAAAATATATCAATTGTTGTTTGCATTCAGGAGTTTACTTCAGCATTAAAAGTTGAAGTACTTGCCTACATGACACTCTACAACAATTAGTTTTCTAATTACTTTCAAGGTGTAGATTAAAATATTTCCTCACTGTGTCAAGAAACATTTAGGAAGCTTATAAGGAGAATTAATGACATTATTAATATATAGGGTGAAAGAGCATAAACCAAATGATGTTTTACCTCATATGCAATCAAAGTAGCACAGCAGAGAGGAAACTGTAAGCAAGTAATGAGTATCCTAATCTCTCTCAAGATTAGGTTTTAGGTAAGTAACTTTTATTTTACTAATTTCTTTAACCTGATTTATTTATTTATATTTATTCATCTTTATTTTGAATCAAGTTTTTAATTTCATGCTAGTGTTTTTTGTCTTAATCTGTTATCATTTGCTAATTGCCATGAGCTATGTTGATGTGTAAAAATACCAGCAATTAACATTCTGATTCATACACTGCATGGTTTTTTGTGCATCATTCTGTCATCTGTCTATTGACTCACCCCTGTATAACTACACTTTTATAAAATACTAGTAATTTCATCACATCTAATTTTATCAGTCACCTCTGTGGCAAATTGTCTATGGCTCTACTCCTCTGGCAGCCACAAGAGCTCTTCCAAACAACACAACAATGGTTATAATTAGCTTTGAACTTTTAGTTCTGCTTTATAAAAATGAAAGGATCATGACATGAAAATGTTTTAAAAGAAAAAGCTTATGTTCATGTTCAAACAGATGCTTTATTTCATGTAAATGATATATTATTAATAATACCATCTATTCTTTTTATAAAATCTCTATTCCTGTAGCATGTTTTTAGACTGCATGATTTAGTTGACTTGAGTGGAGTTACATCTGCAAAGATTTCATCATTTTCATTAAAGGCCTTTGGTCAATTGTATTATTGTCATAATACAATTCATGCTTCTTGCATTGTTTTACAAAGGATTCGAACCTTCTTAAGCATCAGTTAAAATATGAACTACAAACACTTTTAGAATTTCGTAAAGATTGAATTTTGCTTTTCTTCATTATATAAAAACCAAAATTACATGGTTTCAATTTCTTTTCTTCCCCCCCCCCCTTTTAAATTTCTGCTGAAAACATAATTTTAGTTTTCAGTGAGCCTAGAAAAGCCTTGACTGACCTCCTATTTTATTCATCTGCATGGTTTCCTTCCCTGTTAAAAGTGTGGGAAATTTCCCCTGGGAGTGGAATGTTCCTGCATGCTTATTATTGAGGTTTTTTTCTAATCTGGTGCAACAGTTCTTTAAAAATATAGTGCTTTGTAGGATACAAGACTATGTACTGCAGTGTCGTACAGCGTGCTGCCTGTTACCAGCTGCACACCTTTAGGTACCTTCCTGCACTTCTGTAAATAATGCAGCAGGGTAGGGTGTGCATTGATGCAGTGTATCCTGAATAACTGCAGGAGGGTTGCTGCACAGCAGGCTGGACATGCAGGATTCCAAAGACCTGCAAAGGTGGCCAGGCTGCTGCACAGTGGGGAGACAGGTCAGTTCTGGGACCCACTCCACTAGTGACTAGCTGGCTCCTTTCCCTATGATTCTACAGACAAAGCAGCAAAGAGACCTGTTTTCAGTCCTTGAGTGCTATTATCATCACTCTTCTATTTAAGCACAAAAGAATCTATAAATATATTAATTACCTAACAGCAAAGTGATTTGTAAAGGTTCCAGCCTACAGTGTCAGTGTTTCATGACACGCATACTTGGAAGTAACTCTGTGATCTGCTGCACACCCTGTAAAGTGATTAGGTTTCTTACATTTGCTTTGTAGGTGACTCAACAAGAACAAAATTGTTGGCGAGAACACAGTGAGAAATCTCTACCCCTACATACGATTCTGGCTTTAGGAAATCTAAACACATGTGCAGAAGTTTATAAGTAAGACTCTTTGTATTCTTTCCCCCTTTCCTGCCAAAAGACTCACTTTCGTTCCAATTTAAAATGATTGTGAATATTTCTGGTAAGTACAGAATTGGAAAAGCCCAAAATCTCCCATGAGAACAAAGGCCTGCAAGAACATTGTTGTGTACCCACTTTTTCACTGGTAGAGGAGACATAGGTTTTAATTGAATCTTCTTCCTGTACTTCAGATTCAGTCAGTGCAGGGCAGTGATTTCTCTGTATCCAGCTGTATTCTTTTTCATCTTTCACTGCTCTTTTTGCAAAGAAAGACTAAAGATGTAGGGCTGGAGATTTTACAGGAAATAACTTTGCTGCAGAAGAGATTGCTGAACAAGCATGTGAAGAGAATACCTTTTTTTTTTTTCCCTTTTGGGGAAGAAAAGGGGCTGCTTAACAGGATAAAGAGCTCAGTCATTCCCCACCCCATCATTGTGGCTGTTACTTTAAGTAACATGTAAATCCAAGTTGACCAGAGGTTTTCTTTTCCTCATGCAGTTACACCAATGTAATTCAGGTATTTCCTCATTAGGATTACTCCTAAACACCACAATCCAAAACTTCTGTCCTGAGAACCACACTTCTGCCTGCTTTTATCAGAAACACATTCCCCATCTGACAGTCTCTCTCACTACAATGTTTGGCTTCTACCCTGATACACCCCTCTGAGTTCTATATTTCCATCCCATACTCTAAACACTCTCGAATATCTCGATGAGGCTGTGGAAAACCCAATGCCTGTGACACCTCTTGTGTAATGCTGTGTCAGCCACTGACAGATCTCAGACACTGTCCTGTGTTTATCCAGAGTCCAGGTGCCCAAGAGTTAGGAGCCATGGGGCTGGGGCACCTGATGTCCTCTGCTGCTCGCTGTTAACTCTCTGATCCCTGGTGTGTTGTAACCCAGCACAGGGGGAGAGAAAAGTGACATTAGTACTAGCACAGCATGGCACTTCTGGAGAGAGAACAGAGAGCCATGTGAGTTACCAGTGCTGATGAAGACAGAAAGTGTTGAAGGTGCTCTGTGTGTTTAGTGGGGATGGAATTGGTGTTGCTGTGGGGATTTAATGGAGGGAGAGAAGACGGACATTAAGCTAATAAAAGAAAATGAACCTGGGGCCACTTTGTACTAACCCATTTTTCAACACTTCACCTCTCATAACCCAGGCCTTCCTAATCACTTCTAGCTTCCATAATGCAAACACACTCACATAACTTCTGAGTGACATAAACCAGCAGATTTTACCCCAGGCAGAAGAGGAAACAGCTGTATGTGGTCTGCAGTTGTCTTGCAGAAACTTTTTGGTGGTTAAGGCTGCAGCTACCAGAACTTGTGTCCTCTAAAATTCTCCAAACACCTAAAGATGTAACATTAGCCACAACACTATGTATGTTAACACAAGTTACAGCTTAACTGGTCAGTAATAAAAACCCCTGTTTGGAGATCTGTGATCAGATTGCTTTTTGAAATTTTACTGGTAGGTCTTTCAATCAGGAGGATGAATTAAAATAAACTACATTTGCTGTGGCCAAATTAAACGATAATGAAATAATTTCAGTTCCAAACCCAATTTTCTGTGATAGTCACCTAAATAAAATAACAAAACTAGTATTCTGCCTTCATTCTGCTGCCATTTATTAAATCTTCATGCTTTCTCCTTTACTTTCTGACCTGCTTTAAAGCAATGTCCTTCTAACATCCATAATCAAACAAGTTTACTATTATGAATCAAGTCTTTTTCATACTCTCCTATGCAAACCCCAAGAAATGGCTAAGCTACTACCAGGATTCCTATCTATTGTACTAATAATTGTTTCCTTTGCTCTCTTGTTGAACTATCAATCTATTTACTGGGCTTTTATTTTATGAGTGTTTTCAGGCAGAGACTGTTTTCCCGTTGTCTTTGTACAGCATTGAATTGTTAGTAGGTAGCTGCTAAGTACTGTTGTATCTCTAATAAGAATAAAAATTAATATTAGAAGCTAGAAGAGCAATTCTTATTTCATTATTGTCAGAAAAAGTGGAGGTAAGGTGCATATTAAAATACTGTTCAAATTACCAAAATAATTTCATTTGCTAGCAACATTCCCTAAATAATCTGGCTTAGAGTCACAAACATCATCTAAAAACCTATTCTTGAAATACTGGAATTTCAAAGTATGTGTGAACTGTGTGAAATGAAAGTGAGCAAGAAATGTGTTTTCTACAAGAGTGGTTTTCATTACACAGAGTGGTAGAGGAGAATGTGTTTTAAATGACATTTTCAGATGATATTTCTGCCTTTCTGAAATAAAACCTGTTAAAGGTATAAATACTTGAGAAGATTCTAATGTATCTGGTTGAATGCAGATGCTAGAAACTGCAGCAGAAATTTGTGATGAATGAAATTAGACAAAATAATCACAGGTTTCTCCCACAAAGCTGAGTTATCTTATGGCACGTTCTCTGTATTCGGTGTTAAAATATGTATTGGTCAAGATATTTAAATAATATTACAAAAGCAGTATTAACTTTTGGAATTATTTTATTTGTTAAGACTTCATGTTGAAAATTTATCTTTGCTTACACTTGGCATGTAGTTTTGCTTCTGTATCATTTGCTCTTCCATTGTGTTAAAAGCCCAGCTGAGCACAAGCAGACTGCAGTAATGGAGCTTGTAAATGCCTTTCTGGGGAACTATATAAAGATGCTGCACATTCCTCAGTCAGGACCTAAGTGGCTTCTTGCAATTACAAGCTTAATCATTCCATGATCCAGAAGCTATTGAAAGACTCAATCTTATCATTCCTTGCCTACTTCAGCAGCTGAGATTGCAAATTCCTGCAACATGAGCAACAGGCGAGGAATAGTTTCACTAATCAGTCACCTCTCTCTCTCTGCATCCATCACACTTTCTTAAAACGGGGATAGTAATGTTCAGCTTGGTTTGAATCTTAACTTACAAAAGAGGAAACTATGTCTGTATGGATGTAGGGTTTTTTCTGCATTCCTGTGGTGCATAGAGGTTTGTTGCAATACTTTGTTGTGCTAGGTGCTTGCAAATGTGAAAGAATGATCTAATATTCAAACTAAAATTCTGCAGTTTACTCTTCATTATGCAACATTTATTATTATTATTATTATTATTATTATTATTATTATTATTATTGCCTCTGGGTACTTACAAGTTATTTGTAAATTCTTGATGAAATTTCCTAATCAGAAATGCAAAATCTAGACTCCTCAATCTATAAAATATCTGAGTAAAAGCTGACTGATTTTAAGAGAAGGTGAGTAATATAGACTTCTCCTTTTCCAGCTATAATAAAGCACACACTTCCCATTAAGTCCCATTTATCTACTAAATTTGGTGTTTAAAAAGCCAACTATTTCCTCCTAATGTCATAAAATATTGTTAGGGAAATGGTTGGGGGTTTTTTAACATTTCTGAATTTTCAGAACAAAAAAAAAAAAAGATCAAAATTTTCCAAACAGTGAGCTTTTGAACAAGGATAAACTATGAAATGTTTAAATCAAAGGGAAAAGAACATAAAGTTTCTGCAACAGAATTCTGCAAAAAGTGGTGCTTTTCAAAGTTTGATTGTTTGCTCTGACACTAAACTCTTACAGGTCTTATAAATAGTGTTGCTCTTGTAGATGTGTAGATTTTCATGAATGCTAAGACAGTTCTTTTGGCATTCTTGAAATAAGTAGGGAAGTGCTTTCTCCTGAAGTATTTTAGTTGGACAGTTGAAAGTGAAAATGTTTGTTGGAAAATCTACTTCACCACACCATTTTAAGTTTAATGGTTAATTTAATGATTTTTTTTTAAATTTATTTTTGGTGGGATCTTTGGGGGGTTTTGGTGGGTGGGTTTTTTTTGTTTATTTGTTTGTTTATTTTGGGTTTTGGGTGTTTTTTGGTTGTTATTGTCTGTTTCTTTTTACATGTTAAAAGCCCTGTTAAAACAGCAGATATAAGCTAAATATCACTGATCATTCTTTGACATGAAGAATTTTCTTTTGCCTATACACCAGATGCACAGATTTCAGTAATACCAACTAGGGAATTTGGGCTCTTCAGTACTCTAACTATGTGGTGTGTGCAAGGCAGGAATTGTGATTTATCCAAGTGTGAATTGCCCAATGTTTTTTTGGCCCTCCTGAGATGGTGCTCAGCATTATCCCATCTTGAAATGGCTTGAACTGTATAAACAACATGAAATAGAAAACCAAAGGGATTAGTGTCTCCTGGGAGACTGAGAAGATCCTCTCCAAAAGTTGTGGGGCATGTGACTGGTCCTGTCTCGGTCAGAGTGAGTAACAAGAGCTTTTCCTCCCCCCGCTGTGATAATCCCAGTGTTTGGTCTGGTTTGTTCATAAGAACTGTGTAGGACTAGTGATGTTAGACACCTGTTAGATTTCTCTGGAGAAATAAGTTGGGATAGAATTTCTCTTCACCATTAGCCAGCAAAAGTGGGCATCTTCACAGAGACACTGTCTCTCACCCACAGAGAATGAAAATGTTAATTTAAAGGCAGTAAAACAATTAGAAATCAGAAGTCATAATGACAAGGTCACTGTCAAATTTTGCCTACTCTGTTGTATTTCTTTTTGTCTGCATTCACAACGATTAAACATTTCAATGAAACTTAAAAATCACGTGACTTTAAAAGCAGAATATGAGTATGATTTTCTCATTTTTGGGGTGATTACTGAAATTTTGCAGCTTATATTTTCAAGCTTTTGTCTACAGTTACACAATCTAATATATATTTCTTTTTTATATACAAATCTACTTTCATTAGAAATGGCAGCCTTATGAACATGAAATGATGTTATATTTGCAATGCAATGGAAGGATTGCTGATAACACTGTTGCTTTAGGGGAACACAAAGAATCTTGCTGGAGTTAAGCATGCTTTGGTGCATTGCAGGTTATAATGGGGGAGTCTCTGGGTGTGTAATGGGTCTGCCTCTGGTAGTGGCTGATCTCAAATATTTTGGTCAAATGAAAGTTCTTAACAAGTTCTTCTTTTGTTATTATTCTTATTTTGTTATTTTGTTATTGTGACCATAGGAGATTGTCTCAGTGGCCAGACTAAGAGGAGACCAATGGTTGCTCAGGCCTTTGCAAAGCACAAAGGCCATTATTAATAAGTCTCCACAGCTGGCACTGACTAATTCTAGAAACTGCACATTACTAAACATGTGCACCTTGTAGTGTACATTCAGGTAGTGGGCATTCCAGGTATGGCCTGGCATCAATGAAACTCTAAAGTGGAGAATCCCAGGTTTAGTACAAGTTTCTCCAGGCTTGACTATTGAATATGTTCACACTTGACAAACAATTATAAATTCAGCTTTTGTCAGCCTTTTTTCCCAAAGTTGTGGATGCAAAATGCTCCTGAGGCATCTTCCTCTGCAGGTGTCCGGAAGTTAGCTGTCTCTTCCTTTTCTTCCCAGGCTCTCTTCCTCCTCAAAACACCAGACCCACTTCACCTTGCACCCCATTCTCGGCCTTCTCTATGTGGGCAGCACCTGAGTGATTCCTTATTTGAATATTTTAAATTAAAACATTCATAAATCTGAAATATTTTCCTGGCATTTTTCTCTGTGGCTCTGTGACCTTGGCTTCCTGAAAAGGGCTAGTAACCTTCTGGCTCAAGGGGAAAGGATGAAGGAGGGCAAGGGAAAAGAAACTGCATGTATTCTTCCCAGTACAATGTTGCCTTTTTTTCCTAGAGTTCTGTTGTCAGTGGTTGAAAGAACTAGAAAGAATAAACTCTGACCAGGTACTGTTTGCTTTCATTTTCATAAAGATATCACTCACAATAAGTGCCATCAAATTTTGGCCATAATACTTCTACAAATTGTCAGGGGAAGAAAACCCCAAACCCAAAATAAAAGCAGGAGGGGTTTATACTTTTTAACTGTCCAATAGAGAGACTACAAGACTTTATTTATTTTTTTTTTTCAGACTCCTAAAGGTGACTAAGAAAGGAAATGAGAAATTAAAAGCATCTGAGAATTAAATGCATTTCACCTCTATTTTTTCCTCATCCAAAGTCTCTTGAGAAAATTCTGTGGCTGAGGGTTATCAAAGCAGTTAGTGGTTTCTCTTCAAGATCACTCAATATCTCTTACATTTATAACTTAATAAAATAAAATTTCTTTTTCTTGTCTATTTATTTTTTTCCTTTGAGGCATCTCATTTCCCTGGAATACATAATCTAGTCACATTTTTCCTGTCAAGCTGTTCTTAGTTTCCTCTGTCAGTTATGATCCTTACCTGTTTTCTTTACAGGCTCTGGCATCTTCGCTTTGTTTCTGGTGGAGCTCCCAGCTGCATCTAGAAAGCAGGGTACGAGTCACCCAGGAATGTGACTGCAGGGCTTTTGAGACCCCCTAAAGAACCACTGGATGGGAGCCCCCATCCTGCTCCTCCCCTTTGATCCCCCCCTGTTGTCGACTACGGCACCTTATCAGCCGCAGGACACACTTGACAGGCTACATCAGCTGGGATAAATATAGCCAGTTCCAGGAGCCAGGGAGCTCAGGCCACCCAAGACTGGCTACCACGGGTCTGTTGGTATAAACCAGAGCACACTGTGATGCTGCACATGCGTGCAGTGCATTTTCCAGCTCCAGCCGTGTATTGCATGAAGAATTCCAGCACTGCCATGTTTACAGCACATGCAGCAAACTAGATCTGATGGTTACATCCCCTGTGTGCTGGTTCCTGCTTACTCAAAGTGTGCACTTGCTTACATTCTTACTACTTATTTCAGTCTTTGTTATTGTCATAATTGGGTCAGAGCTGAACAGCCCCTCACAAACTGGTTTTCTTGTTTCTTTTTTTAGCTCTTCAACCCAAGACTGTATTTGTAGAACTAACTGTGAACTTTAAGGAAAGAACTTTCTTTTGCAGAGACACTTACACAATACTGACATTTGCAGTCACAAGTAGAAAGCATGACACTACTTAAATAGTTTTAGTCCTCCCTCCCCATCCACCCACTTGATCCAGAGCATACGTTTCTTGATAACTAGCAAGTTTTTTTTCTTCTTCTTTTAAATATAATTTTAAAAATAGTTCCAAGGTTCTGTTTTATACCACTAAGAGTTTCAATTTTGCTTAATCATATAGAAAAGATCTGGGGTAAAATCTCACCAGAAAATTATTCTTGTATGGCCATTTCATGCTCCAATCATTGCTTCTTATTTATCCATATATTTATCATATGGCAAAAGAGTAACTGTGGACAATCATTCTTTTTTTTATCATGATGGTTTATCAATTTTGAGTTTTTAGCTTTACCAGAAAAACTCTGGAGGCCAAACATTGAGCATATTTTAGCCCCCACTAGTATTGACAGAATAATTTTTAAAAAAAGAAATGGTGTGGTTTTCATTTTTTCCCCTGGCTTTACTATCCTGTAAAAACCTCATTTTTAAATGATTTAATCTTTTGGCATGGAGCTCAGAATAGACCAGTGTGCAAGCAGCTTATCAGTCACTGTACTCTGTGTCTGTCTTCCACATCTGACTCTCGCAGTAGGCTGATAGCACAAATGTGAACATGCAAGAGACACTGCTGATACTTCTCCTGATCTGGGGCCAAATACTTCCTCCCCTTCCCTTGAAGCAATTTTTAATGGATGAGTGAGGAAGGTGGGGAGGATGTTGCCCGTGTTTATTTTCCATTGCCTGTGTTTCTGGTGGAGCACAAGTTACCATGATATGTATTTGGCTACTGTCTTGTGCCTGAGGTAGTTCACTGGGAGTCAGGAAATCTTGGCTATTTGCTTTGACTTGAAACCTTTCAAAGGACTTGGGTCTCACTTCTTCCCCCCAATGAAACACAGCTATGAGGATTTAATCTGATGCAGGGAAATTATCCTAATCCAATAATAACTTCACAGATTCTGTGATTTTTAATGTTATTTAAAGTAATATGTCAAATACATTGCTATGTTCAAGACTGAGAAAAATGAATGTTTTTTCTGCTATTACACATTAGGTTACCAGGTGGCAGCATTGTTGTAATAGTAAACTTTTTTCTAGCATTTTCTATATTATATTACATTATATTACATTACATTATTTGACTACTTTTAATAACAAAACTGCTATGCAAGTGAAACTTATAATTTCAGTGGCTACCCTGACCTAAAACAGATGTGTAGTTGATTGTGATAACTACTTTCTAGTGCACTGCAACACTAGATAATTGTTTAGCAAGTGTGTGAAGTTTCATCCTGTATTCAAATGAAACCAGTGTACAAGAACAGTGAAGCAACATGTAATAATTGTTTCAGGGCCTGTGCTTAAAAAGTGAGTGAGAGGGGAAATTCTTCCTTGTCAGAAGAATTACTCTGAAATTATTACTCTGTGCTTCAGACAGTGTCTTTCACCACATAATTCAAAATCAAGTTCAAAAACGACAGAATTTGGTGGCCTGCAGTTGACAGGCTGTGCGATTTTAGACAGATGCACCATGGCTTATGCAGAGAAAACCAAGGATTTATTATTTATAGCCAAAGTTAACAGCATCTCCTTCTGAAAAGACTACCCAACTTCTTATTAAAAGGCTATGTATTCAGGTGCTTGTGACTCTGCCCAAATGCAGCTATCCAGGCAGAAATACTTTTCTATTTTGGGCCTCTTTTCCTGGTAGTTTCTGTCATGCCATTTAATTTCTTGTCTCTATGTCTGTTTATTTCCTTCTCTGCCTCTTTGTTTTGTGTCATGGAATTACCACCTCCTCAGTGGCTGCAGGTTTGCTGCTGTGAATGGTGGGGCTGGGCAGAGCACAGGACGCACCCACTGAAGTGCTCATAGAATCATGGAATATCCTGAGCTGGAAGGGATCCACAAGGATCATCAAATCCAGCTCCTGACTTGGCACAGGACAGCTCCAATATTCACACCAGGTGCCTGAGGGCATTGTCCAAACCTCCTTGAACTTTGGCAGGCTCCTGCTGTGACTTTCCTAGGAGTTCTGTCCTAGCACCCACCCACCCTCTGGGTGAAGAATCTGTTCCCAATGTCCAACCTAATCCTCACTGTTTCCTTTGAGTTTTTGAATCACAGAGTGCTGGTGTGTACAGTGCAAAGCCACTTGACCTTACTGACAGAACTTGAGTTTGCAGGGATTTAGGAGATTTGGGTAATGCTGGTCCTGCTTATTTGAGCTTTCCTCTGCACAACCATTTTGTATCCCTACCCTTTGCACTCCATATTTGAGTTCTTTCTGTATATTTGACAGCAACTTGCATTCATTTCAGGGATGTTCTTTTAACTGGCTTCATGATAAATAACCTGAGTTGCTGCATATTCTAGACTGTGGGGAAAAAATGCAGTCTGCATATGCTCAGTGAGAACTTTCTACATTTCTTCCTCTGAAGAAGTTTTGTTTGTGCCAATGAGGTCCAGTGCAGGGGTCAGCAGAGTTTTCTATGCATTTATGTGAGGGCTAATGTGGGACTTGGACTTAATCCAGACACTGGAACTAAAAGCAAACAGCCTTTGTGTCCTGTGCTCCAACCATTATCTCCCTCAGGCACATCAAAATAAAGGGGAGAACCCGCAGGGTTGCGGGGCAAATAGTTGGAACTTCAGAGAGGGAAGGGATCACACCAATTTGAGTGGGAGGAGGAAATAAAAATGTGTGATTGAAGGGCATGGATGGGGGGAGAAAATTGGTTTTTCTAGGTAATAGGGAGGGATTTGAAATAGATTCTCAAAGGACAAGGATATTAGATGGGAAGCTGGGATAGAAATGGGGCGGAGGGAAGAGAACTGGTGATAAGACTGAAACTGTAAGAGGATGTGGGATGGAAAAACTATAAATGGCTGAACAAATAATTTGGAACTGAGAACCATTCACATAAAGAGAAGCATATGTGAGAAAAGTTGGCCTGAGAGGAAGCAATGAACTAGCTGGGCAAAAGTTGAAAAAGGACGTTGAGAATAAAGCAGTTGGAATCTACTAAATAAGGAGGCATCTACTGGCTGAATCTAGGCATGGAGAAAAGCTGAACAAAGCTGGGAATTGATAGCTCAGGCTGGCAGAGAAAGGAAAGCACAGTGTGAGTGAGTGGGATAAAAAGGGGGAAGGGAATATCTAGAGAAGAAATCTAAAATTATGCTTCTGAAAGCAGACACCCAAAACTCAGAAACTTAGGTAAATCTAAAAGAACCCAAACTGATTTGTGTAAGCAAATGCCCAGCTCAGCACCCAAACATTCTTGACTTTGCATAAGGCAGAGGAATCGAAGCATTCTGCACAAAGGCACCAGTGGTCAAAGGGCTTCTTCTACCTAAAGCACTGCTGCTCTGCTGCTGGGGAGTTAAAACAGAAGCTCAGAGGGAGCCCTTAAGGCACAGAAACTGCATTCCTTCCTACCACAAAGCCGCTTCCCCAATCCTTTGCATAACCTTGGTCTCCCCAATACCTCCTCCCACCCTTCTTTCTCCTCCTCCACCTCCTGCTAACCCTTATCTGCTCCACCACATCCTCATTCCCCTCCTGTCCATAGACTGCTCATTCTCACGTACTGCTTTGACTCCCCAATAGCAAAAAGTAACACTGCGGGGAACCAAAGGCGTGAAGGAGGATGTGGCTGGATGAGTGGAGAGAATGGAAAGAAACAGAATGGAAAGAAAGTTGCCCTGAAAAATCTGATCTAATAGGCCTGCTTTGAGCAGGAGGTTGGATGGGGTGACCTCCAAACATCCCTTCCAACCCAGGTTGCTCTGGGATGCTGTGTGCTGATGTGAGGTGTTCAGCTAAGGCAGACACGGGTGAGCTATGAGTGAGGAAATGAGAAAGAATATCTCAGCCTACCGCTGTTTTCATGTTCTCTGGAAGATGTTCACATTCCCCGGCTCTTGGAATGGGACTGATTATTTGGTTTATATACAGACCTCTCTAATAGCACAGGCTCAACTGAGCCAACTGAATCGTAATGTGCAAATTTGTTAGAGAAGAAAGGTGAAACTTGGTGAAGTTTTAGCTACTGTCACAGTTGCTTTAAAGAGTAAGCTCTTAATCTACTTGACTGTAATATATTAGTGGGTTCATTTCAGTAGCATTTTTATTATAAGCACTACATGTTTAATGTTTTAAGTATATGGGTATGCAAAAATAAGTAAATCTGATTTGAGTGTTTAATAGAAGAAGAAAAGGTGGCAAGATAGCAAGGTAACACACAAAATAAATTAGAAATAAATGCAAAATCTTGGAATTGGTACCACGGTCTGTGTCATATCATTGTCTTTTCTATCCATTATCCATCCATTTTAAATACACAAGTGTGGGATTTCCATTGAGAACATACTGTTCAGGGCATTCTTAAAGGAAAAATGCTCATTGTGTTGTCGTTGGTAATAAAGTCTTTGTTACGAATTTACAATGTGCAGCTAGGGTACAAGGAAATTTTTGAATAACAGTATAAACACACTGAATTGAACTGTCATGTGATATATGTACTAGTTATGAAGCTGGCAATATAGTTTGAATTAAGTTTGATGATAATGAAGGGAATTTTGTTGTGTGGAGATCCAAATGAGGGAGGGAATAAATAGAAAGAAAGGCAAAGAGATTAAGTGATAAAATTAAAAAAATATATATATATACTTACTGAGGAAAAGAAACCTGGCAATGTACAGAGCCTAAGCCCTGTTGTAATTGCAAGTGAAGACAAACACAGATTTTAAGACTGACAGTGTATGAATCTTGAAATGAGGGTATAGAGATAAAACTTCGTGAAGGAGGAGACCAAAAACCTCCAGCAGATATACTGGGATGTGTGTGTATGCATTTTTCAGGAAGTTTGGAGGACTCAATAAATGTGGGCTTTCAGGCAAAAAAATAAATAATAGCACCTTTAGCTGCAGTTCTGTCTGGTGCAGGTGAGTAGTAGCTTACATCTAGAAATGTCTAAAACTCTCTTTGACTGAGTAGAATTTAAAAATACATGCTACCACTGTAAATTATTATAAACTGATTATCTGTTTAGTCAGTGCAATTTTTCTAACTTTGATGCCTCTGATGAACAGCTAGAGGGAGTCTAATATATTGTTGGTGCTGTTCAGTATTTTCAATTTAGCTCACTGATAATTTCCAGAATAATCTTTCCACAAGAATTGATTTGGAACCTCTCTGAGGCTAATAAAGCTGATGTTTAAAGCAGGCTGAAAAGGGCCAAAGATAAGTTGAATATCCAGCTGTAGTATGAACATTTGCTTTGAAAGAGGATTGATGATCTCTAACAGCAGTGGGCTGCAAAATGTCCCAATGAACTTGTCCTAATCGTGGGTCATCTCTCCAAATAATAACCCCCCCGACCTTTTTTGATCACATCTGTCTGTCTAGTACTTGGCCACATTCAGAAAAAGCAGCTCCTCTGTAATTTTGCAGAACCTGTGATTTAGTCATATTCATTTTGGGATTTTTGTCTAAAACAGCCCGAGAGCTTCTGCTTGCATGTGCAGCTGAATGGCAAGAATTCAGCTCGCCTAGACTGCCCAGTGTCCCGAGCAGTTGGATTGTGTGGCAGACAAACAGTACTCTGGCAGAGAAGCATCATCATTTGGTCTCCTTCACAGCTGCAACACATGATTATTCACTCTTTATGCCACAGATGAAAAACCTAACCAGAAACAGATGGGGAGTGAATATTTTTAGAAACAGTATTTCAAAGCATTAACAAGAGGAAGAGAAAAAGTTTTCAGCTTTGGAGATAAAATTTTAAGCCTTCTTGTTAAAGTATATTCAATATTACTTTAAAAAATATTTTTTAATAATAATACTATCCCCCCAAGATAATTTTCTCAGAATCTTCAATTTCCATGTTTCTTGTGGTCCAAACCAGTGTAAAATGCAAAATCTTTAATTCAAGTATAAGTAGTTGCTCTAAATTAGCATTTTATAGTAAAGCACACACTCAAAAATAGCTCATTTAAAGGTTCTTGTTGTTTATTTGAATGCTTATTTTAATTTTGTATTATTTTTCCAGCATCTAATAGGATTTTATGCAAGAAATTGCATAAATATGCAATTGAAATTTTATGCATTTAGGGAAATGGAAAAATAGGTCTCATAGATCTTAGAAAGCTTTTTGGTAAGCTTGAAATGGCTTTTGTGATATCCTAAGTATCTCCACAATTAACTCACCAGTTGGCTCTTTTCAGTTATCACAGTTTTCCTGCAAGAGGAAATGATCCTTCTCCTCCAAATTACAGTGTCAGAGAAGGATCAGTTCTGCTTTTGAAGCTGTGTTTGTGATAAAGATATTTTTATGAAGAGAGGAATTTTTACTCTAATTTTCTTGAATATCAAGTCTGCAAGTCTGATGAAATGCAAATGTCTTCAATATCTTTTTAATTCCAGGCCAGCAGTGCCAAACATTATCAGTACCAAACAGAGAAGTCCTGAGTTTCCAGCTCAGCAAGAAGGAACCTTAATTGTGTCAGTATTGGGTGTTCTAGTCTTCTCAGAGCTGTCTTCAAGAGCTTCCATCCTGAACCTTCAATATGGATGCAGATGGAGTTATCTGAGTGCAATTTAGTGAGTATTACAGTATTTCCTATAGGAAGTAAATCCTTCCAGTACAATTTTAGAACCAAAATGTCTTCTTAATATGACTCATCCTAACCCTAAGTGAATGAAAAATGATGCTCAAATTAACATGATCCTCAAAGCATAGTAACTAAAAGTTGGATTACAATATTTTTAGAAGCATGAAGGATAACTCTCTGCTAATTTTTGGCAATGACTGATGTATTTATCAAGTCATGAACCGGGAATAGTGATTGGGAATTAGTACTTCGGGATGTTTTTTAACCAGGAGCTTCTTTCTTGTTTGGCTCCAAAGAGATACTGCAGGCCATGATGCCAGCAGATTTTCACTTCCACAGTGAGATCGTTAGTGCAGATAACACTGACTGTGTTTAGATTTAATTTTGAGAATTCAGGTCTGTAAGAAGCTCATCACTTTCAACTATTTCTGATTTCAGTGAGGAGCAAGCTCTGAAAAATTTCAGGTTATTTAGTGATATTTGGCATGTTGTACTGCATTTCAGTATTGCTAAAAAAAAACCTTCTCTTCATTCTCGATCTGCCTCATTTCACCTCATCTATTTTGGGAAAGTCCTGATTTTTGAGTGATTGAAACAGTTGAGATATGTTAAATAATGTTAAAACTTAAAATGCCAATTTTCTTACTGTTGCTTGAATTTAGATTTAATTTCTGTGCTTACATGTACCGGGTAAATTTACCATGATGTTTCAGGTATTGAATTATCATTTATTTTGCATTTTGAGTGCTATCTTTACAGTGCAGTTGTTATTAGTTACTATTAATTGTTTTACAGTAGGGCTTAAAATCCACAGTTAAAATCTTGAAACTCTTTTGTACTGGAATTCCACAAAAACATGATTAAGCACAACTTATTTCCAAGAAAGATTCAGGAGCGAGAATCAAGGGATTCAGTGTCACTGTGGGGGAAAGGAAGACAAAAGAATAGGAGTAGGAAAATAAGTAAAACCATAGAAGAGCGTGGTTAATTGATACATTCTAAATGGAATGGGGACATAAATGCAATTCTTGGTATACTTGACCAGAAAATGTTCAGCTGGCAGGGTTTTTGCACAGGAAAAACCAGTGAGAAATATTTACATATATGCATTTTTAAATGTCCTTCAGTACTGTAGTCTCTTTCACAGTAATGTACTTCACCTTGTAACATTTGTTACTGAGTTTGACACCACTGATGGTGTTTCCAGGTGAATTTAAAAGTAGCTACAGATGGATAAGGCCCTACTACCCAGTGCACCTTTTGTTCAGACACCACAGAGGAGCTGCATCTGCATAACTGAACATGGGACATTTGGATGTGAACTAATCATTTATTATGCAAACATCAAAACTTCATTATATCTAATTTTATTAAATATGTACATGTTATTACTATTTAAAAGAACGAGTCTCATTCCCAAGATCTGCAAACTTCTCTCTAGCTCCGAGAGCTGCGGCAGAGCCTGTATTAATGCTAGTATAAAAGCTGGAAGCTAACGTGGTGTCACTGTGAGTGACACAGCACCACCTCTGGAGGCAGAACTTCATTGGCTGTATTCTTTAGTTACAATACAATCAAAAAAAACAAAGAAAAAAAAATCTTTCCTGACAACAATATATTTGTACATTGTTTAAATTTCCCAACTCTGTCCAACTTGGAGAATGGAAGCAAAGAATTCTGTCATGATTAGGATTCTCAGATGCTGAAGAAGGGAATTCGTACCAGAAACATCTGATGATAAAGGCTGTTTAAAGGCAGAGAAGGGGGCACAGGAAGCAAAGAGAAAGATGCGTCCATCTCCTCTGCTGGTATCCAGCCAGGAGCTCTCAATACTTTTCTTGCTTAGGGTCCCATGGCCTCAGTGAGGATAATGCTTCCTATCAGTGGCCCCCCTTCCCATCACCTCTCCACTAAACTGGTAGGTCAGCTTCTTCTTAACTTTCTTGACCTCCCCTGTCTTGCCATAGTTTCTCAAAGCCCGTGCCATCTTCTGGTAGGTCATTTTCTTGCGGTTGCCTTTCTGGATGCCCCAGCGATGGGCCAATGCTTCTTTGTGTTTGGAGGAGAACTGGAAGGTACCTTTCTCCTTGTCCACCCACCAAATGCTGTCCTTCATGTCCCCACTGCGAAGAAGGTCCAGAAGGAACTGATACAGACGTATCTTTTTCTTGCTGCCTGTGTGAGAATCAAAGAAGGCCAGTGGAGTATTAGTATTTGTGTGTAGTTCCTGGCGAAACAGCAGAAAGTATCTAAGTATTCCTAACATAACTTCTTCAGTTTGCAGCACTTATAACAGTAGACAATATAACAGTGTGAGGACAAAATGTGGGTTGATATACCAAGAAGGAAAAACAAGAATAAGTAATTCTTATGGCTAAACTTCTGAAATTAATTTGCTAATTTGAAGCTAATTGAAAAACATTGCTATCTCAAAACTAACTTAAACCTAATTTTGGCAGGTTATATGGAATGTGTCTCTCAGATACTGAGCAAAGAGAGCTAAATATTTTTTTTTAATTGGTTCTTTCTTGACCTTCTTGTCTTGGTTTTCCTGGCTGTTATTAGAAATTGGAGTAGAAATGGCAAAAGCCATTTCCATTCAGGAAGCCTGAATAGACAAAGCCGAAGGAGGCAGAGGAGTACGTTAAGAAAGGAGGTTTAAGATTGTTACAGTTGTGAGATTCAGAGGACAGGAGAGTGCAATGAGTCAGGGAAAGAAAAGCTTTGGCAGTAGCATAAAATACTAGCACAACAGGTCTACAGTTTTATTCATTATCCTCATGGTATTATAATACCTGCTCAGTTCATAGCTTGACAAAATCCTTCTGTTTTCACTGACCTGTTTCTCCATGCATAATTCCAGGCCCAGGGTCCACACCATCATTCTCCCCATCTGAAACCTCCAAGGGGGGGCTCTGCCTCTCTATGTCCTCCTCGTCAGAGCTGGGCTGAGGTGGAGAGAAGTACATCCGGGGCAAATAGGACACCTTTTGGGGAACAGAGTAGTAGAGGGAGAAAGCAGTGATACAGAGTAGGGCATCAAGATTAAAAAAGGAAATGTAATGAAGAGAGGCACGGAGAAAAGAGGGGAGAAAGTTACAGGTATGGGAAAATGTTTAGTGTAATACTGAGTGACTTAGTTGTTGACATTTATAATAAATGCCATCCTATTAAGAAACATTTTCAGATAACAGTCAACATTTACACATGTACAATGATGCACCTTTACCAGAGGGAAGGATGAATAACTTTGTGAATGCCAGAACTTTCTCACATCTTATATCCTATGCAAGTAACACTGCTCCTCTTCCCCATATCTCCCCAAAACTTCCTTTCTTCCTGGGTTTCTGATCCCGGTTGTCTATCCCCAGAGTGAAACTGCTTTTCAGAACAATTTTTTTCCTAACACAGACCATCTGGAGCCGAATTTGAACGAGATGAACAGTTCTGCCTTATCATGGCTGGCTTTGGCTCTGTTGTCCTCTTCCCTTCTCAGGCACAGTGCCTCCTGATGGCACCGAAACCCTATGGGACTGCATCCAAATTTGGAGATGGGATTGTACCGGTCTGTCAGCTTTCTCTCTTAAACATCCCCCATGAGGAGAGGAGTAGCCTTAACACTAAGATAAGGATATATCATATCAGCCCATATTCTCTTTTCCCAAATGGCTATCTGAAAATTCCCCATTAGGGGGGAATTTCTCATCTGCAAAGCTAGCAAGCCAGTGTTTGTGTTAAACTCTCTTGCCCTTATATAGAGGTGTTGCCAGAAGCAGTGTGGAATATACCTCAGCTCTGTAAATTCTCACTTGTGGTCTGGTTTGCTAGGAAACATGACCAGTTGGCACAAATGATTGCATCTTCTTATTTAATAATGTGAAACAGGTCAATCTGAGGGGCAGGGAGTAAGAACCCAGTCCCTACATTAAAAAAACCCAACCAACATTCCCCAAACTCAGCAGCATATCTTATGCAGCTTTCATGATGGCACAGATAGTCCTTGAAAGGAAGCTCCTTTTGTACTGCTCTTCTCCTTCATCAGGAAGGAATGTTTTGAGCCTGATCCTCTCCCCAGGGGACCCGAGACGACGCTGAAGTGGGCAGTGGGTGTTCATGAGTCACTCACCCTGCGCTGGGTTTGGCCTAGTTGGGCTTTTTGGGTGACTTTTGCACCACCTTGAAATGTCCCAACCAGGCGTGTGCCAAGGGCTGGTTTGGGGCACAGCAGCTGGCAGTTAATGAGTTGGCAGATTGGCTGCAGCCGATCTGGCAGGAAGGGCAGGATTGGGCAAGAGTGCGTGTAAGCTTCCTGTCGGATCCCCAGGAGCGAAACTTCAGCCCTCACCACAGCCACCCTCGGCTTTTTACAGTTAAGAAAGCTGCAGCCTCAGGGCTAGGAAGGAAGGGAGAGGCTGTGCCATGGGGGAAGGGGAATGAGAAGGTGGGACAGTGTCCTACAGGCGAGGGGAACCGAGATTGGTGCCCCTGCGGAGCAAAGGGCGGTGGAAACCTGGAGTGCTTTGGGAGGTTGAGTGGGAGTAAGGAACTGCTTCTCTGGGCTGGAGGGGACAGTGGGAGGGGACATGGTGTCTTGCAGAGGCCAGCCTGGGGAGCTGAGTGAGCTTTCCCCATGCTGTCCCCACTGTCCCTGACTGCTGTATCTTTGCCTATACTTCCTCTGCACCTGAATCTCAGCAAGGACAATCAATACAGTGTCACACAGTTTTGGGGCAGAGTCACAGAGGACTGGTCTGTGTGCTATAAAGAGCCAGGTTACTAATACAGTTCTGGAGAGAGAAAACTTAAGGAACTACTAGCTACTTTCCATATTCTGATGTTTTCCCAGGGTCTGTGGCACCCATGTGTGATTTTCCTCATTCTAGAGTTCTTCTCAGAGCTTTTCAACCTTCTCTTTTCAGAATGATTTTTTTTAGTATCTCTGAGGCCCCTGTTGTAAGGCTAACAAAAGTTTTCAAACAAATCCTGCTCATGAACAGGTTAAACCTCAAATTTAATTTCACAAAGCAATGTGATATCAACAGAAAATTGAAGAAATATCTTTGCACGTTCTTCCTTTACTGCAACCAGCAACTCTGATATTGCAGGACAGGCATGCTAGTTAAAAACTAGCAAATTTAGAGGAGGATTAAGACTTGCTTCCTCCTTGTTTCTTTGCCTGGACTGTGACTGAGACACACCAGAAGCTGAACTTCAGAGCGTGCCAAGCTATTTGCATGAGCTATTCTAGGAATAAAAGTAAAGTAAAGTAAAAAGCCAAAGATCCCCTGCTGGTGAGGAAAAGACGGGTAGTGGTGAATTCTACATACTAACATCTGCAGCTTGGTAGGGTGTGGGGCAGGGAGATCACAGTGCTCTTTATCAAAAGTTGTAACAAAATTAACTCCATGCCTTTCATCCTGAAATGAAAGACCATAGTTGAGGAGAATGAACGTGGATAAGCAGAAGTGCCCTCTCTTGCTTTTTGGTTGTGCTTCCAAAGACATCCCTAAAGGGACTTGTTTTCATCCTTTGCCCTTGGCCAGAGGTAATGGTTGGTCATTAGGTATTAGCAGTTGCAATGAGCAACTGAAACAACTTGATCTTCCCACAGACTGCTGTTCCATGATGCATTTTTTATATTTGTAACTTTCTGTTCCTAATTCTTTGTTTGTACCTACATCTTATATTCTATTCCTGATTTTTTTGATGGCTTGCAGTTTCCTGTTGTCAGTGTTAACTTACTCATTCTATTTTTTTTCTTCTTTCTTTTTGATTAATATGGTATTAACATACAATTTCAGTCTGCTTTGAGCAGAGAAACCCAAAATGCTAAGCCCATGCATGCGGTTTTTCTCACAAAGTTTCAGCAAGGATACTGTCATATGCAGCATTGTAATCAGCAAACACTCTTTTCTCCAACTTCAGTTCTACTCTGTCTTGTATTTAGGACATTTCATGTACATTGGGAAACTCTTTAGCACAAGGTCCTCCAGCTTTCTTGCTGCTCCCAGTAATGACTTCGGGCATATTCTTGTAGGGTCAAGAGTGATTTCCACATCTGCTGTGCTTAGTGTCTTTGCAGTATGATGGAACACCTTATAATTTCAGCTTCAGTGAGAATTCAGTGGTGCTTTGGTGATTACTGCATAGTGGAATATCTTTTTTTACAGGGAAATGCCTGGCTTAATGTGAAATCTGAGCAAAGACAAGACAGTGTGCTTTGGCTTGTCACTTATTTACTCCCAGATAGAAGCTCAAGTAGGGGCTCCTCAGCCTGTGGTAGAATTGTCAGTGACTTTGTTAATATTTCTCATACAAGCCATATAAAACTGTCAGGGTTACTTTGAAATATTTAAAGCTTTACTACTACTTCAAAGCTCAGAATTACTTCTTAATAGTCACAGGTACCCTTGCTATGATGATACAAAGTTTCTCAGCTCCAGATCATCTGCGGAATTGCAAATCAGTTGGTTTTTTTTCCCCAAATGAAACAAAAATTGAAATTCCAAACACCTCCACAAAATGCAGTTCTCTTTTTAGACAGTGTGGGGAGCATGATTTCTCATTATCCAGGTAAAAAGAATGTTTAAAATACAATTTGTCCTGAGAATGAGGAGCTTTATATGCCCTAAGAAACTGAGTAACTCATTTCAGAAGTGTCTTTCACTTAATAGTATGCATTCCCAGTGTATTATTTTCTTTACCATTAATTTCCATCTGAAGTCCTGAGCAGGGTTGGTAACCATACCTGATGGTTGAGTCCGATGTGTGTGGTTGGGATTGCAGAATCCAAGACGTGCATTTGCTCGATCTCCATGTGCCTGTAGAGCTGCTGCAGCTGGGGAGGCTGCACACTCTGCAGCTCTGTGAAATGGTTGTCTCCAAAGGTCTCAAACTCACTGTGCATGTGGTGTGGATGATATTCCCAATAATGATCTAAAGAAAGTAAAAACAGATTGTCCGTCACTGCAAGATGGAAAAACATGGCATTCGCCTGGCTTTCATTGATTCTTCCTCCCATCACAGCCCTTTCTGCCCTCTCCAAACCACTCCTGTTGGCCTGTTTGTCTCTGCTGACAATCCCTACAGTCCCTGTAAAGTCTCTTCTCCTAATCTCATAAATTCCTGTGACTGGGAAGTATTACTTAGGTCATTTTGAGTAGGAAAATACTCTCAGATAGTGAGATGGATTTAAGTGATAATTTAACACAAGATGCAGATTTTAATGCTGGCACTTTTCTCAAGAAGAGACCATAACAAGTTTCAAAACATTGTCATTCTTGAGTCAACAAATTCTACTGATTTGCACTCTGTCATATTCTTATCACACTCTTCCTCATGGCATGGAAATGAGGAGGTGGAAAAAATGTAAAGACTATTCTGCAGCTATCTTTAGTCTTTATTTTACTATGCTAGCAAAATTTCAGGAATGCTGCTGAAAGGGCACTTTTCTATATTCTTCCTGCTGTTTTGCTATATCACGCGTTTTTAAGTACCAATACTAGAGAATAAAAGGATAAACACATGTGGAAATCTTGTGTACACTGTATACAGGAAGGCTCAATTCTAATGCAGACTCTTTCTCTACTTTTTTTATCTCTTCAGTACATTTGAAATTTTTGTGATAATTTGGATTTTTAAAAAAAATATAAAGAAGTACTTAAATAACCACTATAATGTTTCCTTATTCATTTATCTTTGAAATTAAATTCCATATCATTCTCAGTTTTAGATTTCTGGCTTTTTTATTCAACATAAGCCTCCAACTTTTTAGAATGTTGTATTTGCTGCTCAAAATTTAAAATTTTCTACAAGAAATGTGAAGTATTGCTAATTATATTTCTATATACAATAGCTGCACATATAATTTTGCACATATTTATGTGCAACCTGTTTTTAAAATCAGTGTCAACACTACAGCCTCTGCTCTGTCTGAGCCTGGAACTAATCTTCCAGGGTTCATCTTTTTGTGTATCACTTTATACATGGCTGAAATTTCTTTATTATATTCTGTGTAACAATTCTAATTTATATCTTACTATTCCACATTCTCTTCCCTTATTAAATTATTTTTAAAAATTTCTGTTCTCTCCTTCACATGTTTTCAGGTTGCTGTCAACTCTTACAATCTACTTCTAATTATCCCTTAAGCCAGCATCAGCTCTGAGTCTTTCAGTGTAAATCAGCATATTCAGCTCCCTATTCACACTTGTACACTCCTCCAAGCTCCCTCCCAGCTGTTGACATCCTTCCAATAACACAATAGACAGACTTGGACATGCTCCTCTAAATGTAGTTAAATTTATAGAGGAACAATAGTCTTGTTCTGCAATATATGCTGTTGTGCATGACATCTGGATATTAATGTACTATGAATATTTTTCTTAAATATCAATTTTTTTTTAATCTAATCTCCTATCTCCTCATCCTTCCCCATTTGTGCTTCAAACAGTTAAGTGTAATCACATTGAGGATTTGAAATCCAGGGGAATGACTTTGAATGTGGCTTCTTTTAGAGTGAACTCAGTGATATGTCTATACCAAGCACATTTATACCTGAGAAGCTGTAAGCTCTTTCATCTGCCTTTGTGCTCAGGCCTGCAGAAATTTATTTGGAGGCTCTATGAGATCATTTATGACACCAGCACTTACTTTTTTGTCCTTTCTGCTTTTATGATTCATGAATAAGCCTCGTCACTGCATGTGAAAGGGGTGGAAATGTGCTTTTAAAAGCATACAGGGAGCTGCTGCATTACTTTGTCATTTCTTCACTTTGTTGTATGGCACTTTCTATGGATTATGTATGGATTTTATAGCCCTAAGATAATTACAATGCACAGTAGCACTTCTTCATGTTGCAGTTCAAGACAAAAATTTCAGTTTCTAGTGTAAAAAAAGTGGGGTTTATGGATGCAAAGGACTCAGGTATTTTTATATCCACATCTACTTCAACCCAGGAAACAGCAGAGTGAGTGAGTTGAAATCCATAATTTACCTAAGGCTGTGTCCTGGTAGGAAGCTTTGAGCACTTTCGGTGTGAAACCTTTCCATTTAGTTGGAAGACTGAGCCACACTAACTCATGTGTCCTCTGGGTTAAATTCGTGCAGATTTCTCTAAGCAGAACCAACCCTTGAGGTCCCATATACCATGGGCAGCCCTGCTTATTAAATTGTTGAGAATACATCCCAGGAGTAATCAAAACTCTTGTTCCTTAGAGTGATCTGGCTCTGTTTGCTGTGCAGAAAGTGCACTGTCAGAGGGCAATGTATATTCCCAAAGATCCCTCGTCACTGATAATCCACAACAGCAAATGAGATCAATGTGTAATTGGGCGGATGACAAAGCCCAGGAAAAAGTCTCTGAGGCTGTCAATGGCAGGTCTTCAGCTGTGGAATGTCTTACTAGCAGCAAATACGGTGGCCAAGAGAGAAGAAAGAGCATTTCCAACCTGCATAGCCATGAGTATCTGTGCACCCTCTAGGCAGTCTACTTCTGATTATTTTAAAATATTTTTTTATCAGCAGTTAGGTTTTTATCCTTCAAGATACCTCTTAGTTTTTTGGAGCCTATGAAAAAGTTACTGTTGCTCCAGAACTGTTATAACTTTTCCCTTGGCAGATTAACTAGCCCATGGAACACTATTTATGCATATTCATGCTTATAACTAATTAGTAATTATCATATTAATTACTAAATTCCTTTTTTGATGGAATTAGATGCTGTTGTAAAAATAAAGTAATAAAATAATACTATTAACACAGCATATAGGATTTAAAGTAATGACATAATAGTATTGCACTACCAAAAAAATCTACATCAGAAATTACTTCAACAAAAACTTATGTCCAATTGTTCAAGTTGTGATAGGGAGCAAAATCCTTATTTTTTCCAAAATATCTATAATTTTCCAGTAATCCTTAGGAAAAACAATATTGGTTTAGGAATGTTAGAAGACAAATTACAAATCTGTCTCCACAAGTGCTTCTGCAGTTAACCATCTTGGCTAAGTTATTGCATATGAAAATAAAAAGAGAAAAACTTAAATATATGCAGATATTTGAATTACCAGGAACTCTTTACTTCTATGCTCTTTGTAGTGTTATGTCAGTTGCACATACCAATTTTGTTCTTTTCTCTAAAACATGAAGGTGGAAGGAAGAAAAAATATAGGAGATAAAAATTCTAGAAATGGAAAGTGCCTGTTCTTTGGGTAAAGGAAAATGTCATTAAAAGCCAAGCTATACCTACAGAATGGAGTCATTATGAGAAATTTCATGTGAAGTGAAAGAGGATGTGAAAAAAATTCTCTCTTACAGAAACATGGAGATTGTGTTTGTTTTGGTCTTGTATGTAGTGAAAGGTTAGAGGAAGGACAATAATGAATTCTGAACTCCCTCCCATGACAGAGAGGATGTTAGCCTGTTGGGAAGCAGTAGCTGACCTAAAGGCATTGTGTTAATATTCACCATGGAGGTAGATCCTCACTCCACAGGTGCGAAAACCTGACTGAATGTTTTCATGCACCTTCTCATCACTGTAAATTGCTTTGCTCCTGTTTTAATAGATGAATAATGGTGGAACCACGGTCAGAATACGAAACAGGCTCTAGGCAGGTATTTGTAATAAATGTGGAGCAACAGGTTAAATGTGCATAGTGCAGTGCCAAAGGGAGCAGCAGCTGCCGAGGCAGCTGTGGAGCTGAGAGCTGCTGCCAGGCTGTGCTGCCCGGCTGCGCTGCCAGCCTGGCCCCGCGCCTCTGCCGCTTCTGATGGGCTGGGCGCCTTTGCCAGCACATGCTGGACTAGGAGAGGGTTTCTTTCACAGCCCCACACTGCACAGCTTACAAGTTCCCAGTGTGTTTTGCACATCTGAAGAAGCAAGTCAAGGAAAAAAGCCGAGAGGAAATGGGAAAAATATTGAAGGACGCTGGAAACTCAATGTCTTGCTCAGACACTACAGAATCACCCTTGAGAAGAGTGCTGTGGTCCTGGGCAGAGCATCAGTCATATCTAAAACAATGTTAGAATCTCATTAGCTCACACTTTACAAATTAATTTAATCATGCCTGATGTTCAAAAGCCTATGGGTCAGGCATCAAATAATGAGAATAGCTTTGAAGGGAGGGGATTTTTTAATGAAGTTTGGAATTCTTTCTCTTTTTCCTATAGCATTTAAGACTAAGGTTCACATGTTTGGACTTTCCTCCACTTCTATGTGGGCTAACAAAATCAAAGCTGAGATTCGTAAATGGTCATGTTACTCCAGGATGTGGGACTAAAATAAAATCCCAGATCATGAGATCTAGTAAGTTCCAAGAGGCCAGCAACAAAGTGAACAAAGGTCAGCACTCAGCTTCATGCAAAAAGAGATTTTTACCAAACCTATAATGTTTGGTGATAACACAGAAACAAAGCTGCAGTGGAATTTTGTAATTACAAAGATTGCATTAGTGTTACAAAATATGCTGTTACACTTACAAGCTCAGGGTAGGGTGATGGACTAATACATGACCACTCAAAGCAGCCTCTGTCCAGCATGACTGTGCCTCTGTGTTTATTACAGTATTTAAAACAGAGTTGCACTGCAGTACAGAAAATAATCGCACACAATGCTTGTGGTGATGAACATATCATGTCGTGGTTTTGCTTGTTAATTTCAGTGTTCACTTATAGGAAATTATTTTCTAAATATTATTCACTAGTGGAACAGATCTACAAATTTTTTTATGAACTTTACTACCTATTTGTGTAAATAAGTAAGTAAGGGATAATAAATAAGGTGTAAGGGTTTCCTTCAGTACTATATTTGAGGAAAAGGGACAGTAATGCATGTAGCACAAATCTGCAGATTAAGACATTGCCATCTCCCTTTCACAAAATACTTTTTCTAGCAGTGAGAGAGAGGTAGTCTGACACCTCAGGAAACAGTCCTATTTCTTTAACAGTCCCTTGCCAGCAAAATCAAAAGTATTATACTGTCTAGTGGCATCTATTTTTATTAACTGGTAGTATTGAGGTACATAGGGGTACTGAGTAGACCTGCAAAATTATTTTTATGTATTGTCAGTGGTCTCACTATACCACAAGGTGAACTTCTCTCTCACGATTCTGTTCTTATTTTTTCTTTTTATCCTCCTATCTAATCAGGTTCTTGTCTCTTTCACTGCTGTTATTGCAGCATCTTTTTATTCCTTTCCCCCTCAATTTTTCAATCATTGTGCCTTTAGCACTTTGTTCTGAATACTTAGTACATATTTCTAAATGCACTTTTTGGCATCGTTATCCTGCTCTTCTGCATGGCTGTCCTCAAGACTCTATACTTCTGTCATGCAAACAAAATGAAAGCCAAAGTTGGGTTTTTCAATGCTTATCAGAAAGAATGAAACTACAATAATTTGTGGGTTTCAGTCTCCATCTGTATTTTTTGGTTGTTCATTGCTGTTTTGGACTGTGAGCAATTCAGGACAACACAGGGCACAGATATATATACACATCCAATTATATTACAGGTGCATTCATAAATTAAAATTTGATTGAAATGTGCAGGCTGGGTTTAGGTTGCATCTTCCTTAAGTACTTACTGTAGGAGTTAAAATGTTTTTGGGGTCTTTAGGACAAGTGCAGAACAACTTTAGGAACAGACAAATTTCTGTTTAAAGTGCATATTTAGGTACTGCTTAGGCTATAACTCATATAGGTCACTATCCAGGTTTTGTTGTGTTCATCATGATGAGTAAAATCATGCTAGTGATCTGAGAAATGTAGCTTAGAAGCAACCTTTCAGAAGAAAAATGGACAGTAAACCAGATGGGGTGATAAAATGGTGAAAGATAAAGGGAAGGTTTGCTTGAGGTAGCCTGGACTTAATGACAGAAAAGTTATTTTCCAGCGCTTTTTTCCTACATGGCATCTTTTACATTTATTGTTTAATTGTCACAATTACCTTTTGAGATAATCAATGTTATCCTGTTTTATGAATGTGCAAACAGATACGGGGTATAATGTAAAAACCCTGAATTTCCATGTGGAATTTGCTGGGTTTGATTAATGAGACGCGACAGATGCCATGAGATAACTTATAAAAACTGAATTAATTCTTTGTCTTCAGGTGTTAAGAATATCATAGGTGTTTCCTGAATGATGTGTAGAGAACAAATTTAGGTAGGAATCTCTTTCAGCTAAATGCTCAGAACGATCTTACTCAGTAACTCACTGCTCTTTTGTTGCCACAAAACAGTATTGTGCTATGATTAGTTCGTGTTTTAAATTATAACAGCGATGGCTTTAGTTGCTATATCAGTGGGGTTCTTTCAGGGAAACTCCAGGACCTGCAGGGACTGCCACCACTGATGGAGTAGAACGGTGCTTTTCCTTCCTGAGTCAATATTGACTCTGGTATTTCCAGGGTGCTGTTGCTGGACCATTGTATTGCACAGGAGAAAACTCACAAAGCAAGACTCTTGCCTCTGCATTGATTTAGAGTCCAGTGCTCAGACAACACTAAAATATAGACACCAAAGCTTTGAAATCACATACATAAATTGAAATAGTAAATAATCATACAGCATTTTTAGCTTGAGTTATGTTTATGCACAAACAGCTACAAGGAAGTTTTACTTAGATTTAGAGACAGGAAGTACTTGGGTGTACTGGAGGGAGAGTGAAAGTTAAAGTTAGGTGTGGCAGCATGCAATAGAGATCAAAAGAAAGAGAAAAATATAAGGAGTTGAAAAAAGCTAAATACCAAAGAAACCTAAGCACAAAAAGATTATCTAGGACCTAAGTAAAATGGTAGTTGGACTTGGGAACACAAGAAGAGGAATACAAAATCCAGGTTCTTAAAAAGTTGAGAAGCAAGCTGAATGCTTTTGATCTGCAGAGGAAAATAAAAGCACAGTAAAGATAATGAAGGATAGAGATCACGAGATCCCACTTTCCTGGGAACTCCTTGCATCATAGAGTGCTTTTTAAAATGCTCTTTCAGAGGAACCATGTTGCAGTTGCTGGGTCGGAACAAATAATATAATAATATTATGTTATTAATAAAATAATTTTTGTTCCTGATTCAAAAATGTGTTCCTATACATTGTAGATCACAGCAATAAATTTGTTATTTTCTTGTATGTCCTAAATCCATTTCCTGTGGTAATCCATGAGACTTTATGCTTCAGGGAGATATTTTTTGACTTACCACCATGACTCTCTCCATCACTGTTGAGATACTGGTAATAGTCATGGGGCTGTCGGTAGAGGTCTGACTCATAGGGTACCATATCTTCAGAGGGCTGTAAAAAGAAGAGGAATTTTTAGAACAGTAAGTTTACACACATCCTTTCCAAATTATTCATATAGTTAGTGAAGGGCTGATGCCAACCCATTTTATACTGCTTAGGGAAAGGAAAGGGAGTCTTCAAGTTATTACTGAACTAGCAGAAATAAAATGTGTGACACCAAACACTGGTTTTGGGAGAAAAAAAAAAAAAGAGTAATCCCAGTAGAAAAGAGACCCAGCCTGTGTAGCAGAACTTGTCCAGTTGTAATACAGACATCTCTTGTATCCCACACTCCAGCCTTCTGAGGATACTGCTTTAGAGCTGTTGTAGATATTAAGCACAAGTAAAGGTGAAATATTTTCTTTGGTAGTAACAGACATTTTCTTCTATTGATGATGATAATGATGATGATTATTATTATTCCTGCACACAAAAAAGAAAGCAGAAACTTGTCTTGCCTAAACATATTGTTCCTACAAGCTCTGACTAAACGGTGGCAGTCTGTCAGAGGGTAGTGAACACTGACAGAGAGCATAAACACATTTTCTTCCTCAGTTACTGCCCAAAGTGACCTCTAAATGTTTGCTGCCTCAAATCAACTGCACAGGGCTTTAAGATACACACAGTGAAGACTAAAAAAGTCCAAATGTGGGGCAAGTAGTGAGTTGTGACCTGTTGGATGCTCAGCTGTAGAATTGGAGTCTTCTCTACCTTCTCAAAACAGGTGACACAGGGTACCTTGCCCACCTCTCTTCCTCCTCAGGCCTAGTATTCCAATTTCAACACTGAGTAAGATCTTATGTTGTCACAATAAAGGCTGTTTATTATTAGTTGTGCACAATTTTGTTGCTTCATTTAATGTTTCTTCGTGTTTATTTCCAGAATGAGAGTTAGAAAAGACAGTCTCTGTCATGGCGTTTTGTTAAACCTTAGTCCAGTTAAGTTTGTTGCAGTGTTTCCTTCCAATCCAAAGAAATTCTTGTGCTGTCACAGCAAAGAACTCAACCGCCTTCTTGCCCTTTTTTGGAAAGGAAATTACTCCAAGCATTTCTAGGTGTTAATAGAAACATTTTACTTCTATTAAAGACTGCATCATAATTAACTTTGAATATTTAGAATAACATTATAATTATATGATGGGTGTATTTCTTGTGTTTATATTTCATATGTCTATCTGTATGTCCCAAATCCTTTCCCTTCATGAACCTGTCACATTTTTGGAACATCTGCATTTTTTAAGTTTATGCTGTGGTAACAGCATGACAGAAATACAGGACAGCTTCTCTTTTCCTTACTCCTCTAGACTGCTTGAGAAATGGAACCCAAGGTAGCAGCTGCCACTAAAATCCAGATGGAGGTGGTAGATAAGCAATTAGCAAAAGGAAAGGACTTTTTTTTTCTGGTTTCTTTAATTCTTCTGGTTAACTCCTTCAGTTCATTCTGCTGGAATTTGGGGATTTAAAGATTGTCCCTTTCTGAGGATTAAGATGTTAGAGCACATACCAAAAATATCCCAACAAACCACTTTCAGAAATTACTTTGGAACTGGTAAATCCTTAGCAGCAGCCATGTGTTCTATTAGTGTATCGTTAAAAGGCACTGGTAAGACTGTCTACAACTTTGTGACTTCCAGCACACACACTAACTGGGAATCAGATCCATGGAACATTTAAAGCCTCAGGAGAAAATCCATCACCTGGCTACAAGTTCCAGATAGAATTGGTGGTGGTGGATAATTGCTTTGGGGAAATCTTGAGAAGATGATAACCCACAGTAAAGGCTTTCTAAGGGAAAGACTAAGAAGGGACAAGTCATCATTTAATTGCATCCACAGCAGGAATACCAGTGACAGGACTCTTCTCTGGTCTCCAGAGCTGTACTGTAGGTACAGTCTCCCTTTCCAAATCTATGTGATTACAACAGAAATGCTCTTTATTCACACATAGATACAATGGGAAGTATAACATGTTTTCCACATTTCAGGGAGGTGGTCAAAAAGTCAGTACGGCATGCTTTTCCTCAATGTTTCTGCTTTTTTCTCTGTGTATTTTCTTGGTGTTCTCTCTGGTTATATGTATTTACTCATCTTCATTCCTTCCACCTTTGGTGTAGTCTGATCTCTGACAAGAAAAAGTAATGAGACCATATTTTGCTTCCTTTAAGATAAAGTTCTGAATGGAATTTCTCCTTTTCATTATCTTTGCAAATTAGTTCATCCTACTCCTTCATTTCCTTCCCCTAAATATATGCTTCCTGTTAAAATACAAACTTATGCCTTCATATTCAGAATTTTAATTATTATATTATAAATTTAAAACTAAATTTATAATTAATATTATAAAATACTATAATTCAAAGGAAAGCATTGATGTTCTGTGAAAGGGGAAATGTCAACAACTAAATGGAAAATGCATATCATACTAGTTGGGAAAAACAGAGGTTAAAAAGTCATATAAATGTACATTGTTTGAAAGAAAAATCTCTGTTTCTTCTCAACTGAAATACTAGAAATTGATAGGAATTATTAAGAAGCTAATACTTAAATGCATTGAAGTTTTAAACGCTGATAACTATTTATCCCAAAGTAAACTAATTTAGAAAGAAATCAGTATCCTGTCAATCTAGGCTTAATTTGCTAAAATTTCCACTGATACAACAAGGCATCTATCACTCATATCTTTACAGAAGCATACAGAAGTCCAAAAGAAGATTAAAAGTACATATTTTAGGCAAGAAAAAGAAAGTTTGGCTTTTCCTAATTGTGCTTTCCTTTGTTGTCTTCTCTCAGTTTCCAAACTCCCCCACTTCAGACCAATATACATTAACAGGCAATAGTGTCTCACAGTCTGACAGATGAGAATAAAGTATTATACCATTCAAAAGCTACTTTTACAGTTCAGATGTGTATTCAGTGACCAGAGCTAAAGGGAAGTGTGTTAAATAGACTCTTAAAACAATGATTCCCTTAATATTTACAGATCTGACTGACTACAGAGTGAGTTGCAGATACCCAATCTCTAAAAACTATTTTACATAGAGCATTGGAGTACTATAAACTCTCATTTGAAAGTCTGGGGCTTAAAATTTCTTTATTATGGATTCTTGGAATTTTTGTCCTTGGATTTGAATCCTGTCCAGTGATCCTTTTGATAAAATATGTGTGTATATCCTTGTTAACTCATGCAACTGGACCAATCCATCCTCACAAAGGACTTGTAATGCCACTGCTTTCTGTCTTGGTGTCTGATCTTCAAGGGCACAGTAACTAACATGGCAAGATGTATGTTAAATATTTAAAAGTCTACTTATCATAAACCTAATCACATGGTGGTTAAAGGACACAGAATAGCATGTATTCTCTCTGATTATCCTATGGGAAAGTGGCATATTTCCCTCTATTTAATAGAGAGGCTATTTTCAATAACATGTTTTTAATTGCTTTCTGTTTTTTTGGGAGGTGGTTTGTTGTTTTGGGTTTTTTTAAAGAAAAGTTTATTTAGATATGTTTCCTCTAATTAGAGAGAAGAGGTTTCACCATGTACTGCTGTTGCCTCTTGTGCCATTCTTTACCCACTTGCCCTGTCCTTCTCTGGAACCTCCCCACCCACACCCATTTCATCATCGTACTGACAGCTCTTCCATGACACTGAACTGTTTTGTTACTCCTGACAAAAAGCAAAGAACAGCTTATGTTTAATATTTAACTGATGTCAATGGCCATTTGTTCTATCGGTTGTTTCCATGTAAAAGAATGACTGAAAGCTTTGTTAGGATCCCATAGTTGTGGTCTGAAGTTGGTATCTCCTTCCATGCATGCCATGAGGTGCAGTGCACTATCTAAGACAGTATTCTAACCTCAAGTAAGAGGTCAACAAACAATACTTTCTGTCACAGACTTTGATAAATGAGGAGTGGCCTCAGTCTTCCATCTTTGCCCTGAAACTTGAGGGAAAAGCCACAAAACCAGTCAGAGAAAGCTCAGTTGGCACTGGTTAAGAGAGACACATTAGACTCGGCTGAATAGCGTCTGAAAATCTTGTTATTCCCCAAGACTTTGTCAGGTGATTCCAGGGAATTGTAAAATCACTAAATCTGTTTGTTATCTTGATATAACTATTCACTGGCATGTGATTCAAAAATACTTCAGACAATTTCCAGTGATGTGCTGCTGAGACAAACTTTATGGCCAAGATTAACTTTATTTCCTTGGAAAAAAATTACAGTATAACTATTTTAGAAAAGATGAGTAAAAATATTAGCATGATTACTCATTGGGCCAGCCTCACTGGACCGTGTTGACAATGCAGTTATGTGGAACAGAGTACTTCTGTGGGGCATTTTTGCTCTCATGCAAAAATACTTCATTCAAAGCTGTGATTTCTACAGGTGGCTACTTAAGGATTCATATAAAACTGGAACCCTCTTCAGGCAAAGGTGTTTGACTTAATCATGTTTTGACCCATAACACAACTGAGTTCTATCAAGCACTGGAAGACAGACCCAGTCTGCAGAATTTATCCCCACAAAGTTTCTAATCTTCAGAGGAAGATGCAGTACTCCCAAACAATTTAAACAGTGTTTTCCTACTGAAGGATAAGAATTTCCTAGCCCAGGCAAGAGAAGGCAGTTACTGACCCACCCTCAACTGAACAGGGAAGGGTGGAGGAGGGAAGCGCTGCTGCAACCCCTGCCTAGAAACAGGCTTGTGTCTCTCCACTGAAAAAGTCCCAGGAGACAGACTTGTAGGACTCTAGCTGGCAGTGCTCAAAGTGCACTTAAAGAAATTTTGAAAGTACAAACTACAAAATTATTAATTTTTTGACAGTTTAATCACAAAACAAAAAAATCAAATTGCTCCATCAAGGGCTTCAGTAAGATGCAATTGGGTTTTCACTGCCAGTTGTATCACTCATCTGAACACAAGTTCAGACAGATTATTAACTGCAACACAAATTAGAATGTGGGCCAAATTGTGTTACATTTTCACTCAATTTATTCAACATATGTCCTGGAATTCAGCGCTGGGAAAAAAGGCAGAAAACTTGGCTATGAGTTAATGAATGGACAGAAAATTAACAATTGGAGTTTTTTTCCCAATGGAGATGCAGTTTTCTGGGGTTGCTAAGGACAAGGTTTGTGTTTCTTTTCAATTTTTTTTTTTTTAAGCCCAACAAGCAACATACTGAGAAATCTCTAGATACATTTTTTTAAGCTTGTTTCTATTCAGATTTTTATTCTGTTGCACTTACAGGATGCCCATTGGGAAATTCTGTATATTTAAGAAAAAGAAAAATTATTTGTAGAGTCTCCTCAGCCTTTGGGTAGATAGGTGATTTCAGGGGCACTGATGATAAACTGAGAAAATAAAGGGTCTCCCCCAAAAATAAGATAAATACTTTCAGTCATCATGAATTCCAAACATGACAGGAATTCAAAGGGAAACATTTCTGGATGGAAGATAATAAATGTCTTTAGTCTTCATTACATGGGACAAGACAAAACCAAAACTCGATAAAAGTTTTTGTTAAAAACCCCTTTGATCTGCATTGTCTCTTTCTGTTCTCTGACACATGTATAGCAATTACTGCAAGCCATCTACCACATAAAAAGCCAAATGAACCACCTTATCTGACACCTCTTCAGCTTCTACAAACTTAATGAAATCTAATTAAGGCCTCTTGTACCCATTCTGCTTAGAGATTTCCCATTAAGCCTGGTTTCTGAACAACAAGTTAGTTAGTGACATTATTTTTTTCATAAATAATTGTTTTTTTTAACTCACTGTATGATAAATTACAGCAGTGTGACAATGCTTCAGAGTTAAGGGAAGGATAGACCTGCCACATAAGCACACAGAAAAATTTATACCTTAGAGAAAACATTGAAAGACGCAAATAAGGACCATAGGTTTTTTCCCTATTCGCCAATTGCTTTTTCACAGTCAGTGAATTCGAGAGAATTCAAGAAAAGATTAAGTTAAAAACTAAAATGCCATCACTGGACAGAGTCCTATAATCTGCAATATGTAAATCAACATTCAACAACTCTTCTCTCACAGATTAGTAGGCAGTTAAATACATAAACTCTGCCAGAGACCTCAGAGGATTAAGAATTACAATCTGAAGAAAGACGGCTTTTATATCACGTAGGTGGCACTGAAGAAGAGAGATTTACTGACTTGCTATAAACGCCCTGTACAAAAATACCATACATTTAATCTGTGAAAACAAATGGAGATCAAAATCAGATACAAGTTTGGGGAGGAAATGTTAATTTCCCTTTCATTGCAGTGTTGTCACTAGTTTTATATATTGACCTAAGCCAAACTTCCTGGCATTACAAATACAGACCAAAACAGAGATATTCTCAAATAACAAAACCTGGTTTACTTTGTCTTTTGCTACTGAACCCAATGATCCATATTACAAATAATTCCATATACTCACAGGGGGAATAAGGGGAAATCCTTCCATCTTGCAAGCTTGCAACATTCAGCCAACTTCTGAGTGAATTTTTCTTATTTCAGTTTTCAAACATCCAGAATAACTGACTTGCAAAAAATCATATTTAAAAAATTGAGGAGGAAAAAAAAGGAAAAATAAAGAAAAAAGAAAATAAAAATTTTAAAAAAATAAAAAGTGAGATCCTTGGACTCTGTGAAGTCCGTCAGCAGTGGTGGATCTCAGGACAGGAGGACCCTAGCAAGTTTTCATAGTTTGCCCTAATAGGTTCTGAGGTGAACTTCTTCCCGAGCTGTATGCGAAGTTCCTGATTTTATCAAATGTCTGTAGAAGGCAGATAGGCCTTGGGTCTATCAGTGCGCTGTGACATCACACTCGAGCCAGTTTGCATAAATCTCATTTCAGGGAGCTGTGGCGCTGCAGCAGGAAGTCTGCCCCAGCCATGGACAGGTGCTCTGCTGTACAATCAGCAGCCCAGAGCCTGCACCAACAAGCAGCACTCGGGGGAAGGCTGTGCGCTTCCCACTGCCCTGAACCAGCTCCATGGTGCTGCTCTCAGGTTTAATGAGAGATCATAGGCACAGTCCTGACAACTTCTGTGGGGCCAGAGCAGTGGCGTAGACTTGCATTAATAATAGTCCAGTGTTGAAATTATGTGGCAATACTTAGCAGGTAGGAAAACAAGAGTATGCGGCTTCAAATACACAGCCTGAGGTTTTTACAAAACACTGAAGTTATGCTTGTGAGACTTTTGTCATCAGCTTTGCATGAGAGTAAATTCAGTGAAAGATTCTTTGTCCTCTTTCTTATTTATTTCTTGTGAACTCTTTTGTTTCATAATTCCTGCAAGGAGAAAGTGAGCGGGGAAAAGGAGAAAGTATTATTTGTCCCTCATGATGACTTCCCTCAGGTCCTGGGTGCCTTTAACAGTGAATAGAGAACAAGATTTATAGACTCTTGCTCAAAGAGTCAGGTGCAGAAATACCTTGTAGAGATGTGGTGTTAGCTCACTTGATTTTCTCCTCTCTCTTTATCCCACTGTTCTGATGGCATTTGGCTGCACTGAACAAATGCCCTTGATAAGCAGGTTCTGGCAGGGGCAGAGATGAGTGGGGCAGGGGGCAGGATGTAGGGGATGGGGCCTGGCTACAAGGGGAGAGGGCTCTCATTCTACAAAATGCCTTCTTGCTTTGCAGTTAATTACTAATGTCTTGGAAAAGTGAAGTTTCTTTGTCTCGTTTGTTCCCTTTCAGTCTATGCCCATGTGCCACAGGTTCTGCTTTTGAAAGCAGCCTACTTACCACTCACCTGGATCTGTGTGCAAGGGGGAATTTCAGCCACTCCAGACTTCCTCCCTCGTACACTGGTAAAACCAGAGGCCACTCACAAGTTCCTCTCATTCCCCACCCTCAGGAACTTCACAAGCAAACCATATTAGCAATGGGATATAATCAAGAACATGATGGGATATTAACTCTTCAAGCCTCAGACTGGATTTCGTCAGCATTAGTTGATGCATAAGCATTTAATTCTTCCTTAATTCATACCATGAACTCTTGACTTCAGCCTGGGAATAAGCAAGCTGCTTAACAGTCCACTTCTGTTTCTGAGATGGTTCTCAAGTCTCCCCCTGGATACCAGCCTGGAAGTGATCAAACCACCTGGGGGAAAAGCAGAGAAGCAAAGTAGCACCCTGATGATAAAATTCAGTGCAAACAGAGGAGAAGGGAGTGAACACACAAATCTTACAGTGGGTAATTGAATAATAGATGATAAAAGCAATTGTGGAAATTGTGTGTCTATTAACAAGGCTATTCAGAGCAAGGAAGATATGCTATCTGATTCACTGCACACTGAAAGATAGCTTAAGCAGCTTCTGCAAATATTAAACATGTGTTTTATACAGAGAGGATTCTACTAAAGTGGAATGAAACTATATTCCATAGGCTGGAGGACATTACTGACTTTTAGCACAGGAAATTGCCTAATAAGGACAGATATTTTGCACCAGCCTTACTGCACTCAGGGAATGCTGGATTGCCAACATTATTGACCAGGTTCAAACATACAGTAATTGTAATTGCACCAAGGCAATCTATATAAAGAATTGAATTGATTATCTGTATGCTGAATCAAAACTAAATTATATGACATAAGGTTTCAGGATGAGCAGGAAGTCCAGCAATTGAATAATCTTCCCAGGAAAGAGGGTATCTCCATAAATGGAAATGCTCAAAGTGAAATAAAACACTTGTTTATCACACTTGTATAGGAACATCACTAGTAATGACCTTGCTAAAGTTCAACACAGACTGGTTTTTCACAATTGCATATAACTGGGATTTTATCCTCTGTTTGTAAGCACAGAATCTTCTCACCCTTAAAGCAAGGCCTACTAGAGGTGATACTTCTGCCCCAGATCCTTGCCATTGCCTTATCAGATGACTTACATGCAGAAAATAGATGAAGTAACAAAACAGTTGTGTAGTAGAGAACTGATTTCCGACATATGTGATGTGATCTGCTACTCACAGCGTGCATTTTGACCTTTAAAAATACTTTTGAATTAAGGTGGGGATCCTTATCCATAACGGAATTTTTAAAAGTAGAGAAAAAACTGATGAGTTGAAGGATTAAGTTTTTGAAAGATTATTTCTGATAACATTAAATATACATATGAATCTTTTCCCTCTGAGCATCACCTCACTGTGTGCAGTTTTTTGAAGCATTTCTTCTCCTGCCTCTAGCCATTTGTTCTTTAAGCTATTTCTAACCACAAACTACCAAAGCAAAAGGGTTTCATCTAGGAGCCACATCACAGAGAGGTCTCGTCACCTCAAACCTTGTTTGGTGCTTGGAAGGTAATTTTCCCCCCTACTAAAACCACAGACAACATCACTCATTCTCTAGTCCTTTAATCAGAAACAGGTGTTCACACAGATTTTGCTACTGCGTTTTCTTGCAACAGAAAGACACCTCTAAGCAAGGAATTCCCCTGGGTGTTCCAAATTCTTCACAGTACTATGTTTTAGCATGGAACTTGTTTTTCATCTAGACCTAATATGGCTTGTATACCATCCTTTAACATTGACTATCCATTGAGATGACATGGGTCTCTGACTGTGGAACCTGCAGGGCCTGGAGGACAATCCTCTCTTGATAACTGCTTGTTGCATGCACTCCTACTGAGTTGAAGATGTGAGCTGAAATATCTTCATTGCACATGTTGATGTGAGAGAGTAGGAGGCAGAAAATGGCTGCTGCAAATTCTGGCTAAAAAGAATTTTTAACCTCTTTTTCTTATGTGGACCTGCACCTTAGGACCTTTAACAGTCTGACTATAGACTCTCCCATTTCTACTGTGGTAGTATCCCTCCCTGATGTTCCCTGTGATACCCACAGGTTTACTGGCATGACTGTATTTGAATAAAGGCTTTTCCTCTCTATGTGGGTATCCCTTCCCAGAGCTGATGCAGTTTGTACTTGGAAAAAAGTGCTTTTGACAGTTCAGCTTTCATGAGTTCATGAGTTTTATGAACCAGCATCTGTACAAAGACTTTTGCTAGTGGGAAATGTCATTTAAAAAATGTAATTAAAACAACAGTTCTAACTAACTTCAATATATTGGCAAAGATTTTCAAGCATAGACTAGACTCCAGCCATATCAGAATGGAGAAAACCACTTTCATTTGGAGAAAGAGAAAACTTTATGGATATTTTAAGAACTACTATGATATGCAAGCACTTACAGAAATGAAAAACATTTATTTTTTCATTTGATTAGTAACTTTAAACTCTCCATAAAACAGAATTCAGCAAAGAAGAAAATATCTCTTTGGAAATTTATATGGCTTTAAGATCTGTTTACATGTCAGCTGCATTTTATTACTTAATGAATTTGGGAAAACTTGTTTGGGTTTTAAGGCATTTTCAAATAACTATAAGATTTTATACGGTTTTTAATGATCTTCTGCATTCTGTGGGCAACTGATTTTCAATTCACATATTTCTACTTGCTTATTGTCATCCAATTTCTCAAACCTTAGTATCATTTCAAGTGATTGACACGGAAGACTGCTTTAACCATCTACTTTTGAAGTCTACATCCAGTGTGCATCCTACCTACAGTCAGCAACACCAGTAAGGTGGAGGTAGAATTGTCTATCATCCCTTCATAAAGAACCTACAGTCCAATAGGAGTTACCTTCCCTCTCACCTCCACACTGCCTCCCCCCCACCCCCCAAAACATCAGATCCTTTAATGATAAAAATTAAGTTATAAGGTTAAGGTGAATCTGTGATTTGGTTTGAGAAGAATATATTTGTAGAGAAAAATACTTGCTGCTGATGGAGGCTCAATGCACCCCATATTTCTTTTGACAAGGCGTTACTTCAGACTGACTCTCGTCTGATGCCATGGAATTCCCATTTGCAGCTGGAGACCTGAGCTACATCTTCAGTTTAATCTGAAAATATTCCAGTTTATGCATCCTAATACTGCTGTGTGGTGCAAAGTGTAGTAAGGGGGAAGGATCAGGATATTGATTTTAGAAATGGTCTTATGATCTGAACTGTTTTGTTGATCTACATTCGCCACTGGAGAGGATTCTTACTCTGAGTCTGGAGTGACCTCTGCCAAGCTGTGTCAGAGACACCTTTGCTGTGGGGAGCTTGATTTGGATATTTAGGCAGCAGTTCTTTCCTGAGAGCTCAGCTGTACCTAGTCTTACTCTCCTAAGGTAAATACCACTTTTCAGACTTGCATCTTACTAGGATTATACCCCTTAGCAATCTCTCAGAATTTCAAAGAGAACAACACTATTCACAAGTGAATGTGCTTAGGTAGCTGGTGGGTTTGTAGCTGTGCTTCTGACTCTCTGCCACCACTTTGGAAAGGACTTTGTGCCTGGAATGTTGCACAGACAGAGGAACTAAAGTGCTGGGAGCCAATGCTGGTCTTCCATCCTCCCCACGGATGTCTGGCTGCAGAAGAACTGAAGCATGTATGCAAGCCCTAGGTCACAGCTTTTTGTGTGTGACTAGGCAGGTGTGTATGACACATTCAGGAGTACATTATCTGTAAAAACTTTTTACCAATTAAAAAAAATTGTGTTTTAATTAATTACAATTCATTCTTTTGTAACCTCAGACCATCTCTACTAAATATATCACATGCAGTTAGATTCAGTCTTCATTTTTACTTTTTTGCCTGCGATTTTTTTCAGGTGTCTTGAAGTCTGCAGGGTTTTGTAAAAAGCTGGAATCCTTACCTAATCTGGTAGAAAAAATTAACAGCCTAAAGATAAGTAGCTCCATCTTAAGCTCTACCTTTCTTTAGGCGCAAAATTTGCTGACTGCTTTAACAAACGCTACATCAGCCAGGTAAAGGCTACAGGCCCATTGAAGGTGTTCATAGATTTTTGTTTGATTGCAGTTGTTTTGCTCTATTTTTTTTTGGTTCTATGTTTTTTGCAAAGTTGTTCTGCTAACAATATGTGGGTTGATACTTTATTTCCTCCCTCCTCTAGTTTGCATGAACTGTGGCTATTGGTCCCCTAATGTTGCAATCTTTTCATTTTAATGCAAGCAATTTGCTGTATCTGCAGTATAGTAGGTACTGTACTGAACTCTATTTAATTTTTTTTGTTGTGCCAGAAGTATTACATCAAACATTAAACAATTACATAACATATTGCACATTAAAGAAAGAAATATTGGGGGGAATAGTTGTGTGAAGGGTCTTAAAAGGACATCAAAATTTGGTTTTGATGTGATAGTTTAAGGGAAAATAGTGGAGAAATACAATAGAAAGTTTTTGAACAGTGATTTGATCTCCCCCTTAGAATGGAGAAAGGAGAGAAAGCAAAAAGAAAGTCTGTAGCCAGGAACACCAGACAGAAGGAGACTGTTGTTTTTCAGGTCATTGGTGGGCAAGAGTTTAAGCAATGAAAGGAAAGCGAAAAATTTTCCTCTTACAGGTGTTCTGCAAGAGGAAGCTGCACATCCTTGATAAAACCTGGTTGTGTAGATTGGCATAGTGTCAGAGACAACTCTCAAGGACAGCAAGCCTTACAACAGCTTTGCTAATAGAAAGAGGGAGAAGGAAAACTGAGAGGTTTTGTTTTGACCATATTATATTAGTGGTAGTGTTTTAAAGGATGTTGCAGAAGAGGTATGTATCTAAGATATGTAAACTAAGAGGTATGTATCTTGAAAAATGAGAAAAATGAAATTGTCTTCCTGTTTTAGGAGAAGAAACAGTCACAAATCTGAACAAATTAACCATGTGGAGAGCCTAAGGTGTTGTGACAAGGATTTCAGTGCTGTGGCAGTGGGGTGCACAGGAGCAAAATGCTTTGAATGCAAAGTGCTTGTATATGGCTGAGGAGGAAAAAGGGAAAGAGGAACTCGGGATATCTTCATTTGTAGGACTGGATCAATTCACAGTAATTACCAGAAGGAGTTAAACATTTTCTGGGGTTAAAGTGAATCAGAATCTGCACACCATGTGCTGGAAATTCCCTAAATGATTTCAGTGGTCATTAAGAAAAGGGAAATGGTTCTTTTCTGAGTAGGAGATAATAGGAGACAGAGGAGTAGACACCAAAACAGAGCAATGGCTGAGTATTTATAACTCAGATTACAGGACTCCTGCCAGCTGAGAAGGGGACAAACTCTCAATGGCTTTTTCTGTTGAGTGGGGGTCTTGCTGGTAACCACTATGACCCCCTGTGACTGGTAACATGAGAGGCTGAGATACTTACAGTTCTACCAGAAATACTACATGCAGTTATGTACAGCATGGGCAAATACAGGTAAAGCTGCTGATAAAATATGCTCTGCTGATGAATGAAGCTTCAACTCTTCTGCAGTGACCTTATTCCCACTCCCATGCCCCTGGACTTACTCAAGTTTCTTGTCCCTTCAGTCACAGACCTCACCCATATACAAAGCCTTTAAAATTTAATTAAAGTACTGGATTGTGTATTTTAAAGAGTGACAAAATTTAACATAGTTCACAGTTGCAGCATGCTGTTACCACAGCTGTTGTTTTCCTTTAATTCAGTACTACAGAATAAGCTTAGTTTAAGCAGTAAAAGTATTGTGTTTAGACCTATATTTTCCAGTCAGTATTTAGGGATTTTTCAGCTCATGGTTTGTAGGCCTTTGCAAGTCAATGAAGCATTTCTGACGAATCTGAGAGAAATATAAAAAATAACACTCTTATCAGTGGGCTTAAGCTGGCCATGTAAAATGCATGCATGGTTGCACCTACATAGATGAATTTTAGGGATCTACAAGTTAAAATATTTTTTAACTCTGAGATCTGAATAATCTTCCCAGGAAGAGGGTATCTCCTTTATTTTATTTTCTTTTAAGATGGTACTTCTTTATTTTATTGTCTTTGTACACCTTTTCTTCTGAGTGCCATTTGTCTCCAGTTAAGATCATGCCATCATCTCCCAATCCATAACGGGCTGTAGGATCTCTACTGTGGTGAGAAAAACTAGCACATGCCTGTCCCAACAGCTTCTCCAGTAAACCAATAGCAAAGTTTGTCACTGGAGTAGCAGGCAGAGTACAAAGACTTCAGGAGTGCTGGTGCTGTTTATCTCACTACCCCAACCCACAGTGTTTTTCCTCAGTCCTGCTCCTGCTCCTTCCCCTTGCTTCTCCCTGCTTTGCTAGGAATCTCTCCTTGATGCCATGACTAAAGAAAGCTTTTTCACTGTTTCATTTCTAATAATTCGTGCAATCATAATCTTTCTGAACAGCGTTCTACTCACCTATCCACCCTGTCTCTTGTGGAGACTGAGGTGTCTGCTGTCTGAGGAATTTTGAAGATTCCTCAAAAAGGAAAATCTTAATATTGCTCTTTGTTCCACAGCTATTGTTCTGGTCATGACATCACTTTGCATGCTCAGTGCAGATTCATGTCAACCTAGAATCACCCAGTACTGCTGCCTACCTTGCCACAGTTTAACCTTCCAGAGGCTGTCACTTTGTGCAGAAGTTTTTTACTACGCATTTAGGAGATTGCATTTCCACTTTTAGCTTATGCTACATAACTGTGTATATTTAGTGGAAAATTCTGCTTTGAGCTGAATTTTTTTTCAATATACAGAGCATTTTGGGTGTTTTGGAATCAAAACTATGGTGGTGGGTACATAATTTAGAGCAAATCCGGCCTGCAGTGAAACTCAAACCCACAGCAGTAGCTGCGGGACTGAGCTCACCATGTAGTTTCCAAACAAGCTGACAGCAGTAGGAATCGTGGTTTATAAAAAGCTGCCAGCAGTGCTGAGCTGGTGAAGAGAAAGAGGAAGCTACAACGGGAAAGAGAAAAACATCACAACCAAAGGCAACTTCACTTCTCTGCCTTTACTGTTTTTAAATAGATTTGGCTCTAAGTTGCTGTTGAGGGTGCTGTGAAATCTTACAAACTGATCCTCACAATATTTATCCCTTTCTGAATACCACCTGCAAATCAGACCCAGATCCAAGGGGTCTCCTCTGTGTTTTTTTGTGCATACATGTGAGAATCTAAGTTTGTGAGTAGGAATACACACCATGTTACTGAGGCTATTGCTCAACAGCATGCCAGTAAATAGAAGTTTACTAGAACAGCTTTTGCTATTCCACTCCCCCTTCGCACGATATGCTGAGCTGTTCTCCTGAGATTGTTTCCTGATGTTTACATCCACTTCATTCTGTGGATTAACTTGATTATTCTTCTTGTCCTATGAAGCGTTAAAAACTGCTTCTCATCCTCAAACCACCAGTATCAGAAAATCATCCAAGGCAGTATTGACTGAATTGTCTTGCATTGGGTGTGAGGACTGTGGAAGGTGGTCTTGAAGATCTCATCTGGGGAGTGGGACACAGGCTTACTACTTCCACTTTGGTTGCTACAAGTGCTAAGCTAGGTGATGGAAGATATGCTGCATCAAAGTGGGAGAGTAAAAGAAACTCAGAAAGTTGAGAAATAATGTGAAAAAGGCTATGCTTAAAATTAGTTGCATTGGCAACTCCTTTATTTTGTGTCATTCTAGGTTCATATCTTCGATTCTGTGTATTTTAGTTGAGATGGGATTGACATTTTGTAGAGCTAGTCAAAAGAAAACATTGGAGAGGGAAATACCTTAGGGGCTTTGCAGGTGAACTGCATTTTGTGTTACACCGTATAGCTCTTGGAAGAAGCACCTGGCAGGGTCGCTCTGCATGTTTCCTGCTCTGAATCTGAACACAAAGTATCAAAACAAAAGCCATACAAAGATGACAGAGTCTGTTTTTAGTGGCTGTGCTAGTCCTAGGGAGAGGGCTGCCACTGGCATGCCCTGGAAGAACTGAGCATGATCTGTGAGGATAAACTGAGCCCAGTCAATCTGCAGTCTGTCTGTCAGTGGGAGGCAGAAGGCAGCAACAGAACACATGACTCCTATGATTTCCCAGCAGCTAAAATGCTGAGCATAGTTGCAAAGGGTTAAGTACACAAAAATTATAATAATTATTTCTTTTCCTTCATCATTGTTTTTTTGGCTCTAAATGGATGAGTACCTTTTCTTGCAGGGCCTGAGGTATCAGGATATACCAAGGTGGTTTTAGCTCTGGTTCCAAAGCCCTTTATATTTAGCAAATAGCTGTGAGTGGGTACTGGGATCTGCAGTGCTTTTTTTCTTATTCTTGATGAAATATTAGCATCAAATCTTCAAGAGAGTCAGCACAAAAATTACTTCTTTTCACAAGCTACCTCTAGGTGATGTAAGAATGGCCTAGTGAAAAATTATCTTCCTCAGAATGTCCTTCAGAGAACAGTTCCCATTTTTTCCATTCCCATTTTGTAGGAGGTCAGAAGAGACCAGGCTTTTCTTCATGGCCAGTTTGTGTAGGCTTGGAGAGAGACACTGTGTAGCTCCCCTTCCATCCAACAAATACACTTCACCCTTCTACAATGTGCACAGGCCTGGCATCACTCTCAGCTGCCTTTCTCTTATCATGGAAAGAAAGTTTCTTAAATATTTTTCTATTTATTCTCCTGATCCTATCTGTTCTTAGAAAGATCAAAACTGAATGCAGTTGTTGTACTTACTCATAAAACTGTTGTAGTTGAGACGGAGACAACACAAAGTAACATTTTCATAAGGCTTCAAACCTGTTTTTATTATAGCATGCATGCTTTTTATACATTCTTACAAAACTCCTAAGTTTACACTTTACTCACTGGTCACAAAAGACAAACAAAGTGCTTATTGGAATAGGCAGTTGCAGGTTTCTCTTATTTATCCTTCTCATTTTCTTGGTTTCTATGTCAACGACCTTGTTAGAAAATTCTTTCAGGGGTAAACATGGAACCTCTTATCAAACTTCTCTCTGGCTCAGAGAAGTCACTGTAAAACCTCATCCACAGAAAACCATGATTCCCGAGACAAGGATATTTTACAGATCTTTCAAGATAAGTCATCATCAATGTCCTAGACAAGCTTTCAGAGATGTAAGGGCAAGTTTTTCACCTCGACCACCAAGTACTATATCAGGCTTGGTGTTGGGAATGGCACTGATGAAAGATGCTTGGCAGAAACATAAAAAATAACCAAAATCAGGAAGTCATCACTAGGCTGTTTCAACAAAATTAAATGTAAAACATTTTTCAGTGGGTTTTTTTTCAATAAAATCTTAATCCATTCCAAATTATTTTTCAAAATCTTTATTCTTTAGTCCTTAAACAATCAAGACTTAACTTTTGAAATTAAATATCTTAGCCTGTAGTTCTAAGTTTAAAAGGCATTACATTTTTATTAAACCTGATTGGTGTTTATTTTCCTGTGGAGAACCACCTCCAATTTGGAAATCTGATGAGTTGAATTTGTCAAATCTTGATAGTCTGTTTATTTACCACTTTTTCATCAGAAATTGTTTATTGTTGCTGTCACTCTGGAAAAGGCGAGCTGTCCAAACATAATTTCTCTTGACAGATCCTCCTTACAGTGTCATCTTGTGACAAGAAGGCCTCATAAAACAGTAACTAAAATAACTGATCATTTAAATGTCAGGGAGTTTACAGTGTCTCAGGGATTTTCCCCTAAACTCAATTCCTATGTGCTAGGATACTAAACACTCACCTTAGACAATAAGGGCCTACTAGTCTCAGAGTAAGACCACATAGTTTAGAGGACCCACAGTCAGACCCCAGACGCAGGAGCACCTTCAAGATCCTCCAGACAAACAGGTACACCTGGGCACTAAAGGACCAAAAAGAAACGTCAGCTCAGCCACGGGCCTGGCCATGCCACTGCATGGCACAGACCTCCCCCGGGCATCAGTTCAAAGATTTCTGCACAGTAATATTTTATTCAGGGAAGACATGCTTTGTGACAGTCTCAATCCTTGAACATTTTCTCACCAATCCTGTCAGCCAGCAGGACCTTCCTCTTCTTTTAGCATTTTAGCACACTCCACTGAGGCTAAAACTGTTTTCTCAGCCTGTCTTAGATGTATTATATTTGCATTACATTACTTTGAGCTCTGACTGACAGATTAAATGCTAGATTTTGCAGGAGATATCTTCTAGAATCTGTAGTGGAGCGCTCACCATCCTAGCAGTCAGAAATTGCTAAGTTGTCATTAGGGAATCCACTTGGCAACAGTATGAACAAACGATCTGAAATAGTTTAAGTGATTGTGTACTCCTGAGGTTTCTGGTTTTGTGTGCATGGCTCCCCAAGCCTCTTTCTTCCTTCACATTTGTTATGTGCCTTGTACCAATGAGATGCTGGAACATATGGCTATAAAGACAAGGTACTAGTTTTCTTAGTTTTTCTTCCAGTTGTTTAAGGATAAAGGACACACCGCTCAGTTCCAACTGTTCAGTACCAATTATTGGACAAAAAAATTAAGGCCTTTCACACATGCAAGTTTACTACAAATGTATTCTATGCTCACCAGCCTTGCACAGGTGAGGAATATTGTTTCTTGTAAGAAACTTCTCTGGATAGTGATAAATCACTAGATTAATTATCTCTAGATTTTCTGCATATGTTTCAGGGGACAATGTTTATTTTATTTGACTGGACTGAAAATGCAAAGTATTTTTTTAGTAATTTTCCCCATAGGTCCAGTGTCTTCAAATTACATAAAAAAACATTCAGAAACAATCAGAAAATGTACCTTGTAACAGATTTTTGTTAAGCTTTGCTTTTCCTTTCATATTTTGAATTGGCTTTGGTTGTATCTGCCTCCACCACTTGCTTAGGTTCATATATAGAAGGGAGTCAAAGAAGTTTGACCCAGGCCAAGAAGATTTTTATTCTTTTTAATAGTTTCTTATTATAATGATGAGAGAACATTACATGGTTTCCCAGTTTGATGAGGAAAGGAACCCAAAAAGCAGGAGTAAAAACAAGATGAAGAACTTTTGTTTTTGGAGTAGTAGTATTTTTATGAGCCTCTTACACGAGAACAGAAGATCTTGTTCTTCCATATTCCATACCATTTTATCCAAATTAAAAATCTTGTAGATTTGATATAAACACATAGCATTGGTCCTGAGCAGACAAGAGAGGTTACTTGGAAAATGAGTATTGGGCCCTGCATTCCTAATTACTTATTTTTGAGTTGTTATCCAGCCCAGTCCTGCAACTTCTCACAACTCTGTTCTTTTATGCAGTGACACAAATCTTTTAAATTCTGGAAAATGCTGTCACTACAATTTTTTTCCTCTTTAACAGACTTAAGTCTTATCTAACTGATAGCTGTAAGTTCAAGCTTTCATTTGTGCGTGTGCCTGCTGAACACCTAGGGTGTTCTGTGAAAGGACAGGACTGCAGAGCAGCAGTTCCCGTACTCTGCTGATGATTACCTGTATGGGGAAGAGCCAGGTTCTGGAGTGTACAGCACTGCACATGCATTATTGCCCTAGAATTCCCACATTCCAAACTTTGCTACTGCTCTTTCAGTTGGTGTTGATCAGTCTGTGTTTATTGAGCCTTGAAAGAAGAGTGGGATTGTTTTTAGTTAACCTGCTCAGGGGTTTCTGCTGGAACACAAAACATGGACAAGTGCACTGCCTGTTACCCTAATGCAATTTAGAGGCTCTTTCTGTAAAAGCCTGCTGTTATTTCATGCATGCTCTTGCTGCTGATAATCAGTGGATAAACAACTTTCATAATACGACTGCAATGCCCGCACCCCCACCCAGCAGCCTGGCAGTTGGCTCGATGGTTAGCCACGGGCTCGCAGCAGCCCTGGGCAGCCACTTTGGAGACTGCAGCCCGCCTTTCAGGCCAGCACGGCCCTGCCACCCACAGCGTGTGCTGTCACAGGGCTGGGCAGCTTCAGCACACAGGTCTGTGAACGTCTGCTTCCTCACACAGAGGTTTTGGAGCTACTGCAGTACATCAGTAATTGCAAAGTGATGGGATTTGATCCTCTGTATCAGTGTAGTTCCAGAAAACAGTGCAGGACATTTTTGGAAAGTTAGTATCACTCATCATGTCATCCAAACTAATGTGGACGCTGATATATCCACAGATGACATAACTCTAGAGTTTCTCTTTTTTTACCACCATCCACATTTGGTATTTTTGCACCATCCATGTCTTTTAGCATTACATTTCCTCTCATGTTCCAAGGCCTGTCTGCACCTCTCTGCACTGCTTCTCCAGTTTGCGAAGCCCTCAGCTGAGGTTATAAATTATTACAATTACCATGCTAGCCCCATATTGCTGCAGACTGAGCTGCATGCCAGACTGTCAGAGCTCTGTGCGATTGATGACTGCAGTCATTCTGCTTTTAGAGCCAGGAAGGAAAAATAAATAAATTATCTTGCAGTGCACCAGAGACTGATTCTCAGAAATATTTTGCTCAGTCATATGGTACAGAAACTGGGAAGTGCACTTTTTTATTCTACAGTTTTATATGCAAAACCCTGTGTAGATACCACTAAGCAATCTTGATGAGATTTTCAGAAAAAAAAAAAGTACTTAAAGGAAGGGATGCTTGAAGGTAGAGCCACTGATACAGATCAGGAAGATATCTAATGGGGTGTCCTCATTGCTTCCATACTCCAGCAGCACCAAGGTCTTCATCCTATGAACTGGCATCTCAGAAACCCTACACTTGAGCTCAGAGAGAGATTCAGATTAAATCAGTAAGTGAAAAGAGGAGAAAGTGAAACAAATGCAGTGTGAGGAGAGGAACTCAAGCTCTTTCATATTCACTTCTCCGTGAAAACTCAGGGCAGGCCCAGGACAAGAATTCAGAAAGCAAAGGGATATTCATCCATATAAAATATTTATGTAAAACACAATCTATGGGACTAGGCAAGAATAGGAGAGTATGAGGGTCCAGTAAGTGGAAAATGATACGCAAATATTTTCAAGCACTTTAGACAAGGTAGCATGAGGTTTAAATAGATGTTCAATAGCAGAGGTGTAAGTATACAGGTAATGGAATATAAAAGCATTCTTGAGTATGTTAAATGCATCTAGACCAAAGTAAACATTTGACAGTCAGTTGGGTTGAATATACTTTGAGGCGTGAGCCTTACAGTGAGATCAAGGAGAAATAACAGAGCCACTTGGTTTAAATAGTAGTCTCTGTTCCTTTCTGGGCTGGCTCCAAATATCAAGAGTGACCACACATATCTCACTATGAGGGTTCCCCCCAGTCCCTCCTTTTACCAGCACTCCCTTCAGCCTTAAGAGAGATCTTTTATGCTCTTATTTTCTCACTGTCTTCTTCTTCTTTCCATTTTGCATAGGTCTTGTTTCCAAAATGTAGACCTGGGCTGCTTTTGAGCATGGAACTGATGACAAGAACAATGCACTAAGCCTTTAATCATTAAACAATCTGTAGAATGCTGGGGAGCTTGGATATAAACTGAAACACATTAAGAAAAAATCAGTTTGCCAGAAAGATCTAGTGCTATGATGGATAACAAAGCATAGAGGAAAACCTAATATTTAAATACACGAGTTTGGTGCATGATAAAAAGCATGCTGCCTTGTCTATACAAGATTTCTCAAGCATATTTATTAGCATATATTAGCTGACAGGTGTTAGCCTCAAAATTTCTAGACAATCTAGGGGATGATATGAGTCTGAATCTCTAAGTACAGTATTAATTTGACTACCTTTTTGGTGTTTTTTTTTTTTTTTTTTTTTTTTGGGTGTTGATGTTTGCTCTTGCAAGCAGGTTCTTCAAATATTTATTTCAATTTTGAGAATGTGTCCCAATCAGGGAAGCATCTTCTTCAATCCTGGTTATATTATACTTATTTGTAGACAGTTTTGGGGGATCTCTCATGTTGATACTAAGGTTTTGATAATAATAACCAGGTAAAATTGCACCAGGATACATTTATTCTGCATATTTTATCTTACAGAATAAGATTTTTCTTTTGTCAATTTATTTTCCTTTCCTTTCCTGTCTTTTACCAAAGATTTCTCATCTTTTACTAATACACTGAATTAATGCACCCTTGAACCCTTCAATGGTTTGAATATTCATTTTGTTTGAATGTTTATCAAAACCTGCATAAAAGTACTTCTGTGTTTGAGTAATCTTTCTGTCCATCTATGGATACTGACTTGTGGTTTTATTAAAATTCTCATGATACTTTTCATATTAAAAAAGAAAATATTTCTTGCTTTTATTGAAGAGAATAAGATGTAGCTTAGAATATGGAAATCCAGTGAAAGGAGAAAATATATTCCAAAAGTTATATGATTTTTAAACTAATCCCATAATCTGTTGTGGTTTGGCTCTTGATTTTTGACTCTGGTGTTCTGGGCATTTCCCACCCTCTTCTCAATGAAAGAGCAGGTAGCACAAAGCCACGGAGTTAGAGTTCCAACTCTGGAAAGATTCGGGATTTTTCTATAAGAACGGGATGATGATTCATTCTGTGCTCTCACAAGACAATCATGCATCTGCCCCTGTTTCAAAATCAGCAGCCCCGCCAGCTCGTCTCCATCGGCCTTGAGAAAACAGGAAGCAGAACACCACAGGAAGTGGTGCACTCTTACACCCACCCCAAAAACTTAGCTGCTGAACCTATTGCAAAATGCTAACAGAACGCTGCAGGGTACACCGAGAAAGAGATGAGAAATCTGCTGACCTTCGGGTGCCTGTGCAACTCCTGGCTCCAGTTTCTCAGGCCCACAGCCTAACTCAGTCACCAGCATGTCCTGTGTCTCTCAGTTTAGATCCCCTGTTGTAGGATGCTCTTACACAGAATGCAAAGATAATAATTTTTCTTGATTATTTTGTTTCACCCCCCAAATTTGTACAAAAATGCAGTAAGAAGCTTCTTGTCTGGAGGGTTGACAGACTGAAAGACAGAAATAGAGAAGGTGGAGAGGACTGTGTGTTGTTGGTTGTGATTAACTGTGTACTCATTTCCTTGGCAACATGGAAGAAATGGGTGTTTTTAGAGGAGAGATTTATCAGTATATCTTGTGACTTGGATGTCTTGGATGTTTTTCATATTAAAAAAGTAAGATTATTTCTCACACTCAAGGTTGCAGAGAACAGAGTGTACCATAAGTTTTCAGAGAATAGAGGTGCTTTCTGCTTATAAAAGGAGGTGCAGGACAGACTGCTCTCAAGTAGGAAACAATTCCTTGGATGTGTTGTGGGGCATGGAGTGGATCTAGGAAAGGCTGAAAGAGAAGAACAGGATATTCTACAACAAACAAAAGAGACAAAAGATATACAACATGCAAAAATGTTTTAAATTTGAGAGCCGCATTTGTTATTTTTGAGTACTAAAATAATCTTGAAAATTTATTCTGCAAAGCCAAAGGGGAAAAATGCAAGTTTATATGCTGGATGATGGGAAAGTAAAATTTTAGTAGAGGATCAGACATTAAAAAAACCAGGATTTCTTAATTAGAGCAGTTGCTTCAAAAGAAGTCCAATAATAGGAAGGCAGGAAAGGGTCAGGAGTGGAATTTGATGTTAGCTATTTAGACTAGATGCAGGTATTATATTTCTGTTAGATGTTTCAGTTGTCCAATAAATGCGGATTTGAGAATCTGGTCATGGAAACCAAAATATTTCTAAATACTTGTTAAATTCTGTGAATTTTTTTGGTCAATATTTAGAGTGAAATTGAGTTACCTAGCTTTTCTTTCCTGTTTTTATTTTGTTTTTGTTTTTTTCATTGTTGTTGTGTGTGTGGGTTTTGTTTGTTTTTGTTTGTTTTCATTCAGCCAGTAAAAGCCAATTATTCCTTTAGCTTCAACCACATTGAGAAAAACAGTCAGATTCCTGAATCTAGTTTTCATCACTACTGGGAGCTGAAGAACATTAAGAGCTGTATTGCAAGAGTGCTGAAAGTCCTATACAAACACTAAATGTAGATTTGAAGAGACTGTCTTCAAAACATTAAACAAATATCTCCAGGAAGGTGGCTTAGTTTTAATAAAGCAGCAGAAGTTCTATGTGGAATCTTCAAGTGATCTTGCCTGGATGTGGATTTTAGACAAGTATCCTATTCAGAATGGATGAAAGCTCTCTCTCTTTGTCACTAGCTCCTCAGTCTCTTCTTTCTCTGTCACAGTTCAATTGAACTTTATCTAGAACAAATGGAAATGTAACTCCACTGAAATTAAATTGAATATTTTACCTCCTGTTTTACTATGGAGAGACTTCATCCAGATTTCTGTTCTCCAGATTGTTTTGGAATGGAATTTGTAACACTTCCAGCACAGGTTAATTTTGAAAACACCCAATCTGAGACAAAAACTTCATTATACTTCCTTTTGAAGCAAGTCATTCTATACGGATTGCTTCTGTTTTGCACAGTCATTCAGCAGGCAATGTCAGTTTGTCTTGTAACTCCCCTCATTGCATTATATCTCTTAACAACACACACTTTGGAATTTTTCTAAAGATCACAACCATGGGTTTTTTCTTGCCATGAAATAAATTTTCATTTCAAATGTGCTCAGAGATTAGTAACATGACTAGTTCCCAAATTAGCATATCCATATTCTTCTCATTTAGATCTAAATCTTTCTCTTCCTGCTGGTTATTCTGTCTGTGGGCTGTTTTAAAAGATGTTATTAAAATCTTGAAGTATACTGGACAGAATTCTGCTATGCTGGTCGTGTATTTTCTCCTGAAAATTATGATAGTTACCATTTCTTTAAGTATCAAGCTAAGCAAAATGTAAGATTGATCCTGTTTGTTTCTACTAGAATGTCCTGGTTCACAAACTTGTGGATTCTGCATAGAGAGCTTTGCAATTTTATTTGGGGGAGACGGCAAATCAGCATATACTTAACCTTCAAGATATGTTTTATCAGTGTGCATTCATACTGAAAAAACAAAAAAAACCACCACTGGCTCACTAAAATTTGAGGTCAGCATTGAATTCTACACCTTTGGGAATATTATGCGTGTCCTTAAGTTTGGACTGCTGGAATTCCTAGCTATATAAAGATGAAAATTAGCCTATTCTGAGCAAGGAAGAGATTCTTATAGTGTCATTTACTGTGAAAATACATACTGGATTTCCACATGGAAACCAAACATTTAGAAAAAAATATTCCACCAGTTCTTCCTCATTTATTTTATTCAAATTTCACTACAACTCACAATTGGCTTTCAGCTTCTTTCTGAAGTTCTGATGATTTGTCTAAGACTGTTTTGTGCTTAGCATTTATTGAGATTTATTTTTTCCTCATGAGCTGTCCAAACTAAGTGTTATTAACTTCTGCAGACAGAAATTTAAGTCTGGGTGGAAAAATCACACATTATTGTTAATTGTCATTGCACTAAAACATAAAGTTAATGAAGATGATGTGGGAAACCAGGGGGTTTCAGTCCTAAACTCTGTGAGCTTATTAGACTAGATCATACTCTCTGAAATTTGTGCCTTATTAGTGGTCTAATATGCAGTATGAAAATAATCTGATGTGTGAGGCAAAAAATAGAGGGAAAGTGGTGCATTTTATGCAAATAAACCCAGAAGTGTTCAGGACTAGTGAGTTTTAAGTGCTTTGCAAACTGTCAGACGCTTGTCAGACTTTTTTCATGTCTCTCACTGGAGAAAGCATTGATTTTATAGGATTTAACATTGCCCTTTCCAAATCAAAACCGAGGAAAGACACACTCTGTGAACAAAGATTTGTGCTATAGATATTGTGTTAAACTGCATCGTGTGGGTGCAGATTGGAAAATGAAAAGACTTTAAAATACGGACATGATAAGTGACTTGGAAAACAAAATCTGTCCTACAGGAGGCCACATTAGCAGGATTTGATGGGATTTCAATCAATTACCTCTTACTGTTTTCTCAGAGAGAACTTTTTCAAAGTTGCAAGATGCTGCTATCCCTCCTGCCTGTGGCTCTGCCTGGGCAGTCTCTGAGCTGGCTCCTCTGGTTTTTCTTTCAGCTGTTGCTACCAAGAGTATGGAGGCCTTAAGTAAAGCCAATAAATGCTTTGATTTATGGACCTTCACTGAGAGGAAGAGGAAGCACCGTTTCTCCAGTAGCTCTGTGCTAACACACATTTCTTACTTCAAACCCATCTGGGTTTTTATTTAAAAATCACCCTGCACACTTCATCCTGTGCCTTCATTTGCTCTCTTAAATTCACTGGCAAGTCTTTTACTCTGTTTTTCTGGTATCTTTACTGTATTTTTACCAGTCAGCAGCTTCTTTTAACTCCTCATTACCTAATTTTGCTAAGCTAGAACTGTTCAGATCTCCTTTTGTGAAATATGTTTCAGATTTATTTGGTCATTCCATAGTTTGTTTGTTTGTATTCACTGACAAAACTGAAAGACCAAAAAAATAATTGGAACCATGGAGAAAGAGAAAAGCAAAAGGAAGGCTAAAAACTCAAAACACAATTTCATCACTTTCAGCATAACATATATTTTAGTCCATCAATTTCTCAATTCAATCTTAAATCAAAGCATGTTTTTATTACATCAATTGAAGCATAATTTTGTTTAATTTCACTATTTACAGTTTCTACAGTGTGAAAGGTAGACAGTTTGTTCTCCTCTTACACACTTCAGACTTGATTTTCATAGTTCTTGAGCTCTGTTGATTTCACCTGCGCTTGCTGGAACATTTAGACTACTAGACATTTTACCAATAAATAATATAAGCTTCAGAGCTGAATATGATCTACAAAGAATTTTGTAATATCAGGCGCACTTTATTAGCTTTAACAAAATCAGTATCTAAAATATGCAAACTCTGTGTTTTTAATTACAGGGTTTCTACTTGCAAATTCCATTCTGGGTCCACCAAATTTTCTTAGCTGAAGTAACTTCCTTATGTCAGGATTATGTGACACAGTTACACATATGTAGCAATGTTCAGGACAGAGCTGACCTCAGAGAAAAAGAAGACTTTTGTTTCCCTTCTTTGTGAAAATTTCTAGCAGTTCTAGACTTATTTAACATTCTGCTTGCCTCAGGTTTCAGTTATGCAGATGCCCACAGTACCTTTTCCCTTTGAGCAGTCAGCTTGAGTCTGAATCAGATGACAGAATGGTTGGACAAGGTTGTCTAAGGACAATGTCTGTTCTGCTCTGGACATTTCAAAAGAAGAAACTGCAGCTGCCATAGACCTGCCTGGTAAACCCACCCTTGCTTATTCTGTAGCACTCAGGACTGTAAGATCTTTCTTCACTGCATAGAACTTCAGAAAGTCAGGTAGAAGATTTTTCTTAAGATAGGCTAATAAACACTTGGAGGAGATGAAAACAGATATTTTATGTTTTTTCCATGCTTCCCGACTTAATTTTAATTATTGTTTTCCACTGAAGAGTTAAAGATTGATTTTAGTTCACCAACTTCCAGAACCATTACATTTGTTCTCTAGTCTTCAAAACTATGGCTCAATCTCTATTGTTGTGTGCAGTGAAGCTTCATTTAGGATTTGTATTTCCTGTGAACAAAAATAATTAAAATTTGCACAAAGAGAAAAAATAATTAAAAAGAAAAAATTTCAAAGAGCAACCAAAGCGTTTTTATTCGGCATTTTTTCCAGTTGGTGATAAGCTTGACTGTCTCTCTCCCCACCCATGCAAACACTGAGCTTTGTTTCTGTAGATCACAAATGGCATGATTTTGCATTTCTGCTTGCTGATTTGGGTGAAGTAGAGCAGTGGGGCTTTGCAGAGTGGGACAGCTGGGTGAAATGTTTCTTGCTTTCTTGATTCTTTCTTTCTCTTTCAAAGTGAGTGGTACTAATCCTTGTGGGAAGGAAGAAGATGGTGGTTTTGCACAAACATTCTCAGCAACTATTCTTTACTTTGGCAATCTTGGAATTTCCCTGAAGGCTTTTGTTTCTTGCAAGTTCCCTGATACATTTTTTTCCTTCAGTTTATTTCCTAAGTCTCCAAGCCCCAACCAAACTTGGTCGCTGTCTTCCAGTAATATAGTGGAAAACTAACCTTTGACCCATCCAGACCCTTTGGAACACCAGGACTGTAATAAACTACAAAAAGATGTGGAGGTATGTCTGCTGCTTGCCTCTGGTAGATGGATTTTATCAAAAAAGGTAGTGCTGATTTGTATCGCTCAGCCACACTAAGGTTATACAAAGAGCAGCAAAGCCCCAGGAGCATAACAGTCGGTCTGCTCTTAACCTCAGACCTTTATCTCTCACAGCCAGCTTCCTTCCCACACCACAAGCACCACGTGTTATTTTACACTGAGGCAACACTCAGCAACTGGGGTCTATGTGCCCAAAGAATGGAACAGGAAAAGGAGGATGACATGAACATAAGATGGGTGGGCAGCACAAGGACTAACAATCATGGAGCAATACTCTCACAAACCAGTGCCAATCTACTCCCTGCCACAGTGTGTGAGCTTTGGAGTGCTCAGGAGGGGCTTTTCATCAGTCTTTTTTGTTTTGCCCCAAGGTGTTGTCTTTACCTCTGGGTGATGAGAAGTGAATTTGACTAACAACTGCTGAATGAGGTGAGAGAAAGCTGAAGGAATCAGAGGGTGATAGCACCTGTTCCAGTCTGCCGGAAGGCACCCATGACTAAAACCAGTGTCCCCCCAGTCCCAGGGGACAATCTGTATTGCACCCGGATATATATGTGTTGCTGGCAGCAGCCCCTCTAAAGTTCCATTACTACACAGTCACATCACCCCACATATGAACTGAAATTTGTTGAATCCCACAAATAAGTAGGGAAACTATTTTACCCTTTTATGCATTCTCTGTAACTCATCTCTATAGGGAGAAGAGAGGTGCATATTGGAGTTCAGCAGAGTGGGACCTTCTAAAGCCTTTGGCAAGGGATAAATCCCTGACTGTGTAAGCCTGGAGAACAAAGAGAAAACAAAGGAAAATCTACAGCCCATGGGTAACGTTTATTCTGAGTAAGAATGTGTTGGTATTTACTATATAATTGCTAACAAACAGGACAGATACTCGGCCATTGAGGGTTTAATGATCAATAAGTTGCAGGAATCAGAATATTATTTCTTACTCTTCACTTCCCTGATGTACAACATAAAATGATAAACTGTCTATAAAGACGAGATGGGGTAGGCAAAAAAAACCTAAACCACCAGAGACAGCTGCACAGATCAGCAGCTGTGACACACACAGGAAATTTGGATGGAAAGAACCATTAGTGCATTGAGATCTCCTTGTCTGTTAGCAGGGCCAGCCCCCTTTTTGCAGACTTTGAAAAAGCAGCTCCTCCGTGACATGTGGGTGGCTTTAAGATTTTGTGCTTCTTAAATAGACTCAAAGGGGAAAAGGCCTTTACAGATATCAGTCTCTGCCTCACCTTTTATAATTTGAACTTGCCTCCATCCTGCAACAGAAACAGGCCCATCCTTTGTATTTGAATGTCCATTTTGCTCGGTGTTATCCAGGTAATGACTGTTCCTATGTTGTTCTACAGCAGTTTCAATGGCATGACAAAACCCATCCTAGGATAGGCATATGATGTCTAGGAACAGCTGTTTTGCAGCCCTTTCATTGAGTGATGGATGCATATCTTAATTGTTAGAGGAAATGAATGGCAAGACTGCACATGTCTCTTGGCCAAAATGCACATCTCCCATCAAGCCTCAAATACTACAGTTTTGTTTTGCAGACCATCTGCTTATTCTCTCAGTCCCTTAGGAATGGAGAGTATTAAACAGTTGATAAACACAAGCTCAAATTTTAGAGACTTTGTGACAAGTCTGTACTTGGGCCATCCTGATTTCCTGCTCATAATATGATCGATTTCAAATTAATTGAGGGAAAAATCCAACATAAATGTTGCATGCATAACTGGATAAATTTCATGGAAACTCAGACGAGAAGAATATTCAATCCAAATTTGAAACCTTTTATTTTACCCTATTATAAACTACCAAAGATACACAGTGGATGTTTTTTGAAGAGCTGCAGCTGCAAAACAACTAATTGCACTGGCAAAATCAGAGGTCTGAAGACCTCGTATGGCTCTTAAGCCTAGTCTGTCATCTTCTCCATATTGTTAGACATAGAAACCATGTGTTTTCTGTCAAAATCCCACAGCAAAACATGTGGAAAACAAAGAGCTGTAAATAACTCCTCCCCAACATGAAAGGTGACTAATCTGCTGCTCCCAATAATATCACTCTTCAAACCCCTAAAATTTTCCTTTGTCTTTACCTGTATTTGTATTAAAGCCAGATGATGTGGCCATCACTGTGCTCTTTCCCTGACCACCTCTCCTACTACTTTAGTTCTCTCTTTCAGTCTTCAAATAGTTGCAGAAATGTCACTTTAGCTAACTGTAACCTCTGAATTACATTCCTGGAAAGGCAGATTTCATGAAAGAAAATGGAATAGCAAATGCTGACAGAGGAGAATATGCTCCAGTGTTTAGGGTCTGGCTTGTAATCTAGGATATTGAGTTAATTTTCTGACTCCTTGACTCATTAGCTGGCCACTTGCACCCTCTATGCCTTTATTTTCCCTCTTGGTCATGTTTAGTGCTTTATTTGAAGTAAAACATTGTGTCTAAAGAAGAATTAAGTGTTTTGAGATCTGTTAATTTAAAAAAAAATGCAGCAATACCAGCACTAAATGGTATGACCACAATGAAAAGTCAGCTGAAACTGTGTTACAGACCTTAAAATCCATGCAAGTCCAGGAAAAAAAAAAAGTCCAGTGAAGGACTTCATCCCTCTGTCCTTGCTGCCACTCACCCTTTATCAGGTATGGAGCATAAATCACCCACTTGGTCTTGAATCTGCCCTACATTTAATGAAAATACAGTGGCAAAAGTGGTGTCAACTTTACTTAGCATAGGCTAACGATTGCAAAGGGATTGCAGTTCAACAGCCAGTGGTATTTCAGCACAGTTCTATAAACATTTGTATAACAGTGGTACAACAGGATGTTTTCTCAATAGAATTGGGATGGATATATTTGAAACTACGAAATACATAAAGCACATGATAGGGAAGTTTATGCAGAGTTTTATGGTCTGTTTTTAGTAATGACTATGCAAGTATTTTTAATTTTGTCCTGTTTTAATGTGTTATGAGCCAAACAATGGCAGCTGAATTGAGCAAGAAAGATGATTTCATTTGTTGTTAAAAAAAAAATAAAAATTCACATGACCTAAGTCACACAGTTATGTAATTCAGTAGCATATTTTTTTATCTTATTTTTTCTCCAATAATTTATTTTATGGGTTCTGTCATTCACATTTTGATTTCCAACTAAGTTACAATTTTTTTTTTCCACAGGTAGAATTTCAGCCAAATGCTGTTCTCACCTACTTGTAAATAATAGGAACAATAACAATTTTGTAATGCCTTAAAAGTTAGTGATTTATGTTGGCTACATTATGTCATAATTCCAGGCTAGTTTGTTATTTTGAATTCATTATGCATTTTGATAATCTTAGGGTGAGTCACAGTTAGTGGGGAAGACTCAGTAAATGAAGAAGTGAAATTTCTATTGCTTTTCCATATTTTCTTTTAGAGTGCAACTTTGTCTGTTTGTTAGTTGGTTGGAAAATAAGAATTTGGAAGAGAACAGCAGAGGAATAGGATTCTGCTAGAAGAAATTACTACTTTGTTTTCATTTGTGAATTAAATTCATTAATTTCTGAATTTTCCTAGATTTTTCTAACTGATGCTGTAGTTTTTAAATTGAATTTCTGCAAGACATCAATAGGTATTTTATCCTGGTAAATTTTTTGTAAAAGTCTGGAAGTGTCTCCTGAATACTTTGGCAACTCTGTGTGGGGCCTGTGTATTACTTTAAAGTAGGAAAGTTAAATCTCACTGGGCTATGAAAATACAGCTTTGAAAAGTATTTATCTGCACATAAAACTTTTAAATGCTTATGACTTTATACACAGAAAATTTTGATCATCATTAAGTTTTTGGACAGTTTGCTAATGATCTCTTCCTTTTCTTGTGTTTTGCCAGGCCTCTCAGGCTTCCCCTTTGACATAACTTACTCTTGTTCCCTGCCTATTTTTAATGTTTTGGTAACTTCTTGTCCCTGGTCATCAGTGTCTCCTCCTGCTTCTTTCTTGTCTTTTTTTTTTATGTCCTTCTAGTGTCTTTCTATGATGTCTAAAGCTACCAATACATCCTATTCCATGCACCTCTTTCCAGACACAGCACTGTTTTCCCTCCTCCACACCATGTTCTTGGGAACTCCAAGGGCTGAAAAGGCAAGCCATAGTTCAGCTCCATCTACAGGCTTGTGAATAAATTTTGTTGCAACTAAGTATCCTAACAAAATATTTTTGTAGTCCAACTAAGCCCTCTATGTGGGAGGTCAGCTTTTCAAATGAGCAGTGGTCCATTTGAAAATCTCCCTTGGGGCTCTGACCTTGTAGGCAAATCTCAGAAACTGGTACCAAATGGCTTTTCATGGTGAGCTGTCCAGACAGTGTCTGCTCAGCAAGGCTATCTTTTCACAGGCCAGAATCAAATCTTGGTTGTGTCTGTACATGGATTTTATCCCACTCAAAGGAGGAGAACTCAGAGTGCTTCATCTCAAGTGCCAGTGCAGGAGGAGCTAGGACAAAAATCAGTGACTCCATTTTGACACAGGCAGGAAACAATGAGAGGGAGGGGGCCTTGTTTCCATAACATAAATAACATTTTTGTGACACCCCTATCATGATTCAGCAGCTCTGATGTCAATTTACAGTAACAAAGGAGATGGGAGATGGTCTATGCGGGAAGGAGTGTCGACAAAAGCATCTTGTACAACTTCCTCTGGGCTCCTCAGCTGTGTTATCGGCGTGGGCAGCTGTGTAGGACAAGCTCAGCATTAGGGGAGCAAAGCCCCAGACTGCTGAGAAGAGGCCTGTGGTAGTAGCAAGAAATGAGGTGGTAGATAAACTTTCAAACTCAGGATCTGTGATCTTTGTGGGGCCACTGGCTCTGCCAACCAGCAGATGTATTTCCATGGCATAAATAAATGCCTGACCTGGGAAAAAACACACAGTGTTCAGAGCATAGCCCATTTCTGACAGTGCAAAATTTGTGATGCTCAGAAACATGGGATGGGTCTAAAAATGTTATGGCTGGTTAAAATATTTTTAGATCCTTGAAATATTAATTAAGGGTTCTTATTTTTGCATTCAGTTTTTTTCAATTTTGTCAGTTTCATGTTTCAAAATTTTTCAAGCTGCCTAATTAAAAACTTCTGAAACAAAGAGAGACTGAGATTCCATGGGACCTCTTGCTATGCCAAGAGGTTTGGCTCCTGAGAACACAAAACATAGATGAAATACAAAACACCTAGTATGAAGTTGTGGGTTGAAAAGGGATTTGCCAGCACTGTCTCACAACTTTCCTCAGCTATCTTTATCACTATTGTATCTGATACCACCTCTATCCAACTAAGATCAGTTTACAGACCTTATCTCTGAGATGCTATGCCTTCATGCCAATTTTCTCCTCCTAAGGCTTACTTTGTGTTGGACTCTCACAATCTTTCTTGCCCCAAGCTGCTTGTTTCCTTCTTCTACTAGACCTGTTGATTCTCTGCTAAACTGACTCATGCTTGCACATTTCTATCCTTGATCATAGCACCAGGAAACCATTGCTGTGTACTGGACTGCTCATCTTGCTTTTGCATGTGAATTGTTCTGTTTAACCAAAACATCAAGTTTCCTCAGATTACTGGTGACATGTTCTTATGGATGTTAGTTGTGATTCAGTGACAATTCCCTTTGCTATTCTTCTTCTGAATCCTTCTCCATAAAGAGACACACTAAGTTTCAGTCTTGCCTGTGACGCTCCCACTATTACTTCAGTCCTGGGCTTCTTTGTCAACTAGAAAAGAAAAAAAAAAGGGCTTCCCCCACCTACTTTGAGTACCTCGGATGAACTTAGCTATCAATTGCACTTTTTTTAGTGCCAGCTTTATACAACTTCTGTCACCTTAGACAAACAGAAATGGAAAAACCCTGATCTCACAGTTTTCTTCCGTCTTTGAGAACTTATTTCATAATGCAGGATGTCAGACTGAAACACAGCAGTAAATGTCCTCCTAGGTCTTACAGAGCTACTCGTACCAACCTACAAACCTGAGTAGTTCTGTGTTTTACCCAAATGGAGACAGCATAGATTCATCAAGAGTCTGGAAGGAGACTGTAAACCCCTGACCTCTACACTGTTGTGACTTCCTCATTAGAAGAAAACTGGACTAGGCTGCAATAACTGCACTTAACATTTGAGTGGTCAATGCTAATAATGGATCCTCTTGAATTTAAGAAACTGGGAAATTTAATTCTGTCTTTGCTGGCTTGAGGTAGGCATTGTTCTGAGCCATAGAAGTGGCTTTGGAGATCCTTCATTACAACCAACCCCCTCATTACAGAGGCCTGATATTTAAACCTTCTCTTCGCACCACACCTCACAACCTTACAGCTCTGCCAAGTGATGGCTCCTCCACTTACAGTCAGTAGCTCTGTACAGTGTGAAGCCTACAGCGATCAAGGTGAGTGACAGCACAGGCCTCACTACTCGCAGTAGCTGAGAGTGTGAATCTTGGCACCAGCATGCAGAATATGGCCCTCACTAGGGAGGGATGTAGATCACACGCTGTGCAGAGCCTGGAAGTGTGAATGTAGCTTATGAAGTATGTGTATGCCTGCAGCACTGATACTGAAACATGCATACACAACTGCAGCCTGTCCTCTGCCAGAGCTGGGTCTCTACCCTGGAGACATGAAGCTGTGCTAGGTTATAGAAATCAGGTTTTCATTACTGAGCACTGAAAAACATAAGGAAGCCTTCTTTCATGGTCAGAACCCAGCATTAACTACATTTAGAGCTAAGACAAAGACAACTCTGTATCAAATACAAAACACATATCCAGCTTGGTAGGATAGTAGTGTGACCTCACTATTTAAGTCTGAAACTCTAGTGAAGAACAAACACATGCTGGTTTTCTGCTAGAGGTTTAGATTCTGCTAGAGCTTCCAGCATTGTTTGTTTTCCATGATTGCATAGATTTCCCTTCAGTTTCTTGCTTATACTTGTTAAGATGAGGTAAATCAGCATGAATCTCCATTCTAACTTTTGAAAATCATCTATTTTTCGTGTTTTCTTATCTGCCACATTTCGCTCATTTGCCCTAACCTGCTCTCTGGCTTTCCAAGACCAGGTCCATCTTTTTTTCTTCTTCCCCCAGAATGACACAGAATTCTGCCCAAATAAAACAGCACTGACCAGGCAGTTCAAAAATTCCTTATAAATACTAGTAAAGCGTCAGACTGAGCTCCCAGCTGGAAGCTGTGCATCTGTGCATGGAAGCGGACATAAAAGCAGTCACTAGAGCTAGTGGACAAACTTGAGGTGCACACAGAGTTAATATGCTGACAGAAATACTGAGCTTTACATCTGAAAACCCAAATACAAAAATAATATGATGAGTAAGACTAAAATTCCCTGTTCTGAGCTTCCATGGGGCCAGCTCCCCTCCCCACCCCCCGTTCAGGGCTCAGCAGTCACTTCTCCTTTTCGGCCGTGCCTTGCAGAAATGTCTCCTGGGATGAGTCAGAGCAGGACTTCCAGGCAACAGTGTTACTGCCTTCGGCCCCACCAAACAGTGGGCAAAAATGCCTCTGCTGGGGCCTCACAGCTCCTTTCACATACTTTGAGGGCTCCCTCTGATTCACTTACCCCTTGATACTGTTTTTTTTCTGAATCAGAGATCATTAGAGAAAACATTAGGTTGACAAGGATCTCTAGAAGGTCATTTTGGCCAGTCTCCTACTCGAAGCTTCTCAAGTAGATCAAGTTGCTCAAGGTCGGGGCCAGCTGAACTGCTGAAAATCTCCCAGAGATACCACAGAAACCTCAGACATCTATTCCAGTGTCTGACCACCTTTTTTGGGGAATTTAAAAATCTTTCTGCACTGTCCACATTCATGGTCTGGCCCTGTTTCTCAGCTTGCCCGTGCCCTCTGTCAGTGTCGAGTCCTCCACATGCAGGCCTTCCAGAGATGTTTTGATGCGACCTCTCCAGAGATTTTGCTGGGGCTCTGGTACCTTTTCTCTGCAGCAAGTGCAGTTTCGGGGCAGTGCTCAGGCCCCACCCTTTTACAAAAGTGACCTTCTTACTATACCACAAGAAAAAGTATGTTTTAGAAGGTCCTGAGGACCGAGTAGAGAGAGCACTATTAAATGCAAGGAAGCATGAATTTATTAAGCCACTATGAGCCCTTTATGAGCAAGTTTTTTGGGAAATTCAGCTGCCAAAACGTCTTTCTGGGGAAGACCACTCCCCTGCGGCGGCCAGTGAGCCAGGCTCCTCTGCAGGCCCCCGTCCTTCAGTCAGAGCAGAAGCTTGCCAAGCTTTCTGATCCACTCGAGGCTAAAGGAAAGCCTCCCGTGGCGCCGGTGTGACCGGGGGAAGGTGACACCATCCCTGAGCTCGGGCTGTTCGCCTCCTCCAGCACAACGCGGCGCGTTCGTGGGGACAGGCCACCAGCGGTAGCGCCTCGCTCCCCGCCCGGCCGGGCACTGCCGGGGCCGGTCCCGCGCCATGGGCTCCGCGCGGCCTTCAGGTGCCTCACACAGCTGTAGCGGCCCGTCTCCCACAGACGGGCTCTCACACAGCTGTGGCGGCCCGTGTCCCACAGACGGGCTCTCACCCCCCAGGCCACACCCGCTTCCCTGCGGACGGGTTTCCCTGCTCCCCCCGAGGACGCTCCGGGCCCGGCCCGCGGCTCCCGGCGGCGCCGTTGGGCGGGCGGGCAGCGCCGCCGCGCGGGGCCCCCGCGGCACTGCAGCCCCGGTGTGCTCCGGAGCCCGGGGCTGCGGCCAGCGCCGCCGGGAACCGGCCGGGACAGCAGAAACACCGCTTCTCCGCGCTTCCTTCGATATTTATTAATCTTAATTTGTTTGCAGCCGAAATACTGTAAACGGATTTTTCATATGGGTTATCCAGCTAATAACATACTCCTTTATCAATTAAAGTATGTCTTTAAAGGATAATAATAATAATAATAATGTGTATGTAGCATTTGTCATGAATTGACTAACACTTTTGAGTGACTTAACTTTTCAGTAACCAATGTAAGTCCCGTGCTCCACTGCTCTCGCCTTTTGTGGATGTGCAGCACAGCAGCCTCTGGGGGCTGTGCATGAGGGGTACCCCATGTCTCTGCCTTCATGGTGCCACTGAACTATAATGGGTTTACTTTTTTTGGTTTTAACTCTCTTCTGGAAAGCTCTCTCAGTTCCATCATTGTCCTGCTCCTGCGAGACTGATACAAGAAGACTACAAAGATTGTAAATAAGGGTAAGCATTGGAGACACTCAGGTAAGGACATTAGGGAGGCAAGAGCATGAGTTACAATTCAAAGAGAACTGAGGATATAGTGACTGTTTTGCTAGTCTACATTTAAAAGTGATCAGGTTTTTTTACCCTCAGCTGGGGAAATAATTCAGTAGAGAATTATTAAAAGAAATAGAAACTTAAAAGTAATTTTCAGATAAATTATATTGAAGTGATTCTGTGGCTTGGGGGAGTCAGGAGAAGGTCCCAGATCCCTGATTTTTTCATGTGGATCTCTAGACTATCACTGAAAATTTCACTGCACAGCCACCAAAGCTATAAGCTGTAAAAGCTCCATTTGATGCACAGCAGCTGACACCTGATGACATGAGGTACAGAGCGAACATTTAATCCAGAATACTTCCTGTGTAGACTTACAGCAGGATGTCATAACAACAGAGAGCCTTGGAGTGAATTCCTGCATCACTGGAGTCAAAAGCAAACTCCCACTCATTTCACTGAGACCATGGTACCCCTACTGTTTGCAATAGTTGAAATTCTCAGTATGGTTTGGCTTACCTGAGGGTTTGCTTGCTGTAACTGTGATAATCACAGCTGTGATCCATCAGCACAGGGAAGTGTGTCACTGGAGCAAGGCTCAGAAAGGCTGAGGATAGCAGTAGGAAGGCAGCTGTGGAACACAAAAACTAGAAATTGTACAATTTGAGAGCAAAATGCAAAATACTTTATCTTAAAAGTTTGCTTTCAGAATTCAGCTTCCTATATAAACGTTCTGCTTCTGAGTAAGAAAGATACAACTTATCTCTAACTGCATTTGCAGCGCAGTAGCCTGTAGGACTGTGCTGCTGTTAGACGAATGCAGAAAGAGCAGCTAAACCATTGCAGGCGACTGCGGCTGACTTAATTCCTAACTCCTGCTCCAGGGCATGACATTGGTATGATGTAATGAGATCGGGTGAAGCCGTAGCGAGAAGCACCAACATCAGCACTGCCTTCTTGGGAAATAGGATTCATTCTGAAATCTGGAACGAGAATCAAGTTCTGTGTCTCAGGGGAAATGGTAAGAGATGGAACTCAAAGGTACATCAGTACATTTTGGAAAGTGTCTGTATTGGAAACAATACAGGTCCAACCTAGCTTGGCTTGTATAAAGGTAAATCTTTATTCTCTTCTGACCTAGTTTCCTAAGCACACGCAATTTCTGCAAATCTCTGCAAGAGCCGTGGGTAACCTTCACCACTAACAGGACACCAGTGCTTAAGGAGCTCTGGTGGTTCACAAGTTATCGTGAAGGTTGCAGTGAACCTGTGAGGAGGAAGCAAATTTGTTTAAAAGTCATTGTATCTTTCAAAAGCATTTCGAGACTCAGTCCTCAGCCACACTTTCTTCTCCTCTAACAACTTCCAGAAATTCCGCTCAAATCCCGGTTTCACACTGTGCTTGTCTCTAGACATCTGTAGCCCAAAGAATTTATAATCCATTTAGAGAGATTAAAAAATTAAAAAAAAAATCTCAGCAAGCATGTTGCAGAAGTGCGGGTCTCGCACGGCACGCGTGTCCCGCAGCCCGCGTCGGGGATGTGCACAAACAGCGCGCCGCGAGGGGCGGTTTCCCAGACTTTGTCCGGCCGTGTGGCCGTGCCCGCGGGCAGCGCCGCTCCCGCCCCGCCGGCCCGGCCGGACACAGCGGCGGCGGCCGGAAGCGCAGCGCGGCGGCGGCGGGTGCCCNGCGGCCCGGGGCACGGCGGCGGTGGCGCACGGTAACTGTGGCTGGCGGCCCGGGGGCGGGGGTGGCCGGGCCACGGCCGGCCGCTGCTGCGGTGCGAGGGGGGACGGCGGGGCCGGGTGCGGCAGCGCAGCTCAACCACGGGCGGCGGGACGGGGTGAGCGGGGGCGGGCAGCGCCACACGCAGCGCAGCCGAGTCCGGCTCTAGAGGGGTCCGGCCCGGCCGAGCGAGGGATAACTTTGGGAAAGATGTGGCGGGGAGCGCCTGGTGGGGCCGCTGCTGCCGGCAGCCGTGCCCCGGCCCGGCGGGACCGTGGGCTGCGCGCCGCCCGCTCCGGGGCCGGGCTGCCCCTGGGCTCCCGGGGCCGCGTCCCCCCTCGCAGCCCGCCTTTGCCGCGGCTCGCCGGGGGAGCGGCGCCGCGCGGCTGCCGCTGCGGACGTGCCCGGGGCTGCGAGCGCAGTCCCCGCGGGACGCGGCCGAGAAAGTTTTGGAAGTCCCTCCTCCGGCAGACGATGCCGCGAGAAGGTCTCGGCGCGGGGGCTGCCCCGCGGGACGCGCGGAGCGGGGGGGGCCGGGGCTGCGCGGCCACAGCGGCACAGGGACCCCGGGCGGCAGCTAATGTGCTGCTCCAGAAAGGTGCGTGAGCAGCGCTCGTTACTAATTCGCCCCGCGGCAAACGTGTCTCGCTTTGCATGGCTCAGCGTTCCTCTAATGGAAAACCCGCGCTGTCTGTCCCATCCGCCGCGATGTGACAGACACGAGCGGGCCCGCCGCGTTAATCGCCTGCGGTGACAGCGGGGCTGGAGCCCGGCCCGGGAGCGGGGCAGTCTGCCCGGCCTGTGCTTCGGGCTGCCACGGAGAGAGGGCTGGGAGGAGAGACATCCCGCCTAGCCCAGGGAAATGAAGGCCATTGCCTGGTCCTCAAACTTCCCTCTCATCCTAGGGATGAAAGGATGCAGAATGGGGAAGGAGTAGCAGTCTCCCAAACCTTGTAAGTGTTCAGTCGGTTTCAAATGCCTTCCTTGCCAGCTCGTAGGTTTGCTTCGGGTCTGTAATCTGTAATGATCTGCGACCCATTGTTTGTGATCCTGTGCATCCCCAGCTTTTAGCTGTGCACGCTGTCATTTGCAGAAATGTGAGTCTGTGCAGAGGTTTTTTATGAGTGGTGGGGCAAAAGGGAAGGGTCCCATCAGAGCAGTGCATTCCTTAGAGATGGGCAGTGATTCAGAGAGAAGGGAGTGCTCAGGGAGTACTACAGACCTTTTGTGCTTCTGCCGTGGTCAGGGTTTCCAGGAGGAATTCAAAACTCTCCACAGGGCTAATGGAGGGAGGTGGCTCATGCAGAGTTTTTTTGGCTGAAAATTATGCGTCCTCCCTGGAAAATAACTTTTTTCCATTCCATGCAGTACTCTTTTGCAACTGTAAGACCAGGCAACTGGCTTCCAGGGAAAACACTGGTAAAAAAAGCCTTTTTTTTTTTTTCCTTTCAACAACATCTAAAATGTTATTATGTGGCAATGAGCAATTGCATTGAGAGAAGAAATTGTATGGTCTGAGAAAGCAGAATGTCTAGGAAGGGAGTAATAGAAGCATGGTCATCATGTCAGTGTTTCATTTTCTCTTTTCTAGTAGGTTTTTGCCTTGGCATTTTTATTTTGTCCATGTTTTCTCAGTCACTGCCTGCTACAGAGGTGCTCAGTGAGCACTGTGAGGTAGGGGAGGCCCTGGGAGCCTCATGGATCTCCTGGCTTGGTGTGCAGCTTCCTCTGCCCCTGCTCAGGAGCATGTAAATTGCAAATTCCCATTTATTTGTTCTTTCTGGGCTGGGAAAACCTAATGATTATTCCAGTCCTGAGGCTGTTGCAGGAGGAGCTGAGCAGACCTGAGTCCTGAGTGCTCAGACACGTGGTGCTCTGGAGAGTGCTGCCCGCGGTCTTGGTCACCAGGCTGTGAATCAAGCACAGCTGGGAGCTGTGATCCCAGACAGAGAATTGTCAAAACTGATATGTAAATGACCCACTGGCTATTTTTCTCTCAGAGTTGCATGCTCTTAAGTATGTGATAAACCCTACTTGAGAAAACACATCTCTAAACCTGTTTGTGTCTCTGCCTTGTGACCACAGATGTCTCTGAGAGCCTGCAGTGCTTTCTCTAGAAATTTCTCAAGACATTCTCTGACTGGGTTCCTAAAACAGATGCTGTTGTCTAAAATTAAGGGTAGATATAGACTTCCTCCACCCTTTGCAACTGTTTTGACAGGGTATTATTTTCCTCTTGAGCAGTTTTTTTCCTATGACTGCATCTTCACTGCTTATTTTCTTCCTCTTAAGTATTTGCCATAGGGGTAACCAGTTTGAATGTTTGAATTTAGAGACTTTGCTAATGTTCTAATGAGATGGAGAAGCAAAGGGGCTGTAGAGATAAAAAGTGCTTTTTTTTTTTTTTTTTTGAGCAAGTGGTTATGATGTGTTAAGAATAAGGAAATGCTGGGAATATGCTCTAAGCAATTAGCTGGACACAAAGAGCAGTTCAGGTGTGTCCTGGACAATACACTGAGTTTCTCATAGATGTTTTATAAACATGAGGAATTTATTGCATGAGATAAGGGGTTGTTCCTGAGGCATGATGTCTCAGGATGGTGGTCTGGCTGCACAGGAGTAAAGAAATGTGCTGCTTTTTCCTCATGTGAGTAACAGCAGAATAAAGACCTGTGGGCCACAGAAAGTTGACCAACATTAATGTGAGTTAGGGAATCAGTTTTCTGCTCTTTATACCCATTTGTTTTCCACCACCATCCTCTTTTTGAGGAACCTGATCGCATTTGTGGCTGGAAGAGAGACATGTAGCCAAGTATGCAAACCTTTTTCAGAGTCCTGGACATGACCTTTGTCCTGTGTGCTACTGCGTCTGTCTCTAAGACCCTTTCAGGTGTCCCTTGGGACTTTTGTGGGTTGTGAGTGTGGAGAATGAAATGCAAGAAATCGACCTGTTGAATCAATTGCAGTGTTTACTTTTCCAGATTGATTCTCAAAAGCTGTGACAATGTTACAGAAGAGATTTGTGCTGCTTCTGATTTATGCAACTTATTTTTGGTGTGTTCCTCACAAAGTTCTCAGTCATTTTATAGGTCTAATCCAATCATAAAGGATGAGGACATCCATCAGGCTCACTGCAGGGTTGGAAGGGGTGTAGGCCTGAAGGACTTCAAAGAAGGGATTTGATCTTGCAAATGAAATGGTATCTGCATCAGCAGTTTCTTTTTCTCAAAATTAAAATAAAAAAGCCAAACAAAAAAAACCCCAACAAAAAGTAGTGCTGGAGATTCTGCATCCTGTATAACCTGTTTCAGTATATCCCCACTTTGACACTATATATATTTATTTATTCATATTCAGGCTGAATCTTGTTTACCATTTGAACTGATGTGGAAGAAGAGTACTTTCCCCCTTTCTTGTGACTCTTAATGTATGCAGGCTGTTCTGTTCCTTTGGTGTTATCTTCTTAAGACTAAACACACTCAGGTCCTTTGGTTGTTTTTCCAGGTCCTGCTCTCTACACTCTGATTTTTGTTTCTTTCCACTGCAGTGTCTCAGATTTTTGTGTGTGTTTTATGAGGATGAATATGTGGGGCTGGATGTGGTCTGTTGGCTAAAGACTCACCTGACTACTGCTGTGTCCCAGGCTTTTACCCTTTTTGTAGCAACACAAGCCTGCTGGCTTGGAATTAATTTCTCAATCAATGTGCTTTTTCTTTGTGGCATGTTGGAATTACTGTTGTGTCATTTCCATTTGATTTCACACCTGCCACCCCTGCCCTTAGTGTACTGTTTTGAACTGATCTTTACTGAGATTTGATAGTAGGTTGTAGGTAGGTGTGGGGTTCCTGCAGCCAGATCAAAACACTGCAATAAGATGCCCCAAAATCTTGAGCTGGTTTGAACTTGCTGTGTTGAGGGATTTTAGTTTTTCTGTTGTAAGAGAAAAGTGATGGCTTTAGTGGTCCTTGCTCAACTAGCCAAGCCAGTGTCTTCACTGATTCCTTCTTGCATCCCTGCTCCTGATGGTCACTGTGCTTGGAGATTGGTGTTCTCCTTCGGAGATGCCATGGGACCCTGTCCCTTAATTTCTTTTTGATTGCTTTTGATTGCAGCTTGGCTTCCTCCTGCAGTGTTTTTGTTCAGGGACTGAAATTGGCAAAGGGCCATGAGTTTAAAAAAGCAGTTTTTCCTGCTAGTTTGTTCTGATACCACTCACTGTGGAGTCTGGCATGAGCATGGAGAGGCGATGCTTCATGAAGGAGGGGGGGACAAGGGGCAACACTGCCCTTTTCATCCACAGCCTTAGATTGGCTCCAACATCCTGAATTTTGTCTTGAGAGTTTCAGGTCCCTTTCTGTCTGGCTGTTACTTAATGCTTTGATATCTTTATCAATTTCTTATCTTATAGGTAACTACCAACTGATCATTTAATTTGATCAAGAGTCCTTCAGAGGATTGAAGTTACTGGTGTGTAACTTCTCCCACCTTTTTTTTTCCTTTTATAAAGGTAGGTGAGGCATGATGCTTCTCCAGCCTTCTTGTGGCCTGCCCATACTCCTGTAAATTTTCAAAGATGGTCACTGATGCTTCAGAGATTAGACTGGTTTCTTACATGCTTTCTGGTGAATACTGTTATTACCTCTCAAGAGCTGTTTTGTGAACATTTGTTAGGTCTGTCTTTTTCTAACCCACCCTTTCCTTCCATTTCTAAATTATTTTTGCTTGTCACATTTCACTTTTTCTTCTGGAGATTGAAGGAACATTTGTACTTCAGCCTTTACATAATTTGCTTTCTTTCCCTCTTTGTTAATGACTGTAATTATCTTTATTTTTCTCTTCTAACATGCCCTCTTCTCCAGTTTTCTTGTGATTGCAGAGCTCTTACTAACAGCTGTGCTGATTTTGACTAAGAGACCATCTAATCCAGTATCCTTCTACAAAAGGATGAAAACAGGACAAGTAGATACGGTACTTTTCAAGTACACTTCCATTTTCCAGCTTCTCTCATATCAGGGAATTTCCTCTGTCTAATGTGAGCTGTTTAACCATTAACAATCAATAGATTTGTCTTTCTAGTACTTGTCCTGTCTTTAGATGAGTGCATGTAAAATTTTTCGGCATTTTTGGAGAAGCACTATCACCCCAGTTACCTGCTGATGAAGGGTCATATTTGTTTGTTTTGAAGCTGACCCTCGCTGGCTCCATGTGGATGGTGTCAGCATTTGTGTCTGATGAGATGGTGAATAATCTATCCTGTTCCCCATCTTTTCACCACTCATGAGTTTACAGACCTCTGGTATGTTGCCTGTCTTGCATCCTAATTTGTTATAGGGGTGCTGCTCCATGCCAAAGAGAAGACTTACCTGGGTAGCATCTCTGGTCAATATCTTTTGCTAAAGACTTGGGACACTGAAGGGCAAGAACAAGGATACTTGGTGTCCTTGTCCAGCCCATCTGAAGGGAAATAGTGAAAGCCTGATGCTTTCCCAAGATGTCTCAGTTTGCTGCACCCATTGATAAACAGCCCCTCTGCCCTTTAGTGCTGTGTGGAAATCCAGAAGAGTTTCAGGTGTTCCTCATGGGTATTCATACCCTCATGGGTATTCACACTGAAGGGAGGGCTTGGTGTGGCCAAGGCTTTTCCTCTGGGATGGTGGAACAGAGGGTTGAATGTGTTTTCAGGACTTCTTTCCCCTTATCTTTTCAGAGATTGGCCAGCCTGGCTGAGACCACTTAGCAATGACAAAACAAAAACTCCTGCTTGACGGGACACTCTCCTTGTTGCTGATCGCGGCCTGTGAAGCTCAGCAGCTCCCGAGGAGTCATGCTGCTGCCAGTTCTGGTTCTCTGTGTGACAAGGAGGCAGACTCTTGGGGACACCTGTTCAGCAGCGAGCGGCTGGATGCTTGGATCTGTTCCCTCATCGGTTCCTTCATGGTGGGGCTGAGCGGGGTCTTCCCCTTGCTGGTGATCCCCCTTGAGACAGGAGCTGCGCTGCGCTCTGAAGGTGAATCTGTCAACTGCATTGGCCTTTCTGAAGCCAAATGTCCTGGGATGTGACAACAGCACAGTGGTGAACAGGACCTTGTCACAGAAATGTTGTTCTCCAAGATAGAAAGTCTGTTTTTGGTCCTTTAATGAATTTAATGAACCTGTGAATTTGAAAGGGAGTCCTTAGACAAATGTAAACCCTGGATGGAGCTTGTACAAAGAGTACTGTTTTTCACCCTGCTTGGTTCAGGACAGTTCACACGCTACTGTCTCAGCCAAGTGCTGTCAGGGCTTTTTCTTGCACTCCATTTGGTTGTGCTCTCTCCTTCGAAGGCTTGCAGATGCTTCCAGTTCGGGTTTCTTCGTGCAAAATTTCATCTGGAGATGCCTTGGTTCCTGGCTGAGTAGTGATCAGGTTTTTTTCTTCTTGTTTCTTCTTTTTCTCTTTTTAGCTGGGTCACAGCGTTTGAAGCAGTTGTTGAGTTTTGCAATTGGTGGACTACTGGGAAATGTGTTTCTCCACCTGCTTCCTGAAGCCTGGGCCTACACGTGCAGTGCAACAACAGGTACGAGAGCCTTATGTGCCTGGAAGCAGCTTGTGCTGTGCCTGGAAGCAGCTTGTGCTGTGCCTGTTTTGAGTCTGTTCCGCCTTGAAAGCCCAAGATCAGCCAGTCTGGGTCAGCCCAAAAACTGGTCTAGGCTGGTATCCTTTTCCAAGTAATATGTAAAAGCAAGTGCCTAGGGAGGGATGTGAGAATAAAAAAAACACACACGTAATGCTTTATCTTTGTACTCCGTAATCCTCCAAAGACTTTGAAATTAGAGGCTTCCTCAATTTGCCATGGTTTCTTTATGTTTAGTAACTTGGAATGGTTTTCTTGTTTATTGACTTTCCCTATTGTGCCTTTGACTCCTGTAACTGTTGATTTTCCTTTGTTCCTTCTGTAAGGCAAGGGAATGCTTCCTTAAGCTGATGGGAGGTTATGGTTGTGTATGTGGTCTGGTACATGGACATGTTCACTGTCTTAGTTGGGGATCAGGTTCACCTTTTTTACAAATCTGTCCCTGTAATAGTGTTACTCCTAAAACCTCTTTCTTGGCACTAACTGGGGCCCCTCTGTTGGATGCTTTGATTTATGGGAGCTCATGTGTTGGCAGTCTTTGCTTTGTGAGAAATCATGGAACCTTGTGTATAGAGCCACAATTAAGATTGGAGGGTGGGGCAGGGGAAGAAAAAGGAAATGGAAGTGACAGAAACTTAGCAAACTAAAGTTTAGCAAACTAAACACTGAATTGGTATAGACCTTTTGATATCAGTGTAGCTCCTTCATCCCTCAAATAGCCAGGGTTGCTGAAACCTATAATGTTTGTATCTATCTGCTTCAGCAAACTGATATCACAGAAGGCAGGTGCTGCTGCATCCCACCTGTTGAGAAACCAAGAAGTCATTTTCCTGCTGAAAATGCAAGAGAGGGAAGATGATGCCCTGGGTTTCCCAGACTTTTTTGCACCTATGTCCTGGGATTTCAAATCTGCCAGGCCTTTACTCCTCTTCTTTATTACAGCTCTAGCACTGTCAGCAAAACCTCCTGTACTTTTTTTCACCCTTTCTACAGTGGTTCCCAAATTACTCTGTCTTTCTGCTCAAGCTTGTTTGCTTCTGCCAGACTGTCCTGAAGTGTAAAGGTTTCCTTGACCCATGTAAGTCCTGATACAGAGTCGTTCTGTTCTTCCATTGCAATGCAGTTTCCATTTCTGGCAGTGAGGCTGAATGGATTATTATCTCAAAAGCTTGGCTGTAATTGAAAAGAAAGTTTATAGCTTTGGGCTTAATAACTTGCTGAGGTGTGGCAGAAAGGGGAAGGTGAGTTTGTAACTCCACTAATGGCACATTTCATGTCAGGGCTTGCTGCTCAGTAGGTACAGCAGCTGTATTTTTGTTGATGTAATATTCACTTGCCTCTGGAGCTCAGGGAAATTCCCAGTGTTGTCGGGAAATATTTGGGATTGAGCTGATGTGGAGAAAGGGATGGTAGCTCTCACTCTGAGTGTCTCAAGATGATGATATCTGTTAAATCAAGAATGGGCAAGTTAAACTAATCTGTTTTGAGATGTATTTACCCCTCCTACCTTGCAGGGAGATTTTCCACTGTCTTTTTTTTTTTTCTTGGAACTGTGTGAAAAACTATGTATTTAATAGAGACATGAAGATTTCTCTTTTGTCCTTCAGGAGAAGGGCAGAGCTTTCAGCAGCAGAAGCTTCTGGGTCTCTGGGTGATCATTGGTTTCCTGACCTTCCTGGTGCTAGAGAAGATCTTCCTAGAGAATGAGGAGGAGTATCCTGGTGTGGTAAGTTGGTAGCCTGAGCGGGGTGGGGGGGAAGTACTCTTATATTTGAAGCTCTGTACTAAATAGCTCATCTGCCCTATCTGACAGTGTCAGGAAATTATCCTGTAGCTGTGAGTACCTTGTCATCGCCCTTTGGGAGTTTTTTGCCACTTCTTTGCCACTGTTTTGTAGGAGTAGGTTTCATCTTCAGGCTTTTGTTTTGTGGTTTTAACTGAGATTTCTCACTTCTGGTTTGGTTTTGTTCTTTATGTGGTAAGTGTAAAAGAGAGCTCCTGTTCTGTGGGGGCTGGGAGCTGGAGCACTCTGCAAATCAGACTTTTGCTCAAGTAAGCTTTGAGGGGTGACAGCTTGCTGATGCATGTTCCACAGACCCATTGTGGCTCATTCCCTTTCTGGGTCCTCAGTCAGGACAAAGGCCAGCCTTCTTGAAGATGTTTCTTCTTGGTTATGTCCTGAACCAGATGTTTGTTTGGGTGACTTTGTGTGGTGGAAGGGATTTATGACTGGCCAGGTAATCCCAAGTTCAAAATCCCAAGTTCAAATCCCAGCTGCAAAGGGGAGAAGTAGATGAGGTAGCAGAAGGTAATTCCAAGACAGAGGAGAGCACCTAGTCTTCAGAGATCTGCACAACTCCTAATTGCAGCTCTGTTAGACTGTTGAGTCCTTGCTGTGCCATGACTTTTGAGAGGTGAAACTGCAGGTCAGGCACTACGTAAGAGCAATTAGTGTTAACTTTGACTCACTGTGAGACTTTAATGCCCGAAAGGAACTTCATCTTCTCATTTAGAGAGAGGCTGAAATCCTGGGTAAATATCTTGTTGTTTGGAAGGTGATGATCCCAGCTATAGAATAATTCTGTAGACTTGGCTGTTCTGATGCACTGGAGAGAGCAAGACTCTTTTCCCCATCTCCTGCCCAGATAGAGTTGTATTTGTCTGGGTGGTAGCTCTATCAGGAGGTGCAGGCTCAGTTCCTTATCTTTCTGGTGGAACTTTACTCATGCCAAGGGGCTGTGACTCCAATTCCTCCCCTTTCTATTTCTCTTGAGGATTGGGAGGTCTTAGCTCTTGTCTTTCAGGGCAGATGTCACAATGCTCTCTGAATCTGTCTCATTTCTGGCAGTTGTTATTAAACTGGGGTGTCAAAGCTGCTGAGTCACATTGTAAGGACAAAAGGATTAAGGGTGAAGGTTGAATTTCTGATCCTGATTCATGCTCATTCATCACTGAAAAAAAAATCAGTGACAAGTTTGTTTCACCTAATTTAGGACTGTGATTCCAAAGCATCGTCTGGAAAGATTCCCAATGGAAGTGGCTGCCCGCTGCCCAAGGGGTCCCAAAGAGCACGAGCTCAGTGTAATGGCTCCTCTCTCCAGTCTGGTCCAAAAAACAACAGAATCAAGGTAAGAGGCCCACAAACTCACCTTCACTTTTTAGTCAGGAATTGTCTGTGGAAAGACTGTGCTTGAGTGAGGAGCTCGGTGTTTGAGTTGTGCTTAATTTTGCTCTGTCAAAGTATGTCCTGGTCACACCAGGGAAGATATAGCAGACTTGGAGAAAATCTACACTGCAGCTTATGTGGAAGAGGAAGAGTCAATACTATAAAGACACAAGTGTGATGATGTGTATGTTGGCTGAATTCTGGTACCAAAATACAGAATTTCATGTTTTGTTACTCTATATTTTATAGTCAATATGTCTTTATTTACTTAATTTTTTGCACCATGATTTCTCTGTTCTCTACTGCCTGCATTGTACTGATTCTGAGCTGCACTTTTCCTTTTAAGGCACCTTTTGGAAGTGTTTTGACACCTTTAGGAAGTGTGTTGAAGCTACTAGTGTAGAATTTAAAAGTTCCGTTTCTTAGATTATCAGTTTATCTGCTGCCAAAAAGGACTTCTTGTCCACTTCTGTCTCCAAAGCTGTATTTCCCATCGCTTCCTTTGCACTGGATCTCATCTGACCTCACAGTGAGCCTATTCAGGGAGCTAAACAGGCAAAGAATTTGCTTGTCTACACCCACACACCCACCTCCCACCCCCTGGTCTATTTCTCTCCTAACTTAACTTCTTGAATCAGCTTGGCATGCAGACAGGCAGCCTGTAGTGCTGGGGTAAGGGAGATCAGCAGGCTCATAGGACTGGAGGGGGAGGAAGAGTCCTGCACCATGGGGAAGCGGATAACCTCCACATTGGCTTTGCTTCCTGTTCCATGTTACTATCTTTGTACTGTGGAAAACCCTTTCTGGGTGAACATTACAAGAGAGAGAGTAAACAACCGCTTTGGTGAAGGAGGACCTGCAATTTGAGTTTGAAATCCCATAAAAATGTGCAAGATTGTACGAGAGTAACTATGGGCAGAAAGTGTGCTTGCATGAACTCTGTGGTCAGGCAGAGGCTCTTCAGTCTTCCTATTTTAAATCTGTTTTGCTGTAACTTTATAGCTCTTCCTACAGAACATGAAAGTTATGCTGAGGTCACTGAGTATTTTTGACATCTGTCACATCCATGTAATTTGTACATAACACTGCACAAAGTGCAAGGTGCCATGTGGATGTTCCTAGAGGTGGTGGTAGTGAAGATACCAATATTACTGGGTTATGAAACATTGTGCCCTAATTTTAGAAGGGTTTATATAAGGAACTATAGACTACTGTTTTCAAGTAGAAATGAAACACAGATAGGTGATACAATTGCTCAGGGTATGGTTCCAATATAAAAAATAATAATGTAATTAATCCTAATTGATATGATTTTATGTAAGATAAATTCTTATCAACCAGACATTCTTCCTGCCTCTTATTCAGGCATAAAATTGTTTAATAAAGGTCATGACATGTATATAAAACATAACTTTTTCCCCCATTCTAATCAACTTTGCTAATATTAGCTGTATTAAAAATCTGTTATTCTATGTTATCAAAAGGAACTGGTTTAATGCAGCCCCCCTCAAATCTGTTTGGATTATGATTTTTCTAAGTTATTATTTATAAAAACAGTATATCTTCACATTTGCAGGTACTGTGTTACATAAATGGCACATTGTGACTGCATGAAGTCAGCGATAGCAGCTAAACTGAGTAACTTCATCAGAAAAATGTGCTGAATTTTTAATAGGTTTTGATACATCCAATTACAAGGAATAGATTAAGAGGGACCTCAGATCATATTTACATGATAGGGATAGTTTCTATTTAGTCAGTGCCTTGGAAAAACACATGAGGATTACAGTAGGAAATTGTCTGAACACATTCTTCCCTCATGGTGCTACAGCCAGGAGGATGGGTGAGTAGGAAATAATATATAAGAGGAGAGGTGAGAGTTCCTCTTTCTGTATAGCAGTAGTGAAACAGCTGTCTGGCTTTTTCCAGACAATTGCTGGAATTGTGCTATTCCAAATCTCCAAAATACTACTAATAATTTGTAAAGGAGCCCAGAAAGAGATGAAATAATATTTTAAGTTTGCAGTACATGACAAGTGGCTTTCTTTAGTTTAGCTCTGTAGTCATGGCAGATCAAGGGTGACTTAGAGTATACAAATACCCATAGAGGAATGACTAAATTTGGATAGTTACAGCTATAGCAAACAGTAGTAGTCTAGAACTTAGAGACAACTCTCTAACTGAGGGTAACTTGCCAGTGGGCCAACTTTTTGTCATTTGTGAGCTGTAAGCTGTGCTTTAAGCTGCTCTCTACAGAGTACATGATAGCTTAAGAAACAATGAAATATATGCACAAATTAAATTAAGTTCTTTCAGTTGTGTTACTTGGAAGGTTTAGGCAACCTTCTAACTTTAAAACCCTAATACATCTGTTCAATTTTACAGATAGTTGTTGATATGCATGAATTAGAAACATAAGACTTAATGGGTGTAGTTTTAACTTTTTCCCTTCTGGTCTTTTAATCTGAATATTTTAATAGTTTTCCTGGTAGGGTAGAAATTATCAAACCTACCGAGATACTCCTGCGTTGTTAGCCTGTTTCCTTAGGCAACAACATAAGCAGTCATTCCATCTGTCTGTCCATCTGTTCTGCCCTTCATTTTCAATAACTTTTGAACCCATAATTAATTTTCCTTGAGTTCAAGAGAGGATAGGAGTCTTGAGGGTGATCAGATTTCTGCAAGTTCCATAAAAATCAGCATGACAGTAGAGGGGGAAGGCAGAGGGATGCCCTGTTGAAAGCCACAGCTGGAGCTGGGGTGCCGCGTGCTGCCCGGCCGATGCGCCTGGCTGCAGCTGGGGACAGGGTGCCGTGCTGTGTGTGCAGGGAAGTGCAGGGTGTTGCTGGGAGTGAACAGAGCAGGTACTCGTGAAGGAAGGAGTGAAATCCATGGTGTGACAGATTTTTTTGGTTCTTCTATTCACTCAGAAACCCCCATTTTTTCAGCCAAGAAAAAGGGAAAGATACTATTTAAATGAACAAAGTCACCCTTCAGGACTTTATTATTAGTAAGTTGTAGTGAGTTGACTGTTGTCCACATATATATATATTAGAACTTCTGCTTTTTAGCTGCTGCTAGAAAATTTGTCCTAGCTTGAAAATGGCAGATGGGAGGTTTCCTCTGCATGCAGCCATAGATCTGTTCTGTCCCTCATTGCAGCCTTTATTCCCTCAACAGGTAAAAACATTGTGTACGCTACTTTTGCCTTGCTTATTCTTTCTTTCTTTCTCCCTGTGGCTCATGGGGTCCTGGTTGATTTGTGGAAGTATTTTTTTATTACACAGTGACATTAATTCTGAAGCATGAAAGTAAACACTTCATCTGGCTGTGCTCTTTATGAGCAACGAGAACATCCTATTAGGGATTCGCAGAATGTAAATGTCAGAGGCTCATAACTGTCAAATCAACCCAATTTATTTCTGAGCACTCCAAAGCTTTGCTTCTTTCAGTGACAGCTTTTGCCCAAGCCACTGACAACAAAAAGTCATAATGTTTTAATCATGAAGCCTATTTTTTCTCTATACTGTGGTATGGGAAAGCATTTTTGTGTAAAACTTCTGTGAGTAATTATTATTATCCTGTGGGGGAAATGCCATCATGTAAAAAAAACAACATGAAAAGGAGAATTTTAGTCATATTTGACTGTCTAGGAATGAGTGTATGAAGAATGAGAAGTAAAACTGTTGCATTTTTGTGTCTGCCTGCATGCATTTATTTGGGTTTCCTTTCTTATAAAAACATGCAGGGATCTTCTTTTGCATTCATTGTGGGGATGTTACTTAGCTTATTAAAAGTGGGGTAGGCTTTGCTTAATTCTTAATTTTCGTATGTAATCATCACTGCACTTCAAAAAATATAGAGGCTACAAAGGTGCCCCAAGACAGTGCAGTAAAAGTGCCCTGCAGGAAGGTGGTGCTTTGGAGAGATTTGACAGAACGTTCCTGAGCTGTGGCATACAAATGGCAGCAAGATGCCTCAAGCAGAGTTGATAGAAACAGAGAAGAGCACAAGACCAAAATGAGCTAATGAAGTGCATCAGCACTTGTGATTGTCCAGCTGAACGTTGGCATCTGGTGCTGTGGTGAAGTAAGAGTTTCACAGTGTCCAGGCAGTGTCTCCACTCACTGGATACTGCCCTGTATCTGGAGTTCTTGCACTCTAGAGACAGCCTGATGTATGGGCTAACTCCTGGTTTGATAGTAATTTAAGCTGCAGTCCCATATAGTGAACTGCAGTATCTCAGGACCAACATGAAGTAGTTTTTGTTAAATATGATGGAAAAAAACCCAAAAACCTGTGAGCTAAAGAGCTGGGGTGGTGCCCTTGTAAATTACTTTAGGTCAAATACTCAGATTTTGTCAGGAGATGACCCTAGTTAGAATGATAGGGAATTTTAACTTGGAGATGGACTTGTGAAGAAGACAGCTGCTTTATGCTTATAATTTTAAGAAATGTGTTTATATGCAAATGCTGATACATGCTATCCAGCCTTCTAGTAGGTGTTTTTTTGGTGACTGTCATCACTATCTTCTCTTTTGATTCTTTGTTAAGGGAAAGCAAACCCACAAGTACGAACTTTTTTGGTACAATGTTTGAAGATTTATTCAGTTATAGAAAGCAATTCCAGCAGCATTTGTTCTGTTGCATTGTTCTTGCCAGCTCTTGAAGAGGAGATATTTAACAGTTGGATATTAAAGTACATGACTTGAAAACAAGATCAAGTCATATTTGAAGCCAGTCACCTCTGTAAATTAGTCAGTGTTACCTAAAATTGGTTTGACTTAAAATTAAATATATTCTTGCTTTCTGGCTTTCTTTTTTTTTTCTTTTTCTAGAGCTCTTCATAATTTGCATACAGTAATTATTCTAATCTCAGACAATACTTGCCTACCCTGGAACTTAGTTTACTCTAAAACCAAAAATTAATTTAATTTGTACTCAAGCACTGACAGAGTTTAGGATTTTCAGCAGAAGCATTGTGCTCTGTCTTTTCCCATCTGATTGTGACTGCATAACCCATGTCTAAGCCATGTGCTTTTTTATCTTGTTGCGTCTCTTCCTTTATCAGGGGCTCTTCTTTCTCTTTGTAGATTAGTGGATACCTCAATCTGCTGGCCAACACCATTGATAACTTCACACATGGCCTGGCAGTAGCAGCCAGCTTCCTGGTTAGCAGAAAGGTAAGGTTTCTGTCCCCAGCTGTGTACTGAAGTGAAGAGGCCTTGTCTCAAGTATGATACAATATGCAAAACAGCCAAAAAATGCAAGGAGTTTCTTCCTCTTTGCTGGAATTTTCTGAGAAAATGCAGGCTACAGTAAAACTCAGCCCTATCCTGATCCTCTGATGCAGAGCTTCTTTGAATTTGGGACACATTAGTCATTTGTACTGGCATTAGGGGATGGATTAGCTCATCTACCCTCATCTACTCAAAAGGCAGTCCAGAAATAACATGATGAGGATGGTCACCTCAGAAACTGGGACATAGACAAGGCAGAAATGTTTATTGCATTTTTGCTTTTGTCTTCCACACTGATGATGGGCTATGGGGTCCCCATTGCCCTGAGCTGGAGCACCATGACTGTGAGAATTATAAACTCCCAGTCAACCCTGCACTGATGTGGTATCTGCTGCTCCAGCTTGATCACTGTAGGTGTATGGGACCTGATGAGATTCATCCAAGAATACTGGAATTGTTTCCTAATTGCTTTCTCTTTGCTGCAGGTTGGGTTCCTAACCACAATGGCCATTCTCCTGCATGAAATCCCACATGAGGTGAGAGGGCTTTGTATCCTGCCATTGTGAGGGGGATTACAATGTGCTTCATCTACTAGGAGGAGGTCTGGGTCTGGTTAACATCTTCTGGTCTTCTTAAAGGCTGCTCCCTCTGGGGAAACCGACAACATTGAAAACCAGGAACAGTCTTGAAGCACTGGCCTTGTTGTGAATGACCTTTGTGATTGAGAATTTGGTATTCGAGTTCATTAACTGTCAGCTCTTGGTTTTCTTAGGTTGGAGACTTCGCAATCCTACTTCGGGCTGGCTTTGACCGCTGGAGTGCAGCCAAGATGCAGCTTTCCACAGCTCTGGGGGGAATTCTAGGAGCCTGCTTTGCAATATGTGCTCAGTCACCAAAAGGAGCAGGTAAGGTTCCCTGGGACCTCTGTAGAAATGGGGGAGGAGGCAGTGCTTGTCATCCTTCTGCATCTTCTTTCCCTTCTGTGCTGTGTCCCTTGGCTCTGTCTCAGTAATAACCTTCTGTATTTGTGCAGGAGAAACAGTAGCTTGGATCCTCCCTTTCACTTCTGGAGGATTTCTGTACATTGCCTTGGTAAATGTTGTGCCTGATCTCCTGGAGGAAAAGAATCCTTGGTAAGTGCTCCCTCCTGTTCCTCTGCAGCAATTTGTGCTGCCAGGGGGCAGGAATATAACCCTTCCCTGTGCCTCTTCTGCAAGTGTGTGAATGCCAGCTTTCCGACAAGGCTGGAATCAAAATACACCACTTGCTATCTGTTGCATTTGTGGGACTACAAAGACGCTCTGTAACATGAGAGCTTTCACCTGGATAAGTCCCAGAGACTGTGCTGGCACAGTATGCAGCAGGGCCAGCTAGAGCAAGTTCCTGGGAAGCATGTCCACTAAGGATACCACTGCCCAGTCTGTGTTTTCAGCTTCCAGTACATACTGTTGTAGGGACTGTCTGAACCAGGGCCCCACAGAGGTGTGCATGTCTGATAACCACATGTGAACCTATCCTTCCATGCTTCTGTCTTCCCTTTCTGACCCTGTCCATTAAGTCACCCCTCTGCAACCTCCTTCTGGCAGCAGTTTGCAGAGTTTGACTCTACTGTGTTAAGTGATGCTTCTTATTATTTGGTTTTTACATTCTTGCATATTGATTTTTTTATTAGGTATCACTGTGTTGCTGTGTGAGTTGAAAAATAATAGTTTTCTTCTCTTTATCACTCAGCATTTCATAGTGTCTCCTTGTATTCCACCTCAGACATCTCTTTTCTGCACTGGTATATATATGCCAATGTATTTGTGTTTCCCTCGTGTATTATTTTAGTTTCATGCAGTCTGATTAAGGCTGTAGCAGGTCCAAATCCAGCTGTTGCTCTCAGATCTGCTGCCAGAGATGGTCCTGAATGTTCCCTCCTATTTCAGTTGTAATAATACAAGTAACTTCAGTAGTTTAAATAAGATGCCTTGGTTCACCTAGTTAATTTTGACTGAAACAGTGCTCAAAAAACCAGCTCCACAGTTCTTTCTGAGGAGGTAGGAACTTTGTGGAGAAATGTTAATTTGGGTTGGTAACCTCTTGTGTTGGCAGAGGTTGTTGGCAGAATTTGCAGAAGTGGGAGGCACACAGTCGCTTCAATCCAACATAAACCTGAGACAGTGATAAAAGAATGGCCAAATTTGTTGGGGTTTTTTTTCTGTAACTGTAGTTGTTAGCTGGATGAGGTCCCTGAAGTGTCTGTGCACATGCTGCATAAGTGCTGGTTTCCTCGTGAGTGAAAGGACATGAATATGTACCTGAATAACTGCATGACTCAATCAGCTTGCATTGATTTGGAAGCCTGGAGTTGGGCCTTGCAGCTGAGTGGAGCAAGTCCATGCCAGTTTATAGACAACTCCTTTGCTTGGGGTGCTGGGAAGGTCTTCTCATCTATGCTAGTGGCTTCATACATCTGTTGTGTTTACCACATGGTAAATTTGGAAAGGCAAAGAACAAATCATTGGGGAGCTCTGTGCAGCTGCCTATGGGGATTGGTTTATGGCTCCTCCTAATTTTGCTGTTTCTTTCCCAGGAATTCCCTGCAGCAAATTCTGCTCCTGTGTACGGGCATTACAGTCATGGTGCTACTCGCGCTCACAACTGAGTAACCTCTGCGCAGACCTCATGATGCCTCCCAGAGCCACCACAGTGACTCTGAGCTTTACAAAGCAATAAGGAACACTAATGTTACTTCCCACGTGTGTGCGCGCAGATCTGGCTGCTAGTATGAGAAGCGGGTGACAGAGAGGTCTGGCTGTGCAAGACTTCGTTCCCTGGCTCTCCTATCCCTGTTCTGCTAAGCTCCACACATGAGGGCTTCTGTTCCTTTTCTGTTTGGTTGGTTTTTATGGAGCAAAAGATACACTGGGCAGAAATGAACTGAACAACTGCTCCACTATGAGTGAATGATGTTTCATTCGGTTCATTCTGATGGAACTGCATCTCCCAAGCTCTTGTGTGAAAACAGCAGAAGTGATTCCTGTAGCTGATGAAGATAAAGGATTTTTCCTACCACTTTAAGGGCTGGAGGCAGAACAGGCATGACAAAGCTTTAGCCAGAACCCCCTAGCCATGAGAAGTTGATGGTGCTATGAGATAGATGGGAAGAGACCCTTTCCAACTTGATCTCCAGCTGTTCATTGACACCGCTTTTTCCTAAAGGTAATATTGGCCTCAGCAGTCCAGCTCTTTTGGTCTATTTTGTTTACATTGAAATTGAGCCAAAAGCTTGAGGCACTTTAGGGTAGGTCACTACAATTAAATGACTCAGCTTGGAGATTACTTGCCTCAGCCCTAACCACTCCAGTAGCCAGCACAGCCCAACTGTTTATCTGATAAATGATCAGTAAATGTTTCTTCAATTGCCAACTACCATGGAGGGAAAGCCATGTAGCTGTTGTGACTGAGCTCCCTCTCCTCATACCCATTAGCTGAATACGCTTCTGAGCCTGCTCATGAGACCTGATTCATTCATCTGCCCCACACCCTGTTTCAGAGCTTTCTTGAGGTGCAGCATGTTAGACCTGCACAGCATGCTACAGCACCCCTAGACTGTCATGGCAGAGGTGCTTGAACACTACAGCCTGGTCAGCAACTGATAACTCCTGGTTTGCTTTTCATCTGTTCAGTGTAGCCTATTTAAGAGCATGCTGTAGATGGCAGCCTATTTCTGGGGTTCTTATCTCACAGTGGAGTTCATTTGTTGAGGATGAATGAATAAGAAATAATGCTGACAGCTTTTAGATGGGAAGGTTGAAACTGCTGCTGAAAATATTTTTAAGTAAGGTGAGAAAGGGATATGAAAGGGTGACAATAAGTATGCTTTAAGAGGAGTTTTCTGTTATGTGATGCTTGGGATAAAATCTTTGGCAATTTGAAAATTTAAAACCAGGTCTAATTGAATTAACAGTCACTGAACACAAAACAGGTGCCACAGTGTGATTTACACCAACTTGGCTCAGCCTTAACAGCTTTTGTGAAACAGTACAGCTCTCCAGTCTGCCCAGGGCCTTACCAAGAGGACTCATGCCTTGAGAGGGCGATTTAGGTCAGAGCAGCAAGGCAGGTATACTGCCCACAGGAGAGGCACTACTTCCCTAAGAGATTCCTGAACTGTTGACACAGTTCTTTTTTATGACAGCTCCTGTCCTACTTTTCAGTGAGTGCTGGAGAGCTCATGCTTGCAGTTCTGTCTGCCCAGGAACTGCTGTCTGAAATTTTTTCAGCTTTCCTTTCCCTGGACTTACATTAGTAACTAGTTTCACTGCAACAAGGAGGGAGGCTTAGTGCAATTGTTTATGTGCCAGCTCCTCTCTCCATCATTCAGTTGTCGTGAGGTCTGAAGGTAGCATCCATTTCCTGCTTTCCTGGAAGGATGATTAATCTAGTTAGCCTGCAGGGACTGGGGGAGTATGCCAACCCTCTGGTTCTACCTTTGGGGGTTCCTTCTGCCCAGGGACTGCAGCTAAGCAGACCCTGTAACAGAGTTCTGGAGGAAGCAAGCTTGCACAGAAAGTTGTGCCTGCTGTTTCTCAAGATGTCTTTCCCAAAATAAGGCTGGCATTTAAGTTGAGGCATTGCCAGGTGAGTGCCCATGAGTTGGCGTTGTTGCATCAGCACTGAGCCTTGCCAAGACTCAAAACCATAGTCAGGATTTTATACTCAGCGTTCAGGAATGTGAAGTGGATGACACTGAACAAAGAATTTCTGAGCTGTTTTTCTTGGCTGCTGTCATAGGCATGGATAGTCTGTGGTTCTTGGGAAGATACCCGGGTAGGAGGTAGCATGGGGCTTGTGGGAGGGAGGAGTTCAATAGATTTCTACTGCGTCAGCCCTGGGGCTGAGGATTGAGAGCCTTGGGAGGAAATGGAGCATCACTCCACCACATTTGTCACTTTTGGAAATGCAGAGAGAATTGTATTTTCTAGCTCTATTTTTTCAGCTGCTCTTATGCATTTTCTCCCTTCATCTGTATTGGTCTGCTCTGCATGGAGACAATAGAGATGAAATAAATAGTTTTCCATGTCAGTTTTTGTTGTTGGATTATTTTATTTGGTTGGTCTAGGCTATTTTTGAAGTTTCTACTTTCCTTTGATTTAAAAATTCAATTTAAATTTCATTTGAATTACACAGACATATCTCTGGGTTAGTCTAGAGCAGTGTGGACTCTGGGTTGCTGTCAGACTTTCCCCAGACTTACACAGCTGAAAGAAAAATTTCTATTCCAGTTTCTTCTCTCTGCTGCCATGGAACTGTTGTCCAGGAGCAGTGTGATGGAATCATAATTCTTGAGTGCTTCTCAGGGTTCCCTGAAAAGCATCACCAAATTAGTTTCTCCTCTTTCAGGGAAAGCTTGCATAGTAACTTTACTGTTCAGAGAGTTTTGTAATCATATTTGACTATAATCAGTTATTTTTTAAAATCAAAAACCCTCAAGGCCTGTGGTTTCAGTTAACACTAAGCTGGATACCTGCCATGTCGGACAAAGGTGCCATCATGAAAGGTTGTGTGTTCCAATTGCCCTGAAAGGACTAAGAGGAAATTCCCTACCCTTCAAAAACATGGGTTCAGAAAATGTCTTATCCCACCCTTCATTTGGAAGATTTTCAGCTATTAATGGTGCATTTGTATCTTTTCTCACCCAAAGTCTTCTGTAAAAAGAAGGAAAACCATAACCCAAGAGCTGGAAGAAGATGGAAGTAGGTAGGTGATGAAGGGCATGATGTCACAGTCTGGATTTTGCCAGTAATCTACATTTTGGAATCTCTGTCCCTGGATTTACCACACTGCACTCTTGGGCAGTGCTGGTACTCCTGCCCTATGAGCCTTTCTCCATCATTCCTTTTTCCTTCTCAAAAGTAATCAAAATTATCATGAATTAATCAGCTATCTGTTTCAGAGGCTCTGGGAAGAATGGCTCTGACACAATTGCAGTAGTACAGAAAGGAGAACATGTTGAGTTTAATTCATGGGATCTTTCTAAGATGATGGTGTTGCTGAAGCCCCAGTCTTTTGAAACTGTATCTGAGGAGCTCATATGGAGAGTAAGGTGACATAATAGGATTGCAGACTTAGGAAATGTGACTATTTGGACTTTTCTGGGAAAGAGCTATTAGAATTGAAGGATTTTTCCATGTTAGCTAGAGCAGTGATTGTATTTGAAAATTATTTTTCATTCTTGCTGTGGAAGACTTAATTTAGCTGGTATGTGTAAGAAAATTCTTTTGACAGCAGCCCTTTCAATTTGTCTGCCTTGAAGGCACCAGTGTGCAGCTGCATGGATGGTAATCCCATCTGTCCAGTGCAAACTGCGGAAGAGGATCATGCAGAAATGTGGTTAGAGCAAGCTTTAGCTGTGGCTGCTGCATGTTTCCAGCAGGCAGACTGCTCAGGTGAGATAAGCAGTACTCTGTTCTGGCCAGTGTTGCTGGGAGGAGTGCTGGGGAGCATATTTAGGTTGTGCTCAGTGTGGCCGAGAGACCAAGAAGTGGCAAGGGAGAGGTGGGGGCAAAAGAAAGGATCAGAATCTCCTACAGTTGAGCATTTGCTCCTGGGAACCAATTAACTACTTCTAACACAAAAACCCCAAAGCTAAGGATTTCAAAATTGGACATTAAATTAGTAGTTTAGGCATAGCAAATCACTAGATCATTTTATCTGGAGGCCAGAATTGATGAGATGATGCCCTAACAACTGGCTTTGGGGACTGACTTGTAGTGCTGCAGCTGGAGGAACAAGCCCTATACAACAAGCAGGATCAGAAAGGATTTTGTGCCCCTATAAATGCTGCATTTAACTAATGGCTTGGATTTAATCTGCTTCTCATTGCATAAAATAGATGGACATTTTTCAGGCCTTATTTTCCATTAACTGATAATGAAGGATGGAGGGGAAGTCATAATCCAAAAGCCAACAAATGATGTTTCAGGTGGTGTTTGCATTTCGTGTACATTTGAAAAACTGCTGGCTCCCGCGGCCTGAGCAGGGCTGCTCTCTGCCCTGCCCTGCCCAAGCCAGCGGGACGGGCGCCTGCCAGGCCAGAGGAAGCCGCGGAAAGGCTCGGAGCGTCCGTTCACTTCTTCCTCCGGTCATCCATCCCCCGGCAGCTGCCCGCGGCCACCCCCGCTCCGCCCTGGACACGGGCTCCTCCAAGGGAGGGGCCCTCGGATCAGGAGCGGGCGCCGCGGCGGGGGCGGTTCCGGGACCCCCGTGGGGCCGTGCCCGGGGGATGCCGCGGTACGGGACCGAGCCCGGCGCGGCGCCGCGGGGCGGGGCGGTGCCGCGGGCGGCGGCCCCAGCCGGGCTGCAGGGAAGCGCCCGCCCCTGCCGCCCCCGGCGCGGTAAGATGGCGGCCGCGGCTCAGGCGCTGAGCGGCACCGGGCTGCTCCTGGCCGCCGCCGCCCTCGCCCTCCTGGCCGTGGCCATCGGCACCGACTCCTGGTACGAGACGGACGCGCGGCGGCACCGCGAGCGCTGCCGCGGCTTCGGCCACAAGCGCAGCGACCCGCCCGGCTCCATGTCGGCGCCCAGCTCGCACCTGCCGCTCCGCGCCCGACCCCCGCGGGCGCTCCTGCCCGGCCGCCCCCCGGCCCCCGCCCCGGCCGCCGCCGCTTCCGCCGCGCTGGACTCGCACTGCGGCCGCCGCTTCAACTCCACCGTCTCGGGGCTCTGGAGGCGCTGCCACCGCGCGGGCTACGAGCCGGACAGCGAGGAGCTCATCCGGAAAGGTGCGGGGGCGGGGGGCGGCGGCGGCCCCGCCGCTGTCCGTGGTGCTGAGCGCGGTGCCGCGCCGGGGCTTCGGGCGGGGCGGGGGCTGCAGCTGCCGCGGCGAGACCGGGCCGGCGGGCGGGCGCGGACGGAGCCCGGCGGAGCCGTGGCTCCCGGTGTCCCTGGCGTGCGGGAAGCGGCGAGAGCGGCCCTGACCCCATCCCGGGGTCCTGTGCGCCTCCCTCTCCGCTAGAAATGCTGCAGTGCTGGGTGGGACCACGTCCTCAGAGAGCCCCCTCGGGGACCCAGAGCAGGGCCTGGCTCTCGGTGGGCGTCCGCCTAACCCCGACACTTTCTTCTAATTGAGTGCTGAGAAACATGCAGTGTTGTTGATAGCACTGTGATTTTTGCGGCAAGGTGAAAGGGACCTGTTGTTCCCATTCTAGCATGAGGGAGTTCTCATTGCTGCAGTGGATTGCCAGGCTTTCATGGTGGCAGATGTCACTCAGAGCCCCCAGGGTGAAAGGGGAGAAAGCTATGGATCTTCTACTTCTGTGGCACATGGTACAAAGCCAAGCAGGCCATGAAGTATAAATAAAAGTCCTGCATTTGATGGTACAAATAACATAGTGGGCTGACCCATGAAGTCAATGGGTTATGTATGGTTAATGATAAATAACAGGACTTACTGTTCCAGCAGGTACATATTAGCACAGAGAGAGTAGGAGTTGGGAAAAGTGCTTCCATTGAGGCACAAAATGGAAATGCTATCTTAAGAAAGCGAGAACAGTTCTTCAGCTTGGCTTCCAACTGTGACGCCAGTCCTGCACAGCAGAGGCTGGATAGACTGGCACTGTGAATCTCAGCTCGTCTTTGTCCCTTCTTTCCAATGCACAGCAGTGACTCTTACTTCTCGAAACTCTAGTTCTGTGTGCTTAGCTTCTTTCTCTATTTATTCTCCTAGGATCCATTTTATGTAATTTCATTTTTATTTCCGTGCTGAGCTCCTTTCACTAAAAGGGAACTCATTAATTTCTTTATATTAATTGTGGCTCTCATGTAAAATATTTATCTATTTTTTTGCTTCACATCAAGCAAAATGCTTTCAGCTCCTGCTGAGATTAGCTAAGATGGGGGAACAGGTGGGAAGAATACTGGTTTGGTCCTCAATACTTCTCTTTCTGAGGTATTTTCCCAACACCACAGCAAGTCGCACAGGGAAGCTAGAGTCTGCATTCTACATGAGGCCATTACAGGGTGGTGAATGGTCTTTCTCAGTGTTTGATGAGTAAAACTGGAAGGCCTCTAAATCCAAAATGTTTTCTGTTTACTTTATTTCCTTTTCCCCCCGCAGCTGTTCTAATAAAAGACCTTGCCTTTCCCTACAAAAAGCGTTGCCCCCCTTATATTCTTTGCCTATTAGGTCTGCAGTTGCTACTGTAAAGATTTATGTGTCATCTTATAGAGGGAAATTATTAATAATAGTTCTTGTAGAATCAGATCTTTAAATAGGTATGACTCTCTTATCCCTTCTCCTGACCTGCTTTACTAGCAGCCTTTCCTCATTCCCACTGTGTCTGTCTTTTCTCTGACAGCTGTGATTAAGCAGCCTTTTCCGACTGGTGGTCAGGTGTGGCTGCATCTGAGCTGTTCTCTGAAGCATGATACCAGATCTGGTGCTTCTGAAAAAGAAAAGCAGGTATTTTTTCCCCTTGTGTGACCTGAAGATTGCTCCTGTGCACTGCTAAAGTCCTATTCCTCCTCAATTTGCATTAAGTTTTCAACTAGCTCTTTGGTGATGTGTGATGCCTTTCTTTATTCCTAGTATTCCTCAATCCAGATATTTTTATGGCCTTTTAGTGAAAGAGGAGTAAATTTTATTTTTTTCTCACAGTTCTATGGTAATTTTGGTTTGGGTTTATAGTCTCCATTTTTTTCTAGTCTCTCTGGAATAAGATTTCTTTCCTTCCTGCATCTCTCCTGAATTCTGAATAAATTACTTAAGTCCATAAATACACTTATCCATGTAGATAATTCAATGGATTTCTAGTCCTGTATTTATCTACTGCTATTAATACAAAGCAGTTTCATGGAAACTTGCATACTTGAGCATTGTAACTAATGATGCATATACATTTATATATATGGGATATTAAAAAAAGCAAAATATATTCACTTCATATATTTAAAAGAAAAAACTAGTCAGAAAATGTAGTGCAAAACTGAGAGGTGGGAAATGTTTAAATGTAAGATGGGAATGATATGTGAGATTTTTCTTAAAATGCAAAATGACTATTTTGGAACTGTGAAAAAAATACACAGTTTCATTTTAAAATACAATTAAAAGGCAAAAGAAGGAATGATGTAAAAACCACATGGGGGAAAATGGAGATTAGCAATAAGTAAGAGATAGAAGGCAAAGAACTGAACCATTTGGTGAGGAAACTGAGAGGATCTCTGTGCACATATGGGAGGTTCTCTGAGTGTGAGAACATGAGAACTACACGTCATCTTGTAGAGCCTGTGCTGTGTGGATTCCACATTCAATAACTGATGCTACAACAAAAACCATCTGCATGGACTTAAGCAGTAAAGTCCTGCAGGGATTCACTATATCTTTTTTAGGGGTCTTCTCTACCTATTAGTAGAGTAAAAAACTGTTGCTTACAAAATGGTGACAGTAGAAGATGATGAATTGGGAAAGATCCATTCTAACAGGCTGCTTTGGATGACTTGGTGGGCTCATTGAACAGCTTTAACATCCCTAAACTGAAGGAATTTAAAAATAAAAAGTTCATCACTGTTGATAAACCAGGGATTTTATTGCTTCTCAGACTTGCTCTGAAAAGTCTCTGAGGTGGGACTGGTACATCTCATATATACTGAAAAGACTTCTTGGTACCACAGTGTAGCTGAGAAGGTGAGGAGAACCACTGGATGCTTAAGCAGAGGAACACAACAGTTTGGGGCCATAGTGAGGCCCTTGAGAGAAAACTGCTCAGTCCTGGTGTCTGTATTTCCCATTCTTTCTGACTGATGAAAGGTGGAAAGAGTTACAGGATTGCCTGTGAGGGCTGTAGAGGATCTATTAAAGTGGCATGTTTAATAAACTTGTTCTGTTTGGTCATGGCCCTTGGTAAGTATGTTCTGTCAGTGGGATCTGTAAGAGTTCTTGTGGTATTTTAAAGGAAGGTTGATTCATTTGATCTGGTGGCCCTTGGGTGATGATGTGGACAGAGTGAATGCATGGTGCTCCTTACAATCCTGGGCAGAAATGGTAGGAAAATGCCAGGAAGCTTCAGTGGCCAGTTGGTTCTGGGGCATGAAGGAGGGGAGGGCCCGGCCTCACATGGCATTTAGTTGTTAACTGGCTGTGGCTGCTCATGGGCAGTAGGGGGTCTCTCCCAGTGTGTGAGAGTCCAACTGTTCTGATACTGGGCCACGTAGCAGAATTGAAAATGAATCCCTCCATTTCTTCATAAACATCTGGCAGGTTGTGTAAAGAAAACCCGCATGTCTCAAAGTTGGAAACAAAAACTAAACTGAAAATCAGGGTGTGCTAATTCAGGATTACCGACTGAATGTATCACAGCAGGGTTGGTGTTTCCATGTTTCTGGCAGTTTAGGAACAAGGGGCCTGTGCTCTGCCTGGGTATCTGGCTAGTCTAGAATGCATCCTCTGACCTTTCCCATCCTTCATCTTCAGTCAGGAGAAAAGACTCGTCCAGAGACAGTCACATGTGCTCTTCCAAGGGCTGTGTGAGTTCCAAGGGGAACCTGTCTGCAGTTGCAATGCTGAGGGGTAAAAAAACCATGTTGAGGACAAGGTGTTAGAAACCATGTTGGCTGTGAGAAGGCACGGGAATGTAGCTGGGCCATGAAAGTGTCAGAGTGACACTGCTGGATGCCATTCATGTTTATTTTTTAATCAAGAAAATTGTACATGCAGTGTGACTCTCACAGAGTTCTGTTAAAGCCCTTAGAAATGCTGGCATCAGGCTGTCCATCTGACCTTTTTCTTGGATGTGTGCTTTATGGTTCACTAATGATCTGGAGGAGAAGGAGGCACCTGCCTCCTTCTGTCCCGTATCCCCAATGTACTTGTGTGCCAAAACAGACAACACACACTTTTTGTTCACCACATGACTCTGTTCTATTCAAGCCCTTGCCTGAAGGCAAAAGTTTTAATTTTGGCAGGCTTTCTTATGGTACTTGTCTGAGTGTGTTGTAAACAAAAAGGAAGTCACTTTGCTAGCAGGTTTCTGAAATGGAGGGCAGGATGCTGTCCTTGTTTTATAGACTATGATTTCAGGTATGTAAGGCTCAGGTCCAAGGACTTACTGGAGTACCTTTGAAACAACTTTACTTAACAATAACTTTGGGACTGCAAACCTGATTTTGATTTTTACTTTTTTTTCTTGAGTACTTAGAGAACAAGGTGTTATATGACTTTAAGTACAGTCCTGTGGAGTACCTGGCCATATTTGAGTGCATGGCATCTCTGCAAGTGAGATCTAGAAATTCACTCAAAAAATGGGGAACACAGACCAGTGATGGCAAATGCAAAATTGAGGTTCTGAAGGTTGCCTGGGTGCGTGTTAAAATTTCCTGGGAGAAAGTAGCTTAGGTATTCAGCTGAGATCACATTCACTGCTTCTCCAGGTCCCTGACTCTCTTGCCTGCTTATATGAACTTTTCTAGAAGATCTGCAGAGAGAGACCTTCCTTGTTTTGCCTATAGTGGCTCACAGTAGAGTGGGTCCAGCCTGTGCTCTCAGAAAAATGGACTCTTGTTGGAAAAACAGCTTGTCCTGGTGTAATCAAAGGCTGTTACTAAGCCTATGGATTAGAGGTCAGCACTGAGCAAAAGCCCTGAAATCTGTGCACTCCTGAGCATTTTTTTTTCTTGCGAATTTGCTGTTTTAATATAATAGTTGTGTGCTAACTATATAAAATTAGCACTTCGAATTCTGGGGAAGAAAGGATTAGGAGTACAGTTTTTAAACCAGAGGCAGAATGAATTTATATCCAAAAATTTCTAAATAACCAGTTTTGTATGGGAAGGTGGAGAGGTTTTAGTTTACGTGTTAAACTCTTGGAATTATAAAGAGCAAATATTTTTCTTAGTGACGTCTTAGCTGAGAAGTCCATAGCTTTGATCATAAGGGATGTACATTTCTAGTCTTTGCTTTTTCTGTAATGAGCTATAAAAATAGTAATCCTTGCTCTTATTTAAAATGCTGCTTCATATGTATTACTTGTATGATCAAGAAATATAAGTGCATATAAATAATACTTTTAATGAATGCAGTGCATTGTAATCTGAAATCTGATGTCATTAGTTTGTTCTATATACATATTTCTCAACAACACATGCAAGTCGTGTCCATATTGAAATTGAGTTCAGTCAGCAGTCACAGGTGAAATTTGATTAGATACTGTGGTGTGTTCTATATGGCCTAAGTTCTTAACTCAGATGTCTGCAGCTTTTGCAAATGAACTGGCAGCCTCTGACACTGGGTTGTCTTGCTGATCATTGGCTCAGGTGGCTGCGCATTGTCCCGAGGTAAGTGCAAGGAGGGAGCCCTGCTCAGCAGGAGGGCCACTGGCTGCAGGTGAAGGGCAGCCCCTCTGTGTATTGTGTGCAGCTGGAAGTGCTCTGTGCTGCTGGGGAAGCAGCAGGGAGCCGCAGCAAGGGAAGGGGTGGTGGGAAGCACAGCTGAGAATTGGAGCTCGCTTGAAAAGGGGGGAAAGTCAGATCACCTTTCCCTCCCTTGCCTGATGGCTGGAATTGCCTGGGCCTCTCATAGGCAGCTTCTGATCTTGTGAAATGGGGGCTTCCTCTTTGCAGGTCCTTGCAGAAACCAGGTCAGTACAGTCCCAGCGAACATTGTTAGAGAACAAAATCAAGCTTCTCATTGCTGTGGGAGCCACAGAAAGCTCAGTTCTTCTGCGTTTTCTAGTGTCTTTTGCAAAGCTGATCACTGAATCTGCATCTCCCTGCTAGTGATTGTTCACCAGCTTAATTAGGTCACTGGCCAGTTGATTGTTTTTGAATGGTTCTTCTGCTCCAACATTCAAATAGTGGTAATGGCCCTGTAGCCACTGTTTAAGAGGAACTTTTTCTGCTATTTAGCTCTTTTATCTTTCTGGTTGCTCTCTTCTACTCCACCATTCTCCCCCAATTTCTAAATTAAAAATCCCTTTCTGGAAAAGCATGCTTCTAAGTTCACATTTACATCTGGGGTACACTTTTCTTTAAGCTATAATGGAAACATAGTATTCTACCTGGATACTACTGCTCATTGAAAGTAAAGCAAAGAGCCAATGACTATTGGAGTGTATTCAAAAGATTCTCCTATGCAGTTCACTTTCCAGCATTCATTCAAAATTTTCAAAGTGTTACGATTCTGTCTTCTTACAGATGAAGCGGTCCTGTTGGTGCTTGGCCACATTCTTGTCTCCTTAGACATCCCAAAAAAGATCATAGCAGTTCCTCTAGAAAGCTTTTAAACATGTTTTTCCTGACTGTCTTTACTGTTTAACTTCAGCTATTGCTTCTTGGAGAGACACCTGGCTCCTGCTTTGCTGGTATTTCTTAGTAGGTTCTCTCCCCTCCTAATCCCAAAGCCTTTGAATTAAACAGCTCTTTTTTGGCTACATTTACCCTGTTACTGAAGGCTTCCCTTGTGCGAGCTCTGCTGGGCTAGCCAGCCCAGCAGCAAGTGCAAGGCCAGGGGGATTTCATGCTGTTTCATACTGATGTCTCTTTACAGGAGTCATCCAGCGCTGCACTGCTGTGAAGTACCACTACACCTCCAGCTCTCTGCCTCGCAACTTGCCCATCAACATCACCAACACCATCCGGCAGGATGAGTGGCACGCGCTCCGTAAGTAGCCCAGAGCAGGGCTCAGGAATGTTTGCATTGCTAAATGCCTTAATGCAATGCCAGCTGAGGGCTCGGGATCACCTCATCTAAGCATGGCACTGGGCTCTAAGCATAGATACAGATTGATTAGTGAGGAAGTGCAAGCAGCCAGCTGGAGGGGGACATGGGATTTGGAGAGGCTTAAAGCTGGGAATTCAGGAATACAGATGTGTGTAGTGAATTGCAAGGTGTCATCATATTCTGGATCTGGGCACAGACAGTTCCTAGCTGGCTTACAGCAAAGGTGCTGCATCACTGTATAGATCCTGTTGCAATTTTCTGTGTGCACACCAGTGACCTGATGCAATCCCCCCGTGACCAGTTCTTTTAGGGAACATCTCAGTTTGTCTTTGCACCAGCACCTGGCCCACAAGCTGCCTCATGCTCAAGTCCTTCCCACACAGATAACTGACCTGTAGCCTGTGACTGAGAATGATTTAATCAGTTTTTTTTTTTTTGCTCCTGCTTCTCTCTGTTTTTTTGTTCTATTGCTCACATAATTCAACATTGCCCCTGTCATGTGAGAGTCAGTGCCAAGGAAATCCTAGTTCAGCTGGAGACTGAACTAGGACAGCAATTTTACTATGGATAGCAAAGTGCTGTTCATGACACTGGTACCCCAAGCTTTTTTTTTTTTAGAGCTTGTTACTGGAGTTGTTCCCATAATACTTTATTGATCTGCTGTCTGCTTCTGTCCTCCCACTATTCCTCTTTTCAGTTCACACTGTGTGCTTCCCTTGCACTAGTCCTTTTGTCCTCTCCAGTGTCCCTTCTTGCTTCTTTTGTTTCTATTTTCAGCAGAAATTTTTCTCCCCCGACAAACTCTATCCCAAAGAAAGATGCCACAGAAGGAAAAAAAAAAAAAAAAAGCCCTTGCAGTACTAACATGATTTTGTGATGCACTCCTTCTGTACCATGCTGGTACTTTGGATCAGGACAGAAACGCTCTCCAGTTGCACAGTGTCCAGCACAATGGAACCATTTTAGATGGATTCCTTTAGTTTCAGTGTAATAGGCAAACTATCTACCTCAAAGAAGCGATGGGAGGAGAAGTCCATGCTTGAAGTATAAACTTAGAACCAGTAAATCCACATCTGGCCTCTGCACTGGCTGTTTTCTCTAGGTACTGCCATCTTCATGTCTTTTGTCTTGCTTTTCTCCTTTTCCTCCAGATCTGCGGAGGATGACGGCTGGCTTCATTGGCATGGCAGTCTCCATCATCCTGTTTGGGTGGATCATTGGTGTGCTGGGCTGCTGCAAACAGCAGGAGCTCATGCAGTACGTGGCTGGGCTGCTCTTCCTAATGGGAGGTGAGAGCCTTTTGCTTCTGCTCCTCAAGTCACCACATTCAGTATTGCTGCCTTGTAAAAATAAAAGTAAAGTCAGGACACAACAACTACATGAAGCAGTTACTTAGTGCAGCAAACTGTCAGCACAGTGCAGTTACTGCTTCCAGCACTGGGCAGGATCTGTGCTTGTGTGGGTACTGCATGTTTCTCAGTAGACCCTGATGTGTGTGTATGAGCCTTCTGCTCTAGAGAGCTGGTGTGTAGCCACGGGGACCATGTGCACAATGAGCACAGTCCTCTGGCTTGCTCCAAGTGTGCAGCCTGTGGCTCCTGTCAGACAGCTCAGCCCAGCTTTCCCTAGGAATCATGACAAACAGAGGTTAATGTAGAGCATCTTTCTGGTACTCAGAGATGCTTAGATCTTCATGTAATGAGGAAGTCCAAACCAGCCAAGTCTGGGAGGACATCGGCCCAGTGATAAGGATGTGAGCTCAGTGCTTGCCAGGGGTGTTACATCTGTTTGTCCTGGGTGGGAGGAGACTTTCTGAATGGTCAAAGGTTTTTCTGAACTTTGATTTTTCAACCTGAAAATGGGCAGTATAGACCTGGAGTCTAGTGTACTAGTGTATATTAAACATACTTCTTAGGCTTTTTTCTCCTCTATGTAGGTGTTCAGTGAATGTGTAGCAGATGACAAAAATCTGGGCCTAGAGTACAGCTGGCAGAAGTGTGGGTGCTCCTAGTGGAAACCAAAAAGTGCTGCACTTTGCAGCCCTGGGATTTGGTGAGCTAATTACCTTTCACAGCAGAAACTGGCCAAGTACTGTCTGGAACCTGATGACATTAGACACTGGAAATAGTCTCAGGAGAATCAAAGCATGGTGAACTATGACTGAGCTCAAAATTGCAATGAAAGGTGCTAAGGTAGTAGTGGTTTTTTGTGAAGAAAGGTATCCTGTAGTCCTACATATTTTCCTTTATTTTTTTTTTCTCTCTGCCTTATAAGGAGAGTGGCTGGTAAGACTGCAGAAAAAACCCTAAGGGTAATTCTTGATTTTGAAAATTCATGATTTTGAAAATACTGAGGGAAAAAAACAGAGCATAATTAACCTGTCTGAGGGCAGTGTAGAACCCTCTTGCTTTTCTCCTGCAGGTACTTGCTGTATCATCTCACTCTGCACTTGCGTAGCTGGGATCAATTTTGAGTTATCCCGCTATCCTCGCTACGTCTATGGGCTGCCAGAGGACATCAGTCATGGCTATGGCTGGTCCATGTTCTGTGCCTGGGGGGGCTTGGGCCTCACCCTGCTGGCTGGGTTCCTCTGCACTTTGGCCCCATCACTCAACACCTCCCGGGCATCCGTACAAAAACCCAGACAAGAGAACGGGGCCGTGTGACCCCAGAGAGAGCGAGGAGAGACTCTGGAAAGCGCAGCCTGGGCAGAGCTGTGGGTTAACACCAGGAAGAGGTGGCATGTCGGCGTGTGGAGAGCAGTGCCAGAGCTGTCGAAATGCCAGCCCATGGAACGCTGCTACAGCCTCCAGTCGCAGACACGGACATTGCAAGTAACTCCAGGTTTGAATTATTGGCAACTTGATCATTGATGGTTTAAGGGGGACAGTTCTTTCAATTTGTTTTTCTTCTGTTTACAAGGGATTAAGTCCAAGATTGTGTCTTTTTTTGTGCTGTTTTTTGAACTGTACCTCCATGGTCCTGTTATTGTCCAGTTGTAAGGGATGTTTACGCACCAACTCTATTGCTGCAGGTCTGTGTAGTTCAGACCCAATTTAGGGCAAGGAGCTAAGTGAAGTTGGCTTGAACACTTTTGCAACAGGCATGTCTAGTGTTGGCTCAGGCCATCCTTTCCCAAAAGAACCTTGATCTAAGCCGAGGTTGAGGCCAAAGAATTAGCCCATTCTTAGTATTAATTTATTTAAATCAGAAACCTGTGCTATTCCATGCTGTGGATTCAGCTATTTACTCACTACTCAAACTATTTCCAAAAGGAGCTAGCTGTAACTGAGCAGCAAGTCTCCAAGAAAACTCTTAAGGACTCTGGGAAAACAGAGGGAAGTTTTTCTCAGCTTCTTACACAGTGAAAATTACTCATCTGGCTAAGTAACATACCCTTGTTTTAATGGGGAGTTGTACGCAACATGCAGCTTTTACTATTCCACCAGAGGTACATTTTTCAAAATGTGTCATAGTTTGAGATGCCAGCATCAGCTTTCACTTCTGAACTAACTTCTGGGTGCAACTCCTGTTCTGTGAAAGGAGATGAGTAATTCTCCCCGAGCTCAAATAACAGTACTGCTAAAATAGCAGATGTACAGCCCCCTCTAATATTAAAGTCCAAAGGAACCACAGTGTATTTTCCTCAGGAACATGTGGCTTCTGCCCCTTCCAATGTCAAATGCCCTGAGCGCAGCGTGTCAAGAGCATGCGTGTTCTGCTGGAACAAGATCCCTCTCCAAAATGAGCACTAAGGACCTTGGTACCAGCACAAGTACTAGGGCTAACTCAGGAACATCAGCCAAAGTACTTTGGAGTGCATTTTTCTTTTATCCATCTAGTCTTTTTTTCCTTCTCATATCCCCACCCCTCTCCCAAGTGTCCAAAAACTGCACAGGTAAAGATGAGATGGCCAGCATTTGGAGATGTTTACATTGTATTTAAAATACAATACAGTGGCATGTAAGATACTTAATGCTAAAGTCAGTGTATTTATGAAAAGTGTAATTTTTAAATGGAAGTTGTAATTCTCAACTGGCATTAAAAGTACTGAAAGACTTGCTCAGTGAATGAAACCTTGGAATTCTTTTATGACTAATGACCTGACTGGTTCCCCAGAGCTCACATACACATACCAGCAACAGTGTTAAAGCTTCCAAGAGTTAAGTTCAAGTGACAAAGTTAAAACATCATTCATGTGTGAATTGTGTTCACCCTTGCAAAGTGAGTGTTCCAGTTTCAAACTCTAACCAGGCTGTAGGCTGTTCACTGGCTGCGCAGGCAAGAACCAGGGATGCTGTCTGAGCTGCAGGTCATCAATGTCACAGTGCACTTACTGCAGTATAGCCTCTTGGTCCTCATAAGGAAGTATCAGAGCAGGGTTTACTCCAGTGCTAGTTGGAGGAGGGTCCAAAGGCAGCATGGTGAGCACAGTGCACAGGAGGCTTTTAGCCTCCCTTTTCATGGATGTAGACACACCGAGCAAGGGCGACAGCCCCAACACATCATGGATTTGTTTTTAAAGGGAAAAAATGCTTTATTTTCTCCAGACAGAAAGTGAGTGATATAGTCCAGTCTATTCCTGTCCTCTGCCAAGGCCACAACCTTGACTGGGCAAGGATCAGGCATAGTACTGCAGGTTGGCTTTTTTCTTTGCTTGAACCTCCAGGATTCCTTCCATGTAGTCCTCGTGGGTGAGCTCTGTAGCTCCACGGCGGAGGGCAATCATCCCCTGCCCAATGAGACAGTATTTAGAGAGGGAATGTGAGCACCACATCAGCTCCAAATAACTGCTCCATTCTAGCTTTCACATTTCCCTCCCACCAGTACTATTCCTATGGAGGAATACTTACCGCTTCGACACACACAGCCTTGCACTGGGCTCCGTTGAAATCATCTGTGCAGCGAGCCAGTTCCTCATAGTTCACGTCAGGGCTGATATAAGCAAATGGGGAAAAACGTCTGAGAACATGTACCAAATAGGAAAAGCAACACAGGGAGTTTCCTCAGCCCCACAGTGAGCTCCCAACAAGTGACTGCCAATCACTTCTCAGCACTCAGGTACCATCGTGAGTGACAAAAAGAACCCCAAGAGACCACACCTGACATTCATTTTGCGTGAATGAATCTGCATAATTCTGGCTCTGGCCTCTTCATTAGGCATTGGGAACTCAATCTTCCGATCTAATCGTCCAGAGCGGAGCAAAGCTGGGTCCAAGATATCAACCCGGTTGGTTGCAGCAATCACCTAAGCAAAAGTAGGATCATCAGTGTGAGGCACCTGGAAGACAGGCTTCTTCTCCCCAAAGATTCACCAAGCTTCTTCCCTGGACACTGTTTTCCATCCCCTGCTAGACCACCCTGGACCTCAGCAGCACTCCCTGCTAGCTCCCAACCTTGACTTGTGTGTTGGGCTGGAAACCATCAAGTTGATTAAGTAGCTCCAGCATGGTCCTCTGCACCTCCCGATCACCAGCCTTCTCACTATCAAACCTGAGGGGAAACAAGGACAAAACTGTCAGTATGAACCTGACCACCCTGTCCCTATGTTTTTAATCACATCAAAACACTGAATGACTGTAGTTCATACTCTTTGGCTGAGGTGTTCCAAATTTTTCCTTGAAACTACAGTCCTACCATGATGAGGACTGCAACTAGAATAACTGTCAGAGCACCTAAGACTTTTAGTCCTTAGAGCTGAATGGGGCTTATGTTGTCCAGGCCCATGTAGTAAATGAGGGTGAACATCTCCAGGTGCCTGCTGCAGAGAAAAAACAGTTATATAAAGCAGGAGGCTATCAGACAGATCCCAAGATCTGACAAACTTTGCTCCTGAGCCCAAGGATTGTAGCAACTGCTATCTATCTGTGACTGTGTTCACACTCTCTGAGCAAGCCATGCTTTAAAAGACTCTGCTTACATACACAGGCGAAGGAGGCTGCTAGGCAGCTCTCAAGAACTTTACAACATGGACTAGAGCTCACCTTTTAGTGCCAATGGCATCCAGTTCGTCAATAAAGATGATGGAAGGAGCTTTTTCCTTCGCAAGAGCAAAAGCATCGCGTACCAGCTTCGCTCCATCACCAATGAACATCTGCACAAGTTGTGGACCTGCCAGCTTCAGGAACGTGGCCTGGGAAGGGAAAGAGAATCAATCCTAGGCCTCATTTCACAATAGGGTCACTTCTGAGTACTATAAGAAGTCCTTAATTAAAACAAGCAAGCAAGCAAATAGGAAAATCCCAGCCTTTGTAACACCAATTTGTGTGTATGACCTTCTTCCCCTGGAGGTGTTCTTACTCTTTGTCAGGTACTATTCTACAGCTGCACACACTTTCACGGGTTCCTTTTACCTTGGTCTGGGCAGCACATGCTCGAGCCAGAAGTGTCTTCCCTGTTCCTGGAGGCCCATACATCAGGACTCCTTTGGGTGGCTGTATACCCAAATTTTCAAATTTCTCCTTATGATTCATCGGCAGGACAATCGCCTCCACAAGCTACAACAAAAGAAAAATATTAATATATAAACCCATTTTTCTCCACAGATCCAGGCTGTCTGCTTTAGAGTTGAAGTTCAAAGACTGTTGTCCACACCAGAATCTATACATAAAGTAGCACCTCTTGGATTTGTTTATCCAGCCCCCCGATGTCACTGTACTGCTCGGTGGGCCTCTCATCCACCTCCATGGCCTTCACCCGTGAATCATACTCCGTAGGCAGAGTCTCCAGGATCAAGTAAGAGTCTTTGTTCACCCCCTGTAAACACAAGTCCTTTGCTTTTAACAGGTTCCTTCAGATAGCACTTAATAAACACGCAATCAAAGCTGATTTACTAGACCTCAAGGATGCAAGAATAACCAGCTTTGACACTGGCATTCATCAAATCACCCCAGCTTGGCAGAGTGGACAATGCCACAGTCACATTTTAAACGAGTGGTCCAGTTTATTTACAATAAAAAGACAGGGTTTAAAAAACTTACTAAGCGATCTTTAAACTTTCAGCACCTAATTGTATGTATAAAAGGCACACACCCCAAACTGCTTTTCTTTACTACAAACAGTAGTAACTGAACCCATAATACCTATCTATGAAAATTTTAGTAGAGAAATGGTCTTGGGGAAATCTGGACAGATTTGTCTTCTTTCTTAAAGGCAAGACATATGCAGTTTTCTGGCCACCATCATATCCAACTCTCACAATACAATCACTCACCACCAGATCTCCAGGCTTCAACTTCTCAGCATCAACCAACCCAATAACAGGCAGGAAATATGTCTGTTAAAAAGAAATCAAAGTGAGCAAAACCAGATGTACCAGGAGAAGATCCTTTGCATCATTCCTCACACTCGGTTGGGCAGATGGGTCTTACCTGACGTGTAGAGGTCTTGATCACAGCACACTTGCCCTTTCTCTGGGAATCCAGGTCAATGTTTGCTCCATCCTCCTCCTGGTCATTTGGGTCAACATCCAGCAGCTGAAAACCAGGGTGAAAGAGTTCATAACAATGTAACCAGGCTAGTAGGATTAATGCTTCCAACATACATGCATTAGAAGAAATAAAACTTTCCATCATCCATCAGCAGCAGAGTCCTGAAGGCATTAAAGCCATCCTGTAAAAATTGGTTTCTTCCTTTCCTTATGAAGCAGCGCACACAGTAGTGCATAGAAAGGCGTTACAAAATCCAGAACAAAGTAGTAGCTAATGGCACAGATTCCTTCTCCCATACAGCAGCTCACATTAAGGCTTAAGCTCATTAAGTTTTTAAACAGTAGTACACAGCAATCCCATTTTTAATTGCAAACTATCAGCATTCTTCTTCCTATCATCAGAATTACTGAATTACAAAAATAATGTGATGGAGTAACAGCCATGGCCTTTCATTTGCTGTTTCACAAGTTACAGAGAGCATGTGTCCAATTTCAGATGCTCAAGTTTACACTCAGAAGGGCTGTGCCACCCTCTGATGGTTTTTAAGTACAGATGAACAGTACCCAAAGCTTAAGGAATGACCCAGAGAACAAGTGGGCAAGAGACGTGCACTTTAGGTCACAAATAAAAACAACAGAAAAACCAGAAAGTCCTGGCTCTGGCAGCACTGGAAGTCTGAGAATACTCCAGGTCTTGAATCCCTGGTGAGTTCCCTGCCTTTCTCCCTGCCACTATAAATTTCACACACTTCTCATGTTACTATGTAAATGCCCACAACCCTCACCTCAATAACATTGGAGACAAGGTATGGCAGGGTTTTGTTCACTTTGATCTTTTCACTGTTTTCTTTGATCTTGTCTTTCATGGCCTGGAGCTCGTGGGTCACTCTCAGTACCTCACTCTTCATGATCTGCAATTGGTACACAGAAGAAAGAAAAAGGAATCGTGTCAGAAAACTGAGGCAAGATAAAATTAATATAGTGTTCCAAAAGCAAACAGTTACAGAAATGTAAGTCTGAGGAATAAAGGGAAATGTAATATATAAAAAAGCAAAGCCAGCAAATTAGCCAAAATTTGTTAGGAATCAAGGCTACACAGGCCATTTGGTCTCTAACTAATCAATAACCCCAAACAATTTCTTCCCGGTGTCACTTGGTAGCCTCAGCCTAATCAGTGCAACAGCTTACAGGGCTGCAATATAACCTACATAACAATATGGCCCAGATATGGCAACTGTGGCTTGGTTTGGATGTGATCTTTTAATATATACAGATACACAAGTAACTACATATACACACCTATTTTAGGTTTTTTTTGCAAGGTGGTTGGAACTAGATGACCTTTAAAGCCCTTTGCAACACAGAGCATTCTATGATTCAGCCTGGAGAAGAGAGGGCTCCAGGAAGACCTCATTAAAGCTGCCTTGTAAGAAAGATGGGGACAGACTTTTTAGTAAGACCTGTTACAACAGGACAAGGGGTATGGGTTTTAAACTTCAAGAGGGTAAATTTACACTGGATATAAGAAATTTCACAGTAAGGACAGCAAAACACTGCAACAGGTTGCCCAGAAACATGGTGGATGCCCTATCCCTGAAAACATTCAAGACCAGGTTGGACAGGGCTCTGAGCAACCTGGTCTAGTTAAAGACATCCCTGCTTATGGCAGGAGCTGGCCTTCAAAGGTCTCTTCCAACCCAAACTATTCTATGATTCTATGATCACACTAACTGTAAGGAAAAAAAAACCTCTAAGAAAAAAAGTTCTTACTCCCCATCCAACAGTGAGTACATTTACACAGGTGTCTGCAGTGCTGTCTGGCTGACACTGACAGGCCTTTTCCTCCCTTTCCTGGTTAATCACACAGTGTGCAAATACACACTGTGTGATCCCCACTGAAGTGACTGGAGCACCAAGAGATCTCAGGAGAACTGGTCACACCTCAGTTTCTTCACCAAGAAACTATCTTTTTAGAAGTCTTTAGAAGCATAATACTGTGCTGTAACACATTCACAGGACAGAACTGTTACAGGAGCCAATACAGAATCTGTTAAATAAAAATGCAAAAAATAATAAATTTAATAAAACACCCTAGAAAACATTCAAGGAAAACTGAAGGGAGGTTCTTACAAACATTTTGCAATTATAATGCTCTTACTATAAAATGAAGAAGGCTACTTCTACTCCCTTACTGTATTCCATAGTTTAAAAATAAGACACATATTTACCTTTACTGTCTTTATAGACTAATAAGGTACATTAGTAAGTCAGAATTACTTGTGAAGCCTGAAGCAGTATAGGATGAAGTTACTCTGTACAACTTATGAAATATTTTATCTCAATACTGGTAAAACGGGGCAGCAAACATTCTAAATTTTTAAGTGCTCTTTTATGCAAAACCTATCTGCTTAACATCTGCATGAATGAACAAGCAAGAGGATGGAGTGTTTTCTCCTCGTGTTTGCAGATGACACCAATTTGGGGGGCATAGTCTCGGTGTTCAAAGGCAGAGCTGCCACAGAGAAACCTTACAAAAAACGAGGACACGTGGCAGCAGGGAGGGCAGTGCACCCTGCATTGACACACGCTGGTGACTGTCTGGCTGAGGAATGCACCTGGGGGTCTCCGTAAGACAATGAACTGAACAGGAGCCAGCAATGTGCCCTGACAGCAAGAGTGGCAAATGGCATCCTGGGCTGTACTATCACGACTGCGGGCAGTAGATAGAGAGAAGTGTTCAGTCCCCTTTATTCAATACTTTAGATCCTACCTAGAGCACTCAGTCCAGTTTTGGTGTACCCCCATACAGCAAAGACATTGATAAAATGGACTGAGTTGAGCTAGGGCCACCAAGATGGCTGGGGGCTGGAGCATGGGCCCTCCTGAGGGAGGTGGGTTTGTTCAGCTGGAGAACAGAACTGGGGAAGGACGTATCAAAGAGACTGAACCAGACACTTCACAGCAGTACACAATGGGCAGATGAAATAACAAAGACTGAAACAGGTGAAGCTCAGACTGTAGCAAAGCAAATCTTTATCCTCACGAGGTCTGCCAAGCAGCAGCACTGAACACCCCGTGAAGCGGTGCAGTAATGTCTTTAAAGGCTATCAAGATCCAACCGGCTAAAGCCCTGAGTAGCCTGGGTTATGGCTGACCCTGCTTTGAGCAGTTTGGTCTGGAGATCTACTCAAGTGCCTTCCAACCTAAATTACCCAAAGATCCTTCCTGACTCAGGCCACAGAACAGACTTCTCCCTCCCCTGTGTAACTTTAGCTAAAGCATTCATGGCTGCGTCGAACAGCCGCCCCCTCAGATTCCTCGGGTCGATGCTCTTCCAGTAATTCTCCCCTACCTCTGCGGTTCAGTATTCCTCAATCTGCCGTTCTCGAGTCAATTAACAGGGTTTAATTTTATGCTGGCCCGTGGCTGTGCTAACCCGCCCGCCCCGAACAACAGCAGCACAGAGTTCCCGGGAGGGCGGCCCGGCTCCGCTCCTCGGCCGCTACCTTGATCTCGCTGTCGAGGAGGCGGGTGCGCTGCACGATCTCCTCCGTGGACATCTTCAGCACCTCCTCGCCGACGCCGTCCTGCGGGGGCACAACGGCAGCGTTACCTTCAGCCCGGCCCGCGGCTCGCCCCGGCCCCGCCGCCGCCCCCGGCCCGGCCCCGGCCCCTCACCTCCGACTCATCCCACACCGACGCCATCTTTCTGCCGGCCCGCGGGCACGCGCACGGCGCGGCGGGTTCGGCGCGGCAGATTCCGCACTGCGGTTCCCGGCGGCGCAGGGCGGGCGCAGCGCCACGGGCGGGACGGGCGGGACGGGGGTTTCGTGCACCTTCCCCTCCCCCGGCGCTGCCGCCGCCGCCGCCCCGATTGGGGCCCCGGCACCCGCGGCCGTGCCGAATCTGCCGGCGGGGCGGGGAGCGGCCGGCGGGTCACGTGCCGCCCCCAAACCTGCTGAGTGATGGCGGCGGCGCCATGGCGGGGCGGGGCGCGGCGCGGAGCGGGCGGAGCCCGGCGCGGGAGGCAGACGGGGCGGTCTCCCGGAAAAACCCTTTATTACAGCCAGTGCCCGTACACAGCGGAGAAGGGGAAGGGAGCGGGGTCGAGTCGCGAGCCGGTCCCGCGCAGGGGAGGCCGAGGACGGCCCCGGCAGGCACAGCCCGAGGGGCCCGGGAGCGGCTCCGTCAGTCCCGGCCGAGCCCGCGGGCCGTCAGACGTAGCCGGGCTTCACCGACAAGCGGCGGCAGTTGGGGCAGCCGCGGGTCCCGTTGGTCTGGAGGCACCTGCAACGGGAGGAGGTCGGGTCGGGGGGGTCTCCGCGGCCGGAGGCTCCCCCGGCGCGGCTCAGCGGCCATTGCACACCTCAAAGCTGTTCCCCGTGGGCCCTCCCGCCACGGGCAGAGTCTGCGTCTCTCTCCCATCCCTTCCAGGGAGGCACGTGGGCAAATTCCTGTACAAAGGTTTGTTCCTGTACTGCTGGAGACAAGTCCAGAGAGCTCATCGGGCGTCTCTCACTGCACGGTAGTTTGATGCTAGTTCTGGTGTCAGTGTGAAACTTTGTTATTAAATTCTGAGTTTCCAGATTAGTTTTCAGAGTGTTTTGTAACACTCGTGTTTTATCTACAATAAAATGTGGTTGAGCTAACTTCTTTCATGGCAGTAGCATGATAACAGTCTGAACAACTTCACCTCTATGTGTGCCACTAGCCAAGGGAGAAAGTGAGGGGACTCGGGAAAAACCCACGCTGCCCCTGGGAGGGAAGAACTGATTCCCCACGAGGAGTCAAGTAAGAATCTGTGAACTGGGCTGACCACCTACGAAGTGAGGACATCAGTGAATAATTGTTTAGAGGACAAGTGGGAGTGTGATGAGTATGATGGCTAAATCTCACCCTCCAAGGCTTTGAGACTCTTAGCACTGCAATGGGATCCGGCAAGGCAGGATCAAGAAAAAGGTAAGCAGGTGGTCAAGACAAAGACTTGGGGAACAGCATGCATAGGACTGCTGTGGGCATAAACAGATCTTTCCTATGACTAATGCCAATGACAATAGTTTTAGTGCTTCCAGCTAATTACTTCAAGTGGAAGAAGTGGGAGCAAGGTAGTGCCTGGAGCTGGTTGTTCTTCTCCCCAATGGACTCTCCACACATGCCACAGTACAGCTCCATCTCCTCCACACATTCATGGAACTTCACCACGTGGTCACGCAATTCTTGCTGCTGCTCCTTCGTGCGATAGATCCTTTCACACAGGCAGTGGAGCTTCAGCAGCCCGAGCTGCAAGGACAGAAGGACAGAAACATAAGACGAGTGAACAACAGGGTGAACACAGACCAGAAACAGGGGTGGGAACCCACAGCCCCTGGAGAACCCTCAGCCAGCTGGAGAAACATCAGCAGGCCTCAACAATTCCTGTCATTAACCCTTCTTTGTGTCACAAAAGGTAACACCAGGTTTGAGACACTCAGCAGCTCTTCCACTCATGGTTTCCCTGAGCTACCCATGACATGACATACATCACTTTCCTTTGCTTCCAGCCAGCACATCAGCAGCTGCTCAGGGCAAAAATGTTTTTCAGGAAGAGACCTCTAGTCCTTCAGTTCTCTGCCTGTTCCATACCCCATTTTCACTGCTTCCCATTCTGCTTTGCCTATCCCATTCTGACTCCTCACTCACTTTTCAGACTTGCATACTGATGCTTACCTGTGCAACTGCTCACAACCAAACACTTCATGACAAAGTAAATCCCAAACACTCAGTGCTTAATGGGAATGCTAATGAGCAACAACAAGCCTGAATACTTCAATGTTTGACATCTTACATTGCCTGACACAAGACTATGAAGAGCGCTGAAAAGGAGCTGTAGGATCCTACCTTGTTCCCTAGTCCCTCTGCCAGCTCCTGTGCCTTTTCAATGCTTTCCAGAGCCTGTGAATTGAGAGCACTGGTTGTTAGTTCTCAGCCAAATATATGAAAAACAGGCTTTTACGAATGTCCTATGAGAATTATTTAAAAAAAGAGGTAAAGTACAGAGTAAAATTTGGATTAACAAGTATCCCTGCAACACTGGAGAATCAAAAAAGCCTTTTTTGGGAGACTAAATTTCCCTCCCCTCCCAAAAGTTAATCCATGAGAAATGGCTGGTTTCTGAAAGACCACAAGTAATGCAAGAGCTACATTTCTGTCGCAGTCAGTGTCAGTGTTGACAGAGGCTGGTCCCCAAACAGAGAGAATGCAGACTTATTTAAACTCGGTCCCACACGCTCATTTGGGGCTGGCACGGAGCACTAGCAAAGCAAGCCTTGTCCCCATCCTACCTTGCAGGCTCAATAGTTGTTGGGCAACTTCAATTTCACTTGTACCAGAAGTGAGGAAAGGGATCACCAGCACCAGTACACCACACTCATCCATTTTTTCTTTGCTGTTCATATTTCCACCTTGCCTTACTTACACATGGCGTGATGTAGGAGTGTTCTGCTATCCATTTTTAAAATCTGAAGAAAATATTTAGCATAGCAGCTGTCATACCAAATGACTCCCTACTTTCACCTAGATGTCACAGTGTTCCTTGCTGTTCTGATAATAATTAGTCTCTCTTTTCCAGAGTTATTGAGATCTGCTTCCTATTTGTCCAAGGGGAAGAAGAGGTCTCCCTTGTGATGCAGTAGTTTTCAGGAGGAACATTATAACATTTCTACCCTGTAATTTGGTGTTACTGCTATTGTAGGAGGAGAGGACCAGATGAGATGCAAAAATGTGCTGTGAATGCAGAGGAGATGGCATTAGACTTGTGGTGGCAGCAACAGCCTAGGATAAGGAAATGTAGGAGAGGGAAGCAGGAACTAGAGGCCAGCAGGGAGAACATAACTGAGAACCGTGCTTAGGCAGACTGAGTGTGTACTGGAAACTCCTGAAATTAATGACTATGACCAAGAATCAAAGTGAAATGTGTGGGGTAGGGGAAAAGATGTTGACGAGTCTAGGGGACAGTTTGTCTTGGACAGGATTATGAGACTGCACAAGAATGAGGTCAAGCAAGCTGTGAGCAGCCTGGGAGCATCGGTTACATTACATGCAAATGAAATGGACTAACTGGCCAAAGATACTGGGAAGATGGAGGAAGCTTGAACAAAACCAGGGAATCTGCAAGTGGAAAGTTAGCAAATTGCTTTATTAAGTAACTGATGCAGGGATGAATAGCATGAGAAATGGAAACTGGGCCTGGCAAGTTGAAGAACAGGCTTGGGTGAATATTTAGGGATGTGACATCTAAGGAGGTCACATTTGGCCGACAGACATAAGGTCCCTGGCCCAGGAGGGCAGACTTCCCTCTAATGCCTGGAACAGAATACAAGATTCCTCCACTTTGTTCTTCTGTGGGATTTGGTGAGATTAGAATTCTGCGCAAAGCCCTCATCATGTTCTCACAAGTGAGAGCTGCTTGAAATCAGACAGTGGTTTGAGATAGAATCAGTGAATGGAAGAGTTTGATGAGTGCTCTGAATATTCTCTCCTGCAGAGGCCTACCTGCTGTGCCCTGTCCCGTTCTTTTGATACTGAGCTAACTTATCAAGTCCATAGTTTCTTCTCCCATTGCTGACAAGCACTGTGTTCACTTACTCAGATTGCACAATGTGTCTCACCCAACTGATTCCCTGATGGAGGCACTCAGATGCTGACAGCACCCTGAACTGGTCTATTCTGACATATACTGGACATACTGATTTCTGGGATACTTCATTTGAGCTAAAATTCTTGGTGTCCCAGTATGAGTGATAAGAGCAAATTTTTATCATTTTTAGACCCAACCAGCATCTCGATGTGGCACTTTGCACAGTTGTTCAGAGCTAGTTCAGGGCTAACCTTTGAGCATTTCATTCTGTGGCTGAGTAATGTTCCTGCCGTGCAATGTCCTGCATCTAGTGCAGTCTGGATTTTAACACACATGCACAATGTCTGCGCATTTTCAAAATAACTAACTTCACCCCCTTGTTCTATATTGACTGGTTGTTTATCCCCAAATAAAATAAAAATAAATATCTCATTCCTCTGTTTCACATCAGAGTTTACAGACCGTCAAAGTTTCTCCAGGACTTTTATGCCACATTTGCCTGCAAAGCACATGGTGGAGCTGTAGAGCTGTCTAAACTTCATTAGCACATCAATGAGCTTAGTCATAGAGCTAAAAAGTAGGCAGGAGAATCTATTTCAGAGCATAAGGCTTCCTTCTTCCAGTGCTGGTTTCTCAGCATAGAGCTTAAAAGTCATCAGGATTGACTAATGAGGCAATTCTGTAACTTAGCAGTCTGACTCAGAATGGATGCTCCTACCATTAGTTACAAATTCCTGACTCAGAGAGACCATTCAGAGAAATATAACTCTACAAGCAACAGGCCCTGTTGGTAGAAACAAGGGGGTACAGGTCTCTTCTGAACTGTACCCTCACCACAGTGCAGTACAAGACTGTGCTCAGATCTTGTCCTACAAACCTCTGTAGGAACAAGTTTGTAACTGACCTTGTCCAGCTCCTTTTGCATCATCCAGCACTTAGTCACTCCTAGCAGCACCTGGATCAGGCCCAGGCGGTTCCCAATCTCTGTCATGATGCTCATGGAAGAATCATACCGAGGGAAGGCTGTCTGCAGAAGCAGGGAGGAAAACACGTTTTGCTATGAACTGCTTTTCATGCCCTCCTGCTATTCCCCCTATCCTTCCTGGCAGGGAGGAGCTGTACCTGCACGTCCCTGCGGCTGCGATGGATATCTGCAAAGCAGAGCAGACACAGTGCTTGCAGCGGCCGGTCACCATGCTGCAGGGCAATCTTCATGGACTCCTGAAAGAAATTGCCTCTGGTCAGTAGAACAGCTTGTTCCTGGTTCAAAACAGCAAGGCTGGGACTTTGGACTCCAGCCACTAAAAGCTCAGCTCCAAAGAAGTGGCACCATCTTTTAAGGCAAGGAAAACGTTTTTCACATGTTCCTTCCTAAGGGCCATTCATAGACCTAAATTTTGAAGCCCTCTGGGCTAGAGAAACCACAGCTCTAGGACTGGAAGGCAGCAGAAGATCTACAGTCAAGTGTGCATGGCAGGGTATCTCTCTTTCTCTAGTGGTGTGGCAGGACGCCCTGGCAGAGCCCCCAGAGCTCTGCCCGTGCCCGTACCTCACAGCAATCCATGGCGTCTGCCAGGCGCCCCAGCTTCCGATAGGCCACGGCCATGTGGTACTGGCTCATGGCACGGTACTTCAGGCTCCAGCCCTTCCCGTAGTCATTCACCAGCTCAGCAGCTTTACATGGGAAAAACAAGGCTTTCTCGTAGTCCTGGAAGGCACACAAGCACACAGACAGCAGTCACAGCAAAAATAAAGCAAAAATGAGAGAAAGAAAAAGACCAGCTATTTTTTATTTACTAACACTGCAACAGTTACCAGATTTCTGTACATCTTTAAACTTGTGCTGCTCCTCTTCCATGTGCAGTATTTTGGTGGATATCAAATTGTGAAAGATGGAATTGCCATATACTGAATTCTTATTATTCTCTGGGTTCAGGACACTGGGGCAATGACCCAGCAAACGAATTTGATGTAGTATGCCATTAACTTTATTCTGTAAAAATCATTTGCCCTCCTCTATAAGCAAAGGCAGAAAACTTTCTCTGCTCTTACATCATCTCTACTTGTAACACCTACATGCAGCCTTCATTTTCTCTAAACGGTGAGTTTGGATCTCCAAGAAGCTCATTATCCATCATTGCAGGAAAGAGGAACTAAGACCCCGGCCTCATCAAATTCACAAAAAGTAATAATACATCTTAAACTTTTTTTTTTTTCATTAAAAGCATGCTAGAAATAAATCTTATTTTACAATAATTATGTAAAACTTATCTTAATATCTAAAACCATTCTCAAGTGAGTTATATGAGACTGCAGAAGTGAAAAAGTCCTCATATTTTTTTTCATTCTCTACAATGCAGAAAGGAAACCACAGCTTCTCAAATTTCCTTTCTCCCTTCTTATTTCACACCTGAAAAGTATTCAGCACAATGTTATTTTCTTTATTTTTGGTCACCACACTTCATGTGATGATCTTCTGTGAGTGAAGAAATCAAGACCTTGTGAGAAAAACCTATTATTTGCTGTTTGTACCTGAAGTTAGAGCTGGCAAATCACCTCTGTGCTCAGTCCCTGCCTGGTTTTACCTACAGCTTGCTGGCAGCTATTTGCCTACAATAGTGGTAGAAATAGAGAATCCATCAGTTTTGGCTGCCAGCCCTGTGTCTCTGATGTGATCTTCTTTGAAGCTAAGTTTGATCTCTTCCACACACATATTCACAGCTGCTCTGCTGTGCTGTGTAAACATGACACTAATCCTCCCATCCATACTGTGGCGGAGAGTACTCCATTTGGATTTTACAAAGGGATTTTAGCTTACAATGCTCTCTCAGTACTTCACTTCCTATAGGGAAGACAAAGGCTGAAATCCACGTGATTTCAATGCTTCCCTGAATCTGTGGGACAATCACCCTCCTGCCCCTTAGGTTACTGTACCTTTATCTGGGTGTAGAAGTTCCCCAGGCTGCAGCAGACTCGACACTCCAGCATCTTGTCATCGTTGTTGTGTGCGTAGCGTAAAGCTTTCTCAAAGCACTCCAAAGCCTTCTGGAAAATGCTGAGGCCCAAGAAGGCATTGCCCATGCTGAGGCTCACCTGGCCATTCAGCTGCATGCTCACAGTGGTACCCTGCATGTTCAGGCACGTCTTACAGTAAGAGATTGTTTTCTGGAATTCACAGAGTTTCTCATTGCTGCGAGCCAGGTTTAGGTAGCTCTCTGTAAGGAAATCTGGGTCTTCCAGCTCCCGTGCTGTGTCAATCTGGACCACTGCAAACTTTAAGTAGAGAAGATAGTGTTTACAAAAGTGTGTAATTTATTTAAATACAGCTCAAGCACCCACAGAGTAGCACCCTGTACTGGAGGAAGAGGCTCATCTCTGAGCAGGGCAGACAAGGCCATCAGCACACGGAGAAGCATTGCATGCACCAAGCAGTTATCTGGTGGTTTAAAAGGCCTATGAAGACTCAGAACTAACATCTCCCTCTTTTCGCACAGTCTCTGGGCAGGGAAGATGAACTAGGCTGGCTGTAAGGGGAAAACGGCTGTTAAATGGCCCTAAAAGGCGGGAGGCTGGTGAAGCAGGAAACATCTGACACAATGCAGTTCTGTTTTCTTCCACTCATTGTAATGTATCCCATTTTCTCTGGAATTCCTAAGCTATTAAAATAATCTATTAATAGAAAAAAGTAAGCTACTTCTTTAAGGAATTTTCTACTGATAAATTGCAGTCTTGATTTTGACAGTCTTGGTTCTGTAACCTCCAGAATTTGTTGCATACTGTTCTCTTAAATGAAGTCTCTTTCAGGCTGCAAACTCTTCTATGCAGTAACTCTTATGTTCTGTGATGAAGCAAGCACAAGCATTCAAGCTGGCTTGAATTAGTATCAGTAGCAAAGGTAAATAGTTAGCAATTTTCATTAGACATTATCAGTTAGGATTATGGATGGCAAATTCCAAAGGAATCAATTACTTCCTTTTTATATTGTGGCTACACATAATAATTTAGGCTACTAGAACATTTTACATTATTTGGAAATAAAACCAAAGCCAAACAAAAAAACCACACACAATCTGATCCCACTTTCTGTTCTTTTCTCAGGTAAGGAATTATGTTTGGGTATACTAAGCTCATTGTTTTTCCTTTTTTTTTTCCCCATGAAGTCTTCAGTATTTCCTTCAGGTAGCTACATCTTGCCCTTTTTTCTTCTTTCCTCCCCAGTCAGTTTGTTGGTTTTGCCAGCACCTAATTTCACACCACTTAACAGAATTGTTTGTCTTCAAATGTTTTCCAAGTGTATTAATACCTCTCCCTTCTTCTTCATCCTAAGTACTTGGTTTCAGTATAGGGCTTTGACACGTGCATGGCTTTACCAGTAAGGTGTGCTCCTCTCCCTGCTCCAATTCCAAACACAGCTACCAAAAACTTTTCAATGAGATGTAGACACCCCTTTCACATTTTGTTCTAAATGCTGAATGATAGGCAGTCTAGTAAGAGACAACCCAAAACATCAGGACAAGAATATCAAAGCCCTTTAGTAAGACCCTATTTCAGGCTGGGATAGTTTCTTAAGACTATTACAACACTCTCTTGCCTTGTCTTACAGATTCTTGAGTTGCCCTCCCAAATGCTGCCTGCTGCTCTTTGTACACATCCTCTTCTCAGATTCACACACCAGCTTCTTTTTGCTCATTTAATTAAACTGTTTATCCTCATGTGCTTGAAATGTAACTTCAGCTGCTTTTTACCACTCTTCCATCAAGCCCCATATCCTTCCTTCTTTCTTCTATACTGTCCTGACAACTGGAAGCTGCTCCCTGACCTCAGCTGTGAGACATCTGGGATGTCTCAATTACCTCACCAAAACAGCATCTTCTTTTCCTCTCTTAATCAGCCCCCCGGCAAACAAATAATTGTCATTAGAAACGCCCAATATAAGATATATACCAGATATGAGCCAGAAGCTGAACAAGATAACAGACATGTCTCTAAAAGAGAGATACTTATTCTACAGAATCTACTTGGAGTTCTCCTTTTATGCTGACATACAGACTGTAAACAGCTTGTAGTGGACAAAGGCCCTGCTCTCATACCTTTTCTTGAAGCCTGATAACATGGTGTGCCTGTATGTGGGAAATAATCAAGAGAGCTTCCCATGAATAACTGGAGAACTTAAATAACCCAGGAATCCTGATGAACCAGACCCAGTGAAAAATCATATTCTGTGTATCTTGTGGGCTGGAGCTCTTGGTGAGCACAGTGATCACACCAGAACATGCACTCAATAGCTGGTATTTTCCATTTCACACAAAACACCCCCCACTTCAGGTTCTGCTCTCCAGCCACGTTCCAGCGTGGGTGCGACACAATGGCATGCATTCTTCTCCAGTTCACCTTACCTTCAGCATGTCTTTGTATCTGCCCATCTCTGCGTGAGCAGTGATGAGGCAACCCAAAACCCGAAACCTGCCAGCAGGATCCGCAGACTTCTCCAAAACCCTCATCCAGACTCGCAGGGCCTTTTCGGTCTGATTAGACTGGTAAAGATGGAGTCCTTTCTCTATCTGCTGCTTTGTCTGGTCCTGACCCATCTCCCATGGATTAAAAAGCCTCATACACTAACCTCTAAGGATAGCAAAAAGGACGTGCTTACAAGAGAACACAACGTAAAATGCCCCACTAGAAGGGGGCGGGTTGTGTGCTCAGAGGGCCCAGAGCCGTAAGAGCCCAGCCATGTCAGGGGGCTGGAGCTGTGGTAGGCAATGGCAAGAAGTGGTTGCTCAGCACTGAAAGCAAAATCCCAAATCCACTAGGCAAACACCTTGCTTGCTAGGGCTCCATCAGTGCATTCGTCTGTCCAATCCCGTAAACAAAGAGCAAAAGCACGACAGGGAGAGAAAGAGAAAAATCTCAAGCCTCAGGAGTGAAACTCAATCTGAACAGCCAGTGCTGGTCTCCTCCCCATTGGCTGCAGCTGCTCCTGCCAGTCCAGCTCACGTGGCTCCCAGGAATTCTAGTCAGGCTCCCCAGCTCCCAAGGTCACGGTGCCAACTGCCCACCCCTGCCCGCCAGTATGCAGCTTATAAATACCCCAGGGAGAGACAATTGGCTGCAGTCACAGCCGCAGGATGTCTCGGCTGTCTCTTTCCTCTCTGGCCATCCCCTTAGACAAGCACTGCTGGTGGTGAGCTAGCTTGGGAGGAAGCAGACTCAGCTGGAATAGTAGCTTTAGGAAAAATATATGCCTTAAAAGTCAGGTGTGAACAAGGCAACTTCAGTGTGTACACACGTGCAGTGTTACACTTGCAACAATGTACTTGATATTTTGCTAGGCACAAAATCAGCCTCCCTTTTGAGGACCTCATTTGGCATCATGGACTTTTTTTATGGACATAGGTCAGCTCTGTCACAGATTTGCTGCAAATACACCTCTGACTTCCTAATTTTAGGGACCAGGAGGTAACCATCCTGGAAACCTTTGTTCTTGACTGAATGTCGCTCCCTGTCATCAGATGAAAGTGGCAGTCCTCCAAAAGTTTCCAGCAGAAGTCAATGGCACTGTTTAAGTTCTGCATCCAGAACTTGATGATCTTTTATGATGAATAACAATAAAGACACAGAACAACAGGTATCTGCACTTTTTTGTTGCAGGAGAGAAGTGTTAACCTCATTAAAAGATAGGTTTATGTCTCCCACACTGCAGATGGCTTCCTCTAGGAGTCACATTTAATACTCTCACCAATGTGCTGCAGCCTTGGTGGTCCAGAGATTTATTCAGTCCTTCTTAAGAAGATAGACCAAACCTGGGGAGAGGGGAGCAGGTGGAGAATGCTACAGGGATATTGAATGTTTTTCAGATGTAGAAGTTCCAAGAACCAGTTTTGTGATCCTTTAACTGGGCAAAGAGAAGCAATTTGAAGTTTTAACAGACCTGCCTGCAAAACCAGTCATGTCTCCAGCTGCCTCCCTGCTTCTTGGTGAATTTGGTAGCAGCTCTTCCCCAAGCAAAGGTCAATACCTACAGAATCACATCAAAGGGTACCAATCAGACTATCCTGGTCTGTCAACAAAAACCCAAGGGAGCCTTCCTGAGGTAATATCCTTAAGGAAAGCAGGATGCAAAATAAGGAATAATAGTCTACCCAGAGGCTTTACATCATAGCAGTCATGATCTTAAGGGATTACATCTGTCCTTTACCCAAAATTCCCTCAGAAAAGTATTTCAAAAAGAAAAACACTTTAAATTGTAGAAGGGTTTTGCTACAATAAGACTGATTCTCTTTTGGGAGCTCATACACACTATGATATTTGCATTATTTAACTTAGCTTTGTTTTTCAGAGATGCAATGTGCTAGATGATATTTCAGCATAGACTATATGTAGTCTCAAACTCTGGAAGTAGAAACTATGGAAAAATCTACAGAAGCTGAAGAAAACTAATGGTGAGGCACTGCTGGGTAATGTGCGAAAATCACTTCAGCAGCATTGTTAAAATTATTAGCTAGGTAGTTGGTAGATTTTAGGACTTGCAAAAAAGTCTGATTCAGAATATTAGAAAATCTCTCTTCCTTGCAGTAATTCTTTTATGTTTCTCTAGATGTAGGTGATGGGATGGCAACAAGATGCAGAAGATCAGTCCCCATGGAAAGCATTGACAATGGTGAGGCCATTCAGATTTCTAGACTTGGGAGAAGTTAAGAGGCCATAAAATAGCCACTTGGAGCCTGCTCTGTAACAGAATCAGCCAGGAGTCAGGGATGGGGAAAACAAAAATGACATCATTCTTGGTAGATCAGACTATTTTGCAAAATTAACCTTCCACAAATGAGCTGCCTGTAACTCAAACTCATCCTAAGATTCTTTTAGACCATGTCAGTAAAGCACTGCTCCCTTCCCCACACCGCATAGCCAAAATGAAGAGGGTGCCTTGCAGCCTGACAAAACCTATCTAACAGGAGATGATCTGCCCTGCATTCTGTTAACCTCACTTTGCCTCCTTGCTTTTGAGCACTACTACAAGTGCTTAGTTTCTTAGGAATCAATTCGCAACTCACCTGTTGAGATAAAAACACCCTAGTAAAATAAGGGCTAAATCCATCAAGTTCAAATGGGTCATTTTCAAAAAACCAGGAACATGCTCTGATATGGAACATACCACTCTGAGCCCAGCTGCAGCTGCCTAAATAAGGAGGGATAAAAGATCAACACTGCCTGCCTGTACTACTTGAAAAAAAGCAATGGCATCTGTTTGCAGCTCAAGATAGCTGTAATTCATTCAAGATTCAGGTACAGCTTCTACAGTTAATAATCCACAGTTTCTCCTCAGGAAGTGCAAATAAATGAGCCTGAATGGTGCTTGGCAACATCAAATAAGGAAACCTTACCTGCCATACACGCAGTGTGACTCATCACGCACTCACTTCTTCAGAGAGACCTCACTGACCTGCTTCTCCTCCTCCCCCCTGCTCTCCATAATGCCCCTGGTGACTCCTGGCTGCATGAAGAGAGCAGAACGTGGCAGGAAAAGTCAGGAAGACTGTAGTCAAAACACATAGTGAAAGGTGGAGGTGGATGTGAGAGGAAAAAGGTTTCTCCTAGAACATTCAGCATCAGGATTTCATCTACAACTTGGTGTATTTCCTACAAATGCTGATAAATGTAACAACTCATGTGAAAATGCTGATTATTTTCAGAGATTAATATACTGGCTTTTAGGTGCAGTTTGATTGTGTACAGATTGGTGGTGGCCTTTTAAGTTGAAGAAAAAGCCTTAAAAAAAAAAACCAAAAAACCTCTGACCCAAGAGTGATCTGGTGTCAGTTCTGTAAGATGCAGCTGGCAGAGCTTTGATTGTGTAAGACAAGGTGAGCGAAATTTCTGCACAAGCTGGAATCTTCCATTCAGCCTAAACAAACCCTTTTTCTGTTTCAATTGTTTCTCTCCATCCTTGGTCTCAAGTTGTATCTAAACTGAAATCCCTCCAGCCTCTTTCCTCAACAGCTGCAAATTAACTGCAGGGATCCCAGCACAGTCTGTAACAGGTGGCTCTGTGCCTTGTGCCGCAATTGGTGCGCTCAGGGCAAGGAATGCAGCACTGAATCCTGATGCTTTGCAAGTGCTCTCGGATTTACAGTCATGTAGGAAGTGATGGGGTGAAATAGAGTATCCCAGATAACACAGGAAAAGGACATGGAGGAGAAACATAGCTGTCCCAAAAACGCTTGCAAGTCTCCAAGATGCAGGCCAGCAGAAGGAAGCAATAACATCAGGAAATTTTAGGAGCTTTCAAAAATGCACCAAATCAAGGCCATTGTGGTACTTTCCTTCTGAGAGAGGCAATATTCGTGTCAAACTTGTGGCAGGTTTCTAAATGCTTTGGCTATGCCAAATACTTTTTATTAATTTGAAGTGAGACATCATAAAAGATCTTAGTACTAAGAGCAAAGCAGGTAGCCTTTGCTTATCACTAGTAAGTAATCCAAATCCATTTGCTGTTTCCCTGTGTAGCACTTCCAGGATGAAGAGCACTGAGGGCTGCCTTGATGGTACCTTGATGCTGCAGAACCAGGACAGATTCAGGCAGCTTGGCTGTGTTCCTGGAAGGGGAAGGCGTGCAGCTTGTGAGAGTGGCATCAGCTGGTGCCTCTCTAATCCCACACAGCACCACGCACTGGTGCTGCTCCTACAGAGCTGAGGGCTGCTGCTCTGCCCAAGGTATTGAGCTCCTGAAACACCCTGACGCACCAGTGCATGCACAGGCAAGTGGCTGCATGGCACCAGTTCCGTGAGGCTGGATATGCCTGCTCCTCACTCCCAAGTGTTGCACATATGTGCATTATCCAAGATCCTCAGCTTTTCCGTATCTAAAGGAGACTGGACTGTCAAATGATCAAAATGGATGTATATCAACCAGAAAACCTCTTCCATTTCCACTCAGAGTAGCTCATTTACACAGAAGTAAAAGCCCAGGGCGATATTATACATCCAGAACAAGGGGTATTGGGCCATGAATATCTTTGTGTCTCACAGCTGAGAAACTGTAAAATAGTTAGTTCTCTCATCTTTCTCTTCATGTTCTCACACTTGGACCCCAAAAAGAACCTCAAGTTTAAGACACAAATACAACACACAAGGACTCTTCTCAAACAGTTTAATAGCAAATAAACAAAGGAAGGTACCACACTTGGCATATACAAAATGACTTGTTGTCGGTGTGTCTGTGCAATTAAAACAGCTTTAAGTTGCCCTTTGGGACAAAAAGAAAAAAAACACACACACAAAAGGAAGAAAATTCCTTTAACACATACTCGCTTGTTCCAAACTTGTAACAAATCTTTTCATTTTTAAATCCACTACACAAACTCTGTGATCAGATCAGAAAAGCAACACGCGCTCCTCTGCTTTTTAAACCATTAAAGTAAAACCTGTAATTCTCTACAGAGTACAACACAATTTCACACAAAAAGACAATTTGTTTTGCAAATCAAAACAAGAAAAAAAGGAACAGCTCAAACAAGGTAAAGAAAAGCATTTCTACGACTGAACCACGACTTCGAGTTGATTAAATCCCGTTAACTGCAGAACAGACTCTACATTTGGTCATAGTGGCAATTTGTTTTCTCGTCACATTGTGAATCACTTTACATTGTTTTCTAGTAGAAAAGGCAAAAAACTGTACAAAACCCCTAGTGTTAAATACAATGTTTGTACCAATAAAAAAGCCCACAGGTTTGTCTCCAAAATGTAAATTTTCTTTTTAAATTATTCACAAAAAGCAGCCAAAAATCAGAAAGGCAGCTGCTGCTCCACTGTCTCAAATCCATTAAAACCACCACAGAACAATTAAAACAACCAAAGGAAGAAAAGGAAAGAAGAAAGGAAAGAAACACCCAACATTTGGCATTTTGGTTTTCTTCAGATATTTTTCCACAGGTTTCCCCAAGGTTCCTTACGGAACCAAACGCACATGTACAGAAACGTACTGGCAGCTCCTCCACACACTGCAGGCCATCAGTGCCCCCTGGCACACAGCCCTGTGCATTCAGACTGTGGGACTAACAGCAGCCAGCCCCCAACCCTACTTCCCAAATAAATGAGTCTCTACCCTTTTTCATTCAGCCTCACGATTCACTCCCAGGTACATGTATCATATTCAAATTGTTCTCTTTTGTAAGCAGATTAAGGACTGTCTACACAAGTCTGGTCAACACCTAGTGAGAATACAGTATCCTCAACCAACTCAGGAGTAGGACAGAAAACAATCTTTGCATCTTTACATTATCCCAAACACTGGACAAAATTAAGATTTCTATCCAGTCAAACTCTACTTGTTTTCTCAGCAAAAACCCTTCTCCTGGAATTCCATTTCACATTATTTCAACTATTAAGATACTTACACTAGCTTGCTGCTGCTTCTGACTGAAACTTCATCACAGCACACACTCTTCAGGTGCCTTCATCTAGAAGCTACTTCCCAGTTTCTACCTGTGCAGATGGTACGTAGGGCAGGGGAAGCCTGCTACCCAGAGAGCAGTAACCTGTTCTAGTTCATCCTGCAAGCCATCAGAACTGCTCAGCTCATTACCCAATTAAAAATGAAACAAAAACTAAAAAAATCTCCGCAGAGATTCCCCAGCTAAGGCCCTTGAAAAGAGAGCTGGGGATGGTACCCTGTTCAGGTAACAGCTTCAGAGGCTGTTGTATTGTGCTTGTCATTTGGGAAAAGAGCCAGCAGTTGTAGGACCAGTGTTACAAATGCTTTCTCTGGGAAATTTAAAACACTTTATTTCTTGAGCTAACCTAGATCCTTCCAGAATCCTGCCACCAAACTCTGATGGTATTAGACTGGGGCTGGACTTCACAGAAATGTGCCCTGAGTTGTGCAAAATGCTCAGTGTTTGAAATGAGCCCTAGCTTCAGACAGCTTTGGAAACAGAAATGTTGTGAGTTCCCCCACCTTCCTGCTCCCAGCTATCCCCTTCCATCAAAACTTCCACTAGGGGAACAGTGTAACCAAGCACCCTCAGAGCTTCTGACAGCGCTGGAGATGGAGCAAGGTCCAGGTGCTCTGTCAGGCAGACAGTCTAAGTGCACAGGTAGATGCCCTCAGGTGGCTTCCGATCAGATATTAGTCATACCAAAACCACCAATTTAAAGGATACCTTTGAAACGCATTAAATTGCTCAGTTTTTGCACAAACTATAGAAAACAGAGAGGTGAAGGTGATATATACGAGGGTGTGAAGAAAACAGCAGGAAACATGCACAACATTTCTGGGCACTATCTTAGTTTGAAAGATTAAAACAAAAACATCACATTTTGCTGAGGAGATTGTAGTTACAAAAAAAACCCAAGCATGCCAGAGCTTAACAAAATACAACATCAATTTTGATCAAATTTTCACTGCAGACTGATAATCACACAGGGAAGCAGGGGAAAAAATAAAAATAATAATTAAAAAAAATCCCAGTAAATGTCAGGGCAAAAATGTAGCTACAATCAGAGGAAAACGTAGTTCAAGTGTTTTCTGTTGATGCCACTTCAAGTCACAAGTTTGAACTCATAAAAACACATGCTGTCTCCTCAAGCACAGAAACCAGATCAGCAAAATGTGACTAGGAAGTCTCCTGAAAGATTGAGTCACACCATATAATTGACTTTTTCTTCGAACTGTGTTTTTAAAACTAAGCACACAGAAAAAACTAAGCCTAGAAAGTGATTGGCTGTATGTTCACAGAAATACAAATACTCCACAAGGTATGCTAGCAAGGCTGCTCTGAAGACAAATTACAAAGAATCAGATTCACAAAATCAAGTGGTTATCTTACGAAGGTCTAGAAAAATAGAAATTCTTTTATATTCAAATGCAAGTTTAAATATTCCCCTTCAGCAGTCTTTCTAGCAAAACCAATTTGGCAGCACAAAAAAAAAAAAAAAAAAAAAAAAAAAAAAAAAAAAAAAAAAAAGAAAAGAAACAAACATAATAAAAATACACATCAGCATCAAAGGTCAACACAAGGTCAAAGGTGAGAGTTCAAGCATCAGAGAAGCTGAAGAGACAAGGATTTGGACGATGTACTTGAACGCCACATCGACATGCTTTAGGCACAACGATGAACAAACGGCAGGAATCTAGAAAAAAAAACAAACCAGAAAGAGGGAGACCCACTGAGTTACACAGAGCAGTACATCCAAACACGGAGAGAGAGAACAAGAATGGGCACTGTACAATGAGATCTCCTGGGGAAGGGAGTTGACAGGGAAGGGCAGCACATGCCAACGATGGACAAGTAAAAGTCAAAGTACATGAAAGACACCAAGTAAACATCAAACTGCCAGAAACCAAATGGAAGCAGAGGCCTGGATTTCCCTCTCAGCACCCAGTCTGGGGAGCATTCCATAGCCTAGTGACACACTGGTTAGAATGCAGTCACCTTGCCCCGTGCCCAGTGTGTCTACTACCTCTGTTTAGAACAGAGTAAACTCCCTCCCCAGGAGACCGATTCCAAAAAATATGGCTCCAGGGCAAACATTTTTGCCCACAGAGATTGAGACCATGAGAGACAAGACAGAGGACACAAGGGATTCACAGGTGGTTTGACGTTTGAGACTTTTCTTGCACTCTAACATGGGAAGTTCTTAGGCAGTAGTAGCCCAGCAAATCCACGTTCTTTCCTTTAGCTACAGTCTCTTCTCATTCCCTAGGAGCCCATGTAACTGGGGGTGGGTGATTTGGAAAAGGGAAAAAAAAAAGATTATACAAGACAAAAAGCTCACACATCAGAGAAGAATTCCTTAAGACTTGACTGCAAGTTAAGACTTGTCCTAGCTGAGCACTTGTCATACCATTAGACCTGCACAGGGATTTTCCATTCCCAACCTTTTATGTAACAGCCCTCAGCTCCCTGGCTTCACAAGGAGGAGATTCTGGGCTCTGAGAAGCTCTACAGTCACTGTTGCCAGTTTGATGAGCAGAAAAAATGTGTTTCCTGAAATTTTCTTGAAGCGTTTATTAAAAAATAATTCTTACATTAAGTGACATAAATACCTCTGTTCCCTCCCCTCAGCTTGTGAACTGCAAGAGACAAGGAGTATTTTGAGATGAGAGTGGGAGGCAGAAGAGAGAGGAAATGGTTTGTTTTCTTATTCTGCCTCCCCACTCTGCCTCCCCCAACTCCCCTTTAGCTCCTGTTTGTGGCCTTAATCTTCAGCACATCTCAAAGCTTCTGGTTACAGACTAGAACAAGGTGAGATTTGCATATTATCTAACATAATTTGAGAATAGCAAGTGTTGCATTCTTGTTCCAAAGCAACAAGAAACACATTGTCTACTAAATCAGCAACACTCTTATTAGAACTGCTTAGATTAATTTGCTTTTCATGCTTTCCAATAAAGGGAAAGGACTTTAGTACAGAGTTTAAACCAACTCCAGCAAACAGAGTACAATGCAACTTTTGCACTTGTTTCTATATTTCAAGAAAAACTCTAGATAATTTGCAGATTTCACTCTTAAACCAGAAAAGCAAATTCATCATGAACTGAGGCATGAGAAACAACAAGAAGCATGAAATCAAGTGACATCTTAGCATGCACCACTGGTACCCTCTGTGTGATTTATCTGGGGATTTTCTTCATATGGATTTTTCAAATATTTCTCCCAGCTATGTTGAGTTTTATCAAAGCCCTATGGAAAGACTGGCCTATAAAATCAGAATCATGAGATGCTGGACGAGGTCTTAATGACTTGAAGAAAGCTTTTCCAGTTTGTCCTTGTTTTATTCTCACAATCATGATAATTCTGCCTTCTGTGTTTTATATTTGGTGGCAGGTATGCTGGGGATATCAAACATCTTTATGTTTAAATGTCTGCACCAAGAAGTTTTCAAAGCATTTTACCTATTCATGGTTGCACCCTTCATTTGCAATTTCATTTATCAAAGTTGGTTTTAGGTATTTCCAAATAAAATAGGAACAAATTCGTTCTGCTTTGTTGTTCTTCCCTAATCCACAGCCATTACCAGTTCAGTTAGATTCAGCTTGCATGACAGAATTATCATAATATGTGATTTTCAGTATTCAGGTGAAATGTCCTGGTAGATGCATTTGCCAGTGAGATTCTTCTGAGCTGGATTTTTTTAAAAATGCCAGCTTTGTATTATAAAAAAGCTAAACTACAAGGAGCTATCCTATTTGGAACTGTTGATTATCTAGGGGACTGAAGAAATGATGATTTCATTTACTATACTACTGACACTAAGTAGTATCAGGCTAAGTTCATAATTCTTTCACCTTGTTACATCAGTAAAATCAAATATCTCCTCGGAAAAAGAAGAAATCTATGAAGTAGACGATTTCCACGCAGTAAACTAAAAATATTTTAAGTATTTCCTGGTGGCACACGTAATAAGGAATTATATTTCATCAGAAGTTCTTTTAGCTTTTCTTGTAGAAAATGAGGTTCTTTGGCTTTAAGCATATAGCATACTTTGTCCATGTGGCTGCTTCAGCCAACTTTCTGCAGTTTATTTGAACTCCCCCAACTCTTATCTTACTATCCAGGAAATAGAGTATTTGACACTGATTTCATTTGCACTTGAATGAGAGCATGATATGAACTAAAAATTTAAAAGCCCCAAGTTCCCAGAATCCCAGATTTTCCTGCTAATAAGTGAGGAAGAAAACTGGCTTAAGACTGAAAGGCAAGAGCAGCCTAAATCCCCACAATCAGCAGCAGCCACCAAACAGACACAGAGAAATGTTGACTTTATCTGATCAGTTTTGTTATCAGAAAAAAAAATCTGCCCAAGTCACAAACTTGATACATTTATTAACTTTGGCAACATACACATTGATACACCAAGAAAGGGAAATCTGAAACAAATACACAAAAAGGGCAACATCTTCAGCTGGTGAAAACTGATGCAGCTCTACTGCATTCAGAGAGCTGAACTGCATTGATTCAAACCATCTGAGGATCACATCTTTTAAAATTTAACCTGCATAGATTTATTTTCTTTTTCTTTTTGGCAATACTTATAGTTACGCCAGTAAGGCACAAGAGCTAGCCCAAGTTAGGTGTCTTAAGGTGATTATGTCTGGGAGGAGTCACTGATCAAACTAAGCCACAGTGTAAACTGGTGAATCTCCTCAAATTAACAGGAGTTGCACCTATTTGCAACAATGCCAAGCTTGATCTGTAAGTTACAGTATTGAGGACACAGTATAGGATGAAGAAGCTAAAATATCTAATTTTGGGCAAATGAAATGACTAGTAAAGAGGCCAGAGCATCAGGTTAAAAGAAAAACAGGACAAAGGTCTTGGATAGTACAGTGGGGTAGGATGCAAAGAAGGTAAGAGTGACTGTAGAGACCCCAGAGCACAGTGCTCTCCTCCACTGGTTCACAGCATTCATCTTCCTCGTTTAGCAGTTGTTGGGCTGCAAACAGGCCACTGAAAATCAGTAGTTTCAATCATGCACATCATTATGTGTGTAAAACAATCACATTCAGGATTCTACAAAACCCTGGCCGTTTTTTCCAGTGAAATAATTTAGGTAATAAATATTCTCCACCCTGGAGCGGTATAAAACTTCTATAAAAATAGAAACAACATTCTTGGTTACAGCAGGTTGCACTTGGAGCAGTTGCTCCCAACTATGGTTTTTTATGTTTTTTTTTTTTTTTCCTTTTTTTGAAAAGTATATAATTTATATATATATATATAAAAAATCCCATTATCACCCTGGAGGCCTTCACACTTCAACACTCTTTTCTCAGAAAACCAGGACACATCTTTCCTATGGTGCAGAATTCAAGTGTACATGGTTCACTTCAGTGTATGTTTACGTTTCTAGAGAGATTCAAATAATTAACATAGAAAGGTACCACATGCCAGCATAACTGGGAAATTTGGCAATCTGGCCTTTGAAACTTTGCCACCACAAAATTATTTAAATAATACTGACAGATTTATCTGTCTGCCATCAATATGGACAGACTGACATTAACTGCTTGATTTTCAATCTAAGAACTGGAAAGGGCTCCCCTTGGATGTTACCTATCAGGCCTTGTAATTCTGAGGTTTGAGATCCTAGGGGGCCTAGTCCCTGGAAATGCCCAAGATTCCCAACAGATCACGGCACACAAGTGGGGATTCGGACCCAAGATCTCAGGTTTGATGGGTTCAGTGCTCCTCCTGCTGGAGCAGAACACGAAGTCCTGACCCCACGTCTGACCCACACACATCATTTAGCAGCTGGCTCCCAGACTGCAGTGTTAGCTGGAGCCCTGGGAAACAGCCTTACTACTCAGGGATACAAAGAAAACAAGGAAAAAGAGATATTATGAGGTAAATTGAACTTCTGTTAAAGATACAGAAATTGTAAACTTCCTCTTGTGACAGAGGTGGATTTTGGTGGTTATAAAATGGAACTCTACAAAGATGTCTCGAAACAGCTCAGGCCAGAGTGTCAAAAGTCCTTTGAGCCCCCTAAACCAGTGAATACCAAAGGCCCTTAGCAATGCACTAGCAATTTCACTGGTGTGCAGAAAAAGTGTGTGTTCAGTTAAGGGGTGCATTCCATTTTCCTTCAATATAAAAGGTAACAGCTTGTACCAAAAGGCAGAAAAAGACTGAATGGCTCAGTACTCTGGTTCCACAGCTCCTGGTTTAGCCTGTTTTGCACTGGTACACACCACCTTAAAGGAAAACTGCAGCAGAGAGATACACCTAATTACTAGACCAAGTCACTGCATGAATTTTGTTCATGAAAAAAAAACAACAAAAAACCCCAACAAAACAGGAAGTTATCATTTCAATAAACAATGAGCGCTTACATTATGCTTATGAAAAGGAATTCATAGCAATCTCTGCAAAAAAAGGACATTATTCCACAGAAATGGGCAATGTGATCAACTGTTAAAAAGAAAAATTGTCAAAAATTTCTGCAGGTTACCAGGGATCTAAAGTTTATTGTTTCCAGACCCAGATGTATTCATCCAGACTAAGCTGCCTCTACCTTTCCACAAAATCTAGATGAAGTACATAGGTTAAGTTTTCTTATACATGGAGAAATTCACTGCATCTCATTAATATTCCACTGTAGACAGAGAGTGAAATTTTCTGGGCAGAGACATTATCTAATAGTTTTATAAAGTGCTGTGTACATTCACACTGCTATATAGACCCTAGTTTACATACAGCAAAGAAAAAAAAAATCACTGCAGTTTTCCTTTGGCTTGATAATGTGTTCACCCTTTTAGCCCGTCTACTGCTTTAGAGATGATTTATTAAATCCCCACCATGGCACACAGTTAGGGAAATTTCAAAGAGCAGATGGGGCATGACAAAGGCTACATGGAGTCAGTTCTTTCTCACCCAGGACTCTGTTCTCCTTGCCCATCTTTGTTTTCATCAGCTGTTCTGCGTTATTTCTGCTTTCCCTTCTCCTCTCTACCCCAAGGCAGTGTGGTGTCAGTTTCTGCTGCTCCCTTTAACCTTCTCTCCCCACCCCCAAGGAGCTGGCATTGGTCCTTCTCAACACACACTGGTTACAAACACAGCAAACTTCAATTAAGGGAGGAAAAAAAAAAACAAAACTAAACAAAAAAACCTCAGCGATATGGCACCTAAACTCCAAAGTAAAACACTGGAAACAAAAGCACAAACTTGTCCTCCATCCGAAGCGGGATTCTCAGCAGAGGCTGCAGCAGAGTCTTCAAGGGAAGATGTGCCAGATAGAAGGCATGGATCAGCTTCCAGGACTGTAAAAACACAGCCTTAGGGCTTCGAATCACTAAGTGCGCTCCTCTCCAACTTACCAGAAGATCCTTCTCACTCCAGTCCCGGAGGGGAGGGTGCTCAGTATGGCTTGCTGTCGTTCTTGGAGCGCTTGAGCTGTACTTTCAGCCGCTTCATGCCGATCTGGAAGCCGTTCATTGACTGAATGGCAGCCTGCGCAGAGACAGGATTGTCGTAACTTACAAAACCTGAGGAGAGGAAAACACACAATTACCCCGTGCCAGAGCTGCATGTAATGGCTACTCACAAATGGAAATGCAGGCACTCACAAGGTCAGAGAGGACTGCATGAAGTGCCACTTTCAGAAGCTCACAACTGTTTCAGATTCCTCATAATAACTTCTAAAGGCTCTCAAACAATGCATTGGTTTCTGACATATGGAACTTTGGCCAGAAGATATATACAGCTCAGGAAATCAACATGTTTTAGTGTATCAACAAAATAAGTACTGCTGTTTATAAGAACTCATACCTGGGAGAAAACCAAACCTGGAAAATGTTCATCCAGATGCAAAAGCTCATTAAAGATACAAGGTGGAAACCACCCTCATGACACTATGGGAGAAGATTTGTTTGGAGTGAAATAGCTGCCAAGGAAGGGTAGCACTGGCACCACTATTGTGTTTAGGTTGCTCTCAGATGGAAGGTTACACATCATTCCTGGAAAAGATTATCCTGAAAATAAACTTCTCCAGTGTTTTGAAGGAGCCTATTTTAAATAACTCCACTCAATGTCTGAAGCGAGAATAACTCCCACTCCAGTCAATGGCAATGTGTCCATATATAGGTGTTATAGCTGAATGATCAGCATATTTCTGTGCTCTCACAAAGCATCAGATTGTCCACATCTTTTGGCTGAAATAAGAAAAAATTCAGGATTTTATGTAGACACAAAGCTATCAAAACCATAGAGAAAGGCGTGCCTCTCCCATTCCATCACAAGAAATCTCCACCTATCAAAACAGTCATGAGAGGTTATGGCACTACAAAAATGCAATGTGGTACCCACAATAGTTATATCTATAAAGATATTAAGAGAAACAATTCATAATCATAATGTGCTAAGTAATATATACAAATTATTATTGCAAGTATTGAAAAGATAGGAAGAGGCAAGAAGAACTCTCTCAGGATTACAGTCTGCAAACACAAATAATAATCACATATCATTCTGAGTTAGAAGGGATCCACAAGGATCAAGGAATCCAGCTCCTAAGTGAATGGCCCAAAAGGGGATTGAACCCACAACCGTGGCATTATTAGTGCAGTGCTCTAACCAACTGAGTTAATCTCAGTGAGAAATATCTAGGGCCAGAACACTGTAATAGGGCACGATAGTATGAAATCGTGAAAAGCAAAAAGTCACATTGAAAATCAGGAAAATACAGTTTATTGCTGGAAGCATTTGGTTTATTTATTTATTAGGAATATATAGAGATTCCCTACTTAGTTAATAGCTAGACTAGACAATATACTGAAAAAGAGTACTATGAAAGTCACCTTTTCACAGACAATGATTTATTAGAATAACAAAATATCCTGAGATGGAATGGATGCACAAAGATCACTGAAGTCCCTGAGAATCACACTGTTTGTCTGAGAGCACTTTCCAAACACTTCTTGAACTCTGTCAGGCTGGTGCTGTGACCAGTTCCCTGGGGAGCCTGTTCCAGTGCCCATGCACCCTCTGGGTGAAAAACCTTTTTCTAATATCTAACCTAAACCTCCCCTGACTCAGCTTCAGGCCTTTATCTCAGCTCGTGTCACTGGTCACCAGAGAGAAGAGATCAATGTCTGTCCCAGTGCTTCCCCTCAAAGGAAGCTGTAGATCCAACATACCAAAACACTTGCTTAGATTGGTCTGCTTGTCAATGAAAACCTTGGCAGAGACGACATTTCCAAATGGCATGAACATCTGCAGCAGATCCTGATCCCCAAATTCCTGGGGAAGATGGTAGATAAACAGATTGGCTCCCTCTGGACCTTCAAACAAGTAGAAAAATAAATTCAGAAAGAGCATGGATACCACATACCCACTGCACAAAAAAAGGTGGAAGAGCCAGTCAAGACAAATTTTCTAGATAAAACAATGAAACTACTGTTTACAGTCCTGCAGAGCACTTGATTCCAGAATAAATGAGCATGACCCTTTGCTGGGATTGATCACTCAAATAATTCTAGCTCTTTCTGACCGCTTTTGTTTGTACTTTACATATTGTGTCAAAACTGGTTCACAGATATTTGCTGTAATGACTGCTGAACAGTAAAGTTGGAGTGCTAGATGTTGACTGAACAAAAAAATGGATATGCAAAACCTGTGGTCCCAAAGCAACTAAGTAAATTTCCAAACAAAATACAAATAATCACATTGCTTGTAATCTGACAGATTCTCTTCTAAACATGCTACATTTTACTGAAAACGTACTCCTACATTGTACATTACATTACATTTAACCTGAATCTGAAGAGTGAAAAGACTGCCATTAAGTAGCTGTTGGAAGAGGTGAAGGATCCAGAAAACAACATTAACAAAACCACATCTGATTCTCTGACAGTGCGATCTATCAGGCTGTGGACTCATATTCTCCTTCCCTCTGAGAACATGCAGGAGTATAATTAAGGAAGCACTTAAGAATAGACAAATCCCATGAGAAACACCCTATATAAAAACTACTTTGGGCAGCCCATAGCAGAAAGATCCCACAGACCTTTTTAATCTTCAGTAACTCCTGGATTCTAAGAAATGACGCCAAATAAAAAAATCTGCAGGCAAGGAAGGTGCAAGGGCTAAGCTTGCCCTTTTGAAAACCCGTCTCAAGTAACTTCTACAACTTTCTGCCTACCTTCTTTTTGACTTCCTGCTGCACCAATACTCTGCTGTGTTAAGAGACTCTGGTTATAGAGTGTGGGCAGTGCAGCAGCAGCATATTGCTGGATTCCAGAATAAGCCTGTGTGAGGGCTTCCATTGTGCTACCTGTCCCATTTGAGAGACCACCACTGCCAAGTCCTCCATTTAAGGCTGCCATTCCTGTATAAGAAAGAGGAAATAAAAGCTGACTGAGTGTTTCCACTGAGCCAGATCAATAACCTTTCAAATGCTCTGCAAAATTACAAAAAGCAGGGAGCAAAAAAATCACCGCAGAGAGCTATCACAGGCTGAGGAATGAGAATCAGCTATTCCCCCAAGCTGGCACGACACATAACTTACCTGCTAAAGAGCTAACGTTGAGGCCTGCTGTAGCACCTGCCAGTGTCTGCAAAGCTCCAAGAGAAGCCATTGGATTAACAGAGGAGCTGCTACTGGAACTAGGTGAGGAACCTGCTATTAAAATAAAACAATTAAACTTCAACTAATATTTTTTAGTCCTGATAATTCAACTTCTTCATTAAGTTATTCCAGTAGGAAAAACTAGTAAGGAAAAGATTCAGGCAACACAGGATATCTTATGTAAAAAAACCCCACCCCAAACCCACACAACTTCCTTGATCATACTGCTTGTATGTTCTAAGCCCTTCCTACATTTTAAAAAATTTCTACTTCATCATAGCATCTGCTCTTTGTAGCAATAATAATGTCAGTAAAACATCTAAGATTGAGACATTAAACAAATACTGGCTAAACTGTATCTCAACATAAGGTAACCAGCAGTGATGTCCTGTTTCCTGCTGCCTAAAGTAAGAGTCACTTGCTATGTATTAACATATATCCTTGAAACATCACTCAAGGTGAAAAAGATCTGCAACATAGGTAGTAGGGACATTAAAGAAGGCTGAACATACAGTTTTCCCATACTGCCAGAACAGGAACACCACATGCCCAGATTATTTTCACACATTAAATAATTTTCTATTAAAAATCCTGCTGCTGCAGCTGGGGCTAGGACTGAGAGAAGCTGAAAAGTTTTAAATCCAAAAATAGTCTGTCCTCTATTCCAGCAACATCTTCAACTACATTGATTCAGTTAGAGAAGTCTACCAATATAGTACCTAGGACAGTAACAGCTTACATGGCTCACCAAATTCTACACCAGGTAGAGTTAGTTCTACAGAACTCAGCATCAAAATCATGAGGAAAAAAAGCTGGTATGTCAAAAGAAAAAGAAGTTCACACTGAGGTCATCTACAAAGATTTTGGACATGATAAAATAAGAAATGAATACTATTTTCTGCAGAAGAAACGCTATGTGTATTGCTATTAACCAAGATGTTTATATTTACTGCACAAAATGCACTAGAAAATATTTATGGCTGCTAAAAATTAAAAGATATTGAAGACTGATGCTGTAGAGGCATCTTGTAAACTGTTTGCAAGAGGAATTTAACAGTTTGACCAAGGAGGTAAGAGAAGAATTGAATTTGAGGCATTTCCTATTTTCCTCATGTTTTGGTGATTCTCAATTATGCTGCATACATCCATTAAAACTTTTAAAAGAATTGTCAGCATCTTTCAAGTAGTTTCACACACACTTAATATTTACCATTTCATCTTTGTGACATAAAGTGTCTGCTGCGGTGGGATATTGGAACTATTTGAATGGAGTACAGCCTAGCAACCCCCCTAACTAAAGTAGCTGTACCTAACTAAAGCTGCTTGAGAAGCAGAACTGCACTTCACACCACTTTTTGTAATAACAGTTGGATTGACAAACCTCCTCTAGTACACGTTAAGACAAACTGTTCTAATAAATCAAAAACTGAAAGTCAATGTCCCAAACTATTTTAAGATGCTTACTCTGATGAAAAGGAGACACTTCCTGTCTTATTATCAGTAGCATATTAAATGTTGGGAAAACACAGGGAACAAGTTACAGTATAACCCTCAAGCCGGTAGAAAAATTAGCACAGCTGGCTGAATAAAAAACAGAGTTCAGAAATCATATAGTTACCTGGATTTTATAATACCACTTGTTTCTGCAACATTTCAAATAGACACTATATTTGACAGATGAGAACACCATTTAAAAACCCTTCCAAACCCATCCCAAATAAAATAGCAGCAGCTAAGTTAAAAATGGCTAGAGAACAAAGTGAGAGGGAAAAAGGATACTTTCCCTACTTTAAAAGACTGTGATTTTAAATAAGTTAAGTTAAACCACTATAAAAAGCCTCTCACACAATTTTTTTAGTTTAGCTGCCTTTATCAGAAATTTCTTTAGGCAAAACAAGAAATGCTTTAGTACTGAAAATGCCGAGAAAACTAAAGACTTGTCTGTATTTTCTTTATCCTGTGTACATAGCAATTGAAGATAGCATCCCATTTCTGATGATGACAAAAGGTAGATAAGTAACAGTAGAGCAGAAATACAGGGCAATTACAAAGGAATGCTTCCTGTGTATAGCCTATATACCAACAGAGCCATCTGTGAATGTAGGATTTTTTCAGCCAAAGGCAATGTCTTTATTACAAAGTTACAATTTTCATTCATTAATTTAATTGGTGAAAACCAAATTGTTGGACTCTACTAAGTTCTAGGGCACAATTTCTGCAATTTAATAATGCACTCTGCTAAGAAAAATCTGATTTTTATTTTTAAATGATCAGGTGACAACTTGACCTGATATCCTGCAATTCTGTTCTTGAAATATCTAATGTCTGTTTTTTCCCTATTCATTTTCATCACAACAATAATGTATTTGTAAGCTGTAATCATATCCTTCTCACATGTCAGTCTTCTATTTTTTACACTATTCCTAATAGCAAAGGAGTTTCCCTGTTCTAGTCATAATTTCTGTTCTCCTGTTTTTCTTGTGTTATTTTTTAGATCAGAAAAGAGAACAAAGCAACGGGAATGGGAAATCCATATTGTTTTATACATGTTCTTTATCCCTAATTCTTAATGTTGTTTCTGGGCAGTTTTTGGTGCGTTGTTGGGATTTTTTCTTGCTACTAAGGTTATGTTTTCTTAAATCTACATACTGAGTTATATCTAGTAAAAAAGGTGAACTCTAAGAGAAGTAGCTGAAAATGCTTAAGAAGGTTTTAAGAAAATTTGAATATGTAATAAAGAACAGCTTTGTAGAAAGATACTGAAAGACATATTATTAGAAAGAAAATGAAACTCAGACAAGGGCATCAAGTAGCAACTTGTGGAGATAGGTGAACCCAGAGAACACTAAGTCTGTCCTAATTTAGTCATGTAGCATCCGAGCAATGACCTAAAGAAAAGTTAAATTCAGGTGACAAATCTGACTGAACTGTACCTGAATTAGTTCCAGTAAAACCAGAAATATTCTGCTATCTCTGAAAACAATTTTGTTGTTGACACATCAAGGCCAGGAAAATCATCTAAGCTTTGAGGTTGCCTTTGGAAGGAAGAGAAACTGAAACCTTAGTGTTTGCAACCATTCTATTTTCCTCTGAAGTAGATAATTCTTATTGGTGCTCAAGTCAAAAAGATGGCAGACAAGACACTCCTAATCTGAGATACTTCTATAGTACTTCCTTGGATGTTCCTTTCACAAGCTACCAGTTTGAGTTTATTTACAGCCATGGTCTCTGCAATGACCACTACATAACAGCAGCAGACTGTTCAGTTCCAGAGCTGATCTTCAGCAAGGCTGAAGGTTTTACTTCACCCCATTCAAAATATACAGCTTGGATAGTGCTTGGAATGATCTAAAGAAAATTGTCTGAAATGGGTAGGAAGGCAGCACAACAATACTTAATCCCTCTGTGTTCCACCATTCCAACATGTAACCCATCCATAAGTCCATGGACTGCACTGTGTAGACTTCCAAGCTCCCCAGATACAAATAATATCAGTGCAGGTGAAAGAAAATCAAGAAGACAACTATGCAGAAGGACTGACTGGATTTTTCCACCAATTATGCAATTTGAGCAGAGATGTCCAAATAAGCATCAGGTGAACATTTGGATGACAGATGGAGAGAAGTCAAGGAGTTAGTCATCTCATCTGCAGTTAGGTTTAAGAGGTTATCACAGAAGATGTTGCCATATGTCCCTCATACAAGGCAGGCACTTACTAACACATGGTACTGAACTGCTATATACTGAATTTCTTCAAGGTCTGGGTGTGGTTCAGGAGGGATAGATGTTTTCTGTGTGGAGCCCAACAGCCTTCTATGTGAACATATACAGAGTGAATGCACTTACGAATATTAATCAAAACAGAATCTCAAGTTTACTTGAAGACTAAAGAGTCAAAAAGCTGTATAATTACAGGAAGTATCACGGTATTGAATGTGTCTGTACACACTGAGGCTTCCCCTCATCCTAGTTTGAGTGTAGTTCTAGAAGGTGAAGCATATTTATACCTCTAACAAAAAGCACTAGAACTACTTCAGAATTTGATGTCAGTGACTACTTATAGACAACATGCCCTCCAAAACTTTTTATTTCTTTTGAACAAAGCTAATTTTTACTGTTTAAAATGATATTTGAAATTAGGTTTAAAGAGCAATACAATAGTGCCTGCTTCATGTTACAGGCCTGTGAAAAGTTAATTGATAAATTTGTATAGGATATTAATACAAATGATCCACCGTGAATTGTTGAAACACAACCATTTAGTGATATGACTGATGATCAGAAGGTTATTTGAATTGAGCACAGAAAGTACTGGAAAATGGGCTACTTCCCATCCCTGAGCCCCTCCAAAAGCGTGATAAAAAATGGAACAGAATCCTGAAATATGTCTCTCATCAAGGAAAAAGGAACCTGCATAGTTCTGTGGAACAGCCAAAATTCACAGAGGGGAAGCAAACTCCAAAGAATCACTGAATAGTAGCATAACTTCATTTGAAAGGAACCTCTGTAGATTATCCAAACAGTCTGCTCAGAGCTGATCTAACCTCTGAATTTGAAAATGTCCTTTCCAACTGAATTCTCAGTCTCTGAAATGATGGAGATTTCACAGCCCCTCTGGCACCCTGTTCCTGAGCTTGAACACTCTTGCCAATAATTTTATTTTTCTATCTAATCAGAATTTTCTTGGCTGCAACTTGTGTCCATTGTCCTTGTCTTTTCACTTCACACTTCTGAGAAGGGGCTGTCTCTGCTTTTTCTAGTACATCTCACATTTGAACTTCACAACCTGCCAGCCCTTCTCCACCTCAACAAAACAGAGAATAAACTTACTGCAATCATCAGACAAGACAGCCAATAAGGAAATCTTAGTTTTAAATGCCAATCTCAACAAATTGTAACCTGACAAAGCATGAGGAAATATAGGAGAAACTGTCAGACATATTGACCTTCATGCTTCCTTTATGATGAAGAAGCATTAGTTGGTTATGAATACAGCCCTTCTGTAGTCTGAACTCTTCATAGTTTTTTGTTTGCTTTCTTTTGTTTTTTAATTATAGAATAGGATACATAGCTATGAGTCAAGATAAATTTTAAAATTTCAATCTTTTAAGGATTGCAGACCATGAAGATTTTATGTAAAAAATGTCCTGCACTCTTTGAGTGAACACTCTTTGAGTGTTGAGAGAACAAAAATCTTTGAGTGTTGAGTGAACACTCTTTGGACTAATTATTTCTTGGGAATTTCTTTAAGTAGAAAACTGTGCAAAGCACCCATGGTTTAACTCCCAATCATGTGACAGAAGGTTTTCTAAACAGCTTTTCCTTGTAATCTCTTTATAATCTCTTAGCCTGGCTCCTTGGTCCTCCTACGCAACTCAAAATCTACCTGTGGAAATTTAAAACCCCCTCCCTCCAACTCTCTTTGGTCTCTCACAATCACAGGTGAGGATGTGAACTCTCTAGGATAGAAGCCAGAGATGCTGGAAAACTGACACTCTGAAAATACAGGGTGTCTCCCTTCTTATGCCAGGATTTAGTAATGACTCAAAATAGGATAGAAATAACTGAGCAGAATACCGATCCTCCTTTGTGATAAAAACTTAGTATGTCTCTCATAAGCACAATTGAATTTATTTTTAGTTTTTTGCTTGTTGCATTTAATGATCACATTTAACAACAAGGCAGCAAAAGAACACTACTTGAACATTCTAGTATCTCTTGTCATTGTACATAACCTAAAGTTTAAAAAACCCAACTCAAGAAAAAACAAAACACAAAAAAGCCACGCTAAAAGAAGATACTGATTTTTATGTGCAACTCACACACTAAATTCTAGACAACTACTTTCCAGTGAAGTGCTAGGTGTCTGTTTATTCTACTTTTATGAGAAAGTTATAATATCCTTCTCTTCATCAATGGAATATAAACTGTACTGTTCTAGTGCACAGAACGCATTACCTCACGCTAAAGGCATTTTCTCTTTCCATATTGAGAGTAACAGGGTGTATTTACCAGTACCTGCCCAAAATCACAGATAAACCAAGTATATGATGAGATTGTAATAATATGACTTGAAGGAGGTCACCTATCTTTCTGCTTCATGATGACCTCAAAAATCCTTTTTACTCTAAATTAATCTGACCATTTGGAGGAAGAGACACAGCAGGCAAAAAAGCTTTTGCTAGTGGCAAAGATATCTATCCTAAACAGAGGCCGGTGAATCCACTAGTAAACTGTTTATTAAAAATCAACATTAAAGTGACAAAAAGGGATAGACAAAACAGGTGACATCTATCCTGAAAGGACTTCCAGGGCAATGCAGTCAGGCTACAGCAGGGGCAGTCTCTTACCTGAGCTGGTGAGCACGCTCAGGGGGCTGCTGGAGGAGGTGAGCGCAGCGGTGCCGCTCGGTGTGTTCTGAGCCGCGCTGGCCGCAGCTGCCAAGGCGGCCAGGTTCTGTAACTGCATCGCGTTCAGTCCTGCAACACAGGGAGGAATGCCCAGTGTCTCCTGTCACAGACACGTCACCCACGTGTAACACAAACAGCAAACTCATCATGAGGGACCAACGGGAAGGAGCTTAAAAGCAACAGGCTTAATGCTAGTTACTGATCTTTTCTACAGTGCAGTTCCTTGCTATAATTGAAAATATTTTTCTTTGCCCAGATAGATGTGATTCTGAGAAAGGCCAGGTAGTCATTATGCCAGATGGAGACTCCAAAGGACAGAAATTTTCGAGCAGTGTTCTTTCCAGTCAACAAAACACAGGAGTGAAGCCAGGGTCTGAGAGCTCATGTGCAAGCTACAGAACTTGCCCAGACACCAGGCCAACAACTTCTCCCACTCTCGTGTCCTCCCCACTCTTTGTATGTGGACAGCAGTAACTGAAAAATTCTTTCATGAAGGCCTCACACCACAGAGGCCACAAAGTCATGGCTTCAACCCACCATCAGATGAGAATCAGCATGTTTTGTTTAGTAGCCCTGGCAAGAAGCAACAGTCAATTGTGAGACAGTTGTTAAGTGGCAACTTGTGACCACAGGATCAACCAATGTATGTGTAGGCTGGTCAAACCCACTGGAAAGGAAAACAGGAAACCTCAGGCATGCTGTGTGTTGGTAGCAAGGAATACTGCAGGGGGAGGAAGGGACCCCTGTGTTTATGAATTTTACTGGTCAATTTATTCATCTGACACACCTTCATTTTGAGCCACCGTTTTGGAATGAAACCATTTGGTCAGTACTGACTGTATTTTGCCCTTTTTTCTGCCAGAGGATCCATTAGAATGGATCTCCTTCTGAATTTTAACCATCCTTTGGTAGACTAGCTCCATTCTTCCAATTCTGCCTCCCTTCACTTTTTCCTTATTTTCCATTTTTTTGTCTCTAACTTTGATTGTTTAAACAATTCCTCCTCTCATCATCTGACTTCAGACAATCCCTAATACTTATTCCCAACATAATCAGAAACAAAACTAAATTAATCACCCTTCATTTAAAAACATCAGAACATCCTAAGCAGAGGTGGTATCTCATCCTTTGGATACTCAGTAAGACCTTGGGAGCAAAAGACACATCTCAAATAATTAAAACCTCAGTTGTGTAATTTAAGCAGCAAACAGACAACATAAGAATGTGACAATGCATTATAAACAAATTATTTTCTAAAGTACTTCTAATACCTTTAGTATAGTTTGTTTGGTTTTTAAAACTCTTTTTCAATTGTTTTCTGTTTGTGGCAGGATGTGTTTCCTTTGGCAAATATAATTCCCAAAACAAGTGAATTCTGCCTTTATTTAGATTCTCAAGATTCCATTGTAACATAAAAGCATGAATTAAAATCAAGAAGTTTTCTACTTTGCCTTTATTGTGCTACAGAGGGTTAAAAGTGCAAGTGTTGGAGCTAATGAAGAACAGAGCAGCTTGTTCCTTACTGAAGCAGTTTGTCATGTGCACACTGCACCTGTCCTCTTGTCATCATACTGTTTCCCCGTCTGCTTTCAAACAGCGTCGAGATTAAATTCTGTCTGCAAAGTCTAATCAAGTGTGGGATCTAATAACCTACTTAATTTTTCTTTCTATGAATTTCAAGAAAGGACATCAGCTGAGATATTATCAAGACCTTAAAACTACAACTTTTTTGGTAGGGAATCATGAACAGAGATGCAACATACTATTTATATGTCTGGATTTTCAGTTTTTAAGGTGTGGTGGTTTGTTTGTTTGTTTGGTTTTTGTTGTGTTGTTTTGTTTTGTTTTTCAATAGTGAAGAAAGAATTACCCTGGAAACTTCTCAATCTCAGATAGCTATCCCCTTCCCTCTGCCCCAGTCCTTACTGCTGTACTTTCTTCTTTATTACATCTTGTTTTTAAGCAGACACAAGAAGCAGGAAAGGCAGGATCATGTGTACAACAAAATAATTTATAGATCACCCCCACACATGATATTAGTGAAATGGTTTTTTAAAAAAAGTTGGTTTTTGCATGAGGCTTACATCTAAGAGCTCTGAAGAGGTCTAACATGAAAGAAATCAATGTAGCAAGCTGAATTTGGAATCAACTTCCAGTGTAAACCAAAATTCTTACAAATGAAAATATAACACTTTGCAAACACTTGTAATTGTTACTGATGGGCGCACAAGCCAACAGAAGTCAGATCTACAAAGACACTTTGGATGAACTTCTGCACAGAAAGGGCACGTGATATTGGCAACTACCACTAAACTCCAGGAGGCAATTTGAAAAGTTAAAAGTCTTCAGTATTAAAATCAAAACTATAGATTTCTCTGCCAGCAGAAGAATTTAGAGAATGTGCTGAATGGAGTTGCTAGCATGTATTTTATTATTCCCAACTGTGTGAAGACAAAAGGGACAGCCAATTTACACCTCCAGGACTGCTATACTCAGTGAATATTCTGACCAGCAGTCCACAGCAAGGAATTTGGCTCTTATCTATGAAGCTGATTTTCCATAACAGTAATGGCATAATGAACTGTAATTCAAATGAATGAATAAAAGAATCTGAATGAAGCACTAGCTTACATTCCTAACAACAATGTACTTCCAACTTAAATGCTTTTTTCTTAAATGTATTGAAAATGGGAAAACTAAGAATCCAGAATCACTGAAAACATGTGCATTAGTGAGTGCCTATTTAAAAATCACAGTTCTTCACATATGCACCTTTTTGGATGAAAACAAATACAGAGAGCATTCTTTTTGCTACCCATAAGGTAAAGACAATTTTAAATGCCAGAGGTTGGAGAGATACCACCACTTACCTTGGGGGCAACAGTTAAGTAAGATTAAGAAGGAACATCCACGCTTGTAGCAGAGAATTCCTGTCATTTCAAAGGAGTAGGCAAACAGGACTACTTATTTCAAATGAGATTAAAATGCCTACAGCTTTTGGCTACTTTGTCTACCCTTGTTCTCTTTTGTTTGGCCCTGAATTTGTCTTCTGGTGGAAGAAAACTCACCTCCCATTGGGTGGAGGCTGCTCAGTGTGTTCAGGTTCCCAGATGAAGCAGCTGCTGTCTGCTGAAGGAGCTGCAAATAAAGCTAGACATTACACCAAAAAACAAAACAAGAGTGAGAGTGAGGGCTGGCTCTGCTTCTGGGAGAAACTGCATCACACCACAGCCAGAGCGCCGTCACAAATGAATTCCTGCAGCCCATGCACCACACCACAGCAAAGCGTAAAGAGAATTCCCTGAACAACACAGCCAGAGCACTACCACAGTGAAGCTCCATGTAGCCCATGCAGCACTTTGCAGCCAAAGCAACAGCACAATGCTTTCCTCACTCAACATCAGCAATGCTGAGGGAAAATTATAGCCAACACACCAAGACAAAACCAGCAGAATCAGTAGTGACAGAGAATTCCTATTCAAAGCACCTAAGGCAGGATTGCCACACCTAAGGATATGCTACCTCAAAACAGACTGTACAGCTGACACTGCCAGCATGGGACAAATGGCAATGCCATACCAAAACCAAAGAGCCACCAGGAGAGGGAACCTCCTCTACTCTCCTTATGCACAGCAGACATAAAAGACACTTCAAGCTTCAGCTCAGAAGGTTTTTAGAGATTTCCAAATCCTTCTTCTATTAACTAGCTGTTATTAAAAAAATTCCAATCTACTAAAACTAAAAAAGTAGTAAGATAATTGTCCCATTTCAACTATACATCATACCAAGAATGAGATTAAATTTTCCTTTTGTGTTCCTCAGACTTAGTATTACATGAATACAGTTGTCAGAGCTACTCTGGCAACTCTCACGAGTCACGGCACATCAGTTTTTGAAAAGTTCATCCTTTAGGAACCCAGTAAAATCAACTGAAATGACACTGCAGTCTACCCTCTGTTATATAATTTTTGCTAAACAGAATGGCTTCTCTCTGTTTTCTGTAGGGTTTGCTTTTATTTGGTTGGTTGTTGCTTGGGTTTATTTACTTTGCTTCCAATCTGATCATCCTTTCTATCTGGACAGTACCACGTACTGTTCCAGGTTTCACTGGAAGAGGATGACAGAAATAAAGGAAAATGATAAAGGAATACAAGAACTATCAGACATGAAAAGGGCATTTATAAGGTAAATGTTGAGGCAGTACTATATAAAGAAAAAGCACATTCTACAGAATACAGGAGAAAAACCCAAGGTTTCAGTAATTAGGGCTACTGTGACTGGGGTTGAAATGCTCCTATAAAAGTACCCCAACTAGATGAGAGCACATAACATTATTTCAGCCTTCTCATCCACGAAATGGGGATTTAGTACGCAGCTCCTGTCTTCCAGGAGCCTTCTACAATGAATATATTAAACACTGCAAGACAGCCAGACACTCCAATCCCTGAAGAGATGAAAAGAACCCAAATCAGAAACTCACTGCTAAGTACTGGGGTCCAAGTGTGTTGAGACCAGCCAGGTTTCCCCATATTGAGGCAGCACTGATCTGTTGCATTTGTTGCTGAAGCTGCTGAGCAATTCGTTTCTGCTCTTTGTCCTTCTGCGTGTCTGCAAATTTTACAACAATGGGAGAAGAGCAACCCTGCAAACAGCAATTCAAACAATTACATACTTGCTATCCCCAGCAGTCACAAAAATACTGAATTAAGTCCCAGTCATTGGAATCATTTCTCTCCTCCTCTATGCATACATACAGACATATTTTTTTTTTTCCAAACAGAACATTTCATCAAAGGCTCAAAATCTTGTTTGCTTTTAATTCTATTTTGTATTTTGGTATTTTCTCTGCAGATAAAGTTTAAATCTCCAACTAATTTAAAAATAGAACAAAACAAACACAAGGGTCCAGGAGCAGTTTTTGTGAAGAAACACACAACTGCACTTGTCCTTCTCTCTGCTCTCTAGTCCCTGAAACTCCATAGTGACTGCCTGACAATTACATCTGCTCCTGACACCCACTAACTTGTTTTACCTCCATGGTTTGTGCTTGGTGCATTGCTTTGATTGCTGTTTGTGCCATGGCTCTTGTTGTAAAAGTCACAAATGCACAACCTGGGGAAAGAACAAAAAAGAATCAAGTTGTTCACTACCTCCACAATTATTGAGATGAATACAGGAAAGAAAATGCTTACTGGGCAGGGAGGCGGTGTAGGTGGGAATCACAAAACAAGCTCAAATGCCAGGTTGAGTTGCAAAAGGCAGCATCCAGCATCCTCAAACTGCCAAGAAAGCTTCTTGCATTGCTTACCTCGGCTCAGGCCATCCGGGCCCCGTAATATCCTGCATTCTTCAATCTGCCCAAAGGGGGAGAACATCACTCGAATGTCATTTTCATTGCACTTCTTGGATATCATTCCAATAAACAACTTCCTATCTTCTACTGCTAAGGAATCAAAAGATAAAGAGTATTAACAGCAAATATGTGTTTACTAGATCTTAGGTCTTCTCTGTTAACTGCAGTTATTTCCCTTGTATTTAGGATATGGGCTTATCAAAACCAGATTCCCAGTAATGGACTGCATCTTCAGTTTAAGAGGATGCATATGAGGTGTTTCAATGAACCTGACAGATGTCTGTTTTATGATTTTATGTTTATGTTTTGCTGACTATTTTTAGCCTGTAAAGTCTGTGAACAACAGGAATGTAAAAAAAAGGAAAAAAGTATGTCAAATTCAGCACTTCCCTGTATCTCTTCAGTTCTAGCTGAGAGAAGGCTTGAATGTGGTTTATTGGACTACTTCCATTGTCTTTCCTCTGCTTATTCTAGATTTAGACTACCAATATACACCTAAATGCATATAAACAAGCAAGTAAACTGCAGAAAGTGTCGTTTTAGCCTCATGCCAATCACCTAAATTAGATATGCCCATATCCTCATGCCCCTCTCTCAACAGTGGAAGCAACAGCAGTTGCTAAAACTGAACACTTGTACTTCTGTTAGTGATACGCCCATTCTGATCTGCACCAAAAGCACAAAAATAACTCCTCAAATCAAACCACGGGCTGTGTGCTGGCTCTAAATACTGATGCTATTAGACACATTAGAGTTGAAGAATACCTTTCAGAGTGTAGACCCTTTTAAAATAAACGGCTCAGAAAGGCATTTCCCGTAACTTTTCAGTTACTTGTTACTAATGTCAGCTAAAGGTCACCTGAATGAGTTGGGTAAATCTAAATTCAGAACAGATTTTTATGCTCTCGATTTACTTATTTAAGGATGCTGATCACCTCTGAAACACTTTCTTTTACAGGATGAAGTGAATTATTCACAATATCACTTGAAAATATAAAACAGTTATACAATATTCATCACAATATAAAACAATGAAAACTCTACCACATTTTGATGCTTCAAAAAAGTCTTCTCCTATTCAATGCTATAGTGAGGGGAAATCAACTTATTTGTTGAGTATTCTATGATGCTGGAAAGAAAAACACCAAACTATTCCGCAGACATGACTTTAACTGGACATTAAATCTTAATGTTGTACATAATTCAATTTCTGGTCTTAGAGCAGAAAGCTGCTTTCAAATCCTTTTAGTGGACCATTTTAGTTCAAGAGATCCGGAATCCCTTGTTTTGGTGGCAAGTTCAAATACTCTCAAAACTAATGTTTTCTTATTTATTGTTGTCACCTTCACTTTTTATTAACACTCAGAGTTAAATAATAGCCTCAAAAATAACATCCTAAAATTCCATTGAATACTTTTTAAACTTTCCATTATTTTCCCAGGATATTTCTATGTGTGTTTCTATGTAATGCAAGGTCAGTTTTAGTTTAGAGAACCTATTCTGTTCTCCTCCCAAAAATACTTCAAAAGAATGACTCCTTTCTAGATATATTTACACAGGAACATGTCCTATATACACATGGAGGAATCTGCAGATGGAATTACTCCTACTGTATGTTACCCATACATTCCATCTTCTATTTTCTGTTATATTAAGGGGTAAGCTTTCTCAAACCAGGACTATTTTCTGTTATATTAAGGGGTAAGCTTTCTCAAACCAGGACTATCTTGCGTTTGCAGCACAAACTACTGCAAATGAAGAAAATAAAATTCAGCTGAGCCTAGAAAGGCTGAAACTACAGGATGCTAAATGCTTTCTTTGCTTAGGTTGCAGCAATACAGACACATACGTATTTGAACATGCATGTGTGTTATGTACATAAAGGAAAGGCATTTCTCATAACGAAATGCATGGATAAATTATCATTTACCCAGTGGTAGATGACAAATTCTTAATCCATCTGAAATGGCCAACATGCAGAAATATTCAGTTTTTCTTCTCTACTGAACTGCTGTTAATTCTCAACCTCTCTTGTATGCTACAAAAAGTATTTTTGACTCCCACCCTAGCTGCAACAGGGACATTGGACAAAAACTTGAAAAAGCATTTCTAGATTTCATAAAATCACAGAATAGATTGGTGCAGAGAGGACCTTAAAGATCACCTAGTTCCTTTGACTGGACCAGGCTGCTTAAAGCCCCATCCAGACAGGTCCTGAACAGTGCCAAGGACGGGGCACCCACAGTTCCTCTGGGTAATGTGTTCCAGTGTCTCACCATCCTCACAGTAAAGAATTTCTTCGTAAAATCCAATCTAAATATTTTTCAGTTTAATACTGTTATCCCTTGTGCTATCACTATACTCCTAGATAAACAATCCCTCCACATCCTCCTTGTAGGCTCCCTTCAGGTACTGTAAGACTGCTAGAAGGTCTCCCTGGAGCCTTCTCTTTTCCAGGCAGAACAACCCCAACTCCCTCAGCCTGTTGTCATAGGGGAGGTATCCATCCCTATGATTATCTTGATGGCCCTTCCCTGAATATGCTTCCCAGGTCCATGTCTTATGCTGGGGGCCTCACAGCTGGATGCAGTACAATAGATGGGGTCTTACAACAGCAGAGGGACACTCACCCCCTCAACATGTTATGCCCCCTTTAGATACAGCCCAGCATGTGACTGGCTTCCTGGGCTGCAAGTGCACACTGCCTGTTTATATTAATTTTTTCAGCCACCAAGTCCTTCTCAGGGCTGCTTTCAATCCACTCATCACTCATCCATGTTTGCAGCACCTTGGCCTTGCTGAACTTCATGAGGTCAGCATAGGCCCACCTCTTCAGTCTGTCAAGGTTCCTCTGGACTTTCCCCCTGGGGTACCAACCACAGTACTCAGCTTGACATCACCCATAAGCTTGCTGAGGATGCATTCAATCCCACTGTCCATGTCCCCAACAAAGATTTAAACTACCTTAGTACAAAGAAGAACTCACTGGATGTTTCCCTAACTGACAACATGGTTCTACCACAAGCAGCAGTGGGAGAGATACTCTGAGTCATGGAATTTGAGAGACACCACTCACACTACCTATTATTGAAAACACACCTTTCTGCTTTCACTTTTTTTTTCTTTTAGAAAACCAGGCCTCCAATTAAAGACTTCATCAAAAGCTGTTTAGCAAAAGGGAAATCCTCAAGCTTCCTGACTAGCACAAATGATGACACCAAACTGGGACTTTAATAAAGCTTACCATTACTCTTTTCACTGTCAGCTGGTTTCATCTGGATAGGATGGTGCATCTGAAATGTAAAAAAGATTATTTAATCCCAGATACATCCACTTCATATTATATGAAATACATCCCATAAGAATTGTGAAAGAAATTATAGCCTAAATTGCCTCAAGAGAGGTGCATATGTAACACTACAAAAATTCCAAGAAAAGGCTTTCCTAATTATATGCCATCATTCCTCCTCAGAGTATTATAAAAACCATTCCCACCCACTTCCCTGCCATATCATTTTTTGAAATACTCCAAAATTCCCATAAGATCTGTTATGATATACATCTCATAACACTGATCTTTTGAATAGTTTCTTACAACATTATTTTAGGGCAACATAATGTGTTTGTGCTTCAGTGGTGCTGGAGCTCAGAGAAACAAGACAGTTGTGAAGAAAGCAGGGCTCTGCTCTTACCCCTGGGAGGATCTTCATGTTGTGAAGAGCATTCTGTGCTTCTAGTGCAGCTTTACGGGTATAAAATGTAACAAAACAGCACCCTGCAATTGAAACAAAATGTTAGTCAGAAAAGATCCCAACGTCCCCACTACACTATTAAAACAAACACTTAGATACATCTGTTGGAAACTTCATTTTCAAACTCAATTATTTTCTTGTACCAAAACCCTACCTACCTTCACAGGAAATATCGCATGTAACTGAACTGCAAATCCAGGCACAAAATTTAGTAAGAATTTCATGTTTGCAAGTATGAGATTAACACAAACTACTAAAACCCCAATTTCATATTTATCTGAAACTGTGTCCCCATGCAGCCACATTTTGATCATATCACAGCATCACAGTGATGCTCTGGAGCAACACAGTATTATTGGATGTTCTGCTTTGCAATTGTAATTCATACTCCGCAAGCACCTCTATCGCTGCTGAGCTCTAAAAAAAATTATGATTTTTCTGAGCTCAGCTAATGATTGAATCACAGTTCAAGTATGATTAGACAAACACACTTAAAGACTTTATAAAGTCTGGGCTTGCATGCACACCTGGTCACACAGAGCTCCTACAGGGCTGTTTGAATAAGCACACAGCTAAGACAGCAACTATGTGAAACTGGCTGAAACCTCCAGTCTCACAACAGAAGTACAGAAGTTCTCACCTTTGCTTTGAGGAGGGTTTTGGCTCCTGTCCCGCAAGACATTGATTTCATAGACAGCACCATACTGTTCGAAAAGTTCTCTTAGATCCTTCTCACACCAGCTCCGTGGGACTTGACCCACAAACATTTTGATAGCATCTAGATCAGGTTGGTCTGGGTGATCCAGTGTGCCATTCATTTTCTTTGCACTAAGAAAAACAAAAAGGAATTTCTGGTTCACATCTTCCTACAAATTCTAAACAAAAGCATGCCTATGGCAAAATTAAAGAAAAATGAATTTTCCACACACATATAAATGTGTATGATGAAAATATACATATAAAAAGGAACTCTTGCCCATTCCCAATATGCATACCAGAGTACATTCACATTTACTGGCAAGCTATGCACTTGGAAATGAAACACACTCTACCACAGCTGTTTAAAACTCTGCTCCCATAATGTAGTCAACATCTGAGATTCAAGATATAAATCTGCTGAGATAACTGAAAAATAACACTAGTTCAGCCATGTAAAATTTTACAGAAAAAGAAACCAGAACTGAAAGGAACCTATGCTCGGTCTACCTATAATCTACCCAAGTTATCAGTAACCACCAATAATAAGAGAATGTAATTACTACATTTTTAAATGAGAGTAATTGTAACTGTTTCCCAGGGTGAAGATCCATCTTAAAACAGAGAAACAGAATAAACTGATTCAATGGTAAGTTTATTTAAAGGTTTACAAGGCAATACCTCTTTGTGAAACTAGGGGGATTTCAACAATAATTGGCAAAAAAACAGGCTTAAATAGTACATGAAAAGGCTGGGATTAGACAATCCAATCACAGACTGAATCAGGTTCAATATTGGCAGGATTCTAACACAGAAAAAAAAGTCAGACTACAACAACACCTAAGTTTTGAGTATGAGAATCCTCAATAGGTTCCAAGGCATTCTGTCTAGCCATATGAGCAGTTTACACCCTATTAATAAAAGTTGTGTTATGCTCCACCCAGCCAGTTGACAAGTCCTACACTGCTCCCTCTATTGACTCCTCATTATTTGTTAGGTGCAGTGTGATGTCTGTTATCAGTACTCCCAGCCTGGTACACCAGAGCACCTCGTCTGACTGTAACGACACCCTACTGTAGCTATAGTGATTAGTTGGTTAAAATTGCTGACCAATCCCTGCATAATCTAGAAAGGACATGGGGAGTGGAACAGCAACTATACAATGATTCTACCGCCGCCACCACCCCCCCCCCCAAAAACAATTTGCTGAAGGTGGTCTTCTTCCAGAGCAGTCCTCTTCATCTTTGCTTTGTTCCTTTGAAGACAGTTTGAATGGCTTATTAACTGCACATGCATAAACAGTATTCCTCACTGTCCATCTGAAATTGCACTCCCCCCTGAAAAGAATTTCTAAAAAATCCAAGCCCAGTACTGTTTAGTACTTTTTCCCATCAATACACTGCTGTTCAGAGCCTAAGGAAAAAGTGATGTTAGGGAAAGTTCATAATTTTATAGCTGTATGAACAGACCTCAAAAACAACAAAGCTTCTTACTAGAAGGGAAGAGAATCATCATAAATCCTTTCACTCCTCTCCACCTTTCCACTCAGAAAGGGTCAGTACCTTTCCAAATAGCCAAGGGAAACAACACCCTTTGCAAACATGTAAACTGCCTCTTTTCATTTCAGTTAAGAACAATTGGAAATTGTTTACCCTCTCCAATAATAATTTTCAGCATAATTTTCAGCCCTGCCTTCCATGGGTAGCTTGAAGGGCACAACACGGCTCCTGTTAACTGGGAAACTCTTTATATGACCTCAACAGTATTCAAGGAATATTTTTACTCCTAATTAAAAGGTTTAGTCTGGACTCATTAATAGGGAAGAACAGAAACAGTTCTTCCCACAAGCAATTTCAACAATCCATTTTATAATATCAGCACCTGTAGCATACTATAAACAATATCATCAAACAGCTTTATTCCTCCTTAGTCATCGCCACTATTATAAGACCATTTTCCCCCATTTCAAAACCAACATCAATCTTCCATGACCACTAGGATTTCTTCTAGAAAACAAACTGCAGGCTGTCCTGTCTCTCCTTCCTGTCCCAAAAGACAGCAGGGGCTTGAGACAGCAATTCCAGCTATCATTTTAGTTATAACTTAGACATGAAGAGAAAATACTTACACGGGGCTTGCATTCAAGGAGCAATGATCCACCATCATCTCTGGGAGGAAATCCAACTTGAACGCAGCCATCACCTCAGTCTCTGACAAACCACTAACACTAAATCAAAGTACTGCCTAACCCCCAACAACACCACTTCCAAAAGTCCTGCAGTCTTAACACTCAGCCACACAAAAAACACTCAAACCACAGAAAGAGAAGCTCAGGGAGACCAGCAATAGACGCCACAGAAACAGGCTGGACTGGGAAAGGGACATGGAATCCCAGATTAAAAAGGGGATGTGACCATGTGAAGGGAGGCTCAGCTTAATACACAATGAAAATGCTGATGCACTAGGCTTGTTTTGTGCAATTTTCCCTGGCGAAGCAGTACTGAGTGCACTGTCAGATAAACAGAGTGTCAGATCCATGAAGATAGCAATGGGTAACAGAGCAGAAAGAATACAAACTCCAGTCTTTCCACCCCCAACTAACTCCTTGTCTCCCAAAATGGCAGACCAAGGCCTTGAAGTTCACAAACACTTTCCAAATCAGCAATACTAAGGTGTGAAGTCAAAAGGTTCCTTCACCATAAACATTTTTAATAGCTGATTTCACTTTCTTCACCTTGTGCTCTACTATTGACACTCTCAACTTCTATGGCACAAAATGCCAACTACAATTTTTCTCCAAACCTGCCAAAAAAATCAAAGCTTTGATTATTCAAAAATTCCTTAACAACCACAGAACACCAAAACCGATTCCTTTTACAGAAGCAAAACATGCATTGTTCTGGAAACAATACTTTGTCTAAAAATCCAGATATACAGAGTCTATAAATGACCAAGAAAGGGAAAAAAGCCAGTGATTCATAGAAAACCATTTTATAATCTTTCAGAACACTGATCACAACACATCAGGATGCTGCTTCATCATTAAAACAGACATAGCACGTTGATCAAGGAACTGTGAGATGCATTTATATACCTAATGCAGGCTTCTTAAATCTCCAATACCCAAACTAATGGGGAGATAATGTGGATAAAACTGGATACATTGTGAAATGCAGAAATATTTGACTGAGTGGAGTGAGTGCTGCAGAGGCAGCTGGATGTGTTGGAGCACTCCAGGAGGAATGGTTAATTGGAGTCTAACACGAGACCAGAAACCCTTATATACGGTCATTATAACCACAAAATAACCCTCAGAGCATCAAGGACTGCATGTTGGAGCAGCTGTGATCACATCTTTCTCCTCTCTCAATGACTGCAATATATACTTGCAGTTATTCTGACTGGCCAGTAAACACAGCTTTACTTAAGCTTGCACAGTTACAGTATGTCAATTGTTTTTTTCATAAATAATGTTTCCAATCTCTGAAAAAAAAAAATTAAAGAGAACATTTTATTTTTATTTTTTGCCAGCAGTGAGGTTAATTAAATGGAGCTAGGCCTGGTAATACAAAGACATATGCATACACTGCAAAATAAGAGAGGACATGAATTTCTCACACATGAGATATTCAACAGTAACTACTTCATGCATGCTCCTACTACGTGAAAAATGCAAGAAAGCTTCTCCTTTAAAGAAAAAAGGTGCAAGCTATCTGCTAAGCAGCATTGTTAAGAACATGCAAATAGGCATTAGGGAGCACAGGTCAATTTTTCACTTTCAGTAAATGAAATTGTTCTATCTACCTTTAGACACATATTATAGGCATCCCACTTGACAAATGCCATGTTGAGTAAAGCCCATCATATTCAAATGTTAAATTGATCCTAGAGCCCATTTAATGCATTTGTCTAAAACGAGACTGCAGAAAAAAACTTTTCAGATTTATATGATTAGAACAACAAATTACAAGGTGTGATTCCTGGATGAGATGCATCTATAGACCAACACTGTAAATTTTGGCCCTATCCAGGAAGACCAGAACTCATTCCTTCTGGTCTTTCACTCATCTTTAGCTTTTTTTTCCAGCAGCCAGTAAAATGCCCCAGCTGCCATGCTCACTGTAGGTTTGATGAAAGACAATGCTGGCAACACATTGTCTAGAAAATGGGTTTTAAAAATGTTAGTGAGATTGATTACTTTACTGAAGAAAATCACTACACCATTACAATTTGATCCTATGCCCACACTTTCCCCCACCTCTCTGCTCCTCAAAATCAAAGTCCTATCTTCTTGTTCCATTAAAACAAAACTGCAACACTATAGGCACAATTTGTTGGAAAGGAAGAATCAATACTATAATGGTGAATAAATACCTGAAGATATGTTAGCCAAGACTCAGTGCCTCTGGTGGCCATACTTCTGAAGTAATGATGGCAACTTCAGTGACAAAACAGTGTAAAAATGGGTTTGGTTTAGTGTTATTTAGCTGAAGGCTTCAAGCTAGTGAAATTAAAAGTCTTAGAGACTTCATTTGTGAAAATATCAGAAGGAGTGGAAAAAAATGTTACTTCACTACTGCACAGAAATAAGAATTATATGAAGAAAAAGAGTTTCCGTAAAATTAGAAAAAACAAAAGTAATCGTAACCATTTGTCAAAAATAAGGCAGCTAAACATACTTATTTTTTGCTCAGATGTCAAATTCCTATGGCTTCCAGATCCATTCTTTGACTGTTTCTATTCAAAGGATAACAGAAACAATGTCTGAAATTCCAAGCTCCATGGACTGTAGCTACACATTTAAATCTGCTCATCTGACAATATGAACATGAAAAAGCTTCTACCTACTACACATTAGATCTCAATTTTTACATTTCTGAAGCCCTAGATGATGCTGCAGAATGTGTAATTATACATGCTCCTCAGAGACTTCAGAGTACAAATGCTGAAAGTTTTTTGCTTTTTAGATTTACAGAATTACATCACATCCTAGGTCCAAGAAATCCCAAAAATTCACCAAAAACCGAAAGACCTGTATCATATTTTCTTTCCTAAGAAAGCCTAGTTTTAATGAGCAATTAACTCTAAAAGCTGAAGATAACACCATCTTTTATTTTATGCATTCTGTACTCAGACAGCATACAGAAATCTGAAGCTGAGGGACTACTGGCATAGTGAGAGCAAGCTATGGGAAAGGATGTAGGCTATGGGGAAATCAGACACTGTGAAGCTCTGAAGGAGACAGGTCCTAGAATAAACTTCCCCTTGTATTATCTGCATATCCAGATTCTTACAGTGCTGCTGAATTGCAGTTTTGCTTTTACACTGATAGCCCCAAGGTTACATGCATCAAAATACAGTAGTTGCTTGTCAATATTTTGTTGTTTCATTGTTGGTCATGTAAGCATGTGGTCAGAATATTTTCTGCTTGTGCTGAAATCCAAACTGTCTCCCCATGCCTCATTGGGTATAAAAGCCCAAGTTACCTAGTTGCCAAAACTGCAGTTTCTTCCTCTGCCAATCTCTTTGACTGTTATGCACTGTGGGTACACAAATCTGACACACTGAGAATATTGAATTTACCATCAAAATACATGATGATTTTGGGCTGCCTACAATTCAGATTAAACCAACTGAAAAACATTTATTTATGTGAACTTTGGTAGAAGTTCCCAGAAGGTGGAGAAAAGGGATAGGAGGGGAAGACAACCACCTTTACCTTGGAAATACCAAAGTTTCGCAGTGCTCCCTCTTACACATTTATCTGAGAGCAGATAAATGAGATGTAGATGTAGACAAATTTTTAAAAATCAGGTAAATAAATTTGCCAACACACAGCTGATGAACAAATTCAATCTGTGATATACTCAATATCTGGCTCACTCCCGAGGACAACTTACACCAAATGGCAGACAGCAGCTCTGCAATATGAGAGCTTATCTACCAGGAAACAGGTTACAATATCTGTTCAAATCTGAGAAGTCAAAAAAAACCCCACCCCAAACTGCAACTAAGTCCTGCTCTGCCAGTAACTGCAACTGACAGTACGTCTAATGAAAACTTGGAAGAAGCTGAATTACCAGTCTTAGGACCCTCTTATAACACATGTATGTAGTCCATAAAGTTTAAGGCAGTGGTACACAAACTTTTCCTCTCATCTTCTGATAATTGCCTCTTCATCTGCTTGCCTGTGAGGGGACATAGGACTGTGCTGTGAATATCCTGATGGGGCTGTGGCTATTTGAATTCTGTGATGTGAGCAGCCCACAGCTCTGCAGACAATGATCTGCTTCTCTAGGACAGAACAGCTGCACGATGCTACCCTGAGTGTTACTTTCTTAGTGCACAGCTGTTAGCTAACACAGCAGCAAGAGGTTGTGAATGCAGTGCTTGACCCACTGCAGCTGTGTCTGCTGCTTCAGTGATGATGCTACAAAGGTCTGCACAGGCATTACCAAAGACAGAAAAGTGGAATAGCCTGGCCATGAGACTACCTCCTGACAGAGACCTAAAACATCCATCTCTGACCATAAAATTTCTCATTGCCCTATTGTCAATATGGAGTATGAAAGCTGATAGCCTTCATAGCATTACCTTGGGGTATATCCAACTATTACTTCCAGAACCTGTATCTATTTAATTATAATTTTTTACATAAAAAACCTCTGAAGACTTTCAAATATCTGTCTGCTATAGTGCTATGTACAGAGTGACAAAAAACTTTGGTTAATATTTGTGGATTTTTCCAAAGGCATACAGTATGCACTCATCCTGTTTTCAAGGAAAGTACTTGTGCAGCATTAGGACAGTACACTACTACATTAGCACAGTGAAATAAGGAAAAAAATATGCCTATATGTAAGTAAAATCTTCAAATTCAGACAGTTTCCTAGAAACTTCATATTCTCTTTGGTGTTTAATTATCTCCATATACCCATTCCCCAATTATATATTTCATACTTACATTCATCTTCATAGAAATATAAGAAGAGGTACGTGGATTGTTTTCTTTACCTTATATTGTAATATATTTTCTTTGCTAGATTCAATTTTGTAGTTAAAGTTCTCAATTGTTACATTCAGAACAGTGATCTGAAATTTATGTTACATTTCTGTCTTTCTCTGATATATTTTGTTTATTTTGCAGATTTGCATGTCTTTTTCAGACTACTCGAATGGAGAGGGAGTTGTGAATGCAAATCGTAGTTGTGAACTTAAAACTAAGGCACAGGACACAGGAAAACTTACTGTGATGCAAAGAAGACAACAAAAGTCTGGCTGAGAAGACACTGTATTAAAGGTACCAGAAACAAAGCATATTAGCAAACGAACTGCTAAAAGACCAAATAATAAATCTGAAGCAATAAATGCAGGACAACTCCTTAGAGCACCAATACCTGTAGAAGAGTTAACAACAAGCCTTAATGCAGGTTCCCTAGAAAAATTAATTTTGACAAATCACAGACAAGGAGTAAACATCACATGCTTAACCCTCTTTGCAAGACATTTTACAATTAATAATTGATACTATGAAAAAGCATTGATGTATCCCAAGGCAATTGCTTTGAAAGCAGACATGTGCAGGTTTCTTCCCCTCATTCTAGTATACTAAAGACAACAATAACAGAAAGAATTAAAAAATATATATTTCTTTATCCTTACCTCTAGGTTCTGGTTTGTTTTGTTTTGGGTTTTTTGTAAATAGACAAGAAATGTCTATTTCAGATACTGCTTAAGCCCTACAGTAAGGTATGTAAAGAAAATACCACTTTAAATTTGTATTTTTTTAAAATACACTAACATTTCAGTAGTTTGATTTTCAGAAGCATTTCAAATTTTTATAATCACATTGCTAAAACATAAAAATGCTTGCACTTCGCAGAAGACAAAAAACTATGGAAACCTTAAATACCTAAGAGAGATCAGAAAGACCTGTAGACACTTAGGCACTGCAAACAGAAAAAACTTCTTAAGAAAGTAGGAAAAGTGGCTTGGTCACAACAACAGTAAGAGGAAATGAAGGCAGCTGTATGACACAGGAGACAAAGCAGGAAATGAGTATAAGAGAGGACACAAATTTCTACCCTGTGGAAGGACAGGGGACAGGATGAAACATTTTAGGCAGCAGCAAGGTTTGAGTTTTCACCTGGCACCATTTCTTTTTTTTTTTTTTTGACTGAATTCAGACCCCGAGACACAGAAATACAGAGGGCAAATCACACTTGCACTTCAGTGCTGAAATCTTTACTGCAAGAGAATAAGAATATAATGTTTGCAAGCAACCTTGTGCTGAAGGCAAGGTACAGATTTCGCTTAAGTGTGTCTTTGCCCTCTTTCTCTCTCCTAAATGTTGCCTCTGAGTTTGGTTTGGATTTTTTTCTCTTTAAGATGGATATAGCTGAAGATAAACTTCTGGCCAACTTTTTGTGCAAGAAACAATCTTGCAAGCAATTCTATGGAACAGAAAACTTTGTTTAAACTTTTTTTACCTTGTCAATACAAACACGGTACCTAAAAATCTGGTTTCAGATATTCCTGTATTTTTCTGTCCTTTCCTGCATGACATGAATCTGAAGCTCTGTACTTAGGCAAAAAGATACATTTCAAAAAAACATTTTGCAGTCTCTACAATATTCGCCAGATTTTTAAGGACTCATCTACATGTTTTAGGACAGTCTTCTGACACTGAAACACAGCCAGAAGTTATTCCTCTAGTACGGACCTGGAAATCCGGTCATTCTTGGAAAGCTCTCAACAGTCTGCTTGTCCTCAAGCCAAACATACCATAAAGCATTACAGCAGGCAAGGCAACTACATTTACACAGAGAAGGCTGTGTGGTTGCATACTGGACCCAGGGGGAACAACAGAACCAGCTATACAATTCCAAGACAATACCATGTACAAAGATAGTTATATTTTTATATTATTTATATTAACCTGTAGGAGGCAAACCTCTGAATCAAAAAATGCTTTTAAGTTTATGACAAACAACACATCTTGTGCAAATGTAAACTAAAACATTAAAGTAAGAACAGGCCAGAGTAACTTAAGAAATGTAATATGTTATCTTAACTCAAAGGAACAAACTACAAATTATTATTCGTCTTAATGAAATGTCTTAGAATAGCACTTAAACACATTTAAATTTTTTCTGATAGTCTTTTTTTTCTTCTTCTGAGCTTCAAGAGACCTTTTGGACTAGAAGCAACAAGTCTCAAGTTTCACTGTTCTTTGTGGCCATCAGAAAGCTGGACAAGCCATTTTGAGAAGTCCTTTAATCTCCAATTGTTTTTATGAATAGTAGCAGATACTGATAAACAAGAAACTGTTAATATTATACTGCAAAAAGTGTCACTATTACTCTTTAATTTCATTTTATCCAAAGGAAAGCTTTTTGTTGCACGTTACCCAAAGAAAGTTGAAACGTAGCCTGGACAGGGGCTCTCAGTTGACTGGGAGGGTCCCAGTTGACTGGAAGTTAGCAAATGTTACACTCCATTTATCTGAAGGGTTGAAAGGAGGAACTGGGGAACCACAGGCCTGTGAGCCTGACCTCTGGGATGGGGAAGGTCATGGAGCTGATCATCCTGAGTGCCATTACACAACACACACAGAGCAAGAAGGGGATCAGGCCCAGCCAGCAGGGGTTTCTGAAAGGCAGGTCCTGCTTGACCAGCCTGATCTCCTATGTCAAGGTGACCTGCTGAATGGATGAGGGAAAGGCTTTTGATGTTGTCTACTTAAACTCCAATAAAGCCTTTGATTCTGTTTCCCGCAGCATCCTCCTGGATAGGGTGACTTTCCATGATGTGAATGGGTGTACTCTTTGCTAGGTAAAAGCTGGTTGGAGTGCTGGGCCCAGAGAGTGGTGGTGACTGCAGTTATGTCCAGCTGATGGTTGGTCACCAGTGATCCCCAGAGCTCCACACTGGGGCCAGTCCTGTTTATAATCTCTTTATCAATGATCTGAGTGAAGGGATCAAGTGCATCCTCAGCAAGTGTGCAGGCAACACCAAGCTGTGTGGGAGTGCTGATCGCCGGAGGACAGGAAAGCTCCGCAGAGAGATCAGGGTAGGCTGGATCCACAGACTGAGGCCAACTGTGTGCAGCTCAACAAGTGACGTGTCAGGTCCTGCACTTGGGTCACAACAACCCCATGTAGCACTACAGGCTGGGGGAAGTGGGCTGGAAAACTGCCCAGCAGAGTAGGACCTAGGATGGCTCGTCAACAGCAGCTGAACGTGAGCCAGCAGTGCCCAGGTGGCCAAGAAGGCCAATGCCATCCTGGCCTGGATCAGCAACAGTGTGGCCAGCAGGACCAGGACGGCGATTGTCCAGCTGTACTTGGCCCTGGTGAGGCCACACCTCAAGAGCTGTGCCCAGTTTTAGGCTCCTCACTACAAGAAGGACATGGAAGTGCTGGAGCACAGCAAGAAGGGCAGTGGAGCTGGGGAAGGCTCTAGAGCACAAGTCTCACAGGGGGAACTTGAATAAGCTGGGGTTGTTCAGCCTGGAGAAAAGGAGGATGAAGGGAGACTTTATTCTCTTTACAACTACTAAAAGGATGTTGTGTTGAGGTGGGGGGTCAGACTTTTCTCCCAAGTAACAAGACCAGAAAAAACAGCCTCAAGTCACACCAGAAGTTTAGGTTGGATATTAGGAAGAATTTTTTTACTGAAAGGCTTGTCAAGCATTGGAACAGGCTGCCCAGAGAAGTGTTAAAATCTCCGTCCCTAGAGGTACTTGAAAAATGTGTAGATGTGGTGCTTAGGGACAGGTTCAGAGACAGAATTGGCAGTGTTAGGTTAATGGTGGAACTCTGTCATGACATCATCATGTCAAGAGCCTAGTCTCTCTCTAGACTCTAGACACGGAATCTTTAAGGTCGGAGAAGACTCTTAAGATCACAGTCTACAATCTTTTAATGCCCATTTTTATTTCCATGCCAAAGACTTCCATTTTGGAAGGGGATCATATCTCATATGCAGAAATTTTATTTGAACACAGACATGTTTCAGCATGGTAAATGTGTATATGACAAAAGTCAATAGAGAGGTAGGATTGACTCCTTATCTCAAAGCAAAGCTGACTTCTCCTCATTTTTATTCTCTGTATCAGAACAGAAGCAGAATGCCATAAGTTTTATTCTGATGTATATCTCTGTATATCCTGATATATAGCTGTGTAGTGTTAACCATGATGAGACATTTCATACTAGAATGTATACAAACAATTTTATATATCATTATTAGATGTTCAAGAAAAGACTCCATCCTCTTCCATTTGGTCACCTTTCTTATTCATATTCAGGCAGATGAATTCAACTTTACGTTGCTCTTAAGATGAGAAACCATGGATCTTGCACCAAATCAAAGCGTCTTCTTTTCATCAATGAGAAACAGGGTGATTATCTTGCTATTTAAAATCTGATTGTTTTATTATTTAAGTAATCCAAATATATTGATTCTGGACCTGGGTTTTGCAATTGGAGAATCCCATGAGTTTGAAAAACTAGGCCAAATCAGTTTAGTCTGTCTCAAAAGATGCAAATTCTTCAGAAAAAAGCCACAAACTTAATGATCAGTATTCTCTCTTTCCAGTCTTCTGTATCATCCTAATGGACAGTAAAGGAGCAGGAAGAGCAGAGCACCACTCATTAGAAAAGAAATTGAGTGTTTTGCAACCCACACAATGCCTGAAGACAAATGTCCTCAAAGTGGTACTTCCAAACACAGAGGTCAATCACCAATTCTCTAAAAAATCACTTGAAAATGAAGGTATTCCTGGATTTCTTAAACCAACTTTAGAGCTTTCTACCCTGATGAGTAACATATGGAGAGACAGGATATCCTGCACTTTAAAGAAAAATTTGTTTTTCTTTCTGATATAGACATAACCAAATCCTTCCCAATATTTATGAAAACTGTAGCAAACGTCTGTCCATAGCAGAAAACAACTCTTTCCTCAAGACAATATAAAAACTCAATTCTCCGTGGTTGTCTACAGACCAAAACACACCTTAAATATTTCTGCCATAGCAGAGGTAATTCACTGGAAGAAGAAAAAATCGCCAAACTTTGGTTGTGGTGATACTGATAGTGTTACTTAACATAGTAGTTACAGGTCAATTGTCTCAGAAATTAACTGAAACTCTTGAGGTGCACAGTACAAACAGACTGATACGTTCTTTTGTACTCCTCTGACCACACAGTAAATCATTCCGACTTCCTAAACCAGAGAAACAACTTGATCACAGAAGAGCTTTTTACTGGGTTGTCAAGATGACTCCATCTATAATGCAAGCTACCATGAGAACCAAACATAACCAAAGGACACAGCACTAAACTCTCAGCTGGAAACTGAGAAGGGGCAATTGTCTCAGCTGTCACATGAAACTACACCCTTACTGGACTTCTAGCATGAAGAAAATCGCACCAAAAGATCCTCACATTAGACTCCATGCATTTTCATATTGGACTATGTTCCTGTTCTACTGCACGTAATCAAATTTGTCTCAGCCTAGAAGAAGTTGTTCTACTAATACTCACCTTTAGGGTTTCATGTATTACAGAATACTGCAGATTTGTTCTGGTCAAGAAATTACTATGAAGACATGCATTTCTACTTTGCAGTTATGTTTCTAAAATTATTAAATTACAGATGGAGTTAAAGACATCTATTGACTCAGTACTCACAGCCCTGAACTGTTAACACTCCCGGCGCCCTTTGGCAGTACAAAGGCAGGAAACTGCAGAGTTTAAGGTTCAGGGAGCACTGCTCATTGCAGTGGAAAATGACTGCTTTCATCACTGAATGTAAAAACAACATCTCTCTAAACCTTAACAAGGAAGCTCTACTATGCAACTGAGGGATACAAACTTTAGCTGGTTCATACCTGCAGCTATGCACCTCTGTCCAGCCGTTCCAGTCTTCACTCTAAAAGATAAAAAAAACCACACATTGAGGGTTCCAGAGTTAACAACAGATAATAATGAGCATTATGTGAACTCCGCCTGGTAAAGCACTGAGGACTGGGAAAGTGAGCATATTTCTAATAACAGAAGTCATCATGAGGTGGCAACAACCCTCAATAGCATCAAAACTGAAGCTGCGTATTTCAAATAGACAGGGTAAATGAAAGGGTGCACAAAAATGGACTGCAAACACAACATGGCTGAAAACAGAAGTCTTAGAGTTTCCCAGCAATGTTCAGTGGACTTATGCCACCTATCTGGCCTTTCGGCTGTCACAACAGTAGCAGCTACCAACAGCAGTAGCCACAATCCTAAACTGCTATATGATGTTATTTTGACAGCTGCAGCACTAACAGATGCACGAACCTGCAGAGGGGAACTCTAATGTATGACTGCATAAATGGAAAGGTCTCAAAAAGTACGGAATTAGGAAACACAGAATTGAACAACACAAGGAAAAAAAAAATGTTATTTCTACATCTTAAGCAAATCATCAGCCAGGAACCACACAGGTTTTCTGTACTAGCATCTCATATATAGGGGATGCTACTTCATGATTCAAAGTTCTCTTTTTGCAAACTCAGTAACAAACTCTCAACACAAGCTAGTCTGTATTTAAAAACAAACTTGGGATTTTTTATTTGTGAGGTTTCTTGACTTTTTTCTCCCCCCCTCAAATAATTTCTTCTCTGCCTCCTCCTGGGTTATTTTGCAGAACTACACTCAAGTGAGTCTAGCAGTATTTTACAGAAAATCCGAATCTATTTACTTATTTATAGTTACCAAACTAAAAACTGCATCCACCAGCAAGCAGAATTATACAAGGCTATCTGAGCTCCAACATTTTGACTGCTTTGCAGTCCCCTACTTAACCTTTGTTCTACATTTTTTTTTTAGTAAGTGAGAATAAGCGAGCCACATCCTTTTCTAACTTGCCATGTAATATACTTGGTTATTTATCACACGTACTCATGCTCTCTGTTTCAAAGGGAGATCTCTTGAGAAGTTTCAATTCTTCTAAATTCTACTTGTTCAATTTATTTAATAAAGTACTAAAGCCTCTAAAGGAAAAAAGAATCCTAAACACAAAAACAAAATAAATTTTCTTATAATATTTGTTGAAAACAAAACCCAAACTATGAATCCTGACAAACATAATGCAGTTATCTGAAATGTGTAATTTCAAAATTATTATTTTTTTTTCCCTAGAATATTACTCAAAACTGACTATTGTTCAGAGAACACTTCAAATATTTATTTTTGTTCTGTTTCACAACAACATTCTGGACTATGAAGCTTCAATTTGTGATTGAGGCAAGCGTTACTTTAAGACAGTTCTTCCACTTCAGCCAGATTCCTCTGCTTTTCTGAAGTTCAATTACAAAATATCTGTTTATGGCCAAAAAAAGGGTCTTAAGATTCCTGCTAACAGACATTCTTCATACCTAACTTCTAATGTCTTCAAACCAACCTGTAACATAATTTTTTTTGCTTATATGCTTAGTTATATTCCTTAGATAATCAGCTTTCAGATAAAATGAAATCTACAGTTACTTGATCTTGTGAATGCTTAAGAATATCTATAAAAACAACTTTTTGATGTTAAAAAGAAAATCTTCACTTTGCACATGTAACTGCAACACTCTAGTGAATTTATTTAAAAACTTCAAAGAAACCAAAAGTGCAGCTAACATACCCAGAGGAACCCATAACTCTTGGATACCTTTGGCAGAAAATACACTTCACTGAATCAAAGGCAAAATCCAAGACAATAAAAACTTCAAAAAACAAGCAGCAAATCTGACCACCACCTGTAGAAAGCCTGGGAGAGTGCTATTAAATCACAAATTGTTTTAGTATGGTTTATTTAATTGCACGCAGAACATAAATACACTGAATAATTTATCCAAGTTTATACATCAGACAAACCTGGCCCAAAGGCCAAAGAATCTGACAACTGTGTTTGTTCTCAGGAAAAATTGGGTCTTGGATCCCTCAGACTAAGGCATATATAAACACATACATACAGCTGGGTGCTGCTAGTCATGTGTGCAGCATGGTCACTTCTGTAATTAATTGATGGGGCAGTAAACTCTTGTACCAAAGCAGGTTCTCCCCAGCCAGCATTTGATGCTGAGAGCCAACTGTTTTCATAGGTGCATGAGCATGCTTAGTCTGGTCAGCAAAACAATTAATGGGGTAAATTCAGATCTCTCACCACAGCTTTTGTAAAAATTTTCCTGAAGTTGTCCCCTGACTAAGGTGCTGCAGCTGAGTAAAAAGTTGAAACTTGTCACTTTCAACTACTGCACAAAGCTGGGAGGAACTACTGACACTACCAGAGTACTCCATGTAGAAAAACAAAGCTTTCATGCTTAGATTTAACGGCCCTGCCAGATCTAAAGGAGACAAAATATACTCCTGCTGATGAACAGTTGCAATTTTTGATATGCAATATAATATAAATAGAACTGCAGCCAGTAATGAAAACAAGTGGCTCTATCCACTAAGTACTAGACAATGGATATGAGCCCAATAAATCTAGTTATATTGTTTTTCTACTAAGTGGTAAAACTTTTGTCTCACCAGCACCCGGGACCATCTAAGGGAATACCAGATCATTTAATGGATTCTGATCAATGAAATTACTGTCATAGTCAGCACTTTGTCTAGACCAGTTAGTTCTGATTTCTCATTGTGCTTTCCAGGAACTAATGTTTATGGGATTGTCAAGGTTACCATTGGCAATTAAAGAGGCCAACAGATCAAACAGACCACGCAGGCCAGCCTCAGATACATCCTGGCGTCAACAGTCTCTCATATAAATCAGTGCTCAGTCTGGGCTCACTGCAGATTTACATACTTTTGGGAACCCATGTGACCAATAATGAAAACTTGAAAATACAGAAAGAACTATTTCTTTGGAAGAAGTACAGGAGGAAGATAAGGATGCATCAAAGAGCGACGGAGCAAGCGCGCTACACGGACTACAAACTGACAGTACTACAGAAACCAGAGGAAGTTTCAATCACTGAAGTTTCAATCACAGCCCAGGCCACAACCCACAGAAATGTCACTTTGTAGCAGCCCTTACCAATGACGCAACACACAACAGAGATAGCAAGGGGAAACTCCTAAGGTATAAAAACCTCAGAGAAGGAACTTTTTTATCTGAGAAGTGCCCTTCTACTGCAATCTTTACACCACCCAAAGCTCTCAGCACCAGAAGCTACTTGTTCAATGGGAGGCCGCAGCTCAGTCACTGTGCCTGCTCAATTTATTTTGGCAGACAGAGCTGTCAAATACTGTTTTTCTCAGCACTGCCAGCACAAGCACTTAAGGGTATACAGGGTAGCAGACAAACTATACAGTTAGCAAGTTGAATTACTCATGATAGTATGTTCTATTATAAGAATGCAAGTTTTTTTCAACTTCAGATATAACAGGAAGAACAGAATGAAGAACAGAAGAGGTGCACATTTAGGGACCACTGCAGATAAAGATGAAAAGACATGAAAACTTCTAAAAAGCTATGCTTCAAGTTACTCTAACCAGGACATCATAAGATACTCAAGATTTGGATTTGTTCATATTTGCAATGTCTGTTCCATGTCTAGTCAGCATTTACAGCCCAAACACCTCCAGGATTGGTCATTAAATCTTACAATCCAAAATGAAAGCATCAAACACACTTGAACAATACAAACCAATCCTATGATCTACTCTTGAAAACATGGGACTGCGGCTTAGAAGACACAACTTTTATTAACTATGTGGCTGAATAGCAACTTTTTGGTCCTAAGAGTTTCCATTTGTATAATATGGACAAACATGTACAAAGAAATAATCTTATTTCTTTGTGAAAAGGTATTTTGAAAACTAGTGACAGAATGTATTTAATCAGAGTCAGGGGTATCATCACATTGTTACAGTTGCATCTCAGCTGAAAACCTTGTAAACAACTTTACAAAAAAATTTCCAAAAAACATCTGTCTGTTAATAAAATCCAAAGAATCTCACCAACAAAACACTTTAGTTTGCTATCTCTCACCAGATTATGGTATTAAGGGACTCTCAAAATATACCAGGAGTTGCAAATAGAGGAGGTACAAACTAAAGCAACATTTCATTTACTTTTTGAACAAAGGTCAAAAAGCATGCATTCATGTTTTGCCTTATGGAGACTCTACATGTCACAGGAAGACCTATCACATACCGCAGTTTGGTCTTCTTTTGGGTAAAGATTGAGTTTTAGTGAACACAAAGAATATTTTCAGCTTACCACTAAGCCTACCCCTAGAAGCAACTGAACTTTAGCTGAACTTTAACAACCTCATCCATCTCAGCCACAAGGTTCAAACACTAATACTTTGAACTTACCTATCTTTAAAGGCAAGATAAAAAAATCTCAATGGGGAAATCACCCCTGTGCAATGTTTAGACAGACGCAGCTTGCATAGCTCTGGGTTAAAAATTCAAGATACTAACACACCTTTTTTTCTGATTGTACAAAAGGGAATCGATTCAAAAGCAGAGAATAAAGATGTTACTGCAGGTCTCCCACCAAGATCCTCAAATGCAGTCACTATTCTGTATTACCACACCTAAAATGCCAAAGGAGGACACAGTGTACATGGCTGTTTCCAGCACCTACTGCTAGCTTCAGGAGGAAAATAATTTTGAGGTGTCCCAGTTTTGAAAGATAAGAATTGAACGGTATACAAAATTCTGAGTAGGTCTGAATTTCTGTATTTGAAAAATGTTGAAGAATAAATATTTATATTTTATTTCAAAGAAGCACAACTAAGAAAGACTGATTTACCTGAAGCTTGTATGTGTCTTGCTTGGCTTATATTAGACAAATACTTGCCATGAACTCTACTGTGCAGAATCTGCCATTGCCACGCCTGCAAACCAAAGAGTAAAAATATGCTCAATTACTTTTATCTTTATTTTGTAACAGGCACATGGTAAATCCTTTGCAGAAGTAAATGGATACAAATTACACTCATTTACATCTGCAAAGAATTCGAGTTACTGCTCTATTATAACCAATGAACACTGATTCAAATCACTTTTGACAGCAAATAATTTTTGTTAACACTCGAAGAAATTTAATATTGGGTGTATAGAGCCAAAGCTCTAAAAAATATTTCATACTATTTCTTTTTCTCCATCAGAGGCAAATACTGGCATTGCTGTGGGACCATCAACTGAGGAATGTTCCACTTTTGCTCTAAAACACAAATTTAATAAAATGTAGCCATTTCACTGCAAAGCAGTTCTTACTAAGCTTCTAGTCCAGATCTCTGAAGGTTCTCATTTGTCATCATTTGTAACAGCATTTGTATATATTTAGATTTATTTTTTGCAACATTTACTCCCCTCTTCAGTATCTTCATATAGTATCTGAAACATACAAGTGTAAATAGTAGAGAAAAACTTATCAAAAAGAAAGTGCTTTCATTTACGATCTGCTGAAAACACATGAATACACTAACACATGCCATGAAGCACCATTTTTGTGTGACTACCAATCACAAATGTAATGCCACACCTCAGATGAACTCTCCTCTGTCTGAAGAAGTTTTCATTCCTCGTTACACACATGTGAATAAAACTAATAGAATGCCTTTCCTGCTGACATCAGCAACTTTTTACTCCACAAACTATCCTCCTGGTCCGTTTGTGACCCGGACACACCCTCTCCAGGCTGCTCATCTCCAATAGTTGATGCTCACTAACTCTTGTGTCAGCACAGCAAACTCTGCTTGCTCCTCTCTCTTCCCAAGGCCTCAGAAACTCTCCCTGCTGTACAAGGCTGGATCCGTAACTTGATCTTAGATTTTTTTTGGATGGGTGAAGAAGGTTCAAGAGTGTCAATGTACTTTACCAAGAGCTAGAGGTTCAGTCCTTGCTTGAAGTCTTTTTCAGATGTTCTTCACTTACACACTCATCCATCAATTAATTTCCATCACTTTTACTGGAAGGCACAGTATGACACCTGCTAGCAGTTTTCTAGTGCTAGCAGGAAGAGACTCCATAAACTTCATGGCAAAATCCACTGCTATAATACAGCTTTGGCTGCATAAGCAAGCAGAATGGACTTCTCCGAATTCTCCATACCTTGTGCCTAGATTCTGGAGGCACCTTATACTTCTAAAACCTTACATGTGACACTCTATGTGGCACATAATTTTCCCTCTGCCCTCACATCAGAAAAGCTCACCAATTTCTTCCCAAATGAATAGCAGGCTTTCTGTAGAGCAGCATCAAACACTGTGTACCAAATACTGCAGTCATTAAGAAGTATGTTAAGACAACATTTAGGACTCCCCTGTCTAGAACCAAATTATATGTGCCCCAGCAGGCAACACAGGCAAACAATTCTCACTTAGTATTTTCAGGTTATACAACTGAGAAGACTAGATATGAGCTGTCCATAAACATTCAATAGAAATAGGGAAGAAATACAAAGGAATAGATTGAGATACTTCTGCTATAGATCCAGTTTAAGCTGGTGCTATTGCCAAAAAAACAGTGCACAAGTCTTTCCTCACCAGCTGTCCATCCCCACCTGTGTGTAACAAGCCTGAAAGAGGAAATGGTCAAGGTGTGATCTTGTCCACTACCAACAACAGGAAATCAACAGTATTAACCCAGACATGCTCCTAGATTCAATTCTCTACACAACCACACAGATGCTCTTGGTAGCACAGAGGAAAGGAAAAATGCATGAGAAATGGCACAAGCCTCTTTCAGAGCAATACTGGCAGATGCTCATTTAAATTACTCATGAAACTAGATCATCAGATTTAGGTACTGAATTTCACATAATTAAATCTCTACTGATCGATGCTTTTTAAAGGCCTCAAGTGATAAACAAGGCTTCCACTGCTTCTGTTAAGAAAACACTATGTTTGTAAGAACTATACACGTCCTTCCATATAATCATCTCTGCTCCAACTTTTTTGTCAGTGGACTGCCTCAGATATTAGAGACATGTCACTCCATATTCTTGATTAAACAATATGATTTAACTTCTTAAAATCACAAGTAAATGTCTTCCAATTTTCATTCACTCTTCCTGGAGTTGTAAATAATTCACAATAGCAGTTTTAAGTTTCAGCAATTTGAAATGCACACTGGACTTAATTTAAAATTCCTGTAATCTTCCCATATGCCCACCCTTAACCTAACTTTATTATTCAACTGTGTAATGATAGTATTTTTAAAAAGGGCTTGTTTTTGTAAAAAAAAAAAAGGCAAGCAATAGGGCAAGAAGAAAATAAAAAATTATGCCTTCTTGTGGAATTTCAGTATCTTCAAAGGACATAAGACAAAAGTTAATTTTTCATTTGTCTCATACCTTGATTAAACCTTTTCTGCAGACAGGGTAACAGTCAAGATACAATGGATTATTGGGTATTCTCCCTTAAAAACAAAAGTATATACAGCAAACAAGATTTCCTGTCTTGACAGCTTGGCTTAGCTCTGAACAATGTCATTTTCTCATATATTGCCTTTGGGAAGATTAAAACAAAATGGTACGATTGAAATTCCTCAGTGCCATTCTACTACTCCAATGCCTTTGGTGCACATATATTTATTATTTATTCAGAGTTCTATCCATTTACCACGGCATCTTTCACAGAACAGACACACAGTAATTTTAAACATGCAATTGTGCACTTCCAAGAGGCCTTTGAAACTGCCTAATTATATTCCTGCTCCAAGACTACTTGGAGGAAATGGTGAGTATGCTACAAGAAAACACTTGAAAGCCGAGGAATCACAAAACTCCAATCACTGGCCTCAAACAGTACCAAGCATTTATTTTAACTGGTAACTCATATAAATGAAAGGTTGTCAGCTAAGGGAGTCAGCAAGTGGAAAAGTGGAAAGACAGGTGGGCAGAGTACCTAATTCTAGCAGAGGATGCCAGAATTAGGCAAAATACCAAGATACTTCAGGTAACAAGCTTAACATCCCACAGGCTGCATATTTACAACAAATTCTGTAGGATTTCCACATGAAGAGAGGAAAAAACTACTGCAGGGTCTCCGTTAAACAAACAATGATCAGAAAACAGCCACACAACTAAGTTGCTTGAGTTCAATCAGTTCAAGAAGATGACCTTCTGTCACACATCAATGACAGGTCTCTGCCTGCAGACATCAGTACAATCCTGACACTGCCAGGCAGCTGAGATCCACCAATTTGCCTCCAAAATGTCCTTCTTCCAAATCCAAGAGACACACAGTTCTCTCAGGAGGAAATACATTGAAGACACTGCAGTGGTAGGAAAGAAAAATAATTCAAACTGAGTTTATGGAACATGGTCCTCAACAAAAAAGGCAGACTCTTGCTAAAATCAATTTCACAAATGAAACAACGTTTTCTTCTCTCAAATTCGAAAAACAAAAGGCCAATGCCTATTTGCAAAGATATTCAAAAGACAGCAGAATTTTTAAGGGGACAGTATTTCTTAAAATTTAGAAAAAGTACCCTATAAACAACCGCCCTCTTTCTCCCTCAAAAAATTATTGCCATAGTTAATGGTGTACTCAATTGCTGCCACTATTTTGAGCACCTTTCTGCTACTCGAAGATTGTATCAACAGTTTACTACAGTGTAGCAGCTAACAGACACTCTGCACTATTTGTTCAACTGATTTACTATTTAAAAAAGCAATTGTGAATAGTAATCCCAAAGTGTGCAGTGCCTTAATACAAAGTTTACGCAAGCACACAGGGAAGTCTCAGCTGCAAGTTTCCAGCCCTTCCTAACAAGGTATTTCCTACAAGCCCCATCCCTGAACACCAACTCCTGATTCCAAACTAGGCAGGCCAGGGTCTAGCTCCTCATTAATCCCCATTGCCCATAACAAGCAAACACAGCACTCAGATCTTCCAGGACAGGATCTAGCTTTCATTAATCTTCACGGCAGACACTGACAACAGACCTTTTATGGAAGGATACAGGCCTTGGCTAATCACTCCCCAAAGCAGGAAGGGAGATTAAAATCCTCATCCCAGAAGACAGCAGCTCTTTTGGAGGTTAAATCTGGGTCTTTCTGATGCCACTGGCACCCACTACAAATTGCCCCTGCAAGACAACTCCTCCATTTCCAGTCCCTAGACTCTCAAATTTGGATGAACTGCAGTTTACAAAAAAGACAACAACCACAAACAGATTGCCTTTCACTTGGAACACCAGTCGTATCCAGAGATGTGGAGACAGACAGACAGATGGACATAACAGAGACCGTAAGCCCTGGCTCTCAGTTCTGCTTAGCAAATGCCCACCAGGCCAGCCACACTGCCTGGTGAGCTGGTGTGCTCTGCTGGACAAATATAGAAAGCAGAAAATGGAACAACCCTTTCAGCAGAAGAGATTCTGCTCAGCTCCCAGAGAGGGAGGAGCAGGAGCTGAACCAGCTGAACTGCTTTACCCATACATGGTCTCTGAAACAGACCATTGCTAAGACAAGTTCCTTTACACACACACCCTCATTCACTGTCACACCGTGCAAGGAGAGAAAAGAATTAAAGCGTACAAACCTAAAGGAGTTCCTGTTTTGAAATGAGTTCCAACTCCACTTTGCTTGCACTCACCTTAATAATGCACAAACTTCTAATGCTATTCACCAACAAAATCTGGGCAGCAACTCAGAAACAAGACAAAAATCTTCCTCCCAGGGAATGCACACATGCACCAGCATTTCAATAACAACTGAACTAGTGAAGTCTTGTTGCTTTTGGACACACACAACCACATATTAAGTTCTTGGTTTGACCTTCTCCCCCCTCCAGCCCAAACTGAATTACAGAAATCTTTTTAAACCCTTCTCCCTTTTCAAGTATTGTCCTAAACCAGGAAGCATGACCTTTCTCATTGGTTGATGCTAATTACTATGGTGACCTGCCATATCTTGTCTGCTATCCCCGTAGTCCTTTTTGCCAGTGTTTAAACACTAACTAAACCTTTTCCTATGCATTCTTCTTAAAAACAGAAGAAATGCACTTCTGTGCAGCATCCTCTTCTCTGTCCACCCACCCCACCCCCTTCACATTCTGGCACAGAAAGAGCAGAGTAAGTGTAATTGAAGACCCATATCCACAGATCTTCACAGAAAAAAAAAACCTATGGATCTACAGAAGTGGCACAGTCTATTTTTATTTTTAGTACACAAGTAAGACAGCTTGCAAACTCAAAAGCAGCTTCATTCACATAAAAAAGCATCATTATTTATAAGTGATTTATTACCGCATGCTGCTGCCTATTGCTTCTCCTTGGTGTATTCCACATTTACGTGGTGATACCAAACTACCTTACAGGAGCTACCAGAAAAGTTCTTTCATACAAGTAAGTGGAAGCTGCAACTTCCAACTATATCAGGAATGCAGCAGCCAATTCAGAACTCAGAGAAGCACACTAGTCAGGGAGTTCTGTTAATGTCACGTGCAAGTAGACACAAAAGTGCTGGCATTAAAACAAACAATCCCAATATTTTTTTCAAATTTCTCATTACTGAGATAATGGTTTAGGCTCCCTGCAAATTCAGGAAGATAACGGCATATGCAGAATTAGCTCTACACCTAAGCACAGCCTAAATTATTTTCCTAACAAATAAGGATCAAGAATATGCGTCCTAATCTTGCTCCCCAATAAATGCCGATTAAACTTAATCTTGACTTAAATGACAAAATAATTTAAAACCCAAAGAAATTCCAAAGCAAATTCTGCAGCACACAATTAGTGTCATAGCAGCTTCCACACTGTGAAATACAGACAGTACCACCTACAGCCAGTCTCTGATAGTGATCAGATGCTGGCACTGAATGCATAATCCAGAGTGTAACATGGGTGGCTTTAGTCCATAAATATCAGAAAATACTCACTTAACTTTTCCTAAGTCTCCAATGCATATAATCATGGCTTTCTGAGCAGCGAAAACTGCCCTAGAGAAGTAAATAGACAATCCTTTTTCTTCCCCAAAAAGATTTTGCATATTGGTATTTTCAAGGGCATCACTTCTAATGTCACTTAGGACCATTAAGTCCTAAGGAATTTTTACTGTTCAACTTGTGCTCAATTGTCCTCCACATTGTAGTCATCAAACAATCACGTGCAAGAAAAAACAACCAACAAAAACCCAAGAAGAAATACAACTCATCACTAAGTTGACCTGTCATCCAAGTATTTTTTTAATTCAGAATTTTAAAAGGAGAACAGAAATTTTTTGAAGACAAATAACAAGGAAATATAGGTAAGTAGGCAAAAAATATTTTCAGATGGTGCTTTGCTTTGGAATACAAAACTATAAATTAGGGAATTACTTTTACACTGTACTGTGCCTACACGAAATGCAAAAGCTAGATGTGACGTTCAAAATACATTCTCTTTTCCTGAAAGATCACTATTTCATTGCCTTCTGAAGAAACATTTATCAAAACTCTATCTTGTAAGATTTTGCAGAGATAATAAGATGCCTGGTGTCCATCCTGCAAATCTCTACATATATTAAGAAAGATGCTACTGTTTTTGTATGTAGACTTGGACATTGTCTGCTAAGTGCTTGATTTGAATTACAAACTCCTCTGCTTTGGAAAAAGCAGACATGAATATTCCCTTTCCAACAGAGTCTAAAAAATTTGTGGATTGCATGCCTACATTGGAATATCTTTTGAACTGCATAGTTTGGGACAAAAATAGCAGAGAATATGCATGGGTTCCGTGAAAGCCTGAATTTTAAGTGATGTTTGAAGGAAAACAGTTTTACTTTGACACGTGAAATACTGAAGTCTAGTGGATAACAACTACATTATTTTTGTGAAAGGTGCAGTACAAAACAGCCAGCAGACAGAAGCGAAAGCTGCCCGAAAGAACAGTTTTGATAGTGGTGAAAAAAAGAAGCCACGGTCCTGAAAAACTCAAATTATTTTAAAGTAAAAACAATGTAAGACAGTCACCTGGGTTCTTATATGAATTGGGAGAGCATCCAGTTCTGAGAGAACACAGCACATGTAAGCATTAAAAAAAATGTTCTGCAAAGGAAAGCCTGCCAGTTACCACACCAGCATGACACCAGATATTCAACAAACACCCATCCTCTCATCCACATGCTCATTCAAGATCTCCTTGAGGTGTGCTGCTGAAAAGGACAAAGAACCCAAACTGCCTGCTCATTTGCATGGATTTCAGCAATACTCAAGCTAGTTATTCCATGCTATATTACAAGCAATTTAGTGAAACCAATGTAAAAATCCCAGAGCAATATGGTTTTAAGTCCAGTTTACATAATCTTAAATCTACCTGGGAATTTACCACTGCTAGCCAAGCCATTAAATAAGTTATAAATCTACTCTAAATTGGTAAAGATTCATTATCAAAACCTGCAGTTTGTCAGTTTGCCACTAATACTCTGCCTCTAACAGAGCAGCCAGAAAGCCAGCACACCTTTTCTAAAAACAAAACAAAAAGACAGCCCATGCTATACTAAGTATGCTGAAGATACAAAGCTAACATGCATACATGGGATAGACAAGACAGCTTGTGGACCAGGATTCCTCTTCTGGCATAAGGCTTTCACTTACATATACCTGTGACACAAACCACATCATCTAAACTGAAATCTTCCACTAAGAGTTGGAAACTACTGAAGATTTCTGTTCAGCCATCTAGTTGCTCATTGTTCATCCTGAATTCAGCTAGCAATGATGCATTTTCTTTAGCACAGAGCTAAGACAGCTGGAAGTTTGAAGCTACTCGAGATGTCAAAGATGACTTCCTTTCCTTGGGATGATGACTGTGCTCCACTCTACTGCTGTCACACAAATAAGCCTGCACTGTCCATCACCGTTCAGGCTCGTGAGTTATTCCTCCCTACAGCAAAGCTCTTGTAGACTAAGTGGCACTGCAGCTTTGACCCAGTGTATATTTTAGTTCTACTTGCTTGAGTCTCACATCAGGTGCAAACAAGATGATGTTCAGTCGATATTTGGGAAATGTCTTGAAATGTGAATGCTAAAGCTCTCTCTTTTCATTCTTACATTCCAAACATAAAGTGTCTTGGCATCTTTATAAAATATGTTGTAGAGAACAATAGTAGAAAATGTGGTATCTTGCATTTATTTATATAACATGTATCTCTGATGACTGGAAGAAGAGCAGTAAAACTACTGGTTACTTTTTCCAATCAAGATGATCTCTCTTGCCCCAAGAAATCTTGTAACAGGATCACCACTCGAGATCCTGCTCTATGATACTTTGGGAAATACCCATTAGAGGCCCTAGATAACTTTCCTCCATTTACAACCCCCATTCTAATAAATACTGAAATATATTAGTCTTCTTTTCTTCTATACTATTTTTTCTCCTGCCAAATACCTGATCAATGGGTAAAAATCATACCTTCTTGCCTGAAGGCACTGAATAACTCTGCACATAGTCTTTCTTGAAGGACAAGCAATACTAAACACGCCCAGATTGAAATAAAACATTTCAGACATTCATGGCAAGACTGAAAAATAAGAAAACAGACATATAGATCTAAGTGCATTTAACTACTGCAGCTGTCACAGTAACCAACTCACATTATGACCTGGAAAACTGGACATATTAACTTAAGAACAGTCTCCAGTTCAACAGCGAGAACAGTGGGTTCTTGGATCTCTGCGCTAAAGACTAATAACCAAGAAATCTCAAAAACTATGACAATTTGTCTCACTTCCCACCTATTCTAAAACAGGCACTAAAGGAAAAATCAGAGTGGGCACTCTGAAGAGACTGTGGCAGATGACTCAGTAACTGATAATCAATAGCCACATTCCAGAAAAGTATAAAAGAAATAGTTAAGGAGCAACCTGCTCACAGCAAAGTTTCCCAATAAGTTCAATTAGATACTGGATTTCAGGTAGAATCTTACTTAACTCAAAGTGAATCTAAATATTTAGGAATCACATAAGCATCCACTTTTAAGAAATTCAACCAACACAGGATACTGTCAGTGATTTTAGAAGAAAATTTACACAACATTATAAATACTTCCCTTATTTCAAAGCATCATATTTTGTTTCAACCAATGATTCTTCAACTGATGTACAGGTTACTTGGCAAGGCATGGATTTATTATTAATGAGACAGACAACTATTGTGTATTGATGACCCTGCCACATTTCCTGCTTTCCCCTTTAGAGAAGTGGTGCCAGGGAGCATGTTTTCAGAACACCTACCTGTAGCAGAAGAACTAAAAGAACCTTCCCCCTGCCATGCAAAGGTAATCCTACAAGTGCATCAAGTTTTGGAGGCCAAGCAGAAACATGGATACACAAGTACACAATAATATTACCATGGATCTCTTTACCCTGTCTCCCATAGTGAAAGATGGGTACATTCTTCTCACTTTGCAGGCAATTCACTTTCAAAACAAAACTACCTAACACATAAATCTTCATGTTTTAGTGTTCATGACTTCAGAACAGTCACTTTTCAGTCATCATCTTTTCTACAGATGCTGTGATCCAGCTTTCTTTTGCATTTAAACAGAATGTCCTAGGCTTGCATCAATTATTTTGCTACCTATTAAAAAAAACCCAAACAGATACAAAAAGGGGAAACATGTAACAGAGCAGTTAGGATCAGACATTGATTTTCCCCAATGTAGCAATAGAAACTTAGACAGGGAAAGGAAAACCAGAATAAAGACAGCCATGCAAGAATGGTCATTCAGAAATGGTGAATACACTCCTCAGAACAGCATACACCTTCCCAAAATAAGTATCAGCAATAATTTTCAATGTGAGCAGAGGCTGAAAGAGAATGGTAACCACCTAAAGAAAAAATAATTCTTTACATCACCATATTTAAAAATTCCTATTTAGGAATTTTAGTAGTATATACATTTGCACCCATGTCTCTGAGCAGGTATAAGATCTGTGCTCCTGTCTTGAGGGCTCTTCAACAGCACAAATGCAACTGAACATACTAAGCTGCTAGATACAAGCTGTACCCACCCTAACATTTCCTGGCTCAATCTAAAGACATATGGATTAATTTTAAACATCTACCACAGCAGCAGTATTTCCAACAATGCTGCTCCCTCAAGACTTAGGTCCAGACACAACTCTAGGAAGATACAGTATCTCATGTTACGCAGAGATCCCAAGAACATAGCCGAGGGGAATGGAAAAAAGAATAAAAATGTGATGGGTTTATTATGGCTGTGCAATGCCAAGTCAGTGCAGTAAAACCCATCTGATGAACTAACCTAGAGAAAAACAATAGAGAAGACAACGAAAGACACTAGGAGAGAGTTCAGCAATTTTTGTGATCACTGGTACAAAGAGTAAGACTGAAAGGACAGATATACACAAAAAATAAAAACACAAATTCAAGATAGTCAGAAAACACAAGCTCTTGTAAGCCAGAAGTCAAGAGTGCTTCATTATATAAATCCCCACCAAATACTTTTCTAAATCCAGCGAACTGGTGAAACACACCCAACGACCACACTCAAGCAGGACATAAAGAAAGCTGCAACGTTTGAAAAATGTTCCCCGACAACTTCTGGCAGAAGAGAATGCCTGTGCCTTAAAGGTAAAAATGTCTGGGCCACAGTTCCTCAGGAATTTAAAGGAGTTTATTCTGAGGTTGCCTCTCAACTTCCTTCTCGTAACAGTCCTATTAAAAAAGCATGCTGTTATCAACCTTTACTGCTTCTTCACGTATTTATCACCCATTTTACGCTCCGTCTCTCCTGGTTTTTATACTCCTCTTCCTGCTTCATTCCAGCAGTGTCTGTCACGCCTGCTCATACTTGAGGACTGCAAATCCTCACACTGTGCTGAACTCCAGTTTCCCTGACCGTGCTTCTCGTACGCCTGACTCGCCTCCACCCCTGGTGCACCAGCACACATTTCACCAGCGGACAGACCCGCACCACACCGGCGACAACAGCAGCCGCACCCCAGGTTCCTCTAAGTGCCCGGGGCGCCCAGGCCGGCAGGCTGACGGCGGCCGAGCCCGGGACAGCCGCTCCCCCGCCCCGGGGTCCGCCCGGCCTCGCCGCAGCCCCCCCGCCCCCAATGGCGGCGCCGCCGCGGGCCGAGCTCGCACCCGCAGCGCCACCGCCCGCGGCGCTGTCAGCGCTCGGATCAGATACGACACCCGGCAGCCTCCGGCTCCGGGCCCCGGAGGGGCTCCGGCGGGGCGGCACCGCCCCGGGATGGCGAGCACGGGGCGAGGGCGGCGGCTCCCCCGCGGGCGGGAGCGGGGCGGCCCTGGGCCCGGCACCAGCGGCCTCGCGGCGGGAGCGCCGGGGAACGGGGGAGAAGGGGCAAGCAGCCGTTACCTGCGCGAGACGGATCGCGCTTCCCGCCGGCTCGGCTCCCCCCCCGCCCCCCCNCGCCGTTCCTGCCGTGCCGTCCCTGCCGTGCCGTGCCGTGCGCGGCCCGAGCTCCTCCCGGCGGCGCCGCCCTCACCTGCCCCGGGATCCGCCCGCGCCCCGCTCCGCTCGCTGCGCCGCCTCGGGCCGGCTCTGCAAGATGGCGGCGCTTCCGGGAGAGACCACGGCGGGCGCGGCGTGGGGGGGCCCGGGCTGTGCGCCCGCCCCCCCCGCTCCGCCGGGCGCGGCGCGGCCCCGACGCACATGGGGGTGGTGGAGGCGCTGGGCGCCGGCGCGGCGCGGCTTCTCTTCTACCCGTCGCTGCTGTACACGGTGGCGCGGGCGCGGCTGCCCGGGTCCCGCCGGCCCTGGTTCCACCGCATCGACCAGGTCGTGCTGCTCGGAGCGCTGCCGCTGCGGGGGCGCATCCGCAGGGTAAGGCGGGCGCAGCGGGGCGGGCCGGGCCGGGAGGAACGGAGGTCCCTGACGGTGCCTGTGCCCGCAGACAGTGGCGGAGGAGAACGTGCGCGGCGTGGTCACCCTCACCGAGGACTACGAGACCCGGTTCCTCTGTTTTTCTCCCCAGGTGAGCCCCGGGATTGCTGGTGTGTCCCCCCGCCCAGGTCTCTCGCCGGTCTGTCCCGGCACAGGTGAGGCTTTGGCCGCCTCCTGCCGTCATCCCGGCAGCCAGCGCCAAGTCCTGGGGCAGCAAAGACGGGACTACTCGTACCTAAGCCGATTTTAAAAACGATGCGAGAAACCAGTAAAACGTGAACGTGCGAGTGAACTGCAGCTACAGTGACAGGGAAAGACAGGGAGCATGGAACATCACTATACAGAAATGCCTTTGGGTTGGGAAGAGATCCTCTTTTCCTTTAGCTGAAATACATTTTTTCAGTCCCCTTTAACTACTACCTTCTGATGACCAGGACTGATGTTTTCATACATCTGATTTGAAGGATTGATGTTCAAAGTCTGTTTACAGCCTCGGTGAATTTCCCAGCTGTCTCAAAAAGTTCTGAGTTTCAGTAAAAAAAACAACCCAAAAGTTCACTGACCAAATCTGCTACGTCTGTTACAGGAATGGGAGGCAATGGGAGTGGAGCAACTGCGTCTTAGCACTGTGGATCTAACTGGAGTTCCCACCTTGGAAAACCTGCAGAAGGGCGTGGAGTTCATCCTGAGACACCGGGCCCGCGGTAACAGTGTCTATGTGCATTGCAAGGCAGGACGCTCCCGCAGTGCCACCATGGTGGCAGCATACTTAATTCAGGTCAGGAGTCTCTGCCAAATGGGGTGAAATTTCATTTAAAAATGGAAATAAAATGCAGACAACCTTTATAGTTTACACTTGCTCAGGACACCTGAGCATGTACAGGTTAATATTCCATGATTTTACAAAGCTTGGTCACCCATTTTAAGAGAGGCCTCAAACTTACCTTGTTTTGAATGCAAATGCAAATTTTGAATTATTCTGCTTTTCTTAATTCTTTCTGTGGAGAAACAGATTGAGATGGGAATAACAAGTCACTCATGACCACAGGTTCACTTAGCAGATAAACATATGTTTTTGTTGTTCTTATTTTCTCCTTGGTTCACTGGAGTGGTGAGCCTTCCTATGCTTTTCCATAAATACAATTCAGGATCAAGAGAACTGACTTGTTTTCTGAGTTCCTCTACCAACCCAACTGGGGAAGCCAACAGTAAGAACAAAATCCCGCCTGTGGATTCTTCCATTGGTGTTACTAAGCACTTCCTGGAAAATTTGCCATTACTGTTGAAAAGAAAACTTTCTCACTAAGTGCTGAAATGCAATGAGAGTACCAGTAGAATTTTTTAAAAAAAATTTTTAAAAGCAAGCTGGACTTTTGCTCTGGTTTAGTGGGGCTGGGACAGGAAACTGTTCACAACATGAAGGAACAGTGAGCGAGACGGAAAGTGGAGGGCCCAGGCAGCAACCATTCCTCTATAACTGAGGGACACATTTAATGAATGTGTGACTTGCAGGCCTCTCTGAGAGCAACATCAATAAACCTAAGGGGCAAAGCTGCACCAAACTGTCTAACACCTCTAATATTGCCCGTAGCCTCCAGGAGGGTTCCATTAACTGGTGCAAAGATGGAATGGGTTTTCACTTGCTGGGTTTCTGCCTTTTCAGCTGCATCACTGGAGCCCTCAGGAAGCAATAGGGGCCATTGCCAAGATTCGTCCCCACATCCTCATTCGACACAAGCAAGTCCAGGTCCTGGAGAAATTTCACAAGAACATGGTCAATGGGAGAACTGCATAACTTAGTAAAAACTAATCAGAATCAAAATCCTCATTTCAGCTGCTACAAAAAAAGTTTTTATGAGCTAACAAAAGCTTAAGGGTTTTCATTCTTGACAATCAATAAAGAACATTTTACAGTAAAGGGGAAATAGGGCTGTTTCATTAAAGCTTTCTTTCCTTATGGCTAATATCCTGCATCTCTTGGAGTCCCACAGTTCTTTTCCGTGCATCAGTGCCGAGCAGAACTGCAATCCACAGAAAGTTCAAAAATATTTGTATTTGAAGCAAAGAGAAAAAACCAAAATACTTTGTCTCAGTAGAGACTTTATTCAGATTCTTACCCAAAGGGTTACAGTGCCAACAGAGAGGGGTAGGAGGAAGTTCTGTTTTTTCACCAACACTATGTTATAATTACAGGTGGGGATTTTCTGTACAGTAAAGGAAGCCAATGCTCTAAAAATTATCTCCCTCTTTATGCTAGGTGATGACAGAGCATTAAGCAAGTACTCATTTGGTTACCACTCCTCTAGGAGAAGTGCTGAATGTAACCTAAGGGTCCTGGGGTCAGTTTTGGAATCTGTCTGCCAGGCCCTCCTTCTGCAATAGGACACAGGAATGTTTAAATGGGGCATCCCTGGGGGACACAGTGCACGTCTAACTCTGTGACGGACACAGCAGCAACACGCAGTCTCCTAGGCAGTTAAAACTAGCAGTCTGGGCCAAGGAGAATGTTCTCCATATGCCACAGGATTTTTTAGTGGTGGATTGGTTCCAGGCTAAAATAGCCACTTGCTGCTGTTTGGGCCTCAAATGCAAGCAGCTTACCATCAAGGAATCAAAGTAATAGTATTTAGTCCATCTGAAATCTAAGATACAACAGTTCAATATGGTTGTGACAGTGCTATGTAAAAGAATAGGCCCACAGTCAGAAAGCCTGTACTTCCTCTGCACAGGTACAGAGGATGGGGTCTTTACTGGATGTTGTGAGCTTGTAGTAATTGGGACTGGTGCTGAGGGTCGTGGGTGTAGCACAGCAAGACACTGTTGCAAGACACTGTTGCTGTCTTACTATCACTGGGCCTGTTTAGGCCAGGACAAACTGCAGGTTAGTGAGCAGCACTTTGATGCCACTTGTGACTGTTACAACAGAGGTGGCTGGGTTAAGTTTAAAAGTATTTGCATCACCCTTTTTATAGCGGTCGCGAAAGACATAGATGCTGCCATTGCAGCTGGCAATTTTCCAGAGGGATGGTACTGAGCTCCAGGCATCTGGGAGGCACAGCCGGGTGAAGCTATCCAGCAGTGGATTGTAGCAGAGCAGTGAATCCCCCTCGGCCACAATGAACACCACATCCTTGTGCACAGCAGCGTGCATGCACCCTGCGAAAGGCAGTACGTATGGCTTCACGTGGCATTTCTCTGTGTTGGTATCATAGCACTGAATGAGCCGAGAGGGCTTGGTGAAGAAGTCTAAGTCATTTTCCTCCCCACCCAGCAGGTAAATGACACCATTAAGGTTCACCCCTGCAGCTCCAGAGACTGCCACTTCCAACTGGCTGGTCTCTGTCCAGACGTTGTCTCGTACTCTGTAATATATGACAGCATTAGAGAGAGTGTCCTGTAGAGTTTTCCCCCCCAGTGAATATATTGCATCTTTGCTTGGCACAGAGACGAGGGTGTGCTGGAGCCGGTCACGGGGCAGAGGAGCACACCATTCCCAATCTATAGTTGCATTGTTGCATTTCCACATGCGCCGTGGAATGGAGCCACCAACGACATACAGGTCACTACCGTGCTTGCAGGCCGCGGTGATCTGGTGACACAGGCTGTTCTGGCCACTCACACTGATGGAGTCATCGTCAGCACAGTGCAGAGAGACAGCGAGGGAATGTGTACGTGATGACTCCTTTCCAATCAGGTAGATGTGAACATTTTCTCCAATCACCTGAGCGAAAGTAGAAGTTTGTCAGCAGAATTAGATCTGTTCACACAAACATCAGTGATGCTCGAGACTGAATTTTTCAGTTTAGTACCCACCTGTGGGCCTGAGGTATGTAACCTCCTTCCCAAGTCCTGCCACCCTAGAACATTCAGGATTCAGAGCCTCAAGGCCTTTTCAAGATACCTTTCATATCTGACACAGTAAAATAGCCACAGATGTCACTTGTACACAAGTGTTCACGGTTCAGGTAAGGGCCAGTTACATCACTGATAAAGTGCAGTTGTTACAAGGGGAATGCCAAATAGATTTCTGAACAGTTTATTTGGTAAATGAGATGAAGTAAGTTATGTGTGGCACTGCACCTATCACCAGTGAAAGCAGTTTCAGGTTAAATGAAAAAAAAGCTGTCAGTGGGGTTGCTATTTATGACACTGAAAGTATCCTCTCACAAGCACCATGAATTTCAATGACATTTGTGTTTTGTGACTTTCAAGTCACACCTGTGAGCAGAATACCCTCCCCTGAGAAGTGTGAAACCAGAAAGCGCCACATCAGCCCCAGAACGTAATGTCTTTTTATACCTTCAGACTTGATCGCAGAGTCTCCGAAAAGCCTGCTCGCTCCTCCTTGTTGAAGTTTATCCAGGTTTCTATGGCAACTGTTGGATTCTGAGAACATGGAACGCCATCTGCAGTTCGGGGACAGAAAGGCATTTATGATATCTAGACAAAGGTGTACATACTCAGGAACACCCTTTTCCTGCAGCTGCCTCCCCCCCACTCCCACCACAAAACCTACTTTCTAGAGACGAAAAATAGACAGAGGTGTTTACAGATTTTGTCAGGCATGATCAGCACTGCCAGCCAGCCAAATACATTAAATTAATTTGGGTAACTATAACAAGACTTATAGTTCTTACATAGACTTATAGTTCTTATATAGACTTATAGCTGCAGATCTTAAGCACTTTGGATGAGTTTCAGCAATCTATTCAGGAATCTATGACCAAGAGAAATAGGACAGGAAAGAGAACTTACATGCTGTGTGATGATGACAAATACTTTCTTATTTAATCATTTAGGCAAAAAGATTCTGTTACTGAGAATCTCAGCACCTGCCTTTCTTTCTGGCTGGTCCCAGAAACCCGTCTAGCAAAAGTCATCTACAAAATACGTCTGAGCACTGTCAGGCAGCTGACCCTCATGACTGAACATCTGGTGTTGCTGCTATCCTCTTAACATTTGGAAATCCCCAGTGAGCTACTAGAGCTTTTCTAAGCTGTGTGACAGTAGCAAACACTCCAGAGACTGCATCAGATTTATATCTCTTTCCAGACATAACTGGAAGTTTTGGTTAAACCACAAATCATCCTCATCAGTACATTACCTAAAAGATTTTAGGTATTTCCTTCCAGTTTGAAAGCCAGCAATTATGCCTGTGTTCCTTGAGAAGCTTCCCTATGAAGACTCTCTTTTTATAGTCTTTTCTCATGACAAACTCTGAATTCAATGATGCTGAAGGCACCATACAAATTCCAATGCTTTTCTCTATAGTGGAAGGCAGCAGAAAAAGTGTGGCACAAAAGCAGGTATTTCAACTCTGTTTAAAAGGATTCCCACAAGCTAACTCTCACATGAAGTGCCTAAATGGAAATTTTTTTTTTAATTGGTCCTAGAGTGCAACAGAAGGTAAAATTAAAAGAATTATTATTTCATTAAATTAATTTTAATCCTTGCCACTAAAAGTTTCCTCTATTTAATTACCCATTAACTAAATGAAGATGCAGGAAAGCAAAATAAAAGGATTTTTCCTACCAACAGTAGGGAAGTATTTCAGATTTTAATCCATTTTATGAGCTAAGTTGTAGCAAAAATGCTGGGTAACGTGATTCTACATATGAAAATAGATGATGCATGGAAAAAAGATACTGAGCAATTGTTTTAATTTATGACCACAAGTGCTAAAGTCCATAGTCCTAAAACTGTTTTTTCTGTGGAATCCCTAGAAAAAAATTAAAGGTGATTGACCTCTACAGTTTTATTTCATGATTTTAGTTTTTTTAAATGAACTTGTGACTTACTTAAAAAACTTTGGCTAGATAGTTATCAAAATTACTCTAAGTTTATCACAGTTTTTGAGCTATCAGTACTCAATAGGTTTTTGACTGTAAATTTCTTTAGATACAATAGAGGTAATTTAATGCAATATCTATAAATACTCTCATATGCATAACATCAACTCTAAAGGCTAGTTTAGGTCTTGTGGATAGATTTGCCAGTGTTCCAATGAAGCTAGTCATGATAGGTTTAGTTTTGCAACTGCATATAAAACACATGACACACGAAGTCTAGCTAGTTACTCAGTTACAAAGAGTAATTAAAAGCAAGAAAGAGGCACATTTGGATGTATGAGCTCCTTCTACGTTCTTGTTTCCTCTAGCAATGATACATAACTGCAGAAGAATGGACTTGTGACTGCAGCTTCCTGGAGAGTTAACAAGTACTGACCGTACCTACTAGGGCGGCAGATCTTTAAGGACTGGTGGAAACTGGACTAAGTTGTTTATGCGTTGACATGTCCTTCACAACTCTGAGTCATGGCATCCATTACTGGGGAAGGCTATTACCTTTAGAAGAAGGGCAATTACTGTACTACTCAAGATGTTACAATGCCTCTATTTCAGTCAGTTGAGTGCCTAAGTAATCCTAATAATTATATACAATTGTAAATAACACTAAAATATGTGCTTAAGCCTTCTTACAGATGTTGAGTTATTGCACTACTATGTTAAATGTTTATGAGCTAAAGGGATAAAAAATACTTTCATCAGATGTGTATTTTTGGAGTGGTGAACGTTCATCACTCCAATGGTGAAGCCAGTGCTTCTTTATTTTACTTTTAATGCAAACAAAATTACAACAAATTGTTGGAAACTGGGTTTAAAAAATGTGTGACACTTCTAACCTGTTGACTCAGGAACTGCTGTGAATGTCCGGCATCCTGTATGTCCCTTTTCTATAGCTTAGATGTTTCATGTCCAGTAACAATTAATAGTTTGGGGCTTTTTCTGATAAAGGTATCCAGAATGTTTTGCTCGGCCTTGCTTAGCTAAGTCTCTGAATAGGCAGTGATTATGAAAATTTGTATCTTTCCATCTATTTCATTCACTACCTGACCAGACTCTGAAAGTCTCTTTCTACATCCACATCCTAGGTAGTTTCAAGAACTCCTTACCTGTAAGGATGTCTGTCAGCAGGCGGAGAGGCAGGTGTAGGAACTCCTCTGTCTCCTGCAGCTGAGACAAATGTGACTTTGCACAGTGTTTGGCAGCTGTGTAGAGCTCCATGTCACTGTGTTGATCTGCCAACCACATGACCTGCAGACAGTTTCTAACCTGCACCGTACGGGCCAGAAAACGGGAGCACTCTTCAAAAAGGGCAGTCAGCTGGTACATGTCTGCCACTTCATAGGTTTCCTGCAACTCCTCTGCCCTCAGCTTTACAGTTCCATGGTAAATATAGTCCACAAGGAGCTGAAAGACACTCTCACTAACATCCTGCAGCTCTATCACCCGGTTGTGGGCCTCCTTTAGGTTGGAAGTGAACATAGAACGAAAAAAGCAGCTCTGAGCTGAGAGGACCAAACGGTGCAGCTGAAATTCTTTGCCTTCCACTGATATTGTAACATCAGCAAAGAGCTCATCCTCCAAGCATAATTTCATAATACCCTGGGCCACGCGGCCCGAGTGGGAGCGATCAGTGAAGGTGTAGTTCACAAAGTAGTTTTCTTCTGCAGAGGAGCCTCCAGTCTCTTCTGACGAGTCCATGGTGCTGCACAAATCAGACCTCCAGCAATCTGTAAAATCACAATAATTATACAGCTTTCTCTCACCACTAACAAGATTATGCAGTACTTCAGGGTACAGGGAAAAATCAAACATATTGGTAAGAGTCCAGCATATTTCGACTTAACATAAATAGCACAGCTTGAGCTTCAGAATCTCAACCAGCAAATGAGAAGTTGGCATAATTAAAATTATAATATATACCAAACTTCCAGTACAGTGAACATCACACCCCAGCAGGTCTGGGAGACGTGCATTCTTTTCACCACTCATTTCACTGACACAAAGAAATGCAGCAAGTTATTCAAGTGGAAAGTCCAGCAACTGCCCTAGGAAACTTGCAAAGCCAAAAAAAGCAGCAGCAGCATGGCTGGACTAGATGTGAAAAGGATTACAGCATCATACTAAAAAAGAGCACAGGCAGCAGTTCATCTCATCAGGAGGTGTTAATTACTGTCAAAACCCAATGATGAATCTGTATCAAGATGAACTTGTTTTTACCAAAAAGATGCACAAGATGTCGGCCTGACATAACCACCAGTCCTTCCAACTAACCAAATGAGATAACTGATGGTTATGCTGTTTGTTAACGTGCCAGTCAACTTCAGCATGCAAAACAACATTTCAGATGTTATTAGAGACCGCTTCCCACGTGGAAAGGGGATCAAAATTTAAAAGAAAACACTTTTTAGCAGGTACCATGGATGTCTGCAGTGCCCCAGGTAGTTTGTGGGTCAGAAAAGCTTCTGAAACACAGAAGGACTACTACAGCAAGGAGCCCTTTTTCACCATGGCTCTTGACAGCATTAGGAGCAGTTGCCTAACTGCATTCATTTTAGACTTATTTTTACAACTGACCTACCAGCCATGATGTGTAATATCAGAAATTTCTTCAATTAATAATGCACATTATTTCAAGAACAATGTTTCACAAAGATGTGATTTTTTTTTCTCTAGCAGATTCATAGTTACTCTTCCATGGTTTACCTTGTCAAACATGCATTTTCTTACAATTACTCTGCTTGATCAGGCGGGCTCCTAAGTTCTTTGCTCAAATTCTGTTCATGGGAAGTAGTGTCTACATCCCTAACTGGCTGGACAAATCCATCTCATCTCTGGTGATAGCCTGCCTTAATTATATTCTAATCTCGATTTTACAGCAGTTCTGGTCTGTCTGAAAAGTACCTATATATTAGTCTGTAAGAGACAGAGGAACTGCAGTCAGCATAGAACACATCAGTACTATTTTTCCAGCTTTACAAAGTATAAGCCTATCCTGCAAATTGGCTTCCACTTTGGTTAAAGCTCTCTATCCATACAGTCAAGGTGCTTAGGAGCTTCAGCCCAGAATGCAGAAGAGACCACACAGAGCACCAGGATATGGACAGATGAACTATTCTGCCCCCTTGGCATGGAAGAATCAGCTGCCCACACTGCCCTGCACAACTCCCAGAGGACTGATGCCAAGTCACAAAAGAAATGCCAAGAAGCAGCTAAAAACTCCACAAATCTCACGCCCTCCTGCAGACTCGCAGACAGAGCTCCCCTTTGCACCCATGGTGTCTCTGCTATAAAGAAAGAGGCATGCAGGACAGTTAACTGCCTCATAAAGCCAAATCGTATGCTCCATGCATTCCATTGGCCTAGCTATCAGTGACAGTGGTTTAACCAACAGCTAGTACACCTCCATCACAGAATCACAGAATCACTTAAGCAGGAAAAATCCTCTGAGATCATCAATGCCAACCTATGGCTGAACACCACCATCTCAACGAGACCATGGCGCTGAGTGCCACATCCAGTGTGCAACACCTCCAAGGAAGGGACAGCAACACCACCACCTCCCTGGGCCGTCCATTCCAGTCTCTAATCATCCTTCCTAATGTCCAGCCTAAACCTCGCCTGCAGCTTAAGCCTGTGTTCTCTCACCCTGTCGCTGGCTGCCTGGGAGAAGAGACCAAGCCCCAGCTGGATACATCCTCTTTCAGGCAGCTGGAGAGGGTGATAAGGTCATCTCTGGGCCTCCTCTTCTCCAGGCTAAACTAACAGCCGCTTCTCATAAGACCTGTGCTCCAGCTTCCTTCTTTCCTTGCTTCTGACAGGGTCGCAGATGCCACGGCGGCGCCCGGGATGGGAGAACCCTTAAGCACAATTGACAGCGACCCCGCGGTCCGGGGCGGGGAGAAGGCAGGAAGGGAGGCTGATCCTCGGAGAAACGCAGACTCTCACCAGGGCCGCGCTGACGCTGTGCAAGGCTCAGCGCTGGCTCAGCCCGGGGGCTGCCGGGGTCCGCCGCCCTCCGCGCCCGCACCTCCCGGCGCTCGCTGCTCCGTCCCCGGGCCGGCGGCCGCGCCGCTCCCCCGGCCGCGCCGCGCGGCACCCACCTGCGGCGCCTCCCTTCATGCCGCCGCCCCGGGCTGCCCCAGCGGCTGCTCCCGGCCCTCACCCTGCGCCAGGCGCCGCCGGGCACTCGTCGATTCCGCCTACCGACCCGGAGCCGTCCCCGGGAAGCTCTTCGCGCGCTTCCGCCCCCGGGGGAAGCGCGGCGGCGGCGGCGCTTTCCGCTTCCGCCCCGTGCCCTTGCCCGTCCGTGTCCCGGCGGGATGTGGGCGGCGGCGGCGCGGGGCCTGGCGCGGGCCGCGCTGCGAGGTGAGGCTCGGGCGCTGTGCCGCGGCTGTACCGGGGCTGTAACGGGGGCTGGGGCCGGGCCGGGCCGGGCGGTTGGCGGTGGTCGATGAGACGTGTCCGTTTCTCTCCGCAGCTGGCGCGGCACCGGCGGCGGCACGGGCCCGGCTGGCGGGGAGCTCCGCCGCGGACACTCGCCGTAAGTGCGGGGCCGGTTTGGGGGCGCGGGGCGGAGGGGCCCGAGGCGTGCGGTTGTGCCGCTGCCGGCCGGCGGGAGGGCACCGAACCGGCCCACGGAACTTCGTGGGCGGTGGAACCGCTTTAGTGAGCCTTCGGGAAAGGGTTGGTCCGGTTACCCGAAAATCCCAGTTGCGCAGAAAAGCGGCTGTGTTGGTAACCGTGCTTGCTCTGGGTTCCTGTCTGCATCCTCTCTCACATGCAGGGCCCAGCCTGTTTTTTCTGTGCAAAGCTGTGCCTGGGCAACAGCTTCATAGCCCCTCATCTCCCTGACCCTTAAGGGCTTTTGTTGTATCAGTGAAGAAACCCACCCCAGCAACGTGAGCTGCAAGAGTGTTTTGATTACGAGGGGCTTGCTTAGATGTTGACACATCCAGCAAAGTCAGAAAACAAGGCCCTTTCTAGACCCAGGTTGAATGACATGAGCGGTTCCTAAGTTCAGATTGTTCTGTCACCCCTGCTGCCCTGTTTTTCATCTGGCTATTTACTTCTCCATCATCTTGTTGAACAATTCATGCTGCTCTTTAGAGCTGACTAAATTTTAGCACTGACACAAATTTCCTTCATTATCAAAGTGTTTAGTTCCACCTTCTGTGTAACACAAGTATGTTGCTATAGCATAGATTCCGACAGATGGCTAGACTGGTTAAAGGGAGTTACTACTCTTATTTCTGTAGCGTTCTGTATTCCCTGTCATAATCTTAGAAAATTTATTTTTCTCCTTAGCTACTGTCAGACCAAAAAATGAAGCAGAACAGAAGCAGCTATGTGCTTTTGGGGAGTACGTGGCTGAGATTCTGCCCAAGTATATCCAGCAAGTACAGGTAGGTGCTGTTCAAGAAATTGTTCTTGTGGTGGGACAAGATCCAGCAAACACACCACTTTTTTGTTACCTGTTCAGAGAAGTTGTTCTGGGGAAGAAAAATGGTCAGAATTCCATGAAAAGTACTGCTGGTTTTAATCCCCTTGATCTGATGCCTTTTTGTGTCTGCTGTGTCTCTTTGTTTGAGCGTTCTGCTGAAATCAGCATCACGTTTGGTCCTGTTGGTGTTTGTACTCATGCGCTTTCCAACTGTTCTGCTTTCATCAGGTGACCTGTTTCAATGAGCTAGAACTTCTGATCCATCCAGATGGGATCATTCCCGTCCTGACCTTCCTTCGTGATCACACCAATGCCCAGTTCAAATCCTTGGCAGACCTGACTGCCGTTGATGTCCCATCTCGGCAGTACCGCTTTGAGGTAGGAAATGCTCACAGGTGCAGTACTTGTGCTGATGGCTGTGGGTGCTGTTGCAGCTTTGACCACTTTCTTTGGTTTCTGGCTGTGAGAAGAAAGTTTCAAGAGTAGATAGAATTCTTTAAGTCAAAGGCCTCCAGCTGCTGAAGAAGTGAAATATTTTTTAAATTCACTATTTTTCTTTCAAAAAATCAAGCTGGTAGACTCATTGAAATAATAGAAATATAGACCCTAATTTATTCATCTTTTCCAGTCACCAAGGCAGTATCAAACAAGGCTTTAAAACTCCTTACAAATTTTTGGGATCGTCTTTTCAGTCTGCTTGTAGTATGTCATAAACAGCCTTTGTACTAGACTTCATCACCATAGATGTTGGAAATGTTCCCTGGTATCCAACTCACTTGCTGAAAATTAAGTGTATTTTTTCTTAGTTTTCTCCCACAGATAGTAATTGCAAGAGTGATTGATGGCCATTTTCTTTGAGACAGACCATTCATTGTCAAGTGTTTCTCTCTTTAAGATTTAGTATCTCTCTTTAGTTCTTTGTCATCAGTCATGTTGTCTAAGTCTCTCACAGCTTTTGTCACACTCCTAAGGACCAAAGTGATAAGCTTTGGAACCTCAGTTGTAGGAGTGTCTTTTAGTGGCCAGCTCTGAAGTGCTGAATGCGATCCTGCTCATAAAGAATATTTGAAATAATCCTTGTGTGGCTTTGCTTAGGCAGTGGTGTACTGCAAGGAGGTCCATAAATGCTGCCTGTTCTCTGCCTCAGATTGTGTACAACCTCTTGTCGCTGCGCTTCAACAGCCGGATCCGTGTGAAGACGTACACCGATGAGCTGACACCCGTCGACTCAGCAGTGCCTGTGCACAAGGCAGCAAACTGGTATGAAAGAGAGGTGAGTGCTGGTGTGCTTGGGAACAGAGTTGTCTTTGTGGAGAGAGGCTGTATTTTCCCAATTTAAGTGATTCCCCAACGCCCTCAGGAAGAAGGAGAGAAGTGTTTCCCTGGCTGCCTTTTCAGAGTAGGAGATAAAATGGTGTTTGATTTGCTTTTGAATGAATTCCTGCATCAGTTTTGCTGGCGCTGTACAAAGCCACGCATGTAACTGAAATTTTATGGACATAACACATGCAGGTTTTTGGGTTTTGTTCAAATACAATTCAACTAACTTGGCTCCCTTTCATTTAGGTTTGGGACATGTATGGTGTTTTCTTTGCCAACCACCCTGATCTAAGGCGAATCCTCACAGATTATGGGTTTGAGGGCCATCCATTCCGGAAGGACTTCCCACTCTCTGGTTATGTGGAGGTAGGAGATACAGTCATGTCTAAAGTTACCAGGTCTCTCCAATGATCTTTTCTGAGTTCCAGTACAAATATGGGATTGCTTTACAATTACTTGTCTGTATTCCAGAGGAGTTGTATAAATCTGCATAGAAATTTGAATTATCACACAAAATATCATCCATAATAAGGCAGCCTAAGGCTGCAGAAATTGAGCAAATGTTATGTGCTGTATACCAAACATACTTGTCAGGCAGAGAAAGTGCTTCTGCTTTCAGAATGTTTTCTGGAAGATTAAATTTCCACTGCAAAACTGAGATGTCTAGAAGGATAAAGGACTGAACCCTTCTTGATTCAGTTGGAACTTCATTTTGTTGAATGTTTGTAGGCCCAGATTATAAAACTGATTAAACTGACTCTTGCTGTTTACCATTTACCTCTGTATGCCAACCACAGGTGAAATGAGAGTGTTTGGTATCTGTCTAGTTTCAAGTGACTGCCCTGTAGGAGCAGGTGTATTTGGTGTAGTGTTAAGACTGAGCTGAGTCTCAGAAGGAAACAGTGAAGTTCTGCAAAAAAGAGGCTGTTTTAAGAAATACAGAAATAACAGAATCCTGCATGCAAGGGTAAGGCAGCATCTCCTCAGCTGGGGTTCAGAGATCTGGACTGGCACAGTGAGGGTAAAGCAATCCATCAGAAGTATCTGGTACTCACCTGCATTCCATCCTGATTGTCTTCTTTTTCTCCCATTTTTCTGAGTGTTATGCAAAAAGTTAGAACAACTAAAACCACACAAATGCCATATTACAAAGATTCATGAGTGTAGTCCTCAGCCATGCAGGCCCAGGATGGGCCATCATGTTTCAGTGACTCAGGAGGAATTCCTTTGTCAAATGACATATTAAATGTGCTATTGCACGTGAACTTCATGTGGACTGTTAGGGTGGGTGTTCCTAATTCTGGGTGCTTAGTCATGGCACTTGAGGGGCATGGCAGCAAAGCAAAGAGGAGGGTTTTCCTGGACACTCCAGAGATCTCAGTTGCATCTGGAGAGCTCTTGTGAAGTAATGAGGAGAGCTGAAGCTGTGGCAGAGGCCTGTGGGCCTGTGTTTTCCCCATGGGTGAGTAGAGTTGTCTGCACAGAGGGTGGTCTGGGTCATTACTGTCTCACTGCACAGCAGACATGCTGCAGGAGCAGGGTGCAGATGATGGCCTGTGTCCTTTGTGCTGTCCCAGGTGCGGTATGATGACGAAGTCAAACGGGTGGTGGCAGAGCCTGTGGAGCTAGCTCAGGAATTTCGCAAGTTCGATCTGAATAGCCCGTGGGAGGCATTTCCTGCCTATCGTCCAGCTCCAGAGCCCCTGAAAATAGAAGCAGGAGCCAAGAAAGAAGATGCCAAATAGCAGCAGAAGGAAGCAGATGTGCAGCACCATCCTTTCTGTTCCAATATAGTATTTATAATAATAAAAATTGATATGAGATGCTTGCCTGTTGTGATCTCGTGAACAATATTTTCAAACTAGATGAAAAGCACAAGGCTCTGGAATGCTGATTTACAGTCCTTATGACCCAACTGGTAGATGTTTAGTTGGTGCTTTGAATTGTAAATCAGGGGATTTGTCTTTTTGGTTTGCAATTGAACAGAGTGCAGGCATTGCCTGTGGCCCAGTGTTTCCTGAACACTACTACTGCCAGCAGTCCCTGCAGGTAAGCAGGTAAAAATCAGAACCTGAGCACTCCCTAGACACTGCACGGAAGCAGCTGTGGAGTTTGGACAATGGGACAACAGTTTCTTAGCTCCAGAATGAGTGTTGGGAAGGTGGTGATAATATGGCAAAAAGGCAAAGCCTGTAAATGCTACTAATGCAGTTCCTGTCAGGACAACACAAATGTATGTGGGTCCAGACCAAAACAATTATGGAAATCTCTATTGTTTCCATGGGAATTAGGTCAGTGCCTTTTTTCCCAACAGAAGGAGCTGCAGTTAACCTCTGATGTGATACTCCCTCAGTCTGGGTTTCACTTCATAATCAAGCAGTCTTTATTTTCTCCAGCATCTTCAGAGTGTGCTTTCTTTTTCCAGCCAAAAATATACCCCTCCCTTGTTTCATAGACAAGAGTCTGTATATTTTTGTCAGTATTGCAATTATTTTGAACTCTATGATACAACAGCATTACCACTTTCTTTGCTCTTAGGGAAAATCTCTTTTTTTTCCAAAAAAGCTGGAAGAATGCTGTAGTTCCAGTCCACCCACCACCTGTTTGAATGGGATTACATTACAGCAGTCATCAATTAATAATGTCCCTTGTCCTTGGTCCAGAAAATGCATAATGCTGTTCTGCACCAGAAAGCTGACAGACTTCATTAAGATCTGAACACTGTTGTATAAGAGACTTCATAAATTAATTCACAAACGGTTTGTAGAGAGTCCCTGAATTGATACTTAATATTTTAAATTCTAAAAGAACTAATTAAAATAGGGGTTTGGGAGAGGTTAGGGTATGGGATGGAGGAAGGGATACAAGAAGATTAGATTCAATTAAAAAAAAATCCTACTTGCTGTGACTAGAACGTGATCTCTTTCCAAGAATAAAGACTGAACTGTATTCTAAGAATTGGGTTTCATATTTGTTTCTGCCCCAGCCTTGTAAGCATGGGCTGGTTCATTTTTTTTTTAATTTATTTTTAAAGTTTTGTTTCAGCTGCTGTGGCCAGCAGTGTTTGGGATGTGACACAACAGTATTCTCTGGTTAAAATAAATACCATTTGCCACTCACCTTAAAAATTACAGCTCTACATGGGAAGGACAAGTGAACACAGATCTGCAGAAGTTTGGGGTTTTATGGAATTCTTAGCTCTGTTTTGGATCTGTCTTCAACTGAGCAGATTAAATAGGAAACAAACTCTAGTTCTTTCTACAAGATGTTCCACAGTTGGTTGTTTTCTTTGCAGTGGCTCTCACAGCATGCTGATGCCTATTGGGCAAGACAAAAGTTTCTGGTGCCACTTCTATCACCATGAAAATTCTTTATAAATCACATTTCCTTTCTGTGTGCTCCTTTATCTCAGGTTGCTTGAGACACCACACCAAGACTTATGGTCTATATATTACAAAAATTTGCATTTCCCAGTATGGTAAGTCAGTCTGATGGTAACAGGAAAACTAGGAAATTTGCCTTTTAAAATTAATGTTTGTAGAGAATTTGATCAACATCAAGAAATGTCAGACACGATGCCTGTCAAATTAGACATTATGCAAGGTTTGCCCAAGAATGTGTACCCTGGAAAAATAGCCAGCCCTGTGGGATCAGGCATTGGCTCCAGCACGTCTTCAATATGTGGAATAGTTGCAAGTAAACCTGAATCTCTTCTCATTAGTGAAGCCTGGGAGATCAGGAAGGCTGCAAGTTACTCACCTAGGCTCATTTTCCCAGGGCACAAGAGGTTGCACAGCCTCAGAGAATACTTGTGCACTCTGCTTCCTCTACTGCTCCTGAGCTCCAGAGGCCATTTTCCTCATGGAGCCTGCTCACTCTGGGATCCTTGTGGCTGTGGTTGGTGGACACTTGCTTTGTGCTGGACAAGGCTGTGGTCAACTTGGCCAAGCACAAAGCTGTCTTCCAAATCCTCTGTCCCTGCCTGTTGCATACTGCCAGCTTCTGCGGGGCTTGTTTGCCTGGGTTGGATTCCTCAACTGCAGGAGGATGTGGGATGAGATGTAAGTCAGATGTAGCTGACTTACAGACATATATACAGAAGAGAGATTTTCTGGTACTGAAGGGATAGATAGACTTAAGGCAATGACTCACAGTCACTGTGTTGAGCTTCTCCAGCTGAGTAGGTTTTGCTGGTGTTTTCCAGAACTCTGGCATTTCTCCCTACAGCCAGGCAAGCAGACTGTCCTCCCTGGGATGTGGCTATTGACAGTGTCTACCTACCTCAGGTGCAGTAGGTGCGGTGGGATGGGGCCCTCCCTGTCACTTTTATGCAGCTCATTACTCTTTCAAGCAGTAGATGCTGCTCACAAACTGAAACAAAAAGACAAGGAAAGCATCCTTGTAAGGACTGGCTGTACCTTACCTGGAAAATACCAGTATTACAGAGGTCCTATCTGGTTACAGTCAGTGCTTCACTCCTGCTTCCCTCAAGGTTTTCTTACTTCTTCCACTCCAGTAACTCAAACATCACCTTTCCCGGGAGTCACATATGTTCTTCTTCCTTCCCCTCTTTCTGCAATCTTCTTCATTCCCTGAGCATCTGCCAGACAACATCAGGCTGGGGAGCAATCTCCCCAAATTCCGGGTGAGACGATGGAAGCAAGCGGTTTCTTCAATTCCATTGAATTGAAGAAGGATTTCAATTCAAATTGAAGGAGAATTTACCTTTTGTGAATGTCCTATCTCCTTGAAGTCCTACTTCAAAGAAAGTCCCCTCCTAAAGAGGCTCTTCTGGCACCACACCTTGTGCCTCAATCAGCATCCAACCAGTTCCTGCATTTTTTGACCCCTCTTCTCTTGCTCTCATTTCCCATGTTTCTGCTTCAGGAGGTCAGGGTGAAAAAGAAGAAACCAGTCAAGTTGTCCCTGCATAAACCTGGCTTGTGACATTTTGAAACTGCTCCAGTAACAGACGGTATGGCCAGGGGAATGCAGAGTGGCAGGGCTGTGATCAGCTGTGAGTACCTGGCAAGGACAAAATCCTTCAGGAGGAGCAGGTGCACTGCCTAACATTGCAGTCGTACATGCAGGGGCTTTTTGTGCAGCTGTCAGAAACTCAGCCTTGTTTCTGTGCAAGTATTGCTGCTGTACAGACAGCTAAGGAATATGTTTATCATTCTAAAATGGTCTTTCTTTGCGGGATAGTGAGGTAAGTCTACAAAATTCCCCTAGCTCAGGGCAGTATCCACACTCATGCTTGTCCCTCATCTGCCACTGTGTCAGTCACCTGAGCACAGCCCCAAGGCTCCTCTCTCTCCCTCCCACCAACGTGGCTGTTCTCCTCTAGGCACTTCAGCTGCAAGCTGTTCCTAGGAAATTCTCCAGCTGACAAAATCATGTACAGCTCTCACAGATGTTGGCCAAAATCCTGTTGGGCAATCCTCTTCATGTCATGTGCTGCAAGTAAAGGGAGGCTGTTTCATGGCCTGCAAAACACAGGGGTTTTTCCATAGTGGCTTCTAGACAACATGCATACACTGTGGCCTAAAAGGGACTCCGGCACAAAGGAGAAGGCAGAACAATCCCCCTGCACAGGTGGGCCATAAGTGTCTGCCTCTGGGGTAGCTTGTGATTCAGCTTAATGAAAGAAGAAAGGAATGCAACTGAAGAGTAAGCAGCAGAAAATCATGAAAAACTAAAGCAGTGCAGCATGACCTAAGATACCTAAGCCTATGACAGAAAACACAGGTCTTGCTTTGAATCCAAACTGAGGGGAAGAGTAGCACTGGATATTGTGGGCCCCTCTGTGGCTCCTCCATTATGTGCAGGAGGTAGTACCAACCAGGACATCATCCCAGCCGTTAGTACACTATCTTGTGACAGTACGCAATGACTGATGTCCTGTGACTTGCTGAGCAAGAGATGGACTCCACCTTTACCTTCTCTCTTTTCTAGGCAGACTTCTTTCTCTCTTTAACCTGAGAGAGATGGTATTAGTACTCATTTATACATATTACTGCATATTTGTATAACCCTGGCATTACATTCTGTGCCATACAGAGTAGAAATACAGAACAGTTTGACTGGGGACTTGGCACTAATAAATATGTAAAGATGTGCAGAGAACAGATACCTGCTGTAAAGTGAATAAAATTTTGTCTATATAATTTAGAACATCTAAGGCAGACTGTGCTCACGGTAACCCAGACATCCACTCACAGGAGAGGACGATGAGGTGCTAAAGCCTGAGCCACTTTGATACTTGGTATTTGTTAGGTCACTTTACTGAGTTCTCCCTCTGGGGGGGTTTGATACAGAACTGATAGTGTCACATTTCTTCTGCCTGTTTGTATGTTTTGGCTGCTACTGCCCTTCCATGAATCTGCAGTCTGCTAGCTTTATCTGTTTGTGACATTCCAGGATTGTTTTCAGATTTTTGTAAGTCAGAACCCCAGAAAAAGGAAAACTGAAATGTGACAGAGGCACTGTGCAGAGATGGAAGGGACTAGGGGGTCCTCACTTCTTAAGAGGCAAACAAACGTGTAGTGGAATTTCTTGCAACTAACAGTTTCCTATAATCATTGCAGTGGAAAGTCAATCTTCGAAAAGGAAGCTTAAACAATTCTGCCAAAAACATCACAACAAAGTTTTCCAAGTTTCCAAAATATGACGGAAAATATCCTTCGGGGTCAACAAGTTGAACTGCAAGCCCTTCCCAGGGCTGTGACCAGAAACACAGAAAGATGGATCCTTTCCAAGAGAGGCTGCTGGGATCTGAAGCAGCACGGGAAGACGCCCCAGGCGAGCTGCTGTGGCTTGGGGCGCGGAGCGGGTGGCAGCTGCTGGGGCAGTGCTGCCATGGCCCAGGCACAGCTCAGCTCCTGGCTGCTCCTGTGTGTGTTTGCTGCATCCCAGAGGCTGACAGGTAGGGAGCACATCTGTTAGCGACACGGCTGCATGGCTTGGCAGACCTTTGTGCAATGCCGTTTGTGTGATGCTTTGCCGCTCCTTCAAATGTGGCCCGAGGCCTCAGGCAGCTGCACTGGCACGGGATAGAGCGGGAGTCCAGCTGGGGGGGTTTGCTGGTGGGGGCACTGGTACCTCCTTGCAGGTTGAAGACCTGCTGCTGTGTTTGGTGACAAGGGGAGGATTTTCTTGTGTCTCCACTGAAAAAATAATCTCCTGCAATACTGTTTGTGGTTTTTTTACATGCTTTTTGGGATACAAAACCCCACCCAACCCTGCTGAGTGATAAAATAAGTAAGGATTTTCCCTTCCCCAGAGGATAGTTATTATTTCAATACATTATTTGTTACGCTTTGTTAAATTTTTCTCTACTCAAAGAGAAAAAGTGTGTATTTGTGAGGCAGCTCCTAATAATGGCACTTTGGCACCTAATCAACAAAAGCACTGACTTTGCAGCCAGTCAGACATCTCTCAGGAGAGGGGTCTGTGAGCCGAGAGCATCGGTACTAGAGACAGTACCACCAAAGAAATCTTCAGATAAAATAATGCTTTCACCTGAGCTAAAAGCCTTGCTGGTACATCTGTGGAGGAGTAGGAAAAAGAAGCTACATCCCTGCTCACATTCCAAAGCCACATCTGGTTTGGATCACAGAGCCTGCAGCTGTGCAGAGAAACAAACCTCTGCAGCCTGCTGGCTGGCAGTGCACTTTTCCAAGCAGCTCGTGCATCTCCTTGAAAAGGTCTAATCAAAAATGGAGATTTGGAAGTATCTTTTGGTAGCAGTCATCACACATGTATAGTAATAAACAATTTTTCTACTTTTTATATGCACCTGCTGACTTTAACTCTGGGGTATTTAATGTAAATACTCACTCTTTTTAAAAAAAAAATATATATATTAAAAAGCCTTCATCCATTTAAAAATTAAAAAAACCCATAAATATATCAGAGAGCTTACTATTTTATATGAGCTTTTTCCATTTCATGTTTCTTAACCTGAAGGATGAGTCTGTAAGAAGTAGAAGAGAGTCTTGGCTACCTCATGACACTGATAACACAGAGGAGGGAAGGGATGCAGCCTCTCCCCCACAGTCCTCGACCAAGACTGCTTGTGTCTCCTTTTTCATACACAAACAAAAAGAAATAAAATAAATGCAGACAGTTAAAGCACTGTAAGCATCAGGAAATGAAAATCAAACAATTCTTAGGATTAATGTGACCTTCATATTAAAAAACTGCCATTCCTCTGACCTCACATCCATTTTTCCCAGGTTACATGATGTCATGCATCCCAGCAAGTAATTAGCTGGACATCAAGTCAGCCATAATGGATCTGACAAGGTTTCTTTTATCCTCACACTCTTCCAGCAGCAGAAGCTTAGGGAAGAAGTAGAAAACTAGAATAAGCATCAGTTTATATTTCTAGCAGCAGCTTGAGGAGCCTGCCAGCATGCTCCTTTCATTGGGCAGCATTACTTTCTCCAGCAAAAACTGCTAACCAACCAAACCCATCAGCCCAAACCCCATCCATTCTCGGTGTGAGAGGCTTCCTTGCTGCCTGTCAAAGCAGTGCCTTTGCTGCATAAAGCATACATGCTTTAGCTCTCCTGGCAGCACTAAAGGCTGTGATATCCAAAACCTCGCCTCAACCACTGCTGCTTCTCTTAAAAAGCTTGTTTTGCTTATCAAAATCCCGTGGTCAGCATCTGTCATATTTGGCAAGCTGAGTGGTAGCTCAGGAATGCTGAAGATGTTATTGACAATCAAACGGCAAAAACAGTAAACAGGAAGGTCTTGTGCTACCAAGCTCTGTCTGATGTCTTCCAGATGAACATCCTCACAGCGGCACCAACAGAGCCCGTCGTGGCCCAGAGGACGCTGGCATCATGTTAGAGGTCTCCTGAGCACTGGGGGCCCTGGGCCGAGGCACTGTCAGGGCCCATGCTCCCACCTGCCCGCACGTAAAAACTCACCCGTTCTGTTTGTTCTCATCCCTGACGGATTTCAGGAGCCCCTGGAGAATGCCTCGGCGATGCCTAATAGCATTTGTGCTCCCTCCCAGGGCGGGGTGCAGCCCAAGGCGGCTGTGCCCCACGCCGTGGCACCTCACGGGGTGTCCGCGGAGGGACAAGGGCCCATCGCCGCTGGGCTTGGTGACGGCCGAGGCGGCCGCACCGGGGAGCTGCTGCAGGCGGGACTGCGGGGGGACAGCAGGGCGGGAGGCGAGAACTGCACGGGTCCCACGGGGAAGCGAGGTGTGGGGCTGGCAGAGAGGGACACGGAGCGGGACTAGGCCGGCCGTGAGGGAGCGGCCGCCTCTGGGCCCGCCCGAGGGCTGTTCGGCCGCGCCGCGGCGGGCTTTGCTCGCAGCGCCTCTGTGAGGGATGGGGTTGTGCTGGGCTTTCCGTGACAGCGCTGCTCCTCTCTTCCAGATGCTCTGGGGAAGGCTGGATATTCAGGCCAACGGGTCAATCCGTCTGCGGGATGAAGAGCTGGCCTCCCTACGCCCGGCACGGCGCTTCCTGCAGATTTTAGAGGAGGAAGTCCCCAAAACACCGGCAGAGATTGAGCAGCATCTGAGATATTATTCACTGACTGACACTCCCTTGCCTCCGACAGAGTTTGACCGTCTCCTTTTCACCAGTGTTTACAGTGCCTATCAGGTTCGCTCCACGCAGGGTCTGGATAAAACCCCTTGGATTGGCTTTTTCTCTCAGCTGGTTGATGAAATCTTTCGTGACCTGTGCAAGGGGCTCTGCCCTGCGAATACCACTCTCCTCCAGGCTTCCTGGCCTTGGAAGGAGAAGCCTTCACATTTAGCATCCCTGAAACATTTCTATCGCTCTAACCTGGCCAGGACCAAGAGAGACACCTAATGAGGGAACCCACCGTAGGAAAGGGCACACCTGGCTCCAGCTGCCTTCTTGGTTATTTTCAATGCTTTCCACAGTATGCAGGACTTCAAATAAATATGCCACACCTTTTTGTCCTGCTTTCTGCACTGTGCTGGTAACCCTCTCAGGATTTATGCACAAGCTTTTATTTTTAAATGAAAAAACACAAAACTGTAAAGTGCATTTCTCTCTTTTCTGATTTTTTCCTAAGTGGGCTGTGCTGAAGGGGGCAGTGCTATTTAGATGTCTTATCTATCTTGATCACTGATGCTCTGGAGAGATGGTTTGGAAGTATTTTTCCAGGATATTATGCTGGTGTCACAGCTGACTTCATTTCAGATAATTCAGTTCACTTTCCTTATATTGTCCCCGTGGTTTCAGACAAATACAAGATCTTCTCTCCAGTAGCAGCTAAGCAGGTTTTGTTGTGTTCCATGATATAGGTCACATATTTAATTTAATTTTTCTCCTCATGTGGCATCATATTTTATGTGTCAACAGCAATTTCCCATCTCATATATTCATTTTTCTTTAAAAAGCAACCTGAAAATGTATGTATTCCACAAAGCTTTCTCATATTTGCATATCATATTTACACATATACACAGCTTTGTTTCAGTTATCATTTTGGAATATACTTCCTGAAATCTCATTTAAATTCTGAAGGATCCTGACCTAGTTATTTCTTCAGCAGATTTTGCCTCTCTTCTATAAAGTTCGTTTTTTTTTTTTTTTTTTTTTTTTTTGTACAGACATGGCATTTTACAAGCCAAACATAATAAATACATAGTCTCTATTCTCAAAATCAGAAATATAATTATTTTACAGAAAGACATCATTAACATTTGTCTGTCTTAAACACTGCGATGTGGAATGAAATAAATATAATTATCTCCTCAGGAGGGTTTTGATTTTGGTTCTTGTTTCTACCGGATTTCCTGCTACCACTATAGGAACATCAATTTTGAACGTTCATTGCATGTGCTTAATGGGATGGGATCCATAATTTCCTTTCTATCAATATAATTTTTCCATGTTCGACAAAAGAGGCATGTACGACCTTCAAAGTGGGAACTGCAGCTTCTGACCTAGTTAATCTTATTCCAAGCCATTGTAGCCCAACAGATGGAGAGAAGAAATAGTAAGGCAGGAACAAGAAGCCTGGAAGCAAGATGCTACAGACAATGGTTTTAGAGATCAGTTTAGGATTATGACAGAAGGAGATACATTTAAAGCAGGTTGTTTGTTGCTGGATTTTTGTTTTGTGTGTTTGTTTTATTTTGGTTTGGGGTTCTTTTTGTTTGTTTCTTTGTTTGTTTTTCACCCCAAAGGATATAGGAATTAAAATTAGAATTTTATTTTAAGTAAAACTTCTTGTCTCATCTAATGTTCTATTGCTGGTTCTTATGCTGTTTTTTTACATACTTCCAATCTTTACTCTTCACCCTTTTGCCAAATATACCCCCAGTCTTTAATGTGTAGGATATGTATGGAGTGACAGAGGCAGTGAGTGGCTGCATTCAAGTCCAGTGTATGATCAAAAAGCTGAGCTGAGATGGCACTAGTGCATTAAAATACTGTCTTGCTGGAGAATGTACAGCCTGAGCCATACGAATATATGGGAAAAGGCTGAGTGGGTTGGCTTGTGACTTGGATGCCAACACACTGCTTTGAACTCAGGATTTTGTTAGGAGCAGTTTTAGAGCATTGCTGCCTGTTGAACGGATTATAAAGCATACTGAAGTGATGCCATGAAGCTTTGTACATGCTTAAGATGATGCACTTTTGCAGTTTATGTATTTTTGGGATACAAACCAGGGTTTAGCTCAAGTGAAACAGCACCAGTGGTGCTACGATGAAGCCTCCTGTGCTCCCACTACCTGCTCAGCGGATCCCGGATCCCGCCGGGCGCCCGTCTATTTGTCGGACTGTACGAACACAGCAGCGTCCTCTACAACCACAGCAGCCTCTCCACAGGGAAAACTCTCGGTGGAACTCGGCACGTACGAAACCACTGGAACATGGATGCTGGAAACATCACCCGCCGCTCCCCTGAGCCCGCCTGCAGGAGGCTGTCGGTGCAGCACGTGGTGGGCCGGCAGCACTCTCGTGTTCGAGGGGCCCCTTTCTGGGCAAGGGAACGCCCCTGCGGTCAGCAGCGCCACTGCTGCCGCGCTGCTACTCGCGCTTGGTGCTATGAGCCTGCTCCTGATCCAAATCTTTAGAGATTTAAAAACACATTTCTTATTCTTCTTACTTACCTTGCTTCTGGGCTTTCAGAGCATGGTCCATTCACAGATTTGAGCCCTTATCTTTCACTACAAGAAGCCTGCGGTTTTGTTTGTTTCTAAATGTGTTCTTTACATTAAATGGAAGCTGAGATTCTCAATCACAGCTTCTTGACTTCATCTACATCAGATAAAGAAAAGCACAAACCACTGTGAAACTTGCAATAAAATCATAAGAGGTACCAACCTTTCACACACACAAATGATTAGAGTGTACACAGACTGGCTCAGTAACACATCCTCAGCTCGCACAATTACCATGCATCTCTCTCACCTGAGCTCAGTACTGGCTGGTACCTCAGCCCGTGACAAGCACACAAGTCTCACAAAGTAGCAAAAATTCCAAACGGAGACCATTCTCATATTTTGTATTTTTATTACATTCATTTCCATTACATTTATTCCCTCCCTGGATAAACAAGGAAAGACACCATACCCTTTTGTTTCTGGATGCTGGAGATCTGCAGTAACATGACTGCAGTAGCTCTCTGATCCTCAGCATCTCACTACAGTGCCCCACCCCTGCCCCAAAACTACCTCATGCTTTATGTTAAATCAAACACCAACACGGGACACACAGCTACAACCTGAAAGGCCTCTCTACGGATGAATGGCACACACAGCAGCGGCCCTGGAGACAGGGCACAAGCGTGCAGCTAAGGAAAGCACTGGACACATGACAGCATGCTCAAAGTAGAGGATGATATTCAGAGAAGCTGTACCCAAGTTCATGGCACCTTGGCTCTTCTTATGTTCCTTTCACAGCTGCAATTAATTGTTTGACCCTTGAGGTGAGCTGGCACCTGGCAGCCACTTTGGCTGAGCCTCTGAATAGATGAGGAAGCCTGTGAAGGTGATGTACTTGCCGTGGTTGCTGTAGGCACCATAGCCATCATGCTGATGGCTGTAGAGCCAAACGGTGTCCCCATATTGCAGAGGCAGCATGATGCTCTGGCTCTGCATCTCCCGCCGCTTGGAGTGGTTGTCATCATAGATCATGGCCTGCACCTCATTGTGGTTCTTCATCAGTTTCACTGACATAGTCTTAAAGGGCATTTTGCCAATGGTGAAGGAGAAATAGTATGCACCAGGTATACGGCACGTGAAGATGCCAGTGGAGGAATTGAAATCTTTTCCAATATTCACGAACTCTGTATCAAATGTGATTGGCTCGTGCTGGGTTTGCTTCTCATCTGTCCCCAAGAGACTTTGTGAGCGGGCAACAGAAAATGCAGAGCGAGGGTCTTGTACCCTCTTTGGCTGGTCAGACAACACGCGTCGCTGTGAAGCTTCATTCTGCTCTCTGGGAAGTTGCTGAATTGCGTGAGGGTGTGGCCCGAGCTCTTGAGAGTCCAGAGCATTCTGGAAGAATGCAGAAGTGTCTGGATAGATCAGATAGCCATTGAAAGTTGTATAGGGCCCCACATTGCTGTAAAGAGCGTACTTGGGATCTCCATGTAAACGCAGCCACACTGTGTCCCCGTAGTCAAGCTGCAGCATGGCACTCTGGCTGGCCACCTTGCGTTCCTTGCGGTGATGTTCGTCATACACAATTACCTGCACCTCATTCTTGTTTCTCATCAGCATGACAGACAAGTTTTTCTTGGGGTATTTTCCAACGGTGAAGGAGAAGTAGTAGGCTCCCGGGATCCGGCAGCGGAACAATCCAGTCTTGGGGTCAAAATCATTGCCAATATTCACATACACTTTGTCAAAGGTAATCACCATCTCAGAGCTCCCTTCCATGCTGCTGGTTCTGGCCACAGAGAAAGCAGAGCGAAATTCAGTACTGGTGTCTGCTGGGAAGCCATCTGTAGGAAGAAAAGTCATGCAGCAAAGGAGGCCAGAGATGATCTGAATGTTCAGTGTCATCATTGTATCTGGAAGAAAAAAAAAAAGCATATTTTAGCAGGAATAGCATTAATTTACAGCTCACACACAAGTTGAAATCCAGACCTGAATATTGTTAAATAAACATGAAGATCTATATCCAATATTGAGAAATTTCCAGTGTGTTCTCTGAGCAGTGTATGGGACCACACTGTAGTTCAGATCCCAGCACCACTTTCATATTTTCCTAGTGAGAGCTGGATCTTTTTTAACCTGTACTCATGGAAAGAAGAAGCATCTTCTCCTTTGAAAGCCTGACTATCCTACAGCTTGTCTGCAAAACACCATGTTGCTCATACTTCAGAGGGATCTCAGAGCTTGCTGGGGATTTGCCAGAGCTCCCTTTTGTTGTGCCTTTTTTTATTCATAAGACCATGGATGAAACAAAGCCCTACACAAACCCTGTATTATACAATTGAGACACAGCTGAAGGGCAGGGAGAAGAGGACATATGCTCTAGAGATTCCCATGCAGATGCCATTGCCTTGCAGTGCAGTAGTTGTTTCACAGGATGTGGAAGCTGGAAGCCAAGTAAGCTGGTAAATCCCAATATCCCAACATGAATTTGTGAAAAGTATAAAGAAATATGAAGAAGAAGGAATGTTTAGGGAAGGAAGACAATGGGGAAAATTGTTGAAATAATAAAATAAAAGAAGGAAAAGAAAATGGTAAGTAAAAGGAAAGTCTCCTAAAGTGTACAGTTTCTGAGAGAGAACTGAAATACCAAAAATGGGGAAACAACTCCCTAAATGGATAACAGAACAGACATTAAAACTTCTTTGACCCTTAAAAAAGTTAGAAGCTAATAGGATTTTCTGCTAATTTTTTTTTTTTTGGACTGAGGCCAAAAATTATCTATTAGTGCTTTCAGGCTGGAAACAAAACTGCCAGTCTTTCCAGTGAGAAGCTTCTATTTCTGTCACCTCTCTGTGCTTATTAAAATATCATTCAGGCTAGGAGGCAACTGCCTGGTTTGCAGTCTGCTCCATCTGTCACCCCAAAACTGGTGCCTTGCCAGCCTGCAAACAATGAATTCACAGACCAACAGAACAGAAGCAAAACATGCAACTCATTGATGGGGGAGGGTGAAGACAAATCCTACATTAAAAAGGATAAAGGGTAAATATTTGAATAATCTGAGATGGCCTAGTAATAGAAGTAAGGCAGACAGAATGCACATAGACTGTGAGGTGGCAATGGGATCCTGCTTTGGCAAGATGTGATACCTAGAATCACTCACCAACAGGAATTCAGCTTGAACTCTGCTCTTTCACACTTGAGAATAAAACTGAAATCTGAGGTGCAGCTTTAATACATAAGAACCCCAGAATAAATTAGATTCTCAATTACATGAAAGTGGCACACTAGCAAAGACTAAAAGAAATATTCATCCATGTCCCAATTTTACCTTAGATCACTTCTCTCACAGACATCTGTAGCAGGGCCCTCAGCCTAAGCAGGCTGATAAGTTTGCCAGTGAAGGGCTGAGCAAGGAGAGTTTGCTGTTCAGTGGAGCAAGGACGGGCTGCTGATCAGTGAAAACACTGAGCAAGGATAACTGAGTGATAACACTGAGCAAGGGTAACACTGCTGTTCTTAGTGCTGAAGAATGCTGAGACCAGCTTGACCAAACTCTCCCCCCACCACAAGGACATGCAAGACTGAGGCTCCCTGACCCAGGCTGGGAGCAGCAAGGATGTGCAGGTACTGATTTGGAAGTCGAAGAGAAGAAACTAAAAAGCTGCCAACACATTTTTCAGCAGGAAGCATATTTTGCTGAGTGAGCCTGAGAACACATAATCTAAAAAATGCCTGTTTTGAACACATATTAAAGTCAATCACTTTATACTATAAAAGGCCAGTGTCACCTTTGCACAACAAAGATTTCTAGCCTACCTCCCTCAAGTGTGTGAAATCCTTCCTTTCAGTGGGGACACTCCTCAAGGTTATTCCTTGAGGCTGAACAGCAGAGATTTTCCCAGTTGTTGGTGTGGGTAAGGAACATCAATCTCTGCTTAACAATTATTCTGCTACCTTGAATATAATTGCTTTAATATAATTGCTTCAAAAACAATGCACTAAATCAGTAGTAATAGCTATCCATACTGTGTAGTAAATGATTCTGAATAAGTTTTTTCCCCCCAATCATTATTGTAATAAATTAAAATAAATAATTAATTTTATTTATATAAATATATCTGGTTTGCCATCCTTAATTCTGCAGGATGAAGTTGTACAAAAGCTCAATTAAACCTGTGTAACTCTTTAGATATAAACCATAGACTAAGTCTGGGGCTAAGATTGTGTCCAGCTGTACCTCGGCTTCTCTCTCAGAAAGAATTTAGAAAGGGAGTCCTTTCTGTACCTTGTGGCTTCTGTTCGTGAAGGGAGGGCTTCTCTAATAAACTTTGTCTGAAGCTCCCATTCTGCCTGTAACATCTCAGAATTTTCCTCCATGTCCCTGAATTCAAAATGTTTTTCCTGACCTAGCCTGCTCCTTCAGGCCTCCATGGGCTGCACTAAAGGTTGTTGAGAGAGCTGAGTGATGTCAATTTGAGGCCACTCTCTGTCATCTTTGAAAGGTGATGGGAGAGCAGAGGAGGTCCCTGGTGACTGGAGATAGGCAAATTTGGCACCATCTTCGGAAAGGACAAGTGACACTACCTGCAAAACTACAGGGTGGTTAACCAGTTAGCCCCTCACTTTGGTCCCTGGGAAAATCATGGAATGTTCTTCTTAGAAAACATTTCTAGTCAAAGGACATGCAATTTAGTACACGTTATTTAATTGAGCATGAACTAATCAAACTGATTGCTGTCTTGTGGGAAGAGATAAGTGGATGTCACCTGCATTTCAGCAAGGCTTTTGTTTCAGTCTCCCAGAGCATTCCTCTATCCAATTGTGATGTTAGACAAGTGGACTACTAGAAAAGTGAAAAACTGACTGGATTATCAGGCTTGAGAACTAGTGTTTAATGTTTAATTTCAGATGTCCTCTTCAATATTATTTATCAATGTCCTGAGAAGGAGAAAGAATGTCCACTGATCAGTCTGCAGATGACACCAAAACAGATGGTTGACCAATATACTTGGATGCACAGCTGCTATTCAGAGGGACCCAGACAGACTGGTGGGATGTACTGAAAAGAAATTAAGTGACAATAAATGTGAAGTACTGTACTTGGATGGACTAACCTGTGTGTTGGTACAGACTGGTGACTGACTGGTTGGAAGTTTGTCTGAAAAGGGTCTGAAAAGGATCTGAAAAGGGCTCCAGGAGAACAGTAATTTGTAGCTGAGATAGCGCTGTGCCCTGCAGGTACTGAAGGCTTACAGCACTCTGGGGTGAAGAACAGAACACAGCCAGGAACCAGACTGTGATTATCCCTCTTCAGTTGGCACTTGAGTGACTCCAAAAGAGGGCAGCAAAGATTGCTGAGGTCTGAAGCACCTGCCCGACAAGGAGAGGCTGATTGAACTGGGTTTGTTTAGCATGGAAAAGAGAGGACTTTGGGGGGATCTAGTAGCAGCCTTCCAGTGCCTTTAGTGGCTCCAGACAGTGCGAGGTACTGCACAGATGAGCATGGTGGATGAATAACAGACACTGGTTATAAAATCCAAAAGGGAAGACTCAGACCAGATATAAGAAAAATAATTCCATGATGAGGCAACTAAGAATGTAACAGTTTGCTCAAAGAGGTTGCGAGATCTCCATCCTTGGAAGTTTACAAACAAGACTGGATTAAGCTGTGAGCAACCCAGTCTGCACTCAGAGCTGGCCCTGCTTTCAGCAGGAACTTGGACTAGAGACTTCCTAAGTCATGATTCCTGATTCTGTAACTGAATCCCATAGCTACTACTTCTTGCATTTAAAATTCACTCCCTAATAACCCTAGCCATGGCACTTGGAATTAACCAGCTAACAGCAGGTCTAACAGACAGATTATTTTCCATCCAGCAAATTGAAGCATATTCAATGAAACAATTAATCCATATCTAAGTGTCACACATCTGCTTCCATGCTGTCTTTATTTTCCTTTACTTTGTAGTTTGTGTGTTCCTCAGGGCAATGACTGTATCTCTTCCCATGTCTGTACAGTATTTGGCTACTGCTGCCATTTAAACAATACTAGTAGACCCTAATATCCCACCAAGAACTAAATCTCGAACTGTCACACTCGTGAGCCCAGCTGCTGGTGCAGCAGTATTATTTTTGCAGAGTGCTACATCTAGCATGGCAGGCTCATTCCAGCTTCCAGCTTAGAAAACTAAGCCCTAAAGGCAAACTTATAAGGGCTATTAGATGTTCCAGATTCATACTCATTCATTGTTATTCCAGTGATCACCATGATGTGGCTGCATGGAGAACCAGGATGACTGTGACATGGCTGCATGCTCTTGAGACAACAAATGACAGGAAAGGATTTGGCATTTGCATTTTGGCTAGCACATCAGTGCTAGCCAAAAAGCACAGAAAGACAAAACTGACCAAGTTTAATAAAGTGTGTAGTCAATCTGACCTTATGAGCTTTCAAATGACCATTATCCTTGTTTCTGTTTGAAAGTTAATTTCTCTGTAATAAAGTAATTTATTGAATGTTGGATCAGTCAGTACAGTTGCAAAGACCCTCTGCTGCTGCTGTCCCTTATTTATCAGTTCTTTCCAAAAGTGAGTCATTTAAATAAAGCAGTTAATTATGCTGCGCTTCCATTAACAAGTTGTTTCCTTGACAGCTCCTACTCACCACTTTCAGCACTATTTAGGTTCTTTTAAAAATAATATGGAAAGTATCTAATAACTGCCTCTCAAACTAAACCAGTCTAAGAATAATTTGCCAATCATTAGGAAGACACATCCAGCTAAAGGGGTTCTATAAACAGAGGCAACCCGTGACAGCTTTTGGACTTGAGTATTGTCATAGTAATTCTGAAAGATAAAGCTGCCAAAATGCCCTGTTTGTCCCACAAAAATTGTTTATGGTGCCCAAGTCTCTTTTACTGGTATACTTTTCTTCTGGCAGGGAAGAGATAGCACCAGGGATGTGAAGCTGGCCGTGGACACTGTGGCATCAGCCCTGAGTTCATGCTATGATCGAAGTGTTAAAACTGAAGAGTAATGTAAAAGACCCAGGCTAGAGATGGAAAATGGGTCTTCAGCATGTGGCAGCTGTGTTATTCTCATTACATTTACACACAAATCAGGGCCCTTTGTCCCCTACCCTGCCATTCCTTATTGTCCCAACACCACAGAAGCATGGAATGAAGCTAAGCAGACCCAAGGGACAAACTAGGTAAGCTACTGCTTTTACTTTAGGCAGTACCAGCAGGGAGAGCAGCCCACAGAGAAGTCAAGAAACTAATTTTGGAATAGGAGGCACAAAACACATGATGCAGCTAAACAATCCTCAAAGACACTGGCATTAAATTAGTGACCTGAAAAGAAGGGGCTAAAGTGGTACTGACTCACATAGTAGAACAAGAACTTCAAAACTTTCTTGAAAAGAAAGTTAGAATTCACCATTTGCATGACCCAGGAAATTTTAATAGCTTTGAGTTTGCTGGAGGTGATTTTTCTGTCCTGGAACAGAATCAATCCACCAGTGAAAAGACAATTAGTTTTACTCTTCTACTGAGACACATGGATTTACAAAAGGACACTCAACAATAGAAAGGTCACCCCATTTCTACACTTGCAGGGCAGACCTACTTGTGAAACCCACAAGGGTTTTCTTTTTATTCCAAAATATTAATTATCCAGATTCCCTAGTCCTACCTTATGCAAGAGTCCTTTAATTTCAGTGGGAGCTTTGCCAGGAATATCACTGAAGAATGAGATATGAAACAAAATTGAAGCAGTACAATTGGATCAGCTGTTACTAAAAGGTTTTTTACATCCTGTAAGCTGCAAGAGCAAAGCCCTGTTCTGCCTAGCTCTCACCCTAATATTTAAGGACAGCTGCAAATGTTTCAATTATTTGGATCAGTGAAAGCCTGTGTAATGAACATCCTTCTTGGACTATAGTTAGCAAGATTTCTTTTCCCAAGATACCACATACTGTCTGTTCCTCTCATCCAACACAGATTAAGAGCATCAGATAATGATGCAAATGCATCAGTTCTTACAACATCAAAGAGAAATTAATTGTAGCACATCCTCAAAAGCAAAATCTGTATACGAGTACATGAGTAACAAAATCAGTGATTCATTTATGGCTCTGACCTTTTTCGGCTTTTGATGAATGTCATTTTCTTTTTTAAATTCTGGCACAATCCCGGGAGATAAAACATTGTCTGAAGCATTCAGGATGCCTTTTGGAAATGACATGTCATGCCTTGAATGACAGACATGTATGGCATTAATATAGAAAGTGCTTAATTTTGAATGTTTCCCTGAGTCAAGGGAGAGTCCTTTAACATAATAAACCAACTTCTGTGTACTCAAAAATCCGTGGAGAGGCAAAAATTATTTTCAAGTGCCTCAACTCCAGCCATACTCAGGAAAAGGAAATGGAGAGACTTTTTTTGGCAGAAGCCACTACTATTACCCTGCATTTCAGAATATGATGAAACCTGCTATTTCAACAGAAGTCCTAACAACTCTGGTTAAGCTAAAATGATGTTATGTGAAATTATGTAAATACACTGACCAAAATGAAAACATGATCGTTCTGACATTAAGATTTTTCTTCTTTAACATCATTTAAGAAAATTTGTCATACACATTTGAAGTGCCAGGGTGATACACTGCACCTGCCTTTTTGGCTACCATTACATTTTAAAATATATTAATTTAGAAAAAATCGTGTTTTAGTAGAGAAGAATAAATCCTAGGGGGGAGCAAGGAGTTATTCCAGCAAACTAATGCTTTAAGATGTAATAATCTTTTTCATACTTTTCTAAATGAACACATTACACAAGTCCAACTCTCCACCACATACACACTAATCAAGAAAGCAGGACTAAAACTGCAAAGCAAAGAAACATACTATAACACTGGCCAGAAGTGGAAGAACAGAAAACACTGCTAGAACATTTGAGTTTAAACTGTAGTTCATAAAACGTGTTGAATACTTTAAAGTTGTTTGGCACATGCAGTTAAACCAACAGTTGAAAAGCAATCATTGAAATTACACCAGCAATAAACAGTGAAAAAAACTGAAAAAGCCATTGATGGGAAGGAGTTCAGTGACAAACTCCTGTGAAAGCAGAGGCCAGAGGAGACTGGAAACCACATCTTGAGAAAACCAAAAGTCTGTTGCTGTGCAGTGTTTATTTAACACTGCTACCTTTAGACATAAAACACTGAGACCATTTCAACAGCTGGAATTTTCACATGGATCCCACTACAGTTACAGTAGTGCCCAAGTTAAGCCATCTCTTTTCTCAGCCCCAAACATAATTTCCTTTTTTAACCTGGTTTATGTGTGCATTTCTTTTTCTTGGTGTGCACAAGAGATGCTGAGACTGTGGAATGAGGTGCTACTGGAGCATTTCATCTCTTCAAGCAGGAATCCTACTGCTGCACCAGAAGGCAGATCACACTGGCATAAAGGATTAACAAAGAGTCTGGCCTGGAATACCAGAAGGTATTTTGAGAGGCAAAAGAAAGTATCTGACACTTTGGCAGCAAATATCATAAAGATCTTAGTTAAGAGAGTGATAGAGGAAGGCCCCAAAGGCGGACTGCACACTGCAATCAAGTTCTAAGAGAGGACTCAGGGAACTCAGAGGATGGACTAGAGGGCAATTTCCTTGTTCCAGGTGGCTGGGCTAGAAGCCATGTAGCAAGAGGACTTTTCCACAAAAGTCCTGGGTGTTTTTGCCTGCGAAGGTAAAACCATATGAAGCAGAAAGACACTGCCAGAGACTGTACCAGCAACAGCCTTACTGGGATGACAGATACTTTATGAGAAAGAATGCAGAGTACAAGCAGTGAAATTCAGGCTATTCCAATGCAAAATTAGTCTTTAAAAATGGACAAAACTTATTTACTGGGTTTTTATTTTGAGCTTCTCACCTGGCTTAAGATACTTAAATTTAATATGATGGATGTGGATATTAAAGATGTTTGCATGAGTCCAGAGGAGGGCTACAAAGATAACCAGAAGGCTGGAGCACCTCTTCTATGAAGACTGGCTGAGACAGTTGGATTTGTTCAGTTCAGAGAAGAGAAGGCCTCAGGGTGACCTTACTGCAGCCTTTCAGTACCTAAAGGGCTACGAGAAAGTAGAAGACAGATTTGTCACAAGGGCATGTAGTGATAGGACAAGGGGAATGGCTTTAAACTGAAAGAGAGTAGGTTTAGATTAGATATTTAGAAAAAGATCTTTCCTGTGAGTGTTGTTAAGCATTGGAACAGGTTGCCCAGAGAGCTGTGGATGTCTCATCCCTGGAAGTGTTCAAGGCCAGGCTGGATGGGGCTTGGAGCAACCTGGTCTAGTGGAATGTGTCTCTGCCCATGACAGGGGGGTTGGAACTAAATGATCTCTAAGGTCCCTTCCAACCCACACCATTACATGATTCTATGAAATAAAATGGTTTTATTTCATCATCTGACAGAACTGGAATGAACAAGCAAGACCCAGTTAGTAGCACAGCAGTGCTAAAGGAGAAGGTGAAGAGGAAGGCAATGACTATACAAATGAGAGACTCTTAAGAGGCAATGAGGAAGAAAACTCAGAAATGTTTACCAAATACTTTTCTAGGTTGGAGACAAAAACTGGGAACCTAAGTAAAATGTAAATGGGTTCAGCATCCCAGACTACTGCTGTAATTTTTTCTTTTAGTAAGAGTTTGTACAGGAAAAAGAGAAATAATTTTCCCAATAATGTAAGAAGCATAGGGACTTTAAAGAGTTCATACAGAAAGAAAATCAGCCCCACTGATCACAAGCTTATTAAGGCTTTCCTGAAGTGGCAGGATAGTTCAAATCCTTAGGGACATTAAAAAAAAATAAAAATCTCTGCTTTAAACTCAACTGTGTAAACTGAGCTGTGAGTGACAAAGTGAAAACACTAAGTAGAATCAGTACTCTGGAATTTGTACTAGTATTCAATTTGAATTCTAGTCCCTTTATTCTTTCTGTTTTATTGTTACACATCATAGCTTTTTCTAGCAGTTTTTCTATACTACTTTCTTCCAGCGAAGTAAGGTTTAGATCTCAGGAAAATCTCCACTCCCTCTGCTAACAAATGAAAGTCCAGCAACAGTTCAGAGAATATCAGTAGGTGTTTAGTATAGGTAAATGCACCTACAGTATAGGCAGACTTTTTTTGAACAACACTTTCCTCTGTGGACCTAAGCAACAGTTTGCTTCAGTGCAGCTGAATTAATATTTTCATCCTCCACTCACGCTCACCAGAAGAGGAGGTTCCTGGGCTATTCTCAGAGTTAATACCATCTTTGTCAATTTTCTTTAAATCCTTAGTTGCAACAAATACTTAGAGACATTAAAGGTCATCAAGATGAGAGTAAATATTCCAGTTAAACACAGGCTGTACAGGCTTTCCTTCCTGTTCCCTGTTGCCTTCCACTTTCATTCACATTCCCAGTCATCCAGCAGCATACTATGGCACCATCAGTTGGGCAAAATCTTGCAGTGATTACTTCATGTTCTTCTCTCATTTCCTCACTAAGAATGAAAGCAACTGTTAATAGTAGGTTTATTTGTCCAGGAACTAACAGGAACCTGTGGGACCTGAGCCCTACAAAGATGTAGCAAATAGGAAAGCAATTGACATTACAGGAATTGCAACTTTTGTGTTACACCTTCCTGTTGAAGACTGTTGCCCTAGAAATTGTAATGATATTACAAGTGATATTGGAACCTGGGGTGTGCTCTCAAGGCTTGTTCGTGGTCCTCTATATAATGGTCTTAATTTTTCCTTCTGTGAGTTTGTGCTCCTGCACTTTGTATCAGCCAATATATGATTTTAATTTAATTGCAATGCAAGATCCTAATCAAACAAAACCAAGTTTTAGATTTTTCTTTTCTGTTTTCTTTTATAGCTGCATAGCCACACCTTCTCTCTCCTTCTCACTTCACTGGGCAAATAATCATCATTTTTTCCTGGAACTCTGCACCTGCAGAAGCTGTTTTCAAACCCTTCCCCCACTCACTGGAATGCTGTCCTCCAGTCATTTCTCTAAGACCTGCCACATCACCCACCTGAGTGAAAGCTAGAGGGAATATGCTGGTTATTGCTAGTTAATCATCAAATCGCAACTTAGGACAAACCTGTGGAGTCCAGCAGTGGTCGGTCCCCTATGGGAATTAATGGACAGCTGAGTGCCAGCTGATATTACATGCCATGACAACAAAAACCATTTTTCTTTCATTGTTATGAACTCACTGTCTGCTATGGGCTGATTTAGCAGTCCAAAAATTTTCACAAGGTGGGTAAATCTGGTCTCCATCCTGACAACCTGCAGTTAACAGAAAACTGTCAGAAAGGATGAGATTAGTTTTACTTTGCTTGATAAATTAACTTCTAATGCTATGTTTTATACTGACTATTGTTTTCTGACAGTAGGCTTTGCCAATCTATCTGAAAAAAACTCTCAATGTACTGGGGCATTTTCCTACAGGAATGCTGCTTTCTTTGCGAGTTTTTTAGCGTGTCTTGACAGGTAAGTCAGGAAAACATGCTGTCTTTTAATATCTGCCATCACACTCAGCCAAAAACCCACATTCATTTCTTTTCACACCCTGCTGTTTCATTACTGTAAAGAAACTCAGAGAACACTGAATTGCACTGCAGTGCTGCTCTACACTGTCAACATGCGGCAACATCTCAATTTGGAAATTCACTGAGCTCTAGTTTAGTGAAGAAGGTGATAAAAGGCATTAAGTCCCATTTATCCTTCATCTCTGCTCTGGCACTTTCATTTCTGCTCCTCCTCCTACTGGGTCAGGACACAGATGTGAACGAAAAGTCTTTGTGGGGAAAAAGGGGTGTCAGTCAAAGTCCACACATGCTAATAAGTCTTATTTCTGGTCCCGTTCTCCAACTGTCTAACTGGATCATAGGGTTGCAGAATGATTTGGATTGCAAGACAACTTAAAGCTTACCTAATTCCAACCCTCTTCCATGGGCAGGAACAACTTCCACTAGACCACGTTGCCCAGAGTCCCATCCAGCCTGGCACTGAGCACTTCCAAGGATGGACATTCACAACCTCCCTGGGCAAACTGTTCCACTGCTTCATCACCCTCATAAGAAAGAATTTCTTCCTATTATCCATGATAATCCTGTTGCTTTTGTACCCAGTGAATTGGTAGACAGATCAAGAAACAATCATTAAAAGGATAATCACTGCCTGGGACTACCCCCATTTTTGTCACCAGACAGTTGAGACCCCTTGAGACAGAGACTTCCCCTGGTATGGAACAGAAGTTCTTGATGAACACTGAAATTCTTCAATACATATAGTGACCTATAGTAACAATTAAAAGCAGCAAAGTAATCAGCAGGGTTAGTAATTGTCATGCTTATTAATACTGACACTTCACAACCAGCAATGTGTAGTTCCTCATTTTCAGTCTTACCTGCCAAATCCCTTGTGACCAGATCTCTCTGAGGAAGATCTATAGACAACTGGAACCTGAGCTCTTTCAATTTTTTAGCCATTTTACTAGCAATTATTTCTCAGAAGGCTATAGCTGTTGCAAATGAGACAGCCCAAGGCTGTGAATTGATATTTGATATCTTCAGGAAACCACAGTTTTTGATTCCGCTTTTAAAACATTTAGTGTATTTTGGTCCATTGATTTAATCAACTTGTCATCTTTTTCAACAGGGAACTGTGAAGTACCTCCCCAACACCCTGCATAAGTCAAGTTTTCACTTCACAAGTTTTTGAACCTGGATTTTTCTGTGACAATCTGACACAGAGGTGCTGCCGCCTACGAGACAGAATCTACGTCCCTGGAGGGAGGGACAGAGAGAAGCAATGCCCTCAATACACACATCCCTTTACAAGGTTTTTCCAGTATCTGCTTTCTGGCTTTATATTGCTTGCAGTATTTAAAAAACATCAGTCCCTCATCATGGCAGCAGAAATGTTTGTGTGACTATTTCAGTAAAACTCCATCTGCACTGGGGAGCTGCTGGTAAAAGGCTTTGGCATTGCCCTCAGAAAGCACTGCTGGACACTGCTGCTCACTCATCAGCTCCTCATTCACAGGGAGAAAGCTCTCAGTGCCTGTCAAGTGCTCACAGATTCCAGGCTCATCTCTGTGACCAGCCAGGTTCCTCCCAGGCAAAATTGCCTTTGACAGCTTGAAGCTGATGCCTCTGATTTTGCTCATAGGAAAAGAATTTTGTTAAAATACTGAAATAACAACTGCAGCAATGCATTGGCAGGTTTTACCTGACTTTTAGACTCTAGTTGGACATAATATAAAGAACATGAAGGATATGGCTGCTCTGAACCTGGCTATGCAGATGCTTCATTTAAAGCAGGCTTGGATGTCATTACTTTGCATTAAATACACAGCTCATACTGAAAGAAGGGCCATCAGCAACAGCCTACACAATTTCCTTAGAGCCACACTGAGAAATTCCAGTCATGCACCTTAAACCCAAACATTCATATTCAGTTCATATTTCAAGACAGTGCTTCCTCTATTCAAATTCTTTCAGTCCCCTATCTTCCTTGTAGCTACATCTGTCTAACACGTCTCCTTTTCAAGATAATTATCAACATTTTCCACCAGGAGAAACATTTACCATCTGCAGAGCCCCCTCCAGCATGTTCAGTATTTTTCTGCACAGACTGTCTCAGATTTCCTCACAAGTTTCCTGGAGAATAACCCCTTCACCTTGTTGTCTCCTCCTAATACTAAAAATAGGATTTTTTTTTTTATTTTTTTTTTTTACATTAGCTATATTTGCTTTATCTCCTTCCAAACCACTTTGTTCCAAAGCTAAATTTCCTTTAGCAGTAGATCACTGTAAGTCTTCTTCTGGATACCCCTTCTGTCTATCAAATAAGGACTGGTTCATACACTCATCTGAGAAGTAAAGACAGTAAAAGCAAGGATGGGAAGAGGAATGATGAAATAAATTCAGGCAAAGCAGTATAAGCTGATGTCAAGCACTGCTCAGTCCTTGGGTGGAAGGGATGTGAATTCACTTTGAAATATCTGGGCCATCAAGTAACTGGCTTTCTAAGCATATAATTATTTTTCCCAAGGTGTTCCAGCAGTAATGGAAGATGGGGGGAGGGGGAAAATCCATCACAGCTTATATAGTGTCACAGTTTGTACTCACATGTCTCAGAGTAAATAAAAAATCAGGATTACCATCAATTTATGGATAATTCCAGTGTAAGAGTGTATAAATTACAAGAGGTTATTATGCTAATATGTTCACCCAGAAACAGTTCTAGGAAAACAGGCTACTAAAAAGTGCAGCCTAACTCTTAATTTTCTCCTTGTCTTGTTCATTCAACACAGATTCTTTCCAGCAGTTGCTTTGCAGCCTTTCAGTCCTAGAGAGTACCTGTTTTCACAGAAAAAAAATCCCTATTGCCTGCTTGCTATAAAAACACTTCCACTGCTCCCAGTACGTCTTTAACTTCTCTAAGAGCTTTTCTTTTTGTCTGAGTGAAAAGGTCTAAAGCCTGAGGAGAGAGAAAAATCCCTCTCCCTTTAGAGGATTAAAATATTATTTGGTTGGATTCGGAATGTGTTCTATTCATGATCTTACGTGCAGCCCACCACTTCAGCATCCCAAAGTGTTGATCATTGCTCTCTTTTTTCTTTCTACCTGTCTCCTCACAGAGTTCCAGGATTTTTCACCATGCACAGGGGACTGTCTGTTCCATTTATATTAAACAATATATGTTAAACCATGAGTACTACAGGACCTAGATTTTCTCTCCCTGGATAAATGCCTAAAAATATAAATCATAGGACTATGATTTATTTTATTCCTTTTCTGAATTCCATTATTTTGTTTCATTTTACCTCTAAAAACCATTTTTGGACTACAGCCTTTCATTCAAGGAATAAAATACTAGAAGAGTTTGTATTTTCAGTTCAGATAATTTTATTAACTGCTAATCTTGATTAATTTTTCTTCTTCCATGGCATTGTTTTCAGCATTCATAAACTTGATCAAGCATCTGCTCCGGGGAAATCAGAATGTTCCATTCCTTCCCCTTTCTTCTAAAAAGAGAGACCTCTTCTAACTCTCTTCTAGAAAGCTCTTACTCCTCTTTCAGGCTCTTTTCAGAAAGAGCTGATCTGTGGTCTTAGTGCTGTGCTACCCCTGAATATCAGACAAACATCAAAACAGGGCCAGCAGACTTCTTTTATTTCATTGACATGAAATGATCATGAAATGATCTACAAATGCTAGAAGAATGGTCTAGAGGAGAACTTAAGACACTGAACAGTCCAAGGTGCTTTCCCATTACAGAATCACTAGCCTTATTTGATTCTTGACCGATGATTGTCTAACCTGTGCTTAAAATGTCTCCAGAACCTCCCTATATCAAATATCCAACTGTTTTTATTATCCTATGTCCTAGAAAATTATTCTCTTAGTTTAAAATAATCTTACTTTCTGCTGCTTCTTGCTTTCTGCTCCATCCACCATGAGCCTGAAGAAAAGATCATTCCCCCTTCTATTTTTTATCTGAAGACTGTTATATTCCCCTGTCAAATTTCTGGTCTAAAAATTACAGTTATTTCAAATCATCTTGCATGTCACATTTTTCTGACCTGTGATGAGTCCTACCGCCCTCCTCTGGACTCCCTCTGATTGAATTGCACCTGTCTCAAAGTGCAAAAACCGAAACTTTGCACAGCCCCCAAGCTGAGGCTTTGGCCTCAGAGCAAAAGGATTGCTTCACGTCTTCCAGACTTCCATGTCTTTTACATATCCTAGCAAGACGTTTGCCTTTATTTGCAACAGCATGACATTGACTCATATTCAGCTTGTGATCTATCATAACATATTCTTTTCTGCGGAGTTGCAACCTAGCAATTTACTTCTGCCGTGTGCTTATTTAGTCAGTAATTTCTGCCTTATTGTAGTGCCTTGTATTTATCCCTACTGAATTTAATTCAGGTATTTTCCTAGAAGGTCTTCCAAATTATTGGAAAAATTTTGAATTCTGCTATTTTCCTCCTGCATAGTTCAAGTGTCACAGTTTTATATCCCTGAAAAATGTGATATACCCACTCCTTATATCACCATCTAGGTCCTCTAAGCAAACACTGAATAAAAGCAGATCCAGGTCACCCCAATGCAGCTACTGTGTCAACGTTTAGCAGCTTGTGGCCTCTCTGAAGGACTGGCACATACTAAAAGCATACATATTTTGAGCTCTGAATCTTCTGATATTTAAAGAAGATCTGCCTGTTCAGATAATCATGTTTACCCAGTTTATAGCCTCCTTTACCAGCTATGCTCCATGCCTCACCAAAGCAAATATTTGCATTAATGTGCTAACCATAGTCAAGAATCTCAACTTTTACATTAAAAATACCCAAAACCCAAAATCTCTCACTCTTGTTCTACAAATAGCCTTTAATACGTAAACTGAACAGAAGCCAATTCTGTGAGAACCGGCTGGAATACTGACAAAATTATTGGGAAAGATGTGACCATTTCTCTTAATAGATTTAAGGGTATGATAGAAATGCCCTAATTTTTTACATTCACTGTAGTTACAACATCAGCATACACTTCAAGGGCAGTACTGAGGCAGCTGGTTGATTTCAATGGACTGAACATTTCCTTAGCATCTGCTCTTGACCAATGACTGCAGGATTTTTTCCTCGGAGCTTAAACACCAGCCATGACAGTCATAAGCAGGCACATCACAGACAGTGAGCCTTTGTGTACATCGGAATAAAGATGATCTGGTATTCCTCCTGACAACAGAGGCTTAACTCTCTCGTCTAGCCCTGACTCTTATTCCAGTAGTCATTACCACAGAGCCCCCAAATTCCTTAATCCAATATGGACAGTTTTCCTGGCACAGTGGCTGAGGCCCTGGCACAGCAGAAAACATGCATGGTGCAAATTAACCAGCTGGAGGGTAAAGAGGGAGGAATAGGGCTTTATAATTTTTCCCTGTTTCCCAGTGGGGCCCTAGTAATCAATTATTAGCCCCTGGAGTAGTCACTTACTGCTTGCTCTGTGATCATCTGATTCTGGCAGTGCTGCCTCTGCTGGAAACCTCAGACCTTTGATTAGATGCAGCAAGAATTCCTCCTTTCTTCTCTAACCTGTCTGGAGAAAACATGCAACTAGAGAGAAGCTTTACAGGGACAAGAACCCAGGGGTACACTTGGTATTCACAGAGCACCAGCAGCACAGCATTTGTGTAGTATTGGCTTATCTAATTTGAACACCACACAAATTTCCTTATCTAGGAGAGGGTCAAAGCAAAAGGTACAGAAAAGCTGAAAGGAAAAACAAAGTCCTGACTTTACTTCCACTTGGGTTGGATGGCCAATGGGATTTATACTAAATTTCTGAGTGCCAAAGGAGAAGTAAGAGGCTTTTAATTCCTACTGGGTGAAAACTGGAGCCAGTATTTCAAACATTGTCAGATGAACTATCAAATTGCCAAGCCTTAATGTGTCCCCCAAGACAGTTCAAAGAACCTCATCCCTATAGTTTGGTCAGTAAACTGTAATTCAGTGAAACATTATTTTCCTTAACTGTGTACCTTGGAGTAGAATGCATGCTTCATACTTTGGTGATTTAAAAAGATAGCTGCATGGAAGAGTTCAGGAGTAAAACCCACCAAATCCTAACATCTGACCTCAGATGCTGATAACAAAGCCCTAGACTTCAGCAAGCCCAAGACCATAGCAATTTTAAACTCTATTTTTTTCTCTATTCTTTTGCTTAAAAGTCAATGCAGAGTTGAGTATCTCTTGGAGGGAGACATTTCTCAGCTGAAAATATTATATTCTCAGAGGTACTCAACTCCTTAGAAGTCTTCTGTCACTACCAGTATCAGTTAATTTCAATGCTTTCTGGCTATAACTAACCATAAGAATGGGTGAAATTCTGGCACAATGACAGTAATCACTCAAAGGCTCACTGTCTGTCCATTTTCTGCTAGCACTGGCCTCTTTTTCTTTTGGTCTCTGTATTACAGAGTGCTCTGCACAGAAGGTTCAAACTATCTTGTCTCTTTACACCTTTGACATATAATTTTTCTCTGTGTGCCTGTGTTTATCTAGGTTACTTTACACAAAAGGTTATAGGTTGTTTTATACTAGTCTTCAAAGAGCTGGTGATGAACAGGCAGCCTTGCTGCTCTTCCGAAATACAGCTTTTATTAAAATGGAGACTATAAAAGCTATCATGCACTACATGACTACAGGTCACAGGATAGTTATCCTGTTTTTTCACAAGTATAGCTGCTGCCATTGTGGGCCCACCCAGCCTTCTGTATTTGGAGAACATGAATAGTTCACAGTTTATGAATGGAGAGCACAGCACAATGGATAGATGATTACACAAGTAAAATATAAATAACATCAACAACACAACTAAAACAAAAATAACAACAGGGTTCCGAGTTTTGGCGCCAAATCTCAGGTTCCAAGGTATTTTATTTCTGCATCTGTTTCTTCACCTACAAAAGAGCAAATGTCTATAACACCAGCAGATTGTCAGATTTAAACCAATTCTATATCGAACCCATAGGTTCTCCATTATGGTAACCAAATGCCCTCTGAAGGCATTGCTTCTTCAGATGAAAAATACAAAACTCATTTGTAGAGCCTAGCCCATGAACCATTCAGCACTTTGAATTATAGCTTTTTAGAGGGAAACAGAAGGAATGCACAGGGTAATGCTGCTCTATTGGGAATCTTCATTTTTCCTTGACATACTTCCTAGTGCTACAAATTAACCCTTAAAAATGGCCAGACAAGGAAACAGCTGCCATATGCCAAGATAGGATTGCAGCCTCACTGGTGTGTTTCAAACTCTTGTTACACATGGTGTCCCTGGAGAAGAGAAACTGCAGAAGGTTGCAATAGCATCAGAATGAATAATTGAAGCTCGGCTCATTCAGAATGTGCATAAACGGAAGGGTCACAATGCTGCCTTCTAGTCAGCCAGCAGCGCAGAAACTCACCAGCGCCTAATAGAAACATCATCTGGAGGTACTGACCTACTTCTCTGGGAGCTTTTACAGAGGGGGTTGAGGAGACCGACAGTGGGATGGCCAAGCACACAGAGGATTAAATCGTATTATCTAATAGGAAATCATACATTACAGACTCAGTTGTATATGCTACTCTTGGAAAAACCCTTGTGACTTTGTTCCACCGAGAAAACAGAGATCCATGCAAGATTAATGCTATTTCCCACCTGAGAAACTGTCCCTGTGGGAATTTGCCAGGATGCTCTTCCCCATGGCGAGTCCCTGGAAGGTTTTCTTACCTCATCTCCATGAAAAGTGGGGCCAGAATTTTATACCTTTTCCCATATAAACTCCAAAGCCATTAAATATTGGGAATGATAGGTGTGAGGGAGGATAACTCGGGCATTTCCCGCTATTGTCGAGCCGCTCGGTGGGAACGGAGGGAGCGCAGCCCGCCCGGGCGGCCGCCAGCGCCCTGCCCGCCGACCCAGAGGCTGGGACACCGCAGGGTGCCCCGAGCGCAGCCCCCCTTCTGCAGCACCGCGGCGGCCGCCGCCAGAGCCCCGACGGTCCCTGCGCTCCGCACCGGCGGCCACCCCTCAGGAGCCGCCGGGGCCAGGCCCGCCCGCGGCCCCGCTCCCATCGCCCCTGTCCGAGCGGGGATCCCATCTCAACGCCCGGCCCCGCAGGTGCAGCCCGGCCCCAGCGGCGGCGGCTCCCCCGGCACGGTACCTGCTGCGCCCCGCGGCGGCGGCTCCCGGCGGCGGGGTCTGAGCGCGGTGCGGAGCGCGGTGCGGAGNNNNCGGGGAAGGGGAGGGGGCGGCGGGGCGAGGGGCTCGGAGCCCCCGTCACCGCCGCAGCCCGGGCGGCCTCCGGGAGGCGCCGGCGCCCGCGGGCGCTGCGGGCCGGGGAGGCGTGTGAGCGCCACACGGACAGGGGGGACCGAGCGATGCGGCGCTGTGACACAGCCGGGCCGGGCTCCCGCCGCCTTCCCGGGAGGAGAGGGCGCTGGGGACGGGCTCCGCGGGATGATGCCTTTTATTCTGCACAGCGGCGGCTGAGCCAGGCGGGCGGGCTCCCCGCGGCGCTCCCCGCCCGGGCGCAGGGCAGCGGTGTGGCACCGGCCGGGCCGCCGTGGGGCGGCAGCGCAGCGCCCTCCAGTCCCGGGCTGAGCCACTCGGGACGGGGCTCCCACCCCGGCCGTGCTCGGTCAGGCCGATGAGGGAGAGGAAACAGCCTTAGCTAGACCAAAGGATGTGACTAGGGGAAGCGACAGGCTTTTGGCTACCCAAGATCATGTTCATGTCTGACCTTCTGCTCTGGAGATCTTTGTGAGTCCCAAAGCATGTCTATGGACTAACTGTGTTATTTGGTTTATCAAAAGCTTGTATCTCTCTCTAGAAAGCTTGGCTTGCCTTAGATCATCACCTTACAACAAGGCTACTACTTGTTCCTTTGAAGGCTGGCATTGATTTTTGCTGACAGCAAAATAGGCTTTTCACATTCCTGATCTGAGTTGAAAAGCAAATTTAGGGTTTTGTAAAGCATGTTTATTATTAACCCTGTAAGATATAATGTTGACTTCCAAAAAGAAGATTTAAAGACGCGGATGTTTAAAAAATGTTCTGGCTCTACAACACTAAAGGTCTTTTACCCTTCAACACCCACTTGCTATGGGAGGAATTTAAATGCCAGTGTACTCACCCAGAGTACAGATGGGGCACCTAGTAATGTTTCCCCTTGTGCATTGTCCAGCTGTTGTTGCCCTGTGCTGCCACGCTCTGCTATCCAATCTCCATCTCCACTTACCCTCTTGTGGCAGACACCAGGACTTTCTCCTGTTGCAGCAACAGACACGTTTGAATCAATTTTCACATAAGACATGTACCAGTCACAAGACTGATTCTTACAATAGACAAAGAATGGAAAAAAAAAAAAGAAAACAAAAAGTTTTCTTCTGAGAGGAAGAGGACCGACAGATGGAATGACCAGAAAGTAATTTACTCTTTGGGGAGAGGATGCAATTTATGGCATAACCAGAACTTCCTACCGCTTGTCTAACGTGGTGTGCATATCATATTAAATACCTGCCACCCTGCAAATCCCCCCTAGCTCTGTACCGACCAGGTGCTGCATTGTCCCCATGTCATATCTTTTTTCTTCCCTCCTACAGAGTGAAACAAAGATGTTGATGACAGGCAGAATGAGACATGAGAGAGTTAGAGACTAACCCTCATGTGGGTCTGGTAACAGCTGTCAGCTGAGCAGAGTATGTCCTGGATGGGCTCACATCCAGCTGGTATTGCTGGCTAAACATATTTTGTGTTCTCTTAACAGCTTCTTTACACGTTTCAAAGGACAGATTACTCAACACTCAATTCACTGCTTCTGGAGGAATGAATGGACCACTGACTCCCAGGATGTGAGAATGCTCATCTTGGACATAAACTAGACAAATGTATTCCTTTTAATCATCTAGCAATGATGGCAGTGATGAGTAATTATCAACAGTATGATAAACTATCCTTCTAAATATCATGTTGCCACTGGGGTCAAAGTGATTGAGTACTAAGATACTACAGTATTATAAAACAGATGTATATTTTGCATTATCCTGTGTAGTCCAGAGGAGCTGTGCTCTGTTCTGCCTCTGCCAGCCAGTTTTTCTTTCTCCATGGGGCAATGCTAGTACATGCCTCCTGTGCCCCAGCTGAGGAAAGGCAGAGGGCTGAGAAGACAACTGTGCTTCCACCCAGTAGCAGCTAATGGATTTACTACATCTGCTTGGAAAAGTGCTAAAACAGAGCAGAGCTGCCTTATCTGGGTTCCCAGGAAAGAGGCAGGAGAAAGTGGAGGTTTTGTGGGGGGAAAGGAATACACTTCCCGAAAACAGAGAGCAGAAAAAGACCTTCTAGTCCCACCTTGTACTGTTGCCTTCACTGCAGTTGATAGTCCTCCCCACAAGGACGTGAAGCCCCATGGGTACATTGGAATGCTTTTTCTGTGTTAGTATTCTGAAAATTCTCATGACATGGCTCATTAATAAATGGCAGCCTTGGAAGTATAAGAATCAGTGTTATAAAGTTCAAGACTGTGGAAGAGGATGCTTATATTTATTTTAAATTAAACTGATTTCAGTCACTTGCACTCATTCACTCCTATTTCACATGTTCACTCATGGTCACAAGCACCAAGATAGGTGCGTGTGTGGTCTGCTCATGGCTCTGTGTGTATGGATGTGTGTGACACAGAGGACAGGGGACAGAAGCTCGCGAGTCCATGGGATGCCTTTTAGGTTTGTCTTGATCAGGCATAACAAACCATAATTTTGACAAGCTATTTTATGACCCCTGGGAGTCAAGATGTCATGGCATGACTATGACCTCAGTTTTGCATTTTCATCCTCCCTAATTCTTAGGCAAGGCTGCTGCCCATCATCTTTGTTTTCTCATTCTGGGTATCTTTATTGCTGCCTTCCTGTTGAGAGAAAACCGATGGACCATCTTTGATGTGACTGTATGGGAGCACAGACCTTCTGGTCTTGATGTATGCATATTCCTTATTACCTGCTTTATTGTTTGCTTATACTCTTGTTAAAAAATATGTGCCATATTTTTAAGCCTTGATCTTTATTGTATTGCTATAAAGATACAAAATGTCAGAGTAAGCAGAGACTCCAACAAGCCTAAGGATTAAAAAGAATACCTCAAGAATATATAAAGACTCACTAATACATAAACCAACTTAGAGTGGGACAGTATAAGGCTAAAAGAAATAAACCTCTGTGTTTAAAACACGTGTCAAAAATCCTGTATTAGGCTGCTGCTGTTTACTTATGTATTACAAACCTGGAAATGGCAATATCAGGTCTTAGCAGATGTTATCACTTGACTTACAGTGAAGTCTCTCAACAGCAAAGGACATAATTAATGACTATGATGGGTGAATAGCTAAAATGATTTTTTGAGACCCTACCTGCAATTACTGCTCTTGGAAATTAAGGCATTTGGAGAGTTTTGTTTTGGTTTGTTTCTTTTCATGGTCTGGGTTTCTATGATTCTGAATAGCCTACTTAAGAGAGATGTGTACCGTTTCCCTTAGAAGAATTTAAAGCTTGAGCCTTGAGGGCCATTGATCATATCAGTTGTTTGGAGTGTGTTGTAATGGCAGAAAACCAAGTGTAGAGAAATTTTGTGTTGAAATTTGGAGTATCTCCATCTAGAAAGGTAAATCAGAGGGCAGCTATGATCACATCTCTAGAGGAGAAGTTGTGTGCCATGCGTGTGAATGAGGAGGGAACAACAGCTGTGGCCATTGCTGGGTGTGCTGTGTTTTCCTTTACTTGTCAGTTGAAAGAGATGCTGGGTGCATGTGGTGCATGCCAGCAGAAATGCAGCATAATCACATTATATTCATGTGATTGAAATGCAATTCTGTGTACAGTGAGACTAAATTAATATTTCTTGAAAGACTGCTTTGGGAGGCACTGGCAGGGACCACGGAGAAAATAGCACCAGGAAAATGTAGAAAACATTTGTGACTAACTGGGAAAAAAATCTGGTAAACACTCAACTTACTGAATAGGTGTTAGACTCCCAGCAAGACACCTACTGAGGAACTTGTCTGGCAATATGTAACAGAAAAATTCAGGGGATATCTGATAGAAGTTCTTGCAAGAAGGTGAGCAGTAGCTGCTGGTGACTCTATGAAAAAAAAGGACAGATGAAGCCAACAGCGCAGTGATAACAAGGCAGAGTGCTGCAATTTTGATGCACATGACAGACACAAATGCTGATCTTTCCACCAGAGAAGCAGCCAGGAACACAAAAAATTGACAATAAAAGAGTGTAGAAAAATATATTTTGAATTCAGTGTATGGAACACAATAAGGTGTCAAAGAATTTAGAGAAATATTTCACTTGTTTGTTTCCTAGATCCTGAGAAGAAAAATAATAAAATACAATTCTTGATTGTAAAGAGAATTTTGATATAACTGACAAGATAGGAATTCCAGAATGTTGATGGTTCATATAACCTCTGTGGGAAGGAAGGTGTGGTATATTTCCATGAAACTTAAAGCCCTGACAAGCATTTCACAATGACCAAACATGAAAAGAATGTCAAAATTCTCCTTGAAGAAAGAAAATATTTTCCTTTATATTTGAAGAAGCTGACATATGTCAGAGAGATGTACAGCTCTGAATTCCACTGGGACACCTGCAGACACAGATATAGGTCTTGTATAAACTCAACAAGGGATTGCCTGACACCACAATCAAATCTATCTCACCCAGTTAGGAGAAGCAAGCAAGCAAGCAAACAGACAAAAAGAAACCCAAAGAAAAAATCACTTTGCCTAACAACAAGTTAGTTTCTATCCAACCATCAAAGAAGAAAACCATCATTACAGGTATAGGCTTTCCCCTTTCCTCATGCAGTCTTTGTCCTTTTTCCTTACAAATATTCTGGAAAATTTATTCCTTTCACATATCACTAGGATACAAGTTAAATATCATAACCAATACATTAATGTCTATATTCAATAATATTTACCCAGTATCAGCTTCTAAAGATGAAGGTCAGTTACCATATGCAAGCAGGAACCTTAACAGTACCAGTGTATTTGGATCCATTCAGAATCCCAAATAAAACCCTAAAATTTGTACATGTTAGCTACATAAGCAGAGAAGCAACTGTTTCCTTAATGCATAAATACTTTCACTAAAATGGTATCCACTGACAGCTAAGTTCAAAGTTTTTTAGCAATAATAAAATTTGCATATTAAAACTGGCCAATTTTTTTTACAAAACTGTCTTTCATATCCAAATGAGAACAATATAATTCTCTATTTTAGGTTAATAATAAAACTATTTTGAAATCTTCCTTTCCACAGTGTGCGCCTATATCTATGTGTATCTGGTTTTCCTCCATGTCCCTTGAATTAAATTCTGAATTATGTGGGCATTTATCCACAACAGCTAAAATTACTTTTCATTGCTGAGCTGTGTTCCTAAAAATCTTATTATCAAACCCTCATCCTCACTCTAAGAGACTAATCAGAACCTGTGTCAAAGAAGCTGAGAAAATTCTTTACAGAGTTGATCAATCGTTTCAGTAACTAAATTCTTCAACATTTCAATTTGAAAATGTGCATTTTTTGAGAAATCCAACATATTTCTCATTTCTATGTGCATCTGAGTTTTCACATTGTTAAAATTCTGTAAATGGACACATTTTTATTACTATCAGCTCTCCTTCAGGCATCCTTGGGATTTAAGAACTCTCATTATTAGTTGAAATTATGGAACAAACATGTTGCCAAGCTATTTTTACCAATAACAACATGCTTGGAAATTCTGAATCTCTGTGAATATAACTGAACAAATATAAACAGCAGTAGTCTGAGCAGTAGCTTCTAACCTTCTCCATTTTTTTCTTGCCCCTCAACTGTGTTCTTAAATCTTTCTGAATGAGTACATAGAATGCCATGTGGTAAATTCACATTAGGAAATGGATATAACTGAAAAAATAGTCAAAGAAGAAAAGAAAATGCAATTCATCATCTGGATGAGGTTCCTGGTCCTGTTCATTGCGCATTTCCACAAACGATTGCCCTGGCATCTGTTAGAAGTTGGACATGGGCAAGGATAGCCTAAGGCAGTAGAAGAAATGTTTGTCAACCAGCATCCTCAAGCCCATCCACAGCCTGCTGCAAACACTGTATTAGGTTTCTTCACAGGGCTTATATAAACCTGGCTGTGCTTAGGTAGTTCCTTCAAGTGTCTTAAATGTCAGGAAAATCCCCCTTTCTTGAAATCTGAGCACAGCCAATAATCATATATAAACATCCCAGCTCTTTGAGATAGCCTTTTTCACTTCCATGGCTCTCAATTTAGCACTTAACTCTGTCTGTTGAAATAAGCTACCAGTCTGCATGTGTGATAAGTCACATTATTTTGAGTGAATTATGACACAACAGAAGTGTCTGCAATAAATCACCCATCTACACTACCCTGCCCACTCAACAAAACACAGCCATAAAGTCTCATTTCTTCAGTGATGATTTCTTCACTATTTTTTATTTCAAACAGTGTTGGAAAATAGCAGCCTCCTATTTTCATTCCCTGTTAAAGCCAACTTTGATTGAAGCCCAGACCTTCGTAACAAAGTCCAAGCCATTTACTTTATGTATGTTTCTGAAAAGAATCAGTGATCAGAGAGCAGCAGTGTCCTCAACTCATTTTAAAAAAAGAAATGAGCACATATTTTGAAGACAACTTCTACATTTGGAAACCACCTTCTCTGTCACTCTTGAGACAGGTGCTATGGAAGATGGCTCCAAGTTGGTTTTATCACTCAAAAAGTAAGTTTCCATCAAAAAAAATTCCTTCTCAACTGCCATCTGTGTTAAATTATACATACATAACTCAATAGACAGAAGAAGGTACTTTTGTCTTTCCATCTGTGTCAGGTCCTTTGTTTGCAAACACCGAGCTTTGCTGTTTGAATAAAAATATTTTCCTGATATTCACGTGTCTAATTGAAATTATAGTTTGAACCTAACACACATTCAATTCATTATAATATATGAGTAATTTTCTTTTCTTGCTACTCCTTGGAGCAGAAATGTTGATGTACAAAACTGTATTCCTTTTTCTTCTAAATACCATACATAACCTGACAGAAACTCTCATCATGCCCTACTTTCTTTGCAACTCTGCACCCATTCCCTACTTCTCTATAGGAAAAGTAAATTTGATCAGATTTCTACTATTTGGTAGTTTCTAACTCTGTAAATACTCTTTCCTTGCATTAAGCTGTTTAGAAAATTTACAGTTATTCTTGAGATCCCAAATGTTCACATTGTAACGTGTAACTTCTTACCAAGTATGTTCCAATCCCCCTGAAGTCTCACAAGTGAATCATGCAGTCTTGGATTACCAGCTGTACAATTTGCTAAGTAATTTAGGCATTTAGAGATTGCATACAAAAGGAAGTGATAGAAATTAAAGTTTTTGTACTTTTATTGTGCACTGTTCAAAGTGACAAGGAACCTGGTATTCCTTCAGAATGCTAAGTACTTAATATTGAATGCAAGCCTTGTGAACCTTTTTCTCAGTAAAAATTCAGCTTCTCCTAAAGCAATAACTAATACCTTGAAAGAAAGTCCTTCCACATTATGGCTATTCTAGATAACACCTCTTGGATGTCTACACTCCTGATAATTGTTTGGAAATTAATTTCATTTCCCACTATCTGCCATTTTTGGATGCATCTTTGTTATACCTAAAGGTTTCTCTAGATGCAGGAATTCAGCCCAAAAATTCATGTTTGTATACCCTAAAGCTAAATAATTTAAAGGCAAAATTGTTCTACTAAACTCAAAAATACCCAGCTTAATGCATACAATGCAGTGCACATGCAAAGCTATGCCTACTACTCCAACCACAACTTTATGGAGGCTGACTACAACGCTTCTTCCTGATTATCAACACACTCTAAACCTAGCTTCCCCTGTAATACTTCAGATTATTGTTGCAAATTACCTTAATATGATGGCTCATAAAGCTCATCCTTTTAACCCAAATGTATCCAGTGAATTAAAAACAGTCCCCACAGTAGCAATCAAATGTCTCCTGTGCCTACTCATCACAGGAAGCAAAGTCATCCTTGATGAATTCTATCAAGCTAAGCTACAGCAACCAGCAGCTTCTTTCCCATCATCCAGCTGTACTTCTATGTTAAAATCCCTGTCAGTTATACAAAAAGTCTGCCCCTCTCCAGGGTGTAGGTGTATCAAAATTCAAATTAAAAGAAAACACATCCAGTTCTTTAATATTCGTCTCCCCAGTTCTATGGCTGAAGGCAAGCTCCCTCTGTGTTTTCTCACTCCCCTTTCTTTCAGATTTCAATAAAATGTTTTTTATATCTCTTGCTTCAGAGAGGCAGTCGCTGAACAGCAGAATCCAAATACTTCTATTAAGCCCTCCAGCTCTCCACCTAACAGGACATTGTGGTAGGACCTTAGATTGTTAGAGATAAGTGTTCAACACTTATTCTGTACTTCAGTGATTTACCTGTAACATTAATATAGTGTCTTTGCTACACTTGCATGAGGCTCAGGACTCGCACATCACAAAACCAGATTTGAGGCAGGTTTCTGGCCAAGCAAGTGGTTCTTCTTGTTATTGTAGTGTTATCGGCTGAAGCGTTATTCTTTCTCTTTTTGTCTCTCACTTCCTCCTCTTCTCCTTGCACATGGTACTAAAAGTGTGTTTATTGGTGACTGATGCCAGGGAAACAGAAAAAGCTCGTGTGACTCCTGTGTGGTCTTTGTTCTGTTTGCCTGCCCACTGATTTCATGTTTTCCTTTGCTTTAATGACTGTACAAGAATAAACCACATAATTATGCCCCTATGATTTACAGGAATAAATAGGCTTCTGATGAAGGGTTTTGTGCTGATTTACTTGTAACAACTTTCTCCCCTAAGTTGTTACCCTAAGACACACAAGCCCTAAGGCCTACACCTTGAATGTCCTGTCTGCTTCATGCCCCAGATGATTGTTGGGCAGCCTATTCTTAGATCTCCTCTATGCTGCCAAACTCTTGCAATACAGTTATCAGCAATGGGTTTTGCCTGACCTTGAGCCTGCTGCAGAGTGACATGAGAAGCTTCAGTTTTCTCATATAACCCAGCCCTCCTGGGGGGAAAAAAGTATAAGAAAAGCCAAATGGTCTAATTAGTCTCAGACTCACAGTCTGGAAAGGACAGACATCAGCCCTCTGCACTGCAGGAAGCAAGATGGTTCTTTTTCCTTCTCCTCAGGGGCCCATACTTTTCCCAAAGGAGCAGCGTTAAAAAAATAAAGAGACAGAAAAAGAAATAAAGGCTAAAGAAAGACAGCTCAATTTCCTCTTTTCTAGTTTTTATTTTCTCCTCAGATGTTGAGATGTGGTCCTCTTGGCCCATCTCTGAGTAGTGTAGCAATGCAGCAGGAAGGTAACAGGATACCATGGCTGGAAGGACCACAAGTGCTGGTCTGCTGGTCACTGGTGCCTAGCTTCTGGAGAGGGCTGGCTGTGATCCCAGCACTTCAGAGAATGAGGACAAGACTGACAAACAAAACAATTCCATTTTTTCCCCCCTGCAACCACCTTGGAAAACCTGTTCTTAATAACCTATGTTCCTTTTAGCAGCAAAACATAAACAATATCTATAAATGCTATGCAGGCACTGTCACTCTGAAAAATCTTGGGCTCTGATATATATGATTAGTAGCATTTTCATGCCTCTGTGGAGGCTTCTTGTGAAATTAGGAGCAAGTCTCACTGAGTAAGAAAATCAGAATACATCACAAGGTAGAAGTGATTATAAACTTCCTTTTATAGTCTATAATTAAAGTGTAGTTTTAGATTAGAAAGCTGAGTACCTGGAAGATTCCTGGAAACTCAGTTCTGCCTTTCTCATTCATATACATGAGTGGTGTATTTCCCCTTCTAGTTTTTGTCTCTTTAGTGCACGGATTTGACTTCACTTATTTACTGCAGTCTGAAACCAGGAATAAATGCTTGACACAGCAGAAAACCTTGTGCTGTATGTCACAGAAAATGAGTAAAGAGAAAATATAGCCAGAGGACTTCTGAAAATGGTCAAACATGTATCAAACACACTGGAATGTCAGAGGGCTATGAAAGATTGGTAGGCTGCTACTTGAAAAGGTCAACCTTTAGTAACAAAAAGTTTTCAAAAAAACAACCCATCTTGACACACAGGCTCACACATTTTAGGAAAGAGAAGAATTAAAGAGGACAATTGAAAATTTTTAAGAATGCCTGGGATGTGACAGGACTACATCTTGTAGCTGGTCATTTTCCCTCTGACTAAAATTGAACAGAGAACAGTTTGTAATACATTAGCATCATCTGCTGGATAGTGCAAGGAATACAGTTTGGAAACTGCAATACTAAGTACGATACATACCATTATTGTATTTGGCAAGCCATGCAGAACAGGAAGAACAGTTCAGACTCCTTCTTTTTTAGAACATTTCACATTTTCTTTTATTTCTGGAATGTTTTCCTCTGGTAAAACCTGGGAATTTCTGCCTAAAATGTCCTAGCTTCATGTAGCAGAAAGTGCTGTGTGATAACTGTAGGAACAGGCTATTAGTATACAATATTGGCATTTAATTACAAATGTAGCATTTTAAAAAAGGGGCTTAATTATTTTAGCCATAGAAAAATTTGAACATCTTTAAAATGAAACCTAAAAAAGAGCTTACAGCCCACAGGCAGCAGTCCAAGTCACCTTAAGGAGGAAATGCGAATTAGGGTGGTGCCAGAAAAACATACAGCACTGTGGGAAATCAAAGTCTTGAATGTCTTGGCTGTAAGAGATGCCAGACATTAATTTGGCAGAATGGGATACACCTCATATGCATGGAAAAGGCTGTTCAAAAATTACATCAGCAGTACTCTACAGTGATTGTTCTAAATCTCTCCAAAACTGAACAGACGCTGAGAATCATGAACAGCCATGATGACACAGATGAGTTACTGTTTAATTTACTCCTGGCTCCTTTTTTTTTGCAAGGGTGGTGCTGTGCTCTCAGCAGAAGGCCCGGTGCCTGCAGCAGGGCAGCCGTGCTGTGGTCTGGAGAAGAGCTCCCACCCTGGGTGCCACCTGCCCCTCTGGAGCACAGCAGACACTGCACGGGCTGAGCCTGCTGCACCATGAGCATCTGCTGATACTACAGAGGAGCTCTATCACTGCTGATTCTTTGCATTAACCACCTGTCTAAAATCAGGAAATTGTGAAGGATGCAGCATTTCCTGAGAGCTGCTTAGGACTGAGAAACTTTTCCTTTGACTTCTCCTCATGCACATATTGTGAGGGCTTGTGGATGTTCAGAGAAAGAAATACATCATTTCAGCAACACAGGGTTGTTGCCACGGAACAGATGAGGATATTTTTAGTCTACTATCCTCTGTGACAGAAGACAATCAGAATTGCTGTATTTTATACTGGGATTGCATCTAGTATGGTCTACATGGTGTAAAAAACCCCTACAAAGCAAGTATTTATTTGAAATACTCTGCTTTCTAAACAGAGAAAAAAAGGAAACCCATAAATACTGGAAAGGCAAATGACGTCTTACAAAGTCAAAAAGTTGCATTACATAACACTGCACCACAGCCTCAGCTACTGATCAGCTGTGTCTTGAAAAAAAGTACCATGGTCCTTTTAAATGCTCATGAATATACATGAACAAACCCACTGCCTTTTTCTCAATCTTGCATCAGGAAGTTGGAATATACAAATATATTATGCTGTAATAAATGATTTTTATTATGATTTTAACTTTTATTTCAAGTAATGTTTTCTTATTGTTGATGTGTTTATTTGTATTTATGTATGATGTTATTTGCAGCTAAAACTATAATATATAGGAGCTGAGAATGGTGGTTATCCAGGTTCTGGCCCTTTAAGTCCAACACAGACCCTTGTAAGCCTCCCCAATCTTGACTGGCCAAAAGAATTGCTCTTTTTCAGCATTTTTGCTGCTCCTTCCATTTATACCTTCCTTGCAAAATTCATAGAAGCTTCACAGAGCTTCTTATATTCAGCAGTATAGCAGGCAGGCAGTCCCAGTCTTGAAACACTTAGAGGCTGCAATGTTCCACCCTTAAGGGTAAGGGAGCACCCAAGATTGGTAGCTGCTCATGGTCAAAATGAACAACAAAAGTTAGGGGGCCTAAACTAATCCTAATGTTAGTCCCTGACATAAGCACATCGCAGTGGGTTTTGGGTAAGGGGTGAAGTGAAAGGGAAGAGAAGGAAGGAAGGAGAGAAAGATCACCAGGCCTGTTTCCAGTATCAGTCCAGCTGATGGGATGTCCAGCATGCAGGGGTGTGCACCCAGGCTTGGTGAGGCTACTGTTTTATAGATAGGTTTTTTCCACCCTGAAGACAGGTTTCTTGCTTTCTCTTCAAATTAGTTATCATGCACAGTCTATTCTTTCAGACCTTTCCAGAAATGAATCAGAGGGCTTCAGAAATCTTTGGTGGTCTTGACCCTTCTCAGACTCATTCCTGTGCTTGTGCTGTACTGTGCTGTGCTTATCTCCAGTAACAAGAACAAGGACTTTTGTCACAGAAATTGCTACTCTGCTTCAGCATGGACACCTTTTCCAACCACAGCATGTTATTACCAACAATCCCCAGTTATTGCCAACAATCCTTGTCATTGCCAGTGATCCTTGGTTGGCTCCACAGTCATCCAGCAATTAGTGTTTGAGACATACATATTTTCTTGGATTCTGCGGAGTCCTTTTGATAATGCAAATTGACAATCCAAACGTGAATTCTACTAAAAATTGGTCAGAGGTAAAGAGCAAGGAAAGTCAAGTAACAGTAGCATGAGCACATTCCAGTAATTGCCTGGGATTCTGTGTAGATTTCTATTTGCCTAAATGTATTTGGATTCTGACATGTAGGGTGTGTCCTGATTTCACCTGGGATAGAGATAATTTTCTTCCTGGTAGCTGGGGCAGTGCTGTGTTTTGGATTTCATATGAGAACAATGTTGATGTTTTAGTTGTTGTTGGGTAGTGCTTACCCTAAGGCAAGGACCTTTCAGTTTCCCAGGCTCTGTTGGTAAGGAGCTGCACAAGAAGCTGGGAGAGAGCAGCTGACCTGCACTAAGGAAAATTCCACACCATGGAACATCATAGTCAGTATATAAACTGAGGGGAGTTTTCTGGGTTCCTGCAGACTGATGCTCAGGGATGGGCTGGGCATCAGTCAGCGGGTGATGTGCAATTGGATTGTGAGGACATGGGAGATTTTTGAGACCCTGAGATGAAAACATGCGACAATGAAAAGAGGTGTTATTCTAGAAAAGAATAGCTTTGGATAAAGTTGAAAAAAAAAATGAAAGGAGAAAAATTATTCATGTGATTCAGACTGTGAACTAGAAGAAAGAATCATTAGAGAAGTAAATTAAGGTGAAAAAGGGACGGCAGGATTTCAAAAAGCAGAGAACAGAAGTCTTAAAGGTTCAAGATAAGATGAATGGGGTAGGAGTTAAGACCCCAAGATTTCCTTAGGACAGCTGATCATTTGAGGCTAGAACACAAGAGCTTCACTTAAGCATCAACTGACACCTTTCTATCTTTTCTGAGGGCATGACCTAACCATTCAGTCCTTCCTTTTCTTCTGAGTGGAAATCAGCCTGAGAGAACAAAAAGAAAAATAGCTAAAAATATACAGTGAATCATGGAAAATTATATCTACTAAATTTCACAGTGTACTGCTATTGCCATAGTAACCCTGGTTGGTAGATTACTGCAAGCTGTTTCTTTGCTAAATTTTCCTGGAAGCTTTGCCAATTCTCAGTTTGGTTTCAACATGAAGTTTAATAAAAAGTAACTCTGAGACCTCACATTGTCTCCTCCTATCTCTCTTTTATTCCATCTTCCACCTTTTATTCCTCTTTGTAAGAGACAAGTCCTTTAGGGAAGAGTTTTCAAAGGCATCTTTTACCAAAGTTGTAAATGGATTTATAGTAGGATTTGCGCAGTATGTTATGTTTTTGGTTCTTGATTTCCAATTCAGTGAAATGCAATTCCTTGTTGGAGAATGAAGTATTACTTATTGCTGCTTTCTTTGGTTGTTTTTCTCATTCCACCTCACAGAAAAGTCCAGCTGATCAGTGATACAGTGACATATATCACAAAACAAGAAAGTAAAAAACAGCATGAGAGGGAAAACATGAAAGGGGACTTTACCTCTGTGTTCTACTTTCTGAAACTAACAGCTTCCAAATGTGATAACAGTCCCCAACCTGAGAGAAGGGTAGGAACTATAAAGAAGGCAACTCAACCAATGGATTTATTTGGTGAGAGCTTCTTTCTCAGATATTGCAGAGGCGCATTTCATGTGTGCTTTGAGAAACAGAGCTTTGCATTCTGCCTCCAGGTGTGTATAGCTAGTTCCCTTTTTCTCTCTCGTGTAATTTCAGAAAACTAGGATAGGTAATGTACAATGCCACAATAGAAGATGAGCTGACTAAAATTGTTGGGAAAAAACCTGTGAGTTAAGTTCATCATTGCTTTTGATGACCACTTGGTAATGCAGAATGAAACACACATGTCATTCTTGCAGAGCAATGCTGTTGGCCTTTTCCATACAGAAGTGGAAACATGTCCAAAAGAATGGTATCCTCCTGGCAGATGTATAGGATCGTGAGCATGTGGTATCCTATAACTGCCATTCTTTGGCCAATGAGTCATGAAACCATGATAGGCAGAACAGATCACATTTTAGATTTTGGAAGCACACAGAAGATCACTTTCTCCATCTGATATACCTCAATAAAATGTAAAAAAAATCCTTCTTTTAAGAAGAAAAATAGTATAATTGTGGACATCTAGAAGGATGAATTAAGTACTGGAAGAATAAAACCAATTAGGGGAAAAGTCTTGTGACAATTGAAATACCAACTTGTTAGAGACAAGGGGAAAAAACCTTTGGTGTGTAAACAGGAAGTTCCTGTTTGGCTTGATTCTTGAGCATTTCAAGCCAAAGACTGAGTAGTCAAAGAAACAACTTTATGAGTCATCAGATGCAGAAAGAAACTTTCATGTTTGCCATCAGCAAACACAGAAATGTGAGAAGGATGCACAAGGGATATGCAACCTCCTTTGCTTTGAGAGGAAAAAAATACTAAGTTAAAAATAAAGCTTAAGGCAATAGTTCTGGTACAAAAAGCTTTTAGAGTCAAAGCCCTTAACCTCTTAAAATATGACTCAGTCATCTACATAAACTTATCTTGGGCAGTACAAATTTAATTCTTGCTGCTACATCAGTCCTTAGAAGACCCTGTGGTTAAGTTATAAACTACTGTGTTTCATCTACAAAACAGGTCAGTAATTTCCTTTTGTTGGTGCTCCCTCCTTCTGGATGGTTAAGAGGAACTTAGTAAGTTCTCTGAAAATGGAGATGTATTTTCTTTTTAATAAAACACATAGACCTATGCCAGAAATTAATATCAGAGAAGACTGGCAGAGTCAAAGAGTGTAAAATAAAACAGGAAGGGACAGCAGCTGTACAAAATAAATGTGTAGTGTCCCTTGAAATATTCTCTATACAGTGCTTCTTTTGGTGAGATAATTGTTATCACCATGCAGGTGTACAATTGTAGACTGAGAGAAATAACAGAGGGTAGGAGTGTGATTGGAGACGGACAGAGTTCTGGGACATTAATAAAACACTGAAAAGATTTTAAAAAAGGAAGAAGTCAAAAGTTGTAACCAAGAAGCATATTCAAGTGAGCTCTTTTGAAGGGAAAGCACGGTACACAGACCCAAGTAGGTCAGCTCTGATTCACTAAATTAATAGTCAGTACTGGTAAGGAAAAATATTTCACATCTTTTATTTTTACGAATCTCTGGCTTAACATACACAAGTCAGTTTGGGATAAGCTATCTCAAATTTATCAAAGAAAGTTCAATTCCCCTTGAGCAGTTGATATACAATGGTTTATTGTTCCAGTGCCCACACACTGGTTCTCTCCTAGGAATAAAGCCTAAGAAACAACATAAAAATCTGAAATGAACCATCTTTACTTCATATAAGGAAATTGGAGAAACCTGTCAGATGTTAATATTTCAAACCCTATTAGAAGTGAAAGACCAAGATTCTCTCACACTTTGATAATCTGTGCCTTCTTTCTACCCTGTGCAGACATATAAAATTGTTGCAATCCCTCACACATATTGATAAATATTTCCCATCAAACTATGTGACCAGATGATGCACAGTGTGCTGTTAAAGAAAAGGAAGGTTTTCAAGAGAATTATCAGGGTGATAGATTGACACTCCTCCTTTGTATTTTAGAATTGTGGTGATCCTGAAGGGGAAATTCTATTTATGAAAAAGATAGCATAATAACATTTCTCAAATCACACATTGTGAGTGTTATGAAGGGCAGAAATGAGGGCTTACCTTATTGGAATTATCCCTAACAAATTTAAAAGAGTGTGGTGACTTTCCTCACAAGTTACTGGAAAGTGACAAAATAGAGGACCAGTAGTGTTTCTCCATTTGACACAACAAGGCCAAATTTCAAAGAGCAGTAATTAAAATAGAAGCCCCCAACTTAGTCACTGCTTTGGGTTTTTTTATCTGGTTTTCTTATGCAACAAAGATCATGTGGTCATGAAGAGAGACACATTTAAGAGGTGTTAGCTGGCCAGGGAGAGAGCCTGGAAGTCCTGAGCAGAGAGTCGGCACCAATGTAATTGCAAACTAGCAAACCATGCTGCCCTTTGTTCAGCCAAGCAAGTAAAACTGGGGGAACAATTGATCTGGAGCTGACACAGAGGAAGAAATGAGCAACATCTAGGGACACAGTTCTGTAGGTCACTAAGGCTCATTATTTCTGCTACTGATTAAAGAACCAATTTGCTAAAAAGAGATTTTCTTGGCTCTTGACTCACATTTTAGAGTTCTTTGTTGCAGAGGAGAGAGTAGAATTGCAAAGCATGTCCTGTGCTTAATTGATGGCTCTTACTGACATCCAAAACTATGTAGAAATCCCAGAGCAGCCAGATTACCTCTTGAACTACCTCTGACTTGCAACTTGTGATCTTTTTTCTCAGTCCTCCTGTTCCATGGGTTGCAAATATATAAGACTTGACCTGTTTCAAAATGCTTCCATTGTTGGAAGACAAAACTACTTTCATGCAGACAGATCTGCACAGACTTACACACGCTATTGCAGCATTAAAAAATATTTACTGTTTTAATAGTGATTAACAAACAGTGTTCATGTTTGAATTTCATCCACCAAAACAAACCAGCTGATGACTCCTCAGTTGTATTACATTTTTTATCATGCTGGTGGGTTTTAAATTGATTTTCCTAGTAGTGACCACTTCCCAATTCAATAAAATTAGTAAGTAGATCTTAAGACAAGTTTCAACAATGTTTCTTGAATTGCTATTAGTTTCAAGCAGTTACAGAATTTACAGGATTTATAGTCTGATTAAATGCTTGAAATACTGACATTTTAAGAACATTATGGAAAAGGGAGCCTATAATTACTAAAATTTCATCTAAGAAACTTTAACCTGGAAAGGTTCTTGCAAGCTTAGATGTTAGAAATTATTCAGAATTCAATTTCTCACTTAGTAACTCATTTAATTAGCAAAAGTCTGCTGTTAACCTACTATCTAAATTTTTTTTTTAAATGCCATTTCATGGTGAAGAGAATTCAAAATATAGAGGAGACTGGGACATAAGAAATTCTAATCTTTTTGTCTTTCTTACTCTTGAGAGAACTGTAGTTTGTTCTTTGGATTTCCTGATGAGGCCATGAGCAAAGACTTGATGGACCTTAAGTCCTTTTGTGTCCTACGCACATAGGAATCTCATTTTGCTAGAGTCAGGGAAAAACATGGAGCCTTTAGCAGAGTCTAGCCTCAACCCAGGGAGAACCACATCTGTAGCTGTAGCCACCTTTTCACTGAATTGGTTCTTTAGGAATGTAGTCAGTCAAAATAGATTAAAATTTCACCCACAAACTTAGGACAAGTTTTAAGAGGAGGGATTTGCAGCAGAACAACTGATGCCAATAGGTATCACTGAATATTTCCATCATATTTAGTGCAATGCAATTTAACAAAAGGCTGGGGGAGAATTTTCTGATATCTGAGTTGAAGACTGTCAAGTTGAAGGAAGAATCATAGACTGGTTTGGATTGGAAGGCACCTCAAGCTTTATTTCTTTCTTTGAACTTAGAAAGGGAGATGCTGATTCCCCTCGCTCCCTGTCTGGAAGGGGCAGCGGGGATTTGACACAGCAGTTTCAGAGGACTCATGCAGCTTGTGCATGACCCAGAGGCTGGCCAGAGCTGCTTGGTCCCCAGGGGACAGAGGGCAAGGCTCTGAGGCAGAGGTAGCCCAAGATCACCAGGGCAGAGCCAGCAGAACAGCCAGGGAGAGGGGAGGGCCCGGCGGGAGCGCAGGGCGCCGGGAGAGCTCTCTGACAGGCCAGGCCCAGAAACCCGCCCGAGCTCGGCCTGGCAGCAGCGCCCGCAGGCACAGCCCTGACACACGGGGAATAGCCAGGGCTGTGACACACTCGGAATAGACATGGCCGTCACACACTGGCAATAGACATGGCTGTGACACACTGGGAATAGGCACGGCCGTGACACGCCAGGGCGGAGTTAAAATGCAGAGCCCGGCCCCGCAGGGCTGCAGGCCCCGGGTGAAGCCGATCAGAGCCCTGAGGGCGATCGGTGCTACTGCCAACAGTGCCCCAGCCCTGACAGACAGAGACACCTGCACCACACTGTGTACTTCCCTGGACACAAGTGTCCTACCATCTGCACCTGGCATACCAGCCAGAGGATTCTGGTGTCTTTGTGCCCCTTTGGGTGGTTGTCAGCCTACCAGCGTGGGAACCGTCCTCTGACTTTCACAATAACCATCAATTAAAGCTGGTTGAAGATGGGCAGGAGTCACATAAGGACAGCTGCCCACAAGGATGTGAAAATCTTCTGAGGGGTAGCATATTTAGGCTGGATCCCATTAACTGGATTACAAAAAGTTGTTGAAATGAATCCTGTTGCCTAAGGCAAACGCCCTTTTTTAAAAATAGTGTAAGTCTAAATAGTACACAGATGTTGCCTTCTTTAGTGAAAATAAAATTCACTGGGACAATGGTTTCTGAACTAAACAGTGCTAAGTGATCTTGCAGGTGCTTCCCTTAGTAGCTGATACATTTCTAAGACCGATAGCCTGCAACTGACGCTTGCTTTGAGCGATATTTCTGAAATTAAACTTCGTCAGCTTGCTGAACAAAAGAGGCAGACTCCACCTGTGTGCTCTCTGCCTTCAGTGCCGAAAAGAAGAGACGTGGCTGTAAGCAGCCTCACTACACCAAAGGCTCTCCGTGTTCTGCCTTCAGGACAGCTTTGTCCGGACTTCATCACTAATCACAGTGGGGTGCAAATCAGGTGCAATCAATCTGCAAAGCTTTGATCCATGAGCATTATCCAAGGTGACTGCTGTTCTCCCCAGGACTTGTGCAGCCTTACGGGCTGTGGGCAGTTTTTTACCCTTTGTCAGCCTTTACACGGTTTCACTCAGCTGCACCTCACATCAGAGTAGCACAGTGACTCTGATGCACTGAATGGAGAATATGCTGGAAAATGTTTTTCTGCATACAAAGAGGTGAGGAAAATGTGTCATGCAGGATATTTAAGCTTTGAAAGTGTTAGAAATTTGGGACTATATTTATTACATGGAACTGTCAGCAAATACACTTTGCAAGGTTTTCATATTTTTGTGCTGCATTCCCTACACCTTGCAGTAGATGGCAGGAGCCAATAAAAATTTCAATGCAATTTTTGTAGAAGTAACTAAGTTGATCAGACTTATCTTTGTTAGATTCTCATGTTTAATTTAAAAGAATTTTAGAGCAGCCTTTTTACATTTATGGACATTATTAATACACATAATATTTCTCCTATTATGAGGTTTATTTCTTTATAATATAGCTTGTATTATTAAACTATTAGTCTTTCAAGCTCTGAGATTTACTAGACAACTTCCATAAGTTTCCTAACTTAAATTACACTTTAGGTTCTAGTTTTGTGACATGTGAAATATTTACTTCCATGTTATTTGCTTTTGAATACATCAGTCATACTAGAAACAACAGAAGAGGAACATGCTCTAGGCATTAAAGAACAAAAAAAAAAGAAAAAAAAAGAAATAAAACCTATATCAGAATTAATCAAACAAGTATAGGTTCAAATATTCAGTTGCAAGGATGACCCCTCCTCCCTAAATTACTCCTCCCAAGTTTAATAAAAACCAAAATATTTTGCTTTGACTATCGATCAAGGTTCCGTATGAAATATTTAATAGCATTTTTTTAAAGTGCTGAGCTAAATTGTAACTATGAGGGACATAACATTCTGTTGTCAGAATCAGTTGCTCACTAAATCTTACAATCCAAAGGGATTTAGCAGAGGAACATAAGCAAGCATTATGAGAATTTCTTTGAATTCAGCACGGTCCAGCCCATCTCTGCTTCCTGAGAGGAGACAAGTATCTGTTTGATGGTGTGTGCTCTTTGTCCACCCAGCTGAACATCTCCGCTTGTGCTTGCAGAAGTTGGGGATTTAAGATTGAATTTACATGGGAGGAGAAAGACGGACTGCAGCCATGCTTTCTCTCCTGTAGGAGTGTGTCTCAGCACTTACAACCCCTCTGTGTAACTGCTGCCTGTCCTGTGTTGCTGGAGAAAATGAAGCATATGGCTTTAAGAGATCAGAGAACAGATAGTTAATTGTGCAAATGTGGAACCAAGCAAGTATTGTTACTTTAACTGGATCTGAAATTCCTGTCACACCACTATTTCCAGATATCACTGTCTGGATTATCAATTATCTCAGGTATGACTCATAAACATCTGGCTATAAGGAAGAGCTACCACCACAAATTTTTTTCTGTGATTAAAAAAACATTCCCATCAGAGTGGCTCACTTGGGGATAGACTGTTACTGTAAATTTGTCAATGCAAGTTTAACTGATAATCTGGTTTAATGTGAATGAGGCACTCAAAACAATTTTGACCTCTATTAAACATACTTGCAACCCTCGTAGATAAGGAAACCCTCTCTATCAGCCCTCCTGTGTAGGGACACAGTTTGTGGTACTTGGGGTGGGGCTGCAGCCGAGCCTCATCCCCAGTGGCACAGCTGTGAGCAGCAGGTGAGCAGCATTGACAGCAATGAGCCATGGAGTGCCCAGGGGCACTGACCAACCACCAAAGGGAGCAGAGGGCACACAGGTGCAGTGCATCAACATGAGGGGTATAAAAGGTTGGGCTAAAGCACAAGAAGGGCTTGCAGCTTTCTGAAGTGGCATGGTGTTGCTCTGTACGTGCAGGTGCCTGAAGCCTTCTGATGGGCAATGGTGATACTCTGTATGGGTGAATGCTTAAAGCATTCTGAAAATGTGTGGTGATACTCTGTGTATCGTGGCCGTCTGGACTGAGGCATGTGCTGTGACACTCCTGAGCTTCACTTGTCAGAGCCCTGGGCACAGTCATTCCGTCCTGTCAGGACTTTGGCTGCCTGTGCCATGGTCAGCACTGATTCCTGCACCTGTAACCAGGAGTGAGGCTACTGTGCAAGGATCTCTGTGAGACTGGGCTGCTGGGAGCCTCCCTGGAGGCATCTTCTTAGGCTCAAGCCTTTCTGTAGTCCTGCCTGAGCTATGTTGCTGTTTTGTAGTCTGGCCATGTTCCTTCCTGAGCCAGATCTCCTGATCTCAGTGTCTGGGTTGCCTTTGATCTGTTACATCCCTGAAGACTTGTCTGGCAAGCACTGGATTGTCCTCTGACCCTGTGTAGTGTCCAGACCTGCTCAGGTAGGGTGGGACTTCATCCTTGTTGGTGAGGGCATTGCCCTGCTGTCACCCTTGGCTCCCAGCTCACCTTGCCTTGCAGAGCAGCTCTACTCTGCTCTCTCACACCAGGTCACTGGAGCCACTTCTTAAGTAAGGATCTTTTCTAGTGAGCCAGTGAAATGCAAATATGATCCCAGACCCTTGAGGAAAGTGTAGTTAATTATATCTAATAGCTGGCATATTTTCAACAGTGCACCAGAGCAAACTGGTCTGTTAGTAAAGCTAACTTGTGAAGCTAAGAGTGCTCATAGTAGGCTAAGTCTGCTAAATCCCCATGATAAACTGAAAAACTCTGGACTGCATTGTTTTGCAACCAGAATCTCAGTAGTGTTTTGGTTGTTTTGTTTTTCAGCTGCTGAGGGCAGAAGTGGAATTCATTAACACTCTCTGGCATACGAAATTACTTGTTCTCATTCATATCCTATAAAGAAGCAACACGTTTCACCAAGGCATAGGACAACAAAATATAACTATTTGAAGTCATGATTGCTCCTCTTCTAACCTTATTGGGAGTGGAAAGAGGCGTTTTAAATTCCTTATGATAAATTTATTACTTCTGCAATGTATTATTTGCAGAATTAGCTTTAGCAAGAGAATTTAGGCAAATTTGGAAGAGGAGAGAGTGATTTGAGGAAGAGTTGATAACAATGTGGTACAGTGGATTAGAACTGAAGGCAGACCTCAGAGGGCTATGGGACATGGTGATAATATTTTTTCTGGGATACGTAATCAGTGACAGTCATGTTTACTGTTCTGTAGATCCTTGGTTCATTTTTGAATGACTTGTCAGCTCAGGAAGCTACTGGCCACTGAGTTGTACAGGCAGGCACTGGTTAGAAGGGACTTCTCTGAGCTCTTCAGCTTTTCAAAGCTCTTAGCTTCCCAAAGCCCTAGTGGAAGTGATGCAAACTGTTTTTAATGAGTCCTGAAGACAGCCTAGAGGCTACACTGACTGAAATATCAGATTTTAAACAGAACTTACTTCCTTAGTACAGCTATGAGCTCTCTCTCCATCCTAAGCCTTCCTCACCTATACTCAGTCATTCTCTCTTTCTCCCCACCTTAATCTACCTTCATAGATCCATCACTTTCAGTTGCAGAACAGTAGTTACTAAGTTAGCCTGATAGCTACAATTTTCTATTGAACAGCCTGTTATAACAGTTTTATGTCAGACTGACAGCATTTCTAGCCTTACATCATGAGCTATACTGGAAAAGCCTAAAAATCTTAGGAAGATACTATTTTGGGGGTTTATGAGTCATTAAGTGTGGCTCAGGTCCTGTGAGCATTCGGAAAAAAAAAAAAAGAAGAAAGCAGGGCCATGTGCAATGTGTTGGTATCACTGATTGTACACAGAACTTTATAGAAGCAAAACTAAAACACACTACATTATTTTCAGACAAAAGTATTTGATTTAAAATAATTACTTAAATCTCTTTCTACAAAACTGCAAGTCTAGAGGATAAATTTTACCTTATGCTTCCATCAGGTGACTGCTATTCACACAGAAAGAGAATGAATAGAGGACTGACTATCTCCACTTCAGACATTTTTGATTTCTAAACTATCATTAAAATGTCACAATCCTGCTGCAGTCCTGTTCACTTCAGGATTTTCTCTCTTATCACAGCAGTTAGTCGGTTCGGGCTCTTTGCTTTTCTTGCCATTGTGCACAATTTAATACCACCATCAGAGGAGGATAATGATGGAACATCACAGAAAGTTTTTGTGTTTTCTGCTCCATATGCTGAGCTGTAAGTGAAGCTGTTGATAATTTAAATTGTTCCTGTTACTTTTTGAGGTTTCAAAATGTTTCCTGCTCTTCCTCCAATAATTACAGGCTAAGGCAAATCAGTTCACTTTCTCTGAGTGGGCCAGAAAAACCATATTGACAGACAAATGCAAGAAAGGACTGATAAATTTGTTACATGTTCACATCTCAGTACTCAGAAAAGTCACTGTCCAAATTCTAAATTGAAATTCATCCCCAAAGTTAGCATTAATAACTCATATACCAACCCCTGACAGAGGCCAGAAGCTTAACAGATCTTGGAGAACAAATTTCTCTCATGCTCCTACAGGTGGTCTCTCCAGATCAGTGCAAAAGCTGAGTATGACTGATGTGGGGCCTTCCCACCCCAAGGGCCAAAGAGAATAACCTGGGGGAGACCTGGGCAGGCATGTTCAGTGAACTACATGCACCAATCTGAGATTCAAGTAGGAGCATCCAGAATAATTTTAGGGAGCTAGGAGATACTTGCTTAAAATTTCCTTATGCCATTTTCATGCCTTGAAACTCAGAAGACATTGGACACCTCAACACCAAGGTGGCAGGGACCATTCAGAAGACTTTAGTACTTATTTCCAGATATGTAGGTGCTGTTTTCACATGGTGAGACAGGAATCTCCTGGATACTTCTCTGCCTTTTGGAGGAAATGGGAAGTCCATCCTATATCATGCCATAGACCTCCTGTTTACAAGCTGAGAAGGGCTGGTGGCAGGTGTAGTGGTTGGAGGCTGTCTGGGGTACAGTGACTGTGAAATAATAGAGTTTTTGATATTTGGTGAAACAAGGAGGGGTGTAAACAACACTTCTACACTGGACTTCTGGAGAACTCATCGCCAGTTCTGCTATGATAAAGAAATTAATCACCAGTTCTGTTTTGAGAATTATGTGGAGGTTTACTTTCATTTATGTTTTCTTTCCAATTCCAAGATCTAAGTGATCTCTCACAAGACCTTTAGATTCCTAGTTAGATGCAAACCACCTCTGATGCTTTCTGATGCAAAGCTCTGCATTGTCAATTAGATTATTCTTTGAATTCTGTTTAATGGAAGGACCCCTCTGTTCCTTTACAGCAGTCACTGTCCACAGCTTAGACTGTGACTCCTCCATGATGAATGCCTGTTGTATGAAGGTGAAGTGACCTCTAGCAAGTTGACATTTGTTTCCTGTAAGCTGATTACTAAAACCCTGTTCACTCAAAACGCCCCTTTATTCTTTCCGTCCTTGCCAAACACTCTTCTCACATCAAATGAGTTTCTTTATTCCACCGAGGAATAAAGCCCCAGCTTTACAAGGATCTGGTTCAACAAACTCTTACAAGTATTATTTATCCAAGGGGTTTGATATAAATGCATGCACTACAATGGACAGCATCCCCTTTCCTTTTCTTCCACCAAGTAGCAACTTAAAAAATGGCACAGATTAACCTCTTCTTATACATTGTTTTTTTCTTACTTCCTGCTCACACAAAAGTATGGGGCCATTTAATATTTTCTGAATATATTTATGTACAAATTTACTTCCTTAGTTAAGCTATTATTTTATTTTAAGAGGATGCCATCACTATAAAAGATAATAATAAAATGTTAAAGTTACCGTCTATTACTGAAAGAATGAAAATTATTTATTGCTCATCATTAGCACTGTTTGGCAGTCATTCTGGGGCATGCATACTGACAACAGTCAGTTTCACTTCTGCTTATGACTTTTTTGCATTAGAACAAGACCACTTTGAACAGGCTGCAAACACAGCAGAAAATTATATTCACATTAGATTTTCCATGGAATTACAGAGTAAGGGTTAGTTCCCAAAGACTGTTCCATGTATTTTGGATTTTACAGAACCAAAGACTTGGCGTTCTACCAGAAAATCGAGGTTTAAATTATCATCCAAATAGTGCAGCCAGCTGCCTGTAGCTATTTTTTTTTTATTTTACACAAGGAAAGAAAATAAAGGTAAAGTGAAAAATATTATAAAATTCTCTTTGATTTCTTGTATGTGCCTGAATCATGAGATTGAGTGTCTACATAAGAAGTTCCTATTTCTTTAGATCTACTAAATACAACCTTGTACCTCATTCAGAATAATCTTTGCCTTAATCCATGTTGGTATTAATTATACTTTTAATCTGGCTTGCGGATGTTAAATCTTGGGTGGCGTTTTGGCTGTATAGTAGGGGTTTATCCAGACAAGTAAACAGACTGGCAATAACACCTCTGTGTTTTGGGCTGTTACAAATAGCTCATTAAATGTTGCGATACATTTCTGATCTTAGAAAAGGATGGGACAAAGACTGCTGTTACAAATATAGATTTGATCTAAGGCTGACTGTACTAGGGGCTGCCTGGAGCAGCATCTCTTCTCTTAGGTCTGCTGGCTGATCTTTGCTTGCTGTGAAGGAAAAAGAGCACTGCAGATAAGAGAAATATTTTCCTCTGATTTGTTAATTTTGTAAATTTACTCACTTTCTACCTTGCCTGTCCTGCAGCTGGCCTTGATGTCTTTGTTTCTGAGTTGCTTCCCATCACAAGGAGAGCACCACAGAAACTATTTTGAATCATCACTTCCATTCAAGGATAGCCACTTCAGTGTCCATGGAATCCAGGGAACCAAAGTAGCTTACAAAAATCCGTGTAGCTGGTCAGCAACTAAACCCCCTGCTGCTCAAAAACTTCTGCTTGTGAAAATAAAAATCTCCTCACAATATAAATATTGAAACAGGTTTGTCTGTACAGGGATTTCTGTGATCTTAGCAAAAGCAACAATCTCACATGGCATTTAAACCAATGGTGGAAGTGCTGAACAACTCTTCCTTCACTTTTTTTTTTCCCTGCTAAGAATATGTGTTTGCCTTCCCATAGGCTACTGAGCCATCTTATGAAATATGTTTTCAAAAGCACATTTATTAAATCTTCATTTCCTCATATAGAATGGAGTAATCAAATAATGTGTTAGGGGCTTTGTTGATACTGAGAATCAAATGTAAAATCTAATTAACACAGGCAAGCAGCAAATGCAAAGGATCTGCTCCTGACATGTTAATTTTCAGCACAAGCAGAAATACAGAACTAAGTGTCCTCAAAAACGGACACTTGCATGTTCTCTGAGATCTCCTTTGCTGTGGCAGCAAATACTTCAAATTTAAAAAGGAATTACAACTGGTTCCACTAAGGTTGTTTGAAATGTACCTATCATGCCTGCAAGAGTTCCAGATTTGCTCACATTGTGGAAACTTTTCTGTTTACTACCAGCTAAAGTTGTACATCTGATCCTGAAGCTACAGGGACAAGAATTTTCTGTAGAATATAAATAAGGGAGGAAATATGGATTTCTTGTGCAGGGTGATAAACAGATCAATACTACATGAAAGAGATATCGATGGGTATGAAACTTATGTAGTGAAGCATGCTCCTTTTATAATTTCAAAATTAACAGAATTTTACACTGGAACTTACATAGGTTTTTTTTTTTTTTTTTTTTTTTTTTTTTAGCATAAGCCAAAATTGTATAAGGATGGTTGGAAGAAAGCAGAGATTTAGAGCACAATGTCAGCACTTTAGGAAAGAATTTATTAGATGGGCATTTTACTAATAGGAGGGTGACTGATTATCTCAGTAGCACAGAGAAAGAAATACCTGCTGACATATAAAGTAGCCATCTAGGAAAAGAAAAATGTAACCAAATGAGAAGCAGTATTTTGTTCCACTTAGAAGGAACATTTAGATAAGATACAGGGCAATTCAATATGATGCACATAATTGCTTCTGAAGAGAATAAACAAAGAACTGATCTATAGTAACAAATACCTGCACAAATCAAAGCAAATGGGGGGGGCGGGAGTGGGAGGAGGAGCTTTATTTTTAGTATGACAAAGAAAAGTATCCATGGTTAATCAAATTATATTCAAAAGTCATGAAATTTCAAAGCTACTGGATGCTGATTTCTGAGATAAAATCAAAGTTTGCAATGCAGAAAAACTGGGAAGTTCTGAGGACTGACAGTGTGTACCAACTGTCACGCCAACTTTTAGACATGCAGTAAAACCTGCCAGTTCCAGCATAGGCTTTCCTTGTTGAGGTAACCCAATAATAATAATAATAATAATAATAATAATAATGAGAAATCTGAGAGAAATGCCACTGAAAGAAAACTACACATGACAAATAAAATTCAGATTTACTACTGTGTAGCTCTGCAAGATGAAGGAAGATTTTACTTTGCAAGAGGCCTCCAAATACTAAATGTGAACATAAAAATTAAACTAAGAAGACACAAAAATCTTGTCTGGTAGATACACCAAACCTGTAGTAAAACACAGAATTAGAATGAGTTTTTTCCAAGAGATACAGAATAAATAGAGTAAATTTAATTTCTCATGGATCTGTATGATTTGTGCCCCTAAGTGCTACCTATCTCCTCCCAGCAATAGGTCTAGGTGTCCCCAAGGTCTGTGTCTGTTCAGAGACTGGCTGACTTTGAGCCATTTGCTGACAAACAGCAAATGTACAATGGTTCAGTTCTCCTGCCTCTCCCGTGGGTTTTGCCTGCCTAGCACAAAACACGTAGAAAGGTAATTATCCTTAATACCTCCACCACATTTTAAAATTTAGACGGTACCAAACCTTAGTCCCACCTTTTGTAATAATTGGTGGGAGATGGGTTAAAAGGCAAAAAAGCAGCTTAGGGAAGGAGTTGAAAAAAATCTTGGATCATCATAAATATTGTAATGTCAGCTATTGTTCCTGTTGTTAATTGAGAATGTCAAGGATTATTAGGTACCCAGGGAATAAGAATTGATTCCTCAGATTCCTGACTGTAGAAAAAACCCAACAACCCACTTTGCAAATTTCTGAGATTCTTGGAACAGAGTGTAGGAACAGCAGTGAAAATGCTTACTGTATAACTGCGTAACGATATGAAAAGCTGGAAATGCCAATGGCTTGTGTTTGTATTTTTGCATGCATGCCAAAGATCATTTTTCACTTCAGGGACATTACTGAAAAATGTTGACTATGAATCTTAAGTCCCTACAAGTATTGCTCAGAGGAGCGGGCAGAGTAGGAAAGAAGAAGATTAACAGAATCAGTTAATGTCTTTGCTGTTACTCCTACAGAAATTTAAGGAATTTTGTTGTGGGATGCATGCATCATCTTATCACCCTTTCATAACATTGCCAGACTGACCAAGAACTTGTTCCAATAAATAGATTTTATGTTGCTTAACTTTCAGTTATGTTGTGGGCTGTTTCAACTTAAATGAATTTTCAGGATGTCAAATATCATGTTAATAAATTACAGTTCTTCTGCCCACAGATCAGCACTTGTGAATCTCTTACAGCTGATTCTGTTTATTGCTTTATTTATTGAAGAAGCCTTTTCTACTGCCCCTGAGTTCCCCTATCAGGAGAAAAAAAAACAAAAATCAGGATTTACCAGGTGTGTCACCAGTGAACATAAAGAAGTTCACAATTGGTTAACATTGTACAGTGGAGAAACATTGGTATTAAAATCTTCAGCCAGTTTGCTTTAATGAAGGACCCTGATACCTGAGTTGATAGAGGACTGGTCCCAAGCAGATTTTGTAGTGCTGATGTATGTACCTTTGGATGTCTTGCCATATATCACAGAGCTAAGCTTTGTATTTCAGGAGCTGTTGCAATTGCACAGCTTTTACAGATTTACTAATTTAGTGTTAGTAAATCATTGCCTGTCTTCTCCAGAGAGACATAGAGATGACAGGCACCATGGGATGAGGAAAAGCCTACTCTATGTTACATATATTGAATGCAAACTGCTTTGAAAACTGCTTGAGTGATGCAGGTACTTCTCATTCCCATGTTTTACAAAGAGTGGTCAATCTATAAATGAAATATCATGAGATGTTAACATCTAGAATCATAGAATCACTGAGCTTGGAAAAGACCTCCAAGAACATCAAGTCCAATCACTGAATGAACACCACCATGCCAACCAATCCATATCTCAAGGTGCCACATTCACTCATTTTACGAATACTTCTAGGAATGGTGACTCCACTACTTCCCTGGGGAACCTGTTCCAATGCTTAACAACTCTTCCAGTGAAGAATCTTTTCCCTAATACCCAACCTGAACCTCCCTTGGCACAACTTGAGGCCATTTTCCTCTTGTCATGTTGCTGGTTGCCTGAGACAAGACACCAATCCCAACCTGGCTAAAACCTCCTTTCAGGTTGGAGAGAGCAGTAAGGTCCCTTCTGAGCCTCCTATTCTCCAGACTAAAGAACCTGAGCTCCCTCAGCCAGTCCTTGGAAGTCTTATGTTCCAGACCCTTCACCACATCCATTCCCCTTTTCTGGACCCACTCCAGCACCTCCAATGTCTTTATTTTAGTGAGGCCCCCAAAACTGAACACAGGATTTGTTGTGAGGCCTCGCCAGTGCCCAGTACAGAGGGACAGTCACTGCCCTGACCCTCTGGCCACCATTCCTCATGGTCTTCTTGGCCACTTGTTCACTTCTGAGTCATATTCAGCGGCTGTTGACCAGCACCCCCAGGTCCTTTTCTGCTGGGCAGCTTTCCAGCCACTCTTCCCCCAGCCTGCAGCACTGTACGGGGTTGTTGTGACCCAAGGGCAGGACTTTCACTTTGTTGAACCTCCTGCAATTGGCCTTGGCCCATGATCCAGCTTCTCCAGATCTCTCTTCAGAGCCTTGCTGTCCTCCAGCAGATCAACACTCCCAGCCAATTTGTAGTCTGCAAACAACAATAAAATCACCAATTAGAGCAGGGTGTCTATGTACCCTATAAAACAAAGTTTAAAAAATCATTTGGAGCTTCCTGAGTCTGCAAAGGATACCCATCTGACGTGACACAGCTAGGCCTGGCTGCGAGAGAGAATCTCCTTGCAAATGAAGGCCATTGTGTTGCCCAGAGCCTGAAAATGGGATTCCCCATGCTTGGAAAATACATAGTTAAGAAAAACTCCAACAATGAATGTCAAATACTGGTAAAGAGTTCCTATTGTATATATATTCATTAGAACAGTGCAATCCAGATCATGGTGGTGAGAGATGAGGATGGCAGGGTGCTACTCACCAATGAGCACCACAGCTAACATAGTGTAAGCCCTTGCCATGTACTCATATGATACCAAGCCATGCCAGTCTGTTTATGACACTTCCTTGTAGTGAACCTTTTATATTCCTCCCAGCTCTCCAAATTCGTTGAGCTTATGCTGTGCTGATCCCACGTTCTCTTGTCTCACTTGGCACAGTGATTCACAATGTGCTGACAACTCAAACCATTTTTGCCTCTCCCCTTCCCATTGCCTGCTTAATGTCCATGGTGCATCTGGTGTGCCCTGTTCCACTTGCCACCACTGTGATGGGGCTTCACCCTCCTCAGGCTCATCTGTAGGGCTTGCTGGGGTGGGAGTAAGGGAGGAGAGTGAACATGCTCCCTCTTGGTGGTGTGGCATTGTGAGGGAAGGAAGAGGCATGGATGAAGAGGCAATGAGACAGAGAGAAGAGTCAACTCCTTTTTACCAGAGGAGAGAGAGGGAAGCACTCCTCCAAGCAACATGGCAGTTTCTGCTCCCCTTCTCTCACCACTTTGTCAGGAAATACTCCTCTGCCATGTGGGGAGCAGGGAGACTGGGCAGGTTGGGAGCAAGGTGAGATCGCTGCAGAAATGGTAGGAGCTCTGTCTTGTTCATGGGGACATCTGGTGAAGCTGGTGTGTGCACGCTGTGCCCCTTCTCTCAGGAGGTTGGGGCGGCAGGAGGGGAGAAGTCACCTCCTGGACCCTCCATGAAGCTCCCTACCTCATGTAGCCTCCTGATCCCTTCCCTTCCCAGCAGAGCTGAAACCCTTTCCTCTGCAAAGATTACAGAGAAAGAAAGAGGCTTACATAATTAAAGCAGACAAAATTTTATTGCTGTTTCTCTCCTCTCTTCCTGGAGCAGCTGTCTGAGGAAAGCCTGAAACCTGGTCACACTACTGCCAAGAGCTGCAGTAGTGTGGCCAGACATTTCTGGCCACACTACTGCCTTTGATGAGTGGCTTGCAGGTTACTTCAGGGGACCAGGATTTTCACTTCAGAAATTTTGAGGACGTTACTTTTCATTGCTATCCCTGAGACAATGTGACCAAAATAGTGTCCTTGCTCTTGCAGCTCTTGTAGCAGGCAAGCTGTGTCTGGTCCCCCTCTCCCAGCTGCTGCTGAGTGCTCTGGGTCAGCGTTAAATGAGCTCTGTTAAATCAATGTGGCAGGCACTTCTCCCCAGCTATGAAGAAAATAGAAGTGTGCTATAATAAGTTGTGCAAAGAAAGAAGTTCTCTGAAAGGCCAAGAATGGGTAGAGATTTTGGACTTGATTGGGTTATTGCAAATCTGTGAATAAAATGAGGCCCAGTGAGAGAGTAGTTCCAAATAATGTGAGTTTAGGAGAGGTGGTTACTTTTTACTAAATGAGTTTCTGTAAAAAAATAATTGTCGTCTGTTTTCTGCTGCTTTCCTACTGAGAGGGAAATGTGGCAGTGTTATGGTACAAAGCAAAAAAATGTTTCCTGACCGAGTTGAAGGTTTGATTGCCAGCTCTGTGCAGCTGATTGGTGCAGACAAGCATGCTTAGCACTGTGGTGGCAAAAACCGGGCAATTGATGATTTACAACACAGATCCAGCCTGTCAGCACAATTTACTTTGCTTGCAACTTCATCCCTAATATTTCTTTCCTGAGGACTTCTTTCCCCACCTTATGGAGATGTGCACCCACTTGGCACAAACACATAAGGACATGGATGTGAGTGCTGGTCATGTGAATGGGTAATGTCTGGACTGTGTTCAGTGCGCTATAGACATCCATGCTGTGGGAAGATTGGCTTTTAGCCAAAGATGGAGGAGCTTTATACTGATGCCCATTGGTAGAGGCTAGTAATTTCACTATCTGTTCCAGCAAACAGACATGAATCACTTAAATCATATTTGTCTGTGTGTGTAGTATAAGTCTACGTTTGTTCTCAGGTTTCAGCTTTCCTTTCAGTTGAGGTGCAGGCACATATTTAGTTATTTGTGGGGGAGAAGGGGAAATCAAAGGTGATTGGACAAGCTGGTAGCTAAAACTGTCCCTTCTGTGCTATTGGCTGTAAAATTGGAGTGTGTCTCCACTATTGCACTGCTTGGGCACAAAATGTCCCTCCAAAAATGACAAACAAGTAGATTATGACCTCATTTGAGCCTACGCTGATGAACATTTATGTCTTACACATATGACAATTTAGTCCAATTTTTAGAATTATCTCGAAAAATGCAAAGTCTGTGAGGTACTGTGGAGAGCAAATTACTTTCTTGCCTCTGAAACTACTTATGTCAAATGACAGGTGAGGTTCTCTGAGGGGGGCAAATTTAGCCTCCTGTACTTCCTGCTGTGACTAGAAGCCTGAAATCTCAATTATTTTATTCTGTACTGTTGATTGCAATGAGCTTGCTCTGTGTGGGCACAGGAAGACTTTACCTTCTGGTTTAGGTGCTGGTTTAGGCTGGGATAGAGTTAATTTTCTTCCCAGTAGCTGGTATGGGGCTGTGTTTGAATTTGTGCTGCACACAGTGTTGATAACAGGGATGGCTTCCTTACTGCTGAGCAGTGCTCACACAGAGCCAAGGCCTTTTCTGCTCCTCACCCCACCTTAGCAGCGAGGAGGGCAGGGGTATGCAAGTTAGGTGGGAGGGGACACAGCTGGGACAGCTGAGCCCAGCTGACCAAAGGGATATCCCACACCGTATGGCAGCATGATCAGCACATAAAAGTGGGTGAAGAGGAAGAAAGACAGGGATGTTTGGAGTCATGGCATTTTGTCTCCTGAGTAACTGTTATGTGTGATGGAGCCCTGCTTTGCTGGAGATGGCTGAACCCCTGACTGGGGATGGGAAGCAGTGAATGATTTCCTTGTTTGACTTTGCTTGTGTGCATGGCTCTTACTTTACCTGTTGAACTGTCTTTATCTCAACCTACCAGTTTTCTCACTTCTACTGTGATTCTCTCTCCCATCCCACTGAGGTGGGTGTGTGTGAACAAGTGGCTGTGTGGGGACTCGTTCCTGGCTGGGGTTAAACCACACACTTCCATAGATGTAAATAAGCTCTGTTTTAGGGGCTGCTGTCCCCCACACTAAACTCCCTGCGGGCCTGTAGGAACAGGAATTACTGTAATACTATATTCTCCCACCTTGGACACATTCTGCCTGCCAAACTAGGTCAAGGATTTTGGAGAAGACTTATCAAGCCAGGCTTACACTGATTGAGGAGACTTTTTACACAGAAAGCATTTTTGTGGTTTCCTTTTCTACCCATCATTATGGTCCCACCCAAGATAAACTGCAGCTGTTAGCAGATCCCAAAGATGTATGAGTAACACTTTCCGTCCATTCCAAGTTTCAGGATAGAAAAGTTTAGAGAAGCATGATAACATAACATCTAAGAGACACAGATTAATTTGCTGCCCTTGTTCTCAATCAGGACAAAAGCCTGTCTGTGAGATTTTGGACCTACTCCATGTCTCAAAGACTGCATGTCTCAAAGGCAGCATGTACAGTGAAAAGATTGCCCATGGCACCCTTCTGATGCAGGGATTTAATGCACTGAAGATACATGGCATAATATTTACTGTCCATTAGGTGAGTCAAGCAACAGGAGTGTGATCATTTCTTTCCCTGACATTTTCTTGTGTCCATGTGTCAGCAGCATGTTTTTTACCCTTGTTGACAAAAGTGGTGTCATTATTTACAGAACTTTATGAAATATGTTTCTGAAGGGTGGAAAACTAGCTGTCATACCCTTCTGACACCTGACTGTTGCATGATTAAAACCAAAGTATCCAAACATTTCCGGAAGAAAATTTGAGCAGACCACGTGGACTGACACATATTCTTGGGAAATCTCTGCTGATGGAGATTTCCATAGATTGGGCATTTAAGCTTCCCACCGCATACTGGATCAGTCCCTTGCCCTGACTTTTACAAGCTAAAGGTCTTAGGAGTTTCTTAGAAGAAGCAGTCTGTATTAGAAGGTAGAGGAGTCTAGAATTGCTAACCAAGTAATTGTAAAAAAACCCCTCAATGTATTTTATAGAAAATCCACACTAAATTCATATTTCCCGTCCTTGCTTTCAAGGCTGTAAACAACTCTGCCCACACAACTTTCTGCCCACAAATTCACATGCGGTTTTTGGCAATATTGTCTCTCAACTGCTCCTTTTGTGTCTCTCCCACACAGAACTTTTTGCTGGGATTCCTCTCCACCTCCAGGCTTCCAACATCTGTGATAAATATCTATGTATATATTACACATTATTTTGTTTTATATATTTATGTATTATCACATGCATATATAAAATATGATCTCTCTTTAAATTATTCCTTAAATTGACTTCTTGCCCCAAAGGTGAAGGCTCAACTACTCCTTTCACTTCCTTTATAATATATGAATTTATCCCTGAATAATAATTTCACGTGTCTTTTGTAACTCTGGAGAAAGGATTGCATTAATTTTTTCTAAACTGTCATGTATGCTTAAAATGACATGTACAGGATAAGGCATAATTACCGATGCAAGTGAGCTGCCCACAGTCCCTGAACTTGAAAAAATAACTAGCAGTAGCCTGGAGCTAAAAACCAAACTGCTTAGGTTACCTGTCAGAGAAAGTCCTAAACAGATGTATGTATCTATATAGCATTTTGGTCATATAGAGAATATGATGGCAAATGCTCCAGGAGGAATTTATAGAGTAAGGAACTTGAGTGCAAGAATCTGTGGAGTGCTTTGCCAGGGACATGCTGGTGTTACCAGTCCTGATGGGGCGTGCTGGCAGGGAGGCTACCAAGGTGTTATCTGTATGATATTGCCCCACATACACATCTTGTATGAAACTGAAAGGGCCGCTGCCTGCTCATAAGGGTTCTTTTTTCCTATGGTATGGAAGCAAAGTGATCTGCAGTTTCCCCCTGCAAGACCATTTGGTTCTACAATTCTACCTGAAAGCGTTCACCTGATGCTAAAATAATGAACCGACTGACTGAGAGACTACTGGTAAAAAGTATCTCTTCTCACTAATCTTTTCCTCTTCTAGTTTGGTAACACTTAAAATATAATTATCTTTACTCTTTGACCTCTACAGTCATTTGTCTTTATGACTCAAAAAAGCAATTGCTTTTTAATTTGTTTGTCTTCTCAAAGGTAGTGAAGAAATGACACTAAAGTCGGAAGTTAGAGAAGGAGACTGAGAAACAAGTGAAATAGCTGAAATGTTCTGATCTTGCCACATGAAGTCCACTGGAGGCTAGGATGATAGTTTCCCTTTAATGGTATTGAGAAATGCTAGAAATGCTTTGTGTTAGAGAAGATATTGTGGGTTTGGATTTGGCAGAACTATAATTAGTTTTATTTTTCTTGTGAAATGAAAACCATGTGAAAATTTGAAGCTGGGTTCTTTTGCATCAGTGCCCTCAAATTTTTTTGTAGACTATTTTAAAATTACATTTTGGTTTTGGTCCCGTTAATTTACAATGTTTCCCCTGCCATCATGCCTTGCTATGGTATCATGAGGAGGTCTGTTCATATGCAGTCATTGTTTTGATGTCAATTTTCAATGAAAAATAATTTTAGAGTTGCAAAGCTAAGCAGAATTAAAAAGTGTGAGATTAAATCAACAAATCATTTTTCCAGAATATGAGTCTCCTAGTGCTGTCCCTATTTATTCTTAAGATCTCTTCCTTTAAAATTGTATGTGAAATATGCTCTGACTCTGTGGGGAAAAATGTGTATCCCTGTAGAGCTGCAGTGAGTCACTGTCAAGAAAAATGCATGGGTCTCCTAAAAACATGACATCTATTTTTTTTATAGGGTAGAGAAATCAGAAGGACCTGAGAATGTTAATGTGAGAAAGTACATCATGGAAAGTGTGTCATTCTCTTTGGGAAATTAGAAGAAATTCTGGTGAAGGTGACACGATCCTCTGCAGTGTTTGCAGAGGATGTTAAGCAGCAGTGCATGCTGCATTTCTGGCACAGGGTGGTTCCTGGAGCAATGCGGGGTGCTGCATCCTGGCCCAGTCCATAATGCAGCATTGACAACAGCTCTGTTTTCTCAAAGACAAAGGCTTGGTTGTGTGTTGGTTCTCTGCCTCCTGCAATCAAGTGGGATGTTTCATGTTCTGCTGTGGCTTAAGAAGAGTTTCACTTCAGAAGCTGTCATGAGTATCAGAGGCAGTGAGACAGGAAATGTAAAAGATAGGTGTCTGACAGCAGTCAAGGTGCTAAACTGGCATGTTGGGAAGGTTGGTTCCCCTACATGTGCCAAAAAGATTAATAGATAATCCTACAAAATACAAAACATTATTATTAAATTATCTGAAAGGGCTTAAATTTCCTGCAGAGGCAGACAAAAGAAAAAAGGAAACCCACAATCCACCTCATCAGAATCTTCAGGGCTATCATTTTCTGCAAGGGTAGTCAGAAGAGATTGAAATTTGACTTCTTCCTGAAGATTTCTGCTGTCTCTTATTGTATAAATTTATCACAAACTGGCAGGTGGAAACAGTCTGGCAGATCTGAGTTTCAGTCCTCTCACCAAGAGTTCTTGAAGCTGATATTATAGAAGCTGGTACTGATGTACTTCTTTCACTGTGGTGCTAAGCAGAAAGCCGTCTGCCAAAGGATGCATGGCTTGTCAAACTCCTCTGAAAATAACAAAGGCAAAATATACAGCTTCCTCTAAGAGCATTCATTTTCTTTGTGTCTTGTAATCAAGGACTGAAGAAAAATGAGGGACTACCACAACAGTCATTAAGGAAAACTGCGAATAATTAGAGCTTTTCTTACCTATGAAATGCTGAAACATTTTGTGCCTTTAAACTGGAAACCCAGAGTTATAGCTAAACTGATACAGTAATTAGGAGCATGTTGAGGGTGTTTACACACCAGAGTGGTATGTATCTACAGCTCAAAACACTGGAACTATTTCCAGAGTGGGAGAGACATACAGGAGACTCAATTAAGAAGAATAATAATACTTTGGCTGGCTGTCTTCCCTGATGAGCTGTGCTGTGTTGTAAGGAGCCTTCGAAGGGAGGCATGGCTTCTTACATCTAGGACTTAAAAAGCTTTAGTGGCCTGGAGGGATCAATTGGAAATGTACAATAGAGAACAATCTCACAGTAGCAGGAGGGTGGAATGCATCAGCTAATGACGGTTTTCTCCCTTTCTGAAATAGCAAACTGCCCACAAATTTTGGATGGGACTGTTAAACGATCCCTAATAGAGTGGTTGCCTCTGTAGCTAGTCAGTTTGCTCACTTAATTATTATAAAGTCATACAAAAATTAAATTCTCCTTTACATATCTGATATTTGTCAGCTAGCACAAAGCAACATAGGTTTTTGCCACAGAACTACCATTGCTACAAGAACTGTAGTGACAGGGAGAGGAGTAACACTTGGGGTACTAATCCCCAAATATTTAAGTGGGTTTTTAAAAAAAGGAATAGATCTAAAATACCTCATTTCTTCTTGTTTCCAAATCAAAGCATTTTTTTTCTGTAATTGCAAAGAAACACTTGAAATTCGACATAATGCTTAAACAACTAATTGACCTGACACTGGACTTCCCGTGTGCTTTGCCGAGCTATGCCTTTGAATAATTTACCAAAAGAATGGTAATAAACCATAAAATATTAAACAGGCTTTCTACAGAACATAAGTTGGAGGGTTTTATTTAAGTTGTGAGTCTGTTAATTTCTCAGACAATCAGTGTAACTCTGTCAACATGACCAAATGTGGTTTGCGAGTCTCAGTCTTTCATCTCACAGAGGCTTTTCTGCTGATGTCGTACATTATAATATTTGAGCATTAATGTTACTCCTGCTCCACTGGGATAGAGCCTGCTGTGTCTGAAAATAAAGTGTTGAGTCTAATAGTGTAAATCTAATAACATAAACCCAGTCATACCTGATCAGACCAATAGACAATATAAATCAGTATCTTTTCTTTTACAGTGGTCACAAACAAGTACTACTTAGGCCAAAACTCAAGGCCAATGAGCTTGGATGCACTAGGCAGCTGAATAAAACAAATAGATTACAGTGATAAATTAAAAAAATAAACCTTTAAATCTTTCCTCTATTTATAGAACTATGTTTGGTACAATAGCTGAACATCTTTTTGTGTTTTTCTATTGTGGAAAACACTGTTTTAATTGTAAGCACAAATTAATTGATCATTGAAAACCTGCACCAATGGGAGTTTGTTGGAATGTTTGTCTTTAATTCTTGAATGCATGTAGAAATCCCCATTTTTAGTAATATAGCCACTTTCTATGGTTTGCTAAATAGAGGCTGGATGCCAAGAGAATTTTTGGTCATATCGGTGGATGCTGACTTTTGGAAAAAGGTGTCTTGCAATTCCAGTCTCCAAAAGTAATAAAAATGGTTCTTTATGAATTTACTTTTTGTGTGAATTCCCAAAACACACTAATGAGAGGGGAATCATAGAATCATAGAATATTCTCGGCTGGAAGGGACTCACAAGGATCATCAAGTCTAACACCTGGCCCTGCACAGGACAGCCCCAAGAAGCACACCATGTGCCTGAGAGTGGCCCACCTCTCAGTGAGAATCTTTTTCCTGATATGCAACCCAAACTTTCCCTGATTCAGCTTCATGCTGTTTCCTCTAGTTTTGTCCCTGATCATGAGATGAAGAGATTGGTGCTTACCCCTCCTCTTCCCCTCAGGAGGAAGTTGCAGACTGCAATGAGGTTTCCCTTCAGTCTCCTCTTCTCCAGGCTGAACAGACCAAGTGACCTCAGTTGCTCCTCATTTGGCTTCCCCTCCAGACCCTTCACCGTCCTTGTGGCCCTCCTTTGGATGCCCTCTAATAGCTTGTATGTGTTTGGTTAAAAGATAATGCTATCAAAAGAAGTCTGCCCCTTATCCCTTATCTTGGGAAATTTTGAGAAGGGCACCTGCTTTCTCAGCAAAAAACTGATCTTATGGATGGAAGGCATCATAACCTCAAAAATTACTATTATGTTTAAGAGGCTGAATCGACAATCAGTAGTAGGCTTCTCCAAACTGAATTATACTGGAGAAGGTTTAAAGTAATGCTACTTTAATTTATTTGGTTTATAATTCCTGTCCCTTGCATATATTCAAGTTCACAGTTGATTTCTTGGACAGTCAGATACATTGCCTGTATTCTGTTCCTTGCCCATTCTTTCTCAGACCCCACAAGAATAGAGCTGTGCTACTGACTGAACTTCTAACCAGTAAACATTTTCTCTTTTTTCATACATGTAACCTGGTAGCTTCTCTACCAGAGTGTGCATGGGGACACCGGGAAAGGTGGTGAGAATCTGAAGCCCAGTATTCTGTGGATGCCCCTGCATTCTAGGCTGTCTAATATTAATTGAAACTATTATGATCTCACAGCTTTCAATTGCCCTGAAGAGATGGCTGGAAGTTAGATAAGACAGTAATGAAATCATGGAGAAAAAGTGGTCAGATGGAAATACTCCTCCGCAATAGCAATCACTCTGTGCAAGCCTTAGGGTCCACTTCACCTGTACTGCACAATCAGTAGCTGTGGAGGTGAAAAACATTAATTATCACCTGTGGCTGGCAAGAAGATTGTGCTGGGTCCTATTAATGTTAAACTGGCCAGTGTGAGTGATGTAGGTCCAAGATACTGACTGGAATTATTGTAAATGTTAATATATAGGAGTAATTTGTCATGGAATTAAATGGAAAGTCTGAAAAGGGCACAAATTGTTGAATATGCAAAAATTTGCAAGATGAGGAGACTGATTAACTGAACTGTATATTCCGTTAAAATTGTGGTAGAAAATTATTGTGATGAAAGAACCATCTTAGAGGGAAATTAGTGATGAGGCTTCTGAAGGATCTGTTCTGAGACCAATCCAATTTATGGCTTTTCTTAAAATATTGACACAAAACCAAAATTATGCTGATGAAATTATGTCTGGCCCAAAGTAGGAAGATACCATCAGATGACAAACTGGGATGTGGTACAGAAAGAACCAAATGACCTTAAGAATCTGAGTCTGAGGGACAGGTTGATTTTTAATATTTAAAGTATTAGGATCATGCATGGAATTAATAACCAGAAATTTTGGGACTACTCTGAGTTCATGAGTTGAAAATTACAAAAGGGGAGAAAGATGCAAGATGTCTATGAGATGTCGGTGCAATACAATCATAAAAATGTAAGTGCAATCTTAGAACTTTTCTCAAGCAAGTGAAAGAAGAAATAAAGTACTAACAGCAAGGTAACAAGACATTGCTCGTAGGCATCTGAATAAGCATATTTGGGAAATGAGAACTAAAGCAGAATAGATGATGATGGGAATAGAGTGTTTTTAATACAAAGGGAATTAACCTAATTTGGCTGGTTTAGCCTTGGTAATCCAAGGGTAAGAGGGCAGAGGTTCTGGAAATTCACATTGGAGTCTGGGGAAGGCAGGTGGGAGAGAAGAAGAGGTCTTCCAGTTGAAGGGCAATGTTGGCTTTAGAGTAGAGCCAAGAAATACTGAACTTCCTTCTAATTTTCAGACTTCTGGCGGTCAGATCAGTGACATTCTGAGACAGCCTTTTAAATAAAATTGTGGGAAAAGAAACACAAGTGGTTTTACAATGGACAGTTTAAAATAAGGCTATATTATATCTTTCTTGCAATAACAGGAATCATTAACAGCCTTTTTCCCTCTCATTTGACATTAAAAACTCAAATAAATGTTTCCAGCAGCAGCTGAACAAATAAAACCTGGTTTCCCAGAGGATTTTTTCTTGGGGTAGGACTCTCTTGTAGATCCTTTGATGTTTGAAGAGAGGCTACTTACTTCCCATACCCCGGCAAGGGCATTCCTGCCTTTTCCTACCTGTCTACCTAGTTCCACAACATTAGTGAGGAATCTACCCCCTCTGATGAATTTGGTTCAAACTGCCTAACAGGTTTTCAGAAGAGGTGTGTAACAGTATGAAGGTATTCACTCTTTTCCTTCAAAAAACTGACCAAAACCCCAAAGCTGTTGAGGGAATACATTTCTTATGTTAGAGGTGATTCAGCTACAAGGCTTAAATGACATCACACCCAACTTGCTTTCCAGTAGAATAAACACCTCACTGCTCTGACAGACTCTCTGGTAATGGGAAATTGTGTAAGCAGCCTACTGCTCCCTGCTGAAGTCCTTGTTCTGTCAGCCTGGTTGCTGTTCAGATACACAAGAAGAAGCAAACTATTCCATAACAAAGCTGAATAGGTTACTTTCTTGAGAGAGGAGGAGTGGTACTGTTTGTTCACTGGCTCATATTTTATCTTCAGGCCTAAGAAAGACAAAATCCAGGAAATACAAGAAGGAGAAGGAGGAGAAGGAGAAGAAGGAGAAGGAGAAGAAGGAGAAGGAGAAGAAGAAGAAGAAGAAGAAGAAATCATTAAGTTTCTTAATTCACTTGATTTATTACTTACAGGCAAAGGCTTGTGAATGAAGCTGCCCAAAATCTGGTTGTATTTTCAGTCTGAATGAAAAATAACTCCTTTAAAAATTTTTGTTATTTTCCTTATCTTTGTCCCCTCTAATTTACATAGGACTGGTTGCAATTTACATTTGTGTAGTCCTAGCCTAAACCCCATATTGTCCTTTTTATGCTGTTACACAGAGCCTCTGTTATTTTTCAAATCTCCTGGACTATACACCAAGGGAAGCAGATGGATAAAACATTACTTCAGAAGTACTGACATCCAGCACAGACACTGAAATGTTGAATCCTAAAGACATTCACATTTGTGGTTTTTCAGTTTGCTGCCCAACCTGTCTTCCTGCCTCATTATTTATCCCTGTGGTGAGCACTTTCAACCATAAACTCATAAATGTATGACTGTCATATGTGAGAGAGAGTATGGAAGGAAGGAGTGGTTAAGGGAAATGTTTGAAGGGACCTAAATTTATTCTTTTGTTGGTGTAACTGTGGAACTGTAGGAGCTGTAGAAGAATTTCAAATTATAACAGAAAGAATGTAGGTGGAAAACCAAATGGGCTTGGTAGGAATGGTTGAGAATACAGGCTGCATGTTTGTGGCTTGCGGATTACCAAGCATCCTGAAGTCTTGTTCAGTCAGGTGTTTGTGACCTGGGAATGCTACCAACCTCCTGCGTCCTGGGCAGGTGATGACACCAGGCACAGTGCACAGAAATGCTGCCTGCACCGTAACCAGGGGAACTTTTGGTGCTGCTTGTGAGCAAAAGCAACAGAAACATTTCTGCTCACACAGCAAAGGTGCTACGTAGATGGAGATGATACTCCTGATTTAGATTGCAGTTTCTAAGCCTCTGTCTATAAGACCTCTTCCTGTTCCCAGTATAATTGTGGTAAAAACTCCACTGATTTCATTGTGGTAGAAGCAAGGAATAATGCTTTCTGAGAACAAAAAGCATTAATTGTGAATTTGCACTCAATACAAGCAGATATTATGTTCATTCTGCATGTTCTTTTACACTGCATGTGTGTTTACACAGCACTCCAAAAAATTTTGAGATGGCAATAAACAACAACAAGCCTTGTAATTATTTTTTTCTGTCATTAATTTGGAATCTTGTTGGATCACAATAATCTAGTTGTGGAAGACCTGGGAGATACTGCAAAATCATTTAGAGCAACAACAGACTACACTGATTCCAGGTGGTGCCAGAGTCTGACATTGCCTGAATGCCCCTTGCTAAGACCTCCTCAAGCCCCTTAATTCCTTACCTTTAGTAACAGCTCCAGATCCTGTATCCACATTCTGTCCTTGCATATCAGCTCCCCAAGAAATGTGTTTTAATCAAAGGCTCTTCTCAAAAAGAAAAAAAAAAACAAAAAACAAAACAGTCATTTTTTCTTTCAGAGATAATTGTCTACATGTAGGCCATGAAATGTCACATTACCATACAAAAACCCTTTAAGAAAACACTGAGCCCTGTTGAAAGCACATTTGTTAAGGAATTCAACTGTCTTCTGTGTTTAATAACATTTAAACCTTATTCCATGAATCTGAAAATATTTTCGCAGTGCCCAACTTGCAAGCCCTGTTTTGAGATGGAAACTGAATACCCTTGGTCAAAGTGCTGTGACAGTGCTGGGTAGACAGATTTGGGGTACTGCCTGCAAATTCTGTGGTTTTATTGGAAAGACATCCCTTCCTACTGATTTCTCAGCATTCCTCTGTCTTTCTCAAAGGACTCTTCATGGAAATAAGCTAATCTTTTCAAATTCATTCATTCCTGCCACTGGGTGCTACCCGCTGCCAGAACCTTCCTGGTCACATAATTATCCCTGCAACTGCCAGCAGTGTGCTGCAGAGGATTATGCAGCAAGAGCAGATGAACTGCTAAATAAATCCTGTTTTCTTATAGATAGTATCAGAAAGGAAGGACAAACAGTAAAACAGGGGAATATCACAGAAAGAGACTTAGCTGCTCTTGAAGTCAGATATCTTTTGATGGTTTTGGGCTGGTGGCTGCAATGCTGTATATGCAGCTCAGAATGGGAATTAACTCCCCGGAGCTGTAAATGAACATTCATTAGGACTCCTTTGCAATAAAATAGGATCTCCTCATCCATTTTAAAACTGGATGAGTCAAAGAAAATAATCCCTTCTTTGGCAGAGAGATAGGCAGGTTGTTAATTAATAGGGCTTGTAATTTTTATGATTCTTTGACATTGTCCTTCAAACCTCTGCAGGTTTAATGGGCCTGTAGTCTAATTGCTTGGGAGTGTTAGAGAACCCTTTTTCTGTGTATGCAGGAGGGAATATCCAGATGTGAATGCTTCATCAGCAAGTCGTGAATGCTGCACTCTTGCTTTTGATTCTGCCTCTGAGTTTTCAATCTGAGGTCAATATTTTTCAAACCAGAAACTAATGTTGAGCATATTACATTCAAATTTTGAGGATTCTGCTTCATGGAAATGTGGCTATTTTTTATGTAGAAGTCTTTCAAATAGATTTAATGTCCGACACTATGTACCTAGGTGTTGGCACAAGAAATTTTTTCCCACAGTCCACTCAGATTAATGATGGCATTAATTGAATATTTGCCATTGTACATATTTAGGGTTGGAGAAATAACCTTCTACCCTGGCTTGGAGAACTGAAGGGCATTAGGAGCTTCCAGGCATTAAGGGTTTTTTGTCTTGATGATTACTCTCCTTGAACAAATAAACTCTCCAAAAATAATGCTACCCTGTGTGTTATGTGAGATCCCCTTTAATAAGCTTGTAAGGGTATGTACATACCCCTCAACAGATTGTGATGCAGAGATCCCCAGGTGATAACAAAATCTGTACTAGCCCTAGAACTGGAAGAGGTACAGGTTTGTTCTTCACCTAATAAAATGTGCTAAGATTTAAAAAAAAAAAAAAAAAAGCAACATACAAGGCTCCACATTTCCAGAGAAACTTCTCTGGAAAGAAAAGAATTTTTTAGTCCTACTTCTGCCAGAACTCTACCTTGTGCGACAAGTGGTGTGGATTGCTCCAAGAGGAGCTGTGGAAGGAAGATGGAAATTTGTCCAGTCACATGTGCATTTGTGAATGAGAGGGGGAGGGAGTGAAGTCTCTTTGTCCAATGGGTGTACCTCAGCCAGGATATATCTACACTGCCCTCAAAGTAGTGGCATGTTCAGAGATGCATCCTAGTTAGATTTGAAGTGCTTCATTCTGCCATTGGTTTAGTGCAGCACAAAGCCCAGCATAAGCTCATTTTCTTCAGCTCCTTAGCTGGATTTTGAGCCCATTCCGACCTTCACTTTGGGAGATCAGTATTGCACACTGTACCCAGTGTAGCTAATTTTAAACATAGACACATCTCTGTGCTGTACAGTAGTCAGTGGGATGGCTGTATACCCACCATGGCAAGAGTACCTTCCCGTTGTCTCTCATCATGCTCAAATCTCTCCACAAGAACAGGATCTTCCACAAACAGGAGGCAAACCTGAGCTCTGTTGTGGTTCATTAGGAACAACAAGCCCTGCTGTGCCCACATCCCATCTGATGTGTTGCTCTTGGATTCCTGTTCTTTCCTGTTTTATTTCCCCCTCCACTGCTTCCTGCCTCTTTGCTGTACCTGATGTGGTGAGCAGCTGAAGCCTCTGTGGCACAGGGTCAGTGCTGTGAGGTGTCCAGCACGGTTTGGGGCATGATCAGATGCTGTGCTTGAGCTAAGCCCTTCTTATGATAAGAAGCTCTGCTGATTCCTGCTTGTTTGCTGCCAGGAGTGTGAAGGTTGATCTAGGTAAGAAATCTTTCCACTGGGAAATACTGTATTTCAAAAGTGAATTACACCTGAAAATAAAGGGCCAGATTTTCAGTCCCCAACAAGATCCCTTTGAAGGTGAGGAGTGACATGGATATATGCCCTCCACACCAGCCTGATAGCCAGTTCTCGTGCTGTCATTGCTTGAATGAACACAATGGACTTATTTTCTGATTGCTGCCTTTGGCTTGAGGGATAAGTTGAAGATAGTAGTGGGGGAGCTAGGACCCAATGCAGTCCATCAGTCCCAGGTTAGAAGAATGGCTTGAAAGGAATCTGTGGACAGAATGCCCTGAAGCTTTTTGAACAGGAGCTGACCCTGTTCACTCCAGATTTAAAAGCTAGAAAAGGCATTATCTCCCTTTGATTCCCCTGCCAAAGTAAAAGCTCATCCACCAGACAGAGTCTTTAATTTCAGATCCAGGTCCTATTTTGTGCAGAGCAGCACCTGCAGAGACAATATTTTGACTAAAATGGCAAAAGCTCTCATTGCCTGTACTTGGCTATAAATGTATCCTCAGCTAGACCTGTGTTGCTTCCTAAATTACATTTTCCTGTGATGGGATTTAAAGGACCCAGTGGGTTGACGTAATTGTTTAAAAATTATTCTGATGGGGGATAGCTTGTTGTTTCAAAACATCAGGTTGAATGAAAACTGGCATCTGCTACCAATGAAACAAACCCACAATCCTCTTTTTCAGATCTCTTTCTTCCTAATAGAAGTCAGTGTATTCTTTGGAGTACAGCATTTCTGCAGTGAGGTAGTTCCTAGTTGTTTTCCTTTCTTTGAACCTAGAATGAGAGCTGAGATAAAGTATATGACTAAGTTACACTGAAAGAGAAGGAAAATCCCTCTAAGTTGGAGGTAAAAGATGAAGATCAACTAAGACTTTTTCCATAAAGGACTGGATTTGTTTTCAAAATGTTGTGCTAGTGTCTCCTACAAACCAGATTCAGCAATGAATGGGAATATCAGCCTGAAGATAACAGTTCTTTCAGAAGCAGCATATCTGTTACAGTGTTATCAGGAAGCTGCAAAAAGCTTGGATTTTTGTTACAGTAAACACTGGAGATGGTTTTGCCAACAGCTTAAATAATGGAAATCCTTGTCTCCCTTTATAGGTGAAGATCATTCAGATGTATCTGAAGATGAATGCAGATATCTCTTTGCAGGATAGTATCAGTCATTTAAAGACTGGAAAAGATGATGGCATGGGAAGCTATTATCGATGAACTTTCCTCTTCTCTGCCTTTTTCCTGACTGGTGGACAGCAGGTGCACTAATACTTTACTTTTAATACTTTTAAATAATATATTTAATACTTTTAAATAATAAAGCAGATGGCAACATTGACTGTGTGATGAAGGGCAGTTTGCAAAGATTGCAGTTCCCAGTCTGTGATATCACACACATGTTTGAGTGGAGGATCTTTGGAGTATAGCAGAGGAGGAGGAGGAGCAGCCACATGTACCAGGCGTTAAGAACGGAAGCATTTTTTCCATAACCCCAGTGAAAGCTGAGAAGTTGGTTTCCAAACTAGGAAGGGAGATCTAAATATTCTGTGTGAAAATAGATTGATGCATTGGTAAAGCAGAATTCCCTTTCTTTCCTGTCCTGTCCTGTCCTGTCCTGTCCTGTTCCCCAGCTGTTATGACACCTTAGCAGTAAAGGCCCATATCTAAATAGGGTAGGAAAAAAAAAATTACTAGAAACCAAAAAATAAATCTAGGGCTCACATACAAAATCTAAAGGAAACACCTGTTGGAAAAAAAGGTTTCAGCTGAACAGATTTTTCTTTTTGCAGACAGCTTTCATTGAGGGGAAAAAAATCAAAGGGTTGAACATTTTTTCAAGACATAAAATGGATTTAGAGAGCTATTTTCAGTCCCTGGATTTGTCTGTCAAACTTGATGGTACCTGCACTATGGAAAAGAGCAAGGAGAGAGGTCACTGTGCCTCACAGAAGGTGTAAGCTGAAGGAGAGCTCAACCTCCGGGGGAGAGTGTGGGCATGAAGCATATGCCAGTCTAGGGAGTTGTGGTTTGACATTGTGCTGAGACAGAGCAAAATACTCTGCTTCAGCTTCATGTATTGGAACCTAATATTTCTCTCTTGGAACACTGAAACATTTAATATTTTCATATTTGAGGGGGAAAAAAGAGCAGAAATATCATTAGTTTGGCAATTCTGAAAGTCCCAGTTACCCAAGAAAAAACCCCAAACCCCAGTATGTTTGTAGAAAATGACCCAATGAGAAAAGAATGCTTTGTCCAGCCTTTATTCCAGTAGGAGACTGTTATGTTACCTTGTGGGTAAGAGATGAACTGAAGGTCTTTCAACTTCAGAAAGTGTTTCTACAACTTGGACAAAAGCACCTTGGAAAAATACCTAGAACTAATAGCCAAATCTTAGAAAATAATCTGGCAACTTTGCACCCTCTCTCCCACCAAAAAAAAAAAAAAAAAGGAAAAAGGTAAAGAAGTACAAGGAAAAAGAAAGCTAGTAATCAGGTTTTGTCTGCATTGGATGAAATCTTGTAGACACTGATGGAGCACCAGCATCACAACCAAAACCCAGTGGGGCTGTTTTTCTGAGAACAAAGCTGCTTTCAGAGGGCTATTTTTTCCATTAGAGAATATTGTGCTCTGGCAATGAAATCTTCATGTGTTTTATGCATTCTGCTGTTTGTCAGTGAAAGTGCTTTATCACATGTTTGTCACCCGGTAGGATTCAGGCCCAGATCTCTTCTAAGTGACTAATGCTATCACCTTTCAGCCTGCCACTGACAAGCTCACAATCCCCTATTACTGTCAGCATTGTGGGCATGCTGAAGTATTAAAAGCTCTTTCTTGTTCCATCAAAGGAAGAATTAACCTTTTGATCTACTTTGCAGCATTCTGAACCTTGGGTTGTTTGTTTCATGTTAATGAAATTCAATCTTTGTGCAACAGCAGAGGCTTCTTAAGTCTTACAATTCTTCAATGGAGGCTGGGAATGGAAACCTGATCTTCACAATTATGGTCTGAAGTCTTGCTGTCAAGGTCATTCAGCCTTTTCTGAACAGAAAGGAACTGCAGGAAAAAAAGAATGTAAATTGTTTTCTGCTTTATTTTTGACCATTTATTGGACAAAAGATATTTTTCACCTGCATCTTTAATATTAGGTCTAATAACAGTCCTATAAACAGCCTCCTGTCAAACAATTGTCTCAAAGCAGTGATGTGAAAATGTCTTCTGTTCTTAACTCTGCATCAGAGAATAGCTGTGAGGTCAGTGCTGAATTAATTATATTAGAGATTATTCTAGATATTTCTAAGACTTTGGTTCATCTCTGTGTATCCAGAACATGTGTAGAACAGCATTACTGGTAGCTTTTTTGAAGGATACTGATGAATGGTCTTTAGTGCAAGAGCTGAGGATGACACAGTGGAAGAGCGGTAATGTCACTAGATTGTGTCATTGATCATTAAAATAGTAGAGCTGGGCAGGAAAGATGCTGGCACTGTCTGGCTGGCAGGGCAGATTTGTTCTTTAAAGCATAGTTTGCAGTGTTGTGCCACTCATACAGCATATGAGGAAAAGAGGCTGCCTTGCTGTTTACAGCAATTTTCAACAGCCATTTTTCTTGTTTGGATCCCTTACATGGAAGACATGCAATTTCCATGACTCCAGAGCATGTTTTTCATTGCTTGAAGTAAATCAGTTCTGTGCTCAGGTGGGGAATGCACTACAACTGCAGAACAGTGATGCCATAAACCTTTCTAATTCCTTTTTTTTGTTTGTTTGTTTTTGTTTTTGAAAGGCTGTAATGTAGGCAACTTGCAGCTCATGCACTTGTAACTCCTTGTGCTTGTAATAAAATTATTGAAATGAATCTTTCACGAGATATGGTTCAGATAATACCACAAGAATTTCTCAGCAGCTTTTTTGGAACTTCCTTTGACTGCCAGACAAGTGCAGACAGGTGGCTTAGTGTGCATGTGTGTGAGAGGGGCAGAGCTTTTTCATACGACTGTGGCTATCACCTGGTTCTATGCAGGCTGCAAGATCACCTTGCATCCTGATGTATCGGCACTTGCAGTGTGAGCTCTAAGCACAAATAAAGAGGCACAGCAACAACAAAACCCTTTGAATGGGTGCAAGACAAAAATAGGATTGGGTTTGTGTCTACATGAACAAGGAGCAAGATCCACTGTCTGCCTTACAATTTAAAATGTAATGAATTGTATGAAGTATGACCGTCATACTACCCCTTGTGTACCAACACAAATTGAGGCCACAAAGAGAGAAAAAGCCTGGCTTGAGATGATACAGCTGTCCTTCAGCACAGGCTGGGGAATGGAAACTTGATCTCACAAATATAGTTTGGAGTCTTAATGTCAAGGTTATTGAGCCTTGTCTGTACAGAATGAAACTGCAAAACACTATTTACCATTTAATTTTGAACAGTGTATTGGACAGAACTACAAATATCTGTCTTACCATTAATACTGCTTCTTCATCTTTGCTTTGAAACAAAAAATACTTCAAGACATGGAAACTGTCTGAAATTGGTAAATGTTTTGTTATCTAGTCCCACACTGTATCACTATTCTTTTTTTCTTCTTGGTTTCTTTAGGAAACATCTAAAAGTTGGCCGTGATGCTTAACCTGTAGACTGTAAAAAGAGGAGATGTTTGGAAAGGTATATCAATATTGATTGGAATTGTGTCATTCCCAGAGCAGTTCATTCTTGTGTATAAGACTAAACTCTAAATTCCCTGTTTCATTGATGACAAGATTTTGCAGTAATCCTAAGAGCATGGCATTTAGCCTGTAAGGACCAGAGCTGCAGTGCAAAGGTTCCTCCCTCACCTCTTTTAATTCCTCTTCAACCCTCTGCAAAGCAAATTTACAGGTAGAAGGTCTGGATGTGCTACAAAGACCTTCTGCTCAAGTCTGCTCTTATTCCAGTGACAGAAATTGGAGTCTTCTTTTTCCTGACATGTGTCTAGCTTTCTGACCAGGCTGTATTTGCTTCCTTATTTTCATCTATCATCTCCATTTCTTAAATAATTAAAGAGCTTTCACTGACTTGGTCTGTACTTTAATGCTTTGAATGCATATATGCAGCTGCAATTTTCACCCTCAAGCATCAGGATAAATAAGGATGTGCCTCTGAACTGTTCCACCCTTGTGGTAACAGTCTAAAGTAATCTGAGTAGCCAGGATTCTGAAGGAAAGAAGTTGGTTTTGATCTGTCCCACTAAACTAATTTTCCTTTACATCTCTTTGCAGATTAGTTATTTGTCCTCTGTAAATTAAAGCACTTGAGTAGGAAAAAGAAACAGAGAAACCAAGAAAAGAGTGTTTTTGTAAAAAATTTATTTAAAAAATCTTCAAAATTAAGAATATTTATTTTTATCCATTTGCAATAAAAACATTTCCATTGCAGTTACTGTGGTAGACATTAGAACAGCTTTCTATGTGACTAAGAATACATAACTGCATATTGAGTGTAGCTGTCCTCTGTTTTTAAATTTTATGGGTAGTTAACCTTTTCCAGTAGCTTTTACTATGGAGCTGAATATTTGCTAGGATGGAGGAGGTGAAAATGCTTTGGAAGGAAGGCAGTGTAGGAGATTAGAGAAGGAGAAATATCCAGTTCAATTATTTTTTCCTTGGGATATTTTTTGCTTCTTTTCTTTTTACAAGATTTCATTATCTGTATCAAAGCTCCCATAAACTCCGTTCTTCTGCTGTGTCATCTTTTCTCTGCAAGGTACACCACCCCTTTTGTCCAGTTTTGAGAATTTTTGTGGCACTACTCTCACAGAATATGTCAAGTCTTCCATTATTAGATACTGCACTGACCAATTTTTTCTCCAGTGATATATAATGGGAGCTGTTCCTTGGGTCCATGGTTTTTAGATTGCTTTTTTCTCTTTGCCTACAAAGAGGAGCAGCAAGAGTAGCTTCCTCATGCCCATCTTAAATCTTCTGAATGGGCCGAATCGCAATACACATGTCTATAAGTCCTGTTCAAGTTCTGTCTCTAACAATTTTTTATTGCTTTCGAGATGGATTTTCAAAATATTTTTACCATCTAGTATTCCCATATTGTATGTATGATGGAAAACCAGACTATTTTGCATTTCATACAGGCATCTGGGGCAATATTACGTATTTTGTGAGATAACAATAGGGAAATACACATTCTGTAAACTAGATGGTACTGAATCCTGCCTGACAGTTAGTTTTGGAGCAAGTATTTGTCATGGGCATGATCTCATCTCAGTCTTCTGCTGTTATTTCATATTTACAGTCCAGACTAAATAACGTAATAGTTTTTATGCAGTTTGTCTTTTAAAACCAGCTATGAATCATATATTCTTGATCATGGAAACTTCAGCCTTTGCATTATACTTTCTAATGAAGCTAGCCTAGTTAGTCTCTTGTCCAGAAATATTATAAATAACATAAGAAAGCAGTATACATTTATATTGAATGGTCCTGTCTCTTTCACTAGCTTTCCCCCTTCCTTCTGGTAAGAAATCATCTATTTGCTACAGTTTATTTTAATGAAGATATGAAAGAACTTTTATTTCTCTTCTCATTAAGAGAAATTTCTGAGTACGTTTTTTTTCTTCTTCTTCTTTTTATTATTTTTTCTTTTTTTGACTTTATAGCTTGTCTCTTATGCAACCAATTAGTAAATATAGTTTTAATTACCAGGTGATATTTCATGGGTGCCAGAGTTTTGGGGGGAAAATCTTGTAACTGCTATAATGAGAGTTTGCCATTTTATGATTGAGTCATAATTGCCTTCTAATGCCTCATCCTCCATAAGTTCTCATACACATGACTCTAACGTTTTAAAAATGTTCTCAGTTACTGTGTTTTAATCTTGGGCATTGGAATATCTTCTGAAATGTTTCTTTGTGCTTTTGGGTTTTTTTGCTTGTTTTGGTGAAAGAGGGGCAAGAAGTTCCTGAATTTTAGCAGATAATTTCACCTGCTTGAACTACCAAACAGGGCTCTAATTAATGTCTTAATTTATACACAATGATTTTTGTTTAGTTTTACAACTTTTTTCACCTCCAGGATAAGGAAGACGATTTTTGTATATAATTTTGATCCATTTGAAAATTAAGCACAAAATAATTTCTCCAAAATATGATGCACTTACCATTGATAGCTAAAATATTAAAGTTTTCTTCTTCATATTCTGGGTGTGCTATTCCATATGGAGAAATCCTCTTCTATATTTTTATATTTATATATACCAAATAGCTCCTTTTTTTATAAAGCCTTTTGGGTGCTTCTTCACCCTTGTAAATACTTCTGTGCACAATCCTCAATAGCCGCATTTTAAACTCATTTGCATTCAAGAAGGAGGTCTATAAGACTCTGGATTAAGAAAAATTTCCATATTTGGTTTAAGTTTTAAAATTGCCTCTTTGTGACAAGTTGATGATCAGCAAGCCTTCTGTCACCAGAGTGGAGTGTTCTTATAATCAGGGAGATGACTGTATCTCAAACAGTATGCAGTATTTATGAGCACATGCATTTGTTCAAGTCTCCTTCATTTTTAAGAATTTCATTGTCTTGCTGAGTTCACCAGGCTCTTTCCTTATATTAGAATCAGACATTTTTAAACCTGTTTCATACTAGCTCTTGCAGCAAAACAAATTGTCTTGATTTTCTTGTTCACTAGAGATTATTTTCTAAAATGCTCTGAAGTTGTAAACAGCCTTGCTCTTTAAATGTACCATTTTTGTCTTTAAAGTGTAGTGTGTCTGGCTGGACACATTCATTTGAAATCACTCAAATTCCTAACCTCTGTGACTTCCCCACTTACAGAGTCTGTCTTTGCCAAATAGATGAGCTGTCTGGGATTTTCATGATATCAGTGTTTTAGATGCCATTTCCATGGTTTTAATCTCTTGGAGAAAGTCTGCATCATTCTGCAGTCATCTTGCATTTTCAGGCAACTCATACTGAGGTACTGGGAGGTTCTTAGAGAGCACCTCACACCCAACTAGAGAAAAAAATGGGACAAGACCAACCAAAGCCATGAAAAATGCTAGTATATGTGAGGTTTAACTGAAGCCTACTGTTTCTCTGTGAAATTACTGAGCTTTCTTGCATGCAGAAAGATACTTTTTGAGAATCTTTATGTCTGGTGTTGTGGTGAAGCTTTATTTAAGTAGGATTTGTGAATGCTGACAGGGAAGAAAGGTGTTTATGAACAGGAAGCACTTGAGTTCATTGGTATCTGGTATTTTGGAGCAAATATCTGATTAATCACAATTGACAAGGATGATAAAAATAATCCGGAAGGCTGAAATTAAAATATTTGGCATTAATCAGTAATCACTGTTGTGATAATTAAGTGATTCTGTCTTCAAGTTACAGTTAAATGGACATGTGGCAAAAACTACCCATGAGTTTCTTTGTATTATCTTCTCTCTGCCTCTGTTGGATAGCTCATATGAATGGAGAATTTGCTTTTCTTAACTAAATATGATTGAAAATGAAAAGTGCAAGCTGCTTTGTTATGCAGCTGTGGGCTTGTCAGTCAGTTACTGTCAGATTTCTTTGGGAAGTTCAAACATGAAGAACATTAAGCTTTGAGTAAAGACCAAATTGGGGTAATCAGTTTGGGTAAATCAGAAGAGCTTATTTGACTTCAGCTAAAAATCTTGCTGTCTAGGTCTGATTCGCAGCGATACCCTTGTATTTACATATTTAAAAACTGGGAGTTGCAGAAACCTAACTTGTGATAGCAGCATTTTTTCCCTGTTAAATGCAAAGCAGCAGAGAATTAGGTCCCAGCTTCCAGCCAAATTTGGAAAAAGAGAACAGCAGTGGGAGATAGCTTTTAAATATATTACAAAGTAAAAAAAAAACTATAATACACTCTTCATTTATTTTTCATCACCTTCCTTGTATGTGTGAATAGTCACACTGAAGCACAACTATATTTAATCCTTGTTTAAGTCAGCTCCTGTCAACATAGCTGTAACTGAAGTCAGTACAACCTCACCCAGGAGCGGAAGCGATTGTAGCATGAATTCCATCAGCTCCCTGCCTCTCAGGGCACAAAAACAAGACCAGCGCTATAGTGCCTGGGACATGACCAGGGCCAGGGCTAGAGACACCAAGGAGGGCATTCTTCAGCAGACTTTTGGTTCCTCAGACAATGCTTCCCAGCAGGAAGCCAGGTAACAAAGCCAGCTCTCACTGTTGTGAGGGCAAATCCCCATGGATGACCAATGCACTGTTGACAGCAGGAGGTATGACTCGCAGTTTGGGTTTGGTTAACTGGAATAACAACAGGGTGACTCTGGAGTTGTGTTACTGTTGGTCCTACCACAGCAAAGACTCAAAGTGTCAGGAACTGTCTAGGTCTCAGTACTGTTTTCATCTTTTTACACTGGTAAGTGCAATAGAGATGTTGTGAACTGAAAATCAGTGATTCTTGACCCAAATAGGTAAGTGGTAAATTATGTAGGTATGGAAGCAGTGTAATAGATCCTCAATTCAATGTACGATTATTATGAGACATACAAAGAATAATTGACTGTCTTAAATTTGCGTGTTTTTCATGTTCTCCTACGTGAAATAGCATGAAAATATGATTACCCGGTGAATGAGAAATTAACTGAAAGAAAATTTCATAGATCTGAGCAAGGTGTTTGAATTCTGCTGCATTTACACAGAGCCACTCACATCCTGACCGATGTCATTAAGTGACATCATAGTGGAGCATGACACAATGCTCTTTTAAGTGTCATCAAATCCAAAACTAGTGGTACACTAGGTGAGAATAAAACCCCAGGGCATCCAGTCATATTTTCTTACACAGACTTCTTGCAGAAAAGATCCTTTCAGCTCTTTTTGTGATTCTCTTCCTAGTTTCCTTTTCTCATAGTGGTGATAATATGCACCGTGAATTGGTGAAAATGCTATTTAATTCATTTACATGGTCCTGAGGATACAGATAGGTGAATGTTATTGTGCTAATATTACTTTGCATTATCTTCCTCTTTTAAATCTTTCAGACTGGTGAGTTTGTCTCTTGCACAACTCTCCCAAAATGGTTTAGGGTCTGCGTGCCTCTGTGCCCTTGTGAAATCCTGCCATTGTTTCTCTAAAGGTTATTACATGAAATAGAAGCTGCAGTGATCTTTATGAAGGCAAGAAAACCTGCCCAAAAATGATAAAAGAGCAACCACACACAAAGCCTTTGGTAACTCTGTTACTGAGTGAATGAGTTCCTTGACCTCTCAGGATTACTTCAGTATATTTTTGATTTAGACTGAGTTTTGTTTTAAATCATAAACTAGTTTTGTCAGCACAGTTACTCAAAATGTAGAAAAAAAAATCAGAGACATAATCCAGTCCAAGAAACGGGGCTACTGAAAACCTTCACAGCAGTACACTTCTCTGTATGGGGAAGGATGCCAGTTTTCTTCAGGTGCTGCTAAGGCTGATGAGACTGGTTGCCTTCCCTGAAAACAGCCCAAGGCATAAAGCCACTGGTCTTCCCTACTCCTTGGATGTGCAGACAGACCAGGAGTCCACAGAACTGGGTATCTCTGGCCTTTCCTGTCAGACTGCTTTCAAACTCTGGGCTCTGATCCATGGTTTCAGGCTTTTCAGGCTATGGCAAGCAATGGCACAGCTTTCTGCTTCCATGCCTATGAATCTGGGACCACTGAGGCCACTTGAAGGCCTCCAGGAGTACAGACATTGATTGCTGTATTAGCCTAAAATATTTATAAGCAACTATTTGTGGATCAACAAATGACAGTGTTTCAATTTGAATGTTGTTCTGTAATGAAAATGCTGCCCTGCTGAAGTCAGCTAGACTGTCCATGTGAGTTGTCTCAAGCTGGAGACAGTCCCTCAGAGTTCAGATGTACTGGAGCTTGTTTGCTTTCCTGACATGCCACACTGACCAGGTGTTAAGGGGCAGAAGATAGACACAAGTAGGCAAGAGTAGGTCTCCTGAATTCCATCTTGTCTGCCATGTGCCCTGACATCCAGACTCCTGTTTACTGTTTGATCACCTTGTGTGCACTTTTTAGAGAAGATATTAAGACAGCCTCTCCAGTCCAGCTGCAAGGGATACCAAATTCAGAACTGTCTTCCAAAGAGGACACTCAGACTTTAGACTTCTGTAATTTCAGGGTAATGTTTACCACATTGTTTACCACCGAAGATTAATTACTTCATGCCTCAGTTTACCTCCAGTACTAGTCATCCCCCTCTTGGATTGGAGGATACTTCAAATGGTACAGAGCAGAGCTGCTCTAGAAGCAAGGGCTGGGAGCTTCACCATCTCCAGAGCAGTGTCCATAGGTAGTAGAGGCTCCCCAGCACCTGGATTTGAACTTGGCATGAGACAAGGGCTGCTACTGATCATTTGCCTTTAGGAGGCAGAAATGCTGTTGAGCTGCTAGCAACATGCCTGACCTAAGACTGGAACAGCTGATTTCACTGCAGCTATAAAGCTGAATGAGGATTTCTCCTCTTCCATGCAGAATGGGGCACTTCACATAAGGATCTGTAAAGTAAAATTCCAGTATAGCACTGGCCAAAAAGTGTAATCAAAACAGCTTGGCAGTTACATGTCTCAAAAGAATGTGGTTTGTTTTGTTGTTTTTTTTTTTTTTTTTTAACTTCCAAATTTCAGTAAATATTCCCCAGGAAAATGTGATAAAATGAAAACTAGTTTTGTAAAAATTCATTTCAGAGTTTTGGTATTTCAATTTAGCATAGGATGTTTTACTTTAGTGTATTTGTTCCCTAAGTTTTAACTACTAGTGAACGTTTTATGTTACTTCTGCCATATTTGATTGTAAAAGAGCTGTGTTTATTTCAAAAATAATGAACTGAGTTTGCTATTTTGTAATGGTTGAGAAATTTTATCTGTCTGCTAGATCAGAGTATCTTCTGTTTGTATCATAATGAAACTATTAATATGAATAGACAGCACTTTGATCTAGAAAAAGTACTTGTTTCAACTTACTGTTGAGTAACAAGTTATTGTTCTTCCAGATTTTTAAAATGAAGGAGTATCTGTGTTTCTTCGGGAAGCTCTTCCTGACTTCCTTTAGAATTACACTGTAAAATAAATATATTTTTCTAGCACAGCATAATGCCAATGAAACAAAGGTTAGGGAGAATTTTACCCTGGTACAAATGCATTTGTAGCTCCTTTCAGCACTCCTGCAGGAAGCAGACAGGGAGATGGAACTCCAATGTCTTTTCCTGGTCAGATGCATGTGACCAAAGCCCAGGTGTCTTGAACTTTGACATCCTGCCTGCTGTTGTGGCAGAAGGGATGTGACTGAACCATACTGCCCAGCTTCCCTGGGCCCAAGGCAGGGGTGAGGAGGGATGGGGATTGTTTCTCTTTATGAATGAGCACAGCCTGGCTGACCATGGTGTTGGGTACAAAAGGCTTTCTTCTATGACTGCTTCTGGCCAGGGGCTGCTTACCTTGTTCCACTGGACTCTGAATGCAGCCTTTTGTAACATGGGAAAGGGAGCAAGGGGATTGAACCGCGTAGGAAGGAGAAAGGGAGGATGGACTTCTGAATTGCTTCACTTGGAGGAAAAGGCAAGTGTTACTTTTGTTTTGGTGAAGGAGAAGGTCGTTTCTGAAGCATGAAATACAAGCTGAGACTCTTGTATCATTCTGGGAAAGTGAATAAATTGCTTGGAAGAAACTTAGCTTTAAAGAGGTTCTTGATTTTTGACGATTATGGCCATCAGAGAATGATGACAGGATTTTGTGTACAGAGGACTATGAGACCCAACTAAGCAGAAAAATCACAGAAAGTGCTGATAGAAGAGATATGTGCAAGATTAAAAATAAACACTTTTTTTTTTTTTTTTCTGGATGATTTTTGCCAACTGCTGGAACTGGCTCTCTATTCCTGCTGGAAAATATCTCACTGTGTTCTCAACTACTTCATTTTTTTTCCGGCAGGTTTGATTACTTAAGGGCATACATTTGTCTTGGTATATGATTATGCAATGCATTTTCTAGTGGCTAGAAACTAGAAGTAGTATCAAGGTCACACTTAGTAACCAAGGAAATAAGATGCCAAGGTTTATAGATATATCTTTCACCTGCAGAGTTATCTCATGTTGATCAACATAAAATAACAATAACAGCAAAGTCTGGAAGAAGTTTGTACTGCTGCTGTTGCAGGTTTGTGGCTGCATGGAATATTTCAGCCTCAGCAGCCATCATCACCAGCATCTTCTCCACCATTACAACACATCTTTTGCTCAGAGCAGCCTGAGCAAGGTACTTTGGGAAGAACTGTGTGTGCTATTTGTAGGTAAAGGACTTGCAGAGTCTGGTCTATTTATAGATAATACAGTTAATCTTATCTTGAAAACAAGAAGAAAAGAGATATAGACAGTGGCAGCTGTGACACTAATATATTATATTTAGCCATCACATCCTCTTCTAACCTGCTGTTTATTGAATGTCATGACTGCACACAATTAGTCACTGTTTTGTCGTTGCTGGTTGTATTCTGCTGATCTCCTCCATTCAGCTTTGCAGACTCGTTAATAGTTAACTTGTGATTTTCTTCAGGGAGCTTAACCCAGTTTATTCAAATGTTCAAACTGTATTTAGCTGGGAGTTTTATATTGTTCCAGCTTCATTTCCCACACAGGTGTACGTGCTTCTTGCAGACAAAAGATCTGTACAGTCCTATTTATTTATTGATTACAAGATTCAAACTGCTTGGGAACAGGAAGAAAACAGCAGCCAGTGGCAGGTGGAACACTTTTTTCCAATTATAGTTGAGAAGTCTTTGTCATTAGTCCAGTTATACCCATCAGAGCATTCTGGACTGACCTGCCAGTATATCTTCCTTGGAAATTACCCCATCCAAGGTTGTGTACTGAACGAGATGGACAAGGTTGCATCAAGCATTGTGTGTTTCCTTGAGCTAACCACTGGTTAATACTGGATTTTTTTTTGTTTGTTTGTTTGTTTTTGCTATGTTAAACACTTCTCTCCTATATATAAGAAATCCAGAGCTACAGATGAAAATTGACCGTGAGACCCATGAGAGAAAACAAATGTGGTTATATCAACAAATGATCTCTTCCAGATGGCCATGATTCTACAGTTCCTTGCTCAGAAAGGGCTTGGTCATTATTTTGGTTTTGTCATAGACCAGAAACTTGCTATAAAGTCCTTGTCCCAAAGCTCATCTATGTATAACACTAAACACATAAATAATAGAGGAAAATGTTTCTATCTAGAAGGATGATTCTATCTTATAAATACTTGAAATGTGAGACAGTAATGGTACTAGTAAAGATAACCTTGCAGTTACATAGTACTCACAGTTGAGGGTTAAATATTTTTTTCTATATTATCCATTTTATATTTACATCCTACAACCAGATCAAGAAGGTATTTTTTTCTTGTAATAGAAATATTTCTTTCTAAACTACAACATGTGACATGATAAGGGGGCATTTTAGACTTGGTCTATGTCTGAATGATACCGAAAGAACAGGTAAGACAGCACCCAGGAGAGATCATGTTAAAGGCAGCTAACTTCTTCCTGATAAGTAACAGGGAGAGTAGCTCCTGCCAGCTTGTCACTGCAAGAAACAAACCCTATGATCTTAACCAGTTTCCAATGTCTGTGTTTCAGCAGTGGCTGACAGAGAAGCAAATCTGCTTTTTATCGGCCTTGTGCAGGCGGCTGTAACGTCACTGTGGCTAACCTCTGACTGTGTGAAGGACAGGACATTGCAGCAACCTCAGAGAACATGGTAGAGAAATCAAGAAATGTGATACCATAAATAGCGAGAGGGAGGAAAAATTAGCTGAAGAAACCTTTTGGAAGAAAAGTAACTTTTTTTAGTCTGGTGTCTTCTTTTGTGTGTTTAGAAAGCTTGGGTTTTAGTGAAGCTGTATCCAAACAACAACAAAAGAATTCTCCTCCATGCTGTCCCCAAGAAAAGATCCACAGGCATCTTCTGGCCTATGTATACACTAAAATTATGGGATTGCATCTCAGAGTATAGAAGCCTGTTTCCAATTTACAGATGGTGAAATAAAAGTGCAGTAAATCGTAGGTTTAAATTTTTGAAACTTCTCTTGAGTTGACGAACAACTATTCCCTCAGAAAACATCAATGACGAACGTTTACAGTTCATTGACTCGGTTTGTATTTGTCTGTTCTGCACCTTTGCTGATCTGGAACAGCGTCAGCTGAGGGTCTCTTCCCCTTTGCATGAACTGCATTTGAGAAGACTCAAGTCATGCCAGAAAGATTTTATGTCCATTATTAAATCAGTGATGTGTGTTGAAGAATGATGCACAAATTTCCAAGTGCAAAAAATTTTTAATGATTCACCATGACTCAGAAACCTATGATCCTGCAAATAGCAAATATATGTTGCAAACAAAGTTGACCAAATCTTAGAAATACAGATATATTTTATTTAGACTAGGAAAGACACCATTTTCTGATGTTTCCTGTAAGACGGAATTTCTGTTGAAAAGATAGTCTGCAAATACCAACACATGGAATTTCTGAAATGAAGTATGACCCCTGGCAGCTGCTGGCTGAAATTGGTGTGGTGCTCACTGGGCTCAGTGCTGCCCACCTCCTGAATAGCAGCTGTGACTTTCATGATTGTGTTAATTTTGCTCAGTGTCTGCTCCCTTCCCAGGTCTGGATTGCTGGGATGTGTCTGCCCTCTGGAAGCAGTTTCAGAGTTTCTAGGCCCCCAAGCCAGTTGGCTGCCTTGCTTGTAGGGGCTGGATGCCTGGCAGTCTCTTGGAATCCCACTCCATGATTCATCAAAGATGCAGATCCCATCCCAGTGCTGATACCAGCCTGCTCTGATGAAGCCATGTCTTGTTGGAGAGTTCACAACCATCTTTGACTGGTAAAAATTATTAGTTGATACTCCCAGAGACGCTGATACACAGGCACATCATTATCATTAGTTTCCTTGCTGTATAATTACCAAACATAATTCAATATTTCTCCCATGAGCAAAGCATTTACCAGTTATGCTCCACCTGCCCCTTTGGCAGTGTCCACAGCACAGAGTAGCTGAGCAGGCCTGCCAGCCCTTTCCAGCCTCATCCTCATGCCCTGGCACACAGTTGCAAGGCAGAAATGATCTAATGCCCATTACCCAATTGTCTTCACACAGTTCATCCTTATGTCAGCCTATCTTTTCCCCATCTCTGCCCTTGGCTGCCTGTGCCCATTGCCTTCTGTCACTTCAGTAAGGTGGCACTACTGTATTTTCCACTGCTGCATATGCTCACTTTTCTTCTCATTATCTCCTCCTTCAGTTTACTGAGCTCTCTTCTGCCTTTAAATCTCTTTTCCCATACTGCCGATCACTGGGGAGCCAGAGCTTCCTCTTCCCTCCCTACTTCAGAAGCAGTCAGACACAGCCTTTTCAGATCCCATCCCTTCTTCTCCTCCTTTTCAATAAATCAGTCTCTTCTGCCTTCTTTTCAGGTCTCTATTAAACACTGTCTTAATATGTTTTACCTCCTCATTCACCATTTCTCCTGGAGCCATGACAAAGTCAGTTTTCTCTTTGTCTTGCCTCATTCATCTCCTTTCCACTCCATAACCCCAGCTCTTCCTCCACTGGGATTTGTTCCACCCAATTTGTCTTATTTCTTAAGGCTTATTTGATTCAGCTATGTGTGTGTTTATGTGAGCATCTAAATCTAATGACCCATTCTTTAACCCATTGGTAAGCTGAAACCTCAGCAATAACAGTGAAGATCTTAAAAATACCATCTTCCTGCAGTTTTCATGAAGATTGATGACTGGGCGAAGAAAAAAGATTTGCACTTGCCTTTCCTGCTGGAAGGGCTGCAGCATGTGCTCCTTCTTCCAGCGAATGTACAATTTTTAATTATTATTAATTGTCAACACCAGAAAAAACTTCACTCAGAGTTTGCATTTTCCTTAACAAAGGAAAGTGAAGCCATAAGAAACACATTTTTAAGAAATCAGACAACAGGAATTCTGTTGCTCACAGAACTGCTCCTTTTTCACTCTTTAACTCAGTGTTTCATTGTTTAACTTTGAAGTTTTACTTTTCTATTTCATATCTATGTTTAGCTACTTTGATATTGGTTTTATCAAAATGTCTTATACAAAGTTTTAGTCGCTCAGGTTTCTGGTTTGACCTCCATTTGTGAATCTGTTCTTTCTGCATCTTGACTTCTTCTTCAAGGTATCCCTCTTCATGTCTCCTTTCACCTTTATGCATTGCCTTCTCCCTTAATGCTTCTATTTCTCTTATTTTCTGTCTGAGGACTCTTCTCACGAACGTCAGTTCCTTAGTTTTGTAGCTGCTGGTGACTGCCACCATCCCTGAGCACCTTCTTTATAGTCTTTGCCTCTGTAAGGAGAAAATTGCCTTTTAAATGCAGAACTTAAAAAAAAAAAAAAAAAAAAAAAGAAAGAAAAAGGCACTGATTCATCTGGAAGAGAAGAGAAGAATATAGAACCTTTTTGAAACCTTGTAAATTAAATCATAGCCACAATGAAAACTGATCTGTCCTCTTATCGGACTTGATAAATTTTCATATAAATGTTCATGGTTCTGTCATGTGCAGAAGAAATCTTTCTCTTATTATGCAGATCTGTTTCTGAGACATGTAAAATTATTCTGCACTGTAATTCATGCAATGAGAAGGCTGTATGGCTTTCAAGTCATACAAGTCTTATTTTGCTTATTTTATTCTCAATGACGTCTCAACAGTATTTAAAAAATAGTGGGAAATGAAGTTGGGACCTTCTGAATAGAAGAATATCAATACTTGGCATGTAAATCTATTAAAAAACGAGACATAAAAAAAAAGAGCAAGACAAATTGTTCCTTCATCATAGAATACCATCTGAATTGTTTCATAAATACCAACAATGAGTTAAATTCAGCATTTCAGAGGTAAGATCCTAAATCATATACTTGCAGAGAAAATTTCTTACAACCTGAAATAAAAATGTAACTGATGCAAAAAAATCAAGGATAGAAGTATTTTCTAATGGATAGATATTTTCTAGTATTTTCTAATACTAGAAATTATATAGTATATATAGTATAGTATATATAGTCTATATAGAAATTCTACAGTATTTTCTAATGGACAGATAATGGAAAGCAGCAGGTAATAGATGCTCTCAAGTGGGCCTGGTTATGAGGGATGCTCCTCATTTTCAGTCCAGGAGCACATAGAGCAATCTCTCCAGCAGAATTTTCAATCACTGTATTTCATAAATCCCAGAGACCACACAAAACTGCCTGCATAGGAGTGAAATTAAGATCCTGTACTAAGTGAGAATTTGATTTTGCCCTGAGCAATTTCTGCAGAAAATTTTCTTAGTACTTCAGCCTGTGAAGTATTACAGGTACAGAGTTACGACAGATAGCTTCATTTCCACAACCAGTAAGAGCTCCTGAGTGACAGTAGGTTCAGCTCCCAGTTTCCTAACTAAACTGACCAAAAGGAAATCAAGTAAATAGGAGCAAGGAAATTGCAGCTTGCTTGTGTACCATCAGATCAGACCACATCTCGTACACTAACATGAGATAAATGGGCACATCATACTTGACAGGCAATAACCTCAGTTCTGACCAATAGGTGGAGAGTTTTGAAATATTGTTTTTTACCTGGATTTTAGTCTTTATGTCAGGCTAGAAAAAGAAACCGTCTCAAAATATTATTCAATATATGTGTCAAAACGTATTGTGTGGAGAACAGTTTATGCTTTAAATTTGTAATAGCTGGCTGCCTTGTAATGTACTACCATTCATGTAATTGTCATCAAATTTTAGTGTTTTGGTCGAATAGTTATTTGCTGTTAAGTCACAATCTGCTTCTTATGCACTGCTTGTAGGGAACCATGAAATTATCCGTCTATGATAAAATAGCTTTTGGAAGTGGGTAGCAGTTGAGGCTAACAATAATAGTTATGTAATTGCAGTGAAATGTGGAGAGATTCTTCAGGTCACTATTTTTCTAGAGTCTGTGCAGACAAGTAGTTAAAAAGTGCCTACTTTAGTTACAGGAAACATTGACTGTATGAAACACGCAGGAGAAAGGGGAAGCAATTATGGGTACATATAAACATGGTTAAACAAAAATAAAAGGCCTACATATTTTGTCAAAGAGAATCTTCATATGAACATTTCAAGTAGAATCCAGCAGATGTTGCAGACACACTGAATCAGCTGCTGGAAGAAAAGGGTAATTTGATTAATATCATCTCAATAGCACTAATTTTGTACCTCAGATATCACAATGTTCATTCTTTGCTCCAGACTATTTTAGTGAAAACAGTAAAGAAGCATACTTGCCTTATTGCCTTATATTCTTAAGTCTTCTCAAAATCTCCCTTACCCCTAGACTGAATGCCAAACATTTCCTCACTTGATTTATTTTGTTTTTCTTCAGTTTTCTGTTTGTTGTTGATTTCAATTTTCTGGCATTTCCTTTTAAATTTGTGGGATTTTATTCAATTAAATTTATCTGGGAAATTGAATGAAATGCAACCACTTTGGTGGAATATTTTCCCCAGATCTTCCATAGCAGAAAATAAAAGCAGTGTAAACCTCTGCCATTATCTCATTTAAATCTGTTTCTGCTTTCAGATTATAGCCTCACTAAATTAGCATTAGAGAAACAGACCTTTATGTTAAATTCATTGCAGGGTTGTGCCAGCAGGACTAGTTGCATTTTAGTGGTCCCTCATTGCCTGTTTGCACAAAATTATAGCAAAGCCTTGAATAGTAAATTAAAATGGAACACAACCTTTTTATGTTGTACTTCGAGTAGTTGAAAGCTTAAGCTTCTGTAGAACCCCATTACTATTGCATAAAGCATGTTTCCCATATTTAAAATTCTGATTAATTAAAAACACTTGCAGTAATTAACATGCATGCTAGAGGAAGCCAGAAATTATCTACACAAAATTGCTTGTGGTTTATTTTGGTGTACATACAAGAAAACTTGATATACAAACTCTTTTCCTGGACTTCTGACTCCATGAAGTAACACTGTCTGGGTGTCTGGTTTTATGTTATTCCTTACAGTAGGTTTTTCTCTTACAAGCAGCTCTGTCTCTTTGAGCAGAGTTCAGCCTTGTGTGTATTTCATGTCCCCAGTTTGTGACCCAGCAGTTTGTGAACAGTTCTCTTGCTTACTACCACTATCTTTTTTTGGCCAATGAGCCCTTCTTTGTCATCTTCACATGTATTACTGTATTAATATAATATAAGACACTGTGGGAAATGTAATAACTAATAACTAATAACTATTGCTACAAACTGCAGTGCAACCAGGGTTGCTGAAAAATGTTGCCAAATGAGGTGAACTCAACAGCACTTAACAGTATTTAAGCCAGAATTTTGCCTTACCTCTCTGCCTTACATTCCTTTCAAAACAAGGGTTCTCTGGGTCATAATCCTACAAAGATCCATAATAAGATGAAGTGTCTATACATAATTTAGGACTAAAAATTGCTAAAAGGATATAGTAAATGCCCCAGTTTTATAGCACTGATCCCAGTAAGCTTCTCTTTTATTTTACAGTCTGAGCAAGAACAAGAGTAAGCCAAACCCATCTAAAGAGTAAAGATATAGTGCTGGTTTTCATGGAGGCTTTTAACAAAATCTACTCTGAAAAAAAGATTTTACCTGATAGCTAACCTGCAAATGCATACTGAATGAAATGTGACATTACTGAAATGGCTTTAATTCTTTCATAAATACAAATAAGATCCATATCAGCTTGTACCAGAAGACGGGCAAAATATTTAATCCACAGGTGGTTTTGTTCTTGTTTGGGTCTGGGTTGTTTGGGAACACGTGACCACTATATGTGGACCAGACAGACCACTGAACCTGCTTCAGTATCATCACAACATCTTTTTGATTAATCTCCATTCTGAGATTTTGAGCTGATTTTGATGATACTTGTAAAAGATACTGTAGAGTCTCTGGGTGATCTGTTTATTCAGGGTGCATATGTGTCCAGGTACACCCACTGAATGGAAATTGTTCGTCTCATAAAGCTGGCAGAAGACTGATACTGAGTCTGCAGCTCTCCTGAAAACTCTCCCAGAGTTGCAAAGGTGAGTTCACCTACCAAGACTGACTTTGAGGATCTGTTTTTTCTACCTATTCCTAAGGCTGTGAGTTCAGTGTGGTGCTGTTCATAGATGTTCTTCTTCTGCCCTGGTTTACTAACCAAGGAAACACTGTGCTTCTTCACGGATATGCAGCTTGTGTATGAACAGTCTGTAGAAGACAAGCTGAATGACTTTCAAAGACCTGTGCTTTCTTCCAGTCAAACCCGACACAGCCCCCGCTTTGAAAGTGTATTTCAAAGAAAAATGTTTTTCTGTATATGCAAAATTTCCTTATTAAAATAACCTCTGTGCAGTGCCTCATATGAGCAACTACAATGTTTTCTGTACATGAAGGTGGAAAGACTTCAGGTGACTAAAGATAATTTTTAGACAGTAGAGAGAAGGTTTTTAGCAGTTAGAGACCATGATACTTCTCACAGTGTCTGTCACTAACTTATGACTTTGTGTAAATCTAAGTTGTCAGGTATAAGATACTGTGACATTAATTTTTTCCTGCATGTGGAAATAGACTGTAACAGTTATTGCAAGCTGGCTGAGATGCTGTGGATTTATTTCCGGCTTTATTGTGCACTGATTACTCCTTCTGGACAAGCCCATTAGTCTCTGTTAGTGTGTTAATGGTTTCTCCAGACCATTCTGCAGCAGTACTTGTGATGATGGAGTCACCTCACTTTACAAGTAAAGCAATTTGAATGCAAATCAAATTTGAATCAAAGTTTTTCTAATTATTTAGGAAACTGTTTCCTAATTATTTATCCCTTTTCGCTCTGTCTCCTGTTAGTACATGAACATGATTTTATACCACACCACCGTGTAAATTTTTGTCATTGTTTGAGTAATTGCATAACTCAGTCAAGAAAAACATAACCAATATAAATTCAAGGTGGCGACACCTTTGAATATCAACAGTTATGTATTCTGTATATCATATAAAGTATAATTAACTCTTTGGGGTTTCACAGGAATCAATTAGCCAGAGTGTGAGGATGTCAGACTACTAGGCTACGTATTTGCTGGTATTTCAAATTTGCACTTGTTGGTAATTTAATTGATTTAAAATAAGCATATCCAGATCTTGCTCTGCTGTGATTATGAGGGCTCATTTTACAACAAATTGTAAAACAGGCTTATTTGGTAGTGTGCTGTGCTAGAATTGGAAGAGATGGTTAAGCTTACTATTACATGGGATCAAGGAGGTAAGGTTTCATTTACTCTGAAGTCCATCACTGATGTTTTCACCCAAGAACCTGAATCATCTAAGAACCTGTACTGGATGTACTGGGTCAGACAAGAGGCCCAGCTAGCCCAGTGCCCCATGTCCAGCACTGGCCATACAGAGAGGCCCAGGAAAAAAGCACAAGGCAGGCAGGAATGACCTTTCTCCTAACACATTCCTGAACTCCAGCTGTTTCCAGCCATCTTTCCTTGGGCTGAATGTTGTTTGGCAGTCTTAAGTAACCCTTAGATATCTCTTTGTGCCTCTGTGAGCTTTACTGCCTGCAATTGTGGCAAGATGTTGCAGAGGTCCACTACCTGTCACATGAAAAATGACCGTTCTTGTTTGCTTTGAACCTGGCTGCTGCTAGCCTCTTCTCTAGATGAGGTCCCCCCCAATCCAATCCAATCCAATCCAATCCATACTTTTCCAGACATGGGAGCCCTAACTAATTTAAATCATGTTCTAAGTGGAAATATTTCCTTTTGACTTTCAGCATTTCTGCTAGATTAGACCTTTCTGCCCTTTCATAATAGAAATTGTTTGGTAGCTTTTAGAACAGCTGACTCTACAGCTTCTATTGCATGGAAATATTTAAATTCTGTATATTCTGTGTACATGTATGTGTGATTCTGGAATGGTACAAATCTGTAAATTTGTTGTTTTCAAAGCAGCTCTGTTTAGACCAAATGAAACTGTCACTGGGGATTTGCCTTTCTGTTTATTGATGATGATATAAATTTAATAGGTGTTTGAAGATTTTTACAACTTTTGTAGCCTACCTTAAAGATAATCAATAACCAGAATCTTCAATATAATCACTGTACAGAATTAAAGGATAAAGAGAAGTGTGTAAAACAAAGTAGAGCTGTGTTTTCTCCTTTTTGGACTTAGGCCTACTTGCCAATTGATTTTGGTCTGATATCACTGATCAGGTGAGAATTTGGATTATGGAAACAGGAGTGCCTCATGTAATTTATTCCATGGGTAGTATGAGAACACAGCATATTTCAATAGTGAATACTTCAGTGCAAATCTGACAACAGTGATTGGCATGAACAAGTAACCTCTATAAATTAAAAGTCCTTTACATTGTGTACATTTGGAAGAAATATTCAGTAGCATTCAAATTAAATGTGAACTGTAATGAAACAAAGGAAGATCATAAAATAAGCAAAGTGAAGCTGACTAAATGCTTTATTCAAGGAGTCTGTGGAAGAAACAGGAAAAGGTGTAGGCACAGTCTGCCTTTTTAATTACCATGTTAACAAGCAAATTGTTTATGCAGAATTCAAAACCAAACCAAGCAAACTACCTCAGAGCTGGGCAGCATTCCACTCGCAGAAGATCTGTTACATCATGCCTTAAAACTGCCAGGAAGAGCTTTGGGGAATATCAGCACTGCAATGTTGCAACAGTGCAAGCACCACCCAAGGAACTGGCACACAGAGTGCACAGCTGGGCTATGCTTTGTAGGTCTGGTCACAGTACTATTGCACAAATTCAGTACATAAATATTAACTTTGAGCCACACATATGCCCCTTTTCAATAATTTAAACAGTCATCTGAGACAATAATGCAATAAAGATCTTGTTTGCAATTTCTGAACGAGATAACATTTAACAGGAAGCAAGTCAGATAACTGACTTCTGCATTCAAACCTGTCACATGACAAACTGTATTTCACATTTAAGATATAAAACAACTCTGTCATTCCTTGTTGCCTTTTGAGCCAAATTGTATGCCTTTATGAGAATGGATTTTAGCTTCTTTTCGGCTTAGTAAACTTTGGGTAGAAGGTGAGAGCCTGGAGAATTTGCTGTCATATCATAGTTCCCACTCCTTCAGAGATACAGATGTCCAGCTTTAACCAGCTGATTTTGCTAAGGCAGTGAAATGAAAGGTTGACCAGGGACATAGACTCTCACACTTAACTAATTAAATGTCTTTTGTTACTGAACAGAGCATGGAGACATTTGCTACGGCAGACAGCTTGTTTGGTTCTTTGGCTAGTTGCAGATCTTTCTTTGCCACTGCTCTATTAGTCTCAGCTGACAGGGAACGTTCAGCATTGTCTTCAGAAGACACAGGGAATGCTGAGAGGCTACGGCGAGTCACAGCAGAGGCAGGGCCCTGAATGCTGAAGGATGTTTCAGCTACCAAATCCTCCGAAACTGTCAGGATAAATAAGACTCTCTAACACTGTCTTTTTAGTGTCAGTGAGAGAGGCATTACTTTATTCTTAGCCTGGAGGTGTGTGTGTGGCCAACAAAACTCCGGCCTCTACACAAAGGCAGATACAAAACTCATTCACTTATTTATATGTTTTTAGCAAACAAAGAAATCAGTGTTCATTGGTTCTAAATTACATAATTGTCCTTCATTAATCAGTATTATGTTTTCTACTGGTTATTGATTTCTCATTTGTCATGCTAATTAGTTTATATTTTTCAATTTTTTAAAATATTTTTTTCCAGGTAGGGACTTTTCAGCACCCATATACTGAGCTCATGCTAATTAGTTTATATTTTTCAGTTTTTTTAATATTTTTTTCCAGGTAGGGACTTTTCAGCACCCATATACTGAGTCTTTATTAGCGTCTTCTCTTATCTTCTGCTTTCTGCAAAATGTCCTTGTAGTCCGTGAATTCTGTGCTTCTTGTATCCAATTTCAACAATACATCATTCTCTGCCAGGCCTTGTTCATTGCAGCATATCAAGGTTAACTTAGCAAAACTTAAAGTTTCATTAATTTTCCCAAGTTCTATTCCCACACTAGCTGCTTATGTCAACTTTGCTAAATGCTGGCTAAGAGTAATTTAAGAATAACACAGTATATATATATATAGGTTACAAGCAAACAATTAATTTAGAATTTAATTAAAACCATTAACTAAAATTACTATGACGTTCTATTGATTCCAACACTTCCAGAATAATTTCACTTCTGTGCTACTTCATAGTGCCAGCTTGGGACATCAGTACCTATGCTGCTGTCTCTTAGTTACTTACACAATCAGCTGAGTTATCAAATAATAAGTTTCTACCAGTTTCCCTAAAATATGCATGGTACAGGATGTAAACCTTTTCCAAACTATTTGTCAGTCACACCCCTCAGTGTGGATTCTGGGCCATATCTTCCTCTTGATGTCAAGGAAAAGGACCAATTCCTTATGAAATTACTGCCAAAACCATACTATTAGCTGGAATTAAGCTGGTTAGCCTCCTGCAATGAACTGCCTTCTGTGCTACATGATCATCTAATTTGTGAAACCTTATTTAAAAATGCACACAGTGTGCCAGGTGGAAAAAAGCTGCACGAAGCTTGATGCTTCACACTTACATGAACACATGGATTATACTTATATTGTTCTGTGTCCACATTTCTGACATTTTCCTTTAGAAAACTGGTAGCCATGGAGCGTTCCCCAGGTGTGCACGCAGCAGCATTTTGGGATGTGTGGCCTTATATTCTCTTTTGGCTTCTAAACTGATGCTGTAGTACCTGAGGTCCATTATGCAAAGCCATCCATGTAACAGGGAGTATTTTCAACTCCTCACCCTGCAGGATCTCAGAGCACTTTCCAAAACAATATACATGTGTCATTTACTGAGCACTGTATGGGGCTTATTACAGCTCAGTAAATATTTCACCTGTTCAATAAAACCTACATTCAGAGCCTACATAGGGTGCATGTCTGTAAGAGTTCAAGAGTTGAAAAGAGGTGGCAATAGCAGAGAATATAAAATCTACTGAAATAAAATTTGAACCAATAGGACTGTTAACAGCCAAAAAGTCCCCCAGGAACAGGGTGTGTGATGAAATCTTATGATAAAAAAGCAGCTTGCCTGCATTCACTGAAGGTTTGAACTTTAAAACAAAACACTCCAATGCAATTAACCTCCCCAAGATACCAATAAAGGAACATCTTTGTCATGCCAACAGAGAAATAAAACTTTCCAATAAATTCTGATGAAAATCCAGTGTCCAATGCTATTTTAAAAGAAACTGTAGCATCAATATTTGATACATCCCATTGCTGTCCTGTGAGAGCCACCTTCTATCTGGTGATTTCAGATCTCTTTGGCACATGTTGGCTCGCTGCCTTTAGGAGAGTTGTTATCTCACCATTCTTCAGATGAGAACAGGAAAAGTAATGATGAATAAGTTATAAAGTGATCAAAGTTCACACAAAAAATCAACATCAGAGCTGACAGGAGAAACATCTTCATTCAGTTCACCTACTGTAACCATATTTGTCTACATTTGCAAGGTATATCTAACAGCGGGGTTATGCTGCCAGGTTATTGTATACAAAATGTGTCAGGGTTTGTGTGTCTGCCCTGCCGGAGGTATGGGTTAACAGTTGTATGGGTATATGGGTTATAGTGGTGTATGGGTTATAGTGTAGCTGTGCTACACTACAGCCACGCACTCCAGCACACCACTTCCACACCGGCCCATCAGAGTGATGGAGTCAAGTTTTACCACTTACTTGGCACAAAATTTCAAAAGTAGACAAAAACTAAATTTAAAATCTGGGCAGAATAAGTTGGAGAAGAGTGGATTGGAAATAAATAAGATTTAGACAGGAAATCCAGATCAGTTTTACAGTGCTGGTGAAGCTAGGTACTTCAGCCCAAGGTGGCAGCTGGTCTTGGTGAAAGGCGATTGCATGAATTGCATGATTATCCAGCAAAACTAGCAAAAGACACTTCACATGTTTATCTTCCAGCCACTTCACATATTTCTCTTTCTTTGGAAAGAGACTACCCACACTCAGAGTAACAGAATAGCACGAAAGTTTCTCTTCACTAGTGACCAATAATAATTTCTGGCAATAGCAGCTACTTTGTTCATGGCAGTGGATATTTTGAAACATGTCAAACTATTACAGTAGAGATTTAAAATGTTCTTTGACATGTGTGTATTCTGATTCAGAATATTTAGAAACTTGTTAACAAGAACAGCTCTACTATTTTAAGATGTGAAATGGTCAAAGGTTTTGTACATATTTTTACAGCTGTATTGATGATGAGAGTGAGGTATGGCTGACTGCCACACAGAACTCAGAGAAGTCATTGGCAGATGAAACATGACCTGCATCATTTGTTTAGGTGGGAACAGAAGCTGCTTTTCTTCCCCTGGATATGTAAAATATAATGTGGGCACAGATGGGGACACACATGTCTTTCCATGAGCTGCTGCTGGTCACCCTCTGGGACTCTGCCTTTAGAGTACTCCTAAGTTGCTTATGCATCCAAATCCTTTTTGGGTTTTGACTGACTGACATATTTGCAGTGATTGGGAATACATGTGCAGGTACTTCATAACAATACAATTTATTATTTAATTCTCTAATTGCATTATTTTAGCTATGTAAAGCTTTGTGTTACTCAAGTGTGAAAGAGAAAATAATAAAAAACAATCTTATGATAATTACTACAGGTCTGAAGGCTTTCTGGGTTGTGACCATCCTTTATGGCATTGCTATAGTGGAGCCCTGGAATGATTGAACCCTGCTATATAAATCTTTCTGCTCCAAGATCTGTGCTGCCATTAATGTGTTTTTGATTCCTCAGTGTTTAAGCTGTATTTACCTATGTCAGTTTTTACCAGTTCCCTCTCATGGCACTCCTATTTCTCTTATCAAATATGAACTTGGCTGTAGGATCAAGAGGAAATAGAAACATCAAAAGGAAGTAATAATTTGTATTAAAACATGTTTGTAAAAGATTATGTAAACTTTTCACCCCTGATGTCTCCAATGACAGAGGAGCTAAGCTTTCTTCAGCTCTTCCCTGGAGGCAACTCCCTGAGTTCAGACAAATAGCAAGCCTTATTTGAACACAGTATAAATGTAGACCATGTTGGCTTTTTAAGATTGCTTTGCTTCACTAGCCATCATAGAGGGTGGAATAAAATGCTGCGACTTATCAGTTGTTCTGTGGCCACCCTGCAAAGATAAATTCAGTTAGGCGGAATTAGGAAAGAATTTTGGTTTACCTCTCCTAAGATAAGACTAGATAGATTATATATGTGTTCCTAGCTCAGTCTATCTACCATCTGCAGCATACAGGGGAAGGGAAGAGCACAAAAAGAGGCTCACCCATTTTGAGTCCTTTTGAGTCAGGAATCCATACTTATGTACTGCAGACTTTTGGGCATAATTCCCAAATTAGTTTGGGCATAATTCCCAAACTGCTTCTCTCTTGATTCCCTGTGCAAATTAAAGTTTTGTGCTACCAGTTTAGATAAAATAAATTTTAATCTCACACGTACCATATTCATGTCCAAATTTTACCTCAGAACTGGAAAAATCTTGCAAACAGTAGATTGCTTATGATTAGTGCAAATAAACACTACTACAGTAGCCAAATGCATATTTTCTTAGAGAGCAAAAGTACGTCTTGTAATCCTCTTTCAGCCCTGGCCAGATCAGTAACTGCCTTTGGCAGTAACCAGGTCCTAACCTGGGCCTTGCTCTGCTGCTTTCTGTGTTGCTAAAAGGCGTTGCAACAGCTCAGCTTAATCTGGCACAACTGAGGAGAGAAGGCTGCCTTAGGCAATGCTTACATACTTAATCTAAGAACTATCAGACTTTACAAAAAGTGTACCTGTACGTTACTGGAATCTAACTCCCCTGGCTGACTGCTAGAGATGCTCTGAAGAAATCACTTGAATATTAATTCAAGAAAGGGGAAAGGTTAGCAAGGAAAACAGTTTCAATTCTTCATATCATGCAATATAATGTTTTTCAAAATTACTAGAGAAGCCTTAATTATTTGGCTTTTCTAACTATATTGAATCATTTTCCTTCTTAAAGGTTAAAAGTAAATTGATTATCAAAAGAATCCAGAGAAAACTATGAAATGAGATAGCCAGTTCTAAAGCCTGGTAACAGTGCAGTGCCTCTGAGCATTACTGACAAAAGCTTTGTTTCTCTCCACTAGCTGACAGCTTTGTGATTACAGTGGGACACTAAGGGAGCTGCCACCAAGTGGGAATGCTGGATGTTAGAAGCAGAACCTTAAACAACCTTGGCATTTGGTGGAGAAACAACACAGATGAGCATACCAGAGTAGCTTGCTTACAACAGCCCTTCATTCCCTACAGCCTTTCATTCCCAGCAAAGAGCCTGGTATGTTAAAAACATACCATCAGGAGGTTGGGGGGTTTTTTTGTCTGTTTTTGTTTTTGTGTTATTTTTTCTTTCCCCCAGAGTTAATGCAGTTTAATAAGTTAGAAATAAAGTCTTGAGTACATCTATCACCATAGCAGGACCCACTTCCAGATCTACTTGCAAGTAGATGTTTTTCTTCAACTGTAGAAGAGCTGGTGGAAGTGAAGACTTTATTTCTTTTCTGTTTTTTTGTGGGGTTTTTTGTTTGTTTGTTTGTTTGGTTTTTTTTTTTTTATGAGATACAAAGTCATATTTAATTGTTAGCCACAGTCTTTTTGTCAATGCTGCTACAAACAGGAATGAAACTCTAGTGAAGGCCCTGCATATGACTTTTAAATTTCCAGGTGGGGTACAGTATCTGGCTTATCTGGTGCTTGCTAGGAGGTAGATCCTTTTTCTTAATCTACTTGCTAATGGAAGGAAAAACTGGTCGTTCAAGTTATGTGTGGGACATGTGATGTGAGAATGGGTTGATAAGTAAATTGCACCCAGAAATTGATTTGCTTGCTTACTAGCTGTTTTTCCATTTGCACCAAATGCTGATAGACGCAATAACAATGAAATGCCCTTGGGAAATTTAAGAACTATTTCAATTGCAGCTACTGATGTAATAATAAATTCACATAAATTAGTCAAAAGAAAAACAAAATAATTGAGTCTAATGAAAGCTTAATTGAATAAAATGTGTTGGTCTTGCCTAGTTTTAGTTTACAGAAGTATTTATGTCCAGAATGCAGCAGAGTTCCACGTGACATGCCAGGCCAGTGCAGCAGACTGTCCTTCTCCAGCACATCTTTTATTGGCTACTCATTCTTTGAAACTGTGTGCACAAACCTCTTTCAAAGGCCGTACTCAGAAAGAGGACAGCTGGGGTTATTATTTGAAAAGCCGATAGTATTCTCTCTATAAGCCACAGATAAAATGTTTCACATTTCTATTTCAGGCTGTAAACCAGACCGGGCTGTTCTTGAGTGTAAGTTTACCTTCACAGGAAATCCATTGTTTGGAAAGCTAATGGAATCACCACACCCTGTGAGCACACAGATGAGGCTCTCAGATAAGTTCTTGTTCTCCATGAATACCTAGAAATTATCTGATAATGCTATTGTTAAATCCCAATACTGAAAATCTCACAAGAAATGATACATTTATTTACACAAATCTGTTAGGGTTGGGAACTTGATCTGAGAAAGTAAGCAAATTATCAAGTAGGGATTTTAATGTCCAGTCCAATGCAAAGATAAATCATCAATCTGGAATAAATCACAGCAAGTTATCAAGAACCTAAATTTGAGGGTAAAGATCTTAAAGCAAGAGAGCTTGACCTGTTGTATAAAAACATTGGCAACCCAGTAGCTTTATTTATTCCCCTCTGGATGTATACAAATGAAAAACTACTCTGAAGAAACATTCTTGCAGAGTCAAGCATTCAAAAAAATTAGCATTTTCCCCTTCCCTCTTGTGGCAGAAATAGCAGCTGAGTAAAGATAGGAAGTTTTCATGTGAAAATTTGTTGGTGATGAACAAGTGCATTTTCTCCCTAGATGGAAAGAAGTCCAGAAGAGAGAATTAATACAGCTGTAAAGTACTATGAAAATAGTGTAGACACCAGCACTCTTTTGAATGTCTTGCATTCAGTTCTTATAAAATAAATCTGAGCAAGGAAACCTTGAAATATTGAGGCAATTAGCATCTTAGCAACACCACAATGACATATTTAGAAGTTTGTAATTACTACTCAGCTCTAGAAATGCTGCTTCTTCTAGTACTTTACAGTAGAAAAAGTGATGAGTTTTTCTGTCTGTAAGGATATCCTAGCTCCTCCAACATAAGAAATGCATGGAAATTATGTGAAACATGAGAGAGAGAACTTCCTTATTTTTGTCTCCATATACAGCTAGACCAGAAACTCAGTTTCAGATTAGATCCCATAAAAAGAGCAGGCCATATCTATTAGCATATTTGAAAAATTTAATATGAAAATCTAGTTGCAAAACTCAATTTGTTTATATGGCAGTTCTGAGGGTGTGAAACATCTGATTTTTAATGTCATATCCTCCACTCCTTACTCCTTAGGAGTAGTCTGGCTAAATACACATAGATTCTTAAAGGAAAAACTAAGGCACATTTTTTTACCTGCATAATCCTGACAAATTTGAAACTGTCACTCTGAAACTTAAGACACTTGAGAAAAAAGGGACAGAGCTTTAAAAATGCTGGTCCAAGTGGCTGAGAGTTTATGAAAACAAGTATTTCTGCCGTCAGCAACTGAAATGAGATCTTAAAGTGGGAAGTGCTGGGCCAACTTCAGGTGTCAGTGTCTACATTGCACCTCATCCAGCTTGTAATGCAAGTTACATTGTTGGATATTAATCCTGAAGTAGGTTTTACTGTGCACAGTTTTGGATAATCTGTATTTTACTTACTGGATAATCTGTATTTTACTTACTCATCTGCAGGGACAAATGATTGTGTTTACACAGCTGTACTACTTGAGGCTCAATTTAAAGAAAGAATGTATACATAGAAAAGATCTTCTTGCCTTTGCATTTACATTACTGTCCTTTTACTGTGCACAGTTTTGGATAATCCAAATCACAGGTTTTGGATAATCTGTATTTTACTTACTCATCTGCAGGGACAAATATTGTGTTTACACAGCTGTACTACTTGAGGCTCAATTTAAAGAAAGAATGTATACATAGAAAAGATCTTCTTGCCTTTGCATTTACATTACTGTCTTTCCAATATAACAAAAGAATGGTCTCTGTTAGTGAAGCTGTCCCTGCTTCATTTCCTCAGAAGAGATACCACTGTGCACTGTATTTTCCACATAACCATAGGCATCTCTGATATTTAACGAACATCCACAATATGATTTTTTGATTACACAACCTACCCAGCACATTTTAATTGTGTTTGCCCTTTGCTCCTTTTGACCTTTAAGTCTTTGCTTGCAATAAAACCAGTAAATAGACAGAAACAAACTGCTGTGCCACATCAAATCAGACTACAATTCAAGGAGAAGAATTGTAAATGTGGAAACATCAAAAAAGAATAAGTTTGTCCTGATTCATATAAACACTTTATTCAAATGCTTTGGGCACAGATAAGCAGTCCTTGTGCAATGTTTGTTATGGTTTCACCTGCTTCAAGCTGGAAACTGAAAATGTTTTGGTTAATGGGACAGAAAAGTTTCTTGAGTTGCTCTCCAGCTGCAAGTACTTCTGTATGTTATAATGAAGTACCATCTCACATCTTGTAATAGCAATGCATCTCAGTAATTCAGATTTTTTTTTCCCCCACAGAGGAGGAACCATTGCTTTGTAGTGCACTTACTGTGACTGGCTGTACCTGCTGGCATTTCCTGGAAAAGCAGAAATAAATTTTCATTATATCCTTTAATGGACACAGATATAAGTCTTAGTAAAAATGTTTAAAAACTTTTCGTACAACATTAGTAACTTGGGAGGGGTGTTTCAAGTATTTGAAATTCTTTTCTACATAAAGCTGAGACCTAACAAGTATGAGACCTGAATTCAAGGTAGTGGAAAAAGCAGGAAAAATTCTGAGGGCTACAACAGAAATATTTGATGGATCCTTTAAAATGTTCTTTAGAACTTTAGAAATTTTGTTTTATATTAAATGATTGGTAGTAGTCCTAGATTTTTTTTTTTAAGTTTTATTGGCAGTTTCTGTAATCTCATTCCTATTGTGTCTTGAAGTACCTTTAACCCTTGTGACACGTTTTCTGTAATTCTTATGTTACAGCTGCATTTCTGCAGTTTCCTGACTGGTGCAGTGTCTGGGTACTCATAGCGTGTCAATTTCTACATGGAGGAAAAATTAACTGATTTAGATTTTTTTTTTTCCCCCAACTCCTCAGTGTATACAGTCTTTATTTAAGAGGGACAAAGGCATAACACCCTTCCACTCCAGTTGCATTTTTTTTCAAATGTAATTTCTACATTTCTTTCTTGAATATACTGGTTTTTGAGCTGTTTCTACCCATGTCTTCCTACTTCATGACAAAACAAAGCTTGGATAAATGATGCTAGAAACTGTATTATTCTTTATAGCAAACAAAGAGAAAAACACCTGTAACACTCTCCTGTTCTGATTTAAGTTTTAGTGATCCTTGAGTATTACCATTTTACAATGGTCTGCAACAGATAATATAGAAGAGTTGGTATGAAATAAAGCAAATTTGCAGCACCAACCTGCATATGGGAGGATTCAGGTAAGTGGGTGTTATAACTCTGGTGTCACCTGGAGAATTGGATGTCTTTATAAGTGAAGTATTTCCAAGGTACAGTTATACTGTAATAAATAAAAAGTGTCCACAAAACCTAAGGTAACCAAAGCCCCTAACTGCTGCTTAATTAAAAAAAAAAAAAAAAAAAATTGACAGGTACTTTTTAACATCCCTTCCAGCTCCGGTAATTCTTTCTTTTAAGTTTACTTTTACTATTGTGATAGCTAAAAAAACTGAATGAGCTTCTAATACTTTAATATAAAGGGATAAGGATTTAAGGTATTTTTTGGAGGACTTGTTATCCATTAAGACTGCTTTATGGCTCTGGGGTTCAGAGATAGTGAAGAATAACAGACAACTTGTTAACATTGCACAGAAAAAGAAAAAGTTCACAAAAATAGAATTTTGTTTCTAGGGAAATTTAAATGTGGACTTCAGTGTGTATTCATGCATTTGTGGGAAAAAGTCAAAATAGCTTTACATTCCATTTTAACTCACATTGCTAATCAGAGGAACTTCTGAGACAGGTGGCAGGATGTCTCATCAAAGTGAAACTAGAGTTGCCCTGCTGAGATTCCACCTGCTATGTAAAAGTGCTACCACCTTTTTGCCAAGTGGAAAAAATTAGCTGACTCCAGCAGATTTTGGGTCTGTATCAGGTAAAAGTGATTCATTAGGCTGCGAGATTGAGCATAGAAACTGTACACTCCACAACTAGAACTAGAAACCTCCACCTTAAAATTGTTTAAGAAAATTAATTTCCTAACCATGGTAGTGAAAAGGTCCCATATTCTAGTGTAAATTTCCCTTCCCAAGCGTTTCAGAGCACTAACAAACTAAGGCTCTGCCCCTTGGTCACGGGATGAAGAACCTGTTGGAGTCACAAGAGGCATTCTACACCTAAAAATGAGCTTTTTGTGGTGAAAATAAAATTAGCTGCTGGCATTCAGTATAATTTGGGAAATGTACTTCAAATTGTACATACCTGCTGCATTTAGCATTTGTAAAAAGTTAGTGCTCTGTGACAGCACTCCCCTCGCTAGCTTTTCATCTCTCTCCCTAGTCATTTAATTTTCTTTCTCCCATTATGTCATGGCTTAGCACAGCTCAGGTCACAAATTCCTCAAAATAAAAATGAGGCTGATAGCAGTAGGTGCTATAACATGGTTAGAACTGCAATATAAATATAAATAACTCCTAACTGTACAAGTTATGTACAGATTGATCACATTTTACCCACTGGTATCTCCAGTGGATACTGGGCATGGTACTGTGTAATTTTCTTCAATTTAAGATCATATGCCTGTAGCACAAAATATCATGGGCTTGAAAGCAAGCAAGTAAACCAGCAGTAGTTTCCTCGTTGCACTAAACAATCACTTGAAATGAACTTAATTTCACACCATGGTAAGTACCACTGAAATCACCACGAGTGTATCAATGAAAGAGCCCATCTATTTTGGCCTGATTTTTGTCCAGTTTGCAACCATTGTATCTAAGAACTGTTTGCACTGAAAGTACCCTAATATTTTGTGGGTTAGTGATCAGATTTATGTCTAGAAAATAGTATTTTCCTACCAGACAGAAAAGACCCACCACAAGATCTGCACTTTCCAGAAGTCTCTTGAACAATTTTACTTTCTTTTATAATCCTTCTTTAGGTGACATCCTCCAAGCAAAGGCAACATACAGTTAAAGGTATCATTTGGAAAGCCATGCCTTGGTTTCTGGATCATCAGCTTTGAGTCACAGAATGATTTGTGTTGGAAAGGGGCCTTTAAAGGTCAACTAGTCCAAAGCCCCTGCAATAAGCACGGACATCTTCAGCCAGATCAGGTTGCTCAAAGACCCGTTTAACCTGACATTGAATATTTCCAGGCATGGAGGCTTCCTTCCCTTCCATGAACTGCACACACTTGTGGCCCTTTTGCATATACCTTGACTTTTAAAATGTACTGGATTTTGGAATATAAATCCTTGACTAAATTTGTAAGCAATATAATTGTTAGTAAGTATAACAACTGTCACAGTCACAGGAGCTAGCAACTGCACTCAGCACTTGACAACCATCAGCAATCTGCTTATCATCTCAATTTCTCAACTCATCTTTATTATTGTCAGTTAGGAATCAAAACCTTAGGGAAAAAAGATATATTAATTATTTCTGCATTTCCAGATTGCTCTGGAAGGTTGCTATGGGCACAGAATATTGTAACACTTCTTGGCATCCCCCAGACAATGCTGGTGGTGGTTGTGCCCCAAGCTCCACGTTAGCTTGCAGCTGTTCCAGAACACATCAAGTCAAAAAAGAAAAAACAACAGACACTGGCATAATATCTCACACCTTACAAGCACATTTGTGAATGTTTACTAGTTCTGGGGAAGAAAAACCAAACAAAAACCCAGCAAAACAAAAACCAACAAGAGGGCTAGTGAAATAAACCAGGGAAGACAAGTGTGACGGAATACAGGACATAACACCAATAGGCAGGACAGCTCTTCTGAGCTCTGGGAGTGGGTGCAAAAAGGATGAGATAGTTACAAAGTATCCATCCTTACCAGCTCTGGCTTTTACCGAAATCACAGCGTCTTCGAACATACTCCTACTACAATTTCTACTTCACAGGCTGCCTTTCCCTCTCTGCCGTTTCGTCTCCCAGGCGCACTGAAACACTACCAGTGCACATTGCAAACTTTTTAAATGTACGTGGCTTCCCCAGAGGAATCTTTAGGAAATTATAGCTACGTTAAACTCCTGAAACTCCGCATCCATCCGAGTTCACCCCTTTATGTGCACTTTTGGGAAGGGTTTTGTTAAGCCACAAAGGCGGAACAGTCAAGGGTGCTTGTACGAGAGCGGGCCTCTCCCCAGTCCGGCTGTCACCCAGCAGACACAGAGCACTCCTTTTTCTCCGACTATAGAAAATTTCGTGAGATTTCTGTGTTTTCTAGGGATCTTTGCATTAAAACCACTAAGCCTGTTCCCGGGCAGGATGCGCCGGCGCTGCGGGCGGGACCAGCCTGTTGCGGCAGCAGCGCTGCCGGGGCTGCGGGCGGCCCTGCCACGGCTCGGCACCGCCGCCGAGGACAAAGCCGCCGGGGCAGGGACCCTTCCCGGCGGGATCAAGCGGCAGTTCAGGGATGCCCTGCAACGCCGCCCCCGTGCCCCGTCTCCGCCGCGCTCCCCCGCGGGAGGCAGGAGCGCCGCGGCGGCGCTCAGCGGGCGCTGCTGCTCCGCGCTCTCGCCCATCGCCGGGGTAAATGCGGCCGCTCCCGCGCCTCCCGCGGGCTCTCGCCGCCTCCCCGCGGTCCCCCGCCCGGCGGGACAGCCCCGCGCAGCGATGCGGGGACGCTGCCGAGCCCGTCCCGGCCGCTCCCGGGGCGGGGGCGCGCGGGAGGAGGCGGCGGGGCGGGGGGAGCGGCGGCGCTCGAAGGTCCGGGGCGCGCATGCGCGCTCCGGCGCTCCGTGACGGGGGCGCTCCCGCGGCACCGGGGCCCGGCTCGCGCTCCCATAGGCTGCTTCCCCCGGCAGGCGCGCGCCCGCGGCGCGGCTCTTCCTACCGCGCTCGCGGGGGCGCGCGCTGCCCGGGCCGTGCGCCGCTGTCACAGCTGCCCGCGCGCNNNNCGGGCGCGGCGCGGGCAGCGGGGCTCCCGCAGCGCGGAGCGCGGCTGCCGCCGTCCCGTGCGCCGCGGCCGCTGGGCGCGGGGGGCGGCCTCCAACTTTGCTTGTCCCGGGAACTGCGGCCGCCCGAGGGGACGCCTGCTTTTGGCAGGGAGGAATACGCGGGGAGCGTGGGCTGTGGACCTCCCGCTCTAGGGCCGCCCGGTAGCTCGAGGAAGTGCTTGCCTGACGCGGGTACAGAGCCGGCGGTTGTTGCCTGGGGCTTTTCCCACGGCGACCTTTCCTGTATTTCGGCACAACTGGCTTTGGTCGTGGATCCTGTTACTGGTAGGCTCTGGCGATTTACCCCTAGGCGAGTGAGTGCTCCATGTATGCTCAGGTCTTTCACACGTGTGTGCAAGTAGTGCACGCACTGTGTTCTTGATGCACTGCAAAGACCAGGCTGCGACCCTCTGCTTCCAGAAGCTCCTGGTTGAGGGTACAGAAGAGGCAGAAACTCTAGTGCTGTGGTGCAGATTGTACCAAGAAGCCTAAGGGCAAAGGCATGAGCTGTAAAATTGCTTGTTGAAAGACTGTAACTTCCTCGGGGCAGTATCTGCTGTCCTTGCGCCCTCGACGCACACACGGTAGGCTGTGATGCACATGCTGTGTGTACATGGATGTGGCAAACAACCCTGTGCTCACAGCAATCGTGTACTTTATCTGCGATCTTGTATTAGCACTTGGCACCTCTTGTTCTGTGTGTGTTTGTATACTGAAACATACACATCAGCTGAAAATTGTATGTTTCAGTGTACATGTGTACATATATATATACACACACATTCTCTTTCTATCCCAAAGTACAGGATCTTAATGTCTAGGCCTGAAAGTTACTGGAGTAAATACTTCAAAATGAGTGAGCATGAAAAGGTTTCTTGATTTTATAGTATTAATCTTATTTATTTTTCCAAGTAATTTTCCACTGCAAGTCATCAAAAACTTCAGAAAAGTCTGAACTGCAAAGGCAAATAAGTGGCCAGCTTGCCTGTGCTCTGGTGCTTGAGGTGCTTTTACAGATGACTGTTACAATTCCTTTCATTATTAGGGAAAACTAGTTATGAGGAGTTGGTGACTCTGCTTTGATGTATTTCCAGTAGTGTCTGTTTCTCCGGTTATTGCAGGTATGCTTACTGCCAGATTCTTAGTGATGCTTGTTAGGGTTTTATATTTATATCTACCTTAAGCAGGCACAGTAGCATATTGCAAAGTTTGCGTATTTTCCCAACTACATGTAATAAGACAGCCTTTTTCAAAGTTGGAAGTATAATTAATTACTCATATTTTCTGAGCAAAAAGTTCACCAATGAGGGAAAGGCAGGAATCAACTTGGAGAGTTGAATCAGGCAAATTCACTCTTTCAGTGATGTAGCTGCCAGGACTTTTGACAACTGGGAAATACAGAAGGTCAGTTGCAAGTTGCAGCTTTCTTTTGCTTTTAGTCTATTGTCTACATTTGTTTAAAATTTTGGTGGTTTCATTAGCTGAACAACTGAGAATATACTAGTTCTAGGTAATACGAGAAAAAAAAAAAAGTTAGCTATACTTACTTGAGTAGAAATGGAGCTACTTCACCTTAAGTGAATGGGTAAAGGTTGTACTAAACCACATAGGGGCTTCCCTTTGGTTTGACATCTGTGGTTTATGATCACTTTATTGAGACTTCAAACAGAGACTTGATGATATAATTGAATGCTTATGTATTACAAATATTGCACACTGTTCACAGTGTAAAAATTTCATTTTTGGTCCATTTCTGTCTTTGTGTGGCTGTATGGAATAGCTGCTTTATCTGTCAGATCTTCTCTAAACCAAATCATTTTCCCAGGCTTGGAATGTATGCACGTAAAAATAATAAATTATAATTTTATTTATATTTTATCAGATCAGTCTGTTCATTGACATTTCAGTGGATAAAGAAGAAGGAGATTTGGATTTGAGTATTTATATCTTGTTGCAGAGTCAGAATTAAAGTAAAAAGTCATTACTAGAATCTTAGGCTGGTCTGGAGGGGGAGCTAGTGTCAAAGCAAAAGTGACTTTATTAAAGCTTGTTGTCTGGTCGTAGAATATGCTTCTAATACAATAAGGAAAACAAATATAGATGATGCATGCTATGTATGATTGCATTAATATGCATCTCTTGTATGATGAAAATCATCTGCAAGTGAAGTAATGTGTGATTATTTTTTTGGGAAATACAGTGTGTGTTTTGCTATTGTGCAACAAAAACTGTATCCAAAGAACTTCTAAGTTGCAAGATCAAGCTCTTACACATCATGAAATGGCAGAATCAGAGATTCTTGTAGACATGTAATGTGGCCTATAAATGTAGGGTTAAATTTTACATTTTTCCCTACAATGTTGCTTTCAATTTATAGCATAGAATGGCATAGATGGCGTTCAGTGTGCCATACTGGATCCTTTTTCTTGGTATCAAATAATGTGTGGCCTCAATATTTGTTTATGTGCTGTTCATACTGTACTTCCTTAATTTCCTCTTTTGCTGTTTCATTACCTTCAGTCTCTAGTGCCTGCATGTTTCACTAGTAATATTTTCACATAAATCTCCAGAGATATATTATGTATTCCTTTGTGTTGAATATCCAATTTAGGACCTTTATGATATGATTTTTCAAAATAATCTATCCGTGTTTTAATGATTTATGTGTTCTAAGATGTTTTCCCATAAAGGTCTAATTTACTAACAATAATCTGCCTTTTTTTGCTTGTTTTTAATAAACCCCTCAACAGGGATCCATGAATGCATATCTGGAAAAGACCTCATTGCTTGATTTGTAGCATGGTGTGTGTTGATTTAGACTGCAGGTATAAATACTTGGATCTGTTGCAGTGTTAACCCCAAGGTACTAAGTCCATAATTTTGATGAAGAGTGGATTGCTCATTAAAAGTTTGTTGAAGTTTTTGATATATATTTTTTTCTTTTAAAGATAATTTGTGTGCAAGAAAGAAGAAAATAATAATTTCCAGGACAGTATTAATTCCCTCACTTTGCCTATAATACCTGTCTTATTAACAACACACTTGCCAACATTTGCAGTGCATATGGCAAGGTCCTTATATAATATAATGTTGTTATTTATTTTTTTCTAACACGTTGTTCAGTAACACAGCAACAGTACCTTGAGCACAAGGGCACAGAGAACAAGATCAAATAACCTTTAATTTTAGTGATGTGACTATATATACTTTTTTAAATTGATGGTTAGGTTTTTTGATAGTCAACTGTTTAAAACTCTACGAAATTCTTTGCACATCAGCAAAATGTTCAACATTCTAGATTAAAAAAAAAAAAAAGTCAGGAAACATGATGGACAGGAGGATACCCTCTGTCCTGTGGGATTGCACATATGACTAATATGCATATAGCATATGTGTCTTTAAAAATGCTGAAATTTGTCTATTTTGCCATGAGATTTATGCCACTTGAGCTAGCTGGGAATGTGATACTAGTAATTTGTAATTCAGCCGTGCTCCAAATGATGCTTTCTGAGATTTTGATGTTTTCTGAGATTTTGAAGTGTTTGAAAGTAGAGGTGAAACTCTGTAATCCTGGGCTCTATTCCAGGCTCTGGGAGTGAACATATTCTGTTGGATGCTGATTTTTCTGCTTATTCCTTGTGTGATATCCCTGTCCTAATCTTCTTTGCCCTATCCTGAATTTTTTATTGCAATTCTATTTTCCCCAAGTAAACAGTTTGTTTCTTGCTAAAGGGCTTTCTATCTGACATCCAGTACTGCTGTGCATAGAGGTTCTAACTAATAAATTGTTTATCCCAGTTTCTTTCACTGTTTGAATCACTCCTAGCTTTTCACAGTCTTGTCTGCTGGTCTCAGATTTCTGTCTACTACCCTCAGTTTCACATCCAGTTCTCTGTCATAAAAAGGATCTCTCCTCTCTGTGTTGTGCATTTCCACTGGCTCCTGTTCTGTCTTCTGTAGTTTTTCCCCTTCAATTTTATGCTTCATTCTTCATGGCTTCCCTCATCTGATTTTTTTTTCCTTTCCTGCCTGTCTTCCCAGCTGTCACAGACTTGGTCTTTATCCCAAATTCAAGATTGTGTTCGTTGTGTCAACTGTATCAGCTTTTTCCCACATTGCAGTTCTTTCTTTAGTCAAATTTTATTGGTTCCTCTCTTTTCCACCCTTTTGTTTACATGGATAGCTTGTGTCTTCATACTTGTTGAATCCAGCAGGGGTATTACTGAGAATAAATTTAGATGCCAGTGATCCATCCTGATAGTCAGGAAAGCAAGCAGGCCTATCAAGAGATGAGCTTGACTGTGTGGGGAACTCATGTCTGAACTGCAGTGCAAAAATGGGATATACAAACAGGGGCAGCTGCGACAGGCTACAAAGGAGAAATTTAGAAAAATTGCTCTGATATGTAGGGATGACATCAAGAGAGCCAATGCTCACCTAGACATGATGCTTATGAGGGAGATCAAGGACAGCAAGAAGAGTTTCTTCTAGCACTTGAGTAGTGAAAAGCAGGACAAGTAAAATACGAGCTTCTTTTGAAATGTGATGTGCCATTGTGACAGTGGATCCAGATAAGGTTGGGGTATCCTGATCCTTCTGTTCCTTAGTAAGGCATCACCAGCAGGATCTCCCAGGCTTCTGTGCTTATTAACAAGGGTTTGAGGAGAGCAGCTGCCAGCAGTGGCTGAGGATTCAGTTGGGGGTTATTGAGATGACTCAAATCCTACCAGTGCATGGGGCCAGAAGGACTGTACCTGTGAACTTTGATAGAGCTGGCCAGTGTCACAGTGAGGTCCTTCCCTAGCATCTTGGATACCAGAAGACCCTCTCAATGGCTGAAAAAATGCATATGTTGCACACTCCAGAAAAGGCCAAAATACAGCCCAAAGAGCTACAAACTGGGTAGCTTCCTTTTTGTCCCTGGGAAAATAAAGACATGGGTTTTCTTGGAACACATTTCTGGTCACAAGAAGGAAGTGAATGGGAGCAATCAGCATGGATTTGTCAAAGGTAAATCATGCATGACAAGGCAGATTGCCTTCTATGGTAAGCTGACTGAATATTTGGAAGAGGTAAGAACAGTGGATTTAATTTTCCAGGACTTCAGCAAGATTTTCAACTCAATCTCCAATGATATTGTATCCAGATTGAGACATTACAGATTGCTGGAGAACTAGAAGATATAAAAAAGACTGGTTGGATGGATGGATGGATTCAGAAAGAAGTGCTTAATGTGTCATATGGGGAGCTTGATAACAAGAGGGGTACTGCAGGGATTTGTGCTGAGTAGTGACAAAGTATGCTCTTGTGCTTGCAGATGACACCAAATTGGGGGGAGACAGTTGTGCTTGATGATGGGGCTGCCATTCAGGGGGACTTTGTCACTGTGAACACAAGGCCCATCTGGAGCTTTATTCAAGAACTGCTGCAAAGTCCTGCACTGGTGAAAGAGGAGCACCTTGCAGTGATACAGGCTGGGGACTGACAGGCTGGAAAGCAGCTCTGCCATGGGCAGGGACACCTTCCACTAGAGCAGGTTGCTCAGAGCCCCATCCAGCGTGGCCTTGTATACTTCCAGGGATGGGGCATCCACAACCTCGCTGGGCAGCCTGGTCCAGAGTTCCACCACTTTCACAGTAAAAAATTTCTTCCTAGTATCTTATCTAAACTTTCCATCTTTCAGCTGAAGGCCATTTCCCCTTGCCTTATCACTGCATGTCCTTGGCAGAAGTCCTTCTCCAGCTGACATGTAGACCCCATTTAGGTACTGGAAAGCGCTCTAAGGTTTCACAGGAGCCTTCTCTCCTTTTCCTCTCCTTTTCCCTCTCACTCTCCACAACCCTGACTCTCTCAGCCTAATGAAGGGAAGGGCAGCAACATTCTGGACTCTATGAGAAGGAACATAGCCAGCAGATGGACGAAAGTGGTTGTTGCTCTCTACTTGGTGTTCATTAGACTGCATTAGAGTGCTGTGCCCAGTTTTGGGATTCTCAATACAGGAAAGACATTGATAAATGGAAGTGAGGTGGGTGGAGGACTACCAAGATGATTAGGGAGCTTGAACACTCGTCCTGTGAGGAGGGGCTGAGAGAGATAGGTTTGTTCAGCTGGAGAAGCAGGTGATCTCAGTGGGATCAAACAACAACGTACTGGTTTTTTTTGAGGACATCACCGAGAAGATGGAGTCAGGCTTTTTAACTGAGATGTGTGGGGAGAGGACATGAGGCAGTGTTCATCAGCTGAAACACAGAAGGTTCAGGCTTGATATAAAGAAAAACTCTTTCCCTGGGGGTTATTGAAGCTGTGTAGGAGATTGCCCTGAGAAGCTGTGTAACTTCTGTCTTAGAGGTTTTCAGGATCCAAATAGGAAAGCTGAGCAACCCATTCTTATATCTTACTTTGAGTGGGGGATTGGACTGAGGGACATGTGAAGGTCCCTTCTAGGTTATGTTATCCTGTGAGTCTACAGCTGTGGATCTTTAGTTCCCAGAAGCCTTACAGGAATGGAGTAAGTACAGACAGAATATGTAGGTGGCTCAGCTGCAACATATCAAAACACAATCAGTAACAGTAACATTACAGTGAGCTTGACAAAAGCATCACTTGTATGTCAGGGTAAGCATTTTGCTGTCTCTTAGAAAGATGCACGTAGAGCTTAAAGCATATGAGTGATTAAACTTTTTGAAGAAAACCTTTTGTAATGAGGCAAAAGTGTATTTTTATGTAGCTTTCCTTGGAAGGAGGAAAAATATGTTTTGCATATCATGTAAACTTTGAATCAGCTTTGACATGGACACCTGGCACAGAATGGGTCATCTTGAAAAGCCTTTGGCAACTTAAACTAAAAAATTATTCTTGTACAAGGAAGTATCTGTCAACCTTAAAAAACTGGTGATCTCTCTTGGTCGTTTGTCATGATATGTATGTATATTCATATTATGTAGCTCATAATGCATCATTTCAAGGTGATGATTTTCTGACAACCTGTTAAATCAGTTGCAACCAATTCTGATTTCCACCCCGCCCCCGCCCCCCCAAATATTATATACCAGATCCCTCAGATGAATATTGTTTCTTCCTGCTCTTTTCTCCCTCCCCTGCCACATTCTCAGGGTGGGGAAAATAAAGGAAGAGATGTAGTCCTAAGATGCAAGGAGCCCAGTAACTGTTTTGGAAGACTTTTGACTAAAAGTCTTCAAATCAGAAGAGTTGCCTGTTGCAGAGAACTACTGTGAAATAACTGCATGTATATGTATAGTTAAAATTTATTTTTCTTATTTGTTATTTAAGTATGAGATGTTATATGTGGAATGATCTTTTTCTGACGTTTTTGCCTCTTCATTTGTATTTGCTAACCTGTCCTCTTTAGATATCCTCCCTAAAACAAATGGTGATTTCTGTAGCAAAGCATAGTTTCCATGAATAAATGACTGTATTTAGTTCCTTCAAGTATTAGATATTTATAAGCATAATGTGCATAATTTATTTTCAGAATATATAACATGGTAAAAATAAATACTTCATCTATTGGTCATTCTAGAGCTTGATGAAGTTTGTGCTGCTACAATTGCTTTGTGGTAGCAATATTCTGAATGTGAATGCTTTTTAGGAGTGTGCTTTCATTGTATGTTTGCTTCATAATCTTATAGTATGATTAATAATTTTCTGTAATGTTAGAGAATTTCTTTTGTGAGGCAGTTAATAGCAATAAATATCACCATGACATTATTAATTCTGCATTCTACAGACTCTTTAGAAGCTTGTGGAACATTGCTGTGAATATCTTATGGACATCAATTTTGTCTTGCTGTGAATTAAACTCTTTCTTCAAAGCATTGCTCTTACAAAAGGTTTTGTAGAAGAGCAGTAGGAATTCTCTTCCCATAACCTCCCAATGTTCATCTTTGGTTTGTTATATTACTTTCGTTGTACTTCACCATGGTTTGTTTGTGCACTGACACAGTAACTTTTCAAAGTAAATCTGATTTCTATAGGTACCAGTATATTTGTTAAGCTTTTTGGAATTTTTTTTTTAAGTTTTGTTTTGAATGTTTGTAATAAATATAAAAGTAAGTATTTATCCAATATGTTGTTTATTGAAGACTTCATAAAACATATAGTAAAAATATTTGTTTAAATTATTAATGTATTCAATTACAAAAATTTCTTAAAACGCTTTGGTTCTAAAGAAAAATCCTCTTGACCAAGTTCAGAATGTGAGCTTTCAGATTGCCTGGAACCTTTGCCTTTAGCTCTGTGCCTCTATTTATGATGATAAAACATGTAGTATACCTGATATGCTATACTTAGCTGATATTTTTTTCTCCTTTTGGGTGCTTGCTAAACAGCTGCCTTTGTTTGACAATCAGTGCTCACACAGCAACAGCAAAAACTGTTCCCTCTCAAGGACACAGTCATGTGGTTGTAATGTGTTGATGTGTCTGTCCCCCTCACCCCCTTTTTGTTTTTCTTCCACCCCTAGTTGTATAAAACCATTCATGGCGGGGCACCTATGTCTTTAGTTTCTCTCAGCTGCCTAGGCAAGCATTTATTTCTTATTTAGGGCAAGATTTGAATATACAGGAGAAAAACTTAAAACCAAACATAAATGTTTTCCTTACTTTTGAGGGTTTCACTGAGATACCTTTGTGGTATTGTGCCATGTCTCAGTATGCTTAGATAGTCTCTGCCCTTCCTTTTTCTGTAGTCTGAGGTTTAGAATGACTTGTTCACAGTTTACAGTCTTCTCGATGCATATCTTCACATTTCTGTTCAATAACTAAATCTGTTTCACAGTTATCTTGGGATTTGTTTTTTAACAGTACAGCATCTGACTTTTTGATCTGTCTATTGCTTGGGGTTTTTTTAAGCTATAGCAGCTAGGACAGCATGAATTACACCTCTTTCCTCACGTGGCCCACTGGAGGCATTCAGTGGCATTGAAAGATGTTCTCCTTGAGTTATTCTTCATTGCAGATGCCTACTCAGCAGTCTGGATTTTGGACTGCACTGCTAGGCATTCTCTTTGCTATGGTTTTTGTCTTTTAATGTCAATGAGGTGGTGCTGGACTAGGTATCAATACTCTGGAGTTTGCTCTGCCAGGCTGTAAAGATGGATGGCAATTTTGGTAGTCTGGCAGCTTACATTACATCCTGTGACAGTATTTTCAAATTCTGCAGATACATTCTTTGTGTACTTCCTAGGGAGCAGGGGATGTCCCCTGGCAGGTTGTTGATTTTTTTTTTCTGATGTAACTTTTTTTTCAGTGGCAGCAGGATCCTTGTAATGCGTGTGAGAAAGCCCTTTTATCCTTCTTCACTTAATTACAGCAGATGAGGAATTCAGTATAAGTAGAGCAGATAAATGTTTGTCTCTCAAGGAGCCAGGCATACATATGAGATACAGAGAGATCAGCATAATTTAAAATGCTTGTTTGATTTTCCTGTACAACGTACTGCAGCATCATGCATAGGTAATGTTAAAAATTCTGCAGATTCTGTGTCTACAGAAGAGCTGAGAGACCATGGTCTGTACTCACTTGCTTGCTCTTAAGACCCTTCTCTATGTGTGCACAAAGTCACTCACAGTTTATCCTTAGGCACACTGAACACATCTAGTTGCTTCAAGCTGTTGGAACAAGAATAGGAAATATCCCAAGGACTGAAATCTGTCATAGGGTCATAAAACCATGTGTTGAGATGTAGCAGGCTATGCTGGCATCTCTTCACCAGGGATGTTTTGATGCTAGGCTTTCCAAAGAATGAGTTTGAAACACTGTTTTACAGAGCATTGATTTTTGCTTTCTTCCAAATGCACTGTGTCCTGAAGTCCTGCAGCAGATAAGATCCTGCTGTCCTGGCTTTGAAGAGACAGTCACAGTTTTGTGAACAACTGTATTTTCAGTTACGACTTCCAAGACTGTGCCTTTCGTGTTCTTATGCAGATTGTGAGTATATTTACTATTCCAGCTGAATCAGTCTGGAATCAGTCTTGGTTGCTGTGGCTCTTTGGGGTGGGCTTGCTCATTCTTCGCAAGAATGGAAGGGGAACTGACACATTTGTGTGCCTGCTGAGTGGATTGGTTAACTGCATGCATGTCTCCAGTGTTGGTTTATTCACAGTTACAGGTTTCACCTGTGGTTAAAATACCCCTTTATCCAACTTTTTATGTCAAACATCAGTTGTCATTAGGAAAAGATTAAATCTAAGTCCTTTTTAGCTGCAGTTTTTTGTTGATGTGCTATGTATTTCCTCTCCACCCCATCTGACCTTTGATTGGTCCTTTCATATTTGTTAACTTTGGGGATGCCTTTTGTAGTACTTTGGCCTGTCTGATTCCAGGTTTTCTCCTGCTTACCTAACATCCTTCTTTGTCTGGTGGAGAGCCCTTTTCTTAGAGGAGAGATTTGGAAGATGAGCATAAAATTGACTGTGGTACAATATAGTTCAGATTTTCAGGTGTTTTCAAGTCATGCCATGCTGATTAAGGCATTGGTTTGGTATCCTGAATGTTATGGAGTCATAGAATGGTTTGTGTAGGAACAGACCTTAAAGATCATTCAGTTCCAACCCCCCTGCCATGGCCAGGGATACTTTTCACTGGACTCCCTTCAGCTACCTGAAAGCAGCAACTAGGTTATCCTGAAGCCCTCTCTTTTTCAGTCTGAACAAACACAGATCTGTCAGTCTTTCCTCATAGGAGAGGTGTTTTGCTAGAGATTGTTTAGAAAATGAAATGATTAATCTTGGCCATTTGATTTTATAGATTTATATGACTAATTTTTATGCTTTCAAAAATCTGAGCTAGTAAATGGAAGTAAGAGTTTAGTGTTCCATCAGAAATGTTAACCAAGGTGTCAATTACATGGTTATATTTGGAAATAAGTGGGAAAAATAGTAAGCAAAATTGTATCTTATTTATTTCACAGTGCTATTTTGAAGGTGCATGCAGGCCTTTTGATGCTGAGTCAGGCCTTCTGACTTTCTTCGTGTTCATATAGCTAGTGTAAATACAGAAACACTTTTTCACAGTTCCTAAATTTTCATTTAAATATATTTCCTTGTGACGCTGATGTGAAATGCTGCAATATGGTCATGCCGTGTTAGACAGCAAAGGTGCAACCTGGGTGTTCCTGAAAATTGTTTCATGCTGAGAAGTTTGTAAATAGCGAGTAAAACTCACTGGCAACTGTAAGTCAAGCATATTTAGCCAGTTTTTTGTTTCTTAAAGGGGTTACTGTGATCTGACTTCTAGGACAGTAGAAACCCGCTTATGTACCTAATGTTCTCTGTGCCATTTTGTTATGCAAGACCTCCTTGAAGTCATAAGCAAATAGGAAATCTTTAGATTGCTAACCTTTTGTTAGTGGCTTTTCTCTTGAAGTCTTCTACTGTTGTGTAGTACTTAACTTCTTACTGTCCCTGGAAGAAGCAACCACAATGAAATTGATGATTATTTTTGTGGTTTAAACATATCTTATCAAAAAAGGTTATAGTTTTAACTGTTCTTTTCAAAATCATTAGTACTGTGAAATGGAAGCATTTGGAACGTTCCTTTGGACAGTTGTTTTCTTGGTTTTTGCTTGCAAAGATTTCATTAATACAGTGCTTATTAACTGCCATCACCTGGGTTGAATTGTATCTAGAGTTCAGGACTCTGTTATGGTTTTTTTTTATTCTTATGTTAGGTCAAATGTGACTGTAGATAAAAAAATGCTCTGAACCGTGGATTCCCATCCGAGAATTCTTCAGCTGTGTTTGGATATGCTGTGTGAAGACTTACTGTTATTTTGAAGGTAGATAGTCCCAGATGTGCAGTTAGTATGTGCTAACATAAAAAAAATACAGTGTGACAGTATATAAGAATAAACGACGGTAAACCAAAATGGAATATTGTCATTTGAACTGATTTCTAATGACATTTGTACTATTACAAGTGTCTGTCTCCCCTTAATTACAGTAATTACACATGTGTAATTTGTGACAGCATGTACAGTGTGTAGAGAAAAGATATTTGGAAGGCAGACTCATTAGTTTTTGAGGGTGCATTTTGAGCTTCAGCAAAACATTTTGTCTCTCATCTGTCTTTTGTCTTGCACTTTCTGAGCTTTAGACTTTCTGTTTTCTGATGGAAATGTATGAAGTGTAGTGACAAGTTTGTCTTTCTTTATCCAGTAGGCTCTCTAATGAGTTCAGTGATGGACAGCACTGATGTCATCTGTGTCTCTGTAAAACTAAATGTACAGTGAAAGCTGCTAGAAATTTTGCTTGTATATCAGGTTTAAGATTACATATTACATTTCTTTTTATGTTGTCTGAATGTCTTTTCTTTCATGTTTCCCAGAGTTCCTTCATATACTACCTTTCTTTTCCTACTGTCCTGTGCTGGGATCAGGATTTAGCAGAAACCCCATTTTCATGATTCTGTATCTCTTGGTGTTTGAGTACTGCCTTGTTTTCTTTGCTTGGTGTCTGCCAGCATCTCTTGACTGATGGGAAAGGGTGATCTATGGTTAAATGATGCAGCTGTTACAAAGGGAAACAGAAGTGGTGCTTGGTACAATTTATAAAGTTCTTTGCTGTTTGAAAACTGGGTTATATGTATAGTGTAGATTAAACTTATCCATATTAAATGCATATAGATAGAGGTATGTACAAAAATATGTAGTTATACCAGATTACACTGGTCACATAGGGTGGCTTGTACCACAGTCATTGGGTATTGTAGGGAAACCTGACTTACTACCAATCTATACTTGCTTTGGGTGTGAATGAAGCACTTTTTTGTAGAGCCTTTAACCCATTGTAAATTCATTGCAGTGTCCGTCTGCTCTCCTTCAGTATAAAGTGAAAGAGAAAAAAAAAGATGAAATTCAACTCGATTAAAAATCAACATGTAACTTTTTTGCTTTTTATCCCTAAGTAGGAAGGACATATATATAGTTTGCTAAATATTTTTTTCATAAGTTAAGCATGGGAGGAGTAAGAAAGTTATACAATGGATAGTAAAAGTGGGAGATAGGAAAATAACAACCACTTCAGGAGGAACATCGAAGTGTACATTTGAAGGAATAGTCTCTTAATATCATGCTGCTTTAGTCTGTTTGTGGTGAAGCCTGCTCAAGGAAAAGATGTCAAAAGTTTTTCAAATACCAGCAACTTAAAAGAGCTCAGATCTCTCTGAAATGAATTTTACTCTCGTATTAGTACATGTTTTTTTTCCCTAACATTTAGGTTTTGTAAAACTTGGTGTGTAGTATCAAGGAATATATTCAAAGGCATTTTCCGCTGCACCGAATGATATAAATTACATGGGTTTTCTGTATAATATGAATACTGATGGAATTATATTTAATACAGATAATATTTAATTTAAAACAGCTTCCTTCATTATCAGGCACCTAACAGACATTGCAGAAAGGCCTTTCAGATTTTGTTATTGAAAATCCCTGACCACTTATTTGATCTTAATTCCAAGGATCTTAAATTTGATAGTCTTCTTGACTTTTTTTGAAGATTTGTTTGAAGATCTACCTTTGATTAACCTCTCTGGTAAGCATGAACATTTACCATGTCTGATAAACATGAAGCTGCACTGCTCTCAAGGGAAGCAGTGTTGTGTGTTCCTTTTTTTCTCAGCTTCCTGGTTGCTGAATGCTGCTTGCATCTGTTCTTACCCTTCCCACGGAGGAGCAGTGGCAGCAGTACAGAATTGATACTATCTTTGAAATCTGCACAGCTGCTGGTATGGGTCTGAGTCACAGCAGTGAGGTTGACCACAATCTTGTTAATGCACTGCTACTTGACCAGTCAGTTAATAAAAGCAGAATCACTCAATCTGATCGATGATAGACTTTGAAATAAAGTGCTATGATTTTTATTTGGTTCTTGTTTGAAAAGCTTTAAAGAAAAGATGAAATGACATACGAATTCCTAGTATAATTTCCATAGCAAAATCAAACCATGTGCTCACTGTGGGTAGGTTTGAAGAAGTTACCTTTTCAGAAGGTAGAAAAAAATGAAGAAACAAAATGGTGAGGCATCTGAAGCACAATAGAAAATGTGGCTTCTTTCTTTTAATTTACTAAATTAATTGTTTCAGTTTGTGCATAGATACTAATTTGTGCATAATTTACTAAATTAATTGTTTCGATTCGTTTTGTGTCTTCACATCTCTTTGAATATAATTTTTTTCTGACTGTAGAAGACTTGAGTAACGGTATTTGTAGGGGTAGCTGGTATTTGCAGTGTAAGGTGTATATTTTTTAATTTTTAAAAAACTTCACCTGCTTTATGAGAGAACTTTGATAGTATGAATTAAAATTCCACAGTTTAAAATGATTCTGCAAAATTAATAGCAAGATTCTCTACCTTTTTTATATAAATATGAACCAGAAACAAATAAGACTTTTTTTTTTTATTGGCTTATAGCCATGTTCCTTTGTGTTGTGTTTTCAACATCACAGTTGTTTTTCAGTGAAACGTATGGTACTATCTTCTGTGAAGATTGCTGATTTTTTCCCTGTGACTGTCAAACATTGTCTTTTAGTAGGATGGACTTTCTCTTTTGAACTAATTACTGCAACTGATAACAAATAAACATGAGGCTGTACTGAATGAACAATTTCCTCCCTCAAATTCAAAGCCTTTAAAAATAAAAAAAATTGTTTCTTGACCTGATTTTAAATGAATGGGTTTTGCCAGCATTTCAGCTTGTAGATTGTTATTTCTTCTATATGTTGACTGTATTCTCACTTAACAACATTCTTAACTGGGTTTTCCTGACAGCTTTTTTCCCAGTCTTTTCATTCATTAGCCAGTGTCCACAGAGTGTTCTTTCTGTGTGATTTTCTTTCCTTTAAATTTTCTCATTCTTTTGGTTGAATTTCTAAAGATAGTTACTACTTTTTCCTCTTTTCTTTTTAAATGTACTTTTCCAGACTTTATCTGCACTTAATTTTAGTTTCCTTAAGCTGGTTTGATTTCAAATCCCTTTTGACTGCATCATCACTAATAAAGTGGACCATTGTCTGTTTCTGAGGACAGCTGGCACAGATTGAGATTTGTCCTTTCTGTTAATCTTTCAGCCTTAAAACAGGTAGCTGTGTGCGCAGTGCTGTTGGAAGTTTTCCCAGCCATGTGATAACCCTCAGATTGTTCCCAGAGGTTGGGAGAGTGCAGATAGCCTTTATCAAAAGTATTTCAGGACTTGTTCTGACATGACGATTTGCATTTCAGTGTCTGGGAAAGTTTTAGTCGTTAATATATTGATGTAACCTTTCAGGTTAACTTTTGTAAATGCAATAGTTAAGCCAGTTACTGACTAGAGGTTAATTCAGTTTTATCTGTGATCTGCTTCCTAACTCTGTGAATCATTAATATTAAATCTTATGCTTTGAATGATTCTGCCAGCTGTCTAGAAAAAAACTCAAACTATACCCAACAACCAAAAAAACCCCACAAAACAGTAAAATAAATAATCTCAACAGTCCATCCAACTCCCTCATCCACTTAAATTTTCTGGTTTGGTAATTTATAGAAGGTCTACATTTTCCTGCTCATTGTAACTTCCCCATTCTAATGTTATGTGGAGTGTTTAGCTTCTTTTACATTCTGTATTTCAGAGCAGACTAATTTGAAGATATTCAGGAGAAGTCTTCCTGCCCCACCCTATCTATCTGTCCTCCCTGAGCCAAGTATGCCTTCTAACAGGATGGAGTATCTCACGAGATGTGTTGTGTCAGTTGAGTTATATTTTTGTTTACTTTCCGAGATTTGCAGCCACCCTTTTTTTATTCCCATAGTTCTTGTGTTAGCTTGCTGAGAAACAGAAGTTTGCAAAGAAGCTCTGGAGATATTCTACTGTTTGCCACCTTCTCCTCCCTGTGACCCTTTAGCTACCCACGCTTACCACTCATTCCTTTGGAGCTGTGATCTAGGTTGCCATTCGTAAGTCTTGTTATTTTATTAAAGAGGACAGTCTTTGCCTTTAATTTGCTCACTGGTGATTTGAATGACAGCAGAGTTTTAGCCTGCCAGGCTGGGAAGCACAGATGGCACTTCACATGGCTGAGAAAAAGTGGAACTCTGGGGAAAAGAAGCATATGTTTTCCTGGATTTGAGAGAACGAAAAGAGGTCCAGTGCTTGAAGTGTTTTTCCAAATTTTCCCCAAATTTGCACTACACATGCAATAGTGTAATGCGTTAGCAATGTTACTCTAGCATACAGAAAACTCTGTAAAGTGAAAAATGTAGGCCTGCAGACACTGAACAACAGTGATGTGTCTTCCAGGAATGATGGGATGTGTCAGCTAGGGCCATGTAAATAAAAGGGAGAAATGAGTCAAGTGGTTGGGCCATTGTGTCTTGAAGGAGAAGAGCAGGAAAGAACTTGAGAACTGTGCAATAATAGGTTTATTACCTTCTGAGTCACCTGCCTCCTGGCAGGTGGATAGGTTAAAAATGTGCTTATATTTGAGATGTTATTTTGTAACTTAATTCTTCATTTGGCCCTTTAATACGTCCATGAAAGAAGTCAGCAGATTGTGCACTGTTCTGTGTACTGCATCAGTTTTGTAGAGTGCTCTGAGTTTGTGCCTTGAAAAACCATTAGGTGTCAAAATTTCAATATCACAAAGAACCTTTGTACCTTAAAGCAACTATTTTATATTTCCTTCTCTAAAGGATAAGCACTTAATGATAATAAATTTTGTTCCTCTATGTTATTTGTGCTGTTAAAAATGGTGTACTCTTAGAACAAGGTCAAAGTGGCAAAGTACGGTGTTACGAAGAAAAACAAGTGTGGGGAGATCTTTGTATTTTCTGCTTATTTTGATGAATATGGAGGAATAATGCTCCCAGATCTGGCTTGACTGAAAGTGGAATTTCATTGACCAACTTCTATGTCCTTCTCAAACCAGTGGTAATCAAAGCTTATTTGAAGGGGAATCTCCTGTACCAAACTGAACTGCAGAAAGAATCCTGCGCCCTTCTCTGCAAAACAGATGATTCCTGGGAGCTGCTTCTCTGTGCAGTAGAAGTTTGATGATTTGACTTTGTACCTTGCATATGCCAGCTTTTTTAGCTTTTAGCAGTAAGAACTCTGAATAAAAAAAGCAGCAAAACCAAACCCCAAACCATTATGTAATGTATATAGAAAACCCTATATGACTTTTTAAATATATACATTAAAAAGATTAGCTTTCCTTCTGTCTCCGTGGGATGTTTTTCTTTCCATATTTGTTTAAGGAAATTTGCTTAGTACCAGCAATTAGCAGTGCTACCAGGCAAATGGATTGATGGGTATAGGAGAAATGAAATTCACTTTTTCAGTTATATGCCTTCTTCTCCATTAGAAACATACATTATCTCTTAAAACTGGAAAAATCATGTTCTCAGCCTCACTTGGACTTACAAAAGGAATAATTTTCCATTTCTTTTTTACCAATGTACTGATTTTTGTTGGAAGTGGTTTTGTTGTGTTTAAATGTTTTAGGTTGTTTAAAATAGATTCGTTTCATGCAGTGTTCTCCCTAACATAGGTTCAGTCACTTCTCTTGAAACTTGAAACTGTAGAGCTGGCAGTGGAAAATGTGGGTGACTTTATTAAAAAGCTGGTCTGTGTGCTTCAGAAATTGCTTGGACTAGAGAAGGTAGGAATTACCATGTTTGGGAGTAGATTTATGTGTTTAGAGTAATAGAAAATGTTTAATAAATAAAAAATAGGTTGCAAATTCACGTACTTGAGCACTGGCGAGAACTCCGGATAGACCCAGACTGGTGATCAGGGGCAGATTGCTGTTGTATGACCCAGCTCCTGATCCGCTTCCTTCTCAGATGATGTGGCTTGGTGAGAGTAACATGGTTCTAAACCACACCAGCTGGCTTCTGACTTTTAAAAACAGATTGTTAGGACCAGCCAATAAAGCATTCGTTGATTTACATTTAGATTGGCATTAGCTCTGATCACAGTCACACTCAGAAAAGAGCAAGTCATTTGGATAAGAAAGAACTGGTAGTGTGATTAAGCTGAACTTGTCTTCTTAAAGGAGAAAGAAAGCATTTGGCAAGTAGGACCCGGGAAGAAATAACAGTAGTCTTTATTGGGTGTGAGGGCATATATGGGAGAGAAACATCTGAAAATAAATTTATCTGAGGCATAAATTTATGGAGAAATCTTATTTGAAAATCGGAGGATGAGGTTTGAAAATCAGAGGATGAGGTCTAGTCCCAGAAATGGGGAGAAAGAAACTTAGTGGCTCAAGATGATCTTTTATGTATTTATCTAAGAATACTGTGTAAGATGATGAGGTTGATCCTGGACTCAGAGGATAGAGCAGGTAAGGAAATATATGATTGTTATTTGTCATAAAGTTTTCAGGTTTTTATTCAAATTCTGTTCCTCAGATCTACCACTGGTATCCTGTCCATGTCTGAAGGGAATGTTTATTGTTTTTATTTTTTCTGTTCTTAGTGCACATTTTATATTCTTCCGAGCAGAGACAATTTGCATTCTCTAAAGGTGGGATTTTGAGTGATGTATCTGATTTGTCCTGTGGTATTGGGACAGTAGTCCTGGCCTGGCATATGGGTCTAGTGTCTCTGTTCAGAATTAAATCAGTTTGCCCCAGTCAAATGGAGAAAGGATGGGAAAAGTGTTTCCTTTTTTTCTTCCTCCTTGCTGCAACCCTCTGTATTCCTAAGATGATGCAGGTATTTTTTGTCGAACACATCTGTAGTTACAATCACTAAAGCGTGGCATCCTTGAACTCTATTACCTTGCTCTTGTGCCTTCAAATTTTGTGTCTTTTTGAAATGCAACTTAAATTACATGAAAAGTGTTGATGAAATGTTTTGAACTTGATTTTGATTGTCATGCAGGAGACTGGATTGAACACTGCAGACATTATTGAATCCTTTATAAGAATATATATATACATATATATATATATATACATTAATAAATAGATTAATTAAAAAAAAAGAAAAAGAGAAAAAAGGTAATGACTAGTCTTTGTGCACACAGCAATTTAAAGTCAGAACTGGGCATATAACTTAAATTTTCTATCCATAAGTTCACTTCATGACCTTTGTCTCCAAAAAGATCTGTGTAAGAGATCAAATTTATCTGGAAGGAGCTGCTGTCTAATTAGTGATATTTGTAAATAATCTTGAGGTGGTTGAAGCAGAAATGCAAAGATTTTTTTTAAATGCTTCCAGTTTTTACATTATGAATAGAATTAAAATCTCAGGGATTTATTAGCAATACTGGGCTGTAAAATTGTAAACTTTTTGATAGCTTTGAATATTTCAGAGTAGACTGGCTGTTTTAAGATAATCACAATTTATGTAAAGTGACTGTATTCTTTTTATGGAACTGTGGGAAAAAACCCAAAGAGCTTTATTTCTGTCCTATTAGTAATGTAGGGCATGGTGATTTGCCCAGCCTGGTAGGACTGGAAGGCCTTTCGGTACTGCTTGCAATTCTGTTGCTTACAAATAAATCAACTTGTAAATTTAGTAATAGTTCTTTTCGTTATATGAAATGTAAATGTTTCTATTTCATGTTTACCATGAGTCAATCTGTCTAAATCTATTTTTCCATATGTATGGCTCACATAATGTGCTACCTTCTACTTGTTAATGAGGTTGGAAGCATGAACTTGTAAGAAAACACATCATTAATGTTTCATACAAAAGTAAGACTAAGCATCATTCTAGACCATGCTGTAATGTGTTCCCTGTAAGGCTACCTCTTGCAGCATGTGGACTCTGAATTTTGTTCTGCTTGGCTTCTTGAGTCACCTTCAGCTGAAATTTTTCAATTTTTGTGAAGCAGGCAGTGCAGCTGATTTGATGAGAGCTACAATAAAATAATGAGTTTATTTTTTCTGATTTTGCTTTTTATACATGGAGCAACTGGGTTGTATTTTTTGATTAGAGTTTCTGAGATACTTTATCACAGCAAAAGCTATAACCTTTTCATTGAGTACCTTAGCCAAAGAAGACCCAGACTATCAATCTTGAATAGAAGTGAAAATAGGCTATCTCCCTGTTTCCCTCAGGCTTTCCATTTTTGGAAGTTCATGGGCTCTGACTTTGTAGGTGCTGATTACTTTAAACAATTTATTACATGAATAGGAAAACAGAGAATTCAGATTTTTTTATCACTGTTGCTGCTTTTGACAGCTTTAACGTTGCCAGTTCACCTTTAACAGTACAGCTGCTGAAGCTTCTCTTTGAAATAGAAAATCACTTAATTTTCATTCAAAAATAATACTAATTTGGCCGAATTCTCATTGCAGTAAAAGTCAGTTATCTGAAGCATTTATATTTTTTTTTCCTTTGTTCCTGGTACTATTGTTGCTTTAGTTGATTTCCTGTTTATCCTTTCCCTTTCCCTTTCCCTTTCCCTTTCCCTTTCCCTTTCCCTTTCCTTCCCCTTCCCCTTTCCCATCATGTTCACAAATAAGCTTTTTCAACAACAAATTTCTTGCTGTTTCAGAGTCTGATAGTGCAGCTTTTGATTGCTCTTCTTAAGTGGCCAGGAATCAACGTTTAGTTCTGTGGTGTGCTGCCATTCTGAATTAGTGAGACAACTGTTAGGAAATGATGTTCTAACTCCTTGCCTTGATAACCACAAAGTAAGATTTTGTTTAAAGCAGTTTTTTTCTTCACTGAAAGAGTAGTCAAGTGCTCTAACAGGCTGCCCAGGGAAGTTGTTGAGCCTCCATCCCTGGGTGAATTTAAAAGATATGTAGGTGTGGCCCTTAAGGACAAGGTTTAGTGGTAGACTGGGTAGTGGTAGGTTTATGGCTGGACTTGATCTTCAAGGGCTTTTCTAACCTAAATGATTCTGTGATAAAAACTGATGAGCTTTTCCTCTTCTACTTTCAGAGACTTGCCTATGCTTCAAAATGAAAGTGAGGAAGAAGAATCCCTGAAAGTATTAATTTGAACAAAAATTATTGCTTGTAAGTACATCTCATCCTTTATGATGTTGCCTTCACAATTGGAAACTGCTCTTCTGTTGATAAGTCTTTGTCAGTTGAGAAGAGGAAACTTTGCAAAAGAGAGGTCAGGTCCTTCACTTTTCAGTGATCACTGGCAAAGTGGGTCAGTCAGATACCCATTTCACTGTTTCTCTGTACACCTATTTCTCTCCCTTCTCCTCTTTGCCTCTCATCTCTGAAAAGAGAAATTCTTTGGTAGGTTCGTTATGTACCCTCTGTCTTACGTACAAAATCCTGTATTTCTCTGGCAGTATTTCTGGGCCCTTTCCATCTCTGTTGCAGGTGTTACATGTGTTTCTCAGACGTAAGCTTGTCTTCTGCAGAGGCTGGGCACAGGCCCTACTCCATGAAGTTTTTCAAGAGTTATAAGCAACTAAGGTGTTGTGGGAGGAAAGTATTGCATGCTCTGGATATCCCAGATCCAGTGCTTCAGATTCTTATGATTTTGAAGGTCTGGGCAAGTACCATAATAGTCATGTTTGAGGACACATTTTTTTTATTTAAATAAAACTTAGCAGAAAGGTAACTCTCTTCATTTTGAGAAGAATGCTTAAAGAATGACGTGAACTTCACTGAAATATGAATCTGGGTGTGAACTTGAAAACCAAGCATATTGTGACATTATTATTTTTTTGATGCAACTGTAGAAAAGACTGTTATGATCAGTATTCTTAACTATGATAAGAAAGTTGTGCAAATTTCTTAAACTTCTACAATTGAACAAATTAGACTAAGAATTCAAGCAAATTTGTTGCAGATTTGATGCTTTTACAGGTCACCCAACTTCACTAGTGGTTGTCAAGCTGGCAACATCTAAAGTGCTCTCAATTATTTTGATTTATTTTGTGCACTTATAACTTTAGAAGTACGGTAGTATTGTAGAGTGTAATGAATGGTTTATTAAAAAAAAACAAACAAACAAAAAAACAACAAAAACAAACAAAAAACCAAAAAAGTTTGTAGTGGGATTTCAGATAATGTTCTAGGGACCTTCTGGCCAGAACAAAGAATTTGGTGATAGCTTTCCAATTGTCCAGATAGTTGTCTTGAAACTGGGTTAGCTGTTTTGACTGCTTCCTTTTGGTGAGAGGACTTGTTTCCATTTCCTGAACCTAGCTTACTTCTCTGACTCCTACTGAAACAAGTTAACTGATTTACCTCACAAATCCAGAGGGAACGTTTTGGTTCTTGGCTTTTGGGATGGATCAGCTCAGATGACTGTTCAAAGAAGTGTCCAAATGGTGCAGAAGAAGCAGAGAGATTCTGCAGGCAGGAGCAAAGTGTGGCTGTGTGGGAGCATAAACCTGTCCCTTCAGGCAGCTGCCAGTCAGTGGATTTGCCCAGCAGTTTGTGGTAACACTCTCTTGAAGTTGTTAGGCTGGGAATACATGATGTGACTTTGGAGAAAAACAGGCGTCTGTGGAAGCTTCAGACTAGAAGATAATCTTGCCAGATCCCACCCAGCCATTGCAGTTAGTCAGAATGGTTTATTGATGTGGAGTAGAAACAATGATTCAGAGGGAAAAAAATCCTAGCAGGTAACTACGAAATCTGTAACAGTCTTTCCCCCACCCCACGCTCCAACTCTCCAGCCCCATGTGTAGTATATGTGTGCTTCAGGCTCTGAAAATGAATCAAAGGTAGAAGAATTTTCATGACTTCTCAAAACCTCACTTGTAGTCAGAATTTGCTGGTCCCTTGTACATGATGTTAGATAACAGAACCATTTGTATCTTAATTTGAAGTTTTGTAAATTAAAATCTGTTTCCTTGTGAGAGCCTGCTTGCAGGCATGCATGCATATGTAATCACTTGCTTCTGTACTTCCTGTTGTTCTGTGTTCACACCACCTTGCTTGGTCCGGAAGCTGTGGTGATGGTGTGACTGTCTTTAGCAGAGATGTGCTCATTTCTGTAGCAAGAAAGAGACACAGTGGTTGAAAACTTCTTCTTGCCTTTTCTGTTTAGTTTGTGTGGGAGGGTAATTAAAAGGATTTGAGCAGGTCTATAAACTGCAGTGCCTGGAGCTATAGTTAAGCCAGTGGTTTGGTATATGCATTGCTCAACTACAGAGGGAGATTGAGCAGTGGAGGAAAGCAGATTTGGGCTCAGTGTCTAGGCAAGATCTAGGTCGTGCTGGTGGGTTGACACAAGTAACTGAGCGCTACAGTGAGGTGAAATCTTCCCCATAATATTGATTATGCAATCCATGGATCGTGTTGGATTCCTGCTTCTGGTCAGATTTTGTAATAGAGTGCATTTGGAATTATTTTCTGCTATCACAGTATGGCTTGGGGAAACTGTATTATCATCCATATACTTATTTGATATTTTTTCCTGATTCTTTTCAGATATAAAAATGTTTCCATGGTAGCCTTTCCTTTTTTTTCCCCAAATCATATTTCACACTTAGTCTAATCCATTCCATCCATGAACTGCTGTTTTGTAGTTTGTTGAGAAATAAAGATAAAATCAACATTTTTTATTGCATTCTATAACACTTTCTTATCCTTTCTTGGATATTCTGTAAGTTAGATTAATCTGCAGTGGGCTTTTCAAGATAAACTAATCTCTGGAAAAGGCCTGTATATCTTGAGTTTTATTTATTGTAAGGGCACCTAAAATCTCAGATACATATTCTCTGTTTCTACATATCTAAATAGATCAGTGTATGATTCCTGATGGAAAATACCTTTTCAGGAGGGTATGTTGCTGATTTAGCCCTGCCATTTTATGAGAACTCTGCCTCTGTGGTTCTGGAGAATCTCTGATCTTACTTGCTACGTTCCCTCTTGCCTGAGGATCAGCAAAGTGTTTCTTGTTCTAACATTTGGCTTCAGTGTGCTCTTCTATCCTGGTAGGCATTTAGCTTGGATTCTTCTTTGAAAGATTGCTTCCTGCTTCTCTGTCTCTCTGAACTATATTCTTTATTAAAAGTGTGTTCTAGATAAGTCATTTCTGATGCAGAGGCACAAACAACAGTCTTTTATGTTTTTCTTTTCAAGAAAAGAGGATGCTAATGGATCCATTGACACACATTTTTACTGCAGTGAAAAATGATACCAGGCTGAGACACTGCAGAGAGGTTGGAAGATTGGAGGAGAATTTAACACGAAGCAAGAAATTAGAATGAGCAGGGAAAAACAGGATTCAAGCCATTAAGGGCAAATTTAAAATCCTGATTTTAAATTAAAGAAAAAGAAAACAGGGGAGTCCAGGATAAGGAATGGCTGAGAGTTCTGAAGAAAGAAATTGAGGGTTAAGAGCTACCTTAAATCAAGAGTATCATGCACAAAAAGTAGTTCTGAGAATGTAACATCACACCAGGATGAATAAATGAAAGTGCTGTCATTCAGCACTGTAAAACTGATGTAGATCTCTCTGGACAACCTAGGGTAGAAATGGAGTCAGCTGGGTCATTGTGTCCAGTTTGGAACCATGCACTTAATGCACACCAAGAAATCAAAATTATCTTGCTGAAGTGGAGAGTTCAGGAGAAAATAGTATTGAGAATAAAAGGTTTGATCCAAGACCTGTGAAGAGAGGTTGAAATAATAAGAGGCTGATTAAGGAGCAAAAATTTTTCCCCCCTTAATTGTCTCTCTCTTTTGTGAATGAAGCATAGGGAGAACAGCTTTTTGCAAATGATGCTGAGAAGGAGCATAGGATCTCTTTCTGCATATTGCAGTGTTTTTTTTTTTTTTTTAGATTGAATACTTCTTTCAATGGACCGAGTAACATTTTATCTTGAATACATCTAATTTTAAACTTAAATAGTCCAAATCTAAAATATAAAGTGAAAATTTGAAAAAAAACTAGACATGATAACCTGGTGGATATTATTTTGCTCTAAATTAGTATTATTTTTACAGTGCCTGAAAAGCCAAATTTCAAATACCACTGGTAGTCTATACCTTTTAAAATGTCTAGGATTAGTCTGTTAAGTGAAAGTAAACTTTTGTAATGACAAATTGTGTAATGGGACAAGATCAGAGGAAATAGCCAGGGAAGAAGTTTCACAACTTGCAAGCTTCACAAGTTTCACAACTTGCTTCACAAGTTCTTTCAGTTAAATAGATGAGGATGTACATCACAGGGTTTTTAAAACTTTGTTTATAGTATGAAGTACAGAGAGATAGTGTATGTGGGATAAATGTATCTGTGAGTTATGAATTTTTATTTAATATTATAATTTTTAGATGAAATGGTAAGAGGGAGTGATAGTCCTGCACACTTTTTGCTGTTGAGTGAAAGAAATTGTAGTTGTCATGGGGAGAAGAACAAGATGTGGGTAAGTGTCAAGGCGACATCTACAGTATAGAAATATTCTGCATTGTTTTGGCATTGCTCTTTTTTAATGATGTAATTATACTACATTGATAATTCAGTACTTCTTTATAGTTTGGATTATATTAAATAGTGGCTAATAAACACACCTGAAATTAGCAGATCCTGCTAGCGTAAGAAAATCTTAATTTAATTTGTTTTTTGTTTTTTTTGACTTCAGTCTTGGTGGGGTTTTTTGTTACTTCTTTTGTTCTTAAACAAATGTTGAAATAAGCCAAGTCTAAGGTGAATGAGAAAAATTAGGTGTTTGCCAGTATGTGGAAAAAAATCTAATCAAGACAGAGGTTAATTGCAGGGTGATTCACTTGAAACTGATCCTAATGATACTGTCTTAATCAGATTGATTTTGCCTAAGCATATTTGTCGTAACTCACGTTAACTGTATTAAAATTAGTTAATGAATCCAAAAACCTGTCAGTAAGGAGGGAACTTTCAAATTCTAAGGAAGGCTCCCTCATTGCTACATGGCAGGAGGTTCTTGGTCATTGGCTTTAGCTCTTGGGAAGAATACATTGCTCCTAATAATGTCTAAATTTGATAGAAAGAGATCACTAACTGTTAAATTGCTTGGCAAGTTGAACTGGAAAGTGTTTGGATAGAGCCAAATGTGTGATCTCAGGTCTAGAGACCAATATTGTAGATTGCACTTATGAATTAGAGACAATGGTTTTGAGTTACACGAGCAGTAGCAGGGATGTAGGGGAGGTGATATTAACTGCTGTATACAATATTAATGGGCTGTGGTGAGTGTATAATGGCTAGTTTGGGGTTCCTAAGATTAGTCAGAAATAGTCTTAAGAGGTTTAGAAGAGAGCTGTAAAAATGCAGGTTCTGGGAAAGTATATCTCATTTTAGAGATTTAAGAAGCTTGTTCTGTTAAAGTGTTACTTGAGCAGTTTTGAAGATGTGAACTTTAATCCTAAATGAAAAGGCATTGGTGAGAGCTGAAAACAGACGTTTGGTAACCAAGTAGTTGAGCAATTTATCTGGGAATCATTTGTACTCTCGCATTTTCTCTTTTAATGTGTTTGAACCTCATGTATGGTTTTAGTAAAACGTGTGCCTTTTCTTGGAGAGCATGTGTGGTCCTGATGCAAGAAATAGGAGAAAGTGTGTGATCATTGGCTCACAAAGCAAAGATGGTAGTCATGATGTATTAGAGTGCAGCAAGACAGTATAGCAGAATATACACATTAGATGGAAAGAAAGCAAGGATTGCCACTGGGCTTGCAGATGGAGCTGAGACTTCATGTTGTGGCTCGGGAAACGAAGATATTACAGACTACTGCTGAGCAATCCCAGCCCAATTCCCTGTGTCCTATGCTTCTCTGGGAGCAGGCTGTTAATACACCCTTACCCAAGTCAGCCTGTTACTGGTAACACTTTTGTCGCAAACGCCATGTAAAATACAATGTATCACAGTAACAGGAATATAAATCTGTGAAATCCATCCTTGTCTCAAGGCATTACCAGCTCCTTTTCTGCCAGCCAAATGCATTTTCAGGCATTGTATTGCATCTTTTTATGCATGGTTATATTACTCCTTTCTACTTTCTAGATGGTGTGTAGATTTTTCACGTGTCGAGCTAATGGTAGAATCCTTCTGAATGAATGTTGGCTTTCCAGCTCTTCCACTGGGCAGGTTCCTTTCCAGGAAATATGCTAATGTTTTCACAAAGTTCTTTTTTTAAAAGACTGCTTTTTGCACCTTCCTTCCCAACCATATTAATATTATTGGTTTTTTTTTTTTGTTTGTTTGTTTGGGTTTTTTTTTCCTTTTTTTTTTTTTTTTTTTACCAGAGAAAAGTACTCCTTTCTCCTCTCAACTTAAGATTGTCTTAGGAAGGCAGAACTACTGTATAGCTCTCTTCTCTTGATTCATCATAGTGTAGAAATTCGCTTGTGTTAAAATGTGCTTTTTCCTGCATGTTAGAGTTGCAGCACTGGGCAAAGGTCATGTTTTTAGTGTCTCTAAATGTATGAGAATAGCTATTTACTTTATATTTCCCTTCAAGCAGATAGTAGTCTGGAATTGCAAGCTTCTGGTGGGCAGTCTTTCCATTTTGACTTGGATTGTGTCATCAGCGTTACGTGCAGTTGTGTTTGGTATGAACATAGTCTGAAGGGTGCAAGGAGATTGCTGATTGTCCGTAACTGTAGTTGAGTGACCTTACAGCTCGGAGATTTACTCACAGACCCAAAAGCACCACTCAGCACTGTGCAGGTGGTCAGTGAACACTTGCAGCAGTTGATGGTTTTTGTGCACCATCTGTGTCATGCATCCTTTCTTCTTGATTATCTTCATTTCAATGTGTTTTGGTAGTTGCTGCAGTCAAAAAAATACAGAAAAGTTATGTATGCTATTGTTATATGTTCATAACACTCCTCCGAGAAGAATTCTTGTATCTTCTGGAGAGTGGCTGAATGAAAACTGGTGTGATGAGCCACATGTATTTCATAAAGGGGACACTGAAAAGCCACTAATGAAGTTGTGGGAAGTGGACTCTTGAGTCCTCATAATTTCCTGAATGCTGTGATTTGCGTCCCACAGAGCATTGTAAAACCATTCATTAATCATAGTCAGTGACAAAGAAGGCTCTGGAATGTGAGCTGTATTGTGCACCTTTCTGTGGTTACAAGATCTTGTGAACAGGGGCCAGAATATTTACAAAAACAAGTATATGTGTGCTGTGATGGGCCACTCTTAGCAGCAGTATGACAATTAATGCTTTCTAGAATAAAGAGTAAATGGAATAAAACTTCTTCCAATGTAGCAATACTATTAGAACAGGTTCTTAAGTTATTTTGCTAAAAAATATTTTATGATCTTTGTATTTTTCTGTTACTAAACCCTTTCTATTTTAAATGAACGTTCATACTAAAAATGCTTGCACTAATTTTGTCCCACTGTTTCCATTCAAACAATTTACCTAGTTGTTTTCAGTTTGCTAAGCTACATGTTTTTGTATTATTTTATAACATTTTATCCTAGTGTTCCAGATATTCCAGGAAACTAATTTACATATACCTGAAATCTCTGTTTTTCAATAAATAATTGTTGCTGTTAATTAATACGTGCTTCTTAAAATGTGATCTGATATAAAATAATTAATCTGAATTACTAAGCTCCATTGGATGGGAAAAATTAATATTTTTGGAAGATATTTTTGGAAGTTATTTTGCAAAAACTGAAAATTTAACATTCATTCTACAACAGTGCTACAGTGTTTACTTGAAATGGTATATTTCTGAAAACTGTTCTAAAGCATACACCTGAAGTCAAAAGCCACTAAATCAGAAGTATTCTACTGATCCCTAGATTTTTCATCTAGCAGCTTGTATTTAGTTTTGGCTCTTTAGTCCAATAGCAATATTCCAGAGAATGTTGTTAGGATGTGACCAGTGAAAAATAATCTCTGAGTTTGGGAGAATTTTACAGCAGCATATATTAGAGTGGGCTCATGTTTTGGTGTCTCACTAGAGCAGGGGAGCATAGCTTGAAGCAAGGTCAAGAAAACTGATAACTTGAGCTCTGTTTAGAAAATTAGTGGAATGTAGTTCATGCATTCTAAAGACTTCAGAGAGTATTTTAACATAAGCTTTCCACCTCTTGTTCAGCTTTTTTTCTTCCACATGCCTTTTTGGAGCACTGATCTTTCAGTCTTAAACTCGGCAAATCCCTTAAATTTGGCAGAACTTGAGGGTTTTCCATTTGTCTTGTATTGTTTATTGCCTGCTCTTCATTTATTCCTTTGCATCAACTTTTTCGTAATTGAGTAACTGTAACTGTTGTAAACGTGTCATCTAGAGATGGAGTGGATGGCCAAGAGAATGGGATCTTTTCCTGGTGTGTGCCAAATATAATGAGTAGGTTTTGTGTGTTTTCCTAAAAATATATGGGTTTTCTCCAGATCTCTGTGCACTGAGACTCAAATCTCTTCTGTAAAGAAGTATCAGAAAAATTAATTGATAGCTTGATACAGAAAGTAATCAGAACTTTGATGCAATTCAGTACTCTGTGCATGTATGTGCTCTTTCCATGAAGTTGCTCACTAAGTAATGGCCAACTACTTCTGTTGCTGTCTTGTATTTCAACAGTATTTTAAACTCTGCCATTTCTTTAGACATTTTAGGAGCATGTATCCATATGCACACAGAAAATAATTAAAAAAAAAATTATCTATGCCCTTTTTAGCAGTCATAGTATGACTTCTTCTGCTTTCTGTTGTGTTCACATCTAGAGTACTTTTTCTAAAATGTAATTTATTCTGGTACTCTGCTTAAGGATGTAACTTTTTATGGTCTAATTCCTGGCCTGTTATGATGAGTAATCAAGTGTTTCTTTCATCTTACAACAGTAAGACTGTTGTGTTTATGAATTGATTATCTTTCTTCAGCTGCTAAATTTCTCAATTCTGTTTCTAAGAGTGTTCAGTGTTCAAGGCAAGAAGAATTTTACCTTTTTTTTCCTCTGTTCCTCTGGCCCAGTCCATGCAGTCAAATTGTGGATAGGATTCTAGACTTTTTTTCTCCACCTGTCATTTAATTAGACAAGATTAAGGAATGAAGTATAAAAATTTATTTTTCCTAAGCAAACAAGGAAGACAAATTATTTCATACCAAGCTAATAATGAGATAATTCATAAAATGTTGTGTTTTTTTAATATCAGATATATTATTTTTGGAATGATTTGGATGAACTGGTTAAAAAGTGTTTGTGGGAACATAATGTTTTTCTTTATCTATTGTTAGAATTGATTTCTGTTCCCCCATTTTCTTGTTGATAAGTCTCCTCAAACATTTTAAAATAATGATTCTCATTTCTAGAAAGCTCAGAACTGTAGGTTAAGAATGTTTTGGCAGTGTTTGATTGTAATGTAAACTCCATTTTCATGCCTTTTTATTAGTATCCTAACATTCAGTGTGTTTGATCTGTAATTTTTTTGGTCAAGCAGAGAATATCTGAGAGAATGGGGCAGGAGAGAAGAGTCAGCTCAACACGTAAAATATTAAAGTGTCCCAAACCAACAAACAATCAAACTAACAAAAAAAAAATAAAAAATAGAGAGAGAGAGAGAAAAAAGAAAACAAAAAAATAAAAACCTTAGCCAAATTGTTCCAAAAGTTTCTATTGCATGTGAGAAACGTTTCTCAACAGCAATACAAAATGATGACCCACATCACTCCCTGTAAATGTGATTCCTTCACAGGTTACACCTTCATCTTAGTTGACTATAGCTCTGTACTAGGATCAGATCCTTTTGATTGCATATATAGAACTGACTTCCTCGTGTAACTGATGCTTATGTTGGTCTTGACGCCAGGAAACTGGAAGGTGATGTACTTAATGGAACATTATTTTACCAGAATTCCAAAGATGGTCTTTGAGTTAAAAGATCTCTAAGTTTAACTCCTGTTAAACACAACCATGAAAAGAGTTACTGGATGTGTGTTCAACTATGGTATGTTGAAGAAGAGCCAATGCAGAGGTGACCTTATCAATAAACTATAATTAAATTGCCTGTTTTTGGCAACACTGTTCAACAATTGCTTTTAGAAAAATGAAATTTTGGGGAGAAAAGAGAAACAGGTTTTTTTTTTTTTTTTTTTTTTGTGAATTTGTAGCTCCATAATGGAATAGAAAAAAACAGAATATATGGTTATTTTTTGTAATGGTAACAGTGTAATGCAAGGTTTCATCTTATCCTGCTCAAGGGCCTGTGCTGGGTCATGTGTACTTCATCATAAGAATAAATTGTCTGGAAAATAGAGTCTCTTGAGCGTTTCTGGATAGAACCTATATAGGACACTTCAGCATTGTATTTATGACCAAATAATCTTGGCATAATGTTTTCATTTTAATTATTTTTGTGTGTGTGTGCTTCTCTAATATAGACGGGGAGTGAAGGAAGTTGGAAGTGAGTACCTATTGAGATTTGGGAAGAGTTCTTCCTGTGGTCATGTATTGGATAAAAAATTGTGAATGGTACTAAAGGAACCTGTGCGTGTAGCATTCCATGAAGATACATGGTATGTGTTACTTGGTACAGTGTGTCTAGTAATGGATCCATTTAAAGCAAATCAGGGTTGTGTGGTTTTCTTTTAAAATACCAGTGTTAAATTTTTGATCACCTTTTGAAAGTCTTAGACTTTCATCGTCATCTTAGACCAACATTACTGTAAAAAACAGGGTATACTATTAGTATATTTAAAATACATATTCCATTGCATGCTGTTTTAAAAAAGCTTAACTTCTTGTGTATGGCTGAAATGAATAAAGATCTCTAAGCTCAACTCTGGATCCAAATTATTTATTTATCTCAGGAAGCAGCTGTGTAAATCACAGTGAGATAAACACAGTGTATGAGATTTCTCTTCCATCAGTTGTTGCATAGAGAGTTTCTCCTAGGGAAATCTTATGAAATCAATTAATAAGTCTTTAGACTATTTATAAGTGATGTTGTATAGAAGTAGGAAGTGGTGGTTCTCTTTATATGTCATTAGGGAACCTTTTTGTAGTGTTATATATTTCTAGGAAATAATGAGTAAATGCTTACAGCCATAAATTGTATGCTTACCACTCTGTTGTTTTTCAAAAGAAAACAAAAATATTTTGCTACATATCTGGTATTTGAAAATTAGCTAATTTTGCTAATAAACACATCCTGGGCTAGTGCAGTAACAGGATGTGAAATTTTCTAATAGATGTCTGGTTATTCTTGACTGTCTTTCCCTCAATATTCCTGTCTTTAATATTGATTTGAAATATATTTAGTAAGTACATAGCAAAATTCATCTCGCTGTCATATTCTGGTAGCTGTTTTTTAAAGTTTCATTTATTTAAGAAAGCTTGCATTAGTTTTAACCTCCTGTTATAAGGAAACTGATGTCCATCACCACTATGCTTTGGAAAAGTGAAGGTTATGTTGTGAAGTAGAATATCTTGCAACCAGACCTGTAAATATTTTAAACTGCTAAAGAATTCTACTGACTAGCAAAAGACTTATCATTCATTTGTGTTGAACAAACACTTTGGTAGTGAGAGGCAAGATAGCAATGACAGTAGTAATTAGTGGCACTGCTCTAGGTGCAAATGAAAGGCACAGCATTCTTGTTTAACCTTGGTGTATAGTTTATTGAAGGAATTTATCACTTCATTTTGTTCTGAAGTTAAAAAGGAGAAATGTTATTGAAAAATTTTGCACACCTTCTGCAAGAAATTCAATGTGAATGTTCCTTCTGCCGTACAAGCTGTTTAACTTCATCAAGGAAAAGGCTAAGATTTTACTCCAAATAAATGTAGTGGCTGCTACTAACAGTCTTGAAATCGTTTATGGGGAATTAGTCAACACCTGAAAAGGTGGCTGAACAGACCATGAAACTTATTTTCAGATGAGCCAGTTATAACATTTTCAACCTCAGGTGATGTTATTATTATTGCTTAGCATCTTAAAAACTGGACACCAGTGTGTTCATATTGGTATTACATTTCAAGTTGGTGCCTTTATGAAAAATCTGAAAACAGCAAATGTATGTCATCCAAGATTATTTAGGTTTATATTAAATTTGAATTAACTGTGATTAGAGGAGACAGAATTAGAATTGCATCTGAAATACTGTAATTATATTTTGATTCTCTTGTCTTTGCAAACAAGTCGATATTTGCAAGTTATAGAGGTTGAGAAAAAGGAGATTGCAAAATACAGGTTATATTGCAGATTTTAAATCTGTAAAATACAGATTGAATTTTACAGATTTAAAATTTACCATTGTTTACAGATTGTAAAATGTAGTCAGAATTTTGATGGCTGTTTGATTCAGTCTTTATGAAAGCATATTAATATGCAGCAGGCAAAAGCTGCTGGAGGGCTGGTATATCTGAAAAGTTCAATTGAGCATAAGGAATCTGTTCTGAAGTAAGAATTCCAGTGCTAGTTATGTTGGTAGTATTGTGTAGTGATGGATGGAGTGCAGGGAGAAAATAACTTACCACTTTATCAGTGTTATTTGTCCAATTTTCAGTCCATGTTTCCCTATATACTACACTTCTGGAGTATCTGAATAGCAAACATAAAGAATTTTTAAAATTTAAAACATATAGTTCCCTGAACTTTGAAAACATGCTTTAATATTATCTAAATGTACTTTTGCTCCCCTCTGACTTGAAATGTAATGCTTTATGATTGCGTATATTTTAAGTGAAGTCTCTGGGTTTTGATGTTTTGGCAATCTAATTCTTTTCCTCTGTATAATGTGGTTAGAAAATGGGTGAGGCACTATTGTCCTGAGAATGTGATGTTGCTATTCTGTGGGCTTTTCCCCTCTCCAGAAAGTGTATTTAGTAAATAATTAATTTATTTGACATCAGTTACAGAAATATATGTAAATGAAAAAAAGGAAAAATGAATAGCTTTCCTCTGAACTGATGATTGGATCTGAAACGATTAGCAATAATTGAGACCAGTTTTCAGAAAATGAAAACGTTTGAAATCACATCGGTAGTATGGGTTTGTGTTTTGTTTCTGAGAATTCTCCTGTATTGATTGCAGCTGACACTTTGGATGTGTATGGGTGCTTCTGTGAACGCTGGTTGTAGGATCAGGCTCTAAGTTAGGGGTGCAAAGCAGGAACAGTAAGTCCTTTGAATACAGAAGGACTTAATTATACCAGCAGCAGCACGTGACGCCCTGTGAGCACTTGTTTATTACATGGTTCTGAAAAGTGCAGTCTGCCTGTGTTTTAAGTAGTCCATATACAGATGAGTGGTGAGGTTCCTAAGTTTAAACACGAACACATGCACAGATTTCATTAGGATATAAAAATCACATACAATTACAAAATTTCTTCAATCTTCTTTTCCTAATAGACTGCTTTTTGGAGCCTTTAACTGTGTTTGTCCTAATAATCCTCTGTTAGTTTATAGAAGAACATAGTAATCTTTGCATTTACAAAACTTGTTGTTGGGATTTTAAAATAAATTTTTTATGAGGGATGGAAAGCTCTCTGATTAGAACAAAGTTACAGACAAAACACAGTAAGTTTGTTTCTTCTAAGCTCCAATACTGATTGTTTTATAAACTACAGGTAAAATGTTATGTTTCATGTTTTAGTTTACCATCCAAGTATCTTTCATAACTTTTTTTTGGTAGAAATGCTTGTCTCATCTTTCTCCATTTTCTCATGACTGGTCACACATTGTGACTTCTTTCTTTCTATGTTTTACTGCTGCTTTTCATAAAAAAAAGTGTTTGAGAGAAAGCAATCTTAAAAGTAAAATTTATTTTCTCTGTAATGTATATTTAATGTGTATTAACATTGACATTGGTAAGGCTTAGTTTTGAAAAAGTTTTCCCTAAATACTCCAGCAGTATGGGTTTGTTGTATATCTGCAGAATTCAGCTCTTGCTACCTACTTCTAAATGTGTACACATGCACTGTACCATTCCAGCCCACTCCCAAATAATTGCTTTTGAAATTCTTGCTGTAAAAATATTCTCCCTAACCGGTGCTTCAGAAGTTCAAGTTTATTATATTAGATATGTTGAAGACTCTTAAGAACAGTATCAGAGCTCTATCAGAATAGGCTGAGTTCTGTAGCACTGTTTATTTACTGTATTTTGTTGCAATTTTCTTCACTTATTTCCTTCACTTACTGAAGGAATAACCATGCCTACATAAGATCCAGTCAGAAAAAGTCAGATTTAAAATCAATGTGGTCGGAGCTTTTGTCTGCAAAGGCTCCCTGTCCTACTCAAATGTCAGTAGCAGTTACCTGTAGAAGTGGAAGCAAGCAGCCATGACCCTTCTAGCTTACTTTCTGAGCTTCCAGGACTTGGGTTGTTCTAAGACAGATGCAGTATAGTATCCACGGATGGATTTTTGTAGAAAGAATATCTAAGTCTGCTGTCTTTTACAAATCAAATTCTTTAAACTCAAAACATTTTAATTACAGTGAATTTCACAATCTAGTAGCTCCTTCTGAAAATCCTAATATTTTACATCAACCAGGTCTCCCTAATTCCATGCTAATTTAGTTTATAAAAGTTAGTCACCTTCCGAGGCATGACATCCCTCAGAAAAACAATGTTCTTTATTTCCTGGCATCTGGTGTTGATTGATGTGCCTATTCTTTCTGATGAGTATTGTAGTTTCCTAGCTGCAAGAATGCTTCTGTCATCTTCTTTGTGAATAAAGATTTCAAGGTAGGCATTGAAAGTTCCTTCTAGTAACTGCGAGTGCATTTATTTCATTTAACTTTCCCGCTGTAGTCCTGCATTTCATGTGCTGTAATAATAATCTCAAACATAATTTGCACTTATGGCATCTGTGTCAAGTCTTTCAGTTCCACTGTGCTTTAAAAATATTTGCTATAGCTTTTATGCGTGTCAGAATTGGCTTCTCAAAACTTCTGTAGGCTTTAGTATCTTCTAATTAAGCTTCATCACCACCTCTCTGCTTGGTTTATGTGTGTCATGGGGAGTAAAAACTTGGTCATTGATATTTTACAAAGCCGCTTAAATTGTACTCCACAGACTTCTTTTCGGCTGCTTCTGGTGATTGTGTCACCAGCTCCTTCCCAGCGTTTTCTAAAAGACCATCTAGTTTTCTAGTTCTGTCTTTATTCTCAGCAGTCATTTCACCACAGAGCATTCAGTAGCGTTAAACAGCTTGTTATCTTGTACAGGTGATATTTTATACCTTACTGTATAACCTGCCTTCTGTCCTTTAGAATTCCTGGTAGTCTCCACCTAAGAAGGATGTCGGTATCATCTATTTATGGGACCATTTATTTTGTCAAAGTTTTCTTGAGGTCCCCTTTTCTTGGGAGCTGAGTGTGCTCAAAGTATTAAAAAAATTGTTTGTTGTACTTATGTGTAGATGTGGCACTTCGGGACGTGGTTTGGTGGTGGCCTTGGCAATGCTGGGTTAATGGTTGGACTGCATGATCTTAGAGGTCTTTTCCTACCTAAAAACTCTTATGATTGTATGAATCTACTTGTCGGTCTATAATATTTTGTTTTTAGCAAAACGAACTTCAAAAACCATTGTTTCACTTAAGTTTCTCATTTGCCTACCTCTGTGTAGATAATCATGTGTATAATGCAGCATGATAGGGTAGCCCCTGCCTTCTAATTACTGCTGCCATTTGTTATCTTCATTTGCAATTTTCAAGTGGGGGAGCAGACTGATTTTCTTGTTCTCTTGTTGCTTTTTGATTTTGTGAGTAACTTAAGGGCTAGAGATGTAGATCCTTTATGCCCCCCTACCTTGTGGAACTGAACTCTAAATGCCATCCAGACTTTCCTTTAAATTACTAGGAAATTCCATCCTGAGACTCAGTTTGCTAAAGCAGGATTGCTTGCTTTAAAAAGAATACAAAGATTTATAAACCAAAAGCCTACTATCTGTTTTTGGGCCCTAGCCAGACTCGAGTAAAAAAGAGTTTGTGGAGTGTGTGTGACTCTGCTAGGAGGTAGCTCAGAACCATGGAGAGCTCTTTTAAATTCCAGTATGGGGAATAATGGGCATCCTTGATGTTTTTCTTCTTACTGTTGCTAAAATTAGCCTGAGCTATTCAGAAGTGAAGGAAGCTGAAGGGCTAGAAAAAGCCTACACTGAGAGTAGGAACAAGACTGTAATACCTATACTACTTATAAAAGAGTAGTTGGAAAAAGCCTAACTTGCAAGTTAAGGAATTGTGTGATATTGCTGTAAAGCAGTTAAACATAGGAGCTGCTGGCTATGATAGTCACATCCTTATTATATCATGTTCACCACAAAGGAAAATACTGCTTTTCTCACAAATAATGAATTTATACACAATTATTCTATGAAGGAAATGGCTTTCTCTGTGGCTGTGTAGGTTTACTTAGGAAACAGTAAGAATAATACAATTTTAGGTTTTTCCTACACGTGCTTGACTTCCAAATTGATTCATATGGTGATATAAAATCCTGTATTCTGTTACTTATTATCAGTCTGGAATACTTGAATGGGATTTCACTAGAATTACCTTCGAGAACTTACCCAAATTTAGCTTTTAAGTCTTCTGTTACTCTAACGTACTAATATTTCTTTAATAATTACAGACCTTACATGGAAAATGAATTTAAAATCTTATCTTTAGAATGTTTACCTTATAAAATAAGGTATTCTTTGGTTAAAAACATCAAGCTTGCTTTAATTGCTGTAGAAAAATTATATATATCTGGGCACAGAGACACAAAAATCCCACCTTACAAATAAAAGAAAATAGCTCACTCATTAAAGCTGATAGTTGCTAACACTCGCCATGGTTTGACAGCAAATTTATGCATTAGGGATAGTTGTTATGAATAAAAATGGTAATTCTGATTAACAGTGTAAACTTAAAGTATTAAGTTTAAAAGGACATAACAGGAGCTAAGCAAGAAGCTAATACTTTCAAAGGTGTTTTAAACTCAGCAAGTTTTAAACTCACCTCTCATTTTTCCTTAATAATGTGTCATGCCAATTTTGAGAGGAAAAGGTATTGGCAGCATTTGTGTGAGGTTTTGACTTGCAACTTCATAGCTCTGTTTTATTCTTAGCCTTACTATTGTACAAAGTGCTCTGAGTTTTTCAGTTCCTTCACTTTTAAATAAATGAATAGATTTTAGATCAGTGGTACACTTGAGCTATGGTGATGGTGAGGATCACATGCAGAAAGCAATCAACTTTTGGTGGCATGGAGCTCTACAAAAGCTGTAAACCAGTGTAAGTTAGACAGCATGAACCTGTATGCTAATGCAAGTAAATTGCTTCCCATAATTGAATTAGCTCATTAGGTGTCTTTTTTGATGCTTTTTAGTGTGTAAAGTACTGTATCCCAAGTAAAAGAAAACTGGAGTGCCAAGGGAAATTTTTGCAGGCTGAGATTCACATATTTTGGCACAGTGGAATTAAAGTTAAGGCAGATGCTCCTTTATCATATGGCAGTATTACTATTTGCAATCCACACTAAATTTTGTCTTGCTCTAATAAAAGTACTGCATAAAACATGGTTCAATTTGAACTAGAAAATGGTGATAAAAAAGCAAATCTGATTATTTAGTTAATGATCCCATTTGACATTCTTTCCCTGATGTGGCCCGCTCAAAACTGTATTCCAGCATTTCTTTCAAATCACCCAGTCTCCAAGCCTGCCATATATAAGAAGAAAGTCTTTTAGCTCAGTTCTGTGACTGTTTATTTTTTCCCCCCCCAGCATCTGAAACCATATAGCCTTCACTATGCTTTGATTTTGCAAAACCTCCTGGTTGCAAATATCAGTTTTCTTATGGCTGCCAAGTGTCATGCATTTTTGCATAACTATTACAAACTCAGCAGCTCTCTCATCTGCCTGTCTTTCATCTTGATTTATAAACATCCAGCTGAGTTGTGAACAGACTGATGTTAAGTTTCCTGGTTATTAGATTTTTGCATGTTGCTTTGATGCCAGCCAAAAGAGAAAAGATCTTACCTCTGATCTTGCTTCTGATGTTTGCAGCCATTAAGGAATGACGTGGGGAAGTAAGTGCAAAAGAAAGGAAAGTTTAGTGGAGCGCTTCAGCAGAAACAAGAACGGAAAAGTCAAATATTACCTTAAGGTTGTTTTTTTTCTCCCTCTCTGTTCCTTTCCCGGGGCATCCAGATTATTCTACTGATAGGAAGGTGCACTTTCCCCAAGAAGAGGCAGCTGTACTTTGGTCCCAGATGAGCACTGAAACGGGAGGCAAATGTTCTATTAAGTTCTGTTAAGAAAGGGATGCACCATTTCTGTTTCTTAACTCTCAAATGACTAATGCAGGGCAGAAAACCCTCTTCTGTCCAGCTTCTTGATTCAACTACTATATGTTTTTGAAAGCATTTTTGGTGCTTTAATTAAAAGGGAATAAGCAATTTGGAATCCTTTACTTAATGAAATAATCTATTTCCGTGCCTGTTTCCTTTATCTGTTTTGCACTTACGTGTTTAGGAGCTACTTTCTCCTACCTCATGAGCCATATTTATCCAGGTGGAACTCCTAATCTTCAGTTTTTTTGTGTTTATTTGCAAGTGTGCGAACAATCAGTGTCACAAATTCTTTCTTTTTATAACACATAAGTTATGTCCTTCTAACTTCCATAGTCTGTTCTTTTACTTCATTGCTTCCAAAGATTCTCTTCCTGTTTTTTTTTTTGGAATGAGGCTTCTGCAAGGATTATCAGTAGATTATTAACTTACTACTGTGGAGGAAGATCATGCTTCATGTTAGAGGCTTGAATTTTTATTATTCATCAACTGTGGTTTTATTAGAATAGGGTTCTATGGAGTCAATACAGTAAGTAAACAAGAGAAAATAAACCTTTGCTATCGTGTGATTGTCCTGTTCATTTTCTGAGGTGATTTTTATCTTACAAAGACATTTCATTAGTTCAGATTAAACAAAGGTAACTTCTCACTTCACTGTGCTTCTGGTTAATACATTATCCTAGTAGTTTAAAAGGATTGTAAAAGTGAAGACAGCTTTATCCATTGCTTATTAAAATGAATCCATGTATGTAATTTCCTAGGAGGAGTGCATTGTTTCTGTAATTGACTATTTTATCATTCTAAAAGAAGAATCACCAATAAGTTTTTCTCTGTTTGACAGAAAATCTTGTATGTTTGTCAAGTACGCTGCTCTTTTTCTTTTAAGGTACAATTCCCTCTTTTGTTCAAAATTACATTGATTTAAAAAAAAAAGAGAGAAATTACAGTATCTTTTTTGAAGCTTTTAAATGTAATATGTTACAAGAACTGTGACCGCTTATATTTATTACTGTATCTAATATGAAGGAGTGCTTATTATTTTCAAACTGTATTTGTTGCTGTTGATGTACTGTTGATTCTTTTATCTAGTTTGGAAAAGTAATTACTTCTGACTAGATTCCTAACTCCTGATAAACTCTTTCAAGGTCAGTGTTCTATGTATAGGTTTAGCTTAAAAGCCCCCAAGTGCTGTGGGTATGGACTCCTCTGAGCCACTGCTGTTGTGATAACTGAACCATTAGGTGTTCATGTAGCATAATTTTGAGGAATATTTGGTCTCTGATACTAAAAGTACTTAAATTGGTGTTTTGATAGTTTGCTTTTTATCTCTGACCAGAAGCTATGTAGTTGAAGTAGGATTAGTACTTAACTCCATTGTGGTTTTTGTTACTGTGTGTGTGCTTCATTTTTTTTTTCTTCCAGTAGAAATAAATTTAGTAATTACAGGGGCATAGGACCCTGAATTTGCCATAATTTTTATGTGGTTCACCTTAGGCGTTCTCCATGTAATTAGCTCTTCAAAGGAAACCAAATGTTTTTTAATTGAAAAAGTGCTCAGTTTTATTAGAGTAACAGTTAGGATAATTAACACTTTAAGTTTTGCAAACTCAGTGAATAGGGAAGAAAGAAGAAAAGGGAAAAATTTTTTACAAGGTTTTTTCTGCCCACATTGTCACTGTGAGTGTAGTGTTGCTTCTACTTGCTCACAGTTAATTCAGTGCCTTCAAGCCTTGATCTGCATGAAGAAAGCTTATGTTTCTTTGAGAGATAGCAGGAATTCCCTTGAAATTTTGGAAGTTGTATTCTTTTGCTATGGAATACTTTTAAAGAGCTGTTCAAATTATTTGTATTTTGTTTTCTCCAAATTTCCAGATCTGTGATTTTTCCAGTGATTATTCCAGTGACTTTTAGAATTTTGATTGAAAGAAAATTCTTTCCAAGGTTTCCTTAACTTACTCATAATTTTTATAAATGACAAAATATGTGAGATAATATATGAAGAGTCTTCTATTAATTTTATTAAAATTAATGTTAAATATTCTATCTTGGATTTTATTTTTTATTTCTTTCCATTTCAAAGTTTTGCCTGATATTTTGATCAGGGAGTAATGCTTAGAGATGGGTAAACAATTATTTGACAAAACTGCTAAATGGCTGAACTGCTTTAATTGATTATGCAGATTTATATCTTTCATTCAACATGTATAACATCTTCCAGCTGCAAATTTGATGGTATCTGTAAATATTAATGAATCAACTTCAAACATAATTTTGAAGTTGGCAAATATTAACAAGGGAAATTGGGGCCTGGTGAGACTGACTTGTATAATGTACTCATAAAATCAATACAAAGACTAAAATATTCTTTCATTTAGTTCTTTGGTTGCTAGATCACACTGTATCTTAATCTAGATATAATGAAAGATGGTAGTTAAAAATATTCTGATTGAGTGATTGATCTTTGTGGATAATCTGTCATTAGCTAAATAACAAGTAGAAAATGTGGTATTTTAAAAGAAAACATTAGATTCTTGCTCACAGTTATGATGAAGATAAATCAAAAGGAAGTTGTTCTTACAGAATGTGAAATTAAAGGGATTTCTTTTTTTCTTTCAGTTACTAATTTCACTGACTGCCGGAACAGTGGAATTAGATGTCAACCTCCAACCTCCATGATGCAGTTGTGTTTCCTTCCTTCTGTCAGGGACAGGGTAAGCCGTTCTTCATACGTGTTGTGAAGTTAGGATTTTTTAAAATGTACTGCTATTTATGTGACTGATAAAATACATTGTATGTTTGCATGTTATGCCTTTTAGAATAATATTTTTTTACGTACCAAAAGCTGTAAAAGTTATTTTATTTCATGGAATCACATCCTAGCTGGCTTTAGGAAGTTTCTTTGGGGATCTTCCAGCCCAATCAGTGATCAAGGTAGGGTTGATTGGAGTGCATTGCCTGGGTCTGTGCCCAGACTCCTGGGATGAAGGCTTCACTGACACTTTTTGCTGCACTTTCACCAGTGTGACCATGTCATATACTAAATACACGGAATTTATTCCAATGTAACATGTTGTATAAAATAAGCTATCATGGGAATTTTTAATAATGAATTTATTTGATCATGAAAAAGAAACAACTGCAATTGTCCTGCAGATTTATTTTTCTAGATATTTTGAATCAATCTTTTCTACTTTCTACTTTTTAAAAAATTTTGCCATCAAGCATTTGTATTTATTGTAACCACTCTTTTTTTTTTTTTTTTTGAGGAATAATTTCCATTAACATCTGATTGATTTATTGATCTGAAATTTCCTAAGTATGTGGATTTTGGTTTTGTGGGATTTTTTTTTGTTTGTTTTGGCTTCATTTTGTTTTGGTTTTGTTTCTGTTTTTTTCTTAATGGTGGATATTTAGACTTGGGAGGGATAAAAATCCAGAAATTACCTGGGTAATTTGTACCATTTTGAACAGCAAGGAGATAATGTAAAGGAATATAATAAAATAGAAAGTAATATTAGAAATTATTTTGGGTTGGAAGAACTAAGACCTTGTTCAGTGCTTCAAAGTTTATTATTCTTGATAACAGCCCAGGTATTTGTCGTAGTTAGGGGTCACTGATAGAGGAGGAGGAGGAGGCTTATCGGACATAATTTCATACATTCCTTAATTACTTTCCTACATGATTCTGATTGAATTTAGACTTGTGAGGAAAATTGCACTTATTATTCTCTCAGCTTCAGTTTTTCCGCTACACACCACCTTAAGAACTTGAAAAAAGCAGTAGCCACCTTGGTTTGGTGATCTCTGTCATGTCTTTGCTGATCATCAGTCTTTTTAGGGAATTTATTGATGCTACTTTGGTTGAAAATGCAGCAACTCTTGAGCTGTTGATGATCTCTTAATTTGTATTCTATATGTGCTCATCCTGTTGATTTATTTTGGTTGCATCAGTAAATATTGACTTCCTAAGAGAAGAGTAAATTTGGCACAAGATTACTAATTGGTCATTCTGAATATTTGTCTGTTTATTCCTCTGCCTTCCATTCTGAAGGTGTTTTCATTTCAAATTTTCACAAAGCTGTTTTCAGGTATAAAATGCCTGTTAAATTGAAAATAGTTTCTGGGCTTCTCAGCTGAGCATTTTACATCAAATACACACTATAAGCTCTAAAGCAATACCAGAATCTTCCCCTACATTCCCCGGCTTTGAATGTTTTGTCTGTATTATGTTTTGTATTGTGCTAAAGCTTCTAAATGAATCTTCAGACGACTCTTCTCAAGTTGATAATCTTGCTTTTAGACTTGAGGTTTTAATTCCTAAAGTCCTATTAATTTACCTTCATAATCTCTGTAAGTCTGAAAAATCATCTAGCTTCTACATTCTGTGACAGAACCTCTTCAGTGAAATCTCAGGAAGGATAAATCACATTGTGTCTTTCTCCAAAGCTTGTTCTGATTGGTTAAGTTTTTGTTTTCTAACCAAATGAGTGGACCTGGAGCTTTGACACACTTAAGGAAGTCTCTCAGTACCACCTCTTCTTCTCAAATGTTTAATTTGGAAGTAATCTGCAGATTGTGTCAGATGCATAGACCATATTTATTCATGCACAAGTATAAGAGAATATCATGCAAATTGCTCAGAGCAGTCTGTACAGATATAAAATTAGACTTGTACAGAGAGAAACACTAGTAAGGAGGGAGCTGTGGATGTGTAAGTAAATAGTGAGTGAGTCTAATGATTATGTCTACTTATGGCCTCTGATATATGTGAATAGAAGTTAAGAAACAAGAAGTAAATTTCTACAATTATTAAGTATATGTATGGAATACTACGAATTGTATGTCCTTGTTCCAGAAAAAAGAGGAAGTGGATAGTTTTTTTGGGGAGAAAAAATATAACTAAACCAGTGAGCTTGACTAGGAAACTAAATGAACTTCATTTTGGATACTTCTAGAACACAAACATTGTTCTGTCAATGTGTTTCTGTTCTCTGGTTGAAGAAAACAATAGATATAATTTGTATGTTAATAAAGGTAATTAAAGAGTTATAGATGAATGAAATGCTTTCCAAATTGTTTCCAGTCACGATTCTAAAAATGTTTGCAACTAAATGGGAAAGGTCTCTTGGGATTGATATATATGAATGTTAGAATTAGAAATAATTACCAGTCCTGGCTTGATCACAGTAGTGTGCAAAGCATGGAGAAAAAATTCAAAGAAATGATGGTTAACAAAGTAGAGGTACATATAAATGGGAAATTAGATAAATGCAGCATAGATTTGTTATCAAAGATTTTTTGATCTGTGTTATTTTGGGTGTACTTACTAACTGTTTCACTGGGGTCAAGTTCCAAATGAAACACAGATGGGGAGAAAATGTGTATGTATCCCTTTCAGCATTTCTTGGCACATGGAAAGTTCTGTATTGAGTGAGAGAAATTGTGGATGAAAAATAGAATAATTTGTTGGAAAAGGAAATAGCTGAAGGGATGAAGTGACAGGGACTTGTGCTGCAAGGAAGAGTATCAACCTGGAGGAGAGACCCTGTTATTGCAGTGGATTACATGTGTTATTCATCTTGGATGTTTTCACTAGTGACAATGTCACAAAATATAATAGTTTATAATGAAATATAGGTCACAAAATAGAGTAGGGTTCTGATGGGGTCAGAAAAATGTACAAGAGTTTTTTACATGGTATACTGCAGTGGTAGAATGGGATAAAGTGTAATAACATAAAAAGGATGAAAAATAGGAATTTCTGTATATAAGATAGGAGCTTGTAAATTTGAAAAGAGATAGATGCAAAAAGGTTTGGATATATTATGTCCTTGTAAAATGGTTGCTGACTGCCAGAGCAATGTGGCCATGAAAAGAGAAATCCTGTTTTGGGATACATCACTCTAGGCAGGTCCAAGAGGGAAAAGCAAGTATTCGGTTCATATGAGACACCAGCAATGCCTTGTGTTACATGCATTTACATTGAATTTTGATTCAATTACTGTGTAAGTCTTCATAAAGAATGCATTGCATACACCATGAATAATATTTGTAAGGTTTGCTTATTTTTATCAAACACTACAGAAGGATTTACTTGTTCCTTTTGTCCTTTGATCCTTAGTTTTATTTTAATATCCTAAAAGGATTATTTCCTTAGGCTCTAATCCTTTGTCAGAGGCTGTGCCATCACATGATTCTTAAATAGGGACTGGAATCAGAAAGTTGGTTTTAATTTTCATTTTTATGAGAGCACAAGAGGCTAACATTACTTAGAGTAGAATACTTTCCTAAGAAGGTAATTTTTGTTAGTGAAATATTAAAAATATGAAATCTTAAAAATACTAGTTTAAGTTTACTTTTAAGGGAAACTGACAATGTTGTGAGAGTTCAATCTAAGTTGTATGTCTGGTGTAACATACTTTTTGAGTGTTTCTCAGTTAGTGGTAAGTCATTGTGATAGCTCTTAGAGTGGAATGAATTTCATGTTTTGTACATTGTACAATTTTAGGTGATGTACATGCCTTAAATATAGTCCTGTATATGTTATCTATAGTGATGTGTGTGTTTTACTTTTTGAGTAATTTTCTCCTTTTCAGCTTACATAAGGTTCACTTTTTTCCTAGGCCGGTAGGTGGTTGAGCCAAAAGTAGACTTGCTTGGTTTGCTTTGAATTTAATCTAAAATAACTTGAAACTGTACATTGCCAAGAAAAATCATAATGCTATTCTGAGGCCGTAATTCTGTAGGAAGCGAAAATACACAAGGAGAAAATATACACTGCGTCACTGAATTTACTATTGAAAGCATGTTTGAAATAGTACATGAAAAAGAACCTTATTTAAGCCATAGAAGATGCCCTTTCATTTGAAATTATATAGTATTGAGCTATTCAATTTTTTAATTCTTAAGTACCTTTTAGGACTTTAAAATAACTTGAAGGTTTTGTGGGAGCAAGATGAAGAAAGGTAGTATTTTTTTTCTTTTTTTTTTTTTTATTAATCATTTTTGCTACAGCAAAATGACTTCAACATGGATGCACATTATTTCTCATTAAGGTATTGGTGCTATGCTTCATTTAGTTGTTTTCACTTAGTCATTCAGTGCATTCCATTGCAGCAATGTTGTTTTTTAACCAAATTTTTCCTGTTAATTTGGCAACAAAACATTTTCACATTCTTACAATCAACTGTGGCTTACATGTGTAGTATGCACAATTTGATTTCCCAGTTAAGGCTTGAAGCAGACCCTTATTTTAGGTAAATATTCTTTCTCCTCTTCATGGAGTCTAAATAAGTTTGTGACAGTAACCACATTTTCTGTGCTGTGCACTTACAATGAATAAATTTTAACTTGGGTTCCTTTCTCACAGTGCTATTTTTCATTCAACTGATGCATTGAACATTATGTATTCCCAATGATTTATGGTAGCCACTACTTACCAGATCTATTTTGTTTCATTAGATAATGCTGCACATTTTTAGTGACTTTTTGTAATAAACCTACAAGATTCAATTAAACCTGAAAAATAGCTTACTGTACGTGATGCTTTCAACTCAGCATTTGCTTTTAATATTATTTCATTCTTATTCTACAAAACCTTTTCCTCATATTGGTTTGAAGTCTTTAGTAGCTGAAGTAAAAAATCAATTTGTAAGGAGCGATAGAGAACTTCTACATTTAAAACCAAAAAGCATTCATTTTAATCAACATGAGTGTGCTGTTTATTTCTCATTATGTTGAGAAAATTTTATAGATATCTGTAGTCTCTTCAACTTGTTTCTCACGGAACCAGGAGACCTTTTCATTTTGTATATGGAAGATTTTGCACCGTTAATGTCATACCAAATTGGTTTATTTCATGGCAGCTAAAAGTTGTGTCTTTACAAGCACGCATTGAGGGATGACTGAAAGTTACCAATATCACTGTGGCATCTGCAGTCCCACACTGATACTGACATTAAAGCTGGCTTTGATTTGCTATACTAATGGAAGCTACTGCTTCTACTGGGCTTTCCCTTTCCATCCATACCTAGCACCTGTGACTGGGATTTCTGTGGTTGCTAGCTGGGCTCTTAAAATGGGAGATGATTTATCTGAGGGATACTGTGTGTAGTGATGAAATTTGTTAAGAAAATTAGCTTGAAAGAGTGCTCTAGAGGTGCTGGGAAGAATAGAGGAACACATTCTTTTTCATATATCCAGGGTAAGCCTTTTGAAAGAGATGAGAGATTTTTTTTAACATTATTTTAAAGAGCAACATTGCAAGAATGTAGTCAACCATTCTCAGGATCCCCTAGAAAGGAAACAAGAACTATTCTAAAACTGAAGGAAAAAAATTAGCTAATTACCAATATGCTATGTAATGTATTTATACCCTGGAAAATGCAAGTTTAGGGGTAAATCTAATCAAATGTAAGACAAGAAATCCTGGTAAATCTCAGGGGATAAGTAACTACTGAATTAAAATTCATGGTTTTCTCTGGTAAAATAAAACTAACATAATATTCTCAGATGAAGGACCTTCACTATATAATTATAGCATAAATTTATAATAACACTAACAACTGCTATTTAGGTACTTTTCTGTCTCCCGCTTAATAAAATATATTTATTGTTACTGCTCTGCCCCACCTTTTAAGTTTGGTGGACTCTTATTTAGATGTTCAGTGTCAGATGGTGTTAATAGCCATGTTATGATCCGTGAGGGGTTTGAATTGCTGCATTTGTGGGCTGCTGCTGTGGGGTGTTTTTCTAACTCAAGTCTCATACTTTCAATCTTGGCAGTCTTGAATTTAGTTTACAGTATGAAACCTCATGAACAGCTGTGGAAAATTAAACAAGTATAAATATTGACATTACGTCTTGACTTTGTCAGGCAGATAGCTGTGGCATATGTGGTGTCTGCATGTGGAGATCTTTCAGAAACCAGGGACAAGCTATAAAAATTGAACAGTTTTAAAAATCTGTTGATTTTTCCTTTGTTTTGATTTATATAAAGATCTTCTGTGAATTTTGAAATAATTAATCACAGAATATAGAATGGTTTGGTTGGAAGGAACCTTAAAAGATCATCTAGTTCCATGACCAAGGATGCCACTAGAACAGGTTGCTCAAAGTCCCATCCAGCCTGGCTTTGAACTCCTCCAGGGAGGGCACATCCAGGGACACTGGATATCTTGTCCCTAGAATGTCAAATACTTTGACAAAATGTCAAATACGTTGACATTTTGCATCTCCAGAACAGTATGAAATAAAAGAATTAGTGTGAAAACCACATTACAGTACAGAGTTGATAGTTAAGTGCTGTCGGAACTCATGTGTAGTTAGATACACCACATTTGAGATACAGGCTTTCTAATGGTTTTTTCAGAATGTTCTTCCTATTCACTCAGCTAGTTTGGCATCTGTACTTTATATTTAACTCTACTGTGACCTAACTTATGAAAAGAACGGTGACATGTTCAGAGATTGATAGAAATCTGATAAAACCTGTGAGGACTGTTGCATTTAACCCAATGCTGAACTGATATTTCATAGAATTACCAATTCCAGCTAAAGCCCATTCATAATGGGCCCAAAGGTCATTTATACACAACTCTGCACACTGATGAACTGTTTTTTTCCCCATTTTTGATTTTTTCCTCATTAAACATCTTGATGGCCTCCAGATCATTGCTGTCAGACTTTTTCACCTCATGTTTCACCTTGTTTTCTTCCAAACACTTAGGAATATGTCAAGCTGTACAGAATCTGCCCTGAGTTCAGAGAGGTCCCTACTCACACTTTCCACTTAAACTGATTGTCTGGTCTTACTGTGCATTTCTTCTCTTCTATGGGGTGGGCACTCACATGACAATCTTTCTTTTTCCATCCAGCTTAGGTTTTTGGAACAATTTGGGAATCTTGTTATATGCCATTTGAAAATCCACATTGACCAAATCAATTATGTAACAATTAGAACTGGCTCTGTCTTGCCTGTGTGTGTGCTTACATCTTCAGAGGAACTTTAATAAATTTATGGGGCAGAATTTGTCTTTCTAAAAGTAATTTTAGTACTTTTATGGGGCACAATTTGTCTTTCTAAAAGTAATGTTAGTACTTTTTTACTTTGATTACTTTCATCCTTATGTCTGCAGATTTATTTCATCTTTTTATTTCTGCCAGTTTGGCTGACACAAATATATTTTTTTCCTGGTCTGTAATTGCAGGGTTCTATGCTGTAGACCTTAGAAATAATTCAGTTTATGTTTTAAATTTTCCATTCCTTTGCTACAAAGTCGTTAAGAGTAAGAAGCTGCACACCTCTGTTAATAATTAAACTATCGCATTCTTTAACTTCTTTAGAACTGTTGGAAGGATACCATCTGTTCCTGATGACTTCTTATATCAATTTTGTGGATTTTTGATTGTCTGATCTGCTAACACTGTTGTTTGAGACAGACCAACACTGCCTCTGATGAAGAAGATACCTGATTTGTGAGTCTGCTTAAGCTTATATTTTATGAAAAACAGACTGCTTGCAAAGTACTCTATAAACAATTGTGCCCCATCTTACTAGTCATAAGTGGATTTTTTTTTTTGCCTCTTAGGACGTATACAAACTACCCCTGTGCCCATCTTACTAGCCATAAGTGGATTTTTTTTTTGCCTCTTAGGACGTATACAAACTACCCCTCTTCTCAAGATAACTTGAGAAATTTTTCAGCATTTTCACACAAGCATTTTCAAGGTTAGAGTTACTGTATCTGGAATTGTGTGCTCCAGGCATATTTCCATAACTGGATGAGTTTGGAAATTATTGCAATTTGGAAGATTTTGCTCTAGACTTCAAATGAGTGGGAACAGAGCAAAATAACTAAATGAAATTAAAATGAAGTTAAGGTGAAAGAAGGATCAAACAGAAAAGAATAATTTGGGAGAAGGTAGATATGGATGGTATCTCAGAGGAAATACCATGGATTTAGAGATTTGAGATTTCAAAAAATAGGTTACTTTGAAAATTGTGTCAGAATGGCATATATGTGCATATATGTGCTCTTTAAAAAAGGTAAAAATGTTACATTGCTGAGAAAGAGGAAGAGAAGGGAGAAGTACTTAAAGAAGACTCTGGACCTGCTGTCAGTTAAAATTTGATCTAGATAGATGGGGAAATTTGTTCCCTAGTAGAATGAATTTTACCAAGTAGAAAATTAGGTGATTTTGCATTTTTTAAAATGGCATGGTGGTTTTTTTGTGACAGAAGGTATTACCTTTGGAGCATTTTTTTCTTTTTTTTAATAGTTTTAATAATAACAACTTGTCAAAATAGTTTTGATAGTTTTGCAGCAGCAGAGAAGTGTTTCTAAAGTCCTGCGTGATTTTTAAATGCATGCAAATAACAGAATATACTGTTAAAACGGCTATAACTCATTTGTTAGAGTGGCAGTCATGATAAAAATAGAGAAGAAAGGTAATGAAAGTGAAAAAACTGAAGCTGTATTTGTACTTAAATAAAAGCTATTTGTTGATAGTAAAGGAGTGACTTTTAAGTACCAGAGTGACTTATAAGCTATTTTAATGTCTGAAACATTACACATGAAATGGTAAATATTTCTCTTATAAAAAGCAACATTTCTTCTGTCTGTTTCAAAGCCAAGATTAATTGCATAGTCTTTATCATTCATTCGTGAATTCAGCATAATGTTCTGTGGAAAGTTAAAAGCTTTTTTCTTTGTCTCTGTGACAGAAAGCAGTAACATTGTCTATTGTCACTCTTGAATTTTAATGACAATACATTTAGCTCAGTTGCAGTCCACTATGTTTTTACATATCAGAATTATAATTTCAGATTTATTTTTATTTTTTCCCACAGAATATAAATGAAGAATGATGCAATATTAATGCTTTCTATGTACAGCCTTATAAGAATCTTCTTTAAGGAGTTGCAGTAAGACAAACACTGAAAATAATTTTTCTCTGGTACAATGTGTTGAAGCAGAGGAGCTGGAATTGTCCACCTTTGTACAAGCTAAGAAAATGTTTGCTATTTTGTGAGTGGAAGCAGCTCTGGAGTGAATTGAACTTCTGAAAATGCGGCCATGGACTGGTTCCTGGCGTTGGATTATGCTCATCCTCTTTGCCTGGGGAACTTTGCTGTTCTATATTGGTGGGCACCTGGTACGAGATAGCGAGCACCCGGATCACTCCAGTCGGGAGCTGTCCAAGATCCTTGCTAAGCTGGAACGGTTAAAGCAGCAAAATGAAGACTTAAGGCGCATGGCAGAATCTCTCAGGTAGGATCTCAAAGTAATTAAAATTGCTCAGAAAATGTTTGAAATATGAAATAGCAGAATTTAAATTGCAAGGGTTGTTTGTGGGAGTTTTTGCAAAATTATATTTCACATTTAAAAGTATATATAAGTGTTTTAATCTGTGCTATAAGTAGATGAAAACATTGCAAAACCTTTAAATAAATGATGTACATTTAGTTCTGGTCTAATGTAATCATTACTTAAGAGTCATTTAATGGTGTGGAAGTGTTACTGTCACGGTAACAGAGTTCTGTAGGTGATTCACCCCTCAATGCCAACTTCAAACAAGTGCAATTATTATGACATTCATACAAATTAGAACATCTAGTTCTTTATACTTCTGCATGCAAGAATTGGAAGAGCTCATTTTAAAATTGCTGAAAACATTTGTACAGCTTGTTGAAGATAAATGCTGACTTGCTGAAGATGATCTGCAATAGATTGCTGCATTATACAAATTCTTTTATCTAAGTTTTCTTCATTGCCTTGCTGCTAAACTTGTAGAAACACTTGTAAAACAGTAGGATCATCTCCTTTTTTACAATGGCACAGTCATTGAAATATAGCCCATTCAAATTACACAGTGGCTAGAAGAAAGTATATGATTTTACTGGTGGCAGAGTGCTGTTTACTGCTCAAGATGGAGGCAGGAGATGCTAAGTAGAGGCTAAACTAAATTTTAGGCAGTCATGATTTTTCTAAATACCTTTCAATATTTCACTAACCTTTAGTGGAAGATCTATATTCAGATAAATATTACATTTTTGGTGGGCAAGGTTTAAGTAATAGCTTATGCTGTTGATAATTTTCCATGCTTTATGAAAAGAAAAACCTCAGTTTATATCTACTTTAAACATGCTACAGTATTTCCACATTCCTTCTCTATGATTCCATTAAAGGTGTCAGGATGCAGGAATTAGATGCAAAACTGTGTTCACTGGCCTCCATTCAGCTTCTTTGGAAATATGTTGTTTAACAATATTTCTGAGAATTTCCTCAGAGTGTTTGTATATCATAACCACAGGAGAATCTGGAATTCTGGCATGAGAAAGCCTAAATGACTTTAAATACCATTTGAACAGACACTCATGTCCAGGTTCAGTAGTCAGTGCTCTCCAGGAGTGAGCCAGCTTGCGACTGGAAGATTTCAGGCACGTTTTTTTGCTGGAAGTCATGAGACTAGTGAAATACTGGACTTTGAGGGAAATGATGCATGACAATATAGGGCCTTTTCATTATTTTTACTGTGCCGAGTCCTTGGTAGTGTTTACATAGAAACATCACAAATAGGTTTTAGAAATATCCTGGTCAACCTGTGTTATTAAAGTATTATATTATAATGTGGTACAGAATTTCAGTATCTCATTTCTTTGTTTGCCAGGCAGAATAAGCTGTGTTGAAAATAGCTGTTAGCTTTAAAACTGTCCCATTTATAGTTTTGTAGCAGTGTGTCTGTTTAAAATGAAGCATTAACCAGCAGTCCATGGATTGAGTTCTGTGTCCTGGAAGAGATCACTGCTGCTGTGAGCATACATTATAGAAACAAAACACCTCTTAACTTCAGAGATCCAATTAGACAGAAAATATTACTATTGTTCCAGTTTACATCTTAACATAAAGATGTAATTTATTTTAGGCTTTACTGATCAAAGACGGAAAGACTGGAACTATTATTTGAATATGATTTAATTGCTAGAATATTTTGTGTTGTACTGGAAACTCCAATTACTGATAGTGTCAGTTAAATCTGAGTAGTAAGACAACACTCTACATCAACAGAGCTCATAACAGGCATGAGGTAAAAACTTGGTTTTGCTGCCCTTTTCCACTAAGATTTTGTATCTAGAGAACAAAACAGAACACTAAAAATTTTGTGGTTAAGCCAGAGAATATATTATGGTATGCAACAGGGCTAAGATAATTCCTGAAATTAGGAATATTCAAAATAAGATCTTAAAGTTACTTGTGGAGGAGTTTATACAAGATGAAAGTGTCTACCTGTAAAATTGGAACAATAGACAAACATCTGCTTAACTATACTAGTGAAAGTATTTTGGTACTATTAGATAAAACTTTTGCCTGGTAAAAAGCTCCAAGTTAACAGAATTTAACTTGGTGGGCAAAGAAGTTTTGTGGATGTTAGAAAATTATCATAGTGAATAGTTGTGCTATTAATAATAGCTAGCTAGGGCAGGCAGAAAGGGGCAAAAGGCAGGTGTGGTTACAAGAATTAGTAGTTTAATAAAAGTGTAAGTTGTTTTTCAGTTTCCATTTTGAAGTTATAGAAAATTGATATTTCATCTTTAATTGTTAATTGAAATGGTAGAATGCATTTCAGTACATTTCAATTGCCTGGACTGGACTTTCCCATTATAATGGGTTCCTGAGACTCTTCAGACTTCCTTATCACCTGACAAAAGCGTCGGTCTTCTGGGATGGTTGAAAACAGGAGCCGGACTGTGCTTGTTTGAATCTCTCTATGAATGCCAACATGCAATGACAAGAAGTGATCTTTCCACCCTGAGATTTGAATCCTCCTTTGCTGCCAGTATGTAGCAGCCCCTCATCCCCAAAGACAACAACAAAAAAGAAAACCAAAGATCTACCCTATGAAACATACCTTGTGTGCATGCAACGCCAACCATTCAAACTTGACAAAGATCATATCTGTGAAAAGGTTTTATAAAATCTTTCTTAACCCTTTTTTCCTCTATGATATTGATTTTGTAATTTTCTCCTGCTTGCTTCTTTTCACACAAGATGTGTAAGGAATAGAATTAGAGTTGTAGGGCAGGGGTAGGTACTTGTTTGGGTTATTCTGGTTCCCACCCACTGCAACTGTTTTTATGTTTGATTTCAAAAAATATGTTCTTACAAATTTATGATTTTTAAAATATTTCTAATTTATTACCCATATTGGTTAAGAGTAGCTCATATTTTTGCAAGGATTTTTGGTGAGAATATTTTTTGATACTTATTTTCTAAGATGTACTTTTGCAAGAGTGCAAGTTGAAACAGTCACATCTTTTTGTAAATGGCCTGAAATAAAAAAAAAAAATTCCTTTAGGAACTGAGTACACTTTTGTGGTGCACTTCTGATTACTTGAAATTGGATCAGGTACCACATAGTTTTTGTGGTATATTTAAAGTATATTTATATTTAAGTATAGTAACTTCTCACCTAATATACCACATAGTTTATGTGGTATATTAGGTGAGAAGTTACTATACTTTTGCCTGTATGATGCTTTGTAAAAACCTTGCTTGTGGGCTAGAAAGAGGCACAGATGTATGTTAATGAAGCAGAAGATAAATGGAATTAAAGGTGTTTTGTAGTGTCTGAGTTTTAGAAATTATGTGCACAAATATTGTAGTGCAGTGAGTTGGGAGAGTTACCATAGTCTGTATAGGATTATAAACAATACTGTGTGAGCAGATCTGGATTGATTTTAGAAGCATTCTAGATTTCATGAGTGTAAAATAATAATAAATCTGAGTTTTTTATAGGTTGTTTTTTCACTATTCTATATCCAGTAGACCTGGAAGGACACTTATTACAGGTGTAGTAGGTGTGACTGCAAAACTGGAAATCTTTACTATAATTTTTGTAGTTATTTAAGGGAAACTTGAGAGGAAGTAATAATCAAATCAAAGTATTACATAATGTTGTTTCCTAAAACCAGCAGTTTTACCTAAAAGTTGTGCTTACTATTAGGATTATGATATGACTTCTAAAGACTGTCCCTGTTGCATATGGATGATACAAGGCTTTTAGGAATAGGAGAGCTGAAAATTACACCTTTTGTAATGTCCCATTTTCTTGGATGGAAACTGTGAAGCTGTGTATGCCTTCATCCTAGGCTTTCTTTATTTTTGCAATACATGAATGCTTCATAGTATTCATGTGCTTCTTTATGTATTACTGGGTGGTAGTCAAATGTTTTATTTTAGGGTATTTTGATTGAAGATAAACCTGGCAGTTTAGGAACCAGTAATTTCAGAGTTCTCCTTAGGAAAATAGAGAATCTTGTTAAATGGATTCATACTGTGTTCATATTATGACTACATCACATTTGGACTATATTTGCTTCCTAGAGTCTTTTAAATATTGCATTTTGTAGAGCGTGCAATTATTTTGATAAATATGGTAACCTGTTTCTTACTCTGAATTAAAAGCGTGTGTTATAAAGCAGAACAGAGGTGGAAAAGGGCAAAATGTCATCAAACACATAAAACCAAACACCTACACATTATTCTTACAGTTCTGAGTGTAGCTTCAGAAAGAAGAGATCAGATTTAATTTTGAAAGAGCACTAGAGGTGCTTTAATGTAGCTGGTGGAGAATCCAAACTCAAGATCAATTAATCATAAGCAACTCTCTTAAAGTAGTTCTGTCAATTACTCTGGGCAGTTTTTGGGTCTTTTAAACCTGTAGAAAACAATAAAGAGGCTTGGATAGAAGAATAGTTTTGGGTTGATAAAAATTTAAATATTAAAGTACAGTTTCCTACTGTATGTATTTAAAATAGCTCAAGTTTGAAGCTGAGGGTATTGCACAGGTCACTGTGGGAAAAATGAAGATAATTGAACTAAATGGTGGCTACCTCTGCTCTTTTTACTGGTTTTTTGTGCAATTCTGAGTTAAGAGAAGGAAGACATGCAGTGGATATAAATCAGTGCTGATCAGGGCTGTGCTGATCTAAATTGATAAGGGATATGCTTGCCTTTTATTTGCAGATAACACTGACTCTTTTCTTTCAGTTTTATTTACTGAGGAAGTTTTATGTAAGGAGGATGAAGTGACAGCCTGTATTCTTTTTCTTTGTGTGTGCTAGTGATCATTAATAATTGAACATGATTTTCTTCTTGGGGAAAAGAAAAAAGTGAGAGGGAAAAAGGCAATCATAATGTGGCTTTAGTCAGTTATAAACCTTCCAGCTCCTTACAAAGAACTTGGACATAAATGAAAGAATGAGAAAGTATTTGAGTATGAACTTGTGAAATCTTACATTTTTCCTTTTGCTGATAAATTATTGTAACCTTTTAGATATCTTGGAAATAGGAAAAGGTTAGAATGGTTTTTATAATTTATGGGTTTTTAAAAACTATTTTTACAATTATTTTACACAGTATGGCAGTTCTTCTAGCTAAATTGAATGTCACTATGATTAATTTTTAAGGGGTTCTTTTTGCCTTCAGAGATCCAGACTAGACATCCATTGCTTTGTCATTGCCCCTTTGTCATTGCACCTGAAGGTGATGAGAAAGTGGCCTCAGTCATATGGATTATGTACACAGAATTATTTTTTTTTAAATCTGGATTACTAACAAGGGACAAGGCAGAAACAGCTTATCCCTGCAACATAAGATTTTTGATGTTTAAAGTTATCCAGTAATATCTTTATTTGATGAGTTGATTATGGGAAAGATAATTTATATTTGCTATCAGATGGTAGGAAGCAGCATGCAAACATCACACCTTGTAACTATTGAGAATTGAAATAGACTTCATTTATTAGCTTGATTGACCATTTAAGTGGCTTATAGTGGTGTTTATTTTGTGTTCATAACTTAATTACAGTCTTATCGTAGTAATAAGTGAAGGATAGTCTGTACTAGATGCTTTCTGATGTGTTTTTTTATTACTGCTTAGAATCATCTTAGTTTAGATGAACTTACTTTAAACTCACTTCTCATATTTTAAGGAGTAAAATAGTTGTCAGGACTTTGGTAAGAATCTTTTTTCCCATAAGAATTTCTGTTTCTCAATATGCATTCTTATTCATGAATATGCATAATTAGTAGGATATTCAGCACTAGAAGTGCAGAATACAGAATACCTGCATACAGGATGCCATGAGACTAGACAAGGATTTTAATTCAAACACTTTTCCCTCAAATGTTATATCTAGCTCAGCTGAAGTATTTGTAGAGGGTAATAACTGCCAAGCTGTGCTGGTTGCAGAGAAGAATATTTTCCTTAATTTTGGGACTGGATGAAAGTGAGGAAGACAGCAATTCCAAATCTGATGAGGTAACAGATGTAGAGATACAACTGAAAAAAAAGAATAAGCTATCTTAGTTGCATCCTAAAAAGATGTGATTTTTGGAAGTCTAAGCAACTAGCTTAGAGAATATCCCCCATCCCAGCTCTTTTATCTAACAGTCTAAGTATAATAAAAATTTTTATTGCAGTGTGCCAAAGTAAGATGAATGTTAAATGGCAAAATGGTACTTTTCTTTTTAGGATCTTAATTATATCAAATTATCAACATTACTGTGCCTCTTTCATATCATCCACAACCATCCTTCTGTAGGATTCTCTAATTGCTACTTTAGAGACTTATGCTAAGAGGATGTGTGCAGTGTCTCAAGACTTCTTATGGTAATGATTTTCTATCTTTTCACCCTATTGTTCTTCACAGACTTACCTTTAGGGTATGTGACTTGTATGGGATAAACTGTTCATTTTTTTTCTGGTAATTTTGTGGTTAGTTGTTACTTCACAATTCCAATTGTGGTACCAAGCTGGCAGATCACAAACACATTTCCATCTGGTGGTTTGAAATTAGTGTAGGAATGTAAATGTTTTTCAGTATAGTTTTTAAAGGCTAGTTTGTATTGTCTTGTACATGGCAATCCAATCCTCTATCTCAGTAGGATATAACACATTTGTTGCAGAAACAAATATACAAATTGATTGTTGAAACTGATTATATTTAGGGAGTGCTCATGTTTAAGATTAGGATATTTTACACAATTCTGACATGCTTGTTCCATCAGTGCATGAAAAAGCAGATGTATGAACAGTTAATGATAATTCCCTTTTGTTTACCATTGTAGTTTTAGAACACACATATTTTTTTCAGTAATTTAATTATCCCCAGTAGGATAGAGATAGGATAGCTTTAGTAGGAAGCTTTAAGACTGCAGAATTTTTTTACTGTATTTCTGTCAGGCTATGTAGCTTCTTCCTCCACCTCTCCTGCTCCCTTCTGAAAAAAGATGCTTAAATGCTTTGCTTCATGTGATGCATCTTTCTGATGCCCACATCAGGTATTTGTTCTCTTCAGCTGTTCTGGGGAAAATGAACTTTTCATCAGTCCCTGAAATTTTATCGGCATTTAGTTATCCAGACTTGAGAGACATTAAAGAAATAGCATCTCAGTGGGATATTTAGAATGCTTTCATTTCTTTTTTACAGGGAAGGTGCTCCTTCAAACCACTGTTCTCTCTATGCCAGAGGCGTCTTTTGTCTGTCAAGGACTCTTCCTGTGTATGGTGCTGTGAAACTCTGTGTGTTTGTGTGCGGAGAGAATATCTGTTTCTTTTTATGCTCGTATTCCTTTATGAAGGAAGAATCTTCATGTTCTGCAAGAATTCTGTATTCGTTGCAGTTCTAAAAACTTCCCATTGCACGTCTGCTTGCTCTTTTTCTTTCTGGGGTCAGCTCTTACAAAACCTTATAAAATGTGGAATAATTTTTAACCAGAAGGGTAATTTCTCTTGAAATGAAAAAGGTTTTTATTTTCCCTGCATTAAATTTATAAGGCAAGAAGAAGTTAGCATCTAATTTTTAAACGTTAATAATTTTGCTTTATTAATATATGAATTCAAGTAGAGATGATGAACAAACTGAGTAATGCCCTCAGGGCAGATTTATGGCTCATAGATTTCAGGATATGTGTTTCCATACTTCTCCTGTGCTCACATATCAGAAATTTAACAGATGGATGTTACAATTGCTGGTGGTTTTTTAGGTGATCTACACTTTAGAATACTAGAGTTGTCATAAAATAATCATGATAATGGTACATTTAAGAAGGTTGGATCTTTTTCTGAGTCCAGGCAATACACTGAAATGATCCTGTGTGGATGTGTAGGAAGACTTAACTGGAGATCAAGTGCTGGAGGCCGGGTTCTCCTAGAAGCTGTGGCCAGGGTTCAAGAGCAGAATGGCTTTGTTTGGGTTAACAGTTAAATTGCCATATTATTTTCACAAGCAGAGCCTTGGATTGTTCTTGTTGGTGAGTGGAAGTCTTGTAAAAAACACAGTTTAGGATCAGGCTGCATTTCCTTGCAGCTGTGTTGTGCACTGTTTTTCTCCTATGGGATTGTGCTTTTAAAATCTTCTTTATGTTAATATGTTTAATTTCTTCTGGTTTTAAGGAAATTGATGAAAGTTTATCAGTAAAACAGTATGAAATAAAAATGAGTGGAGAGCTGAATTGTTAATGCAAATAATTTATCAAATAATTCTATTTATAAATAATGCAATTTCTTTATTTTCTGTATCCTAGGATACCAGATGGTCCCATTGATCAGGGACCAGCTGCAGGAAAGGTACATGCTTTAGAGGAGCAACTTCTAAAGGCCAAAGAACAGATAGAAAACTATAAGAAGCAGACAGGAGATGGTTGGTAGATAATTTTTCTTTTAATTCTAAAACAAGTTTTGATGTTTTGATATTTCATATCACAGATGTATTGGCTTCTTAACAAGTAATTCAGCTGCAAGTACTGATGCTTTTATGCCTTTTTTTTTTTTTTATTTTAATAGTAGAAGGCCTTGGAAAAGACCACGAAATACTGAGAAGGAGGATTGAAAATGGGGCTAAGGAACTTTGGTTTTTCCTCCAGAGTGAACTGAAGAAGTTAAAAAATCTAGAAGGAAGTGAGCTGCAAACACGCATTGATGAATTTCTGTCTGATTTGGGTCATCAGGAAAGGTACTTCCATTCGTTGGTTCTGACCTTTAATTTAACTGTCACTGTGTTGTTCAAAGACGTGTGGCAATTATATTTTTCATTGTTGTCAATCATCAGGCCTCTTTATTGTTGTAGTGCCTTTTGTATTATATTAAAATGTTCTGTATGAGTTTTGTTTGTGCTGAACAAAATTAATCCAGGAACTGTTAAAAATTCAGTGACATCTGTCTTTAAGCATATTATAACTCTGCTCCCAACAGGATTGCAATGACAGTTTGTGTCTCATCAGTAAACAGTTACACAAAAATAGTTGAATTAACTAAATACAATACCTTAAATCAATGCCCTGAAAAAAGCTGTGATCTCTATATGTGAACATCTGTAATAAAGCAAGAGCCTTTGAAAATAATAATATAGTAAAGGGAAAAAAATCGTAAGAATTTTAAATTCCTTCGAAATAATTCAAACATTATTTAAAACAGAAAGACAATATGAATTTGATTATTAATATGGGCAAATAGTATAGTCCATTAAATTTTGTAATTTAATATTCCACAATTCCAAAATCCATTTTGTCACAGATTGATTGAGTTGAAAGCGAGAAGGGACTATTCAATTATTGAGAGTTATTATTTATATAGAAGACATGATTAAATTTCATCCAATTAGTTCTCTGCCAAGTGCAGTTTTATATATTTGACTGAAATAAAAGTAGTGCTTGGCTAAAACGGAATTTTCCAAAAGACTTGAGATCTTCACTTGAACAGTGAATTGGCAGAAAAGTGTCACTTTCCTGTGCAGTTTGTTTCAATAGTTATCTCCTCTCAGAAATATTTATTTTCCACAGAAGTTATTTCCATCTGGTCTTCTTGAACTTTAGGTCATGGATTCTTATGTACCTTTTAAACTATCTCTGCTAAAACTGGAGTAAGTAGTCTAATACCAGACTTTGTTACATTTGCCATGGTAACAGGATCACTTATGTGCATGTAATTGCTCTGTTTGTAAAGCCAGAATGAGGCAGTCACCGCAGTGAAACCTTGAATAATGTTGTGTGTGTTTGGTGCCAGAAGGTTTTCATGTTGCTGCTTCCCAGGATGAGTCCTTTTCCTTAGTCCTTTCCATTGTACACCAATGATAATTAATTCATTAAGTCTTAATTTTCCAGTTTCTGCATTTCTGACACCCTTATGTTCACATGTCACTATACTTCAGGATGAGGTGAAACCCGTTCGAGAGGTGCATAAACTCCTTTGCGTGGAGTTATGAAACTGCCCTGTAGACCTCTGGAAGTTATGAGATGAATCTCACTGTGGTACCAAAAGAAGTTTGTGTATGATGCAAGCAATCACAACTGCTCCTTTTTTTCCTTCTAAGAATTTTGGTGTTGTACAAGTATTCTTTCAGTTGTCAAGATGGTTATTAAATATAGAATAATCTGAAGTGTATTTAGTCTTTGTAATAAGCTGTGTAGACCTTCCTATCTGGTGACGTCCTCAAAGAAGAATAAAGCAATTTAAGCTAAAATCAAACAGGCATAAACTAGTTCTTATTAAACCAAATCTAGACAATCTGTTTATACAGTGTAGAAATTCAAAGGAATTGCATTAGAAAAAGAACAGATAAAAAATGTTTCTAAGATATTCAGCCTGTGTTCCTGGTGCATTTGCAATGTTGCCTTCAAGCAGTAGAATTATCTTGTGTTGCAGAATGCACAATGTGATTGCTTCTAGTCCTGAGGAAGTTTTTTCCTGCACCTTTGAGGTCAAGCTGTCTCCTTCTTTCCCTTTAATCTTTCAGTCTTGTTGTGTGAATTGCAGGAAAATTCCCAGTTTGTGTGCACATCCTTTGGCATGTGATGCATTGCTGTCTCTGGGGTGTTCTTTGCCCTTCCAATGCACAGTACCTCCCCAGGGAAGGAGCAGTCTCATCTTCCCTCCCCACTGTCCATCTGCTGACTTCTCTGAAAGGAACAGAGCATAAGTTTGGAATGAGCAAATTAGATGTTTGTCATTCACTTTGAGAAGCACAGGTTTTTGCTTTGTTTTTGGTTTTTTTTTTTTTTTTTTTTTTTTTTTTTTTTTTTTTTTTTTTTTTGTTTTGTTTTGTTTTGTTTTTTGGGTTTTTTTTTGTTGAGCGGGGTTGTTTGTTTGTTTTAGGGTTTTGTTTGTTTGGGTTTTTTATTGTTTGTTTTTTACTTACTGCCTGTTTTGTTTGTTGGTTTGGTTTGGTCTTTTAAGTACATGTGCACTTTTGAATTTAAGTACATGTGAATTTTAAGTACATGTGCACATGTGAATTTTTTTTAAAGGAATTAAGCCTGTTGCCAAATGGTCTTTTGTTTACAGTGCTGTCTTAAAAAGTTATATTTTAGATAAATGGAACACTGCAAGTGCAGCTGGTATTACTTACTTTTATAGATATACACACACATAAATACATATAAAGGTATCTCAGAATTTTTAATATATATTATAATCTACTGTTTGGATTAGAAAGATTAGTGCTAATTATAAGTACTTCAAGGAGTTTTTCATGCTGTCCTTATGTGGGAAAACAAAGAGGTGGGTATCAAATGGTGAGACAGCTATGTAAGGAAAGAGGCTCATACTTATTTTGTTTTGTTTGTGAGGAAAGCCTTCTATTGTCACAGATTAAGACTTGCTTTCTAAGAGATGATAAACTTTAGTTTCTGTGGTTCTGGACAAGTAGCATTAGAGTTCTTTGTTAATTTTGGTGATGTTAAGCAAATGGTTTACTACTTACATGAGAAGCTTTTTGTTGGATGCCTTAATCACTGTTTGTTGGCTATGCCCTAGGAGCTCTGTGGATTTTCTCTATGGCAGTGCTGGTCTCACCTATGTTTTTGCCAAGTATTTCAGTACTGGGTCTGTTTGAGAAACAGTGTTGCCCAACACTAGATTTTCCTTGAGAATTACATAATTGTATTCTCGTAGTTGCTATAGGGAAGAGGGTTGTTGAGAGTAAATTCATCTAAACATTGGAAAGACTGTTTGATATGGAGTTATTAAAACAGAGCAAATTAGTCCTCTAGTTGTCATGGTTGTTTCCTGTGTTGACAAAAGTTGTTTGCAAGATGGCTGTTACTGAGTTAGTTTCTTTCCTTCTCCCGGGGAGTAGCTGTCATCAGGGATTTTGTGGTAACTGGCCAACATTTGATGCACAGTGTTTGGACAAATTTTCACATTATTTCCTTTGAATTACACATTTCCCTTTGAGTTTTTATTTGTTGATGTAAAATTTCAGGAGGTTTAAATTTTTTCATATGATTGGAATAAATGTCTAGACTGATTGTTAAAAATGCCCACCCTTCCCCCTTTATTTTGGCAATCAAATACAGATTAAACACAGCAAGATTTTTTCTTCCATTCTGCTTTCCAGGAAAAAATGCTTTTAAGTCCAGCTCCAAGATTTATTTTATGATATGAAGCAACAACAGCAATGAGTTGATGTTGCTGGTTAGTAGCCCAGTGAAAGACCAAGTTTTATGCAGTAAATATCTGCATTGCCACTGTGTGAAGTTTCCTGCCATTCCACCACCTGCAATAGCCTCTAATAACCCTGTGCAGGCTCATCCTTTGTCTGCACTGAGCTATCTTGGGCTCATGGATCACCTCTCCCTGTGCTTTTAACTCTTGGCACAGAGCATGACCCAGGTCTCTGGTATTTGTGTCTCTTCTAAATCTGTATTAATAAGTTATCACAGTGATCTGTCACACTCAAAAAACCTGAGCAGATGTAGCTAGAAAATGCACATTTCTGAGCAGTAACAATCAAAGAAAAAAGGGCTCTGTGACTGTGTCTTAAAATAGCATTACCTTCTAATAATTTCTGTGTGATAACACCTGTGAATTTTTCACTTCCTGGTTTACTTCAGGGTTTTATATTTTTTTAAAGAAGATTATGGATACTGTCTGAAAACTCTTTCATGAATTCGTAACATTTCCTGCAAATCATTTGATACTTTTTATGGTTTCTACTGAGCAAAGCTGCCTTTAGTTAATGTGGTGAGTCATTGAGGCTGTGTAAGGACACTCATTTCTCTTACCTCAAAAACTAAGCTACTGCCTTTTCTTTGTTGTGGTCACCATAGCCAGTAATATAAAAAATAAAATTTGGGCAACACTTTTTTTCTGTAGAAATAGGAAAAATTACTTAAGAGCTGACAAAATTTTTTTAATTGTTGTTTTTCAATTGGTAAACTTTGTATTTTCAGGTTTTTTTTCAATATTTAACAGAAATATATTTCAATTAAATAGGGAGAGTAAACTGATTACTTGTATCACAGGTACTGAAAAGACTTGTTTAAGGCTAATGAAAGAGCATTTGAAAATGGTTTAAAATTGGCTATGTGGTTGCACAGCTGCTTTTAATGAAAGAGGATTTAAAAAAATATTTAATGTTTAAACTTAACTTTGTATTTTTCCTTTAAACACCCAACATTGTTACATCCTGATTGGGAGGAAAAACATATTTAAGCTCCCAAGAAAATGCATTGGTTTCTTTTTCTAGTATGCCTACTAGCCTATGTGTTTTTTATAAACAGGGAAAGAGGAACAAACCCTTTATCTGTTCAGTAATCTGTATATAATGCATTGTATTAGAACTCGTCCATCATTAGTTCTGTTCTAATTCTCTTTAAACTGTGTGTGCATGATACTGTATTATGTGTCTTTAATAGTTACTGATTTAAAGCTAGTTACCCGGTGGTGCTTTAAATGAATTTTTATGCAAAGCCACAATAGGGTGTTTCAAGCTCAATTACCTTGTAAAAGAAAATGGAGTCTATATAGTTTCAGATTAGAATGTAGATAAGGTTCTTCCAGTTGATTGACAGAAGGTGAGGATTACTGCTGCTGAATAATTTGGGTAAAATATTTAATACAACAATAGTAGATGCTATAGTCAGTGTCTCTGTTACCCTGTCTAGAAGCATGGGGATAAAGACCAGAATGAGTGTATGAGAATAAAATTGCAAATCCATAAATCCAGTTATTAAATTAGCAAGAAAAGTTTTTCTGATAACTCTGGTGATAAATCAAATTAAGGCAGCTCTATCTTTATCTCAATGTTTACTGCTTCAATACTGTGTCATTGAAGTAATTTCCTTAGTAGGGATATGCAGCCTGCTCCTCTCAGTTATGGATAAGGGGTAGCCTTGGCTAATTGGATTTGTGCTTCCAGTGCTAACAAGTACTGCCAGCAGCTTGACAAGACCACTTCAAATGTTGTTATGAAAGGTGTTTTTCTTACCCTCACACCATTTTTTGGTCACCTCCCAAATTTCTCTGCCTTTGTTGTGTTGCTTCTTTTTCTAGTGCTCAAACTTTCGGTTTATCAAGAATTTCAGGCAATAAAAGCAGCATCTGAGGTTTAGATGAAAGTATTAAGAAAACTGGTTCAAACTTATAACTTTAGCACTGTTATGGAGAAATGTTTAGCAATATTAAATATTCTCAGTCTATGAAACCAACTCTGAAATTACTGGTTCTGAGTTGGGCCATCTTTTACTTCTAGAATAACCATTAACATTTCTAGAAACACTTTGCATAATTTATCTCTAGTTTTCTATTTCTTTCCAAAAGCCACAGAGATTTAAAAAAAAATCTTTTCCAAGGTGGCACTGTTTGGACAAAATCAGTAATTTTGACTTATCTGCAAATTTTAACAAGTGTCATATAACATTTTTATTTTCATGATGATAAGTTCTTTATTCTCTTATTTAGCCAATGAAATGTTATAACCCTAAGAAGAGAAGCTCTAATGTATTAGGTAATCTCAATTTAGTATTTGATAGTTCCTCAAAATTCATGTTTTGTAGTATGGACTTGAATGGCCATGAGTCTGTTTAGAATTTTTAATTTTTAATTGCTAATGGGTGTGGAACATTTGTTAGATGAAGGATGCAGTCAGTCTGTCTTGGCTGCTGTTTCAATTGTGCAGTAGGAGGTGGGATGAAGAAACTGATTTTGAAGCTGCAGTAGAAATATCTCTTTCATTTGGCTTTGACTTAATTTATTGCTCCAACTTAGTAATGTTAAGATTGTTTTCCGTTGTTGTTTATAGGTCAATAATGACCGACTTGTACTACCTCAGTCAAACAGATGGAGCTGGAGATTGGCGAGAAAAAGAGGCCAAAGATCTAACAGATTTGGTACAGAGAAGAATAACTTATTTGCAGGTAAGAGGATAGAGCTTTTGAATCAAGATAAACATTTTTTTCTTCTTATATACATAGCCAAAACCTTGCAATAGAATAATTACAGCACAGTTTGAAATGAATGTTGGTATATGAATGAATGATGTAGAAAATAAATTATTACATTTGTTTCAAACATTATTTTTTATGTATATGGAAGGTATATTCCAAGACAATCATTGGGGTTTGTATTTTTGTTGTTGGTCATTTTGGTTTATTTGTTTCTTTGTGGGGGTTTTTTTGGCTTCATGTTTTTTACTGGGCTATACTTGCCTGTTTGAATTCTTCACTTTATTGTAAAAGATAATTGTCTGGTTGATTTTTTAAATTCTGTTCTTTAGAGTATCCAAATTCATTAATATGTTTGCATGGTTTTAAAAACAAAATTTAAAAGTCCTTGTATCAAACTTCTTAACTAGCAGCCCATTTTTGAAAACATAAGGAAGCAAAATTGAAGTGCTTTTGTAGTGTTGTGTTGTTTGGTCCTAGATTGTTTCAACAGATGTTTGAGACTTCTCTAGATACGCATATTTTTGAGTTGATAAGACCTTTTTAATATATGTTCTTGTGTGTGTGTGTATAAAATCTAAGTAAAACTTGATCTGAAGGTGTTGGGACTTTTTCTCATGACTGAATGCATGCAGCTATTTATGTAGTGATCAAAAAATATTTAATGTAGCCTATTTTATTCCAACTTGGTTTATTTTTTATGGCATGTGTCCAGCTGTTTTGTATGGTCACTCCTAATGCCTGATCTTTTCTCTTGTGTAAATAGTTGAATTTGTTTCAGATTTTCATTGCTTCACAGTTCAGCTGTTGGAACCCTCTCTGTGACCAAGCTATGTATTTGTTGCTAGTTAAATAAAAAAAGACACCCTTCTGAGGAAAACACATCTCTAAATTGTGCAGGAGTCATCACTTTATTGTGCTTCTTCAACTCCTTTCTGAGAACTGTTCCTTATTTTTTCATTTTGATACCACTGTTTGGCAATAGTATACTGTAACTGCTTTTCATGCTGATAGATGTAGCCTTTCTTTACCTTTCCCTTGTCTTTCACTATCCATTTGTTATCCTATTCGGTAATACAGCTGTGCAAGATCACAAAGTTATTTGCCTTAACAAATATACACCAATGTAAAGCAGTTGAGTGACTCAAAATTACACACATTTATATACCTCTATTAATAATAAAACTGTATTAAAAATAAAATAAATTCAACAACCCTTGCCCCTCAAGTCGGTGCCAAAAAGAATTATATGGGACATATTTGTAATTGTTTTTTAGTTAAGTATGAAAGTATTGCATAGCTTTTTTCTGGTACATGTTGAACATTGACAGCTGTATTATTTTGGGACATCTCCCTGGGAAGTCATTTAGCTGAATGATTGTGAATAGTGATGACAGCTACTTCATTTGGATGACATTACCATAAATTTGTTTTAATGAAGCTACATGTAACTAGTTTCCTATAGTTGGAGCAACATTTAAAAAGCTAGGACTTTATATTTAACAAAAGGCCTTATTTTCGGAGATGTTTTTTATCAAACAGATGAAGAAAATGTGCAAGAGAAGTCAGATAAGAGCACCTGTAGTGCTGTAATCAAGTGAATAACTGATTATGAAGGCAGCAGTTTTCTGTCCCTTCTCTTTTGTGCCTATTTTTGTTCTGTTTATTTTAGGAAGTTTGTGATTCAGCATTCAGTCTTGCAATGGCAGAATATTTTTGCCTCTGATTTAAAAAGAAACTAAAACTTTTTGTTCAGCTTTGAAGGTTAAAAATACAATCAGGTGAGAAGGGTTACTAAGTACTCAACAACAGATCAATTATATTAGTCATAGTTTGCCATACTCAAGTCATATTCTGCCATACTATTTAGCTGGGGCTTTGTATGTATGCAAAGAAAAGAAAGTTGGTCACAAGTTGGTCACAAGCCTTTTTTCTGAGCTTTCTGGACTTTTGGTGGTTTAATGTGTCACTTAGATTTTTCTGTGTTAAAGTGTATTAAATCCCCTCCCTCACATTAAAATTACTGTTTCATATTCCTAATAAAAGTCCTCATGCTAAAATGACAACAACAATTAAAAAGGCTTTGTGCACTTTGCATACATGCAAGGCGATGCACCCCATACAACTGTAATCAATGAAATCAAAAGTATATTATACGGTTTAGTATAATAACCACCTCAGGAAGTGTGGTTACTGCTGAGATCTGTGTCAGGTTTTCTCTAGGACTGAGGAACACAGTGTGTTCAATCCATCTGCATGCTGGG